>NC_142440.1:115785000-117035000 GCF_059453495.1 Arachis ipaensis
CGCGCGGTCGCGTGAGCCATGCGGCCGCGTCACTTCTCGCTGGTTGTCTCCTCAATTTCTTGTGTTCCTTCCATTTTTGCTAGCTTCCTTTCGAATGTCCAACTCATTCATGCCCTATAAAGCCTGAAACGTTTAACACACAGATCACGGCATCGAATGGAATAAAAGAGAAGTAAAATGCATAATTAAAAGTCTCTAGGAAGTAGTTTTCAATCATGTAATAATTTCAGGAAGGAAATATAAATGCATGCTATTTTAATGAATAAGTGGGTAAGGATCATGATAAAACCACACAATTAAACACAATATAAACCATAAAATAGTGGTTTATCAGATATCCCTTTGGATCACATCGCTACATTCTTCCGTGAGCATAATAGTCTCTTTTTCTTGCCAGCTTCTCTTCTTGTTAATCAGTTCCTTCAAAAACTTGGCATATAGGGGCATTTGCTCAAGTGCCTCAGCCAGGGGTATGTTGATCTCCAATTTCTTGAAGATTTTAAGAAATTTTAGGAAGTGTTGGTCCTTAGTCTCCTTGTTGAACCTTTGGGGATATGGCAATGGAGGTGTGAAGTTTACTTCCTGCTTGTGGTTCTTAGTTGGCTCTTCAATTGCTTCCTTCCCCTTTCTTGAAATTTTTGGCTGTTCCTCCTTTTCTTGAGCCTGCTTTGAAGTTTTCTTGCTTGCTGTTACATCCTCATCATTGGCTTCCTCTTTTTCACCCTGTTTCTGGTCATTTTCCTTTGGCTTCTTGGTCGCTTCTTCATTCTTCATCAAGATTTTTCCACTCCTTAGTTGTATAGCTTTGCATTCCTCCTTTGGATTAGGAATGGTGTCACTTGGGAGTGAGCTCAAAGGTCTCTCAATAGCAATTTGCTTGGAAAGCTGTCCAATCTGCCTTTCCATATTCTTCATGGAAGCCTCCTGGTTCTTTGTTGTCATCTCTTGGTGTTTCATCATTTTTTCCATTAAGATCTCCAAGTTGGTGATCCTCTGAGAGTCTTGTGAGATTGGTTGGTTGTGGGGTGTTGAGGGTTGAGGATAAGTGTTTTGATTGGTGGCTTGGTTATTGGATGGATGATGGTTAGAGTTGGGATAAGTGTTTTGTGGTTTTCTATATGTGTTTTGGTTATTGTTTTGCTGGTTGTTGTGGTTTGTGTTTTTCCAACTGTTTTGGTTTGAGTTCCTTTGCCATGGTTGTTGAGTTTGATTGTGATTGTCTCCCCATCTGAGGTTGGGGTGGTTCTTCCATGAGGGGTTGTAAGTGTCACCATAAACCTCATTTGCCCCAGAATTTTGATTGTGCATATACTGGACTTGTTCTTGCTGTTGATCCTCTTGAGTTTCTTCATTAGTCCCCCATGTAGATGATGGTTGGCTTGTGTTGACTGCTGCAACTTGGAGGCTATCAATTCTTTTGGCCATTTGCTCAAATTGTTGTTAAATTTGCTGCAGCATCATTTTGTTTTGAGCTAAGATTGAGTCCACTCCTTCCAACTCCATCACTCCTTTCCTTTGTGATGGTTGGCGTTTCCTTTGGTGAGCAAAGAAATACTGATTGTTAGCCACCATATCAATGAGATTTTGAGCTTCTTCTGCAGTCTTCATCAATTGTAGAAAACCTCCTGCTGAATGATCAAGAGCCTCCTGAGATTTCAATGTCAACCCTTCATAAAAATTTTGCAATCTGTCCTAGTCACTGAACATTTCAGAAGGGCACTTCCTAATTAGAGCCTTGTATCTCTCCCATGCCTCATAGATGGGTTCAGTGTCTATTTGTGTGAATGTTTGCACTTCAGTTTTCAACCTGATGACCCTTTGAGGTGGGTAAAATTTGGCAAGGAACTTGCTCACTAGATCATCCCAGTTGTTGATGCTATCTCTTGGGAAAGATTCCAACCATTGAGTAGCTTTATCTCTGAGAGAAAATGGAAATAACAATAGCTTGTAGCTGCCAGGATGCACTCTGTTGGTTTTGACAGTGTCATAAATCTTCAAGAAAGTGGACAAGTGTTGGTTTGGATCTTCAAGTGGTCCTCCTCCGTAAGAACAATTGTTTTGAACCAAGGTGATGAGTTGTGGCTTTAGTTCAAAGTTATTTGCATTAACATTTGGGGTAAGAATACTACTCCCACAATGTCTAGGATTTGCAAATGTGTAGGAAGCCAAAACTCTTCTCTGTGGTGAATTGTTGTTGTTATTGGCTGCTCCTCCTGGTGGATTTGTTGGGTTTGTTGAGTGTTCTTCCATATCTTGGAACTCTTCTTCTGAATCCTCTTCTCCAACAATGTTTTTCCCTCTTTCAGCTCTTCCTCTTCTCCAACAATGTTTTTCCCTCTTTCAGCTCTTCTTAATCTCCTGAGGGTTCTTTCATCTTGTTCACAAAAGGTGGGTATAGCTCCCCTTGTCCATGACATACAAACCAAACATAATAACACTTCAATCCATTGCTGAAGTGAATTTTAGTTAGCTTAAGCAAAAATTCAAACAGTTAGTGTGTTAGTTAAAAATTAGAGAAACAGAAAGAAAAAAGTGCTTGATCTAGATCTCCACTTCACTTAATCATTGTCAATCTAATCAATCCCGGCAATCTAATCTAATCTAGCCCTCATTTATATAATATACATTGATTTTACTTTAATAAATTATAATTTCTAATTTTATCGTTTATATGACACAGCTTATTAATATTAAAGTTGTTTAGAACATACTATTACCGGCCAGAATTCTAGTTCCAGCATATTGTAATTTACCGGAAAATTCAAAGAAATTAAAGGATAGCAAAAGGATAGTGGCGTATATCTTTCACTATACTAGCTAGGGTCTAAGCATGTATTTAATAAATAATAATTGATCTTTTGGTTTCTAAGAAATAATCCAAATCCCCTTTGAAGATATTGAGGTACACATTTTAATTAGGTGTCGACTAGGGCATATAGCATTTTGGATTTCTTTTTTCATTCTAATTCAATAAACCTTTTTTATGGGTGGATAATTTCAACCTCTTTTGCCAACGCGTATTTTGGTATGTCTCCAATATCTCTCGTACTCTTGAAACTTCGTCAGTCCTACCGAAAACTTTACATTAAGCATGTATATGGATAAGAACTTTACCTTACGTGTTTATCTATTATAGTATGCCATGCACTAACATTAGTTTTCCTTTTTCAATTTTGTTTACGTGGATTTAGGGAACAAATAGAATCCATAACATCTCTATAATATGCAGTTTATTAGGTATTGATTTTATATAATCCTAGTATATATGCTTTCTGCGGTATATATATAATATGAGAATCGAGAAGAACTTGGTTCATAATTTTTTTTTCCCCTTTTTAAGATAGATATCCCATGCTTTTCATATATTCATCAAAACAATTGTTTATATGTTATTTCTAATATTTGAATTCAAATCTTTTAATGAAATAATAAAATATTATCATTTTAACTATCTCACATCTATTATTATTATTATTATTATTATTATTATTATTATTTAAAAACAATGGATTAATAATAGGCATGTTCCACGCACGTAAAACCATAAAATATATTTAGACATAAAACTTCTTATTGAAAGTAGAAGTTATTTATCATCTTAACTAATTAAGATTTGTTATTATTAGTTTATTACACACGTTCGATAAATAAAAGAATAAATTAATATATAGGTTAGTAGTTATCAATCGTTTAACACACACAAAAAATCATATATATATATATATATATATATATATATATATATATATAAATAGAATTGTTTTAGGTAAAGATAATGTTAATGTTAAAGATCTGTCATTGTTCAATTTCTGACATTTATTTAAATAAATTAGTGAGTTATTCATTCCACTGACCCAAAAAAAAATAGAAAATCTTGTTTTAAAATTAAAAAAAAAAGCTGGGCAAGAATCTTTGCTAATATATATATATATATATATTTGTGCCATAGGACAATTAAAGAAGACATATAATTTAAGGCCAAAAATTTTGGATATAGAATTTCTTTTGGATGTTATTCTCGAAGATGCATGAGGATGTATGATGTTAAACAGTGGAGTGGTCAGTCACCAAAAAAAAAAAAAACAGTGGAGTGGTGGGTTCACCTTTTTCGCGGTGTGCGAAAATTTTTTTTTTTTTAGGTTAACCAAAAACCATATCGTTAAGAGCATGAATAATTTTTTACATTTTACAAATTTTTAAACTAGAAACTCGCTTAGAACAAGAGATTTTTCTTTTTTTTTTTAATTTAAAAAAATCATGTCGTAATTAATATATAATTAATATATATGTATATATTTAATTATACATGTACCGTAATTATAATATATATTCCATTATTGTTATTATTAATAATATAATACTATATTTAGGCTAATTTTTTTTTATATAAAGTTGGCATCTGAGATACGCTGAGTTATGGAATATTGAAGGGATATACACTGTTGTGACAGCGTTCAATTTTTTGTTTTAGTGAAAAAAATCAGACCCGATTTCATTGCAGAGAGAGACACAAATCGGACGGTCCGATTTGTGTGGAGCAGAATTTTGTGGAAGAGGGTAACATTCCAAAAGTTATTGGAAGCATCGAAGCCAACGAAGCCCAACTACATGCGTGTCACATAGAGCCAGTACACAAATCAGACCCAGAATTTTCTGTACCATCTGTACTCGGTCCGTCCGATTACCGTATTTTCAATCAGACGGTTCGATTTGTTTTACACAATCTCCTGATAAAACACCAAATACTTCTATAACCCTGTTATATATTAACTCTCTCTCCAAATTAAAATTAAAAAGTTCCTATATTTATATGCCTAGAATTTTTGTTTTAACAATATATTTAGCATAACCATATTTATATAAATTTTTTTTAACAATATATTGTGTCTCATCAAACTCTTCTGGCAATAGTCACCAAAAAAAAAACTCTTCTCGCAAGTCAGGGGAAAGGGAAAACAATAGAAGTAGGAGAAGTAGAGTTTTAGCTGATCCCAAAACACGTGTCACAACCCGAGTTTCTCACGGTTTAAGTGTTGCCAGCATGTTTGTTCCTGCAAAAACTTATGCACATCATATACATATTTATCTCATTATTATCCCACTCACATATAAATTAAAACACCAATAATAAACTATTATAATAAATAATTTCTGGTAATACGTACGTGCTTGGTTATATATGTTTATCTGCAATTCAAACAAGAAGTGGATGTGTTTATTATGATGTATATGTTCTCTCTGCCAACCTTTTTTAATTTAAGCAAGTAACAAGTAACGATTGGTTTGAAATTAAACAAAGGTATTCAATATTTCAAAAAGATAAAAAGTTTTAGCTTTTTCCTTTGTGTTGAGAGTGAGACTACCAATAATGAGAAAAAACCAGAATAGACATATCCATTGTACGTGTACCATTGTATATCCCGTAAAAAATCTGCACGAAACAAATGTAAAATATTGAAGCAATATTAAAGTTGGATAATATCATAATACAAATAGAAGAGAAAACTGTACCGTATGGACTATGGACTATATATGGAGCAAATCCACTGTCTCATTTTTATTTTATTTTATTCTTAAAAAATACAACTATGCAAGGACTATATATGGACCAAATCCACTGTCTCATTTTTATTTTATTTTATTTTTAAAAAATACAACTATGCAATATCTCATTATTCCATGTTTGCCTACTCATCACACGCACCCTAGCGCTGAAACAATTTTTTTTAGGAATACCTAAACAAAGAGAAAAACATAAATAATAAAAAAAATTATATATAAAATAGATTTTTAAAAAATTTGTATCGGATATTTTTATATCCGAAAAAATTTTATTACATTAAAATTTTTTAATTTTATAAAAATAAAATATATAAATTTTTTCGTCACATTTTTTAGGATCTATTTGTCTAAGTAAAACCAACAAATCTAATTAAGATAGAAATTTATAAATTTTCTTTGTCCTCAAAGCAATATAATTTTTTGGGGACAAAAAATCTGTTGTGAAATTTCTTAAAAATTTATTTAGATATATACTTTAAAAAAATGTTTCAAAAATTAAGCAACATCACCAAAGAAGAACCTCGAAAACAAGCTATCATCTAAGGCAGTCCATTCACAGAAACTTATTGAGTTATATGTACCTTTTTTACTAGAAGGTTTGCTATTGAATTAACAAATCTTTAAAGTAATTTGACACAAAGATCCCAATCTCTTTGCTTTAATTAAAAAATTTTAGCAATAACATTCGTCTGCATGATCTTTTGGTTGCTTGTCTCCATCTGCTCACAGTAGCATGAGTCTCATAGAAGTTTGTCTCACAATGCACTTTTCTAAGGTCACTCCCAAACCATTACCAAACCTTGCCAAGTTGCAAAGAGATATGTTCTTAGCATACTGATCCTAGGTACACTGCTTGAGCAACCCGGCAACCAGCATCCCAAGTAGTCATCTCAGATGCAACAACTAAACTCGGTCTTCCAATCCTTAATCAAAACACTACCATCACAATTGAGTTTCTTATAATCTGAGTCAGGCAATGCTCAAGACTTCTGAACTCATAACTCCATAGAGTTTAAGGTTGAGGCAGAGGCTTTGGATAGATCATGTACCAAAAAACTAGAACTTAGCAAGCAATTGAAAAGGACATAAACACATAGGCCACTTTAAAACTATCCTATTTCTCTCCAACCAAATGCACCATACTATTGTCATAAAGAGAAAATATCCCCCTCTCTCAAGTCCATAATGAATCTAATCCTTCACTGCAGAAAATTGAAAAAAAAAACTTATTTGTAAAACCCAAAAGCTCCCATACTACTCAAGCACGAATATAATCTCACAAGCAATGAACTAGAGTTTCATCCTCTTGGACATAACATAGAAAAGTTGCATCAGCTACTAGATTCCAATGTGAGCAAAATTTGGAAGTGGGCAAAGCATCATTAAGGGACAACAAAAAAGTGGCTGACTCTTTTCGAAAATGTGAATATTTCATAACCAATTCCAACTGAAATGATCCATCTCTGATCATCCTCCTTTCAAGAAGTCAAGTATACCCTACCTGGTCTGAATAGACAAACGATGAGGAAAACATCTCGGGCTACATGCAAGAAATGTCAAAACCTTGAGCCAAAATTTTGGGATGATTATTTTTATCGCTTAGTGACAATTTAACCATCATTAAATTTTTTCGCAACGATTAAAAAAGCGTCACCAATTTGAGCATAACCGGTGGATTTAAAGACGATTTTGGACAACCATTAGTAAAATTGTCGCTAACTTATAACACATATCGAAGTGATTTTTTTAGCCATTAGTATTATGAAAATCCTCTTAAAATTGTATGACCTTTGAAGTAGTTACTTAACAATTTATCTCGGAAAAAGATGTTTTGAAGTCTTTGACTCTAAGTGTTTTGTCTCAAAACAGCTCTTAATAGGTTTTCAATCAATAATCCCGGACTAGTTGGCCTAACTTATTGGGTGATAAAGTACCCTTTGGATCGAGTCACCCAAGCCTCTTCTCGACACAATCACCACCACAAGCATATAACTAGGAATTCATTCATCTAGACATAGATGTTTAGAGCCTCTTTGGACTCTAAATGCTTTGTTTCAAGGCAACTCTTAATATCGGCTTTCAATCGATAATCTTGAGCCAGTTGACCCAAATTATTGGGTGATGAGGTATCCTTATTTACTTATCCAAGTCTCTCCTTGATATACAAGCATCACAGACACATAACTGAATTCTAGTCATTGGTACTTAGAGTCTTTTTGCTTTTAAATTTTTCGATCTTTCCATATTCTTTTTTTTTAATCACTCTTCAAGGAGTTGGACGTTTAGATTCTCATAATATTTCTCCAAAATCTTTGTTTTGGAATATTCTATCTCTTTTTTCCTCCAGATCCATTCATATACTTTGGGTCCATGAAATATAAACGTACTTTTAAGATCAACATGTTTATTTTGAACTTTTTTTTTCTTATTTAATTTTTTTCATTAAAAACACTCCCTTTACACCACCAGTAAAGTATTGGAGAACAAGTACAAATTTTAAGCACTAAAGAAAATAAAAAAATAAAAATAAAAAACATGATGCAAAAAACAAAGAAAGAAAAAAGAATGACAATAAAAGGAAAAAAAAAAGAAAACAACTAACCACCACAGAAGAAAAATCAGATTACCAAGTTCACTCTTCATCATTATTATTACAGTCCTCATTTTTTGTTTCTAGGCGTTCTGCGTGTGTTCTTCTATCATTCAAGCTCTTGTTTTTCTCTTAACGATCAACACCAAACTTAGAGATTTTTCAAGATCTTAAGCATAAATGTTTTGAGTTATATGAAGAGGCATGTGTACATACAAAAAAAGAGGTTGCATTGATGGATGATAAGCAAAATATTGAGAAGATGACATTTAATCATAATAGTGGTTGAATAGAAGAAATCATGCATGGAAAAAATTTTGAAAAACTAATTTTTTTTTAAGTTGAATTGACAACTCCATGAAGTAAACTATGAATGAAGATACTTGGAGATCAACGTAAACGAGAGAAAATGCTTCGAAGACACCAGGCTCCAGATGATCCTCTTACATGGGCACTGGAGTTCAAAACAAGGCGCTGGGTGCCACTTCCCTACCCCATGAAGGTGCTGGGATTCCAAGATGGCGCTAGGCGCTAGCTTCCCTGGGAGTAGAATACTTTATTGGCGTTGGACGCCAAAGCGTGTCGCTGGCCACCACTCCACTTGGGAGTTTGATTCTCTCACTTTTCTTCGTTGGCGCTGGGCGCCAAAGTGTGGCACTGGATGCCAAATCGGTAAATGACATGCCTTGCCATAGATCAATTGATAAGATAACATGCCAATTAGAGTTTTAAAAGCTGTCTGATAAGCCTAGAGAGCATTATCAATTTTTCTGACCAGTCCTTTCTAGAGGCATTGACCATCTTCTCCAAAATTTTTTTTAGCTCTTGGTTGGATACATCCACTTGTCCACTGGTTTGAGGATGACATGGAGTTACCACTTTGTGTCTCACCCCATATTTTTGAAAAAGAGCTTCGAGTTGTTTGTTACAGAAGTAGGTTCCTCCATCACTAATTAGTGTTCTTGAAACTCCAAATCCATTGAAGATTGTCTTCTTCAAAAAATCCAATCACAACCTTAGCATCATGAGCGAGTAATGTTATGGCTTCCATCTTAGATATGTAGTCAACAACTACTAGTATGTAAAGGTTTGAGCATGAAGAGGGAAAAAGTCCCATGAAATCAACTCCCATACATCAAATAATTCTACTTCAAGTATATAATTTTATGGCATCTCATGTCTCCAGGATAAATTTTTGGCTCTCTATCATCTATCACATTTTTCAACAAAGACTCAGGTGTCTTTAAAAAGAGTGGACCAATAAAGGCCGCTCTGAAGCACTGTAGCCGCCATCCTTTTTTCACTGAAGTGGCCACCATAACTTGAGCCGTGACAATGCCATAGCACACCTTGGATCTCTTATTCCGGAATGCACTTTTGAATGATGTTGTCTAAACATCTTTTGAAGAGACAAGATTCATCCCATATAAAGTAGTGGAAATCATGAATTAACTTCTTTGATTCCAATTAAATTTCTTAGGGATGATTCTCCCAGTCTTGTAGTTAGTCATATTAGCAAACTATGGCATAACTCTAATAGCTAGGAGTTGTTCATCTGGAAATTCATTTTTAAAGGGTACTTGTGGTGCTTGATGTTCTTCGGGATGAATCCTAGAGAGGCAGTCAGCCACAGGATTCTCTGTGTCTTTTTTATCTCGGATTTCAATATCAAATTCTTGAAGCAGTAGCACCCATCTTATCAATTTTGGTTTGACATCTTGTTTAGATAAAAGATACTTAAGAGCAGAGTGATCAATATAGACTTTTACTTTTGAACTAATTAAATATGATCTAAATTTATCAAAAGTAAATACTACAACTAGCAATTCTTTCTCAGTTGTAGTATAATTTTTTGCGCATTGTTCAAGACATGACTTGCATAATAAATCACATGTAACAACTTGTCTTTTCTTTGTCCTAGGACTGTGCCTA
Source organism: Arachis ipaensis (assembly GCF_059453495.1). Classification (NCBI taxonomy): domain Eukaryota; kingdom Viridiplantae; phylum Streptophyta; class Magnoliopsida; order Fabales; family Fabaceae; genus Arachis; species Arachis ipaensis. Next base: position 115,795,085 of record NC_142440.1, read on the forward strand.
CCGCATAGTCACTAGCATCATATATTAATTCAAATGGTGTAGACTAATCAGGTGGGACAATTATTGATGCACATACAAGCTTGGCTTTTAAAGTTTCAAAGGCATATAGGCATTCTCTATTGAAAACAAACGGGGCTTCTCTATTACAATTTTGAAAAATCTTTTATAAATCTCCTATAAAAGTCTGCATTCCCAAAAAACTTCGGATTTCCTTCATATTCACTAGTGGTGGTAGTTTTTCAATCACCTCCACCTTAACTTTATCAACCTCTATGCCTTTAATTGAGATCCGGTGTCTAAGAATAATTCCTTCCGTGACCATAAAATGACACTTTTCTAGTTTAAAATTAGGTTTGTTTCTTGGCACCTTTTCAGAACTAATGACAAGTGGTGCAAGCAAGTGTTAAATGTGTCACCAAATATAGAAAAATCTTCCATGAACACTTCTATAAATTTTTCTACCATATCAGAAAAAATGGAAAACATGCACATTTAAAAAGTGGCGGGTGCGTTGCACAACCTGAAAGACATTCTTTGATAGGCAAAAACTCCATAAGAGCATGTGAATACGGTATTTTCTTAATCAAGGGGTCAACCACAATTTGATTGTACCCTAAATATCCGACAAGAAAGAAATAGAATGTATGGCCAGCAAGCCTCTCCAACATTTGATCAATGAATAAGAGAGAAAAATGGTCCTTCCTTGTTACCATGTTGAGTCTCCGGTAGTGGATGCACATTTTCTGTTCGGTGACCATTCTTGTAGGAATGAATTCATTTTTTTCATTAGAGATTACCATGATCCCTCCTTTCTTTGGCACTACTTGTACCAGACTTACCCATGGGCTGTCAGAAATATGGTGTATGATTTTTGCATCCCACAACTTTATTACCTCTTTGTGAACGACATCTTTCATTGTTGGATTAAGCCTTCTTTGTACTTGCACCATAGATTTTGAATCTTCCTCTAGTAAAATTTTATGCATACACATGGTATCTAGGCCCTTTAAATTGTTGATTATCCACCCAATAGCAATCTTGTTCTTCTTCTTCTTTTTTATTTAATGAAGTATTTATAATTCTTCTTCTTCTTCTTTATTTAATGAAGTATTTATAATCGTCGGATAAGTCTCCTTATCTCCAAAGTTTGATCAATGATTCGATCAAGTCAGCCCTCACATATCTCCCTGACTCACTAAGATATGGATTCCTTACATTAATTGCCTCACATTCCTTCATAGGAATTGGAATTGTCTTACTTAGGAAGGAGTTTTTTCTTTGCTTCTCTGTGAATTACTTAGTAATCTCCTCCAATTGTACCTCTAAATATTTTATGGAGATTTCTTGGTTTTTAAAATTTGTTCTTGTCTCTTGCTTAAAATTTTGAATTTGTTGAACAAACTCAGTAGTGGATTGGGATAATTTTTTCACAACAAACTCAAGATGATTTTAGGGTTGTATTGAATGTACTTGTTGTTGGTATAAAACGTTGAAGTATTGTTATCCTTGATTTTTCTAACCAACATTAGGATAATTCTTTCGTCCAGAAAAATATGGATCATTTCCTGGACTTGGAGAAATATTTTGTGTAGTTGACTTGTTTAGTGATGGACTTAAATAGCTCACACCTTTTATTTTTGTGTGCTCCTCTGCATAAGTCACAGGTAGCATTTTGTAAAGCTTGTATTTGTTCCATTTGTATTGTAAGTGAGGAGTTTTGTTAAAATATGAGTTTATTAGTGTTAGGATTGCAAAATTAAAATGCACCGTGTGGTATAAAGAAGAAAAATTAAAAAAAAGAAAAGAAAAGAATGAGTAAACAGTAAAAAATAAATAAAATAAAATAAAACAAGATCTAATTTAATAATTTAACCAGATATATATTGTCAATTTCAATTGATCTCCGATAATAGTGCCAAAAATTTGATAAACCAAATCTGATATGCTCGAATATTGGTAAGCGCATTATCCGAAATAATTCAAAATGCATGATCCCAACATTAAACTTCATTACATATGGACAATATATTTCAACAATCAAAAAGAGATTAATAATTAACAATTAATAATTACTATTGTCTCGCCTACTTAATGCCTTGCAAATAAATAGAGAGGAAAAGAAAAGTATTAAAACAATTTGCTCAAAAAAAAATCTCTTTTATTGTTTATCCAAACCTCTAATTATTCCCTCTCTATTTGTTGCTATTTTTCTTCTTTTTTCTTTTCACAAACATCTTTTTCTTTTTCCTTTTCTGATCTGTTAGGAACTTATAATTTCTAATCTATTTTGTTGGTTAATACATACATACATATACACACACACACACACACATATATATATATATATATATATATATATATATATATATATATATAATCATGCATATTCGCTATTTCAGATAATATAATTTATATATAGCTATCTCATCTAATGTTTTAAATATTAAATGTAATAATTCATTATTGCTATTAATTTGAACCAAATGTCTTAAATTAAATGAACAAATAAACTTGTCTAATATTTTTGTAGGAATTGCAACCTCAGATATATAAGAAATTATTCGACACAAGAATCCCCATTATATGTAGGAGTTTTGAAGATCTTACAAACTCAGAAATTATAGATCAAAATCCTATCCTACTTCTGAGATATAGTCTAATTAATGATGCTTTATAAGAGATATAGGACTTTTTTTAGCTTTCATGAAAATAAACTACATACATATCTACAATAAAGATCTAGAACATGAACTATGTTCTTTTATTTTCTATAAGTGCAGAACTTATGGGCTGAAGACGTAGAGAAGAGGCTTTGAGAGCAAATGCATTTATATCTTGATTTTCCTAAATCTTCATCATCTTGGAGAGCTTCCATACCTTTGCTTAAACAGTTTGGTGTCACAAAAAATTTATTGAAAACCCTTTCCAGTCGTTGCCTTATATTTCCTTAATAATGAATAAAGAACAATGTGCCTTTTACTTGTGTTAGCACTTTTTGTCATATTTTGAAGTTTCGTAGTGTATTTGTCACTGATGAGAGATGAAACTTCTCTAAACAGATTGGCTTGTTGAGCAAGCTCACATTTGAACGTTGGAGCCAAAACATGTCTTTTATATAAACACATTTTTGAGGTAAGCATTTTCACGTGTTTAACGATTTTGTATGTGGCCGTGTGCTATGTTACTTTTGAGATAGCTCGACAACTTCTAAGATGATTTGTTCACTCAGGTTTAGCTTTTGAGATTATAAATTCTAAATTCAAACTTTCTCAAGTTTAGAAGACATCTTTTTGTTTATATTACTTAGGAAAGAATATTTTTAGTACGGGGAATGCTAGGAGGACAATAACTTTGTTGAACAATATGAACAACTACTAATCAAATAAAAACACATTATACCTCCAAATTAATCTTCTAAATTTTAATTTTAAAATAACAATCCGTACATTAGTAAAATGAACATCCGATATATCTATTATTTACATTGTTTAATATTTTCATTGTTTACTTATACTTTTCTTTTTAGTATATTTCACACTTTGAGAAAACGTTAGATATATCTCAATGAAACTATTAAATTATATTTGAATAAGTATTTACGAGATATTGTTTTACAAAACTTTTTCAAAGTTAAGATTAACTCAGATCACAATTGATCTAGAAAATATTAGATACTATTCCCTCAAGCATCTTCAAGCTATACTTGACTCGAATCACTGCAAATATAAAAACGTTAGATATTCTTAAACAGGCCTTCTCATGCACCAATGCCACATAGACCAACCAAAAGGATCTAAGAATGACATTCTTGTTACAAGCTTCGCTAAAATTGATCACTATTGGATCAGACTATAAAGATAGTTGAAAGATGTGTATGAAATACCCTTTTCATATTGTATCTGAGATCCTCATTCCAAGAAATAAACAAATATAGGAACTAATCGTATTGTATTTGCTAATCTGATATGAGATAAAACAAAGTTTTAACCTAAATTACAGATAACTTGGAGCAACTCTTCTGAGGTATAAAAAATTTACATAAATGAAGAAAGATAAAGAACTTAAGATGAACATTTGAAGGCAAATAAGCAACAATTTGTTTCTATTGAAACTTCTTAGTTCTTTTTAGGGTCCTTTAACTTGTATTTGTAGTGGGAGCATGACAAAGAGACATTAGAAATCCTCTCTTTCTTCATGACAACTTGATTCCATAAAATTTGCAAGAAGTACAGGTTTCTTTTGCTTGGTACAGTGCTTTTAATAGTTTCGCTAAACTGTTCTGTACATGCAACAATAGAATGAAAAAAAAAACGTATTTCAAACATTCTAGCTTGATGAACAATCTCATATTTTGGAGCTAAAATATATGTCAGTTTAAAAGCTTTTCTAGAGTTTTGGAATGACGTGTATCTTAATTATGAGGTGCAGGAATCAACTTTCCATAAGTTTTGAGGTGGGTAGGCAACTTAAAGTCTCGTTATGAGGTATTCAAGCATTAATTATACCATTCTCAAGTTTTATACATTTATATTTTTAATAAATTATTTAAAAAAATATTTTCTAGTAGTTCAAAAATTGAGTAAACTGTTAAAAATAAATTAAGAAAAATTCTAAATTATATCTGTTATTGGTTAATCATCAAAATTTCAATATGAGGTATGGAGCTAACACATTTCACCTCATCAGATTTTGAATTTATATTCATGTTATCTAAAGTATTTTACCAAAACATTTTATTCAGAAACAACCATATGATAATATTAGCCAAGTGGAATGAACATGTTAGCTTACAACATGAGTGTAAAATCATATAAGTAAAGTCATCCTGTATTCCTCATCCCAGCAGCAATACCATTTATGGTTATGAGCAAAGCATCTCTAGCTTTCGTATTGTCATCATCACTTCTTAACCTCTTAAGTATCTCTACTTGTAACATGTTCATTGGATTTAGGAAGGGAAGTCTGCTCTCAATAAGCCTCCTCAAGATCCTGTTGTTCTGTTGAATTTTCCCATGCCCACTAATCACTAGTATAAATTTCCCGGTGGTTACGAGTTCATTCCTTAGTTGACGACCGAGATCTTTTCGCTTCTCAGACACAAGAACATCATCATAGTGTTTGGTAATATAAATGTCTGTTTTTCCCAAAATCATCTCAATTAGGTCTATGGTACTTTGAAAGAAAGGCCACTCTTTGTACATGGCTTTTAGCTCCTCAGTGTGCCCTTTCTCGCAAGCACCTTGTAAACCGGCACCAACTCCAAGCCAAGCTGGAAGAACAAACCTGGTTTGGGTCCATGCAAAAACCCATGGTATGGCTCGAAGGTGTCCAATTCCTGTTGTACTCTTCCGTCTCGCAGGGCGACTACCTATGTTAAGGAAGCCAAGCTCTGCTTGCGGCGTGGCTTCATTGAAATAAGAAAGGAATTCTGGATTCTCATAAACTACACTACGGTAACTCTGACAGCTTATTTTTGAAATGTCTTCCATTAAACTACGCCATTTTTCTTCTCGAGGTGGAAGAGGTGGACGAAGTGTAGCAAGTAACACAGCTGTTGTATATATTTCAAGTTGTCTAATAGCTGTGTCTGGCAACCCAAACTTGGCTTGGATCATCTCTCCTTGTTCAGTCGAACGAAGGGTTCCCTGCAATGAATATTATATCAGACAGACAAGTGATTTCACCATGCATTCAAATGCCTATGCAAATTACAACTTATTGATAGCTTATATAATTGGCCAATTCTTAGAATCTAGTATATATACTTAAGCACAAAACTTGAATGTCAAGTAAATATTTGATTTCATATGTTCTTCTAACTTGAACATCAACATAAACACTAAGTAGTCTCTAGACTTCTCATGTCAGAAGAATCATCTACTAACATCTGTTTTTAGATATTTGGTTAGAAAGAAAAATCAAGCAAGAAAGTTCTAATACTTCGTAATTCAGTCAATGCACAAACATACAAACCTAAATTGTGTTACACTAAGTTATTAAACTCCTAAATCCAAGCTAAAAAACTAAACCAAGAACACACAGCAACTAAGAATGAGAATTTAAAAAAATAACAAAACTATAATTTTATAAACAACTAAATTTTTCAAATAGGAAATGATACTTAAATTTAAATTGGACTTTCATAGTGATTAACAATTATGGTTAGATTAGAATACACACCATGACAGAGCCTGGTGGTTGGGACTGAATAGCTAGATACGTTGGGCCACCACCACGACCAATAGTGCCTCCACGGCCATGGAACAAAGTAACTTTAATACCATATTCATGGCAAGCAGCTACAACATCCTCCTGAGCTTTATAAAGTTCCCAAGCAGCAGTAAAGCGCCCAGCATCTTTGCCAGAATCAGAATACCCAACCATGACCTGCATATATAAAATACATCCACTTGAATTGCACATAATAGATATAACATTAATTAAAAAAATCATTATAAAAAGCACCTCTTGGTGTCCGTTATGGTTCTTAATGACGTGTTGCCGATACCAATCTATTGATAGAAGTTTTCGAATAACCGAACCAGCCCCCCTTAGGTCCTTCACAGTTTCAAATAGCGGAACAACGCGTAGCCTATGCGAAACCACACGCCAATATCAGTAAAAATTATCTTCTCCCAAAGGCCTAAAATTTTGACCCAGAAACAAGTAATGCACCACAAGAGCATGCCTCAATTCTTTGTCATAACATTAAGCATATACAAATTTCATCTCAAGTACTTTTATGGTAAAATTAGTATACTCAAGTACTTATGTAAATGCAAAAATATTATGTGCTTACGTTCCACCGGGACATGGACTTCCCTTCTCCCCATGGACAGCAAGTCGTGCTTCCTTTTGTAAAAGCTCTACTGCAAGGACATCACTTGCCTGATGGTAAAAGAAAGCCCAAAGTCATTTTCTTAAATGCTTAAAAATTCATCACAATAATACACTTTTAATACCTTATAGAGGAAATGAATTTTTCATATTAAGGAACAAACTTCTCATAAAAATTGTATGAAATATAGGGGACATGAATTTTTCAGGTGGGAGTTAAGTCTTCCATTCAATAGGTGTATAGCCAGCACCTCCTAGAATAATCTAGAGTCTAAACAACCCCCTCTTAAAGCTAGTTTTTGCAATGAAGTTAGGTTCCCTCAATGTTAATATGGTAGTGGAACCTAAGAATTAGGGAGTGTGTAAACATCATAATAATTGACGGAATGTTTAAATTTATTTTGCTCAATTATATTCATTTAAATCACAAAGTTTCGTTGCAAAAACTTTGAGAGTAGTAATCATAATCATACATTTGAAGCCATAGAGATCACATAGGCACCAAGTGAATCACTTCCCAACTCAGCAGCAACACGAAAGGTATCTAAGACTTCTTGAACATCAGGCGCAACCTAGAAGGTATAAAATCAATAACAGTGAGAAAGGTGTAGACCAGAAAAGAATGTCCAAAATTATAGTTATTAAAATAAACATAATAAGGATGGGGAATTTTCTATGCACTATTGTAGAGGTTAGTGAGAAGGTAAAGAGTAAAGAAAGACTGATAGAAATCTTTGGTGAGAAGAACCTCTCAAATAGAACATAATAAAAACACTACAAGTATTCGTTCAATAACACCTCCCTTACCAAATCTTTTATCAACACCTAATCAATTCCTTTGTAATCCAATCATATCTCGTATGTCCTTATTCAATAGAACAATTTCATCACTTAAACATTCAACTTAAACTCTTGTTACTTTTTTACTCCTCACCGCTTAGTCCCGTACAACAAAATGACGAAAGTTAACTTTAAAATAAATAAAGAGCAAAGATGAGTTTACATTCTAAATTCAGTGTACATGTCCTTTCTATACACAATTAAGGGTAGTCCACACCTCACAACTGTTTAAAACATATCTAACATATGTGAATATAACTTCTCTCCAACATCCTAAATACCTTCTATCATGTTTTTGTTTCAGAAAGAGAAAATTCCATAACTTTGGAATGAGTTCATATACTCAAATCACAAGAGAATAGATTACAATATTATTTTATGGTTAAATTTTGCACCCGATATATTGATCAGTTCTTATAGAAATAAGATTGATGAACTACTCCTAAATTTTAGAAATATTAAATATATTAATTCCAAATAAAATGATTACTCCATCATAATTTTGTAAAAATATAATTTGGTAGAGGAATTAATTAAACTATTTAAAATTTTAAGAGATTAATTTATCCTTTTGTTTTGTAAGAGACTCATTTGTTTAATATTTTAAAAGATAGAAATTAAACAATCAATTTTCTTTAATTAATCACTAATTTGTTGAAGCAAAAATATAAAAGGGACCGTTTAGGTTCTTACTCTTAAAAAAAATCCTCCATCCATTAGACTAGCAACTTTTAAAACAATTTATCTCACCTCTATACTAGGAGGAACCAATGGTCTTTTCCCTTTCAACTCTTTGGTTAAGAAGTCCAATTTCTTCTCTTCATTCCACTCACTGTATGTACCCATTCCCAAGTACTTGGTAATTGCATCAACTGTTTCAGAATGTCTAGTAGATTCCTGTGACAAATCTAATTTTCAGGGCACATGTGATCATAAAAGAAAAAATGAGCAACATATTATTCATACCTGACGCAAATCAAGCTTCATTAACATCATTCCAAAGGTAGAAACTCTTCGAATTAAGTCAGCTAGTCGACCATCTGCTAGCACTGCAGATCCACATGATTGCTGAGGAAATCGAGAGTTAAGATAAAACTTTGAAAGGACAACCTTGAAGGGTATATATAACTATTTGAGTCCTTACCCCACAGCTTAAGCTTTTAGGAGATAGAATTCACGACATTGTATCAAAGCCTATAACAGAAATTGTCCCATTCTTCTAAGTATTAATTGAATTTAACATAGGTTACATGTGGTATGTGTATTGTCAAAGCTTAAAACTCAAGAAAAAGACTCTATTGTGAGAGTACATATTAAATATATAACCATTCATGATCATGTACCTCTACCAATAGTTTAAGCTTTTGGGGTAAGATATTTCATTATAGGATGAAAAGTAGCAGTAGGAGAAAGCACCAGAGATTCATAACAGAGGAGCAGAGGTTCCAAAAGCTGTTCTGTTGTTTCATAAAAATCAGATGGATTTTGCTCACATGGACAATCCTCTAGAAGAAACTCTAGCCGACTTTGACTTCTTTGAAGCTAAACACATGGAACAGAAAATGAATTTATTCACTACAATATTATAAACTATAAACTAATTATTTCAATTACTTTCTAAAGACAAAACTGAAAATCAACAAGTTTACATACTAATATAGATAAATGCATTAACTTTAAGGTGAAAAATCGCATGAAGATCATTACATGACAATTTTGTCAAATATATCGAATCATCTAATGGTTCTTATCTGTTAACTTTACATAGAGATAATTATAATCTCTACCTAATTTTAATGGATCATCATAAATTAACCTTTTATGGACAATTATAAATCTATTTGTGAAATAAAAGTCAAATAGGAATGCCATTCACTCTTTATTAAGAATTAATCGTGCAACAAGTTCTGCAAACATGATTAGTTAATGATTTGTCACAATCACAAACATCCATAATCTTTCAAGTAAGGGAAAAATTAAGGCAAACTATATGAGACAAGAGAGGAATGGTAGCGGATATTTATATTCTCTAGTTATTTGAAAAATACTTGCATTTAGCCTTTTCATGCAGCTTAAAATGGTTATCCACACACAATCTAAATAGAAATATAAGAACTTCTCTCTACTAAAATAATGCAAAGCCTTCACAAGAACATGATCAGAGGTAATTGATACCTTATCTTTTACATGTCCAAGTACAACTCTATAAGGAGCAAATCCAGGACCATCAGAAGGCTTTGGCTCCAAAAGTTTTTGAAAGCTTGATCTTCCTATTTGGGATTCTGCAAAGAGCTTCCTCTGTGCAAGGAGTTGACTAGAAGAGTTGAAAGAAGGAGAGCGTTGCATTGTTTCTGATTTAGTACTTTGACCGTCTTTCTTAGATGTCGTCGGATATGAAACCTCGCTGGCCTATCAATAACATGCATGCAAACATGTATATCATCTTAGTCTCTGTAGCAAATTCAAAAATCTATTACTCAATTGATCAACCTTGTTCTTGGGTTGCTTTGGATCACGTCCTGGCATGTCTAGTCTGGGATGGTGAGATTCACCATGTGCTACATGAAACAAATCACTTGAATTAATAAAAGTTGACATATTCTAAACAAACCACAACATGAATCGAAAGAAGCAAGGTTGTGATGATAACCTTAAAAAAGACAGAAGTTACTTGAAGCATAGGTACGACATGTGATATGGACAAAATATGACAAGGATATGGCGATACAGTATTTTTTATAAAAATATAAGATATAATATAAATAATAATTAATAAATTATAATGAAAAATAAACATTAAAAGGAATTAAATGTATTTATCGCTAATATTTGTGCACATGTACAGAGTAATAAAAATAATAAAAAAAATAAGATATATTTTCATTGACTAAAACATCTAGGAAGAGAATACAAAATAATAGAGAGAATCGGAAAAGAAAGTAAAAGATGGGCTATTGGTAGTAACTCATGACGTCAAATGTCAAGGAGAAATTAAGTCAAATTTATATCCAGGTTTAAAAAAAACGGAAGAATAGATTGCTATGGACATAAACTTATATATTCAATGTATCACAATTCACAAGAGTATTCATGTCGTAACAGTTGATGAGATTTATATTCATTTTTAATGCAATAGGAAAGGGGAATAATTCCACAAGGACAAGAAAACTTTGGATTTGGATCCTCTAAAGTTTGAATTTCACTTCAGAGAGTAAAATGTGATCTTTCACCATTTATTTCATAGGAGAGATCACATTTTACCTTCTAAAGTGAAAATTTAAAATTTAGGGGATCCAAATTCCAAAACTTTTGTTGGTTTTATTACTATTGTGTTTACCAGCAAAAGATGTAAGACACTAACAGTAGACTGTGAATGAATTTTGTGACATGTCATGGATGACAAACATTATGTTAGCTTTATGATTGATGAGATTTGCATTCATTTTTCATGCAACCGGAGTCGAATTCCACATGGAGGAAAAACTTTTAATTGGATCTAGGAGGAAAACGTAACATAGAACTAGATAGCAGGCTAGAGCACAATTGTGTGTACCAGCAAAAGTGGGTAAATGAGCTGTAGCAGGAAGGTGAGTTGGAAGAGAAGAAGCCTGTTGATTAGGTTGTTTTGATTGACTTCTGCTCGTAGATTGAGATCGATGCTCACGATGATTCTCATTATTTGCATCTAAAGATAAAGACGTGATTGTCAATTCCTAAAAGTAACTTAGCATGAATATTATACTTGAAACATGATGCAATTGAAAAATCATAACTTTGAAATAGAAATATCTCTAATTGATCAAATAAAAAGAACAAAATACATAAATATAATAGTAAAATGAATATCAATCTGCCTGCATGGCATAATCCTTTTTTTTTTTTTTTTTGTGAGAGCCTGCATGGCAAATCATGGCATGTAGTGACAGAAATAACTATATAAAAATAGCAATAATTTGAATAATATTATCATTTGAAAAAGATAAATATCATTGTCTCGTTTGATGAAACCTTACAAAGCATCCTTATGAAACCATATATAGCAAACAAACATGTTCCGAAGCAATAAAAAATAACCTTATTTTGCATTCTTAATTACTGCTTATTTTATCTTGTATTTTTTAATTACTGTTTTCGTAATTCAATAATATTAGATGTAATAAATGTGTCATTATAGATATTACATATATAAAATTATAGATATTAAATTGAATAAGATAATTTTAAATTATTGTCTTCCTCGTATTGCCATAAAAAAAATTAGTTATTAGTCAAAAATGAATTTCATTACCCAAGTATTAATGTGTATGTCACAAGCTAAACTAGTGGGGCTTTAGGGATGGCAACTAAGGTTGTATGTAGTTCATATGATAATCTTACAAACTAAAGCTTTAACTCATTTTTACTAAAATTTATTGATTTCACTCTGCTAGTGTGTAATTAACGTGTATTACTTGACAAGCAACATTCAATGACACACATGATAATTAAAAGAAAGCTAACAAAAAAAATCATAAAGTAATTAGAAAGATGTAACCAAATGAATTCTACTGACAAACCTCCTACAATTTCACGAGCTAGTTTCAACAACTTATCACTGCACCTATTCATGGATAGCTCAAATCTCAAGCTATCCACTTCTTGTATATAGAGATCAATTGCCATCCATTTAGATAAAACTGAAACGTCCTTTGTTACCTACAACAACAAAGGAAAACCAATTATGTTACTGTTGTGTATGTCAAGGATTCTTAGATTAAAATTCAATTTCCAAGAGTAAAACGAGTATTCGACAAAGAAGAAAATAAACCAAATCTAATATCTAAGATAGAAAGATATGGTAATTTGATGATAATACTTGAATTACAAGCAACAAAATTCAACAACAAAACTAGAAAAGTATGTCTCATACCACTAGGATCAATAAAAGAACTAAATTTCAATCAATCCATTTCGCTGTTACGTATCAAAATAAAATAAAGAAACAGAATCTTAGTTAGGTTTTCAATTTCTTCTCAAATGTATTACAAAGCTCATTATTTTGACACCAAAAAAAGAGCGTACAAAATAAGCAAAGTTTCAAAAAAAACTACAACAACAAAATATTCAAAAAAATACTACCATACTAGTGGACTATGTAATTTTTGCTACATTTCTCTATGTTTAGTTATTAACTTATCCTTTCAAAAATAACAATCTTGCCAAAATATAAAATCAAATATTACAAATACAAGTACATGAAAACCACCTTTGCTGTCACATTTGGGTTTCCATCTCTGTCACCTCCCATCCAAGATCCAAATCTTATGGGAGTACATGTCAACGGAAGCGGTTTTCCTGTATGCTACAAGGAAGAATAAGTTGCATTGAGAATAATATACTAGTTACTGAGAGAAGTTTGGGAATATATATTTATATATAACCATTTATGTGCCGACTCTATCTAACGGTTTAAGTTTTTAGGAGAGATGATTCATAATATAGTATCATAGTTTCTATAATAAAAAGATTCCATAGTTCAATCCTTGTTACCTCATTCTTTTAAGTGATAATTATAGCACGAGGCAAGATGGGATTATACATATTGTCCATATTTCAAGCCTAAAAATGATTCTGTGCTTGAAGAGCATATATAACAATTCATGTGCATTTCTCTAATGCATTAAACTTTTGGAAGACATAGTTCATAACAATATACCTTCTTTAGAGCATTGCTAACTCGGCGTAAATAACGGGGAATAGCTTTCCAAAGTGATTGATGCACAATATTCAATCCTGGAGAGTTTAAAAATAAATCAAGGGGTTCTTCCACTTATATTAAAAGTTTAAAATATCAGGTGCAAGGTTATGAAATCTTTAGTATATAACATAGTACTCTATAAACTTACCAGCCCTAGCTTCGTCAACTGGTGTAGGCTTTTGGCGCCTAAGCTCATCTGTTTGCCAAATTGAAGTTATCTCTCTCACCTATCAAATTCATTATGATTTATGAAAATTGAAAAAAAAAATGTACAAAAGGAATAAAGTAAATATTACAATTAAGCCATAATTTACACCTTAAATACCATACTATGTTACTGTTTTCTTAATGATAACGATAACATGTTTTAATTTATTAGAGAGAAATTAAAGAAAGTCAAGAAATGGTACCAGATCTTCAATCACCATTTCTCGATCTTCAGTGCTAAGATCAAGTTGAGCATTATAGTCCAAAAGATGCTGCATAAAAAAGAAACATTAATTAGGGACAAAATGCTTGTGGTTTAAGGTAAACCTTCCATCGAATTTATCATGTCCTAAGAAGGTAAGAAAATCTCACAGCAATTTTAATGTGTTTGTATTGTAAAGTGCGACGATTAATTTGTGTAGGATGAGCTGTAAGAACGATTTCAACCTCCTGCGGCAAGAAAATCAATTTTAATTTTGAAGAAAGAAAAAAGAATCAGTTAGTGTATGTATTTCACAAATTTTATGAAGAACAAAAGAAACCTGCTTGCAAACTGTGTTATAAAGCTCATCTGGAGTAACTCCACCTTGCACCAATTGGTTAAAGATGTCATCACAAGATTTTGCAACAAGTGCTGTGTTTCCCTTACGAAGCCTGCACAAACATATCCATATGATTGAGGGAAGTACTTCACTCAATTCTTATTAGAGAAATGTTATATAAGCGATTGATTTTAACAACAACACATGACAGCTAATCCAAAAACAAGAGAGTGTCATAATACACATTTCTTTTGCTTTAATATTCTAAAAGGACACAAACAAAATCACCTGTGACGGGTCTCAGCTATACCCATCAAAGTAAGATAATGGCTTAATGCACGTGCAATGGTGAGAGCTTCGTCCAATGACAACTTGGACAACTTTGAAGCCAATTGTTTCTCTAGCAACTCTGCCATGTCCTCAATCCCTGCTTGTCTCATGTTACAACCACTCTAGCAAATAAGAACATACAACAAAAAAATTAAGAGCTATGTCCTCAATAATCTCCTATTTTTTACATACTAGAATTTTATCCTTGTTCTCTAAATACACAACAGCACATGGCAATGGACTTTTCATGAAGATATAAATAAATGTGTGTGATGACATCTAAACTAGTTGATTATGTGAAAGGTGCAATTGCAAACTGGACATCACACTCGACAAAAAACAAGTGTTATGGCATTAGATGAAACCACATCAACGAGAAACCGGTCACCTGATTAGTCTAGTATTGGCTAAAAACTAGATGCCTTAGCAACCAATAAAAAATTGGGTAAACTATTAGAATTGGTAGACGTTTATATGATTAACTATTTTTAAAAAATAATTTTCTTTCAACAAAAAAATATCTTAATTTCCCTAATATCTTAGTTTCACTAATTTAATAATTGATCTTCTTTTTAAAAAAACTAAAAAGATTCTTAGCATAATGAATTTATAATGAATTTACGGCTGGTCCATAGTCCATATTATATAAGGGTAGGTCTTTGGTGGCCAAAGTTATAGCGGTTAAAAGTGACTAAATTTTGACCGACTAATAAACACATGACATGTGGAGAGTTTGGTGGAAGTTGTTAGTTAGAGTGATGAGTCTATTGTTAGTGATTATTGCATGACAAAAAAGTAAATAAACTGGCCAAAATAATGTGTATATCATGTGGGCTTTTTTTTGAAGAAAAAAATTTGTTAGTATTTTTTGAGTAGTTAATTCTAAAACTGTAATGGTTGGGGCTTAGTGTGAAAACCTATTATAATGTTAGATTAATAAAAGATCATGAACTATAAGAGTAATCTAAAAGAAATAAGAACTAAATCATGTAATATTTATGTAAGCTCTTACTATTAATATATTTGTGAGATGAATTATATGAGAATATAAATTTATAAATATTAAAATTTTATAATAAATATTTTTATTTTGAATAAAAATAACTATTAAATAGTATTGTTAATTTTATCATAGTTATTATTATTTTTCTTATTATTATTATTATTATTATTATTATTATTATTATTATTATTATTATTATTAAAAGAGAAATAATAATTTTACTAATGCTATGCCCTAATATTTTTAGAATCACACTGTATAAATCTGGTTAGACTTTTATAAATTTTTTTTATTATAATTATTTGTTATTTTAAAATTTTTAAAATATAAAAAATTTATACTGAAATACCACATTAGAAGGTTATATATAGGTTACTTTTTTCGAAAACGAAATTTATGGTTTAAATTTATATGTTTGTAGATATGTAATTTTATTTGAGTTCCAGTCAAATACAAAATATGAATTTCAGTTTTTATTCATTTTTATTCTATTTTTATTTTTTATTGTAATATGTAGAAGACAGTTGTAGCTTTGGCCATCCAAAAATTTTAAAGAACTATGTCTACATATGAGATATATGTCTAAAGAAATAAAAAATATTATGTAATTTAGTAACTTTATATGTATTAATTTTTTATTATATAATAGATTTATTTAGCTCTCTAATATTTTTTACTTAACCAATTTAATATTATACACTCAAATTTTTATACTTATCAAATTAGTTTTTATATATTTATCTCTATATCTATTTTTAAGAAAAATTGTTTGTTCTTTTAATAATAACATATTTAATATTTATATTATTATATAAAATATTAGTAATGACTTATAGAATTATGTTATGATAATTATATTGTGTATCTTAGATGTTATTTTTTGCAAAAAAATACTCAGTTTTTCGTTTAATTTTACATTCTTAAAAAAAAATTACCAAACTTATTTGCCAGCACTTAGTTGCAGAGGCAGAACTATATGAAATATTAGAGGGGGGCCAAAAATATTTACACAATAAAATAAGACTAAAATAAAAATTTTAAGGGTCTAAACTGAAATTTACATATAATTTATATGTAAAAAATTAAAATTAGGGGGCATTGCCCCCTTTCCTCCTACCTGGCTCCGTCCCTACTTAGTCGGTAATAATTTGTACTCATATTTATAGAGATTTTGTACACAATAAACATACACTTTACACATATGTTTATTAAAGTTTTGCACATACACATGAATCATTACTATTTGCACTCAAAAATTTTAGAGTTTAAACATATAAATTAATAAAATTTATCTGTTAAAAATAATTTAGTATTTATATTCACCAAAATATAAACAAAACTACTAAAAATTACTAATTTTCAAAAATTTCTCTTTTATTAATAATAATAATAATAATAACAAGAACAAAAATAATAATAACCATGATAATATCAACAATACTGTTTAATAGTTATTTTTATTCAAAAAAATTATTTTCTTATAAAATTTTAACATTTTATAAATTTATACTCTCATATAATTTATGCCACAAATACATTAATAGTAAGAATTCACATAAATATTACATAATTTAATTCTTTTTTTTTATTACTTTCATTATTAATAGTTCATGATCTTTTATTATTCTAACATTATAATAGATTTTCATACTAAAGCCCAACCATTAAAGTTTTGGAATTATCCACTTAAAAAATACTAACAGATTTTTTTTCTTTCAAAACAAAGGCCCACATAATTTTGGTCAGTCTATTTACTCTTTTGCCTTATTACTCACTAACAATAAGGCCTATCACTCTAGCTAACAACTTTTACCCAACTCTCCACATGTCATGTGTTCATTCGTCAGTCAAAATTTAGCCACTCTTAGTCACTATAACCTTGGCTACCAAAGAATTACCCTATATATAATATTCATTTGTTAACATAACCAAAATCAACGAGAGAAAACAAAGCAAAATAAGGAGAGCAGTGCTCTTAAATGATCACCATCCTTATTCCTTTGCAGATAGTTCATCTTTTGCATTTTTGGAATAACAATTCGTTATGCCATCTGTCCATAGTAGAAAATTTCTACATTTTGTGCATACATCTTCAATTCATTTTCTTTGATGATACAAGAGCCTCACACAGGGCTTTGCTGATTGTCTACCATCTCCTTTAATTTCTTGACAGCTACATTCCTATTCTTCCCTCCAATAATCCCCTCCTTCTCAACCATGCGAATAAAATATGGGAAAACCTTCGAGAAACATGAGGGAAACTTCACTACACGATTTCTACAAGGCCTCGATTAGAGATTCTCTGTTGTTTGCTCTCAAGTCTTTCTCGATAGTAATCCAACGAGAATGACTACTCCAAGGATGCATCAGCCTCCTCGATAACCATGACTTCCTAATTGACACCTCCTCCTCAAATAT
The DNA here is from genome assembly GCF_059453495.1 of Arachis ipaensis. NCBI lineage: Eukaryota > Viridiplantae > Streptophyta > Magnoliopsida > Fabales > Fabaceae > Arachis > Arachis ipaensis. The sequence continues at coordinate 115,812,999 of NC_142440.1, forward strand.
TTTCCACTGCACAACTCTTGTCGTGGTTGTGGTGGCTCGCCCAACTTCAACGTAGACCGCGGCAACGCTAATGAGCTAGGAGTACTATAGCAAGCAGTAAGCACGGTTAAGCCACTAGTCACCCTGGCCGACTACCGTTACTTCCACGGCTGCCACGATACAGCCTCCACAACTATCAACTATGCATCCGCCGACGGTTAGATCCGGGAATTTTAGCGGAACCGGACGGTCACACCCGCCAGTGCGTTTGTTTTCTTTGAGAAAGGAGTTAAAGAATATATATGAAAATTAAAAAAATAGATTTTTTTAGACATATCTCTCTCATGTTTTGATTTTATTTTTTCCTTTTTTTATTCATTTATTTTTCTATTTTTCTTTCTTTATTTCTATGTGAATTAGTTTGTTTCTTAAACCAGATTCTTTTGATTTTTTATCATAATTTTTTTATTTTTGTATTATATTGTTTTATAAATTTTATGGTTACTCTAAATTATTTATTAATTCAAAATTAAGCTGAAACTATTTTTTTTTATTCTTTACAGTAATTAGAAAACATATATTGTTATGAACAACCGTTATGAAGTTGAAAATTTAAAATAGATTATGAAAAAGACATTGTGTTATAATTTGGCCATTGTTTATTTGTGTTTTAATTATGATTAGATTTTTACTTATCATTTTCTATTAGGTTAATTTAATTAATTTGACTATTCAAAAAAATGAACTAGGCAAACTAGTCACAGACACCTCGTTGAATTACTGTGTGTTGGACATATTTTGGATACGATACTTATCGATACTGGTTTGATACGCGTGTCTGCAGTATCCAATCGTGTTTCAATAAAAATAAAAAATTCTTTTCTAGACTCATTTAAACACATTTAAATACTATCACGTGTCAGCATATTCAGTCTTATTCTTAATATGTATTTTTGAAATAAATTTAAAAATAATATACATTGTTATTATTTATTAAAATATTAAATATTTTAAATACTTTATATAATTAAAATAAGACATTAAAAATAATAAAAAATTAATTTATACATTACAATTTATTTAATATATATATATATATATCCTGTGTCTTATCATCTCATGTCTCGTGTCACACTGTTAGGCTATGTTTGGTTGAAAGGAAAGAAATAGAGAGGAAGAAAATAGAAAGAAAAGAAATGAAAGGAAGGAAATTGAGTGGATTTTTATTTTTTTTAGATATATTTGGATGGAAGGAAAATAAAAAGGAAAGAAATATTATAAAAAAATAATTTTACTCTTATATTATAAAATATATTAAAAAAGTGAAGAGGTAGTATTAGAAGTAGAAAGAAAAACATTAGTTTTCTCTTCATTTTCTTTCTAACGTTGGAGAAAAAAAAAAATTAGTGGACCCTACCAATTTTTTCTATTTATTTATTTTTTCTCTCTAATTTTTCTTCTCAATCAAACAAAAAAAAAAATAATCATTTTGCTTCTCCTTTTCTTTTCTCCCTTTTCTTTCCTTCCATTTTCCTCTTAAACAAACATAGTGTTAGTGTCAATCCATCCTAACTCCAACCTTTTATGAAGTAGGGCAAAATAGTATGGTAGACTCATTTTACTTTCGTGGAGCAGGTCAAACTGGCCGGGCCTTGACACTATTGACAGAATATAATAGGTAGCTTACTTGGCGACCCATATCTCTTGGTCATAAGCACCAAGGCCAGCAACATAACAATGAATTCCTCAAACATAGTATTGGGCTCTTTCTTACATAGACCCAATATTAAACTCTCTTGGTACAAATTGCACATGAATTATATGTTTTCTTAAATTATGTCCTGATCCAAGTCAGCACTACACAACAAATGGGACCCCTTGAGCCCAAATCCGGTGTCTCTAGCTCTCTTTTTAATTTTGTCTCATGTTCCTTTATCAATAACACTACTTTACCATAATATATACCTTTTTTTAAATCCAAATTGTGAAACACCATTTTCCTTTTTATAATCAAGCTACTAACTTACCAAGCTAATCCTAAACGCCAAGTTCATTTCAGGCAACTAATCAAACGGCTTTCACGATACACCACTCCTTTTATCAGTCAATAGTCAATACCACATCGTCAGTCAAACCAATAGGATGCCATTAGGTATGTCACATCAAATACTAAGTTACTAACTAAACAGTCCCACCAAGCACCACAAAACAAGACTCATTGTCTAAGGTTTTGCCCAAATTTACAGAATGAAGTTCATTTAAACTTCTCGCTGGTGGTTAAGGTAATAATAATCCAAACAACTATGGATCTCGCTTCCAATCTAAAATAATTTATGTGATCTACCAAATGTCCTGTTAGAAAGAAAACCGTATTACTCATTTCATGAATCTCTCTATAAGCAGCTATAATAATTTGAGTGTTAGTGGTATGAAAAACTCTCCTTTCTCCTCTTGTTATGCGGATATCAACAACCCTAAGTAAGTAGCATAGCTTATTCTTCAAATTTTCCAGCACAATATTCGTTGCCTTTTAGATAGATGTTGATGACATAGTGATAATAGAAAATTCAATATTTCAAATCATATTAATCAAGTACGCACTTCACTCTAGTTTCAAAATTAAGGGCCTTGACACACTTAATTACTTCGGATTAAGGATTCTCACAAGATGGAAAACTCAAAAGTTCTCCACGGAAAACTTTTATTCTCATCTTCATTTTACTGGGAGATTTTTACCCCATCTCCCTAACCATCTTCAAATATCCCTATAAATACCTACATTTACGGATTCTCACAATCATCCCTAATATACATATATATTGGAAATTTTTTATGATCAAGTCATCAATTTCCTGCACTCCATGTCTGTCTTCTTTAACATAATCCATTCTTAACCCACACTCACTTATATGTCACTATCATTCTTAGACTGCATTTCTTTATAAAAATGGAACATTGAGACATGGATATAAAAATATAAATTTATGTTTGGTAGATGAGATATAGAGAAACATTATGTCTAAAAATAATGAATTAGTATATTTTGTATTCATTTTAATGAAAAGGACAAAAAAAAAAAAAAACACTAACAAAAAATATAATTTATTTTTTATTTTATCTTTTATTATTTTTATTAATTTTTTATAATTATATTTTTTTTCAAATTTTTTAAATAAAAAAATAAATTAAAACTTTCATAATTTATTCTAATTTATTACCAAATAAAATATAAAAATATTAATTTTTATATTTTTATTTTTTGTGTCTTATTTTTACTGTTTTATTTTATTTTGTTTTCGTAACTAAATACAGTCTAATATACATATATATTCTTGTTTTTTTTGGTGACATATATATTCTTGTTTTGTCTGTGTTGTTTTGATATATATATATATATATATATATATACTTTTTTTCTTATTGCTAGCTCACTTTCTTTGTTAGGATTGTGTTGGGGGAACTAAATATTAAAAAAAAAAAAAAATTAACAAATTCATTAAAATTACTATTTTTAACGTATTTAATGTAATGTAAACTTGAATTTTTCAGTCCTTAAATAAAAATGTTCAGTTTTATTTTTAGTTCTTTGACAAATATTTTTAGATAATCCTTAAAAAATAAAATAAATAATAAAAAGAAAAGAAAAGTATTCCAATGAACATAAAAAAAAATTAATGGTAGTGAACATTTGAAGAACAAAGATTAAAATAAACAAAGGAAAAAAAGGCAATTAAGACATGTTTTTGTTCGAGAGGATGAACCCTAAAAAAATAAAATAGAAAAAAAATGGAAACCTGTGCAAGGACACGGATTTTGTCGAGCATCTCAATGAACTTGGTTCCGACCTCACGCTGCAAGACATCGTTGAAGAGATTGGCAAGTAGCCTACAGTCATCTTCAAAGGTTTGGAATGAGATATCTTCTACTATATCATCTGTGGTGTCTGTCATTGTTATGTTGTTACTTGTTAATAATGTCGATGATCGAAGAAATCAAATTATTAAACGCAAAATTATAGATCCATGTAGAACAAGAAAAATAAGGAGATAAATTAATGGAATGAGAGAAAGAGTTAGTGTAGTTCATTGCGGGTAAAGAAAGATGGAAGAGAAGATCGAGAATGTGGGTTGTAAGGTTGAAACCCGCATCCAACAAGTGGCAACCACTGCGGGAACCAAGAGCGACTGTAGTGGAATTTTGATTGTCTCTTTTTCCATCATCTAAAAGACACTTTTAACACGGTCAAATTCATTTTACGATTTTTTTGGGGGCAAGGGAGGATCACTAACTTACATAAGAAAATTAAAAGATAAAATCTAATTTCGTTATTTAATATTTTAGTATTTTTTTAGTGTATAATTAATTAAATTCTGTTATTCCAATTTTGTATTTATTATCCATCTTGATAACGAAATAATTCTTTATTTTGGTCTCTAAAATTTATTTTACGAATCTGTTGAGTTTAGAATTAATAATAAAATAGTTATGAATACAAATATGACTATTGGGTTATTAGAATATAGCCAGTTGCAAAACCTCATAAAGGAAAAGGAGCAGGGACAAAGTCTCCTAAACTTTAATTTTTTTTAATATTATATATAAATTTTAATTTAGTACTCTAAAATTTTATTTTAGTTTTTGTTATTGTGAAATTAATTTTTAACCCCGGTTAAAATTCAACCTAGTTTCATCTTTAATTATAGCCCATATTGCCTTTGAGTTTTGGTGTGTGTATAATGGTGTAGGCATCAAATATGTCATGTTCAAATTTCAACTCCAAAAAATAGTACACTTTCTAATATGCTAATAATAATGTGGTAGTATTGCAATCATAATCGAGGGTTTTCATGACATCAAAATTTGGCTTGATGATGAGAAAAGAAAAAGAAAAAGAGTGAAGTAAAAAATAAATTCCTCAATATTTATATTTTGGATAAATTAATTACTGAAAAAAAATGTCAATAAAATTCTTTAATTACAATAATAAAGATAAACAAATTAATTTAAATTAAAATCTTTTATTTTTTAATTATAAGAGTTAATTTAAAAATAATATATCCATAATTATTATTATAGAAGATTTTATTGGTATTTTTTTTTTTAAGAATTATTGTATCTAAACTGATAATATTTAGAGATTTATTTATTATTTTACTATCCGAAAAATAACGATATTCTATTACTAATTGTATTGGCAAGGACAAAGTGAAATTTTGACCGTACACTTGGCATACAAAGAGTGGATGAATGAACTCCAAAATTTGTAGGAGCTTGCATAAATTTTGGCAGTACATTCTATGAGCTTTCATGAGGAGAAAAAGGGCGAATAAATTATTTGCAAGTCAATACCAAAGATGCAAAGTAATAAGGAATTCCAAGCTTCAAAGTGAGTAGTGGAGATAGAGAAAGGAATATGAACCAATTTCTTTATCCCTCTTGTTAACCTTTGATGGAATATAAAAGAATGCCAGCAATAGAGGTGTTTACGGTGCGATTTAGTTCGATTATTTAAGAAAAAGTCATTCGATCTAATTTTATATTAATTCTTCGGTTCGATTTCGTTCGATTTTTTATTAAGATCGACCAACCAAACCAAATCGATTTCGATTTATTCGGTTTCTCAATTAATCTCAAACCAAACACAATGTTGTGAATAACACTAAAGTTTATGCGACAAAATAAACAACTTATACAAATCCAACCAAAGTTTCTATGATTTATCAATAGTAATAAGCAAGATGGATAAATAAACTGTCTAAATCGCTTTCTAACCACCCCAACAACTTCTCCTTCCACCTCCTTAGGTTGAGTCCAAAAAGATGTCCAGTATATCCTTTTTTCTACAAAGTTATAGATAAAAAGATTTATCCTTTAAAATTGTAAATTACTCTCCTTATTTGACCTACAATAAAGAAAATGAATTATTGAGATTTTTTTAAATTTTGTAACTTAACAATTATCTGAAGATAACATCTTTGCTTAATTTTAACTATTTAACCAAAAAGTATTACAATGCAATTATTATAAATTTAAATTGAAAAATCTGGAAGGGTCAAGTTCCCTTGCCTCTTTTATGTTATGTTATAAAAAGTAGGTGGCTAATAAAAAAGAAAACCACCAAACCTACATCGGATTTCAATATATAGTTCTTGCTTGAGTATAATTAGCTATGTGCTTTCAATTTATATTTTGTGGAGCATATTCAAATATGCATAAAAGGTATCAAATCCAGGTTCAATTAAAGAAGAAGAAAGGAACTAGGAGAAAAGAGAACGGAGAATGGATGAGAGTAGAAAGAAAGATCTGAAAGTATTGTATTCACCACTATCAAAATCACACACTGCATGGGCTTCCTTTATGTTATTTATAGACCTTACTAACATGCCATATCACACTCTCTAACTAACTAACAGAATCGCTAATAGAAGTAGTGTGCTAACCCATGTGCTAACGGACGGAGGAAAAATGTCGGTAAAGATTTTTACAAAAATGTCACGTTGCAAGTATAGTTCTAAACTAACAACTAAACCTCAGTCAATATTTAAATTGTTTGTCACTTAAGCAAACCCAATAAAATTAACCGAAGTATTTAAACCTTGGGTCGTCTCTCAAGGAATTGCAGGGAAGTGTAGTTATTATTGGTTATGGGAAAGTATATTTTTGGGTTTTGAAATAAGGAATAAGTAATGTAAATAACAAGGAAGTAAACTAACAATTAAGAAAATTCCTAGCAAGGATTAATAATTGGAATTCATATCCCCATTATCATAGTCACTTGTGATGGTAATTGCCTTTTGCTCTCACTTTGTTAACCTCTAACAATTAAAGGTAAGTCAAGTGAGCAATTCAACTTGAGTTCATAAGTCCTAATCAAAGACTAGAGTTAGTGAAGTTCAAGCCAACTAGCAAGTCTCAATCACCAACCAACAAGAGACTTTGACAATTCAAGAGTCTCCAAATTACTCAATCCAAGCTAAGAATACAAAAAGCTAATTTAAAATCCAACCAAGCATTTCATCAAACACTTGGTAGGCACAAAATAAAAGCATAGAAAAATAATAAGAGAATGTAAAATTTAAGACCAATAATTGCAAGAGATCAATAACACAAATTAAAGAAAGCATTAATAACATAAAAATATGAATTGCATTAATGAAGATCAAGAGTAGCAAGAGTACATAAACATAAGGATACCAAAGTGAAGAAATTAACAAGTAGAATTGAAGAACAAAGGTGCTAGAATAATAAATTGTAAGGAATTATAAATGAAAACAGAAATTGAATCTAAATCTAATAAGAAATTGGAGTAGAAACCCTAAAACCTAGAGAGAGAAGAGAGCCTCTCTCTCTCTCTAGAAAACTACATCTAAACCTAGCTAATGTGTGAATAAAAATGTGAATGATTGATTCCCCTTTCCAGCTCCACTCTACAGCCTCTAATCTTCACTTTCAGGCTTAAAACTGGGCCAAAATTAGCCCAAAAATTGCCCCCAACGTCTTCTATTTAATGCAGCACGTGACGCTTTGTCACGCGTACGTGTTGGCCACGCGTATGCATCGTTTTGAAGATTCATTGGTCACGCATACGCGTTATGTCACGTGTATGCGTCAATTGGAGTGTGGCGCGATCACGCGCATGCGTCGTCCATGCGTGCGTGTCGGCATCAGCTTCTCAAATCTTCATTTTTTTGTGTTCCTTCCACTTTTGCATGCTTCTTTTTCATCCTCTAAGTCATTCCTGCCCTAGAAAACCTGAAATCACTTAACACACGTATTACAGCATCGATGGTAATAAAAGAGGATTAAAAATTAGCAAATTTAAGGCCAAATAAGCATGTTTTCAATCATAGTATAAAATTAGGAAGGAAAATGTAAAACATGCGATTTCTATGAATAACTGTGAGAATAATGGATAAAATCCGCTCAATTCAATATAAAATAAACTGTAAAATAGCGGTTTATCACTAACTCACTTGCAACTAACTCCTCTGCACTCAACTCAGCTCTTCTAGAACCTGATGGTCTTCTAGATTCTTCTGATGATCTTCTGGACTCTTCCCATATACTATGCCAACGACATTCCCCCTCAAACTCAAGGTGAAAAGAGTTTGCACCTTGAGTTTGTCCCTAAAGTGCAAGAAAGAACCAGAAGGAAGAGGCTTAGTAAGAACATTGGCAACCTGCACCTTTCCTAGAATATGACTAACACGAACAAGCCCAGCTGTGACCAAATCACGGACAAAGTACATGCCCAGCTCAAAATGCTTCGATTTAGAGTGCAGAATCGGGTTGACAGCAAGCATCACAACACTTAAATTGTCGCAATAGATCAGAGGAGGAGTAGCAAGAGGAAACATGAGCTCACCAATCAGATTCTTGATCCAAATGAGCTCTACAACAAGGTCAGCCATGCTCCGATACTTTGCCTCGGTACTGGAACGAGCGACGGCAGATTGCTTTTTGGACGACCAGGAGACGAGATTCTTCCCAAGAAAAACACAATACTCCCCCCTGAGACTTTTGATCGTCAGGATCACCTCCCCAGTCTGAATCACAGTAAGCAACAATCTCTAAAGACAAGTCCTTGTCCAATAATAAACCAGAAGTAAGAGTATCAGCTAGGTACCTCAAAATATGTTTTACAACTAGCCAGTGAGCTTCTAACGGATTTTGCATATACTGGGAGACGTTGCTGACACTGTATGCCAATTCAGGTATAGTGATAGTTATATATTACAGGCTCCCCACAACAGAGCGGTAGAACCTGGGTTCCGCAAAGGAAGCACCACCAATGCCCGTAAGCTTCATGGTGGAAGGCAAGGGGGTTCGACATGGTTTGTATTCCTCCATACCAGCCTTTTTTAATACATCTCCAATGTACTTTTGTTGAGACAGCAGCAAGCCACTCATTCCTGTTCTTATGACCTGTAGCCCAAGAAAGTACTGCAGCTCACCAAGATCCATAAGAGTAAATCGCATGTTTAATTTTTGAATCACATATGTAATGACACTAGCACTTTCACTAGTTATAATAATATCATCAACATAGACAAGAATAAATGTTCAAACCCCATTTGAGAAATTATTGAACACAGAGACATCGAATTTGGTGGCTACAAAACCGAGCTCCCTGAGACCACCTGCCAGCTTACGGTATCAAGCTCGAGGAGCTTGTTTGAGGCCATAGAGGACCTTGGTTAGCTTACAAACCAGAGTTTCATCACCCTGAGTATACCCAGGAGGCTATTGCATATAGACATCTTCTTCGAGATCACTATGTAGAAACGCATTGTTCACATCAAGTTGCCATATGGGCCAAGCAATGGCAAGTGCTAAAGTTAAAACAATCCGAATGGAAGTTGGCTTAACCACCGGACTGAAGGTTTCAGTAAAGTCAAATCTAAGCCATTGAGCAAAACCCTGAGCAAAACCCTGAGCAACAAGCCTTGCTTTATACTTTTGCAAGGAGCCATCTGAATTAAACTTGGCACGAAAGACCCACTTGCTACCAATAGCCTCTCTGCCCTCTGGTAGTGTCACTAGTTTCCAAGTATTATTCAGCATAAGTATATTGTACTCAGCATCTATAGCTGCCTTCTACTGTGGATTACTGAGGGCCTCTCTAATAGTCAAAGGTTCAAGTTTAGCATGAAGATCTCGAGGTTTGCGAATGCTAGCTTTGGCACGAGTCACCATCCGGTGAGAGTTATGGGGCTGAGAACGCTAAGTATCAATAGCTGGTAGGGCAATTTGAAAGTCGAACATAGGAATAGGGATAGAAGTGGAAGACACTAGGTGTAAAGGAGAAGGATAAGAGGAATGAGAAGAAGGTGAGGAGCTAGGAGGAACCATTGGATTAGAAGAAGGTGGTGTAGAGGTTTGAGCATGATGAATTGGGACTCTAGGAACATATGGAATTGTTGGCATTGTAGGTGCAGCCTCTGAAGGAGGATTAGGAACCAGCAACTTGGCAAATGGAGAATTACTATCTTTGAAGGAAAAACCAGTTTCTGAAAATACCACATGTCTAGTGATAACAACCTTGTCAGCAGTGGTAAGACACTTGTAGCCTTTATGTTGAGAGCTGTAGCCAAGAAACACACAAGGAGCCGAGCAAAAATTCAACTTGTGTCTGTTATAAGCCCTCAGGTGTGGAAAATATAAATAACCAAACACACGCAAACTATCATACTGAGGCTTTGTGCCAAAGGCCTTCTGATGAAGAGAACAATGTTGCAAAGTTGGCATTGGAAGATAGTTAATGATTCTTGTAGTTGAAGCGAATGCCTCTCCCTAAAATCGGATGGGCATACCTGCTGCAACTAACAAGGTTAGGCCTATTTCAATAACCTGCCTATGCTTCCACTCAGCATTTCCATTCTGCTGATGCACATGAGGACACAAAAACCTGTGAATAATACCCTTAGCCTGCATATCTATAGATAAAGACAAATATTCAATAGCATTATCGCTTTGGAAACCTTTAAGCTTTTTATTGAATTGCAATTCGACCATAGCAAAAAAGTGATTAAAAACTGATTTGAGTTGACTTCGGGCTTGAATTAAGTACAACCATATATACTTGGTACAAGCATCAATGAAATTAACAAAGTACCTATTACCATAACTGTTAGCGACAGGAGTTGGCCCCCCCATATATATCTGAATACATCAGCTCCAAAGGTTCTTTATATACTGACTTAGAACTAATAAATGGCAGTTGATGTGATTTGCCAATACAGGAAACATCACACACTGTCTTATTTGCAATAAAAGGAACATTACAACTCCTAAGAACAATAGCTATTACTTGATTATTGGCATGTTCTAGTCTTGCATGCCACAGCAAGAACTTATCTGCATTAACTACTGAAATCAATGATTGAGGACTGTTGTGAGTAGTTGACACATTGAGAAACTTATAAAGGCCATTTTCCACTTTTTCTTGGATGAGCAAATCACGGGTTTCCTGTGATTTCACGCAGCAGCTATCAGCATGAAATTCGAAATAAGCTCCATTATCACAATAGAATTGATACACACATAAGAGATTCTTAGTGATATTAGGAACATATAAAACTAAGAAAGCAAAGAGGTAATAACAAGAAATTAAAAGAGGAACTTGAATCAATATGAGAAATAGAACCTAAACCTAGATGAAATTGAAAATAAAAGAAGAAATCCTAAAACCTAGAGAGAGGAGAGGGCCTCTCTCTCTAGAATTCTACATCTATCTAAAACTCAAAACTAAAGTGAAGTGTCAATGAATGAATGAATTATCCATTCTTCTTTACTCCCAGCCTCTAAGCTGCAGACTAGGCTCAAAACTGGGCCAAAATTCAGCTTAGAAATTGCCCTCAGCGTTTTCCCTTTATTGAGGCACATGCCGCTTGTTACGCGTACGCGTCAGCCATGCGTACACGTCTTTTGAACTCTGCACTGGCCACACGTATGCATCAATCACGCGTACGCGTCAGTGGACGATGCTCCTGGTCACGTGTAAGACCCAGAACTTTTGAAAAGTTATTACGAACTAATTTCAAGTCATATATTTATTTACAGTTTTAATTTCAAAAATTATTTTATTAAAAATAATTAAAGGCAATTTTGATTAATTAGATTTGAAATAAACTAAGGTTTTCATCCCAACTCTATAATTATGGATTATTCTCCTAATTACAATTTTAAGTCTTAGAAATTCAAAAATAATGAGATTTGGCTATTTAAATTAGGATTTTATCTAATTTTATAATTATTGAGTTATTCTCTATATTTAAATTATAAAGTTAGTAGTCGTCAAATAATAAGAATTTTACATATGACTTAATTTAAATACTTTACATTTTCATAATTCAATACTTTAAGTTTTAGGGATAAATAAAATTAATTATATTACTATGTATTTTCAATTAGAAAAATTGATTGAGAATCAATTAGTATTTTTATACCACAAATAATATTTTAGAGTAATTTTAGAGATTTAAATTAGTTTTTCAAATCAATACTCTATGCTCCAATTTTATTTAAAATTACCTTACTCAAATTAAACCCAACAAACCCTAATTTACTACCCCTAACCCACCCTCACTCTTCTCTCAGCGCAGCAACCCTTTCCCCAAACCTTAACAATCATCAGCTTCAGACAAAAGAAAAGAAAGAAAGAAGAAAAGAAAGGAAGAGGAAAAGAAGGAAAGGGGGAGGAAGAAAGGGATATCTCAGGGTGAGGGAGCGCCGGTGGAGGGGCGCCGGAGCTGGTGGGCTACGCCGTCGCGTCGCCTTGGCCGTCGTCGATGGAGCAGAGACGCGAGCAGGGGAGAAGCCGCCGCAGCCACATCGTTGTCGCGCACCAGAGGAGGAGGAAAGCGATAGGGAGAAGAGGAAGGCGTCGCCGCCGTTCGCGCCGTCACCTACAGCCCGCGTCGTCACAGTTCATGCTTGCTCTGCTGCCGTGGAGTGCGTCGCTTTCAGGAGCCAGAATGCGAGAGAGAAGAGCTGTCGTGTTTTGCCGCCGCTGAAGGGCCCATCTCGGCCAGATCCGCCGTTGCTTGAGCCTTTGGTCACCGGGCAAGCGTCTGTTGCCGGTGAACGAAACTGTTGTCGCCAATAGCCATTGCTGGTAAGGGTTTTAAGTTGGTTTTCATTTTCTTTGAGTTTTCGGGAGCTTTATGATCACTGCTTGTTTGTTACAGTCGCCGTCGCCAAAGTTTTGGTCGACGCTGCCGCTCGAGGTGGTTGCCGGGACTGCCGCCAAATCGGTTCAGTGATCGCCGCTGTTTCATTTTCTTAGTTTGGTATGTATTTATGTTTCGAAAATTCCTGCATTAGTATTCTGTTATGTTTAGTTGTAAACTTTGAGGTTCTGGTAACGTAGGGTCATGTTCTGAGCATTGCATGTCACTTTTAAGTTGCTGTAAGCGCTGCTAAAGTGATCAAGGACTGAGTTTTCGGTTGCTGTTGGTTTCGGGTTGAGCTAAAAGTTTTGTTGACGCGTTTTGGGTTATGGTTTCAACAAGTTGAGGTAGGGGTTGTTTATAAAATTTAATTCATTTTAAATTAGAATTTGTTATAAATAGATATGTTGTGCGAAATGTATTTCCGATGATTATGTGAGTCTTATGAATTGTCTGATTATGTCTTGGATGAATATGGTTGCGTGTTGAGTGAAATAATGTCTGATTTTGATAAATTGGATATTTTTAGATTGGTTGATTTGAAATGACTTTGATAGTCTGAAAGTCTGAGTTTTGTTTATTGGAAACTGATTTGGTCATGAACCCACTGAGAAGGGTTGATGATTGGTTTGGTTGGGACCCGGAAATGGTGGCAAAGTCCAAGTTTTAGGGAAAAGACTGCCAAAATTTCTACAAAATCTGAGACTTTATTTGAAATGATATTTTAAAAGAATGAATTATGCTTTGAATTGAATTACTGATAAATGAATGAGGTTTGAACTCTTTTATTAAGAAAATTATTATATTTTGAATGTAAACTATTTTAGAAAAAGAATTATGTTTTAAAGTCGATTTAAAGATGAAAATAATTATGTTTTGGAATTTGATTAAGTAAGCAAATTTGGAGGAGTTTTGATCGATTTAAAAGAAACTTGGATTTCGAATAACTAATTTCACTTTATGACATTTTAGAAAAAGTTTGAAGTATTCTCTAAAACTTTGATTTAGTAAAACTGAAACAATTTTCGAGCCTTTGGAAATAGATTTAAGAATTGAAATTGGTTTTCGGTTTAAATGATTTGGTTTTGGTTTAAGTAAGCTGGTTCTGAAATTGGTTCGAAATATTTGGATACATGACTTGGTTTTGGTTTAAATTCTATTTTATTGATGAGAATATTGATAAGTGGCTTGCGCCTGGCAAGGACGGTGGTTAATCCCGCTTGTCGAGGTTGCGGCGCTCGCGTAAGGATGGTGGTTAATCCCGCTTACGTGTAGATGTGAGGTCGGAGGCAGAGTATCCCGCTCACATCCTTTCGGATCACAGGAGTGTGCAGGTGATGGTGAGAATTATGTCGGTTAGTAATTTCACACAAAATAATTCCGCTGATAGTATAGTTCTAAACTAACAAATAACTCTCACATCAAATTTTAAAAGATTTTAGTTGTCACATGTACAAACCCCAATGAAAATTAACCGAAGTATTTAAACCTCGGGTCGTCTGACAAAAAATTGCAATAAAGTGATCAATTATTGGCTATGAAGGAATAAGGGGGTTTGATTTGATGAAAGGGCAAGAAAAGAAATGACAAGAAAATAAAGAAAGCAATTAATAAAGAGAGACATTCATGTCAAGGATTAAGAGTTAAGCTTTCTATCCTAGTCACTAATAACAATAATTAACAAGAATTTATCCTATTTCGTCATCTCCAACAATGGAAGAAGGTATAATGTTATCTTCACGTAGGGAGACAGTCAAATAAGACTAGCTAATCTCAATCCAAAAGTCCTAATCAACTCACTAATTGAATTAGCAAGAGATTAGAGTCAATGGAAACAATACTAGCTAACAACTCTAGATCACCAAATATAAGTGGGGTAATCATGACTCAAGATTGCCTAATTCCTCTTTCCAAGCCAAGAATGCTCAAAAATCTACTCTAACATCCTACCAAGCATTTTGTCAAACACTTGGAAGGCATAAGAAGAAAGCATAGCAAATTGCAAGAGAGAATAAAATCTACCAACTACCAATTGTAAGGAAACAATAACAATAATCCAATTAACAATAAAAGAACATCAAACAGGAAATTGCATTAAATGAAAATCAAATCCAACAAAATACTCATTAATGAAATCTACTACTACCCAATACAAGAAATTAACAACAACAATTAAGGAAAGCACATTGACCATGAAATACCTCAAAATTGCATTAAAGAGAATGGAAATTGGCAAGAGTTCATGACATAAAAATAACCAAAATGAGAAATTAACAAGAGAAAAGAGAAGAATTAAGACAGTACAACAAGGAATTGTAAAGAAGACAAGATGATAACAAGGAATTAAACCTAGATCTAGGAGAATTTGACCTAATCCTAACCTAATTCTAGAGAGAAGAGAGAGCTTCTCTCTCTAGAAATTAACTACATGCTTTCTAGTCTACCACTAATTACTCCCCCTTTGCCCAAGCTTGAGTTCTTCATGAAATAGCCTTAGGAATGAGTTGGATTTGGGCCCTGAAAGCTCAGAAATCGCCCCCAGCGAATTCATTTTAAGTGAGTCACGTGCCGCTCATCACACATGCGCATGAATGACGCGTGCGCGTCGCTGGCTAATTTCCTCCTCACGCATACGCGTGGGTGACGCGTGCGTGTGGCTTGCAAATCTTCAACTCACGCGTACGTGTGAATGACATGTGCGCGTAGCCTTCAATTATCCAATTGCTGATTTCTTCATGAATTCTCCACTTTGCATGTTTTTCTCTTTACTTCTTCCATCCAATACTTGCCTTATGAACCTAAAATCACTCAACAAACACATCAAGGCATCGAATGGAATTAAAGTGAATTAAAATCACCAATTTAAGGGCCTAAAAAGCATATTTTTACACTTAAGCACAAATTAAGGGAGAATTACAAAACCATACTATTTCATTGAATAAATGTGAGATAAGTTGATAAAATCTCCCAAATTAAGCACAAGATAAACTACAAAATTGGGGTTTATCAAACCTGCCCACACTTAAACCAAGCATTTTCTCATGCTAAACTCAAGAAAGAAATAAAGGGTATCAACATTTATTCAATGCAAGCTATCTATATGCAACTACCTACATGCAATCTATCTAAATGAATGCAATTACTTGGTTAAAATAAATCAATTTCCAAGAAATCATATATAAACATAAGGGCTAAAGCAGTAGCAATCAAATCAAACCCACAATGATCATGGGTGAAAACATGTAATTGAGCAATCGAACCCTCACCGGATGTGTATCCGCTCTAGTCACTCAAGTGTATGGGGTTGATTCACTCAATTCTCCTCTAATCATGCTTTTCAAGATTTATTTTTCACCTAACAATCAACAATTATTTCATGCATGCATACAAATATCATGAGGACTTTCCATAGGTTGTAATGGGGTTAGGGTAGGTAGGGTTATATATGGTCAAGTGAGCTTGAAATTTGAATCTTTGATTAACTCAAAGTTCTAACCAAACCTATATAACAACCTATACAATTCAAAGCTAACCTAACTACCCATTCTTCACTTTTTCACACACTCATGCATTCTCTTTTTTTTATCACCACACATATGCATTGATTTTTATTGACTTCACTTTGGGACATTTTGTCCCCTTTTTATTGCTTTTATTTTTCTTTATTTTTCTATTTTTTTTATTTTTTCTTTATATATATATATTTTTTTTTCTTTTTTTTTTCAAACTAAACTATTGACGTTAGGATTTTTGCCAGTAAAGAATTTTATAAAAACAGTCGCGTTGTAGATATAGTCTCTAAACCAACAGAAATTCCTTCGTACAAACGTTTGGTTGTCACAAGTAACAAACCCCTAAATAAATTGATAATCGAAGTATTCAAATCTCGGGTCATCTTCTCAAGGAACTGCAGGGAAGTATGTTCTTATTATTGGTTATGGAGATTGTAAATCGGGGTTTTGAAGATAAGGAACAAGTAATTCAAATTGCAATTAAAATAAGTAAATGACTGTAAAATAAATAAATAACTGTAAAATAAACTTTTGGTAAGGTATGAGAAATTAGAAGTCCTATCCTAGTTATC
Organism: Arachis ipaensis; assembly: GCF_059453495.1. NCBI lineage: Eukaryota > Viridiplantae > Streptophyta > Magnoliopsida > Fabales > Fabaceae > Arachis > Arachis ipaensis. The sequence goes on from NC_142440.1 coordinate 115,829,733, forward strand.
CTTATCAATGATGGTGAAGATTGAATCTTAATTCCACTTAGTTAGCCTTTACTTAAAGTAAAGAAAAGTCAAGTGACTAATTAGTTTGATCTTCGAATCCTAGTTAATCCCTAAGGAAAGATTGGGATTATAGAAGTTCAGTTCAATTAGCAAAGATAACAATTATCAATCATGCTTGAGTTTGATAACTCCTGAGTTACTGATTTCTTAACCAAGACCAAAAGGAGAAAAGTAAATCTACTGGAATAAAAATGTCTTCAGATGGGAATAACAATAATGTAAATAAAAGAAAGCAATAATAAACTGAAATACCTCAAATAACATTAATTCAAAGAGTAATCTGTAACATAGAAGAATTCATAAATAAAATTGGGAAAATAATAAAAAAGAATATTGAACCTAATAAAAAGAGATAATCCTGAAAGCGCATAAAATCCTAAATCTAAATCCTAATCCTAAAGAGAGAGGAGAGAATATCCCTCTCAAAACTAAATCTAAATCATAGAAAACTAACTAATTGGAGACTCTCCTTGAATGGATGCATTTTCCCACTTCATAACCTCTGGTCTATGCCTTCTGGACTTGGATTTGGGCCAAAAAGGGCTTCAAAATTCGCTATGAGTATTTTCTGCAATTTCTGGGGCGTGGCCTCTGTCACGCGTCCGCATGGGTCACGCGGTCGCGTCATTCGGAGTTTTCCTTGTCACGCGGTCACGTCAATCATGCGACCGCGTCATATGTGTTTCGCTCGAGGCGCATGGTCGCGTCAGTCATGCGGCCGCGTCAATGCCTTTTCGCGCTGGCATGCGGCCGTGTCGCCCATGCGATCGCGTGGCTGCCAGTTTCTTCAAAAATTCTGTTTTGTGCTTTCCTTCCATTTTTGTATGTTTCCTTTCCATCCTTTAAGTCATTCCTGCCTTAGAAGATCTGAAACTACTCAACACACGAATCACGGCATCGAATGGAAATAAAGGGTAATCAAAATCATTATTTTTAAGCATAGGAAACATGTTTTTCACATACATCACATAATAAGGAAGGGAAAGTAAAACCATGCAATTAATATGAATAAGTGGGTGAAGGATTGAATAAATCACTCAGATTAAGCACAAAATATATCATAAAATATGGGTTTATCAACCTCCCCACACTTAAACAATAGCATGTCCTCATGCTAAGTCCAAGATAAAGAGTAAGTTAAGGTTAAAGTGGTGGAATCTCATGCAATGCTACCTACTCTAAATGCAACTACCTACATGAATCACGCAATTCTTAATTTTTATTCACTTGTATATAAAGCTTACATGTAGTTGAATTAATTCACATTCTCAAGGAGTCATATATATATATATATATATATATATATATATAGCCAAACCTTAGATAATGATAAAGCACTTTTACAGTTCAGATGGGAGAGAAAAGTATTTTATAAACTTGCAAGATAATTAATAATTCAAGCAGAGATATATGTTAATGAGCTATTGAACCCTCACTGGATTTTGTGTTTACTCTCTAGTCACTCAGTGTTTATTGGGTTAATCACTCTATTCTTCTTTTTATCCTTCCTTTCTATAACTTTGTTCTTCATCTAACCAATCAACAATTATAGAATATAGGCATACAAAAGTCATGAGGTCTTTAATTAAGGTTGTAATGGGGCCAATGTAAAGGTAAAGGTATATGTATAAGGCTAAGTGAGCTAATTAAGCGAATCCTTGATTAGTCTAAGATCTCACCTAACATACATACTTTGTAAAGCAAAACTTCTTTACCTATGTTCCCACTTTTTTCCACTTTTGATGTTACATGCTCATACTTTAACTTTTGTCCCATGTGCATTTATTTTGCATTTGGGGAATCCTTTTGTATTCCCTTTATTCCAATATTGAAAAATAATATTTTTTTATTGCACATGGTAATTCAATTATTTGATTTTACATGAGCATGCTTCCCAAAATTTTTATTTGAATAATTTTATTCTTTTCAACTTTTCTACCTTTTGTTTTTATCATCCATGTTCCCAATAGGTTTCCCACACTTAAACAATTACACACTTTCTATCTTAAGCTAACCAAGGATCTAACTTGGGATTTTTATTTTGTTTTTCTGCTTAAGGCTAGTATTGTGGCTTATAGAATAAGAGGGGATTTAAAGGCTCAAGGGGGCTAACAAGGGTGATGTAAAGGGTAGGCTAATTTGGGATAAGTGAGCTAAAATTAAACAATGGCCTCAATCACTCTCTTGGTATGTATTTCTATTCTATAATCGGACATATAGATTAAAACAAAGTAAAGAACATCAGAATAAAAAAAAGAAGGGCGGAACACACAGGAATAAAAATTATGGTTTGAATGTAACCATACAGTTAAGCTCAAAACTCACAGGCTGTGTGTTCTTGATAAACCCATATTTTATGATATATTTTGTGCTTAATCTGAGTGATTTATTCAATCCTTCACCCACTTATTCATATTAATTACATGGTTTTACTTTCCCTTCCTTATTATGTGATGTATGTGAAAAACATGTTTCCTATGCTTTAAAATTAATTATTTTAATTACCTTTATTTCCATTCGATGCCGTGATTAGTGTGTTGAGTAGTTTCAGATCTTCTAAGGCAGGAATGACTTAAAGGATGGAAATGAAACATACAAAATTGGAAGGAAAGCACAAAACGGAGTTTTTGGAGAAACTGGCAGCCACGCGATCGCATGGACGACGCGGCCGCATGCCAAGCGCGAAGAAGCATTGATGCGGCCACATGACTGACGCGACCGTGCGCCTTAAGCAGAATACATATGACGCGGTCGCATGACTGACGCGACCGTGTGACAAGGAAAACTCTGAATGACGCGACCGCGTGACCTACGCAGACGCGTGACAGAGGCCACGCACCAGAAATTGCAGAAAATGCTCCCAGCGAATTCTGAAGCCCTTTTTGGCCCAAATCCAAGTCCAGAAGGCATAGACCAGAGGTTATGAAGTGGGGGAATGCATCCATTCAAGGAGAGTCACCACTTTAGTTTTTTTTCATGATTTAGATTTAGTTTAGAGAGAGGTTCTCTCCTCTCTCTTCTCTCTTAGGATTAGGATTTAGGATTTCTCTTAGTTTTAGGAGTGACTCTCGATCCCAGGTTCAATGTTCCTTTACTTTAAGCTTCCCTTTCACTTTTTATTCATTCCATTACTTTAGTTGATTATTTGATGTTGCAATTTAATTTATGAATTCTTCCATGTTACAGATTATTATTTTGAATTAATGTTATTTGAGGTATTTCAGTTTAATATTGCTTTCTTTTATTTACATTATTGTTATTCCCATCTGAAGACATTTTTATTCCAGTAAATTTATTTTTCTCCTTTTGGTCTTGGTTAAGAAATTAGTAACTCAGGAGTTATCAAACTCAAACATGAATGATAATTGTTATCTTTGTTAATTAAACTGAACTTCAATAATCCCAATCTTTTCTTAGGAAATAAATAGGATTTGAAAATCAAACCAATTAATCCCTTGACCTTCCTTTATCTTAGTAAAGGTTAACAAAGTGGAATTAAGATTCAATTCTCATCATCATTGATAAGGATAGCTAGGATAGGACCTCTAATTTCTCATACCTTGCCAAAAGTTTATTTACAGTCATTTATTTATTTTACTTGCCATTTAAATTACTTGTTCTTCATTTACTTTAATTGCTAATTAAACTATTCACTCCTCATTCTCAAAACCCCAATTTACAATCTCCATAACCAATAATAAGAACATACTTCCCTGCAGTTCCTTGAGAAGACGACTCGAGGTTTGAATACTTCGGTTATCAATTTATTTAGGGGTTTGTTACTTGTGACAACCAAACGTTTGTACGAAGGGATTTCTGTTGGTTTAGAGACTATATCTACAACGCGACTGTTTTTATAAAATTCTTTACCACCATAAAATCCTAATGTCAGTTCTCTAACTCAGAAATCATATATCAATTATGTATGTCATGCAAGTAAAATTAAAAGTTCCCATTATTCTCAATGTAAAATTTATTTTGAATGGCTTTAAAGTTTGTGTTTCTCCTTGATGAAATGTTGTTAACTAACTAACATATAATGCTATATATACAAGGTGTGGGTTGTTTCTATTATGTTCAAGTCTCTAGTTTACTTTCTTTTTATATTTTCAAATTAAACTAAGCTATCTTATGCTAAAAAGGGTAAACTATACTAATTAATCCACAATTTCTATAACTAATAAGTTAGAATTGCTACTAAACTAAATGGCTAAAATATGAACTGAAAATGCGAAATGCAGAAAATAGAGTATAAATACATGAAAATAGCAATGTATAAGTACTGGGAGAATAAAAATAAAAATAAAGAGAAAAATACAGAAAAATAGCAAAATAAAATGAAAGAGTCTATAGTGGTCACCAAAAGAATACGCCAGAGATGGCGACCTCCCCACACTTAAAATAAAGCATCGTCCCTGATGCTCACTCAAGCAGGGTGTGAAGGGGTGTCATCACTGGAAGGGTGGGTAGCTGGAGTCTCTGTGGTGGTGGTCTGAAGATCTGCCTGCTGCAGAGGAGGTGCTGACTGGATAAAGATCTCTGGGTCTACAGCCTGAATCTGAGGCGGAGCCTCCTGATGTGATGCGGCCTGCTCTGTGCCTGCCTGCGCAGCCTCGCTCTGTGGATGGGTCTCTGCCTCGTGATCATCCGCCTCCTCCTCAGATGCCTCGGATGGTGTGTCAGGCTCGGAGGGGATGTGATGAGAGGATAATTTATACGCTTTTTGGCATTGTTTTTAGTATATTTTTAGTAGGATCTAGTTACTTTTAGGGATGTTTTCATTAGTTTTTATGTTAAATTCACATTTCTGGACTTAACTATGAGTTTGTGTGTTTTTCTATGATTTCAGGTATTTTCTAGCTGAAATTGAGGGACTTGAGCAAAAATCAGATTCAGAGGTAGAAGAAGGATTGTCGATGCTATTGGATTCTGACCTCCCTGCACTCAAAGTGGATTTTCTGGAGCTACAGAACTCAAAATGGCGCGCTTCCAATTGCGTTGGAAAGTAGACATCCAGGGCTTTCCAGCAATATATAATAGTCCATACTTTGGCCGAGTTTAGACGACGTAAATGGGCATTGAACGCCAGTTCTACGCTGCAGTCTGGAGTTAAACGCCAGAAACACATCACAAGCCAGAGTTGAACGCCAGAAATACGTTACAAACTGGCTTTCAACTCCAAAAGAAGCCTCTGCACGTGGAAAGCTAAAGCTCAACCCAAGCACACACCAAGTGGGCCCCGAAAGTGGATTTATGCATCAATTACTTACTTCTGTAAACCCTAGTAACTAGTTTAGTATAAATAGGACTTTTTACTATTGTATTAGACATCTTGGGACGTCTAGTTCTTAGATCATGGGGGCTGACCTCTCGGCCATGCCTAAACCTTTCACTTATGTATTTTCAAACGGTAGAGTTTCTGCACTCCATAGATTAAGGTGTGGAGCTCTGCTGTTCCTCATGAATTAATGCAAAGTACTACTGTTTTTCTATTCAATTCAACTTATTCTGCTTCTAAGATATTCATTTGCACTTCAATATGAATGTGATGAACGTGACAATCATCATCATTCTCCCACGAACGCGTGCCTGACAACCACTTCCGTTCCACCTTAGATTGAATGAATATCTCTTGGATCTCTTAATCAGAATCTTCGTGGTATAAGCTAGATTGATGGCGGCATTCATGAGAATCCGGAAAGTCTAAACCTTGTCTGTGGTATTCCGAGTAGGATTCTGGGATTGAATGACTGTGACGAACTTCAAACTTGCGAGTGCTGGGCGTAGTGACAGACGCAAAAGGAGGGTGAATCCTATTCCAGTATGATCGAGAACCTCAGATGATTAGCCGTGCTGTGACAGAACATTTGGACCATTTTCACAAGAGGATAGGATGCAGTGACAGCGCATCAGACCATTTTCACAGAGAGGATGAAAAGTAGCCATTGACAATGGTGATATCCTTACATAAAGCCAGCCATGGAAAGGAATAGGACTTATTGGATGAAGACAACAGGAAAGCAGAAGTTCAGAGGGACGAAAGCATCTCTATACCTTTATCTGAAATTCTCACCAATGATATACATAAGTATTTCTATCTTTATTTTCTGTCTATTTATTATTAATTTTCGAAAACTCCATAACTATTTTATATCCGCCTAACTGAAATTTACAAGGTGACCATAGCTTGCTTCATACCAACAATCTCTGTGGGATCGACCGTTACTCACGTAAGGTTTATTACTTGGACGACCCAGTGCACTTGTTGGTTAGTTGTATCGAAGTTGTGAATGAAAAATGATTTATTAAGACATGCGTACAGAGTTTTTGGGGCCGTTGCCTGAGATCACAATTTCGTGCACCAAGTTTTTGGCGCCGTTGCCGGGGATTGTTCGAGTTTGGACAACTGACGGTTCATCGTGTTGCTCAGATTGGGTAATTTTCTTCTTATTTTATTTTCAAAAAGTTTTCAAAAAATTTTCAAAAAAAAATTTTTCAAAAAAATTTTTCAAAAATCTTTCAAAAAAATTTTCTCATCTGTTTTCAAAAATTATTTCGGAATTTTTAAGAATGAATTCTAGTGTTTCATGAAACATGTTGAAGCCTAGCTGGCTGTAAAGCTATGTCTAATTCTTTTGGATAGGGGATTCCAACCATCAGCATAGAGGCAAGTTAATTTGAATATCAGCTGTTGCATGCCTGATTTGTATCTTCTAAAGCTTGGCTGGCTATTAAGCCATGCCTAACCCTCAGATTGGAGCTTTAGACTAAGAGTACAAGATTCCTGGAATTCATATTAAAAATTTTGCAATCCTTATTTTCTTTTTCCTATATGTTTTTTCGAAAATAATATACAAAAATCCAAAAAAAAATTAATAAAATCATAAAAATAAAAAATATTTTGTGTTTCTTGTTTGAGTCTTGAGTCAATTTTTGAGTTTGGTGTCAATTGCATACTCATCTTGCATTTTTTCGAAAAATTCATGCATTCATAGTGTTCTTCATGATCTTCAAGTTGTTCTTGGTAAATCTTCTTGTTTGATCTTGATGTTTTCTTGTTTTGTGTATTTTCTTGTTTCTCATGTGCATTTTTGCATCCGTAGAGTCTAAGCATCAAAGATTTCTAAGTTTGATGTCTTGCATGTTTTCTTTGCATCAAAAATTTTTCAAAAATATGTTCTTGATGTTCATCATGATCTTCAAAGTGTTCTTGGTGTTCATCTTGACATTCATAGCATTCTTGCATGCATTCATTGTTTTGATCTAAAAATTTTCATGCATTGCATCATTTTCATGTTTTTCTCTCTCATCATAAAAATTCAAAAAATCAAAAAAATATCTTTCCCTTTTTCCTCTCATAAAATTCGAAAATTTGAGTTGACTTTTTCAAAAATTTTTAAAATCCAGTTGTTTTCTATGAGTCAATTCAAATTTTCAAATTTTATCTTTTTCAAAATATTTTTCAAAAATCATATCTTTTTCACTTTTCTTATTTATTTTCGAAAATTTTTAAAATATTTTTCAAAAATATTTTTCTTATCTTTATCTCCTAATTTTCGAAAATAACATCATCAATTAATGTTTTGATTCAAAATTTCAAGCTTGTTACTTGCTTGTTAAGAAAGATTCAAACTTTAAGTTCTAGAATCATATCTTGTGATTTCTTGTGAATCAAGTCATTAATTGTGATTTTAAAAATCAAATCTTTTTCAAAACTAATTTCAATCATATCTTTTCAAAAATATCTTTGTATCTTATCTTTTTCAAAATCATATCTTTTTCAAAAATTTGATTTTAAAATATCTTTTCTAACTTCTTATCTTCTTATCTTTTCAAAAATTGATTTTTAAAATTTGTTTCAACTAACTAACTAACTTTTTGTTTGTTTCTTATCTTTTTCAAAACTACTTAACTAACTCTCTCTCTCTCTAATTTTCGAAAATATCTCCCTCTTTTTCAAAAATTCTTTTTAATTAACTAATTGTTTCAAAATTCAATTTTAATCTATTTCTTCTTTTAATTTTCGAAAATCACTAACCATTTTTCAAAAATAATTTTCGAAAATCCTTCTCTCTCATCTCCTTCTATTTATTTATTCACCTACTAGCACTTCTCTCCCATCCAAAAATTCAAACACTACCTCCCTCTCTGTGTTCGAGTTTTTCCTCTTCTCTTCCTTACATTACATTCTTTTCTTCTTCTACTCACACAGGGGAACCTCTATACCTGGGCAAAAAGGATCCCTATTATTATTATTTCTCTGTTCCCTTCTTTTTCATATGAGCAGGAGCAAGGACAAGAACATTCTTGTTGAAGCAGATCCAGAACCTGAAAGGACTCTGAAGAGGAAACTAAGAGAAGCTAAATTACAACAATCCAGCAAGCACCTTTCAGAAATTTTCGAACAGGAAGAGGAGATGGCAGCCGAAAATAATAATAATGCAAGGAGAATGCTTGGTGACTTTACTGCACCTAATTCTAATTTACATGGAAGAAGCATCTCCATCCCTACCATTGGAGCAAACAATTTTGAGCTGAAACCTCAATTAGTTTCTCCGATGCAGCAGAACTGCAAGTTTCATGGACTTCCATCTGAAGATCCTTTTCAATTCTTAACTGAATTCTTGCAGATTTGTGATACTGTTAAGACTAATGGAGTAGATCCTGAAGTCTACAGGCTCATGCTTTTCCCTTTTGCTGTAAGAGACAGAGCTAGAATATGGTTGGACTCTCAACCTAAAGATAGCCTGAACTCTTGGGATAAGCTGGTTACGGCTTTCTTGGCCAAGTTCTTTCCTCCTCAAAAGCTTAGCAAGCTTAGAGTGGATGTTCAAACCTTCAGACAGAAAGAAGGTGAATCCCTCTATGAAGCTTGGGAGAGATACAAGCAACTGACCAAAAAGTGTCCTTCTGACATGCTTTCAGAATGGACCATCCTGGATATATTCTATGATGGTCTGTCTGAATTAGCTAAGATGTCATTGGATACTTCTGCAGGTAGATCCATTCACCTAAAGAAAACGCCTGCAGAAGCTCAAGAACTCATTGACATGGTTGCTAATAACCAGTTCATGTACACTTCTGAGAGGAATCCTGTGAGTAATGGGACGCCTCAGAAGAAGGGAATTCTTGAAATTGATACTCTGAATGCCATATTGGCCCAGAATAAAATATTGACTCAGCAAGTCAATATGATTTCTCAGAGTCTGAATGGAATGCAAGCTGCATCCAACAGTACTCAAGAGGCATCTTCTGAAGAAGAAGCTTATGATCCTGAGAACCCTGCAATAGCAGAGGTGAATTACATGGGTGAACCTTATGGAAACACTTATAATCCCTCATGGAGAAATCACCCAAATCTTTTATGGAAGGATCAACAAAAGCCTCAACAAGGCTTTAATAATGGTGGAAGAAAAAGGTTTAACAATAGTAAACCTTTTCCATCATCCACTCAGCAACAGACAGAGAACTCTGAACAAAATACCTCTAATTTAGCAAACTTAGTCTCTGATCTATCTAAGGCCACTGTAAGTTTCATGAATGAAACAAGGTCCTCCATTAGAAATTTGGAAGCACAAGTGGGCCAGCTGAGTAAAAGGATCACTGAAATCCCTCCTAGTACTCTCCCAAGCAATACAGAAGAAAATCCAAAAGGAGAGTGCAAGGCCATTGAATTAATTACCATGGCCGAATCCAAGAAGGAAGGGGAAGACGTGAATCCCAAGGAGGAAGACCCCCTGGGACGTCCAGTGATCAATAAGGAGTTCCCCTCTGAGGAACCAAAGGAATCTGAGACTCATCTAGAGACCATAGAGATTCCATTGAACCTCCTTATGCCATTCATGAGCTCTGAAGAGTACTCTTCTTCTGAAGAGAATGAAGATGTTACTAAAGAGCAAGTTGCCAAGTTCCTTGGTGCAATCATGAAGCTGAATGCCAATTTATTTGGTAATGAGACTTGGGGAGATGAACCTCCCCTGTTCACCAATGAACTAAGTGATCTGGATCAACTGACATTGCCTCAGAAGAAACAGGATCCTGGAAAGTTCCTAATACCTTGTACCATAGGCACCATGATCTTTGAAAAGGCTCTGTGTGACCTTGGTTCAGGGATAAACCTCATGCCCCTTTCTGTAATAGAGAAACTGGGAATCTTTGGGTGCAAGCTACTAAAATCTCATTAGAGATGGCAGACAATTCAAGAAAACAGGCTTATGGACAAGTAGAGGACGTGTTAGTAAAGGTTGAAGGCCTTTACATCCCTGCTGATTTCATAGTCCTAGATACTGGGAAGGATGAGGATGAATCCATCATCCTTGGAAGACCCTTCCTAGCCACAGCAAGAGCTGTGATTGATGTTGACAGAGACGAACTAGTCCTTCAATTGAATGAGGACTCCCTTGTGTTAAAAACTCAAGGTCATCCTTCTGTAAACATGGAAAAGAAGCACAGTAAGCTTCTCTTAAAACAGAGTCAACGAGAGCCCCCACAGTCAAACTCTAAGTTTGGTGTTGGGAGGCCACAACCAAACTCTAAGTTTGGTGTTGAACTCCCATATCCAAACTCTAAGTTTGGTGTTGGGAAGTCTCAATAATGCTCTGAACATTTGTGAGGCTCCATGAGAGCTCACTGTCAAGCTATTGACATTAAAGAAGCGCTTGTTGGGAGGCAACCCAATTTTTTTTATCTAATTTATTTTTATTTTTATTTCATATTTTATTAGGTTCATGATCATGTGGAGTCACAAAATAAATAGAAAAATTGAAAATAGAATCAAAAACAGCAGAAGAAAAATCACACCCTGGAGGAGGATCTTACTGGCATTTAAACGCCAGTAAGGAGCATCTGTCTGGCGTTCAACGCCAGAACAGAGCATGTTTCTGGCGTTGAATGCCAGAAACAAGCAGCATCCTGGCGTTCAGACGCCAGAAATGCACAGTGAGGAAAGCTGGCGCTGAACGCCAGAAACAAGCATCAATTCGGCATTTAAACGCCAGAATTGTATGAAAAGGCATTTTACATGCCTAATGGGTGCAGAGATGCAAATCCTTGACACCTCAGGATCTGTGAAACCCACAGGATCAACTCAGTATCTGTGGACCCCACAGGATCCCCACCTACCACCACTTACTCTCTTCCCTCTTCTCAATGTTCATCCTCTCTTCCCAATAAACACTCTTCCCTATAAACCTACCTCATAAACTCCACCTACCTTCAAAATTCAAAATCAATTTCCCACCCAAACCCACCCATATGGCCGAACCTTAACCCTCCTCCCTTCCCTATATAAAGCCCTCCATTCTTCCTCATTTTCACACAACACAACCCTCTCTTCTCTTCTTGGCCGAATACACCTCTCCCTCCTCTCCTCCATATTTTCTTCTTCTTCTTCTTCATCTATTCTTTCTTCTCTTGCTCGAGGGCGAGCAATATTCTAAGTTTGGTGTGGTAAAAGCATAAGCTTTTTTGTTTTTCCATTACCACTGATGGCACCCAAGACCGGAGAATCCTCTAAGAAAGGGAAAGGGAAGACAAAAGATTCCACCTCCGAGTCATTGAAGATGGAAAGATTCATCTCCAAAGCTCATCAAGACCACTTCTATGATGTTGTGGCCAAGAAGAAGGTGATCCCTGAGGTCCCTTTCAAGCTCAAGAGAAATGAGTATCTGGAGATCCGACATGAAATCCAAAGAAGAGGTTGGGAAGTTCTAACAAACCCCATCCAACAAGTTGGCATCCTAATGGTTCAAGAGTTCTATGCCAATGCATGGATCACTAAGAACCATGATCAAAGTAAGAACCCGAATCCAAAGAATTATATTACAATGGTTCGGGGGAAATACTTAGATTTTAGTCCGGAAAATGTGAGGTTGGCGTTTAACTTGCCCATGATACAAGGAGATGCACGCCCCTACACTAGAAGGGTCAACTTTAATCAAAGGTTGGACCAAGTCCTCATGGACATATGTGTGGAAGGAGCTCAATGGAAGATTGACTCCAAAGGCAAGCCGGTTCAACTAAGAAGATTGGACCTCAAGCCTGTGGCTAGAGGATGGTTAGAGTTCATCCAACGCTCCATCATCCCCACTAGCAACCGATCTGAAGTTACTGTGGATCGGGCCATCATGATTCATAGCATCATGATTGGAGAGGAAGTAGAAGTTCATGAATTCATCTCCCTTGAACTCTACAAAATAGCCAAAAAGCCCTCTCCCTGGGCAAGGCTAGCTTTTCCTCATCTTATTTGCCATCTATGTTACTCAGTTGGAGCTTTCATAGAAGGAGACATTCCCATTGAGGAAGAGAAGCCCATCACTAAGAAAAAGATGGAGCAAGCAAGAGAGCCCAATCATGGATCTCAAGAGACGCATGAAGCTCATCACCATGAGATCCCGGAGATGCCTCAAATGCATTTTCCTCCACAAAACTATTGGGAGCAAATCAACACCTCCCTAGGAGGATTAAGTTCCAACATGGGACAATTAAGGGTGGAACATCAAGAGCACTCCATCATCCTTCATGAAATTAGAGAAGATCAAAAAGCAATGAGGGAGGAGCAACAAAGACAAGGAAGAGACATAGAAGAGCTCAAGGACATCATTGGTTCCTCAAGGAGAAAACGCCACCATCACTAAGGTGGACTCATTCTTTGTTCTTACATTCTCTGTTTTTCGTTTTCTATGTTAAGTGCTTATCTAAGTTTGTGTCTTATTACATGATCATTAGTATTTAGTAACTTTGTCTTAAAGTTATGAATGTCCTATGAATCCATCACCTCTCTTAAATGAAAAATATTTTAATTCAAAAGAACAAGAAGTACATGAGTTTCGAATTCATCCTTGAACTTAGTTTAATTATATTGATGTGGTGACAATGCTTCTTGTTTTCTGAATGAATGCCTGAACAGTGCATATGTCTTTTGAAGTTGTTGTTTATGAATGTTAAATATGTTGACTCTTGAAAGAATAATGACAAAGAGACATGTTATTTGATAATCTAAAAAATCATAAAAATGATTCTTGAAGCAAGAAAAAGCAGCAAAGAACAAAGCTTGCAAAAAAAAAATAGCGAAAAAAAAATTAGAAAGAAAAAGAAAAAGCAAGCAGAAAAAGCCAAAAGCTCTTAAAACCAAGAGGCAAGAGCAAAAAGCCAATAACCCTTAAAACCAAAAGGCAAGGGTAAATAAAAAGGATCCCAAGGCTTTGAGCATCAGTGGATAGGAGGGCCTAAAGGAATAAAATCCTGGCCTAAGCGGCTAAACCAAGCTGTCCCTAACCATGTGCTTGTGGCGTGAAGGTGTCAAGTGAAAACTTGAGACTGAGCGGTTAAAGTCAAGGTCTAAAGCAAAAAAAAGAGTGTGCTTAAGAACCCTGGACACCTCTAATTGGGGACTTTAGCAAAGCTGAGTCACAATCTGAAAAGGTTCACCCAATTATGTGTCTGTGGCATTTATATATCCGGTGGTAATACTGGAAAACAAAGTGCTTAGGGCCACGGCCAAGACTCATAAAGTAGCTGTGTTCAAGAATCATCATACTGAACTAGGAGAATCAATAACACTATCTGAACTCTGAGTTCCTATAGATGCCAATCATTCTGAACTTCAATGGATAAAGTGAGATGCCAAAACTATTCAAGAGGCAAAAAGCTACAAGTCCCGCTCATCTGATTGAAGCTATGTTTTATTGATAGTTTGGAATTTATAGTATATTCACTTCTTTTTATCCTATTTGATTTTCAGTTGCTTGGGGACAAGCAACAATTTAAGTTTGGTGTTGTGATGAGCGGATAATTTATACGCTTTTTGACATTGTTTTTAGTATGTTTTTAGTAGGATCTAGTTACTTTTAGGGATTTTTTCATTAGTTTTTATGTTAAATTCACATTTCTGGACTTTACTATGAGTTTGTGTGTTTTTCTGTGATTTCAGGTATTTTCTGGCTGAAATTGAGGGACTTGAGCAAAAATCAGATTCAGAGGTAGAAGAAGGACTGCCGATGCTGTTGGATTCTGACCTCCCTACACTCAAAGTGGATTTTCTGGAGCTACAGAACTCAAAATGGCGCGCTTCCAATTGCGTTGGAAAGTAGACATCCAGGGCTTTCCAACAATATATAATAGTCCATACTTTGGCCGACTTTAGATGACGTAAATGCTACGCTGCAGTCTGGAGTTAAACGCTAGAAACACGTCACAAGCCAGAGTTGAACACCAGAAATACGTTACAAACTGGCTTTCAACTCCAAAAGAAGCCTCTGCATGTGGAAAGCTAAAGTTCAGCCCAAGCACACACCAAGTGGGCCCCGGAAATGGATTTATGCATCAATTACTTACTTCTGTAAACCCTAGTAACTAGTTTAGTATAAATAGGACTTTTTACTATTGTATTAGACATCTTGGGACGTCTAGTTCTTAGATCATGGGGGCTGGTCTCTCGGCCATGCCTGAACCTTTCACTTATGTATTTTCAAACGGTAGAGTTTCTGCACTCCATAGATTAAGGTGTGGAGCTCTGCTGTTCCTCATGAATTAATGCAAAGTACTACTATTTTTCTATTTAATTCAACTTATTCCGCTTCTAAGATATTCATTCGCACTTCAATATGAATGTGATGAACGTGACAATCATCATCATTCTCCCATGAATGCGTGCCTGACAACCACTTCCGTTCCACCTTAGATTGAATGAGTATCTCTTGGATCTCTTAATCAGAATCTTCGTGGTATAAGCTAGATTGATGGCGGCATTCATGAGAATCCAGAAAGTTTAAACCTTGTCTGTGGTATTCTGAGTAGGATTCTGGGATTGAATGACTGTGACGAACTTCAAACTCGCGAGTGCTAGGCGTAGTGACAGACGTAAAAGGAGGGTGAATCCTATTCCAGTATGATCGAGAACCTCAGATGATTAGCCGCGCTGTGACAGAGCATTTGGACCATTTTCACAAGAGGATAGGATGCAGCCATTGGCCACGGTGATCCCTCCAGATGATTAGCCATGCGGTGACAGCGCATCGCACCATTTTCACAGAGAGGATGAAAAGTAGCCATTGATAATGGTGATATCCTTACATAAAGCCAGCCATGGAAAGGAGTAGGACTGATTGGATGAAGACAGCAGGAAAGCAGAAGTTCAGAGGGACGAAAGCATCTCTATACCTTTATCTGAAATTCTCACCAATGATATACATAAGTATTTCTATCTTTATTTTCTGTCTATTTATTATTAATTTTCGAAAACTCCATAACTATTTTATATCCGCCTGACTGAGATTTACAAGGTGACCATAGCTTGCTTCATACCAACAATCTCCGTGGGATCGACCCTTACTCACGTAAGGTTTATTACTTGGACGACCCAGTGCACTTGCTGGTTAATTGTATCGAAGTTGTGAATGAAAAACGATTTATTAAGACGTGCGTACAGAGTTTTTGGGGCCGTTGCCTGAGATCACAATTTCGTGCACCAGGATGTCGCCAGATCGTATCATCAGCTTCAGGTGCTCATAGGGTTGCTTGTTGTGATGCTCCATCTGGTCAAGCCGTCGAAATAGGTGGTGCACTAGGTGATAGATGGGCTCTGAGGCAGGTGGAGGTGCAGTGGTGGTAGCAGGGGTAGCTGTGGAAGAAGAGGGGCCGGCAGATGGTGTGGCTGTCTCAGCAGTAGCAGTGAGGAATGGAGGTCTGTAGCCCAAAGCCAGAAAGTTCCTGCTGTGAGGGATAATCTTCTTGCATTCTGTAGCAGGTGGCTTCTCATCAGCATACTCCCAAGGCACGTCAGGTCGACGGCCTAGCTGTGTAATCAGATAAGGAAAGGGAAGAGTGCCTCGAATGTGGACCCTGGCCATATAGTACCGGATAAAGCGTGGCAAGTACAGGTCCTTACCTTCCATCACACACCATAGGAGGGTGATCATAGCGGCAGGGATCTCTGTCTCATGGGTACTCGGCATGACAAAATTGCTCAAGATCTGGTGCCATAGCCGAGCCTCATCGTTTAAGTAAATTCACTTGATTTCCTTTGGCATGGTAGTGTTCTGACCCATGATCCATGGAACGGTCGAGTCAAGGGCTATCCTAGCCTTGACTGCATCCCAATCAAACTTCATGAAGCGCATATCCTCCTCAGCTTTTTGATAACCATCCAGCTGATCAGATTTAGGCAGAAGTTTCAGAACATCCTCTATGGCCTCTTCAGGGACCAGAATCTGCTTCCCTCTTAGGTTCACTGCATCTAGGGAAGTCTTGAAGTATGCAGTAGAATTCCCTTACCCAAGATGCATTGACCCCAGTCAGGTTTCTTTCCAGGAAGAACCAGCCTCTTTGTTTGATCTGATCAGAGGTGTATTGCTGGAGTTCTTCTGGGATCTTCAGAGTCCTCTTCAAGTACAGGTTCCTGGAGGTTGCAAACATCGGATACTTCAGCTCACAGTATCGGTTTGCAAACTTTACTGGATCAGTAGCAGGGAGTAGCTGGTCGGCCTTCTCCTGCGGGGTAAAGTTTTTCTCCCGTCAGGAGTCATCGTGCATGATATCCATGATAGACATAGCGGATTCTCCTCTTTTAAGTTTGCCAGTAGTAGCTTTTGCTTTTCCTTTTCTTTGGCTGGCAGACATCCTGAAAGACAGAAAACCAGGATATAAAAAAAATAGGAAAACAAATAGGCAAATAATCAAAAGAAACACAAAGTGGCAAAGGAGCAATAGAAGAGGAGATTGAGTTAAGCAAATTTGCATTAAGGATTGTATAAGAGTTAGAATACTGAGAAGAAAAATGTCACAATCCAAAATGTACTTCAGTTCAAGTTAATTAGAAAAAGTATCATCATGCCTTGGTTAGAATGTTAAAAGAAAGTTAAAAACCAGAAGAAATGTTTTGAAAGGTTAGGTTTGGTTAGAAACGAAAAATAGTTTAGGAAGTTAAAATTAGTGAGTTAGTAAAAAGTGGGTAAAGTAAGTGGCATAATGATCACATTCCAAGTAACAGGCATTCACAAATAGAAGCTATAGGTAACTCATATCCAAACAAGGAAATTAAGTTGATGATGATTCAGATAGATATAGAAGTAGTAAAAATTTGAATCTAAACATAAAAAATGCAGATTAAGAACCAGGAAATCAAAAAGAATAAGAAAGCTTGCCCTGGCATTCATGAATTAGTTTGGTAAAAGCAGAGTAAAGCAGAGTTTAAATAGCCAAAAACAAAACATGAATGAAAGTTAAAAATAGTTTATAAAAATTTGGGCAGCATTCCGGCTGAAATTGGATTGTCCCGGAAAATAAACAGCAATCAGAATAGTTCATATGAATGAAAACAGATTGCAATTAAAGAGTATGAACAAGAATGAACTTGAAGAACAGCATATGAACATTATTAACATATAGCAACAGCAGAATTGCGAAAATTATAAAACAAGAAACACGAACAGCGCAATTAAACAGGCCTAAATCCACTAACCACATCCTAGGCTACCTAACAACCTAAAATCCACTACAACATGCATAACTAACTAGCCTAAATATGAACATAAACAGAAAAATATGAATTAACTACGAATGGATAGAAAGGTAGCGTTCGTCGGAACCTGGTAAGCGAATTAAGGAGAGTGGGGCAGAGAGGTGGCTGGGGGATAGTGGCGGTGGCGTCGGGCGCGGCGGAGGCGGCGGCGGTTGCTGTTTGGAGGTAGGGGCTTCGGGAAGGGCAATGGGGGTAGGGGGAGAGAGAGAGGGAAGGAAGGGAAGGGGGGCTTGGGTGGCGGATGGGGGCGCGGCGGTGACGGCAGCGCGGTGGGGTGGTGATCGCGGAGGGGGGCAGCGGCGGTGGAGGGAGGAAGGAGAAGGAAGAAGAAGAAAGAAGGGGAAGGAGAAAGGGGGGTGGCGGCGGTCGGTGATGGTGGCTGGGTGGTGGTTGGGTGGTTGGAGAAGAAGAGAGGAAGGAGAAGGGTTTGGGGGGGCGCAAATGGTAGGGTTCGCGTGACTGGGGGGTTATAAATTTGAATCCACGCGATCGCGTGGGGCACGCGGTCGCATGGTTGGGCTGAAATGGTGGTTGACGTGATCGCAAGGAATGGATTAGGGAGCGAATGACACGATCGCCTGGGACATGCGATCGCGTCGTTGAAAATTGTGCGAAACGTACGATTCCAGTGTCGTTTCAGCGCAACTCTCTGTCTCCTTTTGGGGTGTTGTGCAATCCATGCGACGCGATCGCGTCACTCACGCTGTCGCGTAGGATTGATGTTATGCAAGTGACGTGATCGCGTCAGGGACGCGATCGCGTGGGCATTTTGTGCAAAATGCACAATGGCCACACGATTCCAGCCTAACTTTCTTGTCGTTGGATGTTTACACCGACCTCCAGATCACGCGGCTGCATGAATGACGCGATCGCGTGGGAAGTATTTTTCGCAACTTGACGCGATCGCATGAATGATGCGGTCGCGTCGCACACCCTTTTTTTGTGCAAAATGCAGAATGCAATGCTAATATGAATGTTATGCATGATTCCAGGTTCAATGAAGTAAAATAAAATAAAACTCAAAAATAAACAAAACGGAATAAAATTAAAATTGAAAAAAAGAACGATCATACCATGGTGGTTTGTCTCCTACCTAGCACTTTTAGTTAAAGTCCTTAAGTTGGACATTGGATGAGCTTTCTGTTATGGTGGCTTGTGCTTAAATTCATCCAGAAATCTCCACCAACGCTTGGAATGCCAATAGCCTCCGGGATCCCAAACTAGGCATGTAAAGCTTCTGAGCAGCTTCAAATAGATTCTCAGGCTCCCAGGGTGACGAGTGTCAGAATAGATTCCAGGATCCCAAACTTGGCTTTTAAATCCGCCTTCGTCTTGATCTATATTTTTCCATCCGGGTGGTTTAGAAATTAGATTCTCACCAGGATAACCAAACGTTTTCCGAGATCCATTTGATAGATCATGATGCCAATCTGCACACTTCGAGTCGAAGCGTGGAACCTTATTGAACCTTGTGCACCAGCTCTGAATACAAGCCATTTCCTTTTTACTCTTAAAGCTGCAGAGAGCTCTAAGCTGGCCATCTGTTTCAAGCAAACCATATTCAGGTGGCAAAATAAAGCTAAAGGTTAAGGATTGTACCCACTTGAAGCTTGTATTGGGTGGTAATGGCCTTGGGATAGGTGGTTCCAGTGGTTCTGTGAGTTTTACTCCCTTGTGCTCTTCTGTGAAATTCTTCACTTCTTTGCAAGATTCTTCAAATGTATCCATGTCCTGATCAAAGCCTTCTATGTCTTCCTCGTCACTCAAGTCATAAACGGGAGGTTGGAAAAAATCTACCTCTGTATCATCTTCGTACTCGCTTGGGGAAGATTCTTTAATCTCAGAGAATTCACTCGCGGATGCAAGTTCATTACTAGAAGAACTGGACTTGTGACTATCATCATCAAGAGAATTTGCTTCTTGGGTCATTCCATCTAGTTCTTCATAAGAGACTTGCTTTGGGGGTTGTACACTATCCTCTTTAGCATCAATTGTAACAGCCTTGACAAAATTCTCTACAACTCTGGATTCCCATGGAAGTTCAGCGTCTCCTAAGTCTTCAACCAACTCTTCTTCTTGTATAATGACAGCTTCCTCTGCTTGTTCTAGTACGAAGTCATGCTCTGTCTTGTCCACTGGAGTTTCTAATATCTCCTTTATGCTACGCCTTTCATTAGATTGCCCACATGGGGCTCTGGGAGGCCCTTGAATGTTCGAACGTCTAGAAGATAATTGACTTATTGCTTGCTCCAGTTGATGAAGGGTTGTTTGAAGTTGATCTAATGTTCCCTTGAGGCGAACTTCTGATTCTCGGGGTAATGGATTTGGACGTGGTACATTGGGAAGTGGTGGTGTTTGGGAGTAATTGGATTGGAATCGGGGTAAATGAGGATTATATGGTGGCGAATGGTGAAAAGGAGCTTGTGAGTGTGGTGGTTCAAGGTTGTGTTGAGAGGATGGCCTATAAGCATAGGGTGGGGCTTGTTGGTAACTACGAGGTTGTCCACCATGTCCATTGCCTTGGTATGCATTGTAGAATGGTCTTTGTCCATGATATCTTGGAGGGTGTTGCTGCCAAAAGGGTTGATCAGATCCTCTTGGCTCCATCCATCTTTGATTGCTCTGACCTTGATGCATGTTCCTATTATAACTTTCATTCCTTTCAACAATATTAGAACCAAACTCAAAGCGAGAGGGGTGAGATTTCATAGTAGCTAATGAAGATAAAAGAAGAAAATAAAAACAAATAAACACGTAAAAGAAAAATATTTACAATAACCAATAATAAGGCACACGATTGCAATTCCCCGGCAACGGCGCCATTTTGATGTTAGGATTTTTGCCAGTAAAGAATTTTATAAAAACAGTCACGTTGTAGATATAGTCTCTAAACCAACAGAAATCCCTTCGTACAAACGTTTGGTTGTCACAAGTAACAAACCCCTAAATAAATTGATAACCGAAGTATTCAAATCTCGGGTCGTCTTCTCAAGGAACTGCAGGGAAGTATGTTCTTATTATTGGTTATGGAGATTTTAAATCGGGGTTTTGAAGATAAGGAACAAGTAATTCAAATTGCAATTAAAATAAGTAAATGATTGTAAAATAAATAAATAACTGTAAAATAAACTTTTGGCAAGGTATGAGAAATTAGAAGTCCTATCCTAGTTATCCTTATCAATGATGATGAAGATTGAATCTTAATTCCACTTAGTTAGCTTTTACTTAAAGTAAAGAAAAGTCAAGTGACTAATTAGTTTGATCTTCGAATCCTAGTTAATCCCTAAGGAAAGATTGGGATTATAGAAGTTCAGTTCAATTAGCAAAGATAACAATTATCAATCATGCTTGAGTTTGATAACTCCTGAGTTACTGATTTCTTAACCAAGACCAAAAGGAGAAAAGTAAATCTACTGGAATAAAAATGTCTTCAGATGGGAATAACAATAATGTAAATAAAAGAAAGCAATAATAAACTGAAATACCTCAAATAACATTAATTCAAAGAGTAATCTGTAACATAGAAGAATTCATAAATAAAATTGGGAAAATAATAAAAAGGAATATTGAACCTGATAAAAAGAGATAATCCTGAAAGCGCATAAAATCCTAAATCTAAATCCTAATCCTAAAGAGAGAGGAGAGAATCTCCCTCTCAAAACTAAATCTAAATCATGGAAAACTAACTAATTGGAGACTCTCCTTGAATGGATGCATTCCCCCACTTCATAACCTCTGGTCTATGCCTTCTGGACTTGGATTTGGGCCAAAAAGGGCTTCAGAATTCGCTATGAGTATTTTCTGCAATTTCTGGTGCGTGGCCTCTGTCACGCGTCCGCGTGTGTCATGCAGTCGTGTCATTCGGAGTTTTCCTTGTCACGCAGTCGCGTCAGTCATGCGACCGCGTCATATGTGTTTCGCTCGAGGCACGCGGTCGCGTCAGTCATGCGGCCGCGTCAATGCTTTTTCGCGCTGGCATGTGGCCGCGTCGCCCATGCGATCGCGTGGCTGCCAGTTTCTTCAAAAACTCTGTTTTGTGCTTTCCTTCCATTTTTGTATGTTTCCTTTCCATCCTTTAAGTCATTCCTACCTTAGAAGATCCGAAACTACTCAACACACGAATCACGGCATCGAATAGAAATAAAGGGTAATCAAAATAATTATTTTTAAGCATAGGAAACATGTTTTTCACATACATCACATAATAAGGAATGGAAAGTAAAACCATGCAATTAATATGAATAAGTGGGTGAAGGATTGAATAAATCACTCAGATTAAGCACAAAATATATCATAAAATATGGGTTTATCAACTATACACAAAAGCATCAATGCATATGGTTTAAACATAAGTGATACATGAGTATATACCCAATTCCCATGATTTTCAACAAAATACAAAAATACACTTTTATCTCCCCCCAATATTCCCAACTCTCTCAAAATCGAATGATAAACACTCTCACTAGCCTAAGCTAATCAAAGATCCAAACAAGGGACATTTATTGTTTTTCACTTAGGGCTTGTAATATGCTAAAATTAAGAACAAATATGTTTAGCATAGGCTCAAAGTTGGCTAACAATGGAAGATAAAAGGTAGGCTATTTGGGTAAGTGAGCTAATTAAAACAAAACCCCAATTAGCTTCCCGGTAAAAGAGAAATATCCTCGTTGGTAGTATAGTTCCTGTTCATACCCTGGACCGAGCTGAACTGTCTAGGTTGGACGACGTCAAAGCAACCGACTTTTGGTAAAGGTTGGTCGAAACCGACCTCTTCCAAAAGAGCTCGGCCAAATCGCCATAAAGGCCTAAGTAGGCCCAAAGCAGAAGATCATAGCCCACCTAAAGGTGGCTGGCCAAAAGATAAAGTGGCCTCACCCACAAAAAGATAAGATAAGATAACTAAGTTATCTCAAGGAAGGTCACTTCCCACTACTATAAATACACTGGAGCACCCAGGTATAACTCATACTCTAATTCTACTAAAAATCTGCTTAAAGCCCGTGCTAACTTAAGCATCGTAGTCTCTTGCAGGTACCACCACCCTCCGGTGACCAAGGAGCGTCAGCACCTCAAGATCCAGCAAGACGGACACAACTGCTCCGACCACACTAGAAGATCTCCTCCGAGATCGACCTCCAGTTTCAGGTAACCCTCGAAACATTGGCGCCGTTGCCGAGTACCTAGAAGTCATCCCACCACCATGGCGGACAACCCTGACAATGATCATAACTCAGGTTTGGAAGAAAGAACACCGCTCAAGAACACGGATGCCGCATTAAAGGATACACTTCAATCCAAGGGAGACAAGTAGTCCCCAAACACGGAGATCTTGGATGTCATCCGTGAATAGCAGGATCACCTTAAACAGTTTGAATAGGAAGCCGAACGACAGCAGGAGGCCGAGTGAGATCCGCAGAGAGAAACAAGAAGGCGTAAAGAGCTGGAAGACAAGCTCCTCAAGCTCGAAGCCTATTTTAAAACCAAAACTGCTTGGCCCAATCGCGAAGATAGCCCCCACAGGGACCAAGACTTGTTTATGAAAGAGATCATGAAAGCTAAAATCTCAAAAGACTTTAAAGCTCCCGACATGACTTTATACGATGGTACGTCTGACCCGAGCCATCATCTCAGTAACTTCAGAAGCTGGATGTACCTCACGGACGCCTCGAACGCAACTCGCTGCAAAGCCTTCCCGACCACCCTGACTAAAACGGCAATAAAGTGGTTCGACAGTCTGCCTCCAAGATCAATCACAAGCTTTGACGATCTGGCTAAAAAGTTCCTTGCCAGATTCTCCATCCAGAAGGATAAAGCCAAGTACGCTCCGAGCTTATTAGGAATTAGACAAGGAGATCGGGAAAGCCTCCGCAGCTACACGAAAAGATTTAATAAAGCATGCCTTGACATACAAAATCTTCCAAGAGAAGCGACCATCATGGGACTCATCAATGGTCTGCGCGAAGGACCCTTTAGCCACTCCATATCCAAAAAACACCCAACATCTTTGAACGAGGTACAAGAACGGGCGGAAAAGTACATTAATATGGAGGAGAACTCCCGATTTAGAGAAGCCTTAAAGTCTGGGTTCTCCTACCCATCTCGGGACAAGGATAAAGATTCCAGGAAAAAAGAGGACCAACCTACCGAGAAACCTAGAAAGTACCCAACTACACCCCCTCTCTGGGTGTCTCTTGTGGATGTTTACCGAGAGATATGCAACACAGAGAAGATCCCGCCCCCTCATCCGATCAAACACAAAAGGGGAGGAAGTCGGACGGAGTATTGCGAATACCACCGAATCTATAGGCACTCTAACAACGAGTGCTACGACTTAAAGAATGTCATAGAAAAGCTAGCCCGGGAAGGGAGATTAGATCGGTTCCTTGCCAATACAGGGAATGAACCAGAAAAGCAAAAAAGGGACGAAGAGGGAGGATGAGCTGAACGTCCCCCTCACACCCCTGAAAGACACGTTCACATAATCAACGGCGGATTCGCAGGTGGAGGGATCTCCAATTCATCCCGTAAAAGACACCTAAAGGAAGTGTTCCACGTCGGAGAAGTGGATAGGTCATTAGACCTTCCCACTATCACTTTTACTCAAGAGGATGCCGCAGGCATCATCCTAGGACACGATGATCCTGTGGTTGTTACTATCATACTAGCCAATGCCAACCTCTACCGAACATTGATCGACCAAGGAAGCTCTGTGGATATACTGTTCAAATCCGCCTTCGACAAACTCGACCTACAAGAAAAATAGTTCAAAGCATATCCAAATAGCCTATTTGGGCTCAGACACGCCCCAATTCAGCCACTCGGGTACATCCCACTGTACACAACCTTTGGAAAAGGAACTCGGTCTAGGACGCTAAGCATAGACTACATTGTAGTCGATGTGAGCTCAGCTTACAATGCCCTAATAGGTCGGACAACACTAAACCAGCTTGCTGCAGTAGTCTCCACTCCACATCTATGCATAAAGTTCCCAACTCCAGAAGGGATCGCCATGGTAAAGGGAGACCAGAACCTTGCACGACGCTGTTACAACGAAAGTCTGAACCTTAAAGGCAACCCCAGAGGAAAAGAAACTAACACAATCGAACTCGGGGGAGTCCGAGCTCACGAAGAGCTTCGTCCTCAACCAGAAGCGAAGACCTAAGAAGTTCAGATCGGGGATACTCAAGACAAAATAACAAATATAGGAGCAACCTTAAAAGGAGACCTAAAGGTGCTACTGATACAGTTCCTAAAGGATGATTCTGACCGCTTTGCATGGAAGGCCGCAGACATGCCCGGCATAGATCCCGGGCTAATATGCCATAAACTGGCAGTGTATCTTGGATATCGGCCAGTGCAACAGAAGCGTAGGAAGCTTAGCCCAGAAAGGTCCCAAGCTGTGGAAGAGCAGGTACAGGTCTTACTGGAGACAGGGTTCATAAGGGAGGTTAAGTACCCATTGTGGCTAGCCAACGTCGTTTTGGTAAAGAAGTCAAATGGAAAATGGCATATGTGTACTGATTACACCGACCTCAATAAAGCCTGCCCAAAATATCCCTACCCACTCCCAAATATAAACACTCTAGTGGATGCCTCTTCGGGATACAAGTACCTTTCCTTCATAGATGCTTATTTAGGATATAACCAAATCCCAATGTATCCGCCCGATCAAGAAAAGGCCTCGTTCATAACCCCGAAAGCGAACTACTGCTACATAGTCATGCCTTTCAGACTCAAGAACGCAGGTGCTACATACCAAAGATTGATGAAAAAAGTTGGCTAACAATGGAAGATAAAAGGTAAGGCTATTTGGGTAAGTGAGCTAATCGAAACAATGGCCTCAATCATATAAGTGCATTCATACACAAAATAATGGACATAAAGAATCAAACAAATCAACGATTACAATCATAGAAAGAGAATAATGCACACAAGAATGAAAATAGTTGTTATATGATGTAACCACACAATTAGGCTCAAATCTCACATGCTTGTGTTCTTAGCTCAAAACATGTTCCACAATGTATATAATTCAAGCAAGTTCTAATTTTTTTTTTCAATCAATTGGGATGCCCTATAGATAAAATCCTTGAAAATTTTCATTATTTTGACTAAACTTATTATATATAGATGCAAAATAAGAAAATGCAACTAAAAATTCCTAAAAGACCTAAGAATGAAATGCAAAAGTGTTGGAATTAGAAATTTGTCACCCAAAAATGGCCGAATGGTTGGACGACCTCCCCACACTTAAAAGTTTGTACCGTCCTCAGTGCATCCAAAGATGAGCAAGGGGTACGGCGACTTTTCAGATTGCCACCTTCAGCTGACGGATCAACTGGTGCTGCGTGTTCTTTCTTCCACTTCCATTTTTACTTATGGTGAATCAGTCATAAAGAACAGAAAATAATACCGTAAGATGAGAAAATACAAAAGCAAGGAAGCGTAAATTGTTAGAATGAGGTGAATCACTAGAATGGAGTGAGTGAATTTGTGTGACGTTAATAAAAAATAGGTGTGTGGGTTCTAAGATTGCACGCGATTTAGAACACACACACTAGCATAAAAAGTTATGTAATGAGTACACAAAAGAAAGCATACACTTCACTCATTCTAGTGTGCTTGAAATACTTTAAAAGACTTGTAAGTTAAGATACAAACAAGTGGTGAAGAAGCATAAAAGTATTCAAGCAACAATCAAGTAATTGTGAAATTGGATAATGCATGTGTATTGATTGATGTGCAAGGAAACTTAATGAACCATTGAAATATAGAACTCACACACCAAACAATGACACATGTTGAAGTTGTTGCAACACCTAAGTGACATAGAGGTGAAACACATGAGTGCTGTGGAACTTAGGAAAAAGAAGATAGGAGTAAAAATCAATCACATAGTAATCGTGGTCCACAAAGCTTTACAAAGCTCAAAAATATGTCACTAGGTAAGCTTTCAATCCAATTTCACAATTCCAAAATCTCAATGCATGAAATAGGTGATGCAAATAAGGGTCAATCATAAACAAGCATCGCCTACAAAAAATGTATTGATAATACACAATTGCCTGATCATAGGTAATGAAATCAAATCACATGATGGCTAGCTACAACATGCAATTTGAAAGATGTAGAGAGCTTGAAGGAAATGTTAGACACTTGGCATTCATAAATGTTAAGCATGAAGAGTTCAAAACCAAGCAACCAAATATAACCTAAACAAAGAATCCCAACAAGGTATATAAACAAAAATGATGTTAAGATAACATCCTATTAGTAATTAGTAGCAATAAACAGCAAATAATATTAATAATCCAACACTTGTAATAAAAAATAGAAAAATAAACAAAAATTAAACTAACTAATGATCTAACTAACTAAATAAAATGGTGATAGATAGTGTTTGGTAGTGTTGGATGATGGTTGAAAGGTGGAAAGAAAAGGGGAGAAGAAAGAAGAAGGAAAGAAATGGAAAGAAGAGAAGAAAAGAAAGTGGATGAAACAGGGCATTCCACACGCATGCGTGGCGTGACGCGTAAGTGTGGAATGGTGAGATGGGTGCGACACGCACGTGTGGGTCACGCGTACGCGTGATGCGTTATTCAGAGAGGCGACGCGTACGCGTGGGTGGATTTTGTGCTAAACGCACAATCCCAGCCCAAAACTCGCGCAACTCTCTGGAATTTGTATGGGAGGTGAAAATTTTGGATCCAAGCGTACGCGTGGGCGAGGCGTACGCGTGGATTGTCGAAAAACTTGGTGTCACACGTACGCGTGGGTGACGCGTACGTGTGGCATGTTGCTCTGTTTTTCAAAATTTTACAAGTTCTTGCACTAAACCAAGCATTCAAAACCTCTAAACAGCTACCAAAACACCATAAAACTTTATTTAACCTACTAGACTCCCAAATAAACTTAACTAACTAAACAAAACATGAAATTAAACTAATTTTTACCAATATTTACAAAAAGGAAAAGGGAAAGATGTTTATGCTGAGGAAAAAACCGATTCCACACAAACTCACCGGCAAGTATACCGGGTCGCATCAAGTAGTAAAACTCACAGAAGTGAGGTCGATCCCACAGGGATTGATGAACCAAGCAACTTTAGTGAGGTGATTAGTCTAGTTATGCTAACAGTGGTGATTTGTGTGAAATTGTGTTGACAGAATGTAAATTACAGAAGGTATAAAGTGCAGAAGGTAAATTGGCAGAAACTTAAAGAGCAAAAAACATAAATTGCAGCAAAGGTAAAGGGAATTGGGTGCTGGAAAATTAAATGAAGCAGTAAATCAGAACTCAGAACAATTGCAGAAGATTAAAATTGCATGAAAGTAATTTGAAAGCAATAGGAACAGAAAGGTAAAATTGGCAAAAATGAAAATTGTAGAAGAGTAGAGATGCAGGAAATTGAAATTGCAATAAAAGTGAACTGAATTCAATATAGCCGAAATATGAAAATGCAGAAAAGGAAAAAGTGTATCAGAGAGCCTTCTATTCTACTCCTACTACTAGTCCTACTGCTGCCTACTACTAATGCAGCCTACTGTCCGTGTGTGCCTTTGAAATGAAACTGATGCCTTTATATAGGCTTTCCTAAATTACAAATTGAAATAAAATTCAAAACAAATTACAATTAAATGAAAATCCTATTCTAGATGCTCCTTGTGTCTTTCATTGAGTGATCTGAGTGGGCTTTGCTTGCTATAGTTCAAATGGGCTCAGAGTGAAATTAATTGAGCAGAAATGCACTTCCAGGAGAATGTAGCCTTCATTTGGAGAACGGAGCGGTTTTACACCCACGCGTACGCGCCCCATACGTTCGCGTGTCATTTTGCTTTTTGGCCCATCCAGGCGTATGCGTCACCTACGCGTACGCGTGGCCTTCAATTTTTTGCCCTTCTGACGCGTACGCGTGCTATACGGTTGCGCGTTCCTTGTAGCGCTCTCCAAACGAGCATAGTGTTCATGCAAAGAACGCTACCCATGCATACGCGTTTCCTACGCGTACGCGTGGCCCTTCGAACATGCCACTTCCACGCGTACGCGTCAGCCATGTGTATGCGTGGTTCTTCATAGATGCTCCATCGACGCGTGCGCGTCATGTACGCGTGCGCGTCGACACAAAATCTTCAATCCCAAATTCGAAACTTGCTCGAAGGCACTTAGTCAGACAACGTAACACTCTCTTTGCAAATGAGCGCTAATCATATCCACGCGTACGCGTCATGCACGCGTACGCGTGGGTCTTCAAAAATCCTTGCCTGACGCGTAAGCGTCTTGGACGCGTGCGCGTTGCAAGAGAACGTAGCGTTCTCGCGCCAAGAGCGCTCTCCTTGTTTAAATCATGGGCCATGCTTTTAAAAGCATGGCCTAAGGTTCCAAAGCATGCTCAAACTTCAAAATGTGTCCAGAATTCTTCTTTTGAGCTTATTTTGTGCTTTCTGCTTCTTTTCCTTCATCGTTTCACCTGTCATCAAACAAACAGATACATCAAAGCCTTGGCATAATCTTTAAATCTTGCATGATTCATATTAACATCTAAATCTTGCAAGAAATCTAATGAAAATGCATAAAATTAACAATGTTTGATTGAATCAAGACAAGCATGAAATTCTCACTCAAAAACTTACTTATTGCCTAAAAATGCATGAAAACCAAGTAAAAACCAATGAAAAAGGCTTGTAAAACTAGCCTAAGATGACTTGCCATCATGTTACCATGGTGGGGTGTCTCCCACCTAGCACTTTTGTTTATTGTCCTTAAGTTGGACTTTTGGGGAGCTCTTCATCAAGATGGCTTGTGCTTGAATCCATCCTGAAACATCCACCAATGCTTGGACTTCCAATAAGCTCCATCATTAAAAGTCAATATCTCCAAGCTTCGATGGAGTTCTTCACAAATCATGAGCTCCCAAAGTTGATCCTCCTCTAGTAATTCGGAATCCCATACTTTGTTTTGACACCCGTCTTCAAATTGATCATATGGTAATTCCCTCTGGGTGGTAAGCAAGTCAAATCCTCATGAAGGCGCCAAACTACCCTCCTAGACCCATCTATTTGAGCACTACACCAATCCATGCTCCTCAATTTTGAACTTTCCACTATAATGAGCCTAGATTTACAACACCAACCACTAAACATTCTCCTCTTACGCTTAATTCCGCAAAGCGCCCTAAGTTGGCCATCCGTTTCAAGCAAACCAAATTCAAGTGGGATAATAAAGCTAAGAGTTAGAAGTTTTACCCACTCAAATGACGGATTAGATGATAACTTAGGTAGAGAAGTTCCCAATGATCTTGACAAAGCACGTTCTATTCCCGTCCATCCTCTTCCAGAAGCTTCCACCACTTGGCAAGGTTCTTCAAGCTTTACCTCTTGCCAAGATTCCTCAAGTTCATATTCTTCTTCACCAAATTCTTCTAACTTTTCTCCATCACTCAAGTCATAAATAGGAGTTTTAGTGAATTCTACCTCATCATCAATTCCAAGTCCAATGGGGAAGGATTCCTCAAACTCAAAAGGATTATATGTTGATGTGAAATCATCATAGATAGGAGAACTTGGTGCTTGCCCCACTTCTTCCAATTCTTCAATCACATTATGCCTTGGAGGTTGTGCACTATCCTCCTTGACATAAACTTCAAACTCCATGGAAGAAGGTTCTTCCACTCTAGATTCCTCCTTGCATCCAACATCTCATAAATCTTCAACCACTTCCTTTTGTTAAATAATCTCTACCTCATCCTCTTGTTTTACTTCTTGCTTTAACTCCTCTTCTCCACCTTGAAATTCCAAATTCACCCCCTCACTAAGCTCTTTAGTTGCTTCTTCACATTCAACAATGGGAGTGCCTTGATTGCATAAGCTTAGGTGGATGAGACCATGTTGCTAACGGCTTCCATCACGATAGAAATCTTGGCTTCTATCCCCTTGAATTCCTTTTCCGTCTTCTTTTGTTGCCTTAGGATACGAGAACTAAGATCTCTTTGTTCTAGCATGAGGGCATGGAGACCTTCATCTATTGGAGGCGTTGTGAAAAGAGAGGGTTCATTGTTTGAAGAAAAGGTATTATAGTTGGAAGGTGGTTCATATTAGTAAAAGTCTTGAGGTGGTGTATATAGAATTTATGGTTCATGGAAGTATTGGTGTTGGAATGGTGGTGGCTCTAGGTATGGCTTATATGGTGGTTGGTATGGTGGGTATGAGTTAGGGTCATATGGGGGTGAGTAGTGGTATGAGGCTTGTGAGTATGATTGACAACAATGTTGAGGGTTTGGGTCATAATTGGGTACATCATGGGGTGGATTGTAGCCATTAGAGATTGGAGGAGGGTGTTGCCATGAAGTTTGACCATAAGCTTGTGGCTCCTCCCTAAATTGAAATATATTCCCACAATGTGGTTCCTCATTGAAGCTTTCATTCCTACAATATAATTGTAACAAAACTCATAGCCAAAAGGATGAGAATTCATAGTGACAAGAGAAAACAAGAAACAAAGAAAGCAAAATCCTACAACTAGCAACAACTAACAAAGAAGCAAAAGGCAAACATATTCACATATTCACATATATAAAATAGCCAATAACATAACACCATTGCAATTCCCCGGCAACGGCACCATAAACTTGAAAGAACAAAACGTCAGCTAAGAATTTCTTCTTGGTAAAAGAGAAATATCCTCATTGGTAGTATAGTTCCCAACCGACAAGTAATGCTCAAATCAAAGTTTAAAAGATTAGTTGTCACAAGTACAAACCCCAATGAAAATTAACCGAAGTATTTAAACCTCGGGTCGTCTCACAAGAAATTACAATGAAGTGAATGATTATTGGCTATGAAGGAACACAAGGGGGTTTGATTGATAAAGGGAGAAAGAAAATAAATGACAAGAAAAGTAAAGAAAACAATTAAAGAAAACAATTGATAAAAGAGAGACATTCATGACAAGGGTTGAGATCATAGGCTTTCTATCATAGACATACAGTGATTAATAAGAATTTATCCTATTTCGTCATCTCTAGCCATGGAAGAAGGTATAATGTTATCTTCACATAGGAAAAAAGTCAAATAAGACTAGCTAATCTCAATCCAAAAATCCTAATCAACTCACTAATTGAATTAGCAAGAGATTAGAGTCAATGGAAACAATACTAGCTAACAACTCTAGATCACCAACATAGGTTGGGTCTTAATGACTCAAGATTGCCTAATTCCTCTTTCCAAGCCAAGAATGCTCAAAAATCTACTCTAACATCCAACCAAGCATTTTATCAAACACTTGGAAGGCATAAAAGGAAAGCATAGTAAATTGCAAGAAATATAAAATCTAACAACTACCAATTGTATGGAAATTAATAACAACAACTCAAATCAACAACAAAGGAACATGAAACATAAATTGAATTAAAGGAAAATAAAGGGAACAAGAATACATCAACAACAAAGTAAACAAATACAAGGAGTAAAATACTAAATTAGGAAAGTAAAGGTAAAGGAACAAGAAATTGTAAAGGAAAAGTAAACCAAAGCATGAATTAAACCTAGATCTAAGATGCAAATAAATCTAAGAACCCTAATTCTAGAGAGAAGAGCGAGCTTCTCTCTCTAAAAAACTAAACTACATGATGCTATCCTACAACTAAGTGCTCCCCCCTTACCCAAGATTGAATTATGTATGAAATAGCCTTAGGAATGAGTTGGATTTGGAACTGGACAGCTCAGAAATCGCCCCCAACATTTTCACTTTAATGAGGTCCTGATGTGAGGATTTATACCGGTTCGGAATTCCACAAAATAATTTCGTTGTTAGTATAGTCCAAACCAACAGTCAATCTTCGAATCAAATTAAATTTGGTTGTCACAAATAACAAACCCAAAATAAGAATTAACCGAAGTATTTAAACTCCGGGTCGTCTCACAAGGAATTGCAATGAAATGCCCAATTATTGGCTATGAAGGGGTAAGGGGGTTTTTTTGATTGATAAGAGGGGCAACAAAATAAATGACAAGAAAAGTAAATCAAACAAGTAACTAAAGAAGGCAAGTAATAAAGAGAGGCATTCATGGCAAGTGTTGAGATCATAGGCTTTCTATCCTAGTCATGCAATGATTAATTCATCTTATTTAGTCAACTCCAACAAATAGGAAGAAATTCAAACAAGACTAATCAATCATACCACAATAATAACAAGAATTTATCTTATTACGTCTTCTCCAACATTGGAAGAAGGTATTATATTATCTTCCATGAGAGAAAGTCTAATAAGACTAGCTAATCTCAATCCAAAAGTCCTAATCAACTTACTAATTAGATTAGCAAAAGATTAGCGTCAATGGAAATAATATTAGCTAACAACTCTAGATCACCAACATACGTTGGATTTTCATGACTCAAGATTGCCCAATTACTCTTTCCAAGCCAAGAATGCTCAAAATCTACTCTAAAGCCCAACCAAGCATTTTGTCAAACACTTGATGGGTAATAAAGAAAAGCATAACAAAAGTGCAAGAATAATAAATCTACCAACTACCAATTGCAAGAAATCAATAATAACAATCAAGATCAACATGAGAGAGCATGGAAACATAAAATTGCATTAAAGAAAAATAAGATCCAACAATTGTTCATAAATATAAAAATGGCAAAATAAGGGAAATGACAAGTAAAACTAGAAGAGTAGAGATGTAACAACAAGAAATTAAAAGGAGAAACTAAATCAAAACAAGAATTAAAACTTGGATCCAAGAAGAATTAACTAAAACTACCCTAAAATCTAGAGAGAGGTCCTCTCTCTCTAGAATTTCTACTCTAAAACATGATGAAAACTAAACTATGAATACTTGGTTCATTTCTCCCTCAATCCTTGGGTTCAATAGCATCAGATATGAGTTGGATTGGGCCCAAAATGAGCTAGAAATCGCTGGGGGCGATTTCACTTTAGTGGGCCACGGACAGCATCGGCGCGCACGCGTACATGGTGCATGCGCGCTCCTGAACGCGAAGTAATATGTGGAAAATTTTATATCATTTCGAAGCCCCGAATGTTAGCTTTCCAACGCAACTGAAACCGCCTCATTTGGACCTCTGTAGCTCAAGTTATGGTCGTTTGAGTGCGAAGAGGTCAGTCTTGACAGCTTTACGGTTCCTTCATTTCTTCATGAGTTCTCCCACTTTGCATGCTTTTTTCCTCACTTCTTCCATCCAATACTTGCCTTATGAACATGAAATCACTCAACAAACATATCAAGGCATCAAATGGAATTAAAGTGAATTAAATTCAGCTATTTTAAGGCCTAAATAGCATATTTTTACATTTAAGCACAAATCAAGGGAGAATTGCAAAACCATGCTATTTCATTGAATAAATGTGAGAAAAGTTGATAAAATCCCCCAAATTAAGCACAAGATAAACCAAAAAATTGGGGTTTATCAAATCTCCCCACACTTAAACCAAACATGTCCTCATGCTAAGAATAAAGAAGGACAAGAAAAGGGTATGAACATTTATTCAATGCAAATAAACTATATGCACCTATCTACATGCATGCAACTAAATGCAATATGACTCTATCTACTTAGTTAAAAGTAAATCAATCTCCAAGAACATATATAAGCAAGTAGGACAAAGGTCATCTGACGACTCACAAACTCTACCAATTCAAATATCAAAATGAAGTTCAAATAGACTTGCAAGAAGAACGCTCATGAAAGCCGAGAACAAGGAATTGAGCATCGAACCCTCACTGGAAGTGTATCCGCTCTAGTCGCTCAAGTGTATAGGGTCGATTCACTCAATTCTTCTCTAATCATGCTTTCCAAGATTTGTTTTTCTTCTAACAATCAACAGTTATTCAATGCATGCATACATTCATCATGAGGGCTTGTTCATAGGTTGTAATGGGGCTAGGGTAAAGGTAAGGATGCATATGGTCAAGTGAGCTTGAAATTTGTATCTTTGATTAGCCTAAGCTCTCACCTAACACATGTAACAACCTATACAATTCTAATACACAACCTAGCTACCCATGATTCCCACTTTTTCACATACTCGTGCATTCTTTTTAATTTACATCCCATATGCATTGATTTTTATTAAACTTTACTTTGGGGCATTTTTGTCCCCTCTTTATTTCTTTTTCTCTTTTTCTTTTTTCTATTTTTTTCTTTTATATATATTTTATCATTTTTTTTAAAGTATATACAAACGTATCAATGCATATGGTTTTACATATAGTGCATGGATATGTACCCAATTCCCAATATTTTCAACAAAAATAAAAATTACACTTTTACCTCAACCAATGTTCCAAGTTTCCCATACCCAAATGATACACACTCTCACTAGCCTAAACTAATCAAAGATCCAAATTAAGGACATTTATTATTTTTCGCTTATGGGTAGTGATGTACTAACATTAAGAACAAAAGGGACTAATTAGGCTCAAAATTGGCTAACAATGGTTGATGAAAGATAGGCTATTTGGGTAAGTGAGCTAAATAAAATGATGGCCTCAATCATATAAATGTATGTATACATGGAATAATGGACATAAAGAATCAAATAAATCAAAGATTACAATCATAGAAAAAGAATAATGCACACAAGAATGAAAATAAGTTGGTTATATGATGTAACCACACAATTGGGCTCAAAACTCACATGCTTGTGTTCTTAGCTCAAAAACCATGTTCTAAAATAAATTCTTCAAGCAAGTTCATCACAAAAAAAAAATTTTCAAATTGGTAGGTGTTCATACCCTGGGTCGAGCTACCCGACCTGGGATGATTGGCGACAAAGCGACCGACCTCTTCAGGATCGGCTACCCGACCTCTTCTCAAAGAGGTCGGCCAAATCAACAGGAGAGCCCAATAAAGAGCCCAAATAGAGGAACACGACCCAAATCAAAAGGCGGCTCAAGCCTACAGAGAGAAGGGCGGTTCCGTTGAAGATAAGCTGACCTCACCAAAGATAAAATAAGATAAGATAAGATAACTAACTTATCTTATCTAAGAAGGTCACTTCTCACTACTATAAATACACTGGAGCACCCAGGTATAACTCATACTCTGATTCTACATAAAACCTGCTTAATACCCGTGCTAACTTAAGCATTGGAGTCTCTTACAGGTACCCCCCACCCTCCGGTGACCAAGGATCAGCAGTGCAGTAAGTCCAACAAGACAGACACAACAGCTCCGGCCGCCACCAGCCAGCCGGACACGCCATCTCCGACCAGTACATGAGATCTCATCCGATATCGACCTCCAGTTTCAGGTAACCCTCGGAACATTGGCGCCGTTGTCGGGGAACCTGGAAGTCATCCTAACACCATGGCGGACGGCCATGACAACGACCACGATTCAGATCTAGAAAACAGAACGCCGCACAAGAACGCGGACACTACACTGAAGGATGCTCCAGAATCCAACGGGGACAAAAACTCATCAAATCCCGGGGTAATAGAAGCACTTCAAGATCGTTTAAAGCAACTCAAAAAAGAAACCCAACAACAACGAGAGGTTGGGAAGGATCTTCAAAGAGAGGTACGGCAACATCGAGAAATGAAAGATAAACTCCTACAACTTGAAGCCGATCTCAAAGCAAAGGCTACCCGGACCACTCCTGAGGACAACTCTCGCAAGGATCAAGATCCATTCACTAGGGAAATCATGAAGACTAAAATCCCTAAAGACTTCAAACTTCCGGATATGACTTTGTATGATGGCACCACAGATCCCAACCATCATCTCAACAACTTCAGAAGCAGAATGTACCTCACCGACGCTCCAGATGCCGTTCGCTGCAAAGCCTTTCCAACAACTCTCACGAAGACAGCAATCAGATGGTTCGACAACCTACCTCCCATGTCCATCTCAAACTTTGACGACCTGGCCAAAAAGTTCCTGGCCAGATTCTTCATCCAGAAAGATAAGGCCAAGCACGCCCCCAGTTTACTAGGGATCAAGCAAGGAGATCGGGAAAGCCTCCGCAACTACATGGAAAGATTCAATAAAACATGCATGGACATACAAAGCTTACCAACAGAGGCCGCCATCATGGGACTCATCAAAGGCCTACGAGAGGGACTTTTTAGCCAATTTATATCAAAGAAGTACCCTACCTCCTTAGACGAAGTACAAGAGCGAGCAGAAAAATA
Source organism: Arachis ipaensis (assembly GCF_059453495.1). Classification (NCBI taxonomy): domain Eukaryota; kingdom Viridiplantae; phylum Streptophyta; class Magnoliopsida; order Fabales; family Fabaceae; genus Arachis; species Arachis ipaensis. The sequence goes on from NC_142440.1 coordinate 115,866,471, forward strand.
TATCAACATGGAAGAAAACGCTCGGTTGGGAGAAGCCTCAAAATCTGGGACCCCCTACCGAGATAAAGACAAGGAATCCAAAAGAAAAGAAGATCGACAAGGGGAGAAAATAAAAAAATACCATAATTACACTCCTCTCAGGGCATCCCTGGTCGACGTATATAAAGAAGTCTGCTACAGAGAAAATCCCCCCAGCGCGGCCACTCAAAGGCAAAAGAGGAGGAGGAAACCGGAAGGAATACTGTGAATACCATCGAGTCCGAGGGCACTCCACCAACGAGTGCTTCGACTTAAAAAATATCATAGAAAAATTGGTGAGAGAAGGAAAATTAGATCGATTTCTGGCCGCCCGAGATGATGACCAAAGAAAGAGACGAAGGGACCAAGATGCCGGACGAACTGAACGATCACCTCAGACACCAGAGAGACACGTCCACATGATACACGGCGGATTCGCAGGAGGTGGGATCTCCAAATCATCTCGCAAAAGATATCTCAAAGAAGTATATCATGTCGAGGGAAAGGAGGAAGCACCCGACATCCCTGCGATAACATTCACTAAAGAGGACGCATCCAACATAATCCCGGGACACGACGATCCCATGGTCATCACTATCATACTGGAAAACGCCAATCTACATCGCACATTAATAGACCAAGGGAGCTTCGCCGACATCTTATTCAAAACTGCCTTCGACAAGCTCGGCTTGGAAGAAAGGGAGCTTAAGGCATACCCAAACAGCTTGTTCAGGCTGGGAGATACCCCAGTACAACCACTGGGATACGTATCACTGCACACAACCTTCGGAAAAGGGAACCAGTCCAAGACGCTCAAGATAGACTACATTGTGGTCGACGTGAGTTCAGCCTATAATGCCCTAATAGGTCGGACCACACTAAATCAACTTGGCGCAATAGTCTCGACCCCGCATCTATGCATGAAATTCCCAACTACAGAAGGGATAGCTACAATAAAAGCAGATCAAAAGATGGCACGCCGCTATTATAATGAAAGTCTAAACCTCAGAGGCAGAGGAGAAGAGTTTCATATAATTGAGCTTGGCGGAGTTCAGCAACGAGAAGAACTCCGTCCACAGCCAGAAGGCGAGATAGAGAAGGTTCAGATCGGAGACACCTCGGACAAAACAACTAATATAGGAACGATCCTAAGAGGAGACTCAAAAGAATTACTGATACAATTCTTACGCGACAATGTCGATCTCTTCGCATGGAAAGCCGCAGACATGCCAGGCATAGACCCCAAGCTAATGTGCCACAAGTTGGCGGTCTATCCAGGATCTCGGCCGGTGCAGCAGAGACGAAGAAAACTTGGGCCAGAGCGATCCCAAGCTGTGGAAGAGCAGGTACAGGCACTACTGGAGGCAGGATTCATAAGAGAAATCAAGTATCCACTATAGCTAGCCAACATCGTCTTGGTGAAAAAATCAAATGGGAAGTGGCGAATGTGTAACGATTACACCGATCTCAACAAAGCCTGCCCAAAAGATCCTTACCCACTCCCAAGTATCGACGCTCTGGTAGATGCTTCCTCCGGATATAGATACCTCTCGTTTATGGATGCATACTCGGGATACAACCAAATCCCCATGTATCCACCAGATCAAGAAAAGACCTCGTTTTTAACGCCGAAAGCAAATTACTGCTACATCGTGATGCCTTTCGGTCTCAAGAACACGGGAGCTACTTATCAAAGGCTAATGAATAAGGTCTTCTCAGATCACATCGGAAAAATCATGGAAGTCTATGTGGACGACATGTTGATAAAGACACAAAGCGAAGATACGTTATTGTCCGACCTGGCTCAAGTGTTCGACACTATAAGAAAGCACGACATGCGACTCAATCCCGCAAAATGCACCTTTGCAGTAGAAGCAGACAAATTCTTAGGTTTCATGCTCACACAAAGAGGAATTGAAGCAAACCCGGATAAATGTCAAGCCATACTCAACATGAAGAGCCCTACCTGTGTCAAAGAAGTACAGCAACTCAACGGGAGGTTGGCCGCCCTATCCAGATTCTTAGCAGGAGCAGCGATAAGATCTCTCCCCTTCTATGCTACTTTAAGGAAGGGAAAGCAATTCGAATGGACGACGGAATGTGAACAAGCCTTCCAAGACTTCAAGGAATTCTTAGGACGGCTGCCTATCCTATCTCGGCCACGAGAAAGAGAACCGCTCATATTATATCTCGCGGTAGGAAGTCAGACAAGACGAAAGTGGGCAACAACCCGTTTACTTCATTAGCAAAGCGCTATAGGGATCCGAGCTGAACTACCAGAAAATAGAAAAGTTTGCCTATACTCTCATTCTAACATCTCGACGGCTTCGCCCGTACTTCCAGGCTCACACCATTAAGGTTCGAACTAACCAGCTCATAAAAGGAATATTGCAGAAAACAGATTTAGCAGGCAGAATTTTATAATGGGCAGTCGAGTTATCAGAGTTCGACCTCCAATATGAAGCTCAGACGGTCATCAAATCACAGTATCTGGCCGACTTTATCGCAGAATTCACAGATGCCCTGGAAACCCTCACAGAATGGAATCTCTATGTGGATGGTTCTTCAAATAAAACTGGAAGCGGCGCAGGCGTGATAATAGAAAGCAACCAAGGAACCCAAGTTGAGCTCTCCCTCAAGTTCGGGTTCCCGGCCTCAAATAACCAGGCGGAATATGAAGCATTATTAGCTGGTTTGAAGCTGGCTAAAGAGGTTGGAGCTCAAAAACTCAATATTTACAGCGATTCATAAGTGGTCACATCACAAATAACAGGGAGCTATCAAGCCAAAGATCCCACCATGAAAAAGTATTTGGATAAAACCAAGGAACAGCTCAGACAACTCGGGGAATATAAGATCTGCCACATACCTCGCGAACAAAATGCCCGAGCTGACGCACTCTCGAAACTAGCCAGCACCAAACCAGGGGGCAACAATAGAAGCCTCATCCAGGAAATATTACAAAACCCATCAATCTCGGAAGAGGAAAAAGTCCTAGCCATAACAAGTCAGGACCAAGGATGGATGACCCCCATAATCAACTACCTCAAAGCAGGAACACTCCCCACAGAAGAAAAGGAGGCAAAGAGGTTAAAAAGGGAGGCACAGTACTACACCATCATAGACAACATCCTGTACAAAAGAGGGATCTCAATACCATTACTAAAATGCGTGCCGACCTCCAACACAAAAGAAGTGCTAGAAGAAGTACACGGCGGCATTTGTGGCAATCATCTTGGAGCACAAGCTCTCGCCAAAAAGGTACTCCAAGCGGGATTTTATTGGCCGACTCTACAAAAGGAAGCTACAGAATTTGTAAAGACATGCCCACCATGTCAGAAACATGCCAACTTTCACATCGCCCCGCCAGAAGAGCTCATCAGTGTAATTTCGCCCTGGCCGTTTGCAAGATGGGGACTCGATCTTCTCGGCCCCTTCCTCCAGGGGTCAGGACAAGTTAAATTTCTCATAGTAGGGGTAGACTATTTCACAAAGTGGATTGAGGCAGAACCCCTAGCCAACGCCACCGCTCAAAGAAGCCGGAAATTCCTATATAGAAACATTGTCACAAGGTTCGGGGTTCCATATTCAATAACCACAGACAATGGCACTCAATTCACAGATGCAGGCTTCAGAAAACTAGTAGCCGACTTGAATATAAAGCACCAGTACACCTCCGTTGAACACCCACAAGCCAATGGACAGGCCGAAGTTGCCAACAAAGTCATATTAGTCGGGTTAAAATGGAGAATACAAGATGCAAAGGGAGCTTGGGCAGAGGAGCTTCCACAGGTCCTATGGGCATATCGAACGACGCCACATTCCACCACGAAGGAATCCCCCTTCCGGTTAGCATATGGAATAGAAGCAATGATCCCAGTAGAGATCGAGGAAGGATCGCCTAGAGTGGTTCATTACAATGAGGGAGCAAACTCCCAACTTCAGAGGGAAGAGCTTGACCTACTACCTGAAATCCAAGAAAGAGCTCGAATCAGGGAAAAAGCACTAAAGCATCGAATGGCTTCCAGATATAATCAAAGGGTAGTGCCAAGAAGTTTCACGGAGAATGATCTCATCCTAATCCGAAATGATATCGGAACAACTCGACCAGGAGAAGGAAAGCTGGCAGCAAACTGGAAAGGACCCTACCGAGTCGTAGAAGTACTTGGGAAGGGCTACTACAGACTGTCCGAACTCGATGGACGAGAGCTTCCCAGATCATGGCATGCCTGCAACCTAAGAAGGTACTACGGTTAGAAAAGGTAAAAGATCTCATTATTGGATGCACTCTTTTTCCTGAAAAGGTTTTTTAACGAGGCACCAAGTTGAGACTCAGACACTATCCGACTTAAAGGGATGAAAATTTCCCACATGTATATATTTGCACTTTCCTTTGAATAAAATATTTTTTTAGATATTCTACAAGATCTCAAGATGCATTAATCTGAAGCATTCATCGTCCGATTATAAAGCAACAGATTGGCGGAAAGTGAAAAATAATTTCACTGCACGATCACGATAAAGATAAACCGTCCGATAAAGGTGAAAACACGATTCACCCAAAAGACGATCTAGAGATGACAACCACTTTCTACAAATCGGTAAAGATGAACACAGAATAATGTAAGAAGTTATCAAAAGTGATCCAAAAAAGAACCTGACGAGGTCTTACGGATTGCTAAAATAATAACTTAAAGACTGGCTGACGTTAAGAAGTTGGACCAAGTCAACCTAAGTTATAAGTAAACCCTGGAAAGAAGTCTGGCCAACCCTATTAAAGAGGATTACTTTAACTTAGATGGGCCCGACATGACAAAGTCAGCCCAAAATAAAAAAGTTGTAAAAGTAGTCCCTGAAAGAGACCTGACAAAGGTCCAAAAAAGAGGACTACAAAAATAACTTAGAAAGAGGACGACACAAAGAAGTCGACCTCCTACAAACAAGTTATAAAAGTAATCCCTGAAAGAGATCTGACAAAGGTCCAAAAAAGAGGATTACAAAATAACTTAGAAGAGATCGACCTAACGAAGTCGATCTCCTACAAAAGAAAGTTATAAAAGTAATCCCTGAAAGAGACTTGACAAAGGTCCAAAAAAGAGGATTACAAAATAACTTAGAAGAGATCGACCTAACGAAGTCGATCTCCTACAAAAGAAAGTTATAAAAGTAATCCCTGAAAGAGACCTGACAAAAGTCCAAAAAAGAGGATTACTAGGAATAACTTAAAAATGAAAGCAACAGCTTGGACCGACAGGAGAAGTCGGACCGACGAAAACTACAGCTTGGACCGACAAGAGAAGTCGGACCAACGAAAACTACAGCTTGGACCGACAAGAGAAGTTGGACCAATAAAACTACCACTTGGACCAACAAGAGAAATCGGACCAAAGAAAGCTAAAGAAGGACCGGCAAGAAAAGTCGGACCAAAAAGAAACAAGCGCTAAAAGGGACATAGCTTTACCCAATAAGCCACCCGACAAGGCTAACGAAATTGTTCAAGACTAACTAAAAAGGTTCCACCAAGAACACTAAGAGTTGTCAAACGAAAGTCGTCCTACCTCAGCCAAAAAGGAGACACCACAGACAAGTCGAAAGAAGGTCAAAAAGACCTCTCAAACAAATTATGCAGAAGATTGACATGATAGCATCGGTCAACTACAAATAAACTTGGAAAAGGACAACATAAGAGAAGCCGGTCATAGATTGACACTTAAAAACAGCTCAAAAAGGCTGAGCAACAAGGCCTTAACATTCTCAAAGTGCATAAAGAAATGCAAGCAAGCATGACATAAAATACCAAGCTTCAGGGTCAGACCAAAAAAAGCTTAGAAGCTACTCGTTGCGTTGCTAAAAGAAACCAAAAAGAGTGTCATCAGAGGATACCAACCACAAAGTAAAAAGTTAAAAGCCCACAAGCCGAGCCAACTACACAGATATCTAAAAACTAAAGATCAGAAGACTTTTTAATAGCACCAGTCTGAGGAGAAGGGGGGCGAGCTTGGAGGGGAACAGCATCCACAGTACCATCGTCCCGGTTTAAGATCCAGCAGTCAGGATCAGAAACAGGAGGGCTGACCTCAGCAGGAGGAACAGTAGGAGTTGACACCTTGGTAGAAGGAACAGGGAGAGGTTCAACATCATCATCATCCTCATCATAAGGGACAACCTTACCATCCCTGATGACATTCTCCAGGCTGAAGAGAGTGAGGTCAGCTTCAGGAGCAATAATCCGAACCTGCTCCTTCAGGTTCTCGTAAGCAGCAGTCACACTGCCAACGAGATGACCTTGGAGCTCAGAGTAATCAGCTCGGGCATTCTCCAAATCCTCACTCAGGCGCACCACCTTCCGATAAGATGTCACATAACTGTCCTTATGTCTCATAGCCGTATCCTCGGCCAGCCTCACCGAAGCCGCCAGAGAGAGGGAACTCGCCTTCTCATTCTCCAGATCCTTCTCCAACTTGGCTACCTTTACCTCAAGCTCTTCCTTCAGGCCCTTCATCCGGTCGAACTCCTGTTTAGCCTCCTCCATAAATTCCTTAGTAGCATGGAGAGGAAGATTCTGAGCAGTTCGGTACAAGGCAGCCCCCATGTATAACATTTTAACACTGTTTTGGGTCATAAAATCCAGATGGCGAAGGATTGACACATCATCCATGGGGAGGATACCGTAGGGACCGATCTGCTGATCTACGAATTCGATTGCATTAAAATCAGGGGCGTCAAGGTTGAAGACCTCAGTTGTTTTTTGTTTCTTATTGGGAGGAGCACCAGAAGTAGCAGCTGAAGACTGTGGAGGCTCAGCCAGACGAACTCGAGGAGTGGGTATCACTTTTCTCGGCCCAGGAGAACTCGACATGGGCGGCTTCACTGGCACTTGGGAAGATCCCTCCCCGGCCGCCTTGGCCGAGATGTTCTGAGCAGTAGCAGCCTTCTTCGCCTTCTTGTAGGCCTTCATGGAATCATTATTTTTTGACATCTCTGAAAGAACAGAATCAACCATAACGACAAGTTACAACACAGGAAAAGAAAAGCTCAGAAAGCAAGTATAAAAACAAATTAGACAGTACCCAAAGCAGTTCGAACCAAAGACGGATCACTCAAGAATCTTTTTGTATCCAGATGGGGTGGTTTCCCCCACGAATCCTCAAGAACAACCACAAAAGCTCGCTCAACCTCATTAAGCATCTCCCATGTATAACGTGGCACTCTCACATTCTTTTGCCACTCTAGAGGAAAAGCAGGCTCATCATTTTCATCAAGAAAAAAGGGGCAGACCCCCTCAATAGCACGGACGCGGAAGAAATAGTTCTTAAAATCTTTAAAAGACTCATCATACATGGCAAAAACTTTATGCCCCTGGGCCGACCTGAAAGAAACCCAGGAAGCTTTCTTTTTGGAGGAACCTCCGGGCTCGGCCGAGATGAAAAGATAAAGGAAAAGAGTTTCAGAAGGTGCTATGCCTAACTCTTGGCAAAGCAGTTGAAATATTTTGATAAAACCCCAGGAATTCGGATGAAGCTGGGATGGAGCAATGTTACATGACCACAACAGGTCGGTTTCAAAAGCAGTAAAAGGAAAAGTAACGTCTAACTGACTGAAGAAGTATTCATAAGCGTAAAAGAAGGGACACTCCCCCTCGACGAAAGTAGAAAAGCAAGCCCTCTCATCGGAATCAGGAGCTACGAGTTCATAATCCCTCTCCTGGGCATTGCTACTACAAATCCTATGACGCTTCCTCAGTTCTACATAAAATTCAGCATCCACGACAGAGACACACATTAGGACAAGGGAGTCCAGCCAATCAGACATCCCCTCAGGAACTTTGGAAGACACCTCTACAATGTTATTGCGAGAAGACATGACGCCGACTAATCCTACAAATAAGAAAAGAAGATTAGATTACTAAAAAACATCTCGGACGAGGGATAAAACAACTCGACAAAAATGACACAGGCAAACACATAGGAAAGGAAAACCCCAAGACTCAAAACCAAAGTCCTGGGGCATCCTTTGGAGGCAGAAACAAGGCAAGGTTTCAGGAAATTCCTACAGCTTACAAAGGTCTCAAATAAACGCAAAGGAAGCAAAAACACAAAAAGCCACTATCTTTCTACAGTTTCACCAAACAAAAGGGCATAGCAAAAAAGCCGAAAGCAGGAAAATCGTCAAAGATACAACCTTTTTTCAGAAACAAAAATCATCATTTCAAATACAATCATCAAAAGCACAAGCGGAAGCGATGGCAACATGCAAAACTCTAAAGGCATCAAGCAGCAGAGAAAGTCAAAGAAATCACACAAAAAGACGAAGAAATCCCAGAATACACAATAATCAGGCATAGTAAAACAGAAAAATCCAAACTTTCTCCAAATCAGACTTTCTCTAAATCAGACAAGAAAATGACGCAGAAGAAAGGGAAGGAGAAAACCAACCTGGAACAAAAGAGAAGCTGCAAAAACTGAAGATGGGAAAATGGAATCAACCCAGAGAATCGCTAAATGACGCTATCACACAAGGAAAGGCAGAACGATGCGGATGAAAACAGAAAGTGAGAGAGTGAAGAAAGAAGTTACGAAGGAGAGAAACCGTTTTTTGATCGAAAGATTCAAAATAAAAACCAAGGGAAACGGGCAATTAAAACCAATTAATGAAGGTATTTAAAGCCTCGCATATTTCCAAAGTCAAAATATTAAATGCAAAAGCGCGCGCTTTCAGAAGAAGCGAAAGAAGAAACGTTCCACATTCAAAAAGACTCTACAAAGAAAGGAACCGACAAAATGCTTGAGTTCGGCTTCACTAAAAAGGACCGAAGCCAAGGATTCGGCCTCAACAAGAAAGACCGAGCTCAAGCAGGGGTATTGTTCATACCCTGGGTCGAGCTACCCGACCTGAGATGATTGGCAACAAAGCGACCGATCTCTTCAGGATCGGCTACCCGACCTCTTCTCAAAGAGGTCGGCCAAATCAACAGGAGAGCCCAATAAAGGGCCCAAATAGAGGAACACGACCCAAATCAAAAGGCGGCTCAAGCCTACAAAGAGAAGGGCGGTTCCGTTGAAGATAAGCTGACCTCACCAAAGATAAAATAAGATAAGATAAGATAACTAACTTATCTTATCTAAGAAGGTCACTTCTCACTACTATAAATACACTGGAGCACCCAGGTATAACTCATACTCTAATTCTACATAAAACCTACTTAATACCCGTGCTAACTTAAGTATCGGAGTCTCTTGCAGGTACCCCCCACCCTTCGGTGACCAAGGATCAGCAGTGCAGCAAGTCCAACAAGACGGACACAACAGCTCCGGCCGCCACCAGCCAGCCGGACACGCCATCTCCGACCAGTACAAGAGATCTCATCCGAGATCGACCTCTAGTTTCAGGTAACCCTCGGAACAGTAGGGTGCCCTAAAAACAATTTTTCTTGAAAAAGAAATCATCACCCTAACCAAGTAGTCCTATCATAAAAAGAAAATGGTAAAGATATGTACAAATTCTAACTAACATGCAACCTATCATGCAATGCAACAACTAACTAACAAGGACAAAAATTAAGAATTGGTGTTGAAAAAGGAAGTTGTTACCCATGGAGGTCGGTCGGACGACCTCCCCACACTTAAAAATTTGTACCATCCTCGGTGCATGCAAAGAAGAGTAAAGTGGACGGGTTGCTACAATTGATGAGTTTCTTCAAAGGATTGTGCGGGTGAACTTGTTTGTTGCCCCGTTTAGAAGCCCTTCCATTCCTTTCCTTCTTGGTGGCCAACCTAAAAGGAAAGAGAAAGAAAATAAATTAAGCCTACAACAAAGATATCAAAGCAATAAAATATAGGCGGGGGATAATGCCAAATAAGAGTAAGGTTCTCACCACATGTTAGCTACGCATGTAAGTGAGAAAATAATATAGGCAAAGGGCATATCAATTAATACTTGATGCAAGAGGAAAGTCAAAGCACAAGTGAATAACATGAAGAGCATGTTGTATCAAGCTTAATCAATAATTGACACAAACAAGATTAGGGATAAGCATGAGAGTATTTGGCCCTATCCTAACTCAATGATGATGAGGTACAAAAATAAGGGATCATGAGTCAGGACGGACTAAAGCAATAATCTTGTGTGTAGAGCGAATATTACAATTAATGCCAAACAAGTCACAAAGCACCAAGATTAACCAAGAAATTCTCAACAATTGAATATAAGAATCCAACACCATTATTAAAACAACGAACTTAGAAAAGAAAACATGAACAAGCTATAAAAACAAAATTAAAATGCAATGAATGAAAGGTATGCAAATGCAATGGACAAAAGAAAATGGAAGATGAGAAAAAAACTCTTTTTTTTTCTTGCCCGGTGCGGACGCGTCATGCACGCTTCCGCGCCGATGCGCAGTTTGGCTAAAGGACGCGTACGCGCCAGGTGCACGCACGCGTGAGTTGCAGGCACAGAATAGGCACAAATTGGGCATAACTCTCTGGAACATGTTCCAGGAGGGCAGGTAACGCTATCGGTGCGTACGCGCACAGCGTGCATGCGCACGCATTGCGCGATTAGCTTCAACGGTGCGTACGCGCCAGGTGCACGCACGCGCGGGTGGTTTGTGCCTCAGGCATGGTGATGGCATAGTGTAGGCGCAACTCTCGGGTCAATGTATGGAGGGATGAATTTTTCAATCCACGCGTACGTGTGTATGATGCGTCCACGTGGATGATCGAAAATGCTTGAGGCGCGCGTACGCGCCAGGTGCGCGCACGCGCGGGTTGGTGCTCTGTTTTTCAAAATTTTTCCATATTCTTGCACCAATCCAAGCATTCCAAACCTCTAAACAGCTACCCAAACACCTTCAAACCTTATTTAACATACTAAACTACCAACTCAACAAGATATGAAATTAAACTAATTACCAATATATACAAAAGGAAAAATGAAAAGATATTACCATGGTGGAGTGTCTCCCACCTAGCACTTTTGTTTATTGTCCTTAAGTTGGACTTATGGGGAGCTCCTCTTAAGGTGGCTTGTGCTTGAAGCTATCCTTGAACATCCACCAATGCTTGAGTCTCCAATAAGCTCCATTCTTCAATTTTAATATCTTCAAGCTTTGATGGAGTTCTTCACAAACCATGAGCTCCCAAATTTGATTCTCCTTGTGCGATCCGGGATCCCACACTTTGTTTTGACACCCATCTTCAAATTGAACATCATGATTCCAATTGGGTGGCATGACCTTAGAATTCTCAATTGAGCACCCAAACATTCTCCTAGACCCATGCAATTTGGTTTTACACCAACCATTGTAATCAAACTTTGAGCATGCAACTATGATGAACTTAGAGTGATGTTTCCAACCACTACACAACTCTCTCCTACTTTTAATTCCACAAAGAGCTCTAAGTTGACCATCATTTTCAATCAAACCATATTCAAGTGAGAAAGTGAAGCTTAAGGATAGAAATTTTATCCACTTGAATGTTGTGTAGGATGGTGACTTAGAAAGGGATGGTCCCAATGATCTTGCAAGCTCCACTCCCTTGTACTCTTCCTCACCTCTTTACAACTTTCCTTAACTTCAACCTCTTCCTATTGGTGGCTTACTTCCAATTCAATTTCCTCTTCATTGCTCACCAAGGATACGGGAGGTGAAGTATCTTCTTCCTTACCCTCTATGTCAAACCCAATTGGAGAGGATTCAATTGTACATAAGAATTCTTCAATGATTGAATCCATCTCTTGGTCAACCTCTTCAAAGGCTTCAACCACTTCTTCCGGCTCATTTATCTTAACTTTCTCCCCTTGTGGCAATCCTTGTTTCACCCATTCTTCTACACCTTGAAGCTCTAAACTCACTCCCTCACTATGCTCCTTGATTGCTACTCCACATTCAACAATGGGAGTGTCTTGATTGCTTAGGCTTAATCGGGAGGAGGCCATATTGCTAATAACTTCCACTAGGATAGCCATCTTGGCTCCTAGCTCTTTAAACTTCTTTTCATCTTCCTCTTGTCGCCTTAGGATATGAGATTCAAGATCTCTCAATTCATGCGTGGGAGCTTCATCGGGAGGTGATGGTGGAAGAGAAGGTTCATTATTTGGGAGGAAGGTTTCATGATTGGAAATTGGTTCATCTTGGTAAGGGTATGGAGGTGGTATTTTTGAGGTGGTTTTTGAGAGTAATTGTGTTGGAATGGTGGTGGTTCCATGTGTGGTTCATATGATTCATAAGGTGGTTGGTATGGTGGATAAGAATTAGGGTCATAATGAGGTGTTTGGTGGTAGGGGGCTTGTGAGTAAGGCAGTTCAAAGTCATGTTAAGGGGGTGGTTCATAGGCATGTGGTGGTGGTTGTTGACAATCACAATAAGGGTCACCACATCCATTAGATTGATATGCATTAGGATTAGAATTATACCCATAAGAAACCAGAGGGGGTTGTTGCCAAGAAGGGTGATCAATCCTTTGAGGCTCCTCCCACCTTTGATTGTTCCATCCTTGATGCATATTGTCATTGTAGCTCACATTTCCTACAACATAATTTGAGCCAAACTCATAGCCAAAGTGGTGAGAATTTATAGTAGCAAATAAAAATAAAAGCTACAAAAAATAAGCAACAAAGTCCTAAAGCTAACAAAAACTAACAAATAAGCAAAAGGCAAACATATTCACAATATTCACAATAGCCAATAATGTAACACCATTGCAACTCCCCGGCAACGGCGCCATTAATTTGATGCGAGGATTTATACTGGTTCGGAATTCCACAAAATAATTCCGTTGTTAGTATAGTCCAAACCAACAGTCAATCCTCGAATCAAATTAAATTTGGTTCTCACAAATAACAAACCCCAAATAAGAATTAACCAAAGTATTTAAACTCCGGATCGTCTCACAAGGAATTGCAATGAAATGCCCAATTATTGGCTATGAAGGGGTAAGGGGGTTTTTTTGATTGATAAGAGGGGCAACAAAATAAATGACAAGAAAAGTAAATCAAACAAGTAACTAAAGAAAGCAAGTAATAAAGAGAGGCATTCATGGCAAGTGTTGAGATCATAGGCTTTCTATCCTAGTCATGCAATGATTAATTCATCTTATTTAGTCAACTCCAACAAATAGGGAGAAAGTCAAACAAGACTAACCAATCATACCACAATAATAACAAGAATTTATCTTATTACGTCATCTCCAACATTGGAAGAACGTATTATATTATCTTCCATGAGAGAAAGTCTAATAAGACTAGCTAATCTCAATCCAAAAGTCCTAATCAACTTACTAATTAAATTAGCAAAAGATTAGCGTCAATGAAAACAATATTAGCTAACAACTCTAGATCACCAACATACGTTGGGTTTTCATGACTCAAGATTGCCCAATTACTCTTTCCAGGCCAAAAATGCTCAAAATCTACTCTAAAGCCCAACCAAGCATTTTGTCAAACACTTGGTGGTAATAAAGGAAAGCATAATAAAAGTGTAAAAATAATACATCTACCAACTACCAATTACAAGAAATCAATAATAACAATCAAGATCAACATGAGAGATCATGGAAACATAAAATTGCATTAAAGAAAAATAAGATCCAACAATTGTTCATAAACATAAAAATGGCAAAATAAGGGAAATGACAAGTAAAACTAGAAGAGTAGAGATGTAACAACAAGAAATTAAAAGGAGAAACTAAATCAAAACAAGAATTAAAACTTGAATCCAAGAAGAATTAACTAAAACTACCCTAAAATCTAGAGAAAGGAGAGAGCCTCTCTCTCTAGAATTTCTACTCTAAAACATGATGAAAACTAAATTATGACTACTTGGTTCATTCCCCCTCAATCCTTGGGTTCAATAACATCAGAAATGAGTTGGATTGGGCCCAAAATGAGCTAGAAATCGCTGGGGGCGATTTCACTTTAGTGGGCCACGGACAGTATCGGCGTGCACGCGTACATTGCGCGTGCGCGCCCCTGAACGCGAATTAACATACGACAAATTTTATATTATTTCGAAGCCCCGGATGTTAGCTTTCCAATGCAACTGAAACCGCTTCATTTGGACCTCTGTAGCTCAAGTTATGGTCGTTTGAGTGCGAAGAGGTCAGCCTTGACAGCTTTACGGTTCCTTCATTTCTTCATGAGTTCTCCCACTTTGCATGCTTTTCTCCTCACTTCTTCCATCCAATACTTGCCTTATGAACATGAAATCACTCAACAAACATATCAAGGCATCAAATAGAATTAAAGTGAATTGAATTCAGCTATTTTAAGGCCTAAATAGCATGTTTTCACATTTAAGCACAAATCAAGGGAGAATTGCAAAACCATGCTATTTCATTGAATAAATGTGAGAAAAGTTGATAAAATTTCCCAAATTAAGCACAAGATAAACTACAAAATCGGGGTTTATCAGGTCCCGTGCGAGTTGTGACGCGTACTCATGGATCACGCGTACGCGTCGCTTGGCAATTTACTTCCCACGCGTACACGTCATGTCATGCGTACGCGTCGCCATGCGACTTCATCTCCACATGTGCGCGTCTGTCACGCGTGCGCATCGATGTATGCACTCCCAATTCTTGTTTTTCCATGAATTCTCCATTTTGCATGCTTTTCTCTTAACTTCTTTGATCCATTTCTAGTCCTTTTCAACCTGAATTCACTAACAAACACATTAAGGCATCTAGTCAAAGGGGAATTAAAATTAGAAAATTAAAGGCCTAAAAAGTATGTTTTTACTCTTAAGCACAAATAGGAAGAATTCACAAACCATGCTATTTCATTGAATAAATGTGAAAAAAAGTGATAAAATTCCTTAAATTAAGTACAAGATTAACCACAAAATTGGGGTTTATCAGCAGGCACTGACATCCTAGACCGTGTGCTGGGCACGTTATCCCAGGGGGTTCCCATTTATTCATGACCAAAAGGCAACATTCTGATGGGAATGTGTCGGGTTGGCAATTGAACCGACAATGTGATATCACAGCCAGTAAGACAGACATTCATTATTTGCATCTATGTGATATTGTTTGGGTATGCATATTGTAATTGGTTTGCCTATGTGAATAATTATGTTAACTGCTAACTGTTATACTTGTTGTAACTGCTTTTGATTGTGTTTGAACTACGTTAATTATGATTGTGTTTGATTGGGTGGTTTGTGATGAGTTGGTTGATGATTGAGCTGTTTGGGCCAAGGGCCATGTTGGATTGGATGGGCCTGAGGCCGTGGTTGGTATGTTTGAGGTCTAGTTCTGTATAAAGTATCTGATTGGTTCAGCATAGACTTAATGGACCTATGCTTGGAGCAGGATGATCATTTATACCGCGTAGGTAGCTGCTTTCATGTCTATGTCTTAGTAAAGTATGAAAAATTAGGGGTGACAAAACGGGTCGAACCCGCCGGGTCAAACCGCGAAAACCGCCAAAAACAGCGGGTCAGGACAAGATTTTGAACCCGCCAAATTTTAAAAACCCGCCAAAACCGCGGGCCAAGGCGGGGCAGGGCAGGCTGCCATATTGTTTTTTTAAGGGTATTTTTGTAAATTTACAATGGATATATAAATAAGAAAGTTAGGTTTCCCAGTTCCCACTTCCCACAAACAACCGGCCCTAACCCTTCGTCCCTTCCGGCCTTCCCTGACCCTGAGACGATGAGACCCTTAGACGGACCCTGACCCTCGGCTTCAGCCTTCAAAAGCTCAGCTCCCTCGTCTGTCCTCACTCCTTGGTCCTCGCTGTGTTCAGGTGTTCCCTGAGCTCCCTGCGGAGCATCACACCATCGCGGTTCATGGCGGCGCGCTTCAGTTCCACTTCTCTCTGAGCTGCCTCTCGTTGTCGGTCAATCACGTCGCCGGTCGCTGTTTCATCTCGTCAGTCCTCACCAAAGTGAAGTCCGGCGATGCTGTCTCGTGTTGCCTCAAAGCTGTCTCGGCGGTTCTGTGTTCCGGCGGATCCCGGCAGTGCTGCTCTCTCCTCCTCTGCCTCTCGACAGCTGTGATTGAGTAAGTGAAGATTTTTATTTTTATTTTTATTTTTTTTTAAGTCAGGAACTGTGATTGTGGTTATGGACAGCTTCTTTCATGCTGTTGAAAATTGCTGTGGATTTGTTTATGAAATTTGTTTTACTGGTGTTTGTTTTTGAAATTTGTTTATGAATTTTGAGAGTAGCCAAGTAGCCCTTTGATTTTGAATGGGTACTAGGAAAGGATATCAATTAACTATGTAACCTTAGTTTTAACTTTTAATTTGTTGCTTTCTGTGATGCTTGATGTATGTGTTCTGACTTCTGATGCAATATTATCGAAGATTATTGATGGTTCAGTTATGAATTTTGATACTTAGCTTCCTTATTGATTTATTGCTGATTTAGATATTGTTATGTATTTGTGTTATTTAGGTTGAATTGTTGATTCTGCAATGGATAATTCTGTCTCTATGAAAGTTGATGGTGGGAATGTAACACAAAATCCTGAAAATATAGAAAGATCTGAAACGGCAGAAGATATTAAAAAGAAAAAGACGAAGGCAACAACATCTGATGTGTGGAGATATTTCACAAAGCTTGGACCTGGTGATGATGGTATAGATCGTGCTCAATGTGATGGATGCAAACAGAAGTTTAAGGCTGGTGGTAAACAATATGGGACATTGTCACTTAAGCGTCATTTGGACAGGTGCGTGAAAATAGACTTTGAGGATATTGGTCAAATTTTGATAGAAATGCAAAATAAAATAGGGGCTCTCAAGATAGATAATCATGTATCACGTGAGATGTTTGCTGCCTTTGTAATTGATTGTGATGTTTCCTTTTCTATTGTTGATAATAAGAAATTTAGGAATTGGATAAAATACATCAGTCCAACTCTAGGGCTAATTACTAGAAATACTCTTAAGGAGGATGTGCTGAAAATTTACTCAAGGGAAAAAAGAAAAACTTAAAAGTACTTTAGTAGCCATTCCTAATAGAGTTTGTTTGACTTCTGATTTGTGGACATCCATCACTACAGTGGGTTATTTATGCCTAACTCTCACTTTGTTGATTTGAATTGGAAATTGCAAAGTAAAATTTTGATTTTTTGTCATATGCCTCCTCTTCACACGGGATTTGAATTGTCTTCCAAGATTTTTGAGCTTTTAACTGAATGGGGAATTGAAAAGAAGATTATGACTTTTACACTAGATAACACATCTGCTAATGATACATGCCAAGATCATTTAAAAAGTACATTAACTATGCATGACTGATTGTTGTGTGATGGGGAGTTCTTTCATATTCGTTGTTCTGCTCATATCTTGAATCTTATTGTGCAAGATGGATTAAAAATTGCTCATGATGCATTGGATAAGATTAGGAAAAGTGTGAAATATATAAGGGGATCGGAAAGTAGAATGATAAGATTTAAAGAATATGTTTCAGCGATTCAGGGTTTGAATTTACAAGTGGGTTGCATCTAGATGTTACTACTCGATGGAATTCTACGTACATTATGCTCGAAAGTGCTATCAAGTATCGGAAGGCCTTATTGAGTATTCCAATTACTATGGTTGTATCGGAATCTGACTTTAGTATTGGAGCTCATGTCATTAACAAATATAGAAGTCAAATGTTGTCAGAAAATGTTAAGGCTGTGATTTGTACTCGCAATTGGAATAAAGGCTTTGTTGATGGTAATTACATTGTTAGTTACTAATTTAATATTTATATAGCATTTAAGTATTTATATCTTGTTCTAAATTTGGGTATTCTTCTAATTATAGGTGAAGGTGAAGGTGAAGATGTGAATCCTCAAGGTGCTAGGCGAGGCGGTGTTTCAACTTCTGGATCAGATTCCAATTTTATTGATTTAGAAGTTGATAATTGATTTATGTGTGTTGATTTAAGGATTTTTTTGGGTGTCTTGTTGATTTATGAATTATGTTGTGTTTTGTTTTAATTATAGTAGGATTTATGTGTGGATTATGTGTTTGTTTTGTTTATTATGCATTTATGTTTGAGACTTTTAGACTTATTATTTGTTATATTATTTTTATTATTGTTAATTTCAATCAAAAAATTATTATGGTTAATTATAATTTTTTTATGGATTAATAATTAATTTAAGATTTTACTCTATATATTAAAAAACTAATTCGATGAAATAATTTTATTATAAAATAAAATAATCGTTAGTACTTACTATGTTAAATTGAATTTTATCATAAAAAAAATTTGGTTAAAAAATATTTAAAAAAAAAAAAGAGGCGGGCCGGCCCGCCAATCCGCCCTTTTGCAGGGCGGGGTAGCAAGTTGAACCTATATTAGTTTGGCAGGGCGGGCCGGCCCGCCCCATATTTGGACAGGCTTTGGCGGCACGGGGCGGGCCAACCCGCTTTATCACCCCTATGAAAAATCAAACTGGTTCAGCATAGACTTAATGAACCTATGCTTAGGGACAGGTTGGTCATTCATACTGTCTTGGAAAGATTTTAAGATTTTTATAAAAAAGGAGAAAGTTTTCCAAGTTTTGGATAATTAGCTGATTTTCTCTTTTGGAATGGATTTTTGGATGTTAACTCTTTGGATTTCAAAAAGGCACGTAAGACGAGCATTGATCACTGTACTTTAAAAATAGTTTTATTTTACGTATCTTGTTATAGCAACCCTATTGTGAGAACCAGCGAGGACGACGTTCTCACTCCCCTATAGGTTTTTCCTTTTCAGGATATGGGCGACGAAGCTTCAGAAGAGTTATGTTCATTTTCTGGTTATTCGGTATTTTTGTATTATATTAGTTATTATTTTTCCCTCGCTTTTATCTTTATTGATTTTGTAAGAGGGATATGAATTTGTGATATGTATGTTTGTAAGTTAGTGATATGTATATATATAAATTAAGGTATTGTATCTGGTTTGTATGTACATATATGTTTATGTTTTCAATGAAAAAGTGTTTTAGAAAGGTTATGCGGTTTTAAGTTTAAACAGACTCCTATTTTAGTATTATATATGTTTAGAGTTGTCGTAATATCCAAGCTATCAGAGTAGCGCAGCCGGAAGCATAACATTCTGATAGTGCGGGTGTTACATCACACGCATGCGTCGGTACCAGCTTCTCAACTCTTTAATTCTTTGTGCTCCTTCCACTTTTGCATGCTCCCTTTTTCATCTTCTAAGCCATTCCCCCTATAAACTCTGAAATCATTTAACAAACACATCACGGCGTCGAATGGTAATAAGAGAGGATTAAAAATTAGCAATTTTAAGGCCTAGGAAGCATGTTTTCATTCTTAGCACAAAATTATGAAGGAAACTTAAAAACATGCAATTTACATAAATAAGTGTGACAATAATTGACAAAATCCACTCAATTCAATCTAAAATATACCATAAAATAGTGGTTTATCAGGGACTCGTCGTCATCGTCACTCTTTGTCTCGTCACCATCTCACACTCAATCGCGCACCTTTCTTGTGCTCGTCGTCTCCGGTGGCAGAAGCAGCAGGTGTCAGGAGTGGTTGTCATTGTCGTCTTTTTTCTTCCTCCCCGCCGTCTTTTTTCCTTCGCACAACTAAAAGCCCTAAACCCGATTTGGTGAGTTCCAACAAATTCTCCTATTCTTTCTGTTTTTGTTTTGTTGCTGTAATTCATTATTGCACTTTGATTTTGTTGTTGAAAGTTGAATTTGTTACTTAAATTTGTTGCTGAAAATATCAGTGAACTAGTGTTTTTGCTGAAAATCATCACTGACATGAATTTGTTACCTAATTTTGTTGCTGAAATTTGTAGCCAAAAATATAACTGAGCTGGGATTTTTTTTGCTAAAAATCATTACTGAGATGAATTTGTTACTAGTTATCATTACTGAATCTTGAATTTGTTGCTTTCTTAGCTAAATCTTTTTGTTACTGAAAATTATCACTGAGTTGAATTTATTAGTGATTGAACCTTGAATTTGTTGAATTTGTTGTTGTGATGTTGAATAATCATTTAATTAAATTTTTTGTTGCTAAAAATTATCGAAGTTGAATTTTTTAGTGATTATGATCACCGAACCTTGAATTTGTTTATGTGTTGTTGAAATAATCATTTAACAAAATTTTTGTTGTTGATAATTCTTGTTGAGTTGAATTTGTTATTGAAAATTATTACTGAGATAAATTTTTTTGTTTGTTCTTTTTTTTACTAAAATCTTAAAAATATTTTTGTCACAAACACCATTAAAAATACTACCATTGCAAAAACATGCATCATCAAATAAATTTTATTCTCTCTTATTTATTTATATTAAAAAAAAATATTTTATATTAATAACTAATTTATTATCTCTTATATCATTATTTATATCTATAGAATTAATACTTATTTTTATATTTGTGAGTACATATATTTTAATTTTAATTTTAATTTTATAATTTTATATTATTACAACCGAATTGATCGAATAAATCAATGAACCACCAATTAAATTAATAGTTCAGTGATCCGATCATATGATTAGGTTAATTTTCGGTTCGATTCCAATAACCATAAAAAATATGATATTTTATTTCAATGACTATTTAGTACCTTTTTTTTTTCCCAGGGTCTTAATCAAAATGTTCAAAGCTGGATCAATCTTTTCTAGGAAAGATCACTCAGTGGACTAAACCAAAACAAAGTTTACTTCGGTCAAACGGTCAAACTCAGCCTAAGCGACACCGTACGTGTATAAAATACTGATAGCACATAGCACCACAACACAGACAGAATAGAGCGAGTACACAATACGCTCAAATTTCTCAACCACCTGACAATGGTCAACAAGGAAGGGTCATCAGCGCCGACATCTCCGCCAACGCCGGTGCCAAGGGTTGCGGTGGTTGTTTTCATCTTGAAGGGAAAATCTGTCCTTCTCGGCCGCCGCCGCTCCTCCGTTGGCAACTCCACCTTCGCTCTTCCGGGAGGCCACCTTGAGTTTGGTTGGTCTCTTTCTCTCTGATCCCTTTCTCTTGTCTTCAAAATTTTCTTTGATTTCAGTTTGTTTCTCTAGAATGTATGTAAAAGAATTTCATCAAAATATAGTGAAGAAATTTAAAAACAAAATTATGACATTTATTAGCAGTCTTTTATTTTATTTAAAAAAAAATAGATGTATTAATTGTGAAAGGGCTATTTCGGACTTTGCACTCTCAGGGGAGAGCTTTGAGGATTGTGCGGCAAGGGAAGTGAGAGAGGAAACAGGATTGGAGGTTGGGAAAGTGGAGCTGTTAACGGTTACAAACAACGTGTTTTTGGAAGAGCCGAAGAAGTGCCATTACGTCACTATCTTCATGAGGGCAGTGTTTGGGGCAAATGAAGCAGAGCAAGTGCCACAGAATCTGGAGCCGGAGAAGTGTGATGGGTGGGAGTGGTATGCGTGGTCTCATTTGCCAAACCCGTTGTTTGGGCCTCTTGAGAGGATGGTCAAAGGGGGTTTTGATCCATTTCCAGTGTAAAATCCTTTTTGGGCTTAGTTCGGTTTGGTTTGGTTAACTTTGGGTTATAATAGATCCGCATGAGCATTGTAATCTTAAGGTTTGTATTTATTTCATCTTTGGGTGCTGCGACTTTGTATTGGAATTTGGTGAGGCAAGAAATGAACGAGCAAGCATAATTGGATTGGATTCACCAATTTCAAATAACATATGATATGCTGATAAAATCATAATCGAACCGACTTGAGTTAGTCGAGTAGTTAGCTCACTTGTCTTATTAAGTAAGTGAGGGTAGTTTAAATCTTATCTTATATATATATCAACACATTAACTAGTGACAACTTCTTAAATGGAGTTTAGATCTCATCTTAGACAAGGAGATACCCAAAAACACCAAAAAATAAAATCAAAATCGAATGCAAAACTTTTAAGTTTATTTTGTGGACAAAAAGAAAACTCAGAATATGCTAGAGATAAAAGAGTTTCTAAATAATTTATAGAGAGACAAACACACATATATTTTAGATATTGTATTTTGATTTTATTTTTTCAAGTACAAATATAAAATGAGACCTTTTTATTTTTTAATTTGGTGAGTTTATAGTAATTGATTTTTTTACGGTTTAATTTGTGAATGACTAAATATTTTTAGAAAATGAAGCAAGAAATGTCTAGTTTGAATTTTTGTTTCAATTTTTATCCAATTTTTAAATAGTTATTCAACTATTTTAACAAAAATTTAAATCTAATACATAAGTAACTTGCTAAATATAAAAGTTGTTACTCAACTATAAAAAAAATCATTAGTATTTGTTATTTTTGTCTTTCATTAAATCTTTTAGAATTATTTTATTAGCAATATGAATTTTTAGACATTGTTTTTGTAATTTATCTTTAAGTTTTAACTATTGACATTTCTAACTAAAAAAGATATTAAGTGAAAAATCGCTAGACACAAAACACTGGGTATCGCTGAACCGGGTAGAAACTAATCAGTCGGATCGAACTGGAATCCAACCGATTTTTTAGAAACGACATTGCTTTGCATTCAGTGTGCCTGCTTTGTGCCCCACCCCTTCTCCGAACTCCTTCGTTCCTTCCTTCAGAGTCTAGTTGTCAGAACTGGTCATGCTATTGATTCATTGATTTATTAGTTCAACTAATGAATTGCTGGTTCAACTGACAGAATCGGTCCTACGTAAATAAAAAATAAAAAATAGTTAAAAATCTAAAATTAAAATTTAAAATATATATCTTCACTAATATTTTAAAAACAATCAAGTATCAACAAATTATAATAAAATTTTTTAATTTTATTTTTATATTAAACTAACTATTTTTATTTTAATAACTAACTAATTAGTTTATATTTATTATATTGTTATATACTATATGTATTTAATAAAAAATAATATTAATAAATATCATATAATAATAAAAAAATAATTATATTATAATTAACAAAAAGATTTGATATTTTTATTTATCCATGTTTAATAACATTTATATTAATAATTATGAATAATAATAAAATATCATTAATTTAAATATAAGTGAGTATAAAATTAAAATAATATTTAAAAAAATTATTATTTTTACTATATAATTAATAATTAGCATATAATACATCAAGGAACAACATAACTTAGTGACAAGGACAAGGAAGACCTAGATTCAAATCACATCTTCATCAATTTTGGAATTTTCTCTTGAACGGTTTGGTTGAATCGATTTCCACCGGTTTTCAATAACTTTGATTGGTTCTTACCGATTTTCGTTCTTAAACAGTCTACAGACTAGACCAGGCCGATTGGGACTCTGGTTCACAAGTTTTTCGGTTGAATCGGCCAGTGCTGTCTGATTTTTACAACTATGCTTCAGAGTTCACGGAGTCGCAGGCATATAGCATCATCTTCCTCGAGTCACCGTTGTTCGTCGCACTCAACCACTTTCCATCGTCCTGCGAACACTTGTTTTCATTTTTTTATTCTCTGGTCAGAAATCATTCGTCGCGCTCAATCGCTCTCCATCGTCCTGCGAAGGTCAGTGGCAGTGCTCACTTGTTTTTCATTTTTTTGTTCTTTGGTCAGAAATCATTGAATGGTTATTGAATGTTTTGTACTTTTGTTAAATAATTATTTGATTATTGATTAGCTCCAGCTCAGACGAAGCTTTTTCCCCAAAAAGAAACCATAGCTGACAGTAGCCTCCCCCACCGCCACAAGGAGTGTGACTCACTGTCACCATCCGTCGCGCTCAGGCACCACCGTCTTCATCTGGTAGTGGTGTTCGAAGTCTCGAACCCACCAATCAGAACGAATGTTTAGGATTTTGTTAATGCTACTCAGATTGGTTTCTTCGATTTTTTCTCTAATTTTTTGTTCTTGGTTCTTTGTTCTTTGATTAGGATTCTTTGTTCTTGATTCTGCTGCTGCTAGTACTACTCAGATTGAATTGTTGAATGATTAGCTTTACTCACTGCTGTTGTGCTGTGCTGTACTTTATTGTTTTTTGTTTGTGCTGTGCTGAAAGTCTAAACTTTGATAATTCTTATTAATCTTTGAAAAAGTTTGTTAATGTTTGTTGAAAATATTATTAATCTCTGTTAAAATTATGTTAAAATATGAGCTTTGTTTTGTTCAATATAATCAGACTTTTGTTGAAATTATGCTAAAGTATGAGCTTTGATCTGTTCAATATAATCATACTTTTGTCAAAGAAGGAATAAATTGGTTAATTCAATAATGGCTATTTTGATGAGTTCAACAATGATATAACCAAAAAGCCAAGTGTTAAATTGTTAATACTGGAAGAAGTTAAAGGTTTTTGCAGATTTTATAATTGATGATAAACTTTCATATTATTATTTTATATTTGGATATTTTCTTTTGTTATTTGATTTTTGAGTTTGTATTTTAATAAGATCATAATATTTTGGTTGAAATTTTGTTATTTGACTTTTGAGTTTGTATTTTGAAAAGATCATAAGACTTTAGTTGATGTAGCGCTTTAAATTTGAATGATATTTTAAGGTTTAAATGAAATATAATTATGTTTTAATGATCATATACCATCATTTCTTATATGCAACTTCTCCCCTTTTTATGCCAGCTTTAAATTCTATACAATGGTCATGGATTCGATTCCAAAATATTTCACCCTTTTGGTCAGCACCAATTATAGGGTCTGTTGAAACATTTAACTATGCACTAATCAACATCTTATCCTCTTTTCATTGTTAGTGTTGAATAATATCTTGTCTATGATTTTCAATTTCATCATTATTGAGGTCGATAGCATCTAATCCACAAAAGTTGAGAAAATCTGAATATTGTAAATTTGGACTAAAATGTATAGGAGTTTGAGGGGATACATTAGAAGAGCCACCAATACTAGATGAGTCACGTCTCGATGCACTTAATTGAGTTAAAAATGGCAACGATGTTAAAATAATATTTCTGATAGAGGGATTAAATATAGATGAAAATGGATAATATAATGTGGTGTTTGTAAATTTTGATTATGTGGTTCAAAATATGAAATTAATTATTGTAAAGAACTTGAAAATTAAAATTAGAAAGATTTTATAGATTTTGACTTTGAAATGTATTTAGTTGTGTAAAATTTTGATTTGAAATTTAAGAGTTTGAAGGTTAAGATTGTTAAGTATTTAGATTTTGAAAAAAATATATATAAATAATTAAAAAAATAGTTGAATTGGTTTTGATCTATTTTTTAAACAAAAAAAAATATTAGTAAAACATTAGTTTCAAAAATTTGAAAGAAGATTGAAAAATATTTAAAAAAATGAGAATAAAAAAATATATATAAGTAGTACATGTAGAATAATAAAATATTAAGAATAAATAGCCAAAATCGTCTCTGAAAGATACCCCGATCTCAATTTTGGTCTTCGAAAGATAAAGTTAATCAAAATCGTCCTCAAAAGATACACGATTGGTCACGTTAGTCCTTCCGTCAGTTGGATGATGATGTGTTACGTTAAGTGCCATGTGGCATATGATGACGTGGAGCGCTAATGCCACGTGTCACAAGATGATTGGTTGACGTGTCAGATTAGTGACACCTGGTATGTCACGTGTCAGGTCAATGACACGTGGCACTTAACATGTAAAAAAGTTATTTATAATTAAAATAGTCCTTGAAAGTTCAGACGTAATTCATTTTCATTCCTAAAATTTTAAAAATTAATCAAATTAGTCCTTATATAATTTTTTTTATTTTTTCTTGATAATATTAAATTTAAAATATTTTTTGATACTACTAATTTTAATAGAAATGTAATTGACAAACAAAAAATTAGTAATTGTATCTTTTCTTCTTAAAATTTTTTTCAATAAAATTATCTCTCTCCTTTAATTCTTGTCAAAATCTCTCTTATTCTTTTCTATTCTAAAACATTTTTCTTACATTATTACATTTTGTTGGAATATATATATACTCAAAATT
Organism: Arachis ipaensis; assembly: GCF_059453495.1. Lineage (NCBI taxonomy): Eukaryota > Viridiplantae > Streptophyta > Magnoliopsida > Fabales > Fabaceae > Arachis > Arachis ipaensis. The sequence goes on from NC_142440.1 coordinate 115,892,397, forward strand.
GAAATGTATGTATTTGTTAACCTAAACAAAGTTATATGCTCAAAATCAAAATTTATGTATGTTAACCTAAACAAAGTTAATAAAAATTTATACATCTTTTTTTTCATTACGGTATTACTTTCATTTAGGTTAACATACATAAATTTTGATTTTGAGCATATAACTTTGTTTAGGTTAACAAATACCTACATTTCAATTTTGAGTATATATTCCAGCAAAATGTAATAATGTAAGAAAAATGTTTTAGAATAGAAAAGAATAAGAGAGATTTGGACAAGAATTAAAGGAGAGAGATATTTTTATTGAAAAATTTTTAAGAAAAAAAGATACAATTACTAATTTTTTGATTGTCAATTACATTTCTATTAAAATTAGTAGTATCAAAAAATATTTTAAATTTAATATTATCAAGAAAAAATAAAAAAAATTATATAAGGACTAATTTGATTAATTTTTAAAATTTTAAGGATGAAAATGACTTACGTCTGAACTTTCAAGGACTATTTTGATTATAAATAACTTTTTTACATGTCAAGTGCCACGTGGCATGCCACGTGCCACTGACCTGACACGTCAACCAATCATCTTGTGACACGTGGCATTAGCCCTCCACGTCATCATCCAACTGACGGAAGGACTAATGTGACCAATCATGTATCTTTCGGAGACAATTTTGATTAACTTTATCTTCCGAAGATCAAAATGAAAATTGAGGTATCTTTCAGGACGATTTTGACTATTTACTCAAAATATTAATTAACAATAACAGTCATATAATAGTTATCTCATATCATGTATATAACGTGCTTTTAATTTTATTAATAAAATATTATTTATTTTTCTAAATTTTATTAACATATGTTAAAGTATCATTGGTCACTTTTAAAGGAGTTTCAGCCCCTCTGAAATGGAGTTTCAAGTGCTCCGAACAAAATGAAAAAACTCCCTTTTATTTTGCTTCAATGCTAAGGGCTTATTTGTAAAAATGAGGCTCCAATTTTTTTTATCGTTGGACTTGCTCTAATGGTCACACTATTGGTCACTTTTATTTATATGTATAGTGTTAATGGTGTCACCATTATTGTTAGATAATGATTTTATGGTTTAAAATGAATTTTTGTATTCTTTTGTATGAATTTATATCTTTACAATATAATTGACTTTTTTTGATAAATATAAAAAAATAAATCATTTTATAAATAAGTCAAGAACCATTCGAATCAATTATTTTTTGACTATTCTTGTAAATTTGTGAGTTAAATTTGAATTTAAATTTAAACTTATACATTAAACGAGTTAAATTTGAGTTTGAGAAAGCTCAACTCATTAACTCATGAACTGATTCAATTATATAGGAGTGTGACCTGATAGTTCGGTAGGAGGAGGAGGATCGGGTACCCACAGTCCGACAGGTTGGCAAAACAAGTCCTTGAAATGATGGGGTGGTGCTTGCAATGACACTCTGACGCCTAAGTTAGAGAGTTAAAGAGGTAGGATTTAAGGAGGTGTGTGACGTACTTGAGAGGACCTTTTGAGCTCTTTATATAGTTTTGTCTCGTTATCTTATCTTACTTGTTAAGATAAAAGAAATATTTGAATTCAAATATTAGTTAGTAATTCTCGATTTTTTTATTCTATTTGGACCATAGAGATGATTTGGATTTGGAGATTGGATCATCGCGGGAACGTTTGGAGTCCGAACGCTAGGTCCAAAACATATATTACTTATTATAACTATTTATATTAATAATATATTATAATTTTATATTTTTAATTTATAGTAATAATATATAATTTACATACATATGTAATTTTTATATATAATTAGATTGAGGATATAAATTATAATTGATAGATAAAAATATATATAATTAATAATTTTTTAATATAAATTATAATTAATTTATTTAAAGTTATAAATTATATTTATTATTTGAGTCGGTCAGTGACTTCTAGTCAATTCAAAAAATTTTAATGGACCGAACTTGAATTTTACAAATATAATAAACTCAATTATTAAAGAATTAAGAGTTTGAGTTTGGCCTTACTGGATCCAAGTCATCCAACTCAACCACTTTCTACTCTATTTGACACTAATTTGTCCTATTAAAAAGTCTTAAAAGTTGATTTACTGTATTGTCTGGTTTTGAATTTTAATTTCTATACATCTGTAGGACGGATCTGTTGAACACAAATAATTTTCACCTACACAATAATGGCACAAGCCACCCTATTCACCTATATCGTACCCGTTTCATCATGTAGGGGAGTAGTTTATTGGCTCAATGATTTTAATTGACGTGATGATGGGATAAATTTTTCTGATGACATTGGCTTTTTCATTTTCCCCCCTTTGGATTGAATGTTAACAATCACTTTAGAAGGTTTGTTATGTTTGGTTCCAGTAGGAAGTCTATAAACTATTAGTAGCTGAATAGTTTGTTGACTGTCCTCTAGGATTTCCAAAACTTTTGAGCAAGGTATGTATGTGCTGTAAGTTGTAACAATCCATTAGTTAGGAATATTAAGATTTTATTCTATCAAAAAAAAAAAAAAAAAGAATATTAGGATTTTATTAATGAGTATCTTAACTCTTTAAAGAATTAAAAATTTATTGAGAAAATAATATTAAAAATGTGTAAATGATACTGGTCTCTGTTTTATTTATAAAGAAAAATATTCTATGCATACTAAAATTCAACTATAATATATTTGTATATAAATATATTTAATTTAATTTAATTTTAATATATTTTATCATTTAATATATATTTTATATTAGTAGTTAAATTTAATAACTATTTTTAGTGTGTACATCTAATACTTTTTTAATTACAAAATATGTATTTCTATTTTTAGTATATTTGACTAAATTATTCATTAATAACATAACTATAACAATTATACATATATATATATATATGTGTGTGTGTGTGTGGTGTGTGTGTGTATAATGTATTTTCTTTTGTTTCTTAGGTATTTTTGAACTTGACAGGTCAGATACTAATTCGTTACTGATCTGAGTTTAATTTTAGAGTTTTTTGCTGATGAATGGGTTGTTGCATAGAAAATACATGATTCGAATTTCTGACACTTGTTTAAACGGAGGAGTGAATTAACCATTATTTATATAATAATAATAATAATAATAATAATAATAATAATAATAATAATAACAATAACAATAATAATAATAATAATAATAATAATAATAACATTAATGTAGTAAAATTTATTTATTTTTAACCATAAAATATATAAAAGAATAAATTAAATATTTTTCACAAATTAATATAAGTTATAATATTTATTATAATAATAAATATATTATTATTATTATTATTTGAATCAACCAAATAATTATTGTTAATGTGTGTGTATAATACTATAATGGTTAATGTAAGGTATTTTGATCGAATAAATTAAAAAATATGTTAATTTAATCTTATTAAAACGAAGACTGAATATTCTATGCAGTGAAAAAGAGCGTCATTTAAATATTACACAATAAAAAAAATGTCTTTATTTATAAATTCATTTGCTTGAAACGTAATAAAAGTTTAAAATTTTTCCCTATATAAAAGACTCTACTTTAGTTACTTAAAGAGTATTTTTATGATATTCTTTAACAAAAACCTTAAAAATAAATTTAAAATGAATTTTTAAAGTAAATGATATTATGAATAAAAGAAAACAAAAAATATATAATTTAAAATGCTTTATCCATTCACAAAAATAAATTAATTTTAAGAAACGAAAGATATACAAAATAAGAAATCATGAACCTGAAGACTCAAGGGTATGTTTTGGCTAGTTTAATTTAATATTAAAATTGAATATTTAGAACATAAAAATATAAAATTAATGATTAAAAGTATAAGTAAAAATAACATTAAAAATATTCTTAAATTAATAACATAATTTTTAGATTTTTTTATTTAAATAAAATAAAGAAGAATCAATATTATCAGATTCTCCTCAACGAAATTTTAAAATGTGAATCCTTTATCTTTATTAATATATAAATCATTCCAGTGCTTTGTGCTTTTAATAATATGTAAATTATTACAACTTAGGACGATTTATGTATTAAACTCATTCTAGAAATGCACATAAATCGTTCCAAAACTTTGAGTTTTTCAAATTGAATATAACTCGTCCCAGGTAGTATAGTTTATAATGTTTTTAACCTAAAACACTATGGGGCAACATGATTTACGTACAAAAAGATAACTCACAATACGCACGATTTATGTGCAAAACTCTAAAAAATGTTAATAAACAAATAAAAAATATGTTATGTATATATAAAAAATCAACCACTATTGAGTGTGAGTTTGGATTATTTTATAATTTTTTATTTTAAATATTTAAATAAATTCTAATATTTTTTTAATATTCTCAATACTCTTTAGTACTCTACTAGAATTAATAGAATCATAATATAAAGTAAAAAAATTATTTCATACAAAAAAATAATAATAACAGTAAAAAAAACTCATATAAACAAAAAAATAAGAGTTTTATAAAAAATAATAATATACTTGAGAGAATATTGAAAAAAAAAATATTATATTGATTAAAAAAATAGCCAAATAAAAAATAAACTAACTTTTAATATTTACGTGGTATTTTTTAATAAAAAAATTTATTGATTCAGATGCAAAAAAAAAAAAAGTTAATCTGTGTATATTACATACACATGCATTTTTATAATAAATATCTTATATTAGAAGAAAATATATTTTAATATTTTTTTACAATTTTCATAAAAATTTGTGTTTTTTTTATAATTTTTTAATGAATTAACTTAAAATTTAATAAAAAATAGGTGATGAAAAATAAATTTTTAGAAACTTTTTATAAGACTTAATTAAAAAAGTACAGTATTTTTCTTTATCAAATTAAAAAAATTATACTTATCGAATTTAAAATTATTTTTACATTACTCTCTGTCTCTTTTCTTTTTACAAATTCTGTTTAAAATAAATTAGTTTAAAATATAACAAAAAAAAAAATAGATAAAGAAAAAGAACTATAAACATTATAAATTATGCTAAGATATTATGAATTATTTTTTTACATGTAAATCATGTTAGAGTATTATGAATTACCCTTTTATATATAAATCATGCTATTCCATAGTGCTTTAGGTTAAAAATATTATAAACTATACTATTCTGGAATGAGTTATATTTAATTTAAAAAGTTTAAAGCCTTATAACGATTTAGGTGCATTTTTAAAATGAGTTCAATGTATAAATTATCTTAGTGTATAATAATTTATATATTACCAAAAATACAAAACACTGGAACGATTTATATATTAATAAAAATACGAAATTCATATTTTAAAATTTAATTTAAAAAAATATGATAATATTAATTTTTCTTTATTTTATTTAAATAAAAAATCATAATTCTTAGCCTAATTTTAGATGTGGTGGCATTTAGTACCAAGCTACACGCGAAATGAAAAATAAAAATAAAATAAAACATAAAAAATTTGCACAAATCTCGAATGTAATGTTTTCAAGAATCATGCCAGATCTTGAGTGTTTATTTGTGATTTGAATCTTTTGAATTTTACTTTAGAGAGTGAAGTGTGATCTTCTACTCTTAAATAGTTTCTCTTTTATATTTATTTTTGATCCCACTTATAAAATCAATGGTGAGAGATTACACTTTACTCTCTAAAGTGAAATTCAAATTTCAAAGGATCCAAATCCGTTTATTTGTGAACACAAGGCTGAGTTATCAGGCTAAGACTCTGAATCTACTCCACTTAGCCATTTACTTTCTGAAACGATACAGAAACACGGAACACAATGGTGGCTAAATGGGGCATTTGAATACAGTTTGGCTTTCGCGGCGGGAGGATGGAATTTAAGTAATTACTCAAATAAAATAAATAAAAAAAATATTATTTGACAAAAATTATTTTTAATATAGAGATAAAGATGGTGTTTTAGTTGAATATTGATATTTAAAATATATTACAGTATTATAGATGTACAAAAAAGATATTCAACACGCATCTTGCGTGTTAACAGAATGTTAAAACGTATCTAACATGCATCCTGCATGATTGTCAGGATGATGACACATGTTCAACACACAGTCTACGTATTATTAGGATGATGACATGTATCAAACACGCACTCTGCTTATTGCAACACGCACCTTCCATATTAATTTTCTACCTACAAAATTTACCCACCTGTAATTACATCAAATAATTCTATTTTTAACAAAAATACTAATATTTTTTTTATATAAAAAAAATTAGCCTATTATTTAAATGTCTTAATTAATGTTTTTAATTATAATAAGATAGAATGATTTGTTATTTACACATAAATTATGTTGTTTTATTTAGATTTAGTAGGATCGATATTGGTTTAAATAACATTTTTATATCTTATCATAAATTTACAATTTATTAGAGAATTTAAATTAAGATTAAGTCACTAAAACTACTCATGAAAGAGTAACGCGCTCACAAAATACTGATAGAAGATGAAAACTCATCACATATCTAATTATCTACGTAAGTTTAATCTCGTGTACAAAACTAAACAAACATGATTTAACTTTAATAAAATATCTTTTATGGACAGTTTTTTTTATATTGGTCCGGATGCTAAGTTGACGTGTATTTAGTATCAATTAGGATTATAGGTTTTACGAGTCTTGAGAAGACAAGAGGAATTGAATCAACGCATTTTTTTTTAATTTTGGAACACGTTACTGAACTAGTAGGAGATTTTCTTGTTTTGTCTCTTGCAACTGTAGAAGCTTAAAAATAAAGGAAGACAGAAAGTGACACCAACATATATCCTGATTCAACTTCTAAGTGCAATGAGGTCAACGTCTAGTCTTCATCACAATTATGGTAGAATTTTACTATATCAATAGCTAAGATTACAAACACCAATGTTAAGACCAAGACAAAGACAAACGAACTAAACTGGTTCTACACAAAAAAAAATGAAGCTACACAAACACCAAGACAAAACAAAGCTATAATTTCGAGCTTCATAAACAAATGCTAAGACAAATGAAGTTATAATTTTGAGATTCACAAACAAATACCATGACAAATAAAGCCACACTTTTAGGCTTCACAAACAAAGACAAAATTCCAAAACTAAAATAGAACCAAAGACAGAGATTTAAACCAAAGTTGACAGATATTTGGCTTTTCTTCTTAATTCATGCCTTTTTACTCATAGGCTTTTTTCGAAATAATCTTTCACAGAAATATAAATCTTTTTCACATAATTAGGAAGACTAAAAAATTGAAACTGAATCATCAAATTAAGATCCAGTGAAGAAGAACAGTGATCCTCAATGTAAGAATCGGCATAACCGTTTTAATAAAATAATAATTTTAAGTGTCCGGAGTAGATTCAAAATTTAGAAGTTTTAATTTAAAAATTTAAAGGTGAAATTTGATTTCAATGAATTTTTCTGAGTTGGAAAATGTATCATTTTCAAAAAATTTTTGTAAAAATGCGTACTGGCGCTTAAGCCGGTGGTACCGGCTTTAGTCTGTCCAGTACTGTGAATTTTGGAAAATAAGATTTTGAAATTGATTTATTGTTTTGAAAGGACAAAAAAAAATTTAGAATTGAAAACCAGACACTAATATTAAAGCTTTTAGCCCAAAGTGGAATAAACAGACCAAAAATACTAACGGGATGGACCAGGCCCAAGGCCCAACATATATATGCTTATTAAATGAGCATTTCAGCTCATTCCCACCCTAAAATAAGAAAGGGGGCGCAGCATAGAGAAGAGAGGAGAAGAGGGTGATGTTACTATTTATAATCAGCTTCCGGGAGCCATAACTTGAGCTACGGAGCTCCGATTGACGAGCCGTTTATGGCCACGCGAAACTCTTGCCGAGTTCTTCGTTTCTATCTAAGAATACTTGGTAAAAAATGCATCTCAAGCTCCAGTTTTCTGCCCGAGTTTCTGTGGGTTTTTGGTTATAGTTTTTGAGTAGATTTTGTAGTTTTGGTTGTTTAGGTGATCTCTAGTAGCATGTAATTGTTGAGATTTGTCCCAATTCTCTTTAGACAAGGTAAAGTTCCTCATATACCCTTGTAGTATAGTATGTTATGGTTTATAGGTTTTGATTTTGGTGATATATATGTTGTTAGTTTGAGCTTTGGTGCTTTTTGGAGGTGTCTTAGCTTTTTGGTGGTTTCGTGCCTGGAGGATAATCAGACAAGGTATGATTTCGGTTTTCTTTATTTAATATGTAATATTTCATGAACCTTAAGCTAGTTGATCTTAAGATAGGATTCGATATTTTGGTGTGTGTTTAATTGTATGTGATTTTTATGTTTGAAGATAAGTTGTATGGTGGTGATGATGATATAGAGTTTTGGAATGTGGAATATATGAATTTTGATGATGATTGTTGGTATTTAATGACTATGAAGGTTGATGATGAGTGTTGTGATTTATTATTGTTGATGAGGGTTTGTTGATATGGTTGATGATTAATGATGAATATTGATGTTGTTGGTAATTGAAGGTGAGTGCTGAGATCGTTGATAAATGATGTGGATTATGAATTTTGGATGATGATAAATTGATGCTTGCTGTTGATAAGCATTGATGGTGATTAGATATATTGATGAATAATGAGGATTATGAGAATTCATGGTAATAAGTTAATGTCAAATGTTTGTGATGGTTTGGATTGAAGGATATTGATGATTATGATGTGTGATGATATATGATGATGATGATTTTGGATTTTGGATCTTGTGGTTGGTGTGGATATTAGATGGTGGTTGAGGAAATTTGATGTGAACTTAGGTTGAATTTTAAAGTTGGATGAGGTGAGTATTAAATGGTTTAGATTATTGAATGGTTGATTTTGGAAAAATGAGTGGTAGGAACCTTTGTGTTATTTTGGTATTGTTCGGAATGTGAGTAGTTTGGTTTTGAATTGAGAGATTTAGTGAATTTGAGTTTTTAAGGTTTTTGGGTAAAAATAGATTTTTGGTGAACTTTGACAGATCATAACTTGAGTCTTAGTTTTCAAAATTTGTTCAAATTAGCTTTAAATTAAAGTTCATTGAAAAATCTTTAAATGGATGTAAAGTTTGTAGGAAATAGATTTTTGTAGAGGAAGTTATGATCATTCAAAGTTTGGTGTAAAAATCTGAATTATGTGCATGCTACAGAATTTGTGATTTCTGTTTTGTGTGCGCACACACGCCCCTGTGAGTTTTTGAACCTGTGCGCACGCACACACAGGGGAAGACTTGCAGTTGAGAGCGCTAGCATGACCTGTGCACACACACAACCAACGAAGTTTTGCAAGCTGTGCGCACGCACAGCCCTGTGCGCACGCACGCGTTGGAAGGTGCATTTTGTTGAGGGCGTTCGCACGCCTTTTGCGAGCGAACAGAATTTGAAAATTTTACACTTGTGCGTACGCACACCTCTATGCGTATGCACACATTTTGAAAATCCTCCTGGAGCGTGCGCACGCATATGCCTTGTTTTTCAACTAAAATCATGTTTTAACTGTTTCACCTTCCCAACAAGCTTGTAAACTTCTGAGACACCTATTTAAGACTTTTGGGCTTATTTTTAGACGTTAAACATAGAGAAGGTATTGGGTGGAATTATTTAGGTATTACTTTGAAAAGTTAGAGAACAGAGGTTTAGGTTTTTAGTGTATTGAGGATGAGTTTGGTTGAGAGGGAAGGAAGAGTAGTGAACTTGGTGATTACTGACAATGAATTGAGAAATTGATGAATTAATGAGTTCGGAATGGAAATTATGAATTGATGATGGTTGTGATGAATTGAGGACTCAAAAAAGAATGATGATCCTGATGAATGTTGAGAGTGTGCCAGACACTAAATCTATCCTTGGGTTAAGTATGATAGTGTGTATGGTATTATGTCCGTGGGATTGCATTATGATCAATAACCCTTTTCTGCTGCAAGAGTGTGCTAGGCACTATACCCTTGGGTTACGCATGCGAGTGTGCCCGGCACTATATTCGTGGGCGTGGCATAAAAGCTACATCTGAAAGGATGTGCCGGATTAGCATTTATAAACCGACAAGTGATATCAATGAGCTAATAGGACAGGCATTCATCATATGCATCTCTTATGCGTTTGTTTGCTTTAATTACTTGAGTTTGCCTAATTGTATAATAAGCCTACTTGCTTCTTGAATTACTTGTTATATACAAGGTTCTGAAAACCGAACCGGTCATTGAACCGATCAAGTGACCGGTTTAACAGTTTAATGGTTCAACCTCGATTGAACCGTAATTAAACCGATTTCATTAAATATTAATAAAATCTTTAAAAATTTCATTATTTCTAAATAAAATTTAAAATAAAAATTTTTTAATTAACTTCTAACAAGTTCTTACTGAGATAATGAGCAACAATTCTCAAAACAAATACTCAGAATCCAAACCCACCAAACTAATTATGCAGAAACAAGTTTCTATAGTTTCAGAAAACAAAGAAAAGAAGAGTACTTAAGAGTACTTGAAAAAAAAGTAGAAACTAATTAATTGTGACTAATCAGTAACAAAGAAGAAAGTGAGAGAAGCCCACATCAAAATCACATACCCATAGGTCATAAAAATTAACAACAATACATTCAGGACACAATTGATAACCAAAGAACAAGTGCAAACAAATTAAGTTCTAGGGATTCCAATTTCCACAACAGCAAGAAAGAAAAGATTTCTCATACTGACAACACCAGGAATTCAAAAATTGAACTCTGCATTAAGAAAAAATAAACAGATCTTAGATCGATGGAGTAGTGGGTGAACAGGAAGGAGAGGTAGATCTCAGATCTGGCCGCCGTGATAACGCTGGATTGGGAGAGGTAGATCTCAGATCTGGCCGCGAAGAATGGAGAGGCGAGCAGAGAGGCGATTTGGGCGGCGAGCCAGCGACAGAGACGAAGTAAACAAACCGGAGACAGAGGGATGTGGATGGAGTGATCAACGCTGGTTGCGTCAACGAGGAGAGGAGAAGCCGAGGAGTGCTTACCGTAGAGGTGAGTAGACAAGATGAGCAGAGGCCGAAGACTAAAGAGGCGAGACGACAAGATGAGCGACGTGCGATGGTAAAGTGGGCGGCGCGAGCGACGGCGATGTTCCACGATGAGGAGAAAAGGGTGAGAAGCAGCTGTTGGTGGGGGTTGCTCTTGTCTGAGTTCTCTGATAGGGTTTAGGTTGTGTGAATTGTGAAAGTGAAGGGAGAGGGAGCCTTCTGTACTGCCCGTATGGTGGTTTGTTTGTTTTTTTTTTTAAGAGACAAAAAGACGCCGTTTAGCATTTTTAATTTCAAACCAAAAACTGCTAAAAAATCGGATGGTTCTCCCGGTTTACCGGTTAACCGCCGGTTCGACCAATTTTTTTAACGGTTTTTTGCCAGACGGTTTCTGACCTTACCCGGACCGGTTAGGTGACCGGTTCCCGGTTATTCCAATTGAACCGGCTGGTCCGGTTCGGTTTTCAGAACCATGGTTATATATGAATACTATCTGTGTTTTACTTGCTTGCATTATCTGTGATTTGTCTGGTGCTGAGGAGGATAGGTAGGCGGTGGCGATGGGGTCGCATGGAGGGTATATTGGCGAAGGCTGTGGGATATAGCGGTGTGATTTAGTATTAGTTAGAAATTCCCTAAGTTTAGATAACCCTGTTTATGAATTATGGTTTATGGTTTATGGTTTAAGTTATTTATTTTGTTAAGGATTGAATATTTTGTATCGATGTGAAGTTCTAGGATTGCCTTCGGCATCCCAGAACCTTATATCTTACATTATTGGCACTGTTACCATACTGAGAACTCCGGTTCTCATACCATATTCTGTTGTTATTTTTCAGATGCAGGTCGCAACCCACCTCGGTGAGTTGCTTGATGGTGACAGAGCGGAGGACCTTTATTATGTTTTGGAGCCCTTTAATTTATTTTTATTAGTACCCTCACTTTTGTATTTATTTTTCCTAGAAGCTTCCTTTGAGAGAAAGTATGTATAAGCTATTTTATCTGTTTAAATTCTGTATGTCTGTATATAACTAGCTGGCTTAAACTCCGTGAGTGGCGGCTAGATCCGTATGATTATTATCTTTTGATATATCTATTCATATGTCTCAGTATCTGTACGTATGTATCTTGTGCTTAATTTAGTGTAGCTTCGTGTGAACGTTTCGCGCTTATGAACTCTATTTTTGAGCTTAATCCTTCATCAGGCTTCTATAATATTTTATTTCTTTCTACATAATATGTATAAGCCTTAGAATTATCGTAACCTTTGATTAACCTTTGTTTTACAGCATGAGGTAAGGCTTTGGGTAATTAGGGTGTTACATTTAGTGGTATCAGAGTGGTTCATCCTCGTGAGCCTGAGGGATGGACGGATTGTACTTCATTGCATACTCTGTGTGTCTTTTTCTTTGATGCTATTAGGTTATTTACTTGGTATTGCATAGCATGCTTGTTTGTGATTGCCTTTTGGGATAATTAAAGCACTAGGCTTTTGATATTGAGACTGATTACCTTGATATCGATTATTTGGTGTAGACAGGAACCCTAATGGCTACTCATGGACGAGGTCATACTCATACATGGGGAGGAACTAAGAATGACCGACCGGCCGATAACCATGCCAAGTTCATGGCGGCAATGGCTAACCTTGCGAATACCATGGAGGCAAATGTTGCTGCGACTCTGCAAGCTGTGCAGAGGTTGGGCCAACCGGCTGGAAACAGAAATGGAGATGGAAATGGGAATGATAATGCGGAAGGAAATGGTGATAACATGGAAGGTGCTCCGATGACCTTGGCTACTTTTCTCAAGGTTCATCTGCCAAGTTTCAGAGGTTCAACTAATCCTATGGAAGTGGATAATTGGTTCCAGGTCATGGAGCGTACGTTACAAGCACAACATGTTCTGAACAACCAGTATGTGGAGTTTGCTGCGTATCAGCTTTTGGGAGAGGCTCAGCATTGGTGGCAAGGAGAATGCCGCTTGCTCCAGCTTCAGAATGTCGACATCCCCTGGGATGTACTCCAAACGGCTTTCTACAAGAAGTACTTTCCTGAATCTGCAAGGGAAGCGAAGGAGTTGGAGCTTATGCAGCTGAAGCAAGGTTCTTTGTCTGTGGCAGAATATACTAGCCAATTTGAGGAGCTCTGTAGGTTCTCTAGGGTGTGTCAGGGTGATCCGGAGACCTATAAAAGTTGGAAGTGCATTAAGTATCAAAGGGGCTTGAAGGATAATATCATGACTGCTGTGGCTCCTTTGGAGATTCAGATCTTCTCCGATCTTATGAACAAGGCGAGAGTTATTGAGGAATGTGCAAAGACGGTAGCCTCGTCGAGGGACAATCGTGGAGGAAATACTAATAGGGAACGTGACGATTACCTTGGACCAAGGGGACAGAACTTTAAGAGAAATGAACACACTCCTCAACATCTTCGAGGTCAAGGGGATTTCAGAAGAAACAAGAATGCTCAGTTCCACATGGCAAAGGAAAATGGTCGATGCTACACTTACGGATTGCCAGGGCACCTTGCTAAGGACTGCCATCAAGGGAGGAACCGAGATGTGGGTAGGAGTTAGCAACTAGGCCGAGATTTCACTATGGATGCAAGAGAGGCGACGAAATCGGATCTGCTGATAAGAGGTAAGCACATATAGTTGTTGTGATATGTTATTAAGACCCAGTTGGCTCAGTTTTATCTTATGGAAGGTTGTCGTAAGTTTGGTCGAACTTAAAGATTCGTTAGAGGGACCGATGGAGAAGGATGCTTTTGACGCATGTAGCTGAGTAATCTGGATTCTTAATGACGATAAATCAGAGTGGACGTGCCAGAATGGTTATCGGGCATGACTAGAAATCTTGTCGACTTCCTGTATGGGTGATGGCTGCGGTTCAGCACAAGTTGAAACGGAAGTACCGACTGACGCTTTTACGGTTTTTTAACTATGATTTTGCGGTTTTAAGGTTTAGAATGATTTTCAAATCTGGTTTGAAATATTGGTTTAAATGAATTGGTTTTGAAACTAAGTTGAAACTCTTAGTTTGAATAATATGGTTTACAGAAAAAGTGAGTTCCAAGATTTTCTTAATTTGTGAATTTGGTTTGATATTTGACTTATCAAAAAGGATTCAAATTGAAAAGTTATGATTTAAGGATTTTAATGAATTTAAGAAAATCATGATTTAAACTAATTGATTTAAGAAGAAATAATTTGTGAGTCTTTTGAAATAGTTTTGACATTGAAAAGGTTTAGATTGAACTTATTTTGGAGCTTTTGGAAAATATTACAAATGCGCTATTTGATTTAAAAGAAAATCTCTGTTTGAGGTAGTGGAGTGAATCGGACTCTTAGTGACAAATAATCAAAGTGACACAGCGGAAGGCGAGAGGGAACATCGACACGGTAGGACGCTTCGAGGAAGATATATCGTGTGATTCGAATTACGAGGGCGAAAATTTTATTAGGAGGTGAGAATGTAAGAACCGGCATAATCGTTTTAATAAAATAATAATTTTAAGTGGCCGGAGTAGATTCAAAATTTAGAAGTTTTAATTTAAAAATTTAAATGTGAAATTTGATTTCAATGAATTTTCTGAGTTGTAAATGTATCATTTTCGAAAAGTTTTTGTAAAAATACGTACTGGCGCTTAAGCCGGTGGTACCGGCTCTAGTCTGTCTAGTACCGTATATTTTGGAGAATAAGATTTTGAAAATTTATTTATTATTTTGAAAGGACAAAAAAATAATAATTTAGAATTGAAAACCGGGCACTAATCTTAAAGGTTTTGTCCCAAAGTGGGCCAAACAGACCAAAAAAACTAACAGGTTGGACCGGGCCCAAGGCCCAACATATAGATGCTCATTAAATGAGCATTTCAGCTCATTTCGACCCCCAAAATAAGAAAGGGGGCGCAGCATAGAGAAGAGAGGAGAAGAGGGTGATGTTACTATTCATCATCACCTTCCGGGAGCCATAACTTAAGCTACGGAGCTCCGATTGACAAGCCATTTGCGGCCACGCGAAACTCTTGCCGAGCTCTTCGTTTCTATTTAAGCAAACTTGGTAAGAAATCGCATCTCAAGCTCTAGTTTTCTGCCCGAGTTTCTATGCATTTTTTGTTATAGTTTTTGAGTAGATTTTGTAGTTTTGGTTGTTTAGGTGATCTCTAGTAGCGGGTAATTGTTGAGATTGCCCCAATCCTCTTTGGACAAGGTAAAGTTCCTCATATACCCTTGTAGTGTTGTATGTTGTGGTTTATAGGTTTTGAATTTGGTGATATATGTGTTGCTAGTTTGAGTTTTGGTGCTTTTTGGAGGTGTCTTGGCTTTTTGGTGGTTTTGTACGTAGAGGATAATCGGCCAAGGTATGGTTTTGGTTTTCTTTATTTAACATGTAATGTTTCATGAACCTTAGGCTAGTTGACCTTAAGATAGGATTGGATGTTTCGGTGTATGTTTAATTGTATGTGATTTTCATGTTTGAATATAAGTTGTATGGTGGTGATGATTGGTGCACGAAATCGTGATCGTTCATTCCTTAGTAAAGGCGTCAAAAACTTAATAGGCACGTTCATAATCTTAGTTCTTTGTCACAACTTCGCACAACTAACTAGCAAGTGCACTGGGTCATCCAAGTAATAAACCTTACGTGAGTAAGGGTCGATCCCACGGAGATTGTCGGCTTGAAGCAAGCTATGGTCATCCTTGTAAATCTCAGTCAGGCAGATTCAAATGGTTATGGAATTTTGATAATTAAAATATAATTAAAATATAAAATAAGATAGAAATACTTATGTAATTCATTGGTGAGAATTTCAGATAAGCGTATGGAGATGCTTTTGTCCTTCTGAATCTCTGCTTTCCTACTGCCTTCATCCAATCCTTCATACTCCTTTCTATGGCAATTTGTGTGTTGGGCATCACCGTTGTCAATGGCTACTTCCCGTCCTCTCAGTGAAAATGGTCCAAATGCGCTGTCACCGCATGGCTAATCATCTGTCAGTTCTCGATCATGCTGGAATAGGATCCAGTAATCCTTTTGCGTCTGTCACTACGCCCAGCACTCGTGAGTTTGAAGCTCGTCATAGCCATCCCTTCCCAGATCCTACTCGAAATACCACAGACAAGGTTTAGACTTTCCGGATCTCAAGAATGGCCGCCAATAATTCTAGCTTATACCACGAAGACTCTGATCTCACAGAATGGAAGGCTCTGTTGTCAGGAGAGGCAACCATGCGTCGTGGACCAGGAATATAAGAGATACACACTCTAGCTTGTTTTCATGTAGAACGGAAATGGTTGTCAATCACGTGTTTATAAGTGAGAATGGTGATGAGTGTCACATAATCATCATATTCATCATGTTCTTGGGTGCGAATGAATATCTTAGAATAAGAATAAGCTTGAATTGAATAGAAAAATAATAGTACTTTGCATTAATTCATGAGGAACAGCAGAGCTCCACACCTTAATATATGGTGTGTAGAAACTCCACCATTGAAAATACATAAGAACAAGGTGTAGGCATGGCCGAATGGCCAGCCTCCCCAAATGGCATATGAATTCAAAAATAGGGAAAAAGACCCCTAGTACAATAGTAAAAAGTTCTATTTATACTAAACTAGTTACTAGGGTTACAACATTAAGTAAATGATGCAAAAATCCACTTCCGGGCCCACTTGGTATGTACTTGGGCTGAGCATTGAAGCTTTCATATGTAGAGACTTCTTTTGGAGTTAAACGCCAGGTTGTAACCTATTTCTGGCGTTTAACTCTGATTTGCAACTTGTTTCTGGTGTTTAACACCAGAATAGGGCAGAAAGCTGGCGTTGAACTCCAGTTTGCGTCATCTAAACTCGGGCAAAGTATGGACTATTATATATTGCTAGAAAGTCCTGGATGTCTAATTTCCAACGCAATTGAGAGCGCGCCATTTGAGTTTCTATAGCTCCAGAAAAAACACTTCGAGTGCAGGGAGATCAGAATCCAACAGCATCTGCAGTCCTTCTTCAGCCTCTGAATAAGATTTTTTGCTTAGGTCCCTCAATTTCAGCCAGAAATTACCTGAAATCATAGAAAAATACACAAATTCATAGTAAAGTCCAGAAATATGATTTTTATTTAAAAACTAATAAAAATATACTAAAAACTAACTAAATCATACTAAAAACTATGTAAAAACAATGCCAAAAAGCGTATAAATTATCCGCTCATCACAACACCAAAATTAAATTGTTGCTTGTCCCCAAGCAACTGAAAATCAAATAGGATAAAAATAAGAGAATATACTATAAATTCTAAACTATCAATGAAACTTAGCTCCAATCAGATGAGCTGGACTAGTAGCTTTTTGCCTCTGAACAGTTTTTGCATCTCACTTTATCCTTTGAAGTTCAAAATGATTGGCATCTATAGGAACTCAGAATTTAGATAGTGTTATTGATTCTCCTAGTTCAGTATGTTAATTCTTGAACACAGCTACTTTATGAGTCTTGGCCGTGGCCCTAAGCACTCTGTTTTCTAGTATTACCACCGGATACATACATGCCACAGACACATAATTGGGTGAATCTTTTCAGATTGTGACTCAGCTTTGTTAAAGTTCCCAATTGGAGGTGTCCATGGTTCTTAAGCACACTCTTTTTTTTTTTTGCTTTGGACCTTGACTTTTACCACTCAGTCTCAAGTTTTCACTTGACACCTTCACGCCATAAGCACATGGTTAGGGACAGCTTGGTTTAGCCGCTTAGGCCAGAATTTGATTCCTTTTGGCCCTCCTATCCACTGATGCTCAAAGCCTTGGATCCTTTTTATTATCCTTGCCTTTTGGTTTTAAGGGCTATTGGCTTTTTCTGCTTGCTTATTCTTTTTCTTTTATTTTTGCCATTTTTTTCTTTTTTTTTTCCGCAAGCTTTTCTCTATTCACTGCTTTTTCTTGCTTCAAGAATCAATTTTATGATTTTTCAGATTATCAATAACATTTCTCCTTTTCATCATTCTTTCAAGAGCCAACATATTTAACATTCATAAACAACAAATTCAAAAATATGCACTGTTCAAGCATTCATTCAGAAAATAAAAAGTATTGCCACCACATCAATATAATTAAACTAATTTCAAGGATGAATTCGAAATCATGTACTTCTTGTTCTTTTTTTTAGAACATTTTTCATTTAAGAGAGGTGATGGATTCATAGGACATTCATAGCTTTAAGGCATAGACACTAAACACTAATGATCATGTAATAAGACACTAACATAAGCATAGAGAATGAAAAACAGAAAGCATAAATAGACAAGGAGATTAAGGAACGGGTCCACCTTAGTGAGGGTGGCGTCTTCTTCCTCTTGAAGAACCAATGGTGTTCTTGAGCTCCTCTATGTCTCTTCCTTGTCTTTGTTGTTCCTCCCTCATAGCTCTTTGATCTTCTCTAATCTCATGGAGAATAATGGAATGCTCTTGGTGCTCCATCCTTAGTTGTCCCATGTTGAAACTTAATTCTCCTAGGGAGGTGTTGATTTTCTCCCAATAGTTTTGTGGAGGGAAGTGCATCCCTTGAGACATCTCAGGGATTTCATGATGAGGAATTTCCTCATGCTCTTGTTGAGGTCCATGATCTCTTGTTTGCTCCATCCTTTTCTTAGTGATGGGCTTGTCCTCATCAATGAGAATGTCTCCCTCTATGTCAATCCCAGCTGAATTACAGAGGTAGCAAATGAGGTGAGGGAAAGCTAACCTTGCCAAAGTGGAGGACTTGTCAGCCACCTTGTAGAGTTCTTGAGGTATAATCTCATGAACTTCCACTTCCTCCCCAATCATGATACTATGGATCATGATGGCCCGGTCTATAGTAACTTCAGACCGGTTGCTAGTGGGAATGATTGAGCGTTGGATGAACGCCAACCATCCTCTAGCTACAGGCTTAAGGTCCGGCCTTCTCAATTGAACCGGCTTTCCTCTTGAGTCAACTTTCCATTGAGCTCCTTCTACACATATATCCATGAGGACTTGGTCCAACCTTTGATCAAAGTTGACCCTTTTAGTGTAGGGGCGTACGTTTTCTTGCATCATTGGCAAGTTGAACGCCAACCTTACATTTTCCGGACTGAAATCTAAGTATTTCCCCCAAACTATTGTAAGCCAATTCTTTGGGTTTGGGTTCATACTTTGATCATGGTTCCTAGTGATCCATGCGTTTGCATAAAACTTTTGAACCATTAAGATCCCGACTTGTTGAATAGGATTAGAGAGAACTTCCCATCCTCTTCTTCTAATCTCTTGTCGGATCTCCGGATATTCGCTCTTTTTGAGCTTAAAAGGGACCTCAGGAATCACCTTTTTCTTGGCTACAACTTCATAGAAGTGGTCTTGATGGACCTTTGAGATGAATCTCTCCATCTTCCATGACTCAGAGGTGAAAGCAATTGCCTTCACTTTCCTCTTTCTTGGGGTTTCTCTGGCCTTAGATGTCATTAATGGTTATGGAAAAATAAAAAGCAATGCTTTTACCACACCAAACTTAGAGGGTTTGCTCGTTCTCGAGAAAAAGAAGAAAGGAAGTAGTAGAAGAAGAAGAAAATGGAGGAGATGGAGGGAGAAGGTGTATTCGGCCAAGGGGAGAAGTGATGGTTGTAATGTGTGAAAATGGAGTAGTGTTGAGGGGTTTATATAGGGGTGGGGGGAAGGATAGGTTTCGGCCATTAGGGTTGGGTTTGGGAGGGAAAAGAATTTGAATGTTGGAGGTAGGTGGGGTTTATGAGGAAGAGTGGATGAATGTGAGTGGTTAAGGGTATTTGGGGAAGAGGTATGGAGGTGATTGGTGAAGGGTATTTGGGAAAGAGAGTTATAAAAAGGTGTGAAGAGGTAAGAAAAGGTGGGGTAGGTGGGGATCCTGTGGGGTCCACAGATCCAGAGGGGTCAAGGACTTAGCAACCCTGCTCCATTTAGGCGTGCAAATGCCCTTAGAAGGCATGTCTGGCGTTAAACGCCAGCTTGCTGCTTGTTTCTGGCGTTTAACGCCAATTCCATGCTCTGTTCTGGCGTTAAACGCCAGTTTGGTGCTTGTTTCTGGCGTTTAACGCCAGCTTGATGCTTCTTTCTGGCGTTAAACGCCAGTTTGATGCTTCTTACTGGCGTTTAAATGCCAGTAAGCTCTTCCTCCAAGGTGAGCTATTTTTTTATGCTGTTTTTCATTCTGTTTTTGATTTTTCAGTAGTTTTTATGACTTCACATGATCATTAACCTAAAGAAAATATAAAATAGCAATGGAAAATAAATAGATATAATTAAATAACATTGGGTTACCTCCCAACAAGCGCTTCTTTAATGTCAATAGCTTGACAGTGGGCTCTCATGGAGCCTCACAGATGTTCAGAGCATTGTTGGGACCTCCCAACACCAAACTTGGAGTTTGAATGTGGGGGTTCAACACCAAACTTAGAGTTTGGTTGTGGCCTCCCAACACCAAACTTAGAGTTTGACTGTGGGGGCTTTGGTTGACTCTGCAGTGAGAGAAGCTTTTCATGCTTCCTCTCCATGGTTACAGAGGAAGATCCTTGAGTTTTAAATACAAGGTAGTCCTTATTCAGTTGAAGGACCAACTCTCCTCTGTCCACATCAATCACAGCTTTTGTTGTGGCTAGGAAGGGTCTTCCAAGGATGATAGATTCATCCTCATCCTTCCCAGTGTCTAGGATTATGAAATCAGCAGGGATATAAAGGCCTTTGACCTTCACTAGTACATCCTCTACTTGTCCATAAGCCATTTTCATAGATTTGTCTGCCATCTCTAATGAGAATTTGGCAGCCTGTACCTCAAAGATTCCTAGTTTCTCCATTACAGAGAGTGGCATTAAGTTTATTCCTGACCCCAGGTCACACAAAGTCTTCTCAAAGGTCATGGTGCCTAGGTTACAGGGAATTAGGAATTTACCAGGATCCTATTTCTTTTGAGGTAAAGTGTGCTGAACCCAGATATTCAGTTCATTAATGAGCAATGGAGGCTCATCCTCCCAAGTCTCATTACCAAATAGCTTGGTATTCAGCTTCATGATTGCTCCTAAATATTGGGCAACTTGCCCTTGAACAATGTCTTCATCTTCTTCAGAAGATGAATAGTCATCAGAGCTCATGAATGGTAAAAAGAGGTTCAATGGAATCTCTATAGTCTCTAGATGAGCCTCAGATTCCTTTGGTTCCTCAAAGGGAAACTCCTTATTGGTCAGTGAACGTCCCAGGAGGTCTTCCTCACTAGGATTCACGTCCTCCTCCTGCTCTCTGGGTTCGGCCACACCAAGTAAGGTTATGGCCTTGCACTCTCTTTTTAGATTCTCTTCTGTATTGCTTGGGAGAGTACTAGGAGGAGTTTCAGTGACTCTTTTACTCAACTGGCCCACTTGTGCCTCCAAATTTTTGATGGAGGACCTTGTTTCATTTATGAAACTTAGAGTGGCCTTAGATAGATCAGAGACTATATTTGCTAAGTTAGATGGATTCTGCTCAAGATTCTCTGTCTGTTGCTGAGAGGATGATGGAAAAGGCTTGCTATTGATAAACCTGTTTCTTCCACCATTATTAAAGCCTTGATGAGGCTTTTGTTGATCCTTCCATGAGAAATTTGGATGATTTCTCCATGAGAGATTATAGGTGTTTCCATAGGGTTCTTCCATGTAATTCACCTCTGCTATTGCAGGGTTCTCAGGATCATAAGCTTCTTCTTCAGAAGATGCTTCTTTAGTACTGTTGGATGCAGCTTGTAATCCATTCAGACTCTGAGAAATCATATTGACTTGCTGAGTCAATATTTTATTCTGAGCCAATATGGCATTCAGAGTATCAATTTCAAGAACTCCCTTCCTTTGAGGCGTCCCATTACTCATAGGATTCCTTTCAGAAGTGTACATGAACTGGTTATTTGCAACCATGTCAATGAGTTCCTGAGCTTCTGCAGGCATTTTCTTTAGGTGAATGGATCCACCTGCAGAATGGTTCAATGACATCTTTGATAATTCAGACAGACCATCATAGAATATATCCAGGATGGTCCATTCTGAAAGCATGTCAGAAGGAAACTTTTTGGTCAATTGCTTGTATCTCTCCCAAGCTTCAAAGAGGGATTCACCTTCTTTCTGTATGAAGGTTTGAACATCCACTCTAAGCTTGCTAAGCTTTTGAGGAGGAAAGAACTTGGCTAAGAAAGCCGTGACCAGCTTATCCCAAGAGTTCAGGCTATCTTTAGGTTGAGAGTCCAACCATATTCTAGCTCTGTCTCTTACAGCAAACGGGAAAAGCATAAGCCTGTAGACCTCGAAATCAACCCCATTGGTCTTAACAGTATCACAGATCTGCAAGAATTCAGTTAAGAACTGAAAAGGATCTTCTGATGAAAGTCTATGAAACTTGCAATTCTGTTGCATCAGAGAAACTAATTGAGGCTTTAGCTCAAAATTTTTTGCTCCAATGGCAGGGATTGAGATGCTTCTTCCATGTAAGTTGGAATTTGGTGCAGTAAAGTCACCAAGCATCTTCCTTGCATCTCCACCATTGTTATTATTTTCGGCCATGTCTCATTCTTTTTCAAAAATTTCTGTCATATTTTCTCTAGAGAGTTGTGCTTTAGCTTCCCTTAGCTTTCTCTTCAGTGTCTTTTCAGGTTCAGGATCAGCTTCCACAAGAATGTTCTTATCCTTGTTCCTGCTCATATGAAAAAGAAGAGAACAGAAAAGAAAATATGGAATCCTCTATGTCACAGTATAGAGATTCCTTATATGAGTATAAGAAGAGAAGAATAGAAGAAGGAAAAGATAAGAATTCGAACACTAAGGAGAAGAGTGGGTTCGAATTTTTGAGTGAAAGAGGGGTGTTAGTAGATAAATAAATAAATAGAAGGGGATGAGAGAGAGAAGAATTCGACAATTAAATAAAATAAAATGAAAATATTTTGGTTTTTTTTTAAATATTAGTTATAATTCAAAAATACGAAAAGGAATAAAATTAAAATTAAAATTTAAAATAATTAGTTAATGAAAAAAAATTTTGAAAAAGAGGTTAGTGATTTTCGAAAATTAGAGAGAGAAAATTAGTTAGGTAGTTTTGAAAAAGATAAGAATCAAACAAAAAGATAAGATTAATTGAAAAAGATTTGAAAATCAATTTTAAAAAGCTAAGAAGTTAGAAAAGATTTTGAAATTGATTTTGAAAAAGATGTGATTGAAATTTATTTTGAAAAAGATTTGAAAAAGAAACTTAAAAAGATTTGATTTTAAAAATTAAAGTTGATTACTTGACTAACAAGAAACAAAAAGATATGATTTTAAAATTTAAAGATTGAACCTTTCTTACTAGGCAAGTAACAAACTTAAAATTTTTAAATCAATCACATTAATTGTTAGCATTAATTTTGAAAATATGAAATAGAAATAAGAAAAAGATTTTGAAAATAAATTTTGAAAATTTCGAAATTATGAAAGAAAAAAATGAAAAAGATTTGATTTTTGAAAAAGATTTGAAAAAGATAGAATTTTTAAATTGAAAATTTGATTTGACTCATAAGAAACAACTAGATTTTAAAATTTTTTGAAAAAGTCAACTCAAATTTTTGAATTTTATGAGAAGAAAAAAGGGAAAGATATTTTTTTATTTTTGAAATTTTTTTTATGAAAGAGAAAAACAATGAAAATATTCAAAACACGAAAATTATGAATCAAAACACACAATGCATGCAAGAACACTTTGAATTTCAAGATGAACACCAAGAACTTATTTTTGAAAATTTTTAAGAAAAGAAAAATATGCAAGACACCAAACTTAGAAATTTTCAAACTTTAGATACTAACAAATTGAAAATGCATATGAAAAACAAGAAAAGATACAAAACAGAAAAATACAAAGATCAAACAAAGAAGATCATCAAGAACAACTTGAAGATCATGAAGAACACAATGCATGTATTTTTCGAAATTTTTTTTTTGAGAAAAATTAAAATATGCAATTGACACCAAACTTAAAATTTGATACTAGATTCAAACAAGAAAACACAAAATTATTTTTGGTTTTATGATTTTATTATTTTTTAATAATTTTTTCGAAAATTAATTGGAAAAAGGAAAATAAAGATTTCAAAATTTCTAATGACAATTCCAGGAATCATGCAATGTTAGTCTAAAACTCCGGTCCAGGAATTAGACATGGCTTACTAGCCAGCCAAGCTTTCAGTGAAAGCTCCGGTCCAAAATACTAGACATGGCCAATGGCCAGCCAAGCTTCAGCAGATCATTACATAGAACAGCTAAATTGATGTGAAAGACAAAGAAGCTCTTCTCAAGATAGTTGAAACCTCGGTCCAAAAGATTAGACATGGCTTAACAGCCAGCCAGGATTCAACATATCTCATGAAACTCTAGAATTCATTCTTAAAAATTCTGAAGAACATAGAATAATTTAAATTTTTTTTAATTTTTTGAAAATAGAAATAATAAAAACAAAAAGCTTAAAATTAAAATAAAATTACCTAATCTGAGCAACAAGATGAACCGTCAGTTGTCCAAACTCGAACAATCCCCGGCAACGGCGCCAAGAACTTGGCGCACGAAATCGTGATCGTTCATTCCTTGGTAACGGCGTCAAAAACTTAATACGCACGTTCATAATCTTAGTTCTTTGTCACAACTTCGCACAACTAACCAGCAAGTGCACTGGGTCGTCCAAGTAATAAACCTTACGTGAGTAAAGGTCGATCCCACGGAGATTGTCAGCTTGAAGCAAGCTATGGTCATCCTTGTAAATCTCAGTCAGGCATATTCAAATGGTTATGGAATTTTGATAATTAAAATATAATTAAAACATAAAATAAGATAGAAATACTTATGTAATTCATTGGTGAGAATTTCAGATAAGCGTATGGAGATGCTTTTGTCCTTCTAAATCTCTGCTTTCCTACTGCCTTCATCCAATCCTTCATACTTCTTTCTATGGCAATCTGTGTGTTGGGCATCACCGTTGTCAATGGCTACTTCCCGTCCTCTCAGTGAAAATGGTCCAAATGTGCTGTCACCGCACGGCTAATCATCTGTCGGTTCCCGATCATGCTGGAATAGGATCCAGTAATCCTTTTGCGTCTCTTACTACGCCCAGCACTCGCGAGTTTGAAGCTCGTCACAGCCATCCCGTCCGAGATCCTACTCGGAATACCACAGACAAGGTTTAGACTTTCCGGATCTTAAGAATGGCCGCCAATAATTCTAGCTTATACCACGAAGACTCTGATCTCACGGAATGGAAGGATCTGTTGTCAGGAGAGGCAACCATGCGTCGTGGACCAAGAATCCAAGAGATACACACTCTAGCTTGTTTTCATGTAGAACGGAAGTGGTTGTCAATCACGCGTTCATAAGTGAGAATGGTGATGAGTGTCACATAATCATCACATTCATCATGTTCTTGGGTGCGAATGAATATCTTAGAATAAAAATAAGCTTGAATTGAATAGAAAAATAATAGTACTTTGCATTAATTCATGAGGAACAGCAGAGCTCCACACCTTAATCTATGGTGTGTAGAAACTCCACCGTTGAAAATACATAAGAACAAGGTCTAGGCATGGACGAATGGCCAGCCTCCCCAAATGGCATATGAACTCAAAAATAGAGAAAAAGACCCCTAGTACAATAGTAAAAAGTTCTATTTATACTAAACTAGTTACTAGGGTTACAACATTAAGTAAATGATGCAGAAATCCACTTCCGGGCCCACTTGGTGTGTGCTTGGGCTGAGCATTGAAGCTTTCATATGTAGAGACTTCTTTTGGAGTTAAACGCCAGGTTGTAACCTGTTTCTGGCGTTTAACTCTAATTTGCAACTTGTTTCTGGTGTTTAACGCCAGAATAGGGCAGAAAGCTGGCGTTGAACGCCAGTTTACGTCGTCTAAACTCGGGCAAAGTATAGACTATTATATATTGCTGGAAATCCCTGGATGTCTACTTTCCAACGCAATTGAGAGCGCACCATTTGGGTTTCTGTAGCTCTAGAAAATCTACTTCGAGTGCAGGGAGGTCAGAATCCAACAGCATCTGCAGTCCTTCTTCAGCCTCTGAATCAGATTTTTTGCTCAGGTCCCTCAATTTCAGCCAGAAATTACCTGAAATCACAGAAAAACACACAAACTCATAGTAAAGTCCAGAAATGTGATTTTTATTTAAAAACTAATAAAAATATACTAAAAACTAACTAAATCATACTAAAAACTATGTAAAAATAATGCCAAAAAGCGTATAAATTATCTGCTCATCAATGATGATATAGAGTTTTGGGATGTGGAATATATGAATTTTGGTGATGATTTTTGGTATTTAATGACTATGAAGGTTGATGATGAGTGTTGTGATTTATTATTGTTGATGAGGGTTTGTTGATATGGTTGATGATTAATGATGAATATTGATGTTGTTGGTAATTGAAGGTGAGTGTTGAGATCATTGATAAATGATGTGGATTATGAATTTTGGATGATGATAAATTGATGCTTGCTGTTGATAAGCATTGATGGTGATTAGATATATTGATGAATAATGAGGATTATGAGAACTCATGGTAATAAGTTAATGTCAAATGCTTGTGATGGTTTGGATTGAAGGATATTGATGATTATGATGTGTGATGATATATGTTGATGATGATTTTGGATTTTGGATCTTGTGGTTGGTGTGGATATTAGATGGTGGTTGAGGAAATTTGATGTGAACTTAGGTTGAATTTTAAAGTTAGATGAGGTGAGTATTAAATGGTTTAGATTATTGAAGGGTTGATTTTGGAGAAATGAGTGGTAGGAACCATTGTGTTGTTTTGGTATTGTTTGGAATGTGAGTAGTTTGGTTCTGAATTGAGAGATTTAGTGAATTTGAGTTTTTAAGGTTTTTGGGTAAAAACAGATTTTTGGTGAACTTTGACGGATCATAACTTAAGCTTCAGTTTTCAAAATTTGTTCAAATTTGCTTTAAATTAAAGTTCATTGAAAAATCTTTAAATGTATATAAAGTTTGTAGGAAATAGATTTTTGTAGAGGAAGTTATGATCATTCAAAAAATTTGGTGTAAAAATCTGAATTCTATACATGCTGCAGAATTTGTGATTTCTAGTTTGTGTGCGCACGCAAACCCCTGTGAGTTTTTGAACCTGTGCGTACGCACAGCCTTGTCCGCACGCACACATAGGAGAAGGCTTGCTGTTGAGAGCTGTGCACACACACAACCAAAGAAGTTTTGCAAGTTGTGCGCACACACACATTGGAAGGTGCATTCTGTTGAGGGCATTCGCACGCCTTGTCTGAGCGAACATAATTTGAAAAATTTTACACTCGTGCATATGCACACCTCTATACGTATGCACACATTTTGAAAATCCTCCTGGGCGTGCACACGCACATCCTTGTGCGTACGCACATGCCCTGTTTTTCAACCAAAATCTTGTTTTAACTGTTTCATCTTCCCAACAAGCTTGTAAACTTCTGAGACACCTATGTAAAACTTTTTGGCTTGTTTTTGGATGTTAAACATAGAGAAAGTCTTTAGTGGAATTATTTGGGTATTACTTTGAAAAGTTAGAGAACAGAGGCTTAGATTTCTGGTATATTGAGGATGAGTTTGGTTGAGAGGAAAGGAAGAGTAGTGAACTTGGTGACTATTGACAATGAATTGAGAAATTGATGAATTAGTTAGTTTGGAATGAAAATTATGAATTGATGATGGTTGTGATGAGTTGAGGACTCAAAAAGGAATGATGATCCTGATGAATGTTGAGAGTGTGCCAGGCACTATATCTATCCTTGGGTTAAGTATGATAGTGTGTAGGGTATTATGTCCCTGGGATTGAATTATGATTAATAACCCTTTTCTTTTGCAAGAGTGTGCCAGGCACTATACCCTTGGATTACGCATGCGAGTGTGCCTGGCACTATATCCATGGGTGAATAGAGTGTGCCCGGCACTATATCCGGGGGATAATAGAGTGTGTCCGGCACTATATCCGTGGCGTGGCAGAAATGCTACATCTGAAAAGATGTGTCGGATTGGCATTTATAGACTGACAAGTGATATCACAAGCCAATAGGACATGCATTCATCATATGCATCTCTTATGTGTTTGTTTGCTTTGATTACTTGAGTTTGCCTAATTGTATAATATGCCTACTTGCTTCTTGAATTACTTGTTATATATGAATACTATCTGTGTTTTACTTGCTTGCATTATCTGTGATTTGTCTGGTGCTGAGGAGGATAGGTAGGCGGTGGCGATGGGGTCGCACGGAGGGTAGGTTGGCGAAGGTTGTAGGATATATCGGTGTGGTTTAGTATTAGTTAGAAATTCCCTAAGTTTAGATAACCCTGTTTATGGTTTATGGTTTATTGTTTAAGTTATTTATTTTGTTAAGGCTTGAATATTCTGTATCAATGTGAAGTTCTAGGATTGCCTTCGGTGTCCCGAAACCTTATATCTTACATTATTAGGCACTGTTACCATACTGAGAACCTCCGGTTCTCATACCATATTCTGTTGTTGTTTTTCAGATGCAGGTCGTAACCCACCTCGGTGAGTTGCTTGATGGTGACAGAGCGGAGGACCTTTATCATGTTTTGGAGTTCTTTGATTTATTTTTATTAGTACTCTCACTTTTGTATTTATTTTTTCTAGAGGCTTCATTTGAGAGAAAGTTTGTATGAGCTGTTTTATCTGTTTAAGTTCTGTATATCTGTATATAACTAGCCGGCTTAAACTCCGCGAGTGGCAGCTAGATCCCTATGATTATTATCTTTTGATATATCTATTCATATGTCTCGGTATCTATACGTATGTATCTTGTGCTTCGTTTAGTGTTACTTCGTGTGAACGTTTCGTGCTTTTGAACTCTGTTTTTGAGCTTAATCTTTCATTGGGCTTCTAGAATATACTATTTCTTTCTACATAATATGTATAAGCCTTAGAATTATCGTAACATTTGATTAACCTTTGCTTTACGGCACGAGGTAAAGCTTAGGGTAATTAGGGTGTTTCACTCAAAGTGCAGGTTGTAATCCTAAATTTTCTTCATACTTCTTTTTTATGATTGATCCCCTTCTTATAAGAAATTAGCAACTCATTATTTTTATTGGTCGTTACTGTCCAAATCAATCCTCATAATTGTCATGATTGTTTTCTTTTTTGATAGTGGCTACAATCTCTTTTAAATCCACCTCAAATCTTGCTCTTAATAGTTTATTATTTCCCTAAATAACTGAATCAACATCAATGCTAATATCAAATCCTGAAATACTTAAATACACAATCAATCATAAAATTAATTGGGCAAAACTTAATTAACCCAACCAAATATTTGCCATCATAATAAAAGATAAAATATTTCTAAACTCAACAATTTCTCTCTTGATGACAAACATCTTGAAATAGAGAGTATTTAAGAAAACTAGGATAAGAATGAGATAATTTTGCTTTAGTAGTAAAATAGTCTCCCTAAAAATCTAATAGAGATTTATTTCAAGCTCCTCCTAAAAATGTGTCATGAAGCTTTTTAGCTGTGAAATTAGAGTGCAGCGAAAACACAAACAAAAAGCAAGCAAAAGTAACTGTGTAGCGTGATAAACTAACATGAGGAACAGTAAAGAATTGCAACCATCAATAATAAATATAGAATCACTAAGAAACCAAAGCAGCATAAATAGTTTCAACAATGCCAAAATAACCAAAACATCCTAAATCTCTTTTGTCATTGATGAGCGGATATTTTATACGCTTTTTGGGGATAATTTCATATAGTTTTGAGTATGTTTTAGTTAGTTTTTAGTCTATTTTTATTAGTTTTTAGGAAAAATTCATATTTCTGGACTTTACTATGAGTTGTGTGTTTTTCTGTAATTTCAGGTATTTTTCTGGCTGAAATTGAAGGAGCTGAGCAAAAATCTGATTCAGGCTGAAAAAGGACTGCTGATGCTGTTGGATTCTGACCTCCCTTCACTCAAAGTGGATTGTCTGGAGCTACAGAACTCGAAATGGCATGCTTCCAATTGCATTGGAAAGTAGACATCCAGGGCTTTCCAGCAATATATAATAGTCCATACTTTGCACAAGGATAGACGACGTAAACTGGCGTTCAACGCCAGTTCTCTGCCCAATTCTGGCGTCCAGCGCCAGAAAAGGATCAAAAGCTGGAGTTGAACGCCCAAACTGGCATAAAAACTGGCGTTCAACTCCACAAATGGCCTCTACACGTGAATTGCTTAAGTCTCAGCCCAGCACACACCAAGTGGGCCCCAGAAGTAGATCTCTGCATCATCCATCATAGTCTACTCATATTTTGTAACCCTAGGCTACTAGTTTAGTATTTAAACAACTTTTAGAGACTTATTTTGTATCTCATGACATTTCAGATCTAAACTTTGTATTCTCTGACGGTATGAGTCTCTAAACCCCATTGTTGGGGGTGAGGAGCTCTGCTGTGTCTCGATGAATTAATGCAAGTATTTCTGTTTTCCATTCGAACACGCTTGTTCCTATCTAAGATGTTCATTCGCGCTTAACTGTGATGGAGGTGATGATCTGTGACACTCATCACCTTCCTCAAATCATGAACGTGTGCCTGACAACCACCTCCGTTCTATATACGATTGAATGAGGATCTCTTAGATTCCTTAATCAGAATCTCCGTGGTATAAGCTAGAACTGATGGCGGCATTCATGAGAATCCGGAAAGTCTAAACCTTGTCTGTGGTATTCCGAGTAGGATTCAAGGATTGAATGACTGTGACGAGCTTCAAACTCCTGAAGGCTGGGCGTTAGTGACAGACGCAAAAGGATAGTAAATCCTATTCCAACCGGATCGAGAACCAACCGGTGATTAGCCGTGCTGTGACAGAGCACGTGAGCGTAGTTTTCACTGGAAGGATGGAAGGTAGCCATTGACAACGGTGATCCACCAACACACAGCTTGCCATAGGAGGACGTGCGTGCGTGAATCAGAAGACAGAGGAAAGCAGAGATTCAGAAGACAAAGCATCTCCAAAACTCCAACATATTCTCCATTACTGCACAACAAGTAACCTTTAATTTATGCTCTCTTGGTTATTCGCAATTCAACTGATAAACATAATTGACTTCCTGACTAAGATTTACAAGATAACCATAGATTGCTTCAAACCAACAATCTCCGTGGGATTCGACCCTTACTCACGTGAGGTATTACTTGGACGACCCAGTGCACTTGCTGGTTAGTGGTACGCGTTGTGAAAAGTGTGATTCACAATTCGTGCACCAAGTTTTTGGCGCCGTTGCCGGGGATTGTTCGTGTTTGAACAACTGACGGATTATTTTGTTGCTTAGATTAGGAAAAATTTCTTTTTTTTGTTTAGAGTCTTTTATTATTTATCCCTTGTTAAAACACTTTAAATTTATAGCTCAATTAGTTAGAACGTGGTGTTTATGTTCATGGTAATTGGCTATCATATTTTTTAAAATCTTTTTCAAAAATAATTTTTTTCTATTAAATCCTGTGCCAAACTTTAAGTTTGGTGTTTTCTTGTTGATTTTTCAAAAAAAAAAAATTTTTTTTTCTTCAAAACAAGTGTTACATTCATAACTCATTTGGCTAGAGCGTTAATCTGTGTTCTTGGTAATTGGGTTAGAATCTTTTATATTCTTTTCAAAACCTTTTTCATAAATAATAATTTCTCTATTAAATTGTGTGCCAAACTTTAAGTTTGGTGTTTTCTTGTTGATTTTCCTTTGGTTTTCGAAAATTTTGGTTTGGTTTTCTAAAAATTTTAAGTTTGGTGTTCTTTCTTCATGTTCTTGTGTTCTTGTGAGTCTTCAAAGTGTTCTTGAGTTTTCCTTGTGTCTTGATCTTAAAATTTTTAAGTTTGGTGTTCCTTGGTGTTTTCCCTCCAAAATTTTCAAAAACAAGGAGCATTAGATCTAAAAATTTTAAATCTTGTACTATCTTATTGTTTTTCTCTCTCCTCACTAAATTCAAAAATATCTTTTCAAAATATCTCTTCTAACTTCCTAACTTCTTATCTTTTCAAAATTTGTTTCAACTAACTAACTAACTTTTTGTTTGTTTCTTAACTTTTTCAAAACTACCTAACTAACTCTCTCTCTCTCTCTCTAATTTTCGAAAATATCTTCCCTCTTTTTCAAAAATTTCTTTTTTTATTAACTAATTATTTTTTTTTATAAAAAAAATTTTAATTTCAAAATTCAAATTCTTTTTAGTTATTTTATTTTATTTAAGTATTTACTTCTTATAAAATAAAATAAATAAAAAGATAAATCAGTCCAAGTTATATCCATATATCCATCATGGACATAAGTGGAAATGAACAGTCCAGGAGGACTCTGGGGTCATATTCTAACCCCTCTACTGCTTCATATGGGAGTAGCATATGCATACCCTCCATTGGAGTTAGTAGCTTTGAGTTGAATCCTCAGCTCATTATCATGGTGCAGCAAAGTTGCCAGTATTCCGGTCTTCCACAGGAAGAACCTACAGAGTTTCTGGCACAATTTCTACAAATTGCTGACACAGTACATGATAAGGAAATAGATCAGGATGTCTACAGACTATTACTGTTTCCATTTGCTGTAAAAGATCAAGCTAAGAGGTGGTTAAATAACCAACCTAAGGCCAGCATAAGAACATGGAAACAGCTGACAGAAAAATTCCTGAATCAGTATTTTCCTCCAAAAAGGATGACACAGCTAAGGCTGGACATCCAAGGCTTTAAACAAGGAGATAACGAATCTCTTTATGATGCCTGGGAGAGATACAGAGAGATGCTACGAAAATGCCCCTCTGAAATGTTTTCAGAGTGGGTTCAGTTAGACATCTTCTACTATGGGCTTGCAGAAGGAGCTCAGATGTCTCTAGATTACTCAGCTGGTGGATCTATCCATATGAGAAAGACAATTGAAGAGGCTCAAGAGCTCATTGATACAGTTGCCAGGAATCAGCATCTGTATCTAAGCAGCAACCCTTCCATGAATGAAGAGGTTAAAACAGTAACTGCTGAATTCAGTACTGTAAAACAAGCTGCTGAATTCAATCAGCAATTGGATTTTCTAACAAAGCAGCTAGCTGAATTCAAGGACAGGCTACAGGAGACAAGGATAGCTAATATACATATGGACGAACAGTTTAAGCAAACAAAGCAGCAGCTATCAAGGCAAATAGCAGAAGAATGCCAAGCAGTTCAATTAAGAAGTGGGAAAACATTAAATACCCCACCTCAAGGCATCAAAAATTCAAGAAATGAGCAACCCACCAAAGATTCACCTGAGGACAGTAAGAGCCCAGGAAAAAATAATTCTGGCACTAAAACGCCAGAAAATGGGTGGAAGGCTGGCGCTGAACGCCCAGACCATGCCCAAAACTGGCGTTCAGCGCCAGAAACAAGGCAGGATTGGCGTTCAACGCCAGAAATGGGCAAGAATCTGGCGTTGAACGCCCAAATGGGGCAGAATCCAGCGTTGAACGCCCAAAATGGGTACATTTCTGGCGTTTAGGCGCCAGGAACAGACAGTAAGCTGGCGTCTAACGTCACTCCAGCTTCTGACTCTGGCACTCAATTGCCAGTGAGGGATCAGACACACACAAGTGCTGATAACAACCCCTCTAAAAAGGCTTCTTTAACCACTAAGGTTGAGGAATATAAAGCCAAGATACCTTATCCTCAAAAACTCCGGAAAGAGGAGCAGGATAAGCAATTTGCTCGCTTTGCAGATTATCTAAGGACTCTTGAAATAAAGATTCCATTTGCAGAGGCACTTGAGCAAATACCTTCTTATGCCAAGTTCATGAAAGAGATCTTGAGTCATAAAAAGGAGTGGAGAGAAACAGAAAGAGTTCTCCTCACTGAAGAATACAGTGCAGTCATTCTGAAAAGCTTTCCTGAAAAGTTTAAAGACCCTGGGAATTTTCTGATACCATGCATATTAGAAGGTGATTGCACCAAGACAGCTTTATGCGATCTTGGGGCAAGCATCAACCTGATACCTGCATCCACTATCAGGAAGCTTGGCTTAACTGAAGAAGTTAAGCCAACCCGGATATGTCTCCAACTTGCTGATGGTTCCACTAAATACCCATCAGGCGTGATTGAGGACATGATTGTCAGAGTTGGGCCATTCGCCTTTCCCACTGACTTTGTTGTGCTGGAAATGGAGGAGCACAAGAGTGCTACTCTCATTCTAGGAAGACCCTTCCTAGCAACTGGACGATCCCTCATTGATGTCCAACAGGGGGAAATAACCCTGAGAGTCAATGATGATGAGTTTAAGTTGAACGCTGTCAAAGCCATGCAGCATCCAGACACATCAACAGACTACATGAAAGTTGATCTCATTGACTCTTTGGTAGAAGAGACCAACATGGCTGAGAGTCTCGAATCAGAGTTGGAAGACATCTTTAAAGATGTTCAGCCTGATTTGGAGGATTCAGAGGACATGAAAGAGCCTCTGAACTTTCTTCTGAAAGAGGAAAAACCTCCTAAACTCGAGCTCAAGCCACTACCACCATCCTTGAAATATGCATTTCTGGGAGAAGATGACACTTTTCCAGTGATCATAAGCTCTGCTTTAAATTCACAGGAAGAGGAAGCACTTATTCAAGTGCTAAGGACACACAAGACAGCTCTTGGGTGGTCCATAGGTGACCTTAAGGGCATAAGCCCAGCTAGATGCATGCACAAAATCCTATTGGAGGACAATGCCAAACCAGTGGTTCAACCACAGAGGCGGCTAAATCCAGCCATGAAGGAAGTGGTGCAGAAAGAGGTCACCAAGTTACTAGAGGCTGGGATTATTTATCCTATTTCTGATAGCCCCTGGGTGAGCCCTGTTCAAGTCGTCCCAAAAAAGGGAGGCATGACAGTGATTTATAATGAAAAAAATGAACTGGTTCCCACAAGAACAGTTACAGGGTGGCGCATGTGTATTGACTACAGAAGGCTCAATACAGCCACCAGAAAGGATCATTTTCCTTTACCATTCATAGACCAGATGCTAGAGAGACTAGCAGGTCATGATTATTACTGCTTTTTGGATGGCTATTCAGGCTATAACCAGATTGCAGTGGATCCCCAGGATCAAGAGAAAACAGCATTCACATGCCCATCTGGAGTGTTTGCTTATAGAAGGATGCCATTTGGGTTATGTAATGCGCCTGCAACCTTCCAGAGATGCATGCTCTCTATTTTCTCTGACATGGTGGAAAAATTTCTGGAAGTCTTCATGGATGACTTCTCAGTATATGGAAACTCATTCAGCTCCTGTCTCGATCACTTGAAACTTGTTCTGAAAAGATGCCAAGAAACCAACCTAGTTTTAAACTGGGAAAAGTGTCACTTCATGGTGACTGAAGGAATTTTTCTTGGGCATAAAATCTCAAACAAGGGAATAGAGGTGGATCAAGCAAAAATAGAGGTAATTGAAAAATTACCACCACCTGCCAATGTTAAGGCAATCAGAAGCTTTCTGGGGCATGCAGGATTCTATAGGAGGTTTATAAAGGATTTTTCAAAAATCGCAAAACCTCTAAGCAATCTGCTAGCTGCTGACACGCCATTTGTGTTTGACACAAAGTGCCTGCAGGCGTTTGAAACGCTGAAAGCTAAGCTGGTCACAGCACCAGTCATTTCTGCACCAGACTGGACATTACCATTTGAGCTAATGTGTGATGCCAGTGATCATGCCATTGGTGCAGTATTGGGACAGAGGCATGACAAGCTTCTGCATGTCATTTATTATGCCAGTCGCGTTCTAAATGATGCCCAGAAAAATTACACAACCACAGAAAAAGAACTACTTGCAGTGGTTTACGCCATTGACAAGTTCAGATCATACTTAGTAGGATCAAAAGTGATTGTGTATACTGACCATGCTGCTCTTAAATATCTACTCACAAAGCAGGATTCAAAACCCAGGCTCATCAGATGGGTATTGCTTCTGCAAGAGTTTGATATAGAAATAAGAGACAGAAAAGGGACAGAGAACCAAGTGGCTGATCATCTGTCCCGGATAGAGCCAGTGGAAGGGACGCCCCTCCCTTCTCTTGAGATCTCTGAAACGTTTCCTGATGAGCATTTATTCGCCATTCAGGAAGCACCATGGTTTGCCGATATTGCAAATTATAAAGCTGCAAGGTTCATACCCAAGGAGTACAACAGGACACAAAAGAAGAAATTAATTACTGATGCAAAGTACTACTTGTGGGATGAACCTTATCTCTTTAAGAGATGTGCAGACGGAATTATCCGTAGGTGTGTGCCTAGAGAAGAAGCACAGAAGATCCTGTGGCATTGCCACGGATCTCAATATGGAGGCCATTTCGGAGGTGAGCGAACAGCCACCAAGGTCCTCCAATGTGGCTTCTATTGGCCCACACTCTATAAAGATTCCCGAGAGTTTGTACGTAATTGTGACAGTTGCCAAAGAGCTGGTAATCTGCCTCATGGTTACGCCATGCCTCAACAAGGAATCTTGGAAATTGAGTTGTTTGACGTATGGGGAATTGACTTCATGGGACCTTTCCCACCATCATACTCAAACACTTATATTCTGGTGGCAGTTGACTATGTATCAAAATGGGTTGAGGCTATTGCCATACCCACCAATGATACTAAAACAGTGCTGAAGTTCCTCCAGAAACATATTTTTAGCAGGTTTGGTGTCCCTAGAGTACTAATCAGTGATGGGGGCACTCACTTCTGCAATAAACAGCTTTACTCTGCCATGGTTCGGTATGGAATTCGCCACAAGGTGGCCACTCCATATCATCCACAAACCAATGGGCAGGCTGAAGTCTCTAACAGAGAATTAAAGAGAATCCTGGAACGGACAGTAAATACCCGTAGAAAGGATTGGGCAAGGAGCTTGGATGATGCTCTGTGGGCTTACAGAACAGCATTCAAGACCCCTATAGGGACCTCTCCATACCAACTGGTGTATGGTAAGGCATGTCACCTGCCCGTGGAACTGGAACATAAGGCCTACTGGGCAACCAGATTCCTAAACTTTGATGCCAAATTAGCAGGAGAAAAAAGATTGCTCCAGCTAAATGAGCTAGAGGAGTTCAGATTTACAGCTTTCGAAAATGCCAAGCTATATAAAGAAAAATAAAAAAAGTGGCATGACAGAAAGCTGTCATCTAGAATCTTTGAACCAGGACAGAAGGTTCTGTTGTTTAACTCTAGACTCAGGCTATTCCCCGGGAAACTGAAATCCCGGTGGAGGGGACCATACGTGATTACAAGTGTATCACCATATGGTTATGTGGAGCTTCAAGATATTGATTCTGATAAGAAGTTCATTGTCAATGGACAGAGAATCAAACATTATCTAGAAGGCAACATTGAGCAAGAATGCTCAAGGCTGAAGCTAGATTAAAAGCTCAGCAAGGTCCAGCTAAGGACATTAAAGAAGCGCTTGTTGGGAGGCAACCCAATTTTTATTTACTTTCATGGTTTTTCATGTTTTATTAGGTTCATGATCATGTGGAGTCACAAAATAAATATTAAAAATTGAAAACAGAATCAAAAACAGCAGAAGAAAAATCACACCTTGGAGGAAGCACCTGTCTGGCGTTCAACGCCAGAACAGAGCATGGTTCTGGCGCTGAACGCCCAAAATGGGCAACATCCTGGCGCTGAACGCCCAAAATGGGCACCAACCTGGCGCTGAACGCCCAGAGTTGTGTGCAGGGGCATTTTTGCATGCCCAAATTGGTGCAGGGATGTAAATGCCTTGACACCTCAAGATCTGTGGACCCCACAGGATCCCCACCTTCCCTCCTCATAATCCTAGTTTTTTCTTTCCACATCTTCTTTTTCATCTATTCC
The DNA here is from genome assembly GCF_059453495.1 of Arachis ipaensis. NCBI lineage: Eukaryota > Viridiplantae > Streptophyta > Magnoliopsida > Fabales > Fabaceae > Arachis > Arachis ipaensis. Next base: position 115,930,329 of record NC_142440.1, read on the forward strand.
CTCTTCTTTTGCTCGAGGGCGAGTAACATTCTAAGTTTGGTGTGGTAAAACAATTATGTGAAGGATCTATAGCTCAGTGGTAGAACATGTGGCTGCAAATCAAGAGATACCTCAGGGGATGCACTTCCCTCCACATAATTATTGGAAGCAACTGAGGATAGAAATACCAAAAATCACTAGGAATCAAGCCACAAAGGCAAGGAAGAGACATAAAATAGCTCAAGAACATCATTGGTGCCTCAAGAAGGAAATGCCATCATCACTAAGGTGGACTCGTTCCTTGTTCTTACTTTCTCTGTTTTTTGTTTTCTCTATGTTAAGTGCTTATCTATGTTTGTGTCTTCATTACATGATCATTAGCAGTAATTAGTGTCTAGTTTGATTTTATCCCCAATTAAGTTATAGTCTATTTTTCTCATCATCAGCAAACATGAATAAAATAGTAGATTTTTTGAATAAGAGGCAATAAAATTTCGAGTTTTTAATAAGAAAAATTCTAATTAGTAACATGTGGTGGCAACGCTTTCTGTCTTCTGAATGAATGCTTGAACAGTGCATATGTCTTTTGAATTTGTTGTTTAAGACTGTTAAAAATGTTGGCTCTTGAAAGAATGATGAACATGAGACATGTTATTGATAGTCTGAAAAATCATAAAAAAATGATTCTTGAAGCAAGAAAAAGCAGCAAAGAACAAAGCTTGCAGAAAAAAAAAAAAGAAAGAAAAAGAAAAAGGCAAGAGCAAACAGCCAATAACCATTAAAACCAAAAGGCAAGGGCAAATAAAAAGGATCCCAAGGCTTTGAGCATCAGTGGATAGGAGGGCCTAAAGGAATAAAATCCTGGTCTAAGCGGCTAAACCAAGCTGTCCCTAACCATGTGCTTGTGGCGTGAAGGTGTCAAGTGAAAACTTGAGACTGAGCGGTTAAAGTCAAGGTCCAAAGTAAAAAGAAGAGTGTGCTTAAGAACTCTGGACACCTCTAATTGGGGACTTTAGCAAAGCTGAGTCACAATCTGAAAAGGTTCACCCAGTTATGTGTCTGTGGCATTTATGTATCCGGTGGTAATACTGGAAAACAAAGTGCTTAGGGCCACAGCCAAGACTCATAAAGAAGCTGTGTTCAAGAATCATCACACTAAACTAGGAGAATCAATAGCACTATCTGAATTCTGAGTTCCTATAGATGCCAATCACTCTGAGCTTCAATGGATAAAGTGAGATGCCAAAACTGTTCGGAAGCAAAAAGCTACTAGCCCCGCTCATTTAATTAGAATCTGAGCTTCATGCAAAAAAAACTCTGAGATATTATTGCTTCTCAACCTATTAGTCTTCTATTTTATTTGTCTAGTTGCTTGAGGACAAGCAACAGTTTAAGTTTGGTGTTGTGATGAGCGGATATTTTATACGCTTTTTGGGGATAATTTCATATAGTTTTGAGTATATTTTAGTTAGTTTTTAGTCTATTTTTATTAGTTTTTAGGAAAAATTCATATTTCTGGACTTTACTATGAGTTGTGTGTTTTTCTGTAATTTCAGGTATTTTTCTGGCTGAAATTGAAGGAGCTGAGCAAAAATCTGATTCAGGCTGAAAAAGGACTGCTGATGCTGTTGGATTCTGACCTCCCTGCACTCAAAGTGGATTGTCTGGAGCTACAGAACTCGAAATGGCATGCTTCCAATTGCATTGGAAAGTAGACATCCAGGGCTTTCCATCAATATATAATAGTCCATACTTTGCACAAGGATAGACGACGTAAAATGGCGTTCAACGCCAGTTCTCTGCCCAATTCTGGCGTCCAGCGCCAGAAAAGGATCAAAAGCTGGAGTTGAACGCCCAAACTGGCATAAAAACTGGCGTTCAACTTCACAAATGGCCTCTACACGTGAATTGCTTAAGTCTCAGCCCAGCATACACCAAGTGGGCCCCAGAAGTAGATCTCTGCATCATCCATCATAGTCTACTCATATTTTGTAACCCTAGGCTACTAGTTTAGTATTTAAACAACTTTTAGAGACTTATTTTGTATCTCATGACATTTCAGATCTAAACTTTGTATTCTCTGACGACATGAGTCTCTAAACCCCATTGTTGGGGGTGAGGAGCTCTGCTGTGTCTCGATGAATTAATGCAAGTATTTCTGTTTTCCATTCGAACACGCTTGTTCCTATCTAAGATGTTCATTCGCGCTTAACTGTGATGGAGGTGATGATCTGTGACACTCATCACCTTCCTCAAATCATGAACGTGTGCCTGACAACCACCTCCGTTCTATATACGATTGAATGAGGATCTCTTAGATTCCTTAATCAGAATCTCCGTGGTATAAGCTAGAACTGATGGCGGCATTCATGAGAATCCGGAAAGTCTAAACCTTGTCTGTGGTATTCCGAGTAGGATTCAAGGATTGAATGACTGTGACGAGCTTCAAACTCCTGAAGGCTGGGCGTTAGTGACAGACGCAAAAGGATAGTAAATCCTATTCCAACCGGATCGAGAACCAACCGGTGATTAGCCGTGCTGTGACAGAGCGCGTGAGCGTAGTTTTCACTGGAAGGATGGAAGGTAGCCATTGACAACGGTGATCCACCAACACACAGCTTGCCATAGGAGGACGTGCGTGCGTGAATCAGAAGACAGAGGAAAGCAGAGATTCAGAAGACAAAGCATCTCCAAAACTCCAACATATTCTCCATTACTGCACAACAAGTAACCTTTAATTTATGCTCTCTTGGTTATTCGCAATTCAACTGATAAACATAATTGACTTCCTGACTAAGATTTACAAGATAACCATAGATTGCTTCAAACCAACAATCTCCGTGGGATTCGACCCTTACTCACGTGAGGTATTACTTGGACGACCCAGTGCACTTGCTGGTTAGTGGTACGCGTTGTGAAAAGTGTGATTCACAATTCGTGCACCAGTCATTAAGAAAACAAAATAAGCACTTGCAAACAATAGTTAGAGACAAGAAAAAATTAGAGAAATAGTGGCATTGATACTATCACACATCAAGGTTTGAAGCCTCTTACTCATCATCTACATCTCTAAAAATTTTAAGTTCCTCAAATACTGTCTGAATAGGTAAAAAAAGCAGACGTAGCGGAACAACGGGTAGTGAATTTAGTGCACGCCATATAGATAGGATGTGTGCTTGATGAGCGGATAATTTATACGCTTTTTGGCATTGTTTTTACATAGTTTTTAGTATGATTTAGTTAGTTTTTAGTATATTTTTATTAGTTTTTAAATAAAATTCACATTTCTGGACTTTACTATGAGTTTGTGTGTTTTTCTGTGATTTCAGGTAATTTCTGGCTGAAATTGAGGGACTTGAGCAAAAATCAGATTTAGAGGTTGAAGAAGGACTGCAGATGCTGCTGGATTCTAACCTCCCTGCACTCAAAGTGGATTTTCTGGAGCTACCACACTCCAAATGGTGCGATCTCAATTGCGTTGGAACGTAGACATCCAGGGCTTTCCATCAATATATAATAGTCCATACTTTGTCCAAGTTTAGACGACACAAACTGGCGTTCAATTCCAGTTCCATGTTGCATTCTGGAGTTAAACGCCAGAAACAGGTTGCAAAGTGGAGTTAAACGCCAGAAACAGGTTACAAATTGGCGTTCAACTCCAAGAGAAGCCTCTACATGTGTAAAGCTCAATGCTCAGCCCAAGCACACACCAAGTGGGCCCCAGAAGTGGATTTCTGCATCATTTACTCATTTCTGTAAACCCTAGTAACTAGTTTAGTATAAGTAGGACTTTTTACTATTGTATTTATATCTTTGGATTATCTTTTGATCCTTTGATCATGTTTAGGGGGCTGGCCTCTCGGCCATGCCTGGACCATTATCACTTATGTATTTTCAACGGTAGAGTTTCTACACACCATAGATTAAGGTGTGGAGCTCTGCTGTTCCTCATGAATTAATACAAAGTAATATCGTTTTTCTATTCAATTCAAGCTTATTCCGATTCTAAGATATTCATTCGCACCTCAATATGAATGTGATGATCGTGACAGCCATCATCATTCCTAACCTATGAACGCGTGCCTGACAACCACTTCTGTTCTATCTTAGATTGAATGAGTATCTTTGGGATTCCTTAATCAGAATCTTCGTGGTATAAGTTAGAATCCATGGACGGCCATTCTTGAGATCCGGAAAGTCTAAACCTTGTCTGTGGTATTCCGAGTAGGATCTGGGAAGGGATGGCTGCGACGAGCTTCAAACTCGCGAGTGCTGGGCGTAGTGACTGACGCAAAAGGATCAATGGATCCTATTCCAGTATGATCGAGAACCGACAGATGATTAGCCATGCAGTGACAACGCATTGGACCATTTTCACTGAGAGGACAGGATGTAGCCATTGACAACGGTGATGCCTAACATACAGCTTGCCATAGAAAGGAGTATGAATGATTGAATGAAGATAATAGGAAAGCAGAGGTTCAGGAGGAACAAGCATCTTCATACGCTTATCTGAAATTCTCACCAATGAATTATATAAGTATCTCTATCTTTAAATTTACGTTTTATTTATCTTTTAATTATTAAATCTCCATAATCAATTGAATCCGCCTGACTGAGATTTACAAGGTGACCATAGCTTGCTTCAAGCCGACAATCTCCGTGGGATCGACCCTTACTCACGTAAGGTTTATTACTTGGATGACCCAGTGCACTTGCTGGTTAGTTGTGCGAAGTTGTGACAAAGAACTAAGATTATGAACGTGCGTATTGAGTTTTTAGCGCCGTTACCAAGGAATGGAACCGTCACGATTTCTGCGCACCAAGTTTTTGGTGCCGTTGCCGGGGATTGTTCGAGTTTGGACAACTGACAGTTCATCTTGTTGCTCAGATTAGGTAATTTTATTTTATTTTTAAGCTTTTTATTTCTTATTTTCGAAAATAATATAAAAAAATTTTTTCTTTCTTCTTTTTCATTTTTCCCAAAATAATTTTTGAAAAAAAAAACCAAAAATTTTTTTATAAAATCATAAAAACCAAAAATTTTATGTTTCTTGTTTGAGTCTAGTGTCAATTTTCAAGTTTGGTGTCAATTGCATTCTTTTATTTTTCTTAAAAATTTTTCGAAAATTCATGCATGATGTTCTTCATGATCTTCAAGTTGTTCTTGATAAGTCTTTTTGTTTGATCTTTAAAATTTCTTGTTTTGTGTCTTTTCTTGTTTTTCATATGCATTCTTGAATTCTTAGTGTCTAAATATTAAAAATTTCTAAGTTTGGTATCTTGCATGTTTTCTTTTATTAATTTTTTTTTCAAAAATACATACTTGATGTTCATCACGATCTTCAAAGTGTTCTTGGTGTTCATCTTTGCATTCAAAGTGTTCTTGCATGTTTCCTTTGTTTTGATCCAAAATTTTTATGTCTTGAGTCTTTTTGATGTTTTTCTCTTTCCTTATTAAAATTCAAAAATAAAAAAATATCTTTTCCTTATTTTACTCCTAATTTTCGAAAATTGCATTGAATTAGTCAAAGATTTTCAAAATCATATTTTTTTTAGAGTCAAATCAAATTTTCAATTTAAAAATTCTATCTTTTTCAAAAATCAAATCTTATTCAATTTTTCCTTCATATTTTCGAAAACTTTATGATTGATTTTCAAAAATCTTTTTCTTATTTTGTTTCATAATTTCAAAATCTTTACTAACAATTAATGTGATTGATTCAAAAATTTTTAAGTTTGTTACTTGCCTAGTAAGAAAGGTTCAATCTTTAAATTTTAAAATCATATCTTTTTGTTTCTTATTAGTCAAGTAATTAACTTTAATTTTCAAAATCAAATCTTTTTAAATTTCTTTTTCAAATCTTTTTCAAAATAAGTTTCAATCACATCTTTTTCAAAATCAATTTCAAAATCTTTTCTAACTTCCTATCTTTTCAAAATTTGATTTTCAAATCTTTTTCAATTAATCACTTAACTTTTTGTTTGATTTTAAAAGTTTACTATTTCAATCATATCTTTTTCAAAACTACGTAACTAATTCTCTCTCTAATTTTCGAAAATCACCTTCCTCTTTTTCAAAATTCCTTTTTAATTAACTAATTGTTTTAAATTTCAATTTAAATTAGTTTCATTTTTCCTTTTTTTTTAATTTTTGAATTCTAACCTTAATTTTAAATTAAAAACAAAAAATATTTTTATTTTAATTTATTTAATTTTCAAAAATTCTTTTCTCTCACCTCCTTCTAATTATTCATTTATCTACTAACACTTTTCTTTCTTAAAAATTCGAACCCCCTCCCTTTTTCTGTGTTCGAATTTCTTTTCTTCTTCTACTCACATAAGAGAATCTCTATCCTGTGACATAGAGAATTTCATATTTTCTTTCCTGTTCTCTTCTTTTTCATATGAGCAGGAACAAGGATAAGAACATTCTTGTTGAAGCTGATCCGGAACCTGAAAGGACTTTGAAGAGGAAGCTAAGAGAAGCTAAAACACAACACTCTAAAGAGGACTTTACAGAAATTTTCGAAAAAGAAGGAGACATGGCCGAAAATAATAACAATGCAAGGAAGATGCTTGGTGACTTTACTACACCAAATTCCAATTTACATGGAAGAAGCATCTCAATCCCTACCATTGGAGCAAACAATTTTGAGCTGAAACCTCAATTAGTTTCTTTGATGCAACAGAATTGCAAGTTTTATGGACTTCCATCAGAAGATCCTTTTCAGTTCTTAACTGAATTCTTGCAGATCTGTGATACTGTTAAGACCAATGGGGTTGATTTCGAGGTTTACAGGCTTATGCTTTTCCTGTTTGCTGTAAGAGACAGAGCTAGAATATGGTTGGACTCTCAACCTAAAGACAGCCTAAACTCTTGGGATAAGCTGGTCACGACTTTCTTAGACAAGTTCTTTCCTCCTCAAAAGCTTAGAAAGCTTAGAGTGGATGTTCAAACCTTAAGACAAAAGGAAGGTGAATCCCTCTATGAAGCTTGGGAGAGATACAAGGAACTGACCAAAAAGTGTCCTTCTGACATGCTTTCAGAATGGACCATCCTGGATATATTCTATGATAGTCTGTCTGAATTATCAAAGATGTTATTGGACCATTCTGCAGGTGGATCCATTCACCTAAAGAAAACGCCTGCAGAAGCTCAAGAACTCATTGACATGGTTGCAAATAACCAGTTTATGTACACTTATGAAAGGAATCCTGTGAGTAATGGGATGCCTCAGAGGAAGGTAGTTCTTGAAATTGATAGTCTGAATGCCATATTAGCTCAGAACAAAATATTGACTCAACAAGTCAATATGATCTCTCAGAGTCTGAATGGATTGAAGGAATCATCCAATAGTACTAAAGAGGCATCTTCTGAAGAAGAAGCTTATGATCCTGAGAACCCTGTAATAGCAGAGGTGAATTACATGGGTGAACCCTATGGAAACACCTATAATCCCTCATGGAGAAATCATTCAAATTTCTCATGGAAGGATCAACAAAAGCCTCAACAAGGCTTTAATAATGGTGGAAGAAACAGGTTTAGCAATAACAAGCCTTTTCCATCATCCACTCAGCAACAGACAAAGAATTCTGAGCAGAATCCATCTAGCTTAGCAAATATAGTCTCTGATCTATCTAAGGCTACTGTAAGTTTCATGAATGAAACAAGGTCTTCCATTAGGAATTTGGAGGTACAAGTGGGCCAACTGAGTAAAAGAGTCATTGAAATCCCTCCAAGTACTCTCCCAAGCAATACAGAAGAAAATCCAAAAAGAGAGTGCAAGGCCATAGCGTTACATGATGTGGCCGAACCCAAAGAGGAGGAGGAGAACGTGAATCCTAGTGAGGAAGACCTCCTGAGACGTTCAGTGACCAATAAGGAGTATCCCTTTGAGGAACCAAAGGAATCTGAGGCTCATCTAGAGACTATAGAGATTCCATTGAACCTCCTTCTGCCCTTCATGAGCTCTGATGAGTATTCTTCCTCTGAAGAGGATGAAGACATTACTGAAGAGCAAGTTGCTAAATACCTTGGTGCAATCATGAAGCTGAATGCCAAATTATTTGGTAATGAGACTTGGGAAGATGAACCTCCCTTACTCACCAATGAACTGAATGCATTGGATAGGCAGAAATTACCTCAAAAGAAACAGGATCCTGGCAAATTCTTAATACCCTGTACCATAGGCACCATGACCTTTGAGAAGGCTCTGTGTGATCTGGGGTCAGGAATAAACTTAATGACACTCTCTGTAATGGAGAAACTTGTGATATTTGAGGTGCAAGCTGCCAGAATCTCATTAGAGATGGCAGACAACTCAAGAAAACAGGCTTATGGACAAGTAGAGGATGTGTTAGTAAAGGTTGAAGGCCTTTACATCTCTGCTGATTTCATAATCCTAGACACTGGGAAGGATGAGGATGAATCTATCATCCTTGGAAGACCCTTCCTAGTCACAGCAAGAGCTGTGATTGATGTGGACAGAGGAGAGTTGGTCCTTCAACTGAATGAAGACAACCTTGTGTTTAAGACTCAAGGATCTCCTTCTGTAACCATGGAGAGGAAGCATGAAAAGCTTCTCTCACTGCAGAGTCAACCAAAGCCTCCACAGTCAAACTCTAAGTTTGGTGTTGGGAGGTTCCAAACTTGCTCTGATTACCTATGAGGCTCCATGAGAGCTCACTGTCAAGCTATTGACATTAAAGAAGCACTTGTTGGCAGGCAACCCAATGTTATTTAATTATATTTAATTTTATTTTTATGTTTATTTTGTGTTTTATTAGGTTGATGATCATGTGGAGTCACAAAAACTACTGAAAAATCAAAAATAGAATGAAAAATAGCATTAAAAACAACACACCCTGGAGGAGAGCAGTCTGGCGTTTAAACGCCAGAAACAAGCATCTGTCTAACGTTTAATGCCAGAAACAAGCATCTTCCTGGCGTTAAACACCAGAAACAGGCTACGTTTGGGCGTTTAACGCCAGAAACAAGCAGCAGTCTGGCGTTAAACGCCAGGATTGCACAGCAAGGGCGTTTTACACGCCTAATTGGAGCAGGGATGTTAAGTCCTTGACCCCACTGGATTTGTGGACCCCACAGGATCCCTACCACTTCTTCTCTCATCTTCACACCTTTTCATAACATTCTTCCTCAATTAACCTCCACCAATCACCTCCATTACTCCTCCAAAATCATCATACAACCCACCTACACCCACCCACTTAAATTCAAACCATCACTCCTTCCTTTTCACACATCATAACCACCTAAAACCCCCTTGACCGAACCATTCACACACCTCCATCTCCTCTATTTTCTTCTTCTTCTTCTCACTTCTTTCTTCTTTTGCTCGAGGACGAGCAAACCTTCTAAGTTTGGTGTGGTAAAAGCATTGCTTTTTGTTTTTCCATAACCATCTAGGGCACCTAAGGCCAGAGACATCCTCATTAAAGAGGACAAGCCCATCACCAAGAAAAGGATGGAGCAAACAAGAGATCATGGACCTCAACAAGAGCATGAGGAAATTCCTCATCATGAAATCCCTGAGATGCCTCAGGGGATGCACCTTCCTCCACAAAACTATTGGGAGCAAATCAACACCTCCTTAGGAGAATTAAGTTCCAACATGGGACAACTAAAGGTGGAGCATCAAGAGCACTCCATCATCCTTCATGAAATAAGAGAAGATCAAAGAGCTATGAGGGAGGAGCAACAAAGGCAAGGAAGAGACATAGAGGAGCTCAAAAGCACCATTGGTTCTTCAAGAAGAGGAAGACGCCACCCTCACTAAGGTGGATTCATTCTTTAATCTCCTTGTTCTTATTTTCCTGTTTTTCGTTTACTATGCCATATATTTTATTTATGTTTGTGTCTTTACTATATGATCATTAGTGTTTAAGTGTCTATGTCTTAAAGCTATGAATATCTTATGACTCCATCACCTCTCTTAAATGAAAACTGTTTTAAAAACAAAAGAACAAGAAGTACAGGGTTTCGAATTCATCCTTGAAATTAGTTTAATTATTTTCATGTGGTGACAATACTTTTTGTTTTCTGAATGAATGCTTGAACAGTGCATGTGCCTTTTGAAGTTGATGTTTATGAATGTTAAATATGTTGGCTCTTGAAAGAATGATGAAAAGGAGAAATGTTATTTGATGATCTGAAAAATCATAAAAATGATTCTTGAAGCAAGAAAAAGCAGTGAATACAAAAGCTTGCAGAAAAAAAAAGAGAAAAGAAAAATGGCGAAAAAAAAAAAGAAAAATCAAGCAGAAAAAGCCAAAAGCTCTTTAAACCAAAAGGCAAGAGCAAAAAAGCCAATAGCCCTTAAAACCAAAAGGCAAGGGTTATAGAAAGGATCCAAGGCTTTGAGCATCAGTGGATAGGAGGGCCTAAAGGAATAAAATCCTGTCCTAAGCGGCTGAACCAAGCTTCCCTAACCATGTGCTTGTGGCGTGAAGGTGTCAAGTGAAAACTTGAGACTGAGCGGTTAAAGTCAAGGTTCAAAGCAAAAGAAGAGTGTGCTTAAGAACCTTAGACAACTCTAATTGGGACTTTAGCAAAGCTGAGTCACAATCTGAAAAGGTTCACCCAATTATGTGTCTGTGGCATTTATGTATCCGGTGGTAATACTGGAAAACAAAGTGCTTAGGGCCACGGCCAAGACTCATAAAGTAGCTGTGTTCAAGAATCAACATACTGAACTAGGAGAATCAATAACACTATCTGAATTATGTGTTCCTATAGATGCCAATCATTCTGAACTTCAATGGATGAAGTGAGATGCCAAAACTATTCAAGAGGCAAAAAGCTACAAGTCCCGCTCATCTGATTGGAGCTAAGTATCATTGATATTTTGGAATTTATAGTATATTCTCTTCTTTTTATCCTATTTGATTTTCAGTTGCTTGGGGACAAGCAATAATTTAAGTTTGGTGTTGTGATGAGCGGATAATTTATACGCTTTTTGGCATTGTTTTTACATAGTTTTTAGAATGATTTAGTTAGTTTTTAGTATATTTTTATTAGTTTTTAAATAAAATTCACATTTCTGGACTTTACTATGAGTTTGTGTGTTTTTCTATGATTTCAGGTAATTTCTGGCTGAAATTGAGGGACTTAAGCAAAAATCAGATTCAGAGGTTAAAGAAGGACTGCAGATGCTGCTGGATTCTGACCTCCCTGCACTCAAAGTGGATTTTCTGGAGCTACAGAACTCCAAATGGCGCGCTTTCAATTGCGTTGGAAAGTAGACATCTAGAGCTTTTCCTGAGTTTAGAGGATACAAACTGGCGTTCAATGCCAGTTCTATGTTGCATTCTGGAGTTAAACGCCAGAAACAGGTTGCAAAGTGGAGTTAAACGCCAGAAACAGGTTACAAACTGGCGTTCAACTCCAAGAGAAGCCTCTACACGTGTAAATCTCAATGCTCAGCCCAAGCACACACCAAGTGGGCCCCAGAAGTGGATTTCTGCATCATTTACTCATTTCTGTAAACCCTAGTAACTAGTTTAGTATAAGTAGAATTTTTTACTATTGTATTTACATCTTTGGATTATCTTTTGATCCTTTGATCATGTTTAGGGGGATGGCCTCTCGGCCATGCCTGGACCATTATCACTTATGTATTTTCAACGGTAGAGTTTCTACACACCATAGATTAAGGTGTGGAGCTCTGCTGTTCCTCATGAATTAATACAAAGTAATATCGTTTTTCTATTCAATTCAAGCTTATTCCAATTCTAAGATATTCATTCGCACCTCAATATGAATGTGATGATCGTGATAGCCATTATCATTCCCAACCTATGAATGCGTGCCTGACAACCACTTCTGTTTTACCTTAGATTGAATGAGTATCTCTGGGATTCCTTAATCAGAATCTTCGTGGTATAAATTAGAATCCATGGACGGCCATTCTTGAGATCCGAAAAGTCTAAACCTTGTCTGTGGTATTCCGAGTAGGATCTGGGAAGGGATGGCTGCGACGAGCTTCAAACTCGCGAGTGCTGGGCGTAGTGACTGACGCAAAAGGATCAATGGATCCTATTCCAGTATGATCAAGAACCGACAGATGATTAGCCATGCAGTGACAGCGCATTGGACCATTTTCACTGAGAGGACAGGATGTAGCCATTGACAACGGTGATGCCTAACATACAGCTTGCCATAGAAAGGAGTATGAATGATTGAATGAAGATAATAGGAAAGCAGAGGTTCAGGAGGAACAAGCATCTTCATACGTTTATCTGAAATTCTCACCAATGAATTACATAAGTATCTCTATCTTTAAATTTATGTTTTATTTATCTTTTAATTATTAAATCTCCATAATCAATTGAATCCGTCTGACTGAGATTTACAAGGTGACCATAGCTTGCTTCAAGCCGATAATCTCCATGGGATCGACCCTTACTCACGTAAGGTTTATTACTTGGACGACCCAGTGCACTTGCTGGTTAGTTGTGCGAAGTTGTGATGAAGAACTAAGATTATGAACGTGCGTATTGAGTTTTTAGCGCCGTTACCAAGGAATGGAACCGTCACGATTTCTGTGCACCAGTGCTATGTGAGCAAGAGGTCGGAAAGAATAAGGCTTCTAAGAAGAAGAACGATTTTTTTTTAGATTTTCTCCTTTTCTAACTTTCGAATTCTGGACAAATGCCAAGTATGTAGTGGTGGCTAATTTTTCAATTTGAAAAGCTACAACACTTTCAAATTATCAGTCCATTACTACTCAATTGCCAGCAACTCATAATGACATAAACAATGAGCCCAATTTTTTTTTAAAAAATATAGTCATCCAAAAAGGGTTTAAATATCAAAAGATAATAGCAATAATAAGTCAACACCTTCATGCATAAGATGATTAAATGAAAAACTTAAACAATGAGCCCAAAATGCCTTAGCCAGATGATGTAAAGCTAACCGATCATTTATATAAAATCTCTTATCTATCTGCAAGACAAAACTAGAGACAAATAATTAGACCAAAAAAATTAATTTAAATAAGAAAACAAATAATTTCTAGAGTAACTCTAAGCTTGTAAAATCTCTCTTCAACCAAAGGTTTGGTAAAAATATCAGTTAATTGATCTTTAGATTTAACAAATTAAAAAATGTCAATATTTCTAGGTGGACATGTTTTCTAATATAATGGTATTTAACTTCAATGTATTTTGTTGTAGAGTGCAAACAGGATTTTTAAAAATGTTAATGGTACTTATATTGTCACACATTAAAGGAATATTGGAAGCATTCAACTTGTAGTCAGCTAATTGAATTTTTAACCAAAGAACTTGAAATCAAGAAAGAGAGGCAATAATATACTTATCCTTTGCAGCGGGCAACAGCACTATTCCTTGTTTCTTACTGGTCAACACATTGAGAGCATTACCAATAGTGCAGAAAATATCACTGGTTCTTCTCTTATATACTCTATCACTTGCAAAATCAGCATCCGAATAACCAACCAAATTGATATATTTTGATTTAGGATACCACAACTCATAATATGTAGTGCTAAGGATATATCGAATGATTCTCCTTATTGTACTCAAATGGGATTCTTTAGGTTAGAATTGAAATGTGAACATAGTCCCATGATGAAGATTATGTCAGTTCTTAAGGCTTAGAGCTTCCTCAATGTTATTAGGCTCAATAGTTAAAATGACAGCCAAATTACTTTAATCTAGATTTTTCAATGTTGATTTTGTAACTCTTCCTAATGATAGATTTCCAATAATAAATTCAAGTAGATAATTCTTATGGAATATCTATTCTCTGGGTTTCGTCTACTAGGCACTAGCTGTACCAGAATCTAAGGCTTCAATGTTTCCTTAAGTTGGACTTCAGCAGAAGCAGGGGATGAAATAGAATTGTCTCCTACAGGATTGTCTTTTGCAAAATTATCTGGCTTAGGTTGTAGTCATCCTGTCTTTTCTTGATTGTTTGATGAATTAGTTGTCATTCCGTTAAGATCTTCTGTGATTTCATATATTGCAATAATTTTGTCCTTTCAATCATCTCCAAAAGTTACAAATTCTCCATCATACTTATTGACGTTGACGAAGAAAGTTGACTTTTCTATCAATTGCCTTGGACATTTAACATTAAGATACCCACTTTTTCTTTTTTTCTTTTGGATGTAAGGCAAACTTGCATCGTCTTTTATGAAGGTTTTGATATCCAAATTTATTTGGATCCTTTTATGTTAATTCTTCTTGGTTGTCCAAAAGTATTAGAATCATGAACAATTTTATATAGTTTATCACCCAGTAATTTTTCAAAAATAAAGCATTGAGGGCTTGAATGACCATATCTATTAAACTTGTAACAACAATTTCTCTTTTCTGATTTTTTAGTGTTATATGAGGTTTGAGACCTTTGAGATTTGGAAGTGAAAATATTAGATTTTTTGTTATTAGTTTTAAAAATTATAGCACTTCCTTCACAATAACTAAGACCAGTTTTTTCATAAGATGGTATTTGATAAGCTATTAATTTGTCTAAGTTATTAAAAATTTAAACAAATTTAGTTAAATCATGATTAAGACTTTTAATCCTCTCATGTAATATCTCATTTTCAATAGTAAAATCCTCTAAAAAAAACCGAATGCCTTTCTTTAAATGTTTCAAGTTTAGATTTTAAAGGCTTATTTTCAGGAGGGTGTACAACCTCCAAGGCATATCATGATTGAAGACTTGGAAGAGGTTAATCAAGAGATGGAGATTAAAGAAGAAGAAGCACAACCTCCCATGAACTTGGTAAGCAAAGAAGAAGAGATTGAATTGGAAGAAAGCTACCAAGAGGAAGAGGTTGAAATTGAAGAAGCTTACAAAGAGGTGGAAGCTATCAAGAAAGAACACACAGGAGTGGAGCTTGAAATCCCCTTGCCAAAGTTGTTGGAGACCCCTCCACCTAAGTTGCCATCATCCTTCACAACATTCAAGTGGGTAAAATTCATATCCCTTAGCTTTCTCATTCCACTTGAATATGGTTTACTTGAGACAGATAGTCAGCTTAAAGCTCTTTGTGACTTTAAGAGCAAGAGGGAGATGGTTAGTGGTTGGCAACACAATCCTAGGTTCCTTGTGGTTGGAAGCTCGAAATCTAAATGCAAGGGTTGGTGTAGAGCTCGAATGAATGGGTCTAGGAAGCTGTTTGGATGCCGTAATGAGAATTCGGATTGCTTACCACCCAGATGGAATCATCATGTTCCACTTGAAGATGGGTGCAGAAACAAGATTTGGGATCCAGGCATACATGAGGATTAAATTTGGGAGCTCAAAACTTGTGAAGAACTCCATTAAGGCTTGAGAAATTTACTTGGTATTGATAGAGCTTATTGGAAGTCCAAGCATTGGTGGAAGTTTCAAGACGAGTTCAAGCACAAGCTACCATGACAAGGAGCTCACCAAATGTCCAACTTAAGGACTTTAACTAAAAGTGCTAGGTGGGAGACAACCCACCATGGTATGATTGTTCTTTTTCTATCTTAGTTTTATTTTATTTTGTTTTATTTTTAGTTCTATTTTATTTTATTTTTCTTAGTGTTCATTCATAGTGCCTGCATCAGTATTTGCATTCTGCATTCTGCATACTGCATAAAAAAAACACGCGACGTGTTAGCGTCGCTGACGCGGCCGCGTCAATTTGAAAAATAGCAGCCCACGCGTCTGCGTCACCCACGCAAACGCGTGCCCCTAAAATCAAAGTAAAAGAGGTGTATGGCAGCAAGTTATGATGGAGCTGGGCTGGAATGATGCTAGAAGCACAAGCCCTACCACGCGAACGTGTGCCCCATGCGTCCGCATCATTTTCAAAAAATGGCCATTCACGCGATCGTGTCAAGCACGCGAACGCGTCACCCAGATTTTTGGCAAAATGTATTTAAAACAGAGAGTTGCGCGAACGCGAGGCTGCACTCGCGCCACTAGCATAAATCAAGTCACGCGAACGCGTGCTCCACGCGTCCACGTCGCTTGCGCCGCACAACTTATCCAGATCACCACCACTTATCTTATCTTTTCTTTTCTAATCCTAATTTCTTCTATCTTTTCTTCTTTCTTCTTTCTTTCTTACTTACTTCTTCTTCATCTCTTTAACTTCTCATCCTTCTTCGCTTTCATTCTATTTTACTTAATTTATCTGCATACTTTCATTCACTGCATTTTAATTTTGTGCATATTTTTATTTTTTTCTAAATTTATTATTTTTTCGTTGGTGTTAAATTTTCTTATTTAACTGTTGCATCTTCTCTTGAATTATCCGGTGCTTCATGACTTGTTTTATTCTGATTGGGTGTTATTATTCATAAGTCAATACTAATTTTTATGATACTTGTATTCCATTGCATTGCTATGCACTTACACTATCTTTCATCAGCCAATCTCTCTCTCCCATTGTTGCAAATTTTGCACCACTGGTATGCCATGTGCTTCTATTATTTTCTCACTTACATGTTGTAGCTACCATGTAATTGAGACCCCCATTATTTAGCATTAACCCACCCATACTTTATTTATTTTCTTTTCTTTATTCCTGGGTTACTCTTCTTCTTTTTTCTCTTCTTTCAGGATAGCCACCAAAGAAGGGAAACGAAAAACCTTTACATGGGCAACAAACAAGTTCCATCTGCACAATCTTTGGAGAAAAGCATCAGTTGTATCAGCCCGTCTACTTGCACATCTTAACATGCACCGAGGACGGTTCAATCTTTAAGTGTGGGGAGGTCGATACCGACTTCCAGGGGTTAGTAATTTTCTTCTCAACACCAATGTTTTATTTTCTTTGTTTGTTCATTATTGTATTTGCATATTTGATTGCATGTTTGTTTGATTTTATGCATTTAGTTACTACTTGGTTGAAGTAATATTTTCTTTTTCAAGAAATTTTTATAGTATATCACTAATTTAAATTGAAAATTTTTTGTTAAATTTGTTTGAAGATGTATTTGGAACATAGTTTAAAAAGCTAAGAACACACAACTCGTAAGATTTTGAGCCTAATTACATGGTTACACTATTTAAACCATGAATTTTGTTCTTGTGTATTTTCTTCCCTATGATTGCAATCTTTGCTTTGTTCCATTCTATATGTCCACTATTTAGTGTATTTACATGCTTGCATATGATTGAGGCCATTACTTGTTTTAGCTCACTTCTCCCAAATAAGCCTACCCTTTTATGTCACCCTTGTTAGCCACTTTGAGCCTTTTAATCCCATTTATTCTATATTTTACCACATCACTAGCCTTAAGCAGAAAAACAATTAAATATCCCAATTGAATCTTTGGTTAGCTTAAGATAGTGTGTTAACTAAGTGTGGAGAAACTGTGGAAACTTGGGTTGATGAAAGTGTATAGTGTTTCATTGAAAAAATATTAGGAATTTGGATACCTACTCATGTGAGACCAGAAAAATTAAAAATCCATGTGCATTGATAAGTTATATTTATTTTTCATTTAAAAAAAAAAGAGATAAAAAAAATCAAAAAAATTATTCAATAAATAAGTAAATAAATAAGGGGACAAAATTACCCCAATGCTAAGTTAAGTTAAGGAAAAAATCAATGCATATGTGATAAAATTAAAGAAAAGTTGATACATGAGTATGATATGCAAAAATGGAAATTTTGGGTAGCTAGGCATGATTTTAGAAGTACATAGAATGTGTGTATAAGTGAAGAGTTTAGGTTAATTAAAGATTCATATTATAGCTCACTTGACCATACATATATCCTCACCCTTACCTTAGCCCTATTACAACCCTGGGAAGACCTCATGATGTTTGCATTGGTATACTAAATATTTGTTGATTGGTTAGATGAAGAATAAAGTTTTAGAAAGCATAACTAGAGAAGAGTAGAGTGATTAACCCCATACACTTGAGTGATTAGAGTGCATATACACCATCAGTGAGGGCCCATCGCTTGATTCTATGTTCCCTGCTTTCATGAGCTGTCTTCTTACAAGTTTACTTGTCTTTTATTGTATGATTTGAATTAGTGGAATCTGATTTATGTTTGTCTTGGAAAATTTGTTTACTTTTAATCAAGTAGGAAAAAGCATTCTACATGTAGTTGCATTCATATAGATAGGTTGCATTTCATACATTCTACCATTATTCTTCACCCCTTTATAGCTTCTCTTGAGCTTAGCATGAGGACATGCTAATATTTAAGTGTGGGGAAGTTGATAAACCACTATTTCATGGTTTATCTTGTGCTCAATTGAGTGGTTTTTATCAACTCTTTACCCACTTATTCATACTAATCGCATGTTTTACATTTTCCTTCCTGATTTTGTGCTATGATTGAAAACATGTTTCTTTGGTCTTAAATTAGCTAATTATTAATCTTCTCTTATTACCATTCGATGCCTTGATATGTGTGTTAAGTGTTTTAAGAGATTATAGGGCATGAATGGCTTAGAGGATGGAAAGGAAGCATGCAAAAGTGGAAGGAATACAAGAAACTGAAGGAACTGCTAAAGCTGTCCAACCTGACCTCTTGGTACTAAATCGACCATAACTTGAGCTACAGAGGTCCAAATGACACGGTTCAAGTTGCATTGGAAAGCTAAAATCTGGGACTTTGCAACGATATATAATTTGCCATAGCTGCTTCGAAGCCAGGTGACGCGAATGCGTGGATCACGCGGACGCATGACCTGGCAAAACCTCAATCCGCGCGAACGCGTGGACGACGCTTTTGCGTGACTTTGCGGCGACCTGTACGTACCAGAAATTGCTGGGGGCAATTTCAGAATAGTTTCTAACCCAGTTTTCAGCCCAGAAAATACATATTAGAGGCTATAAAGTGGGAGAATGCATCTATTCATCAAGCAACAATTCATAGAACAAGGGATAATACATAATTTTAGTTTTAGATGTAGTTTTAGAGAGAGAGAGAGGTTCTCTCCTCTCTCTTAGGATTAGGATTTAGGATTTCTATTATGTTTAGGCTACTTCTCTTCAATTACAGGTTCAATGTTCCTTCTATTTATTTTCCCAATTTAATTTATGAATTCCCATGTTAGATTTGCATATTCTATTTAATATAATTTGAGTTATTTCAGATTTAAGAGTTCTTTCTTTTATTTATGTTACTATTACTTCCAATCTGAAGGCATTTTTATTCGAGTAGATTTTATTCTCTTTTGGCTTTGGTTGATTAATTGGTAACACTTGAGTTATCAAACTCAGCTATTGATCGAAATTGGAGTTGTTAATTGATTTGAATCGCTCTAAAACTGGTCTTTCCACAGGAGTTGACTAGGACTTGAGGATCAAATTAATTAGTCTACTTGACCTTCCTTTGCTTTAGTAAAGGTTAACTAAGTGGGATTGAAACCCAATTCTCATCACATCTGATACAGATAACTGGGATAGGAATTCTAATTCTTATACCTTGCCAAGAGATTTTATTATTATTAATTTATTTTTCTTGTCGATTAGATTACCTGTTTTTTATTTCCAAAAAACCCAAAATTCTACCTTTTCCATAACCAATAATAAATCATACTTCCCTGCAATTCCTTGAGAAGACGACCCGAGGTTTGAATACTTCGGTTATTTATTTTTATTGGGTTTGCTTAAGTGACAAACAAAACTTTTGTACGAAAGGATTCTCTATTGGTTTAGAAACTATACTTACAACGCGATTATATTTTTATAAAATTTCTTTACCGATAGAAAATCCGATCGTCAAATACTATGAATTTAATTAGCAAGCTGTCTGAAAGTTTGAAACATGAGAATGTGTATATTGGTATGGTTTAACCAACTGCTCGGAGTAATACCTGTCTTCCTCCATTAGATAACAAGCACCTTTTTCATCCTTGTGTCCTTTTGAGAACTTTTGATAAACCACTATTTTATGGTTTATCTTGTGCTCAATTGAGTGGATTTCATCAACTCTTTACCCACTTATTCATAATATTTGCATGGTTTTACATTTGCCTTCCTAATTATGCGCTTTGATTGAAAACATGCTTCTTTAATCTTATATTTGCTTATTATTAATCCTCTCTTATTACCATTAGATACCTTGATATGTGTGTTAAGTGCTTTCAGAGATTATAGGGCAGGAATGGCTTGGAGGATGGGAAGAAAGCATGCAAAAATGGAAGGAATGCAAGAAGTTGGAGAAATTGCTAAGCTGTCCAGCCTGACCTCTCTGCACTCAAACGGCTATAACTTTTGCTACAGAGGTCCAATTGACGCGGTTCTAGTTGCGTTGCAAAGCTAACGTCCGGGGCTTCGATTTGATAAATAATATACTATAGTTCCCCTGACGCTAGGTGACGCGACCACGTGATTCATGCGGCCGCATCGCAGTGACGGAAATCAGCGCATTAAAATTCGAACCCAGCGAATTCTGGACTGTTTCTGACCCAGTTTGCGGCCCAGAAAACACAGATTAGAGGCTATAAAGTGGGGGAATGCATCCATTCATGAGGAGGCTCTCATAATTCACAATTTTAGGAGTAGATATAGTTTTTAGAGAGAGAGGTTCTCTCCTCTCTCTTAGGATTAGGATTTAGGATTTCTCTTAGTTTTAGGAGTAGCTCTCAATCCCAGGTTCTTTATTTTTATTATTTTCCCAATTTTATTTATGAATTCTTCTATGTTACATATTACTCTTTGAATTAATGTTATTTGAGATATTTCAGACTTATGATTGCTCTCTTTAATTTATTAATGCTCTGTGTTTATCCAAATTATTTTCATTCAAGTAGACTTTCTTCCCTTTTGGCTTTGGTTAGGTAATTGGTAACACTTGAGTTGTCAAACTCAGGAGTGGTTGAAATTGGCTGATTTTGCTTTAGCTAGGATTGCTCTAACACTAGTCTCTCCTCAGGAGTTGACTAGGACTTGAGAATCAAGCTAATTAGTCCACTTGACTTAACTAAGTGGGATTAAAATCTAATTCTCATCACATATGATAAGGATAACAAGGACAGGATTTTCGGTTCTCATACCTTGCCAAGAGTTTATTTTACAGTTATTTATTTATTTTTATTGCTTGAAAATATACCTGTGCGCATTGCCCAAACTTCCAAAACCCCCAATTTACAATCTTCATAGCCAATAATAAGAACATACTTTCCTGCAATTCCTTGAGAAGACGACCCGAGGTTTAATACTCGGTTATCAATTTAAAAAGGGGTTTGTTACTTGTGACAACCAAAACGTTTGTATGAAAGGACCTTTGAAGGTTTAGAAACTATACTTGCAACGAGGATTTATCCGCAAATTTCTAGACCACGCAAAAGTCCTCTCATCAAAATGGCGCCGTTGCCTGGGAATTGCAAACGTGTGCCTTATTATTGGTTATTGTAAATATTTTTTATTTTTGCTTGTTTATTTATTTTTATTTTTGTTTTTATTTTTGCTTTTTCATAAATTAAGAGGTTATTGGTTTTTATTTAGTTATTACAAAATTTTTCAAAAATTTGTTCTTAGTGTTCATCTTGATCTTCGAGTTGTTCTTCGCGTTCATCTTGACCTTCAAGCTGTTCTTAGTTGTTTTCTTCGTTTTGATCTAAAAATTTGAAATTTGGTGTCACTTTATTGTTTTTCTCTTTCCTCATTAAATTCAAAAATATTTTTAATTAATTTTTTTGGAAAAAAAATTCAGATTTTTATTTTTTAAAAATTTTTATCTTATCTTATCTTATTTCAAAAATTAATTTTCAAAATTTAAATAACCTTTTAATTTAAATTTATTTTTATTTTTAATTTGCTACTATAAACTCTCACCCCTTTGGCTATGAGTCTGGTTACAATAATGTTGCAGGAAGAAGAAATTACAATGAGAACAGGCATCAAGGTTGGAACAATCAAAGATGGGAGGAGCCACAAGGATTTGATCAACCCTCATGGCAACAACCACCTCCAATGGACTATCAACAACCACCACCATATGCCTATGAACCCTTTCCTCAACACAACTTTGGACCACCATACTCACAAGCCTCTTTCCGCCATTCACCTCCATATGACCCTAACCCTCAACCACCATACCAACCACCTTATGAGCCATATGAACCATATATAGAACCACCCCAATTCCAATCCAATCACTCCCAACCACCACCACTTTCTTTTGTATCATGTCTAAGTCCAGCAACCCGAGAAGCAGAGGATCGCCTAAGGAAAACAGTAATTAAATTTCAGGCAACCGTTCAACAACTGGGGCAAGTATTAATTCAATGGGCTTCTAGACGCTTAAATACACAAGGATCAGCCACAGCCCCATGTGGACAGTCTAGTGAAGAGCATAACATGAAGGAGATACCAGAAACCCCAGTGGACAAGACAGAGAATGAATTCGTACTAGAACAAGTAGAAGAAACTGTCATTGTTCAAGAAGAAGAAGAAGTGGTTGAAGACTTAGGAGATGCAAAACCTCCATGGGAAAGTCCAGTCATAGAGCCTCCTTCCGAGACGGTTGAAATTGATGCTGAAGAGGGTGTACAACCTCCAAAGCATATCATAGTTGAAGACTTGGAAGAGGTTGATCAAGAGATGGAGATTCAAGAAGAAGAAGCACAACCTCCCATGCCCTTGGAAAGCAATGAAGAGAAGATTGAATTGGAAGAAAGCTGCCAAGAGGAAGAGGTTGAAATTGAAGAAGCTTGCAAAGAGGTGGTAGTTATCAGAAAAGAGCACAAGGGAGTGGAGGTTGCAATTTCATTAAACATACCTCCCTCTAAGTTGCCATCATCCTTCACAACATTCAAGTGGGTAAAATTCATATCCCTCAGCTTTCTAATTCCACTTGAATATGGGCTACTAGAGACGGATGATCAACTTAGAGCTCTTTGTGGCATTAAGAGTAAGAGAAAGATGGCCAGTGGTAAGAATTGTCCTGCAAGGTTCATTATGGTTGGAAGCTTTAAGTTTAAATGCAAAGGTTGGTGTAAAGCTCAACTGAATGGGTCTAGGAAGTTGTTTGGCCGCTTTAGTGAGAATTCAGATTGCCTACCACCCGGATGGAATCATGATGATCAACAAGAAGACGGGTGCAAAAGCAAGATTTGGGACCCCGGAATCCAATCTAAAAATCAGCACTCTTGGGGCCTTGTCACATGCTTTAACTTACTTGAAGGCTTTCTGCGCCTAGTTTGGGATCCCGGAGGACATTGGAATCATAAACATTGGTGGAGATTCCTGGATGAGTTCAAGCACAAGCCACCATAACAAAGGATTTCCCAAATGTCCAACTTAAGGACTTTAACTAAAAGTGCTAGGTGGGAGACAAC
Organism: Arachis ipaensis; assembly: GCF_059453495.1. Classification (NCBI taxonomy): domain Eukaryota; kingdom Viridiplantae; phylum Streptophyta; class Magnoliopsida; order Fabales; family Fabaceae; genus Arachis; species Arachis ipaensis. Next base: position 115,953,591 of record NC_142440.1, read on the forward strand.
CCACCATGGTATGATTGTTCCCTTTTTCATTTTTATTTAGTTTTATTTGTTTTTGAGTTTTATTTTATTTTATTAAACCTGAAGTTTTGCATCACATTCATATTAACACTGCATTCTGCATCTTTTCAGATAAAAAAAAAAAGGAGAGAAGCGAGCACGCGACGCGACTGCATCAGCGACGCGTCCGCGTCGCAAGGAGAGAAGAGAAAATAAAAATGAACAGAGAGTCACGCTGGAGAAAGGCTGGAGGCGTGCCAGTGGCACAATTCATCCCACGCGACCGCATCACTGACGCGTCTGCGTCGCAGGGGAATACTGGCCTCCAACGCGATCGCGTGCCCCACGCGGCCGCGTGACCTGGATTTCGACGTCAAAGGGTGCATGGCCGAAAGTTGAGCTGGAGTTAGTCTGGAATCGTGCTGAAAGCCCAAGCCTCACCACGCGAACGCGTGCCCCATGCGTCCGCGTCACATCCCCATGATGGCCACTCACGCGATCGCGTCCCCACGCGATCGCGTCACCCAGGATTTTGGCAATACTAAGTTTTGAACAGAGAGTTGTGCGACCGCGAGGCTGCACTCGTGCCACTAGCACAAATCAAGTCACGCGATCACGTGCCCCACGCGTCCGCGTCGCCTAACCTTATTGCGCACCACGCGACCGCGTCACCCACGCGACCGCGTCGCCGGCGTCGCACAACCTATCCAGATTAGTGCCAATTTTTTTATCTTTTCTTCTCTGAATCCTTATTCTCTTATCTTTTCTTATTTCTTTCTTCTTCCTTTCTTATTTTCTCTCACTCCCATTCTAGTTTATTTAATTTATTTGCATACTCTCATTCATTGCATATTTTTATTTTTCTAAAATTATTATTGGTGTTCAAATATTCTTATTCAACTGTTACATCTTTTCTGGTATTTTCTTGATGCTTAGTGACTTGTTTTAATTCTGATTGAGTAATATTATTTAAATCAATGCCAATCTTTTATACATGTATTACTTTTACATTGATATGAATTTATATTATCTCTCCTTACCTACACTCTCTCCCTCATTGTTGCAATATTTTACACCACTAGTATGCCATGTGCTTCTATTGTTTTCTCACTTGCATGTTGTAGCTACCATGTAATTGAGACCCTCACTTTTGGCATTAACCAACCCATGTTTTATTTGTTTTCTATCTTTGCTTTGGGTTACTTTCCTTCCCTTTTTCTTTCAGGATGGCCACCAGGAAGAGAACCGGAAGACGTTCACATGGGAGAGACAAACAAGTTCCTACGCACATTCCTTGATGAGAAAAGCGTCAGTTGAAACAACTCATCCACCTGCAAATCTCAGCATGCACCGAGGACGGTGCAATCTTTAAGTGTGGGGAGGTCGATACCGATCTCCATGGGTTAGTTATTTCCTGACTCAACACCAAAATTTTTATTTTATTTGTTTTTTTTTATTGCATATTTGTTTGATTTTTTGCATATTTTACCACTTGGTTGAAGTAATATTTTCTTTCTCAAGAAACCTTTTAGAGCATTTCACTAATTTGAATAAAATTTAATATTACACTTGTTTGAAGAAATATTATACTGGAACATGGTTTAGAGCTCGAACACACAAAACCTGTGAGATTTTGAGCCTATTTGAATTGGTTGCATTTTTTAACCAATATTTTATTTTTGACGTGTGTTTTTCTCTCAAAAAAATGTGATCTTTGTCTTGCCTAATTCTATATTTTCATAATTTGATGTATACATGCACTTATATGATTGAGGCCTTTATTTCACTGAGCTTACATACCCATATGGCCTTACCTTTCATTATCCCTTGCAAACCAATTTTGAGCCTATTGTACCCCCTTTGTTCTTTTTATTTAGCACATCATTAAATCTAAGCGGAAAACAATAATGTCCTTAATTTGAATCTTTAATTAGCTTAGACTAGTGAGAGTGCTTATGATTTAAGTGTGAAAAAAGTGGGTTTGGAAACATTTGGTTTGAGAATTGAGTATGTTAGAATTTTCTGAAAATGTGAAAGAATGTTGAGAATATGTTCATGCATTCAATACTTTAATCATATGCATTGAGAAAAGCAAAAGAAAAAAAAATAATATAAAAAAAAGAAAAATAAAGGAGAAAAAGAAAAAAAAAAGAGCAAATAATAAAAGGGGACAAAATGCCCCAAAGTAAGTGGTGAAAGCAATGCATATGTACTGTACTTGAAATTAGAATGCGTGAATATGTGGAAAACATGGTTAATAGATGGTTAGATGTTGTATTATGATTACATGGATTGTCTAAAGTTAGGTGAAAAGCTTAAGTTAATTAAGGATTCAGATTTTAGTCCACTTGGCCAAATACAATCCTACCTTGACCCTAACCCCATTACAACCCTTAAAAAGACCTCTTGATATGTGTATCTGTGCATTAAATTTTTGTTGATTGGTAGAAGAAGAGCAAGCCTTAGAAAGTAAGGTTAGTAGAGAATTGAGAGATCGAACCTAAAACACTTGAGTGATTAGAGTGTATACACTACCAGTAAAAGTTCGATGCTCAATTCCTTGTTCCCGGCTTTCATGAGCTATTTTCTTCTACAAGTCTATTTGTACTTCATTTTCATGATTTGAATTAGTAAAATCCAATTCATATTTGTTCTTAAAAGATTTGTTTACTTTTAACCAAGTAGGTAGAAACATTTTGCATGTAGTTGCATTCATATAGATAGGTTGCATTTCATACATTCTATCATTCCTCTTCATCTTTATAGTTTCTCTTGAGCTTAGCATGAGGACATGCTAATGTTTAAGTGTGGGGAGGTTGATAAACCACTATTTTATGGTTTATCTTATGCTCAATTGAGTGGATTTCATCAACTCTTTACCCACTTATTCATAATATTTGCATGGTTTTACATTTGCCTTCCTAATTATGCGCTTTGATTGAAAACATGCTTCTTTGATCTTATATTTGCTTATTATTAATCCTCTCTTATTACCATTAGATACCTTGATATGTGTGTTAAGTTCTTTCAGAGATTATAGGGCAGGAATGGCTTGGAGGATGGGAAGAAAGCATGCAAAAATGGAAGGAATGCAAGAAGTTGGAGAAATTGCTAAGCTGTCCAGCCTGACCTCTCTGCACTCAAACGACTATAACTTTTGCTACAGAAGTCCAATTGACGCGGTTCCAGTTGCGTTGGAAAGCTAACGTCCGGGGCTTCGATTTGATATATAATATGTTATAGTTCCTCTGACGCTAGGTGATGCGACCGCGTGATCCATGCGGCCGCGTTGCAGTGACGGAAATCAGGGCATTAAAATTCGAACCCAGCGAATTCTGGACTGTTTCTGACCCAGTTTGCGGTTCAGAAAACACAGATTAGAGGCTATAAAGTGGGGGAATGTATCCATTCATGAGGAGGCTCTCATACTTCATAATTTTAGGAGTAGATGTAGTTTTTAGAGAGAGAGGTTCTCTCCTCTCTCTTAGGATTAGGATTTAGGATTTCTCTTAGTTTTAGGAGTAGCTCTCAATCCCAAGTTCTTTATTTTTATTATTTTCCCAATTTTATTTATGAATTCTTCTATGTTACAAATTACTCTTTGAATTAATGTTATTTGAGGTATTTCAGACTTATGATTGCTTTCTTTAATGTATTAATGCTCTGTGTTTATCCAAATTATTTTCATTCAAGTAGACTTTCTTCCCTTTTGGCTTTGGTTAGGTAATTGGTAACACTTGAGTTGTCAAACTCAGGAGTGGTTGAAATTGGCTGATTTTGCTTTAGCTAGGATTGCTCTAACACTAGTCTCTCCTCAGGAGTTGACTAGGACTTGAGAATCAAGCTAATTAGTCCACTTGACTTAACTAAGTGGGATTAAAATCCAATTCTCATCACATCTGATAAGGATAATAAGGACAGGATTTCTGGTTCTCATACCTTGCCAAGAGTTTATTTTACAGTTATTTATTTATTTTTATTGCTCGAAAATATACCTGTGCGCATTGCCCAAACTTCCAAAACCCCCAATTTACAATCTTCATAGCCAATAATAAGAACATACTTCCCTGCAATTCCTTGAAAAGACGACCCGAGGTTTAATACTCGGTTATCAATTTAAAAAGGGGTTTGTTACTTGTGACAACCAAAACGTTTGTATGAAAGGACCTTTGAAGGTTTAGAAACTATACTTGCAACGAGGATTTATCCGCAAATTTCTAGACCACGCAAAAGTCCTCTCATCAACCTTATCTTTGATTGAGTTGAAGGTGGCTTTCTTAGATCGGTTGACAAGGGAAAGTAGACCTAAATATTTATCCTGTGTACCTATGTGAGAAATATTCATCTGGGCTGCTAGGGAGGTTCTAATTAGCTCTGAAGTGTTATTACTGAAAAACAAGACCGATTTATTGAGATTAACTCTTTGCCCCTGAAACTCTCATCAGATTTCAATAATTCTATAATAGAGGCACAATTATCTTTTGAGACTTTACTGAATAGAATTGAATCATCAGTGAATAGCAAGTGATTTATAGTTGGGCATCTTCTGTTTATCTGAATGAGACTGTTTTGCTCCGCTTTGTGTAACGAGAAGGAAAGTCCTGTTGCATATAATAAGAAAAGAAAATGGGATAGAAGGTCACATTGATGGATGTCTCTATTTGATTTAAAAAAAGCTATATGGTTGACCTTCCACAACAATAGAGTAAGAAACGGTTTTCAACAATTCACGAATCCAGTCAATGAATCTCGATTCAAAGTCCAACTTCTCCATAATAAACCATAGAAAATACCACTCCACTCTATCGTAAGCTTTACTCATATCAAATTTGAGTGTCATTTCGTATTCCAAACCTCGCTTCTTTTGTTTAAGATAGTGCATACATTCGTGTGCTATGAGAATGTTATTAGAAATAAGTCTACTTTTCAAGAATACACTTTGAGTAGGACTAATTACCTTATTCATACACCCTTGGAGTCTGTAAACCAGTACATTTGAAATGATGTTGTACACAATAGAAGACAAACTAATGGGCCTTATCTGAGTCATATCGCTTGTATCTGGGACTTTTGGCACTAGATAGATATTAGTATGGTTAAAATTTTTCAAAACTCTAGCTCCAGCGAAAAAACTCCTCACAGCCCGGAATACGTCTTCACCCACTATATCCCAGTAGAATTGGAAGAATTTAGTCGTTATACCGTCCTCTCCTGGTACTTTTTGAGGATAGATACTAAAAGTAGCTCTTTTTACCTCATCTATAGAAACAGGTTTTCTGAGCCTACGGATCATGTTAGCTGTAACTTTAGACTCGAAGTCTGTGAAAAAAGGCTCAGGATCCGCCTGATTAGAAGATGTGAAAATACTCTTAAAGTAGTTTTCAGCCACCATAGTAATATCAGCATTGGTTGTTTCCATATTCCCATTATCCCTCCGCAGATGCCATATTTTATTTCTTTTGGTTCTAGATTTAAATTTTTTATGAAAGAAGTTTGTATTTTGGTCTTCTTTCTTCATCCATTTAATTCTAGATTTGTCTTTACAATAAAGTTCTTCGTCCAAATATACTTTTTCAAGCCGTTGTTCAAGCTCAAGTAATTTAGTGTCTCCCATGATGCCTGATGCCCATTTTTGTTCTAGAAGAGCGGTAACTTCTACAATTACCTTTTTAGAATTAGTAAAGTTGTTCTTTTGCCAGAAAACCAGTCGGTGTCTAGCTAATTTAAGCTTCTGAAATAATCTGAACATCGGTAAACCTTTTATATCTGAGTTCCAGACCTCGCTAATGAAGTTACGAATTTGTTCTTCACCACACCAATGAGATTGAAACTTGAATCTCCTCTTTGATCTCTCCGGTTGGTAGTTAGTGTCCAAAAGGAGAGGAGCGTGATCAAAACCTGTCTCTAATAGTCTACAAATCGTAGGATGAAAGTATAATTGAGACCAATATTCATCACAAGCACTCTATCAAGCATTTCTTAAATTAGTTCACCTTCCTTGCATCTATTACTCTAAGTAAATGGTCGAACCATCATTTTCAAATCAATCAATGAGTTATCTCAAATAAAGTAATTAAAGGCAGCAATCGAAGAATGAGATTTTAGGATTACCACCAAGTTTCTTATATTAATCAATATTGGAATTGAAATCACCAACAATAACCGATTTACCTTAAAGTTGGGAGAGCACTAGAGATTTTTTAGAGTTGGGATAGCCGAATACTATATTCTCATTGCAATTAAAATAAATTCCTCCAAAGTTCCATTCAATGTTGAGAGGGACATCTTTTATCAAGGTAGTAATATAAAACTTAGAACAAGTAAAAATCTGAACAACAAAATCATCCTTCCATGCCAACGCAAATCCACCCGCATTACCAGAAAGATTAATAGTTTGTCAATTAGAGTAGCCACAAGCCCTGAATTTTTTTTCACCTGTCGAGATTGGTTTTTTGTTTCACAAAGAAAACCAACTCGAGAGAGTAGGATTAAACAGTCCTTTTAAGATTGTGAACTTTCAGGGGTTAACAATTCCAAGATATCATTCTCATAGGTCTTGGGGTCGGCTGGCACTCTTCACCCTCTGATCAACAATTAGTTCTTGTTCAACACACGTCTTCTTGACCACAAGCTCTATACATGCTTCTAGCTCCTTAGAAAAATCTTTCTCTATCACAAATACCAATTTCTCCTCTTCTTCCATGCTTCTTGGATTCGGATATAAATTTATTCCCTTTTTGAGTTCATGATACGAATGAGAACGTGATGATAGAAATGAAAAAAAAAAGATAAGAAGAATAAAACGAGTGAAAGAAGTAGAAAAAGTTGTAAAAATTGGATTCAGATGAAAAAAGGATTTGAAAGAATAAGAAAAAAATTAAAAAATTATTAAGGTTGAAAAAAAAATCTTTGGGAGCACACCAAAAATTCTAGCAAAACAATTTAAAAGAGTACATACTTCTCATACTCCACTTATATATTATATCTAAAAATAAAAATCGTTTGAATAAAACAGAATTATGTTAAAAAATAAAATTTAATTGGCACAATTTAAATGATAATAAATTGTATCAATATTAGTTTTTAAATTGTTAAACTATATAGAAAATGTCTTATCTTTAGTTTTCAAATAGTTTTTAAATTGTTAATTAATTTTTTTTATGTGTATCCATTCTTCTTTTTCTAACTGATTTTTATTATGCTAATAAATTATCAGATCAATTTAAATGAATTTGACTATAAAATAACTTAGTTATATAGTATCATTAATTTTTTTTAAATTATTTTGTTTATAATGTAACCGAAATATATTTATACTTATCCTTTTTACCGTAATAACAAGATGTATTATAATATAAAAATATAAATAATCTCATATTTATATAAATTGATAGATATTATATTTATTTTATTTATTTAATAAAAGATTCTCTTAAAGAACTTATTAGTTTAATTCTAAAGTTAATATCTAAAACAGATTTAACTAATATGTGTTTTCAGACACTTAATAAAATTATTATTAGTAAAATTTTTGTAAATATTTTATTTTAATAAATACATAATACATATATTAAAAACTTAAATTTTATATTTTTTAAAACCTTTTAATTAATAATTTTATTAAAATATTATATATACACTAAAAATTAATAATTATATATTTTTGTATAAATATATATTATTTAATTTAATTTTAATATATATTTTATATTTTAATATATATTATATATGAATAATTAATTCAATAATTAAATTTTTTATATGTAGGTAACATAATTATAATTTTAATATGTAATTTTAAGACCATTATTAGCCAAACATATCTAAATAAACAAGAATCTTTTGATAAGCAAAAAAGAGTAATTATCTAAATTAATTTCTAACTATTCTAAAAGCAGATATTTTAATTTTTTAAAAAAAATTAATACAGATCAATCTCTAAGATTTTATTCCGACAGATAAATTAATTTTCAGTTTATTTTTGGTAGAGTAATTACCCAAATTAGTTCCCAAAAATTTTAAAAGTGGATATTTTAGTGTAGAACCTATGCACAATTACTCAAGAGGGGGGGTGAATTGAGTATTGCAACAACAATGAATCTTTTTGCGAAAGTTAAAGACAATATACAAAAGTGTTATTGTACTAGTATTTTTCCAAGAGCTTAACTCAATTGCTAAGCATTTATAAGGAGCTTTTACTTTCCAATAGACACCAACTCAAATAAATTGATCAAGCTTTTCACCAATCGGACTTAAGCTATTCCTTAAGTACTTACGAAGCTACTTTTCGATCACAATTTATTTGCTCAAAGGTAAAAGACAATAATATTGAAGAGATGAGTTTGGAGAGATGCAAACGCTATTTAGAGTGGTTCGGCACAATCCTTGTCCTACGTCCACTTTCTTTCTCAATCGCTATTGAGAAGTTCCACTATTGCCAAGCTTCAAGGTGCTCGCGCAAAACCTTTTACAATCCGAGTCCTTAGTTTCTAACACCTCACGGTATATGATCACCACTCGTATACTAACCCACTCCACTTAAAGATACCTTCTCTAAGATTTGCCTTGAGTACTTAGTATACTTCTTTGGTATCCTCACCGACTATAGTGTTTATAACTCTTGACTCAACCTTGGAGATCACACTCCAATTTACAAAGTGTACAAGAAAACAATTCTCAAAGAATTGTTGAGACGAAATGAGTACTCTCTAGAAGAGTGTATGATTACAAGTTTAGCACTATTGAACCAATTGATATTGCTCTCTCAAATTGTGTATTATAACACCTTAAAAAAAATGTGTAGAATGAAAGAATATGAACAAGATAGTTTGCAAAAAATCAAGTATTTGAAATAAGGCTTCAATCCATCTATTTATAGACTCCCCAAACCTTAGAAACGTTGGGGAGTTAATGGGATGGAGCCTTTTTGTCAAAACTAGCCGTTTTTTATGTTTTTGAATCATTTGCATCGATGCATAACACTTTGCATCGATGCAAATGTGTCTTTGAAGCTGAAATTTGAATTTTCAGCTAGGTTGCATCGATGCAAACATCTTTGCATCGATGCAACAAGTCGTCGCATGCTTTGCATCGATGCAAGATGAGTGTGCATCGATGCAAACCTTAAAGAATGGCTTAAAATCACTTCAAAATACTTAGGATTGATCTCAAACTTGTTGGAGTCAATTCCTATGCTTTTGTACCTTTGAAAACAAGTTTTTAAACCATTTGGCTAGCATCGAATTGCAAGATGTGCATCAAAACATTTTGTGAGTGTGTGTTGAGAGATTTAGCAATTGGTTCTTAACAAGAAGTTACCTAAGTCCTAAGACACTATACTTGTCTTCAAATGTTGTGGACTTGAGTTTCTTGTTGTTGTTGTGTTGCTTTCAACTCTTCATTCCTCAACGTTGAATGTTGGTTGATCTTTCAACATGCTTGTTCATTCAAGTTGTTTGTTGGTTTGTCTTTCATGTCGTTTGTTGGTTTGTCATTCATCAAAACCTACGAATACAAACTTCGCATACAAGCAACATGATTTACAATTTCCCCCTTTTTGATAATGACAAACCAATTTTGAGGATATGCATTTATAAATGATTTTGAAAGCAACAATAATGCACTTTGTTTTATAGAAAGCTTTGGAGAAGACTTCACAAAAAAAATTTTGCAGGAGTTCCCCCTAAATATGTGCATTTGTTCCCTTAAAGGGCGTTTATCAAAGAAAACGATTTAGATATCAAAAGTTTTTGCTTAGCGGAAGTCTTTTTGAAATCATTGTTTCGCAAACTTATTTCTTCTTTTCAAATCCTCAAACTTCTTTTTTTTCAAAAGTTCAAAACTTCAAATATCCTCAAACTTTTCTTCCCCCTTTTGACGTTATCAAAAAGAAAGGAGTTTGAAATGTGTCATAGAAGCATGCATAAAACAATGAATTTTTTTAAGTTCAATATCTCTATTAATCTCAAGGATGAGATATTCCCCCTTTCAAAAAGAATTTGATTTCCTCTTTTTATATAACAAGCATGCATAATTCCCCCTAAAGAAGTGAAATATATCAAGGCATGCACATTAACTTAAAATAGGGGTACCAAGCCTATTTTGAGTTATTCACCAAATAAGCATACAAGCATTAATCATTAAACAAAATTATGAAGGAAATATCAAAGTATTTAAACCATAATAGAAATCCTTAGCTTACTAGGAGTTAGTTTAACAATTCATATAATCAAATAAACATAAAGCAATAAAAAGTGACTTGATGAAGAGGAGACAATCAATCTTGGTCTTCATCATCATCATTATCCTCTTCATACGGTAGGTGGATGCCGAAATGCTCATATAAGTCATCAATACGACGATCCAAGCGACCCGTGCGATGATCTACACGAGACACACGACGATTAAGTGCTTCAAGTTGCCTACCATGCTCTACTTCAATACTTTGGATGTTTTGGTTGATGGATTGTAATTCTCTCATTACATCAACCAAGGAGGGTGGTTCTTGAGCTTGAGGTGCTTGTGGAGGAGCTTGCTCTTGAGGACCTTGTTCATCAACATTTCTTCTTCCCATTTTGTTGAGAATATGAGTGTTGATACAAGATTGAGGTGGTACTTCCTTGGCAATCTCATTTGATATATCAATACCAACATAATCAAAGACTTTAGACCATAGGCAAAGGAATCCTAATCCACCATTCCTATCCTTCATCTTGAGCCTAATCATATGTTGTACTATAAAGTATGGCCAATTAATCTTAATCCCATTCATCATAGCCCACATGACAATCAAATCTTCATCATTTACATTCGCATGCCCGGATATTCTAGGTTGCAATACATAGGTGACTAGATATAACAAAGTTCTATGTTCCGCACTCATTGAATTGCAACTAATTTTGGAGTGAGCTCCTTGTACAAGGTTGAACAAATGCATGGCATTGTCCTTTGAATAACCCCATTCATCAATTGGGGTTTTACCACCTTGAAACAAGTCACCTTGATTTGGCAACTCCCAAATGGTGGCTAACTCATCACCATCTAGCCTATAATCCTTTCTTCCTATCTTGAAGAATAATGTGAAATTTGATTCATCTTCCTCATTAATCTCAAGCATGAGTGTACTATAGGCTATGGCAACTAAATCCGGATAATATTTACTCTTAATTTGAACAAAATCCATGAGGCCTTGATGAACTAGAATAGCCTTAAGAGTATCAAACTTATGAATGATAAGAAGGGTCGGATCCAAATACCTCGGAGGAATTTCCTTTCTTCCGGCGAGCCTTGCCTCATAGAATTGAAGATCTTCATTAGAAGCAAAGTACCTTGCCAAAGGATGATCATTTGGAGGTGGAACCACACTTGAAGAGCCTTTTGACTTCTTGATGGTTCTCTTGATTCTAGGCATTGTGGATGATTTTGTTTTATGGGTTTTGTAGAGAAGAATGTGGGGACTTCAAATATGTAATTTGTTTGTAGTGGGTATCTAAGTTTTGTGAGTTGTATGAAGCTATATGTGAGCTTGTTTTGGAGGTTATGGAGGTTTGAATGTGGGGATATGAGTTGTGAGGTTGAAGATGATGAAAAAGTGGGGTTTTGTTGCTCAAAAATGCCAAATTCACGTGTTTTTGTGCAATTTGGTCGTGTTTGCATCGATGCAATAGGCTTTGCATCGATGCACATAGCACGTTGTGTGCTTTGCATCGATGCAAAGCTTGGTTGCATCGATGCAACATGCATCATTTTGCCCAAAATCACCAAATTTTCATCCTTTGGTGGTTCTTTCTTCAATCCTTTGAGTTCCATCATGTATATACTCACTTAAACTATTATAAACTTCAATTTGTTGATCCTCCATTGTTTATAATCTTCAAATTCTTCAATCTACCTCAAGATTAATCACTCATTCATCAACTCATAAACCTACAAAACAATGGCTAATTGGATATCTCCAATGCTTAAGTTAGTAAGAGATACAAAAATAGCAATATAAATGCAATGAATTCAAACAAATCATATTAGATTAGAATCCAAGATACCAAGTTCATTTTGGATGTTAAAAAAACTTTCTTTACATAAAGGTTTAGTGAAGATGTCCGCTAGTTGTTTACTAGTTTCGACAAATTCAATAACCACATCACCCTTTTCAACATGGTCTCTTATGAAGTGATGTCTAATCTCAATATGCTTGGTTCTTGAATGTTGAACCGGATTCTTGGTTAAATTTATTGCACTAGTATTATCACATTTGATAGGAATGTGATCAAGCATGAGTCCATAGTCCACAAGTTGTTGTTTCATCCATAAAATTTGGGCGCAACAACTACCGGCGGCTACATACTCGGCTTCGGCGGTAGACAAGGCTACACTTACTTGTTTCTTACTATGCCATGAAACAAGAGAGTTTCCTAGCAAGTGACAAGTGCCGCTAGTGCTTTTCCTATCCAATTTGCAACCGGCAAAATCGGAATCGGAATAACCAATCAAATCACAAGTGGATCCTTTCGGATACCACAATCCAACATTTAATGTTCCTATGAGATACTTCATAATCCTTTTCACCGCACTTAAGTGAGATTCCTTAGGATTAGCTTGGTATCTCGCACATATGCATACACTAAACATGATATCTGGCCTACTTGTCGTTAGATAAAGTAATGATCCTATCATGCCTCTATACTTCTTTACATCTACGTTTTTACCTTGTTCATCTTTGTCAAGGTAGCAAGTAGTGCTCATTGGTGTGTCCATTGCCTTAGCATTGTCCATTCCAAATCTTTTGAGCAATTCCTTGCAATATTTGGTTTGGCTAACGAAAGTTCCTTCTTTTCCTTGTTTGATTTGAAGACCAAGGAAGAAGTTGAGTTCGCCCATCATGGACATTTCAAATTCACTTTGCATGAGGTTTGAGAAAAACTTGCAAAGTGATTCGTTAGTTGAACCAAATATTATGTCATCGACGTAAACTTGTACCAAAAGGATATTTTTGTTTTCAATCATGATAAATAAAGTTGTATCAACCTTCCCTCTTCTAAAACCCTTTTCTATTAAAAACTTGCTCAAACGTTCATACCAAGCTCTTGGAGCTTGTTTAAGACCATAAAGAGCTTTCTTGAGTTTAAAAACATGATTAGGATTTTCATAATCCTCAAAACCGGGAGGTTGTTCAACATATACTTCTTCTTGAATGAAACCATTAAGAAAGGCACTCTTAACATCCATTTGATAAAGTTTGAAGTTATAAGAGGATGCAAAAGCAAGTAACATCCTAATAGCTTCTAATCTAGCTACGGGAGCATAAGTTTCGTCATAATCAATGCCTTCCTCTTGATTATAACCTTTAGCTACCAATCTAGCTTTGTTTCTAACAATTGTACCATTTTCATCGAGTTTATTTCTAAAAACCCATTTTGTTCCTACAATTGTTTGATTACTTGGTTTAGGCACCAATTCCCAAACGTCATTTCGTTTGAATTGGTTAAGCTCCTCTTGCATTGCCATAGCCCAATGTTCATCATCAATTGCGGACTCAATGGTAGATGGTTCAATTTGAGAAACAAAAGCACTATATGCAAATAAATTTCTAAAAGTGGATCGAGTTGTTACCCCTTTCGAAACATCACCAATGACGTTGTCTAGAGGATGATCCTTTGAAGTACGCCAGTCCTTTGGAAGTGCATTTATTTGTGCTTGTGATGGTTCAATTTCTTCAACTTGAACACTATCCTTTGTTGAGCTTGTAGAGGCTTCATTTAAATCTTTTTCTTTGTCTTCACCATTCAAATTTAGTGAATCAAAGTTTTCTACATTTTCATCAAAATCTTTTCTAGCACAACAACGGTTAGTTTCATCAAAAGCGACATGAATACTTTCTTCCATAGTCATGATGCGTTTGTTATATACTCTAAAAGCTTTGCTAGTTAAAGAGTAGCCTAAGAAGATTCCTTCATCAGCCTTAGCATCAAATTTGCCTAAGTTATCTTTTCCATTATTTAGAATAAAGCATTTACAGCCAAAGACGTGAAGGTGGGAAATATTTGGCTTTCTTCCTTTGTACAATTTGTACGGTGTTTTCTTAAGAATAGGTCGAATGATAATCCTATTCATAACATAACACGCGGTACTAACCGCATCCGCCCAAAAGTACTTAGGAATATTAGCCTCATTGAGCATAGTTCTCGCCATTTCTTCTAAATGACGATTTTTCCTTTCAACCACACCATTTTGTTGTGGTGTTCTAGGAGAGGAAAAATTATGCTCAATGCCATTTTCTTCACAAAAAGTTTCAAAAAGATTGTTTTCAAATTCTCCACCATGATCACTTCTAATAGATGATATATGCAAATTCTTTTCATTTTGAATAACTTTGGCTAATCTTTTGAATGCTCGAAATGCATCACTCTTGTTTGCTAGGAACAAGGTCCATGTAAATCGAGAGTAATCATCAACAATAACTAAAGCATAGTAATTGCCACCAAAGCTCGTAGTCCTAGAAGGACCAAATAAATCCATGTGCAAAAGTTGTAATGGCCTTGTTGTTGAAACAATGTTTTTGGATTTAAAAGAGGCCTTTACTTGTTTTCCCTTTTGACATGCGTCGCAAAGGACGTCTTTTTCAAAACGTAGCTTTGGTAAGCCAATTACTAACTCTTTAGAGACCAACTTGCTAAGATGGTCCATGTTAGCATGAGCTACTCTACGATGCCATAACCAAGTTTCATCATTTTTACTAACAAGGCATTTCACATCATTTGAGGAAACTTCATCTAGATTAATCATGTATACATTGTCAACACGGTGCCCAATTAGCACAATTTCATTAGTGTCTTGCCCTTTTATCAAACAACATTTTGAATCAAAGGTGACTAAGTTTCCTTTGTCACAAAGTTGGCTAACACTAATGAGATTATGTTTGAGACCTTTGACAAGTATAACATTATCTATGGAGGTAGAAGAATTTTTACCAACTTTTCCAACGCCGATTACTTTGCCGGTGTTGTTGTCTCCATAGATCACGTTTCCTCCGTTTGTAGGCTCTATTGCGGTGAACTTTGATTCATCGCCGGTCATGTGTTTGGAGCATCCACTATCAACATACCAATTTGTATCCTTAGCTCCAACACGTACCTACAAAACAATTAAAATTGGGATTTAGGTACCCAAGTAAATTTGGGTCCTTGATGGTTAGTATGAGCATAATGCCCATAAGGTGCCCATCTCGTATCTTGACTACAAAAGTTTATATGTTTAATTCTAGTAAAGCATACGGGTGCTATATGACCTACTTTATTACAATAATGACATATGACATTTGGATTATGCATCCTATGCATGTTTCTAAATGGTTGCCTAGGTTGTTTCCTAAATGCAACATCTTTTGATCTATATGCATTGTGATTATAATTTCTAAATGAAGCATGTTGAGGAGGATGTTTAAAGGCTTCATTCCTTTTAGGCATGCTTGCCTTTTGGGCTTGCGGTTGCCTAATAGGAGTTTTAGTATTTTTAAATTTTCCTTTTTCAAAACCTAAACCTTCCTTATTATGAACATGCTTTTGGTTTTTCAACATTTTATCTAAGTTCTTTGAAGATTCATTGAACTTAGCTAAAGTGTTCTTAAGATTTGTAATTTCATTTTCATGCATTTTACAAGATTTGTATGGATCACTACTTGTGCTACACTTATCTTTTCCAAGATTGATATTCTCGTTTTTCAACATCTCATTTTGTTTTAAAAGATCCATATTCTTTTTCTTTAGGAGAGAATAATCTTGGGTAAGTTTTGTGTACACCTCAAGTAAGGCATCATATTCATCTTGTAAATTAAAAGAAGTGGAGTTGTCATCACTAACCTTTTCTTCGCTTGCCATTAAGCAAAGATTTGCAACCTCGTCGTCATCGGAGTCGGATTCATCCTCGTTCTCCCATGATATGTATGCTTTCTCCTTCTTCTTAAATTTCTTGTTTTTGTCCTCCTTTTGAAGTTTTGGACAATTGGGTTTAATGTGTCCAACTTCTCCACACTCATAGCATTTTGGTACCTTTGTTTTGCTCTTGAAGTTTTTCTTCATTGCAAACTTATTGAATCTTTTTAATAAGAGTGCAAATTCTTCATCTCCTTCTTCTTCATTATCATCACTCTCTTCTTGTAGTGATGTTGTTTTAAGGGCGAGACTTTTCTTCTTGCTTTCTTCACCTTTTTGTCTATTTAGCATAGTCATTTCATAGGTGAGAAGATTACCTCGTAGTTGATCAAATGTAAGTTGATCATAGAGCCTTCCTTCCACAATGGCGTTCACTTTGGAGTTCCATTTTGGTGTAAGGCTTGTAAGCACCTTGGTCACAATTTGTTTATCATTGTATTTTGTGCCAAGCATGCTTAGGTTGTTGAAGATCTTGGAGAGTCTTTCAAGAGCTTCTTCAATGCTCTCTTCATCTTTCATTTTAAAATTTTCCCATTCATGAACCAACATAAATACCTTTGATTCTTTAACGTGGTCGGTTCCTTCGTAAGTGATTTGGAGTTTATCCCAAATCTCTTTAGCGGTTTCACATGTAGAGATCTTCATATAATCATGCTCGTTAAGTGCACAATGAATGAAGTTGATGGCTTTATCATTCATTGCCACTTTCTTCCAATCATCGTCACTATATTCATCTTCTCCTTTCGGTACTTGCTTTGAGACGGAGACTTCTCCTTCTTTAGCGCTTGTTGTCTTTGTTGGAATGTGATTTCCATTCTCAATCACTTTCCAAATTCTCACATCTTGAGAACGGATCCAAATTCTCATCTTATTTTTCCAATAAGAGTAATTTGTTCCGCTAAAAAGAGGAGGTCTAGCGGTTGAGTTACCTTCACTAGTGTTGTTGTTGTTAAAGCTTGTGCTTGCCATGATCTTTTCCCTTAAACGGTTAAGTCTTTCAAAAGGTTAAGCTCTGATACCACTTGTAGAACCTATGCACAATTACTCAAGAGGGGGGTGAATTGAGTATTGCAACAACAATGAATCTTTTTGCGAAAGTTAAAGACAATATACAAAAGTGTTATTGTACTAGTATTTTTCCAAGAGCTTAACTCAATTGCTAAGCATTTATAAGGAGCTTTTACTTTCCAATAGACACCAACTCAAATAAATTGATCAAGCTTTTCACCAATCGGACTTAAGCTATTCCTTAAGTACTTACGAAGCTACTTTTCGATCACAATTTATTTGCTCAAAGGTAAAAGACAATAATATTGAAGAGATGAGTTTGGAGAGATGCAAACGCTATTTAGAGTGGTTCGGCACAATCCTTGTCCTACGTCCACTTTCTTTCTCAATCGCTATTGAGAAGTTCCACTATTGCCAAGCTTCAAGGTGCTCGCGCAAAACCTTTTACAATCCGAGTCCTTAGTTTCTAACACCTCACGGTATATGATCACCACTCGTATACTAACCCACTCCACTTAAAGATACCTTCTCTAAGATTTGCCTTGAGTACTTAGTATACTTCTTTGGTATCCTCACCGACTATAGTGTTTATAACTCTTGACTCAACCTTGGAGATCACACTCCAATTTACAAAGTGTACAAGAAAACAATTCTCAAAGAATTGTTGAGACGAAATGAGTACTCTCTAGAAGAGTGTATGATTACAAGTTTAGCACTATTGAACCAATTGATATTGCTCTCTCAAATTGTGTATTATAACACCTTAAAAAAAATGTGTAGAATGAAAGAATATGAACAAGATAGTTTGCAAAAAATCAAGTATTTGAAATAAGGCTTCAATCCATCTATTTATAGACTTCCCAAACCTTAGAAACGTTGGGGAGTTAATGGGATGGAGCCTTTTTGTCAAAACTAGCCGTTTTTTATGTTTTTGAATCATTTGCATCGATGCATAACACTTTACATCGATGCAAATGTGTCTTTGAAGCTGAAATTTGAATTTTCAGCTAGGTTGCATCGATGCAAACATCTTTGCATCGATGCAACAAGTCGTCGCATGCTTTGCATCGATGCAAGATGAGTGTGCATCGATGCAAACCTTAAAGAATGGCTTAAAATCACTTCAAAATACTTAGGATTGATCTCAAACTTGTTGGAGTCAATTCCTATGCTTTTGTACCTTTGAAAACAAGTTTTTAAACCATTTGGCTAGCATCGAATTGCAAGATGTGCATCAAAACATTTTGTGAGTGTGTGTTGAGAGATTTAGCAATTGGTTCTTAACAAGAAGTTACCTAAGTCCTAAGACACTATACTTGTCTTCAAATGTTGTGGACTTGAGTTTCTTGTTGTTGTTGTGTTGCTTTCAACTCTTCATTCCTCAACGTTGAATGTTGGTTGATCTTTCAACATGCTTGTTCATTCAAGTTGTTTGTTGGTTTGTCTTTCATGTCGTTTGTTAGTTTGTCATTCATCAAAACCTACGAATACAAACTTCGCATACAAGCAACATGATTTACATTTAGTCCCAAAAAAAAATTAATACAGAATTTAATCTCCAACATTTTTTTCTATCAGACATAACAGTTCCTGTCTATTTACCTTTTACTATATGACAACTTTTATTATTAACTTAGCTTTATGCATGTGAACGATGACACTAGCATATTAATACACTCTTATTAAAAATAAGTAAAGTGAATAATGATATTTTAAAATCTAAATTAAAATATTTTTTTTATACAAACATATTTTTTAAAATAAGACATATTTTAATTATATTAAATACAAAAATATCAAATAATTTTAACATTAAATTTTTTTTAGAATAATTTCTAATAATTTTATTAAACATTATTATTGAATATATATATATATATATATACTTTTCTATTATAAATATATATATAAGAATCTAACGAATAAATTTATTATTATTTTTGTCTCAAAAATACAAAAAATTATAGTACAATATTATTGTGTAATTATTAATAATAATAATAATAATAATAATAATAATAATAATAATAATTTATTATTTTAGACAAATGATTATTATGTCTAAAAAAAATATTAAAAATTATTCTGTGTATTAATTTTTTTAGGAATTAAAATATTTATTTTTAAAATTTTTAAAGATTAATTTAAATAATTATTCTATCTAAAAATAAACTGAAGACTAATTTATCTATTAGAATAAAATTTTTAAAATATTTTTTATATTAATTTTGTTAAAATTAAAATATCTGTTTTTAAAATTTTTAGAAATTGATTTGGTTAATTACTCAACAAACAATTAATGAGACTTTTGGTGTGGTCCAGGTGTTGGGTATGGTGGGTGTGGCTTCAACTGCTCTGAACTGTTACCAATGTAAATTAGAGTAATCAGTCAAGCTCCTACCGCCTTTTCCCCTCCCTCTCGGCCTCACCTTTCTTTTCTGGCTTTCTGCCTCTGTGCCCCCCCTGCCCCACCCTTGACAAAGAAGTCACACCAAAAGCTTCTCTCTTTTCCTTTGTCGACTGTTTCCCTCTCCACATACACTACAAGTCTACAACACCACAAAAGGCACAAATCACATCTTCGTTGTGATCATTTAGCTAAACAATATTTTAAAGGGAAAGTCTTCAAGTACAATTAATATTATAATCAATATTTAATATAAAAAAATTTTGAATCTCTAAAAAAGAAAATGATTTGAAATTTAAGTAAAAACAATAACAAAAGTTCATTTTTAATAAATTTAATATTAAATTTATTTAGAAATTTTGTTATAGACTTATAGTGTTGTTGGCTAAAATTAGTTGAGTAGTGTTGACTTTTTAGTATTATTCTATTTTAAATATATAAATTATAATATTTTTAAAAAATCACCTCTTTTAATATTTTATTAAGTATTAACACATTAAAATTTTAAAATATATTTTTTTATTAAAATGTTTTATTTTCCTTATTAGAGAGAGTGCAATTTTTATAATCTTTTTTGTGGTGTCTGTTTCAATTCCCATTTGCTTGCCTCCGAGCACTCATCAAAATCTCCAATTCCTTGTTCCCAATAGGTAGGTGGGGCTGCTCACCTTCCTTGAGTCAGATTCTCTTGCCTGTCCTTCAATAGCACAAAACCTGACAAAATATATTTTAGAAAAAAAATTAGAAAAGTTGTTAGAAATGAACAATAAATCACCCATTAAAACACACTACCGGGAAGCCACAAAGAAGAAACCAAAATATCACCTCTCACAAACAGAATCACATCACATTATCCTTAATGCAAAAATGCTTCTCTTTATTACCCTCCTTTGCTTTCTTCAACCTCATGTGATGTAAACTCATTCACATAGCAAAGATTTCAACCTCAAAAGGTAGAACAGAGTACCTTTCTTTTTTAATTCTGTTTTCTTTCCATGTTGTTCTTTTATTATGAAGACAATAATGGCAGCCAAATCCCCTCATGAATCATCTTTCTCGTTCTCACGGAGGTACTTCCATTGGAAGAAGAAGCCACTGGATGAAGATGACGACGACGATGAGGAAGAAATCCTCAAAGTCAGCTCGTCTTCACATTTTTGTGAGGTCGATGACGACGACGATGATAACAACGACGATGGTCAGTTCAAGATCGACGTGGCACTGGAACTGAAGCATGCCAAGCAGAACAAAAAGAAGCACCCGAAATCGAAGCTGAAGTCAGCACTCACAGTATTCACGAAGAGCCGTTCACTTAACACGTCATCATCAGGGCTAGGCACGCGCGTGGTTGGCACGCTCTTCGGACACCGTCGTGGCCACGTCCACTTCGCATTCCAAGAAGATCCAAAGCTTCAGCCTGCCTTCTTGATCGAGCTGGCAACACCAACAAGCATCTTGGTGAAGGAAATGGCTTCCGGATTGGTGAGAATTGCGTTGGAATGCGAGAAGAAGAACAACAGCAAGGGGGCGAAGAAGAAGAAGCTTCTAGAAGAACCGTTGTGGAGGACGTATTGTAATGGGAGGAAGTGTGGGTATGCGAACAGACGGGAGTGTGGGCCGGAGGAGTGGAAGATTCTGAAGGCGGTGGAGCCTATTTCGATGGGTGCTGGTGTGTTGCCGGTGACTGATGGTGACGGGAATGGAGCTGGGTCCGAAGGTGAGCTCATGTACATGAGAGCCAAGTATGAGAGGGTTGTTGGGTCTAAGGACTCTGAAGCTTTCTATATGATGAACCCTGATGGGAGTGGTGGTCCTGAACTCAGCATTTACTTGCTTAGAGTTTAGAATATGGCGGTTACTTCTTCCAAGACATGCTCATGTGAAAAATGATATTTGGGAACGGTTAAATAGTTTGATATTTATAATTGAAAATCTTTGATTAAACTATTTGACTATTCCCTATATTTTTCTTATGGAATGTATTTATGGAAGTAGCCACATTAGAATATTGTTATTTAATTTGCATAATAAACTACCACTTCGTACTTGAAAAATTTGAGGCCTAACATTTAGTTGGTTTATATTTTTAATAATTAGAATGGTGGGTGTTCAAATCTGTCAAGTATGGAATGAGAGTTTATCTTCTTTAAGTGTTATCTGTCAAGTACTAATGATAGACGAGAGCATATCAATACAGCGTTCCATAAGTGTTATCTTCTTTAAGTAACATTAGTTCAAGAATTCTGCATAGGCATCGTGTTAGTACTTCAAGATTAGGGGGTTATGTATTTTTGGTATGTTTGCAATCGATGTGTAAAGAAGGGTGATATGGGGGTGGTAGTTTCCTTTATTGCTTGTTGTCTTTATTGACTTTTTGGGATATTTTACGTTGGAGGTTTTGAAAGTGGCTTTAGTAGTAATATAAAAGGTGGTGGTGAAATTAATTGTTATTTGGATTCCAATGTTGAGCTACTAAGTGTGTGTTTGGATTGTGGTTGGTGAAACTGGAGTTTGAATAAAAATGATTTTATAAAATTGATTTTGGATAGAAGTAAGTTTGTGTTAACATGATTTATGTTTGGCAACTCTTTACCAAAATTGATTTTAATAAAATAAATATTATTTGGATAATATTAGTTAAAATCACTTTTAGATAGATAATTACTTAAAAAGACATGACATTAAATTATAATATTATTTTTTTATATATGTTTAATTTTTTTTATACTTTTCTCTTATATATTTTTTATATAATATATTTTTAATATTCTTAGTACTCTTTTTTAGTACATTATAATTTTTAACTATTATTATTATTTATGATTAATTTTTTTATTTAATTTATTTTACTTAATTGGATCAATAAATTCTATTATAAAAAGATAATAATAAATACAATACACAAAAATTATAACTATAAAAATATATAATGTCAAATAAAAAATTAATAAAAAATATAAATAATAAATAATAAAAAAAGAGTTCATATAGAAAAGAATAATAAGAATTCTATAAATAATGCAATAACATGTATAAAGGATAAAGTTGGTAAAAGAAAAATAAATATCGAAGGTATTGGCTAAAAGCACGTTAGTGCAACGGAGAAGTTAGAAATTATTGTTTCTTCTAAATGTGATTTTATTCATAAAATCACTTCTCCATTTGTAGAGAAGAAATTTAGCCAAACAAAAAAGTGAAGCTTTCAAAAAGCTCTAACGTAATTTTTTCCTTCAAACGTGGTTACCAAACACACCCTAAGTTGTTTTGTTTCTTTAATTTTCAAAAGAAACATTCTGTTACATGCCATTTGTTTATGGCACTTGGATTCCTTAACGGTGAAAATTCAGGAATATGTTTGGTTTCTGCTTAGAACCTAGAAGTGTTTGTCATGGCTCTTCAAATTTTGGAACTTGACGGAAACTATTTAATATGATAAAAAAAATATTTTTTTTTAAAAAAATTATTTTTATTTGAAATTCACTTTTATGGTTTAAAATGATTTTAATATATTAATAAAATAGAATTTGATTCTTTAGTTAAATTTTTTTTATAAATTTATTCTTAACAAAGTTATTTTATTAATTGTAAATAGAAATATATTTGACATTTGAAGTATTAAATTTGAGAGGTGTGAGAATTTTTAGATTTCTTTTGGTGTGATATGTAAATGAGAATTAGAATTTTTAAAAAAATTTATATTATTTATTTTTAGTTGTTCTAAAATAAGAAAAAGAATTCAACTCGAGTGAATTCTAATTCCTAAAGTTCCAATCAAGTGCTTAAGCAAAACTAAAATAGGAATTGCATTATATTAGCAATACAATTTTCCTTTTTTTGTTCTTTTATTGTTTTTGCATGATAACTTTGAGTGAGACAGAGCTTCATTGGTTAGTAAGAAAGTGACTAATCATATTTACATTCTATATATATAAAAAAAAGACAGCAAAAATTATAGGTATATCAACTGAAATTTTTGTCGTAATTATTAATTTTTTTTATAGATAAATTAACTACTGGCCTAAAAGAATGTGAGGTCTGTATAAAATTTTCAGTTTCCTACATTTGTGGATAGGAATGAAAATAGTTCTGATATGTCATGTAATTAATTGGTCTGAGTTTGGTATAAGAATTAGATTTTAGAATAAAATAATAATTTAATTGTTCGGGATAAGTTCGAAAATATTGAAATGTTATTTTAAAAATATAAAGATTAAATTCAAATTCAGTAAATTTTTTTAAGCGGGAAAAATTATTTTTCTGTTGAAATATGCGTAAAAACGCGTACCGATAAATTAGTCGACAGTATCAGTTTAAGTCTATTCAGTACTGTGTGAGAGCAATAAAAAGCGGTAGAAAAACTTAGGAAAATATTTAAAGTTGAAAACCGAACGCTAATTCTAAAGGTTTGGCCTAAAGTTGGGCCAAATTGGCCAAAAATACTAACGGGTTGGACTGGACTCAAGTTGGACTCAAAGCCCAACATATATAAACTCATTAATGAGCCAAATCAGCTCATTTTACCAACAAAGAAAGGAAGCTACGCTGGTTTGAGAAGAGAAGGGAGAAGAGGGCTTGACATTATTCACCTCCATCTTCCTCAAGCCATAATTTGAGCTACGGTGCTCCAATTGATGAGCCGTTTGTGGCCATGTGAAGCTTTCATCGAATTCTTCAATTCTAGCTAACAAAGTAGGTAAAAACTTAAAATTCATGTTCTAGTTTCTAGCCCTAACAAATTTTGCATTTTTGGGTATTGTTTTGAGTAGATTTTGTGATTTTGGTTGTTTAGGTATGATCTAGTAGCGGGTTATTATTAGATTTTGTCTCAATTCACAGTGGGTAAGGTAAGAAAACTCTATACCCTTGTGATTTGTCATATTTGTGAATCCTAAGTTTTGATTTTAGTAATTTATATGGTTTAACTTGGAAATTCTTGTTGGTTGAAATTGAATTGAGGAATTGGTGCACTTGGAGTTGATCTTTGGTGGCTAAGCGTTGTTGAGCTTGTTTGAGGACTCAATTTGGTGAATTTGTACATATTGGGAATCGGCCAAAGTATGGTTTTGGTTTTCTTTATGTAATATGTAATGTTTCGTGACACTTAGGCTACTGGCCTTTAAGATAAGATTGAATGCTGTGGTTGTATGATTAATTGCAAATAAATATTATGGTTGATGATGATTTTGATAAAGGTTGAAGAAGTTGTATATGGTGGAGTATGAATATTGATTATTATGATGATTGTGATGATTGGATGAATTATGATGTTGATAATGGGAAATTGTTGATGTATTGATGATTGATTATGTTGTTGTTGATAGATGATGAGAAATTTGAGAATTTATGATGATAAGTTGATGAACAATGTTTGTGAGGATTTAGAACGGTGTATATGTGAATTGTTTGATGTTGGACTTGTTAATTATGTTTAAGATGGTTATATTAAGAAGACATTAAGGAAATTAGGAGAATTTGATGGTTTGATAGCTAGATGCTTGAAAAATAGTTGGGAAGTGTTTACTATGAATATTTGAGTTGTGTTGAGTGTGTTTTGTTTGGTTTGCTTTAAGAAGTTTTGGAAAAAAAACTAGAGAATTGTCACTTTTGGTAAAAATCTGTTTTTGGTGAACTTTGGCAGATCATAACTTGAGCCTTGGTTTTTGAAATTGATTGGATTTTTTTTAAATTAAAGATGATTTAAAGAGATTTAAATGGACATAAAGTTTGAGGAAAATAGAATTTTATAGAGGAAGTTATGAGCATTTAAAGTTTAGTGCAGAAATCTGAAATTCTGCAACTTTAAATTTTTCTAAGTCTGATACAACATGCATACGCGGCCCACGCACGCGACGCAGGTAATGGCCTCTGCCCAGCACTCCCACGTACGTGGCGCATGGAAGCGTACGCGGCATGGTCCAATTTTACTTGTATACATACGCAGCACATTGGCCACGCATACGCGGACGCATTTTCTTCAACGTGTGCGTACGCATGACAGGGGTGTGCGTACGCACAACCCCTGCTTTGCTGAAAAATTGTTTTCTTCACTTTTTCAAGGATTTTCTAACTTTTTAAACTTCTTTAATTACCGTTTAAGATTTCTATCTAGTAATTAGGTACTAAGACTATTAGAGGTGAGTTAGTAAATTAAATTGATGAAATTTCATTATAAGTTTAGAAGACCGTGACTAGGTTTGGAAGTTCTGTGGATGGAATAGTTTGAGTGTCTGGGCGGAGCGTTGAGGTGACAATGAATTGGAAAACATGAATGATTATGGTTAATGAGATGAGTATAAGCAGACTTGTGCTACGAGCAGTGATCTCCGAGATTGAGTATTTGATTATCATATGCATTGTTCTTCGTCGTAGGGGCTGTGGCAGTCTCCCGCCTACGTTCGGATGTGAGAGCTGTGATATTCTCCCGCTTACGTGAGATGCATTGAATTGGTAAGTCGCTATGCGCCTCGAATAAGGGCTATGGAAGTCTCCCTCTTGTCAAGGTAGCGGTGCTGGCGTAGGGGCTGAGGCAGTCTCCTACCTACATTGAGATGTGAGGACTGAGGCAGTCTCTCACTTGCATAACCTTCTTTGCCGCCAGAGTGAACTCGTGCACTATAACCTGAAAGAGTGTGTCGGGTACTATAAATCGCGGGGCGCAAGAAAGAGTGGGCAGGGCACTATATCCCTGGTCGTGGTAGAAAGGTGACACCTCGGGGATGTGTCGGGTTGACATTTTGAACCGACAAGTGATATCACGAGCCAATAGGATTGGCATTTATCATGTGCATCTTCTAAGTGTTTTGATTGCTTTGCTTATTTGCATCTCTTGTCTAAATGTATAACATGCTTATTTGCTTCCTGATTTACTTGCTGTATATGTATATTACATGTGATTTACTTGCTTGCATTATCTGTGTTTGTCTGGTACCGAGGAGGTTAGGTAGGCAGTAGCGATGAGATCGCACTTAGGGTAGGTTGGTGAAGGCTGTGAGACAATGGTGTTCTAGTGAAAGTTAGAAATCCCTTACTTTAGATTACCCTATTTATAGTTTAAGTTATTTACTTCTTTAGCTTGAATATATCCGTATTGATGTGAAGTTTTAGTATTGCCTTTGACGTCCTAGAACCTTATATCTTACATATTGGGCACTATTACCATACTGAGAACCTCCAGTTCTCATACTATATGTTGTTATTTTTCAGATGCAGGTCGTAACCCACTTCGGTGAGTTGTGGGATGGTAACAGAGTGGAAGATCTTTTGCTATCTTTCTGTATTTTGGTTATGATGATATAGTTATTCTCTTGTCATTTGTATTTATATAACTTGTTGCCTTAGAGGCTTTATTTCTAAAAATATTGAGAGATAGGTTGTTGCTGTTTGAACTTCAAAACTCTGTTGTATTCAGTTTGACTAGCCAGCCTAAACTCCACATGCTGTGACTAGTCCTCTTTTTGTATCATATATATATATATATATATATATATATATATATATATATATATATATATATATATATATATATTGTTTACCTTAATTATTATTACCATGTGTATTCTGGAGCTATCTACAAGGTTTTATATATATATATATATATATATATATATATATATATATATATATATATATATATATATATATATATTATGTCTTGTTCTTTTCGTGCCAACACATTTAATTATCGTGTGTGAACACTTCGTGTTTTGTAATTTCGCTTTATGCGACTTTGAGCTTTTATTCTTTCATTGGGCTTCTAGTATTACTACTTCTTTCTATATATATATATATATATATATATATATATATATATATAGTACGGTATGAGCTTTAGGATTGTCATGTCACTTTGTTATCTTTTACTTTATGGCTAGAGGTAAGGCTTAGGGTAATAGGGTGTTACACCTGGCCTGCAACCTACTATAGGCTTTTCTTTTTAAGTACTAAAATTGCCTGTTATTCAATCTGACCTAACCTAAAATCTGTTACAAGGGTTGATAATTTTTTTTACAAAAATAAAAATATTATTAAAAAACTATTTTTTAATAAAAATATTTATATGTAATATGTCATATTTAATATTTATAAAAAAAAATTAAACTTTTAAAGTATTTAAAATATACAAAAGTATTTATAATAAAATATAATAAATTTAAAATATCTCTTGAATAAAAAAAAATAATAACACAAGATCTAAGTTTAATTATTCTAAGTTGAAGTACAACATAAAAAACTAAAAACAAAATATCATAAACTATGTTATTTATATGAGACGTGCGGATATGCGGATCTGTGGATCGGATCCGTAAA
The DNA here is from genome assembly GCF_059453495.1 of Arachis ipaensis. Classification (NCBI taxonomy): domain Eukaryota; kingdom Viridiplantae; phylum Streptophyta; class Magnoliopsida; order Fabales; family Fabaceae; genus Arachis; species Arachis ipaensis. The sequence goes on from NC_142440.1 coordinate 115,981,236, forward strand.
TATCACTGCCAAATCTGTAATCCGATCCTACCATAGTGCGGATCAGATAATATCTAAAAAATTTGGATCAGATGCGGATAATTACTACGAATATGCAGATATTATCCAATGCATGTGCAACCCTACATAATAATTAAGTCTTTTTTGACTATTCCCTATATTTTTCTTATGGAATGTATTTATGGAAGTAGCCACATTAGAATATTGTTATTTAATTTGCATAATGAACTACCACTTCGTACTTGAAAAATTTGAGGCCTAACATTTAGTTGGTTTATATTTTTAATAATTAGAATGGTGGGTGTTCAAATCTGTCAAGTATGGAATGAGAGTTTATTTTTATTTGCAGATAAATATTTGTAGAACACCTTGGTATGGATCTTTTATTCTTTCTAATGATAGACGAGAGCCTATCAATACAGCGTTCCATAAGTGTTATCTTCTTTAAGTAACATTAGTTCAAGAATTCTGCATAGGCATCGTGTTAGCACTTCAAGATTAGGGGGTTATGTATTTTTGGTATGTTTGCAATCGATGTGTAAAGAAGGGTGATATGGGGGTGGTAGTTTCCTTTATTGCTTGTTGTCTTTATTGACTTTTTGGGATATTTTAGGTTGGAGGTTTTGAAAGTGGCTTTAGTAGTATATAAAAGGTGGTGGTGAAATTATTTGTTATTTGGATTCCAATTTTGAGCTACAAAGTTGTTTTGTTTCTTTAATTTTTTAAAGAGGTAAATGCTAAGGTGATGAAGGGTTTTTGCTTCTTTAGGTGATGAAAATAATGTGGATAGTATTATTTTATGATGTGTGTCTTTCGTATAGTTTTTTCAGGAGATATTGTCTGACTTGAGTTAGCAATGTCTGTAGAGTTGTTTTGTTTCATGACATAATTAGCTCGATGCAAATTAACTTCAATAAAAGTGATTTATTTGTTGGGTTTTTTTTGGGTTTAGATTTTAATTTTGTCATTTTATGAATATAGAATACAGTTTTTGTTATCACATTAATGTAATTTTCAAAATTTTCACGAACTCAAACTGAGAAAATAATTGCCAATGAGTTATAACTCAAATGACATAGTCTCTCCATACTCAATTAAGAGGTTGCGGGTTCAAGTCTTATATCTTTGATAAAAAAAAGAGAGAGAAAATAATTGCATGACAAAAAAAACAGAGATATAATAATAATAATAATAATAATAATAATAATAATAATAATAATAATAATAATAATAATAATGACAAATCGCCCAAATAAAATATTTGGATTTTAAAATTATAGAAATACAACTTTTGCAGTTTGGATACGAAAATATAATTTTCTACAAAACTATATAAACCGCTGAAGGAGTTCTATAGGTTCTAAATACACATAAATCATTGGAGGGATTCCACGGTTTACGTTCGTGTTGCATTTGGCTAGAAACCATAGTAGGGGTTTCACAGTTTCTGTTGGAATCGAAAATAAGCATAAACCGTGGAAGGGGTCCAATGGTTTATGGTTGAACCGAGCTGCACCATACATATGAAATCTAGAGTGAGTAGTGTGATGGTTGAGAGTCATTTTCACACATTCACAAATGGAAGGGGAGGAGAATTTAAATACAAATTAGAAAGATTAAATACAAAAAGAATACTAAAGAAGAGAATTTAAATTTATGTGGTGAAATTTAGTATTCTTTTCGTTATAATCTTTTAGTATTCTTTTTTAGTACTCTTTTTGTATTTAATTATATCTTTCTAATGGAATATGTATTATAAAAATTAACTATAGTAAATAAAATATATACTAATTTAAGAACACATAGTAAAAATATATAAAATCAAATAAAAAATAAGGTTCTATAAAAAATATGTATTAATAAAAATAATCAAAAAATTTATATGAACAACAAATCATAAAAATTCTATTAAAAAAATACAATAATATACATCAATGAACATAAAAAAATTTCTAAACAAAAATATCCATACTATTACTAGAAAAATAAATAAAAGATAGATAAAAAAATCAAAACTTAACAAAGAGTATTAACTTATCACAAAATAAATTTAATTTAATATTTTTATATATTTCATGATTAATGATAACATATTAAAAATAAATACAACTTATTACTTTAACAATAAACATATTATTATTAATGCTAAAAAATTAAAAATACATAAACTACATTATAATAAACTTAAAATTCTTCTTTTGAAATATACGTTACTATTAATGAAATATAGTTTAATTATTTTAAATATTTTTCGTTATCCATTAAATATATAAAAAAAATATTTGTTCTTATGGTTACCTGAAACGGTGATTTAGATCTAGATGTAAGGTCCAGACTCCTTGTGAGACAACGTCTGGCTTGTTCTTGAGCCGAGATACTGTCATTCGAGTTCCTTGTTATACTCTACTACACAGAGTTTTACGCTTAAGCTGTAGAACAGAGGTAGTGTGGTGTTACGGACCTCTAAAATAAAATACATACGTATAATAGCGGAAAAATATAATATACTAGGAGCCTTTAAAAAAAGAGGTAAAGCAAAATCGCAAAATAAAAAGCGCAACGCTCAGGAAACGAAATTACTTGCGTGCTAAGAAACCTAAAGATCATAGATATGAATAAGCGAAAGAGTGGATAGTAGACAAGAATACAGCATAACTAGCTCCTGACTCAACCTGCGAAGTCAAGGCTGGTCGGAGAATATTTACATACATATACAAGTATCCCAAAATACCCAAAATACAGAAATAAAGTCTTAACTCTCCTTCAACCTATAAGAGGGACAAAATAAACAAGTTTCTTGGAGAGAAAGCTAAGCACATATGTACATAAACTGATAATTAAGAGAACCCAGGGACCACTTCGCTTCAGGGATCCAGACGCCTAGCGAGGAGCCTCTTGACCTGCATCTGAAAATAACAACACAGTATAGGATGACAACTGGAGGTTCTCAGCATGGTAAAGGTGCCATGCATATAATATATAAGGTCCTTGGAATGCCTGAGGCGATCCTAGAACAACAGCACTCAGTCATAAAACTTAAACTCTAAACAGAAGTCATAACAAGGGTAGGTATTCTAAGGAATTCTAAACTTATTTACTTAACCCTAACCTTATCACCAACCCGTTCCACCTTTCCTCTGTCCCTCCATCACCAGTGGTTTAGCAGAGACAGACAACCAAACAGTTTCAAGCACAAGTAGAAAACAAGTAGTGCATGTACCAAATATAACAATTAACATATTATATATTCAGTTAAGCAATCCCAAGTAATGCAAAGCAGACAAAACAAACAGAATGCACATGATGCATGCCTGTCCTATGGCTGATGAGGCTCATCTGTCGGTTATCCAGCCAACCCGACAAATCCGAAACCCTTAGACTGTCCCTCGCCGCGCATCTCCATGAGTCTATGCATAGATTTTCTCATTCATTCAAAATTCATACATTCATTCATTCATTTATATATCACTCAATGGGGATATCCATTCCCGTGAATTTATACGTACTCGGTCACCCTTACGACGTAGGGTCAACAGAGTATCGAGTTTCAACCTCGAACACGTGGTGGCAGGCCATGGTTTTGTCACCCAAAAAAACTCGTATCTCATATATCATTAAATTCATAAGCCGCATAATATTCATAACCATTCATATTCATTATATAATCATTCATCATAGCCATGGCATCATGATTTCATTTAACCTTCACATCATTCTCTTATAATTCATCATGTTTACCCCTTTTCTTCATCTCCAAGTTACCTCAATTTCCTAGCTTCAACTAACTACTAAGCTTACTAATAAGATCTAGGGTTAAAAGGATAAAAATAGAGGTTTAGAGGTTCGAAACCATGTTTGAATCATAAAAATATAAGTGCTGGAAAAATAGAGTGTGTGCGGACGCACACAAGTGTGCGTGTACATAATTTGTGGAAAGCAGAGCGTGTGCGTGTGCACACCAGCCAGGAGCTACTTAGTGTGCATGCGCCTCACCTATGCAAGCGCCACTAGCAGTAAGCATACATCGGTGCATGCGCACATTTTCTTTAAAACACCAGGTGCGCGTGCACACACCATAAATTCTGATTCTGATGTATTTTAAAAATTTTCAGTTTTTACACCAGATTTCTGACATCCATAACTTACTCTACAGGATTCGGTTTTCCGCAAAATTCATACTGTTCTCATGCTTATAAAACCCTCTTTGATTTAAAATAAATCTCATCTTCATCCAAAATTTGAGGTTCGAGTTATGGACTGCCAAAGTTCATAAAAATCAAGTTTTTGTTCAAAACCTCAAACTTCCATTTTCTTTAAAATTTAACTTACCATCTTTATATCCATCAACACAACCTATCTATATCAATACCACAACGACCACCATAATAAACCATACCTCAAATCAACAAGCACCAAAATCAACACAATATGGCTTTACCATATATTTTAGTGATTAATTAGTTGGCTAGTTTTTTAAAAAATAAAAACTCACGTATAGTTGTTTTTATGTAAAGTTATAATTTGAGAATCGTTAGAAGATTTGACAAGTTTGACTAAATCATCATTTAACGGTTTTTAACGGTTAATTTTTATTGAAATTTTGATATTAAATCAAATTTAACAAGACAAATATATGGTTAAATTAAATAAAATAAATATTTTAACATAAACCTCAAAAAATTCATTTATAATTTATTATGGAGACAAAGAAAATAAAACAAATATATATATATATATATATATATATATATATATATATATATATATATATATATATATATATATATATATATATACTTTTACAATTTTAGTGGAGACAACTACCTCTCTTTCGGTAAACCTTGATCCGCCCCTATTTTCAACCCTAAATTCTAAACCCTCTAAACTATTAAACCTTAAACCCTCCAAACCCTACATTCTAAAATATAACCTTCTAAATCTTAAACCTTAAATTTCACCTAATAAACCCTAAACATTATTCTTAACTTTTAACCACTAAACTTTACACACTCATCAATAAATTCTAAATTCTAAATCTAAGATCCTAAATCATAAACCCTTAACCATAATATATAAGCTAGCTAAGTAGAATTTTCTTTTTTTTTTTACATATATTTAGAATATTATGTATATATAAGAGTTAAAATAAAAAAATCAATAAATTTTAATTAGGAAGTTTATTTCTTTTAGTCCATGCCAATTAACTTTTTTAAAATAATTTTGTTTATTTTATATTTTAAATCTTAAACCTTCTAAAAGTAGAATTTTTACAATTAAAAAATAACATTGGTTAATGTGGATAGTTAAAAGTTGGTTCGTTAAGTATATTTTTCTACTAATTAATAGATATATAATATTTTTTACCTCAACCAATATTTGGAAAAAATATTAATAATTTTACTTATGTTTATAAAATTAAATTTCAGTTTGGTGATTAATTAGTTGGCTAGTTTTTAAAAAGATAAAAACTCACGTGTAATTGTTTTTATGTAAATTTATAATTTGAGAATCGTTAGAAGATTTGACAAATTTGACTAAATTATCATTTAACAGTTTTTAACTGTTAATTTCACATGAAGACAACTACTTATAAGTCTTCACTTTCAATAAATATATTATCACTACTTATTTATTTTTATTTAAATTTTGATATTAAATCAAATTTAACTAGACAAATATATGGTTAAATTTAACGAAATAAACATTTTAACATAAACTTCAAAAAAGTCATTTATAATTTATTATATATATATATATATATATATATAGATAGATAGATAGATAATATTCTTTTACAATTTCAGTAGAGGCAAGTACCCATCTTCCGGTAATCGTCGGTCCTCCTGATAAATCACTATTTTATGATATATTTTGGACTGAATTGAGTGGATTTTATCAATTAATCTCATACTTATTCATGTAAATTGCATATTTTTAAGTTTCCTTCCTAATTTTGTGCTATGATTGAAAACATGTTTCCTAGACCTTAAAATTGTTAATTTTTAATTCTCCTTTATTACCATTCGATGCCGTGATGTGTTTGTTGAGTGTTTTAAGGTTTACAGGGCATAGATGACTTAAAGGATGAGGATGAAGCATGTTAAAGTGGAAGGAGTACAAGAAATTGAAGATTTGAGAAGTGAGGAGCGAGCGCACGCATGGCTGACGCGTACGCGTGACCAGGGGCGTCGTTCAGCAACGCGTACGCGTGACTGACGCGTATGCGTGGACAGGTGCAAGGTTCAGTGACGCGTACACGTAGTCGACGCGTACGCGTGACAGAGTGTCACGTGCTGCACTTAACAGAACTCGCTGGGGGCGATTTCTGGGCTGATTTGGACCTAGATCCAGGCTCGAAAACACAGACTAGAGGCAGGGATGGAGCTGAGACTGGACATACTTCACTTTCCACTTTAGTTTTTGATTAGTTTGGAGTTTTAGAAAGAGAAACACTACTTCTCCTAGGATTTTTAACATTCTTCGTTTTGCATTGAATTGGATCTTGAGAGAGCTGCTACTACCTTCAAGTAGAGTTATTGTCTTTAGAGTTTCTTCTCTATTACTTCTATTTCTTTTGTTTTTCCGTTTAATTCCTTTGAATTCATGTTTAGATCTTGTTACTTTTGAATTTTATTAATACATTGAATCACTTTATGTTTAATTTAAGTACGTATTTGATTCGTGTTAATTATTGTTCGTGTCAATTTTTATTTAATTAATTTTTTAGAATTATCATGTCTTTTATTTACTTCTATTATGTTTTTATGAAAATGGTATTCATGTTAATGGAGTACACATTCCAACTTGGCTTAGGGTTGATTAATTGGGATTCCTTGAGTTGTGATACTCAAGTATTATTTGTAATTGAAAATTGTTTGCTAACTCAACTCTCACCAACTCTAGTCATTCCCCACGAAATGACTAGGACTTGTGAGCTAGAGTTAGTGAAGCCACTTGACTTTCTTTCAATTGTTAGAGGATAACTAAGTAGAAGCAATGAACATTTACTATTCTACTTGGGAAAGACAACAAGGATAGAAACCCCAATTCTCTCCCCTAACCAAGGCCTTTAATTTCAAATACATAACAACTCTTGTTATTTATTCGTTGCTCAAATTTTTGGTTGTTTATTTTCCCATTCTCAAATTCAGAAAATATTCAAAAAATTCCTAAACAATAATTTGCATGCTGTGTCAACTCTTAGGGAAACGACCCGGGATTTTACTTCCGGTTATTTAATTTTAATTGTGACACAAATTAAATTAATAGTAGAATTTTCGTTAGTTAAAACTGTACTTGTAATGCTATTTTTATCAGAAATTCTTAACTGACATTTTCCACCCATCACCCCCTATTTCCAATCCTAAATTTTAAACCTTCTAAACTATTAAACTTTAAACCCTCCAAACTTTACATTTCAACCTATAACCCTCTAAATTCTAAACCCTAAATTTCACGCAATAAATCCTAAACCTTATCCCTAACTTTTAACCACTAAACTCTACACACTCATCAATAAATTCTAAATTCTAAATCTTACACCCTAAATAATAAATCTTAAATCATTCAACTTAAAATAACCATATCTAACATTTTCTATCATGCAACGTTAACTAGTTCCATGCATGTTACCTCTTACCAACTAACAAATAAATTCTAAACTAAAACATTCCATCTCAAATAATGTCTCAATTTATACATAATATACTTTTCGTGTCAACAATTATGAGATATGTCGTCCACTAATTAACTAAAATATAAGCTTTTTTCCTCCATAAATTATTATACATTGCATTAAGCCAAACTAATTGTAATTTAAAAATGTTTATGACAACACAATACGACACCACATATACTAACTTTAAATGATATAATCACTCTCATAACTAAAATTTCTTAAATATTCATAATGTAATGATATAATCACATATGCATTCATCAACCCTAATAAAAATAGTCCATCAAACCTCATGCAACAAAATTTAACATTTTTATATTGAGCCTATTATTATTATTATTATTCAAATATGGTTAATAACAAAAAAATATTAGTTAAAAATAGTTAAAAAATTTTTATTTAGTATTTATTAATTATTGTAATAATTAATAAACACTAAATAAAATAAATTCTGACTATTTTTTTACCTAATATTATCGATTATTATTATTATCATCATTATCATTATTGTTGTTGTTGCTATTATAATAGCTACTATTGTTCTTCCTGTTATGGCCACTTTTTTCAATTTTCTGCTCATTTAATTAGTGTTAGTTCCATCAACATGGTTTTTGTTGACCAGCAACTAATTTTTTCCAACTTTAGTAATTGCTACTAATATTCCTCTTTCCTGATTGATTACCAAAAATTAAATTGACCCTAAACCCGTAACATCTTTCTTTTGATTATAAAAAATAATGAAGTCCATATCCACATTTTAGATAAAAAAGCATTATAGGACCATGCAAAAACGGCCCACAAATCAACATCTTTAACATTAAGATTAATTTAAACTAATCACAATAAGATGGATGACAACATAATGTAGAGCTCTGACTTTGATTCAGTAATTGTCGACGTTAAATATATATTTGATGAAACAATACGTATGAGAGAGAGCGAGAGAGAGAGAGCGGGGTGGGGAAACACCGGGCGGGGTAGGACTAGGCAACCACAACAACTAGGTAAGGATCCAAGGATTTGGAATCGAGAACAGTATCTTCGATTGGAACAGGACTCTTTTACTATCTTTGTGGACAGACTTCCCAGTGATATCTCAAAGCGCGAACTGTTTGCTTTGTTTTCATGGACGGGGAGGATCAATGACATCTACCTCTCAAGGAAGACGAGGAATGGTACTGTTTATTTGTTTGCGTTCATAAGGTATACAACAAAAGGAGGGGCCTTGAAAGCAATTGCGGACATGAATCACATGCACCTAAGAGGAAAAGAGATTTTTGTGGGGGAGGCAAAGTACAGGAGGAATTTGTCAAATCAACAGAAGGCAATAGATGTTGAAGCACCAACGAGGACGGCGGTTGCCGGGATAGCCGACAATGGTAAGGAAGCTAATGGCAGGCTTGGGCGTAATCTGGATGAAAGGAGGCGTGCAAGCGAAGAAGAGGGTGATCAGGGTGGTAGCTCCGATCAAACTAGGGATCAGATGTTAAAAATGAAATCGGTGGACACTGGGATTGAGAGCAGCGGGAATGGTGGGGTGAAGGAAGTGGAAGCCTCAGTGATACCGGATAATCTGGCTTGGCTTCAGAAGAGTATTATAGGGAGTGCAACAACAGTTATTGACTATCGTTTATTGAAGGAAATAGTAAGTACGGAGTGGCCTAACGTGGTTAACGTGTGCGACATGGGGGCGTACAAAGCCATGTTGACCTTTGATAGTGCTAGTGGTTTGGAAAAGGCACTGGGTGCTGGTATGGGCAGCCTACTGCAGTTCTTTGATAGTGTGAGCCACTGGGAGGAGCATGTGCGATGCGATAAGAGGAGAGTGTGGCTTGAGTGCGTTGGACTACCGCTGCAGGTTTGGTCAGCAGACACATTCTATAAGATTGGAAGCCTGTGGGGTGATGTGGTGTTCTGTGATGAGAATACAACTTCTTTGTTGTCGTTTGGCGCTGGACGTGTTCTGGTTGATACGTGCAGGTTTGAAGTCATTCATGAACGGATTCGTGTCCTGATAGGAACAAAGGGTTATGATATCTTCGTTACGGAGAATGGGGGCAATGCAACTCGAGTAGCAGGGAGTGTGAGAAAGGATGGTTCGGCCAGAAAATGTGGATTCTCAGTAGGAGCCGGTCATTCAACTAAGGACAGACTAGGACACGTTGAGGGTTACCGGAGTCACATACAGCGGCTGGAGTGGGATGCAGAGGCGGAATTGATGGCCTTGGTGCCTAGGGAGGACGACCAGCAAAGGGGTAGAATCGTAATTCACTCAGAGGATTTGAATGAGTGGAGTAACAGATCTTTAGTTTCTAAAACGGTAAACAAGGAAATCAATTCCAAAGAGAAAATTGCTGATATTACGGGATCCCTGGCTAGCAGTGAGGAGGTAAATTCGGAAAAAACTATATCATGGGACTATGAAAGACGTTGTATGCGCGAGGAAGCTGTTTTGCATAAGACTAGAAGGGGTTTGGAAGTCATTGGGCCCACTCACCATAAAAATAATGCTGAGGCCCATTCTATCCATTCTAAGGCCAAGGATGTGAGGTTGGGCCAAAACCAAGAAGACCAAAACTATGCTCTTCAAGCTGGACCGGGTCGGAGGTAACTTGGCGGTGTTGGGTCAGACAGAATTACTAGCGGGTTATGTGGGAGGGGAACGGGGCTGTGGTATTGACGGAGAGGCCAAAGTCGGCGCTGACTCTTTTGCCGACGGGAGGGAGCCGAAGGGAGTGACGAAGCTTGTGGCAACTGCTGGTGTGAGAGGAAGGGCGAGCCAGGATGCGGTTGATAACGGAGGGCGATCTCGGTTGGAGCAGTCCGCAGTCAGCGGGGATGTGGACCAGGCGCCGTGGTCGACGACGATTAACGGCGAGAAAGGAAGGGGAAGCCAGGGCACAGGCGTGGAAGGTAGCCATGTATGGTTGACGAAGCCCGCGGTGGAAAAGGGTAGGGAGCAGTCAGCGTGAGCGCAGCTTGTCCATGGTGGGGAGCCGGGGTTCGCTGAGACAGGCAGGTTATCAGTGGAGGCGCTGAAGGGCCGAATGTCACTAGAGGGGTGGCTGAGGTGAGTGTAAGGCAGGAACGAGGAAGGATGGCCTCGGACTGGTTGGGAGAGGAATCTAGTTTGCGTGTTGGTGGTTTTGGCGATGCAGGGGCACGTCTCAATGGGGGCCAATGCGATGAGGGTGGGCCAGAAGGAGATGAGGTTCACGGAATAGTGGCAGAGTCTAAGATAGAGGGAGAAGACGCAGTTGAGGATTCGACTGGCCTAGAGTGTGACAGTTGTGATGCGGGTAGCGACGCAATATCAGAAATGCCAGACAAAAGAGCGAAGGAAATGTCCGAAAATAGGAAGGCATGGGAGCTTGCAATGGAGTCTGGAGCAGTGCAGTATGATGAGGAGGATGATATAATGGTGATATTGCAAGCACAAAATGAAGCGATCGCTCGGAAGAAGAAACAAGCGAAGCAGAAGGAGAAAGCTAGGAGAAGTCGCCCGAAAAATCGAAAAAAGGTGTGTATAAATGTGTTAAAATGAATTTTAGCTCTTGGAATATTAGGGGGTTGGCTGGAGTTGGAAAATTAAGTATGGTGAAAAATTTTAGGAGGAAATTTAATCTGAGTATGCTAGGATTGATAGAGACAAAGAAAGCAGCATTAACTAAGTTTGAAGTAGCCCAACTTTGGGGAAATGATGCAGTTCAGTGGGAGTTTGTCGGCGCGGAAGGGGCGTCAGGAGGTATGCTCTTGATGTGGGATGAAGCAGTATTTAAGCTATATAACTGCTATAAAGGGGATAGATGCTTATGTGTGGATGGTGTGCTGTTGAATAATAACTTTCATTGTGCTTTCTGCCTAGTGTATGGTGCACATGTAAGGGAGGAGAAGTTGTTGGTATGGGAAGAGTTAAGCTTTCTAGCTGGGTTATGTCAAGTGCCGGTTTGTTATCTGGGGGACTTCAACGAGGTTACTCAGGTGGAAGAGAGGAAAGGGGCTGTTTCATTGACGACGTCTGCAGTAGATTTTAAATCATGGATTCAGGATATGGAGTTAGTTGACCTTGCTCTGACTGATCGAACGTTCACTTGGTTCAGGGGCCAGTCCTGCAGTCGCATCGATAGGGTCCTGGTCAGCCTAGAGTGGTTAGAAGAATTTCCGGATACAAGGTTGCGAGGTGGACCTAGAGGATTATCAGACAATTGTCCGTTGATTGTGGATGTGACACGTATGAGAGGGGGACCAAGACCTTTTCGTAGCCTGGATTCTTGGTTTTCTCATCAAGGATTCCGGAGAATGGTAAAGGAGGAGTGGAGGAACTTGGGGGATGCTCCATTCTTGGATAAGCTGAAGGGGTTGACGATTCCACTTGGCAAGTGGCACAAGGAGAATTTTGGAAACATGGATATGAGGATTAAAAAGTTTGAAGAAGAGATCAAGATAGTCGATGACTTGGTGAGCAATGGAGTGTATGATGAGACTATGGAATCTAGAAGAAAGGCACTTGTAAGCTCATGCAAGAAGTGGTATATTAGAAAGGAACTCCATTGGAAGCAGATGTCCCGGTCCAGGCATGCTAAGGAGATGGACAGGAATACTCGTTACTTTCACAACTTAGCCTCAGCTCGAAGGAGAAACAACCGCATTGACTCTAATGATCAATGGAAGGCTAGTACGAAATCAAGCCAGGATCAAGGTTGCTGTACGAAAATTCTATAAAGACTTGTACCATCAGGAGACATCGCCTAATTTAGGGTTCCGGGACGGGCTGGTAGAGCAGATAAGTGAGGAAGAGGCAACAGAGCTGGAGTTGATGCCATCCGTGGAAGAAATAAAGGAAGCAGTTTGGGACTGTGAGGCAACTAAGGCACCAGGAAGTGACGGGTATAATATGAACTTCATTAAGAAGTGTTGGGATGAGGTCGGTAGGGAGTTCACAGAGGCAGTGATGGGATTCTTTCAGTCTACGGTGCTACCTAAGGATTCAAATGTCACTTGGGTGGCACTAGCGCCGAAGTTTGTTGGTGCCAAAGAAATTAAAGATCTCCGGCCGATTAGTATGGTGGGTTGTGTATACAAGGTCATTTCTAAGGTGTTGGTTCGGAGGATGCGGAAGGTTATGCCGGGTTTAGTTGGGGAGACTCAGAGTGCTTTCGTGAAGGGCAGGAAAATACATGATGGGGCTCTGATTGCCTGTGAAACTGTGCAGTGGCTGAAAGTCAAGAAGAAGAGCTCGACGATAATCAAATTAGACTTTCAAAAAGCTTATGATAGGGTCAAGTGAAATTTTGTGGATATTGTTCTGCACAAGATGGGATTTGGCAGTAGGTGGAGGGCTTGGATAAAGGAATGTGTTTGCTCGGCATCTATGTCGGTTCTAATTAATGGTTCCCCCTCGAAGTCGTTCAAAATGGAAAGGGGGCTAAGACAAGGAGACCCTCTGTCCCCCTTTCTGTTTGTGCTAGTGGTGGATGTTCTCCATAGAATGATTCAGGAGGCTGTGAGGAATGAGCGTATCATTCCGATTTTGATTGGGCGAGACAACATTGAGCTCTCACACTTGCAGTTTGCAGACGACACGATCCTATTCTGTCCTGCTGAGGAGGAGACGATTAGGAACTACCAACGTTTGTTGCGTTGCTTTGAGCTGATGTCTGGTTTGAGCATCAACTTTGAAAAGTCCAGTTTTATTCCGGTGAATTGTGAGAGGCGGTGGACACGGAAGATGTGTCATGTATTGGGTTGCAAGGAAGCTTCCTTACCAGTCAGGTACCTGGGCATCTCTCTGGGAGCAAACCCGAGGCTTGTTCGGACATGGAAACCGGTGATTGATAAGGTGGAAGAAAAGCTGAGCCTGTGGAAAGCAAAGTCCCTCAATAAGGCGGGTAAGCTGGTCCTCATTAAATCGGTCCTTAATAGCCTACCTGTTTACTATCTCAGTTTGTACAAGATGCCCAAAGCAGTGGCGGAGAAGCTGATCTCACTACAAAGACGGTTCTTATGGAGTAAAGAGGACGGGGGGTATGGGATGCCGCTAGTAAAATGGGATATAGTAATGGCTCCAAAAAAGGCAGGAGGGTTGGGAGTTGGTGATACAGTGACTCGAAACACAGCCTTACTGTTCAAGTGGTGGTGGAGATTCTCGAAGGAGGACTGTCCTTTATGGAAGAAAGTTGTTTGCTCCTGTAATAATATGAATCCTTCTGAGATGCTGAGTGGACAGCCAATACCTACAAGAGGGGGTCCTTGGAAGGAGATCTGTCAATTACAAATCAGAGAACCTCAGGTGAGAGAAAGGATGGTCAGCGGCTTGTCCATGGAGGTAGGTAATGGCAGATTAATCCGGTTCTGGGAGGATAACTGGTTAGCTAGTGGTCCATTGAAAGATGTGTTTCCAAGACTTTTCTCGGTTTCAAACCTCAAAGGATCCGTTATAGGGGACTGTGGGTTCTGGGATGGGTTAGAGTGGATTTGGAGTTTTCAATGGAGGAGAGAGTTATTCCAATGGGAGTTGGAGCTAGTAAACCAACTTCAAGAGAGGCTACAAACAGTAAAGTTAACAAATGAAAGAGAGGATAGTGTGGTATGGAAATTTGATAAATCTGGTATTTTTCCACTAACTCCTTTGTGCAGGTGCTGCAATTAGAGACTCTTCCGGAGGACATCACAACCTATAGTTTCACTAGTGCTATCTGGAGAGGGTTCGTACCCCCAAAGATCGAGCTATTTGGTTGGTTTGTGTTAGTGGGCAGGGTGAAAACCAAGGATAGATTGTGTAGATTAGGTGTTATTGCACAACAAGATAATTTGTGTGTGTTATGCGGTAAGTCTGAAGAGACGGCGTTTCATTTGTTTATTGGGTGTGAGCTCACTTGGCAGGTGTGGAGTGCTTGGCTGTTCGCTCTTGGGAGGATTTGGACACTGCCAGGTTCTTTAAAGGATCACTTCCTAAGTTGGACGACTGGTTCAGTGCGGAAGGATGAGAGGAAGCGGTGGTTCATTGGATTTTTTGCTGTTATATGGACAATCTGGCTAGAAAGGAATCGTAGAATCTTCAAAAATCAAGTATCTAGTGTGGCAGAAATTCTAAACAGGTCTTTTGAATTCTCTGATGAATGGCTTGGTGGTGAACCCTTTGGTTGTTGATGGCATTGCCGAAGATGACTAGGGGTTGTCATGTACGCTAAGTAATCTGGTGTTGTTCCTGTTCATATGTTGTTATGGTTTACTCTATTGCTCCACCTTGTGTGTTGAGCTCTTTATTTCAAAAAAAGTAATTGTCGACGTTCCTCCCAGCATCGATGTCACATGTATAGAAGTAGTTTCAGCCACGTACTTTCATCACCTAAATAATCAATATGCATTCATCACCATAGTATTTACCTTCGAAAGAAATATTCTGTTATATGCCATTTATTTATGGTAATTGGATTCCTTAATGGTGAAAATCCAGGAATATGTATAGTTTCTAACCTAGAAGTGTTTGTTATGGCTCTTGATGGAAAACTATTTAATATGAGAAAAAATTTTATTTTCTTTAAAAAATCATTTTTATTTAAAATTTAATTTTATGATTTAAAATAATTTTAATATATTAATAGAATGAAATTTGATTCTTTAGTTAATTTTTTTATAATTTTATTCTTAACAAAGTTATTTTATTAATTGTAAATAGAAATATATTTGACATTTGACGTATTAAGTTTGACAGGTATGAGAATTGATTTGAAAATTAGATCTCTTTTAGTCTGATTTGTACATAAGAAAAAAATGAGAATTAGAATTTTCAAAAGAGTTTAAATTGTTTATTTTTAGTTATTCTAAAATAAGAAAAAGAATTCAACTCGAGTGAATTCTAATTTCTAACGTTCCAAATAAGCGCTTAAACAAAACTAAAATAGGAATTGCATTATATTAGCAATACAATTTCCTTTTTTTGTTCTTTTGTTGTTTTCGCATGATAACTTTGAGTGAGACAAGAGCTTCGTTGGTTAGTAAGAAAGTGACTAATCAATATTTACATTCTTTAAAAAAAATAGCAAAAACTTAGGTATATCAGCTGAAATTCTTGTCGTGATTATTAATTGTTTCTATTTAGATAAATTAACTACTGGCCTGCAAAGAATGTGAGGTCTGTATAAGATTTTTGGTTGCCTACATTTGTGGATATGGGTGAAAACAGGCCAGGCTTTGCTCTTAACAGGTGATGAGCGGATAATTTTTATGCTTTTTGGCATTGTTTTTACATAGTTTTCAGTATGATTTAGTTAGTTTTTAGTATATTTTTATTAGTTTTTAAATAAAATTCATAATTCTGGACTTTACTATGAGTTTATATATTTTTCTGTGATTTCAGGTAATTTCTGGCTGAAATTTAGGGACTTGAGAATTGATTTGAAAATTAGATCTCTTTTAGTCTGATTTGTACATAAGAAAAAAATGAGAATTAGAATTTTCAAAAGAGTTTAAATTGTTTATTTTTAGTTATTCTAAAATAAGAAAAAGAATTCAACTCGAGTGAATTCTAATTTCTAACGTTCCAAACAAGCGCTTAAACAAAACTAAAATAGGAATTGCATTATATTAGCAATACAATTTCCTTTTTTTGTTCTTTTGTTGTTTTCGCATGATAACTTTGAGTGAGACAAGAGCTTCGTTGGTTAGTAAGAAAGTGACTAATCAATATTTACATTCTTTAAAAAAAAAATAGCAAAAACTTAGGTATATCAGCTGAAATTCTTGTCGTGATTATTAATTGTTTCTATTTAGATAAATTAACTACTGGCCTGCAAAGAATGTGAGGTCTGTATAAGATTTTTGGTTTCCTACATTTGTGGATATGGGTGAAAACAGGCCAGGCTTTGCTCTTAACAGGTGATGAGCGGATAATTTTTACGCTTTTTGGCATTGTTTTTACATAGTTTTCAGCATGATTTAGTTAGTTTTTAGTATATTTTTATTAGTTTTTAAATAAAATTCACAATTCTGGACTTTACTATGAGTTTATATATTTTTCTGTGATTTCAGGTAATTTCTGGCTGAAATTTAGGGACTTGAGAATTGATTTGAAAATTAGATCTCTTTTAGTCTGATTTGTACATAAGAAAAAAATGAGAATTAGAATTTTCAAAAGAGTTTAAATTGTTTATTTTTAGTTATTCTAAAATAAGAAAAAGAATTCAACTCGAGTGAATTCTAATTTCTAACGTTCCAAACAAGCGCTTAAACAAAACTAAAATAGGAATTGCATTATATTAGCAATACAATTTCCTTTTTTTGTTCTTTTGTTGTTTTCGCATGATAACTTTGAGTGAGACAAGAGCTTCGTTGGTTAGTAAGAAAGTGACTAATCAATATTTACATTCTTTAAAAAAAAAATAGCAAAAACTTAGGTATATCAGCTGAAATTCTTGTCGTGATTATTAATTGTTTCTATTTAGATAAATTAACTACTGGCCTGCAAAGAATGTGAGGTCTGTATAAGATTTTTGGTTTCCTACATTTGTGGATATGGGTGAAAACAGGCCAGGCTTTGCTCTTAACAGGTGATGAGCGGATAATTTTTACGCTTTTTGGCATTGTTTTTACATAGTTTTCAGTATGATTTAGTTAGTTTTTAGTATATTTTTATTAGTTTTTAAATAAAATTCACAATTCTGGACTTTACTATGAGTTTATATATTTTTCTGTGATTTCAGGTAATTTCTGGCTGAAATTTAGGGACTTGAGCAAAAATCAGATTCAGAGGTTGAAGAAGGACTGCAGATGCTGTTGGATTCTGACCTCCCTGCACTCAAAGTGGATTTTCTGGAGCTACCGAACTCCAAATGGCACGCTCTGAATTGCGTTGGAAAGTAGACATCCAAGGCTTTCCAGCAATATATAATAGTCCATACTTTGCCCGAGTTTAGACGACACAAACTGGCCTTCAACGCCAGCTCTCTGCCCTATTCTGGAGTTAAACGCCAGAAACAGGTTACAAACTGGTGTTCAACTCCAAGGGAGACCTCTACACGTGAAAGCTTCAATGCTCAGCCCAAGCACACACCAAGTGGGCCCCGAAAGTGGATTTCTACATCATTTACTCATTTCTGTAAACCCTAGTAACTAGTTTAGTATAAATAAGACTTTTTACTATTGTATTTACATCTTTATCTGATCTTTGATCAGTTTTATGCTATCTTAGACCTTTATGGAGGCTGGCCATTCGGCCATGCCTGGACCTTGTTCATATGTATTTTCAACGGTAGAGTTTCTACACACCATAGATTAAGGTGTGGAGCTCTGCTGTTCCTCATGAATTAATGCAAAGTACTATTGTTTTTCTATTCAATTCAAGCCTATTTCTTATCTAAGATATACACTTGTTCTTCAACCTGGGGAAGGTGATGATCCGTGACACTCATCATCATTCTCACCTATAAACGCATGCCTGACAACCACTTCCGTTCTACTTGCAATAGCTTAAGTGCATATCTCTTAGCCTCCTGGTTCATGACGCATGGTTGCCTCACCTGACAACCGAGCCTTTCATTCCATGAGATCAGAGTCTTCGTGGTATAGGCTAGAATTATTGGCGGCCATTCTTGAGATCCGGAAAGTCTAAACCTTGTCTGTGGTATTCCGAGTAGGATCCGAGAAGGGATGGCTGTGACGAGCTTCAAACTCGCGAGTGCTGGGCTTAGTGACAGACGCAAAAGGATTACTGAATCCTATTCCAATATGATCGAGAATTGACAGATGAATAGTCGTGCGGTGACAGCACATTTTGGACCATTTTCACTGTGAGGATGGGATGTAGCCATTGACGATGGTGATGCCCTACATAACGCTTGCCATGGAAAGGAGTAGGAATGATTGGATGAAGACAACAGAAAAGCAGAGGTTCAGGAGGAACAAAAGCATCTCCATACGCTTATCTGAAATTCTCACCAATGAATTACATAAGTATTTCTATCCTATTTTACGTTTTATTTATCTTTTAATTATTAAAACTCTATAACCATTTGAATCCGCCTGACTGAGATTTACAAGGTGACGATAGCTTGCTTCAAGCCGACAATCTCCGTGGGATCGACCCTTACTCACGTAAGGTTTATTACTTAGACGACCCAGTGCACTTGTTGGTTAGTTGTGCGAAGTTGTGACAAAGTGTGATTCACGTTTGAGAGCACCAAGTTTTTGGCGCCATTGTTGATGATCACAATTTCGTGCACCAAGTTTTTGGCGCCGTTGCTGGGGATTATTCGAGTTTGGACAACTGACGGTTCATCTTGTTGCTCAGATTAGGTAATTTTATTTTAATTTTAAGCTTTTTGTTTTTATTATTTTTAATTTCGAAAATTTTTTTTAAAATATTATTAAATTATTCTATGGCTTCAGAATTTTTAAGAATGAATTCTAGAGTTTCATGAAACATGTTGAAGCCTGGTTGGCTGTAAAACCATGTCTAATTCTTTTGGACCGAGGCTTCCACTCATCAGCACAGAAGCAAGTTGAATGAAGTATCAGCTGTTGTATGTCTGATTTGTATCTGCTAAAGCTTGGCTGGCCATTGGCCATGTCTAGTGTTTTGGACCGGAACTTTCACTGAAAGCTTGGCTGGCTAGTAAGCCATGTCTAATTCCTAGACTGCAGCTTTAGACTAACATTGCAAGATTCCTGGAATTCCTATTAAAAATTTTGAAATCCTTATTTTGCTTTTTCCAAATAATTTTCGAAAAATACCAAAAATTTTAATAAAATCATAAAATAAAAAATAATTTGATGTTTCTTGTTTAAGTCTTGTGTCAGTTTTTAAGTTTGGTGTCAATTGCATATTTATCTCTTTCTTGCATTTTTCGAAAATCCATGCATTGCATTCTTCATGATCTTCAAGTTGTTCTTGGTAAGTCTTCTTATTTGATCTTCATATTTTCTTGTTTTGTGTCTTTTCTTGTTTTTCATATGCATTTTCAATTGTTAGTGTCTAAAGTTTGAAAATTTCTAAGTTTGGTGTCTTGCATGTTTTTCTTTTCTTAAAAAGTTTCAAAAATAAGTTCTTGGTGTTCATCTTGACATTCATAGTGTTCTTGCATGCATCATTTGTTTTGATCCAAAACTTTCATGCATTGAGTCTTTTTCATGTTTCTCTCTTCCTTCATTAAAAATTCAAAAAAAAAATATATCTTTCCCTTATTTCACTCATAATTTTCGAAAATTTGATTTGATTTAGTCAAAAGTTTTTAAAATTTAGTATTTTCTTATGAGTCAAGTCAAAATTTCAATTTAAAAACCTTATCTTTTTCAAATCTTTTTCAAAAATCAAATCTTTTTCATTTTTCTTTCATAATTCTCGAAAATTTCAAATTGATTTTCAAAAATCTTTTTCTTATTTTGTTTCATAATTTCAAAATCTTTACTAACAATTAATGTGATTGATTCAAAAATTGTAAGTTTGTTACTTGCCTATTAAGAAAGGTTCAATCTTTAAATTTTAAATTCATATCTTTTTGTTTCTTGTTAGTCAAGTAATCAACTTTAATTTTCAAAATCAAATCTTTTTAAATTTCTTTTTCAAATCTTTTTCAAAATAAGTTTTAATCACATATTTTTCAAAATCAATTTCAAAATCTTTTCTAACTTCTTTTTTAACTTCTTATCTTTTCAAAATTTGATTTTCAAATCTTTTTCAATTAACCACTTAACTTTTTGTTTGATTCTTATCTTTTTCAAAACTACCTAACTAACTCTCTCTCTCTAATTTTCGAAAATCACCATCCTCTTTTTCAAAATTCCTTTTAAATTAACTAATTGTTTTAAATTTTAATTTAATTCAATTTCATTTTCCTTTTTTTAATTTTCAAATTTTAACTTTAATTTTTAAATTAAAAACAAAAATATTTTTCTTTTCTTTTCAATTATTTTTGAATTGTTCCCTCTCTCATCTTCTTCTAATTATTTATTCATTTACTAACACTTCTCTTCCACCCAAGAATTCGAACTCACTCTTCCCCTCTGTGTTTGGATTCTTATCTTTTCCTTCCTTTATTTTTCTCTTCTTATACTTACATAAGGAATCTCTATACTGTGACATAGAGGATTCCATATTTTCTTTTGTGTTCTCTTCTTTTTCATATGAGCAGGAGCAAGGATAAGAACATTCTTGTTGAAGCTGATTCGGAACCTGAAAGGACTCTGAAGAGGAAGCTAAGAGAAGCTAAAACACAATACTCTAAAGAGGACTTTACAGAAATTTTCGAAAAAGAATGAGACATGGCCAAAAATAATAACAATGCAAGAAAGATGCTTGGTGACTTTACTGCACCAAATTCCAACTTACATGGAAGAAGCATCTTAATCCCCACCATTGGAGCAAACAATTTTGAGCTTAAACCTCAATTAGTTTCTCTGATGCAACAGAACTGCAAGTTTCATGGACTTCCATCTGAAGATCTTTTTCAGTTCTTAACTGAATTCTTGCAGATCTGTGATACTGTTAAGACCAATAGGGTTGACTTCGAGGTCTACAGGCTTATGCTTTTCCCGTTTACTGTAAGAGACAGAGCTAGAATATGGCTGGACTCTCAACCTAAGGATAGTCTGAACTCTTGGGATAAGTTGGTCATGGCTTTCTTAGCCAAGTTCTTTCCTCCTCAAAAGCTTAGCAAGCTTAGAGTGGATGTTCAAACCTTCAGACAAAAAGAAGGTGAATCCCTCTATGAAGCTTGGAAGAGATACAAGCAACTGACCAAAAAGTGTCCTTCTGACATGCTTTCAGAATGGACCATCCTGGATATATTCTATGATGGTCTGTCTGAATTATCTAAGATGTAATTGGACCATTCTGCAGGTGGATCCATTCACCTAAAGAAAACGTCTGCAGAAGCTCAGGAACTCATTGACATGGTTGCAAATAACCAGTTCATGTACACTTCTGAAAGGAATCCTGTGAGTAATGGGACGCCTCAGAGGAAGGGAGTTCTTGAAATTGATACTCTGAATGCCATATTGGCTCAGAATAAAATATTGACTCAGCAAGTCAATATGATCTCTCAGAGTCTGAATGGATTGAAGGAATCATCCAACATTACTATAGAGACATCTTCTGAAAAAGAAGCTTATGATTCTGAGAACCCTGCAATAGCAGAGGTGAATTACATGGGTGAACCCTATGGAAACACCTATAATCCCTCATGGAGAAATCATCCAAATTTCTTATGGAAGGATCAACAAAAGCCTCAACAAGGCTTTAATAATGGTGGAAGAAACAGGTTTAGCAGTAGCAAGCCTTTTTCATCATCCACTCAGCAATAGATAGTGAATTCTGAGCAGAATCCATCTAGCTTAGCAAATATAGTCTCTGATCTATCTAAGGCCACTTTAAGTTTCATGAATGAAACAAGGTCCTCCATTAGAAATTTGGAGGCACAAGTGGGCCAACTGAGTAAAAGGGTCACTGAAACTCCTCCTAGTACTCTCCCAAGCAATACAGAAGAAAATCCAAAGAGAGAGTGCAAGGCCATTGATTTGACCATCATGGCCGAACCTACAAGGGAGGAGGAGGACGTGAATCCTAGTGAGGAAGACCTCCTGAGATGCTCAGTGACCAATAAGGAGTTTCCCTTTGAGGAACCAAAGGAATCTGAGACTCATCTAGAGACCATAAAGATTCCATTGAACCTCCTTCTGCCCTTTATGAGCTCTGATGAGTATTCTTCTTCTGAAGAGAATGAAGACGTCACTAAAGAGCAAGTTGCTAAGTACCTTGGTGCAATCATGAAGCTGAAAGCCAAATTATTTGGTAATGAGACTTGGGAAGATGAACCTCCCTTGCTCACCAATGAACTGAATGCATTGGATAGGCAGAAATTACCTCAAAAGAAATAGGATCCTGGTAAATTCTTAATACCCTGTAACATAGGCACCATGACCTTTGAGAAGGCTCTGTGTGACCTGGGGTCAGGAATAAACTTAATGCCACTCTCTGTAATGGAGAAACTTGGGATCTTTGAGGTGCAAGCTGCCAAAGTCTCATTAGAGATGGCAGACAACTCAAGAAAACAGGTTTATGGACAAGTAGAAGACGTGTTAGTAAAGGTTGAAGGCCTTTACATCCCTGCTGATTTCATAATCCTAGACACTGGGAAGGATGAGGATGATTCCATCATCCTTGGAAGACCCTTCCTAGCCATAGCAAGAGCTGTGATTGATGTGGACAGAGGAGAGTTGGTCCTTCAACTGAATGAGGACAACCTTGTGTTTAAGACTCAAGGATCTCTTTCTGTAACCATGGAGAGGATGCATGAAAAGCTTCTCTCACTTCAGAGTCAACCAAAGCCCCCACAGTCAAACTCTAAGTTTGGTGTTGGGAGGCCACAACCAAACTCCAAGTTTGGTGTTGAACCCCCACATTCAAACTCTAAATTTGGAGTTGGGAGGTCCCAACCTTGCTCTGATTATCTGTGAGGCTCCATGAGAGCTCACTATCAAGCTATTGACATTAAAAAAGCGCTTGTTGGGAGACAACCCAATGTTATTTAATTATATTTAATTTTATTTTTATTGTTATTTTCGTGTTCATTAGGTTGATGATCATGTGGAGTCACAAAAACTACTGAAAAAAAAATAGAATGGAAAACAGCATTAAAAACAACACACCCTGGAGGAGGAGCATTCTGGCGTTTAAACGCCAGAAACAAGCATCTTTCTGGCGTTAAACGCCAGAAACAAGCATCTACCTGGCATTAAACGCTAGAAACAGGCTACTTTTGGGCGTTTAATGCCAAAAATAGGCAGCAGTCTGGCGTTAAACACCAGGATTGCACAGCAAGGGCGTTTTACACGCCTAATTAGAGCAGGGATGTTAAGTCCTTGACCCATTAGGATCTGTGGACCCCACAGGATCCCCACCTACCTTCTTCTCTCCTTTTCACACATTTTCATAACTCTCTTTCCCAAATACCCTTCACCAATCACCTCAATCACTCTTCCCCATCACCTCTTC
The DNA here is from genome assembly GCF_059453495.1 of Arachis ipaensis. NCBI lineage: Eukaryota > Viridiplantae > Streptophyta > Magnoliopsida > Fabales > Fabaceae > Arachis > Arachis ipaensis. Next base: position 116,004,902 of record NC_142440.1, read on the forward strand.
ACCATTCACATCCAACAATCTTCCCTATAAACCCCACCTACCTCCAAAATTCAAACTCTTTTCCCTCCCAAACCCAACTCTAATGGCCAAACCCTAAACCTCCCCGCACCCCTATATAATCCCTCATTCCTTCTTCATTTTCACACAACACAACCCATTCTTCTTATCCTTGGCCGAATACACACCTCTCTCCCTCTCCTCCATTCTTTTTCTTCTTCTTCTCCTTCTTTCTTTCTTCTTTTGCTCGGGGACGAGCAAATATTTTAAGTTTGGTGTGAAAAAAGCATTTTTTTTTGTTTTTCCATAACCATCAATGGCACCTAAGGCCAGAGAATCCTCAAGAAAGAGGAAAGGGAAGGCAATTGCTTCCACCTCTGAGTCATGGGAGATGGAGAGATTCATCTCAAAGGTCCATCAAGACCACTTCTATGAAGTTGTGACCAAGAAGAAAGTGATCCCTGAGGTTCCTTTGAAGCTAAAAAAGAATGAGTATCCGGAGATCCGACTTGAGATCCAAAGAAGAGGTTGGAAAGTTCTCACCAACCCTATTCAATAAGTCGGGATCTTAATGGTTCAAGAGTTCTATGCAAATGCATGGATCACTAGGAACCATGATCAAAGTGTGAACCCGAATCCAAAGCATTGGCTCACCATGGTTCGGGGGAAATACTTAGATTTCAGTCTGAAAAATGTAAGGCTGGCGTTCAACTTGCCAATGATGGAAGAAAACGCACGCCTCTACACTAGAAGGGTCAACTTTAATCAAAGGTTGGACCAAGTCCTCATGGACATATGTGTAGAAGGAGCTCAATGGAAGGTTGACTCAAGAGGCAAGCCGGTTCAATTAAGAAGAATGGACCTTAAGCCTGTAGCTAGAGGATGGTTGGAGTTCATTCAGTGCTCAATCATTCCTACTAGCAACCGGTCTGAAGTTACTATAGACCGGGCCATCATGATCCATAGTATCATGATTGGGGAGGAAGTAGAGGTTCATGAGATTATACCTCAAGAACTCTACAAGGTGGCTGACAAGTCATCCACTTTGGCAAGGTTAGCCTTTCCTCACCATGAAATCCCTGAGATGCCTCAGGGGATGCACTTTCCTCCATAGAATTATTGGGAGCAAATCAACACCTCCCTAGGAGAATTAAGTTCCAACATGGGACAACTAAGGATGGAGCACCAAGAGCACTCCATCATCCTCCATGAGATTAGAGAAGATCAAAGAGCTATGAGGGCGGAGCAACAAAGACAAGGAAGAGACATAGAGGAGCTCAAGAGCACCATTGGTTCTTCAAGAAGAGGAAGACGCCACCCTCACTAAGGTGGACCCGTCCTTAATCTCCTTGTTCTTATTTTCCTGTTTTTTGTTTACTATGCTTTATGTTTATGTTTGTGTCTTATTACATGATCATTAGTATTTAAGTGTCTATGCCTTAAAGTTATGAATGTCCTATGAATCCATCACCTCTCTTAAATGAAAACTGTTTTAATTACAAAAGAACAAGAAGTACATGGTTTCGAATTCATCCTTGAAACTAGTTTAATTATTTTGATGTGGTGACAATACTTTTTGTTCTCTGAATAAATGCTTGAATAGTGCATATGTCTTTTGATATTGTGGTTTATGAATGTTAAATATGTTGGCTCTTGAAAGAATGATGAAAAAGGAGAAATATTGTTTATAATCTGAAAAATCATAAAATTGATTCTTGAAGCAAGAAAAAGCAGTGAATACAAAAGCTTGTGAAAAAAAAAAGAAAAATGGCAAAAAAAAGAGAAAGAAAAAGAAAAAGCAAGCAGAAAAAGCCAAAAGCTCTTTAAACCAAAAGGCAAGAGCAAAAAGCCAATAGCCCTTAAAACCAAAAGGCAAGGGTAATAAAAAGGATCCAAGGCTTTGAGCATCAGTGGATAGGAGGGCCTAAAGGAATAAAATCCTGGCCTAAGCGGCTAAACCAAGCTGTCCCTAACCATGTGTTTTTGGCGTGAAGGTGTCAAGTGAAAACTTGAGACTGAGCGGTTAAAGTCGAGGTCCAAAGCAAAAAGAAGAGTGTGCTTAAGAACCCTGGACACCTCTAATTGGGGACTCTAGCAAAGCTGGGTCACAATCTGAAAAGGTTCACCCAGTTATGTGTCTGTGGCATTTATGTATCCGGTGGTAATACTGGAAAACAAAGTGCTTAGGGCCACGGCCAAGACTCATAAAGTAGCTATGTTCAAGAATCAACATACTGAACTAGGAGAATCAATAACACTATCTGAATTATGAGTTCCTATAGATGCCAATCATTCTGAACTTCAAGGGATAAAGTGAGATGCCAAAACTATTCAAGAGGCAAAAAGCTACTAGTCCCGCTCATCTAATTGGAGCTAAGTTTCATTGATATTTTGGAATTTATAGTATATTCTCTTCTTTTTATCCTATTTGATTTCCAGTTGCTTGGGGACAAGCAACAATTTAAGTTTGGTGTTGTGATGAGCGGATAATTTATACGCTTTTTGGCATTGTTTTTACATAGTTTTCAGTATGATTTAGTTAGTTTTTAGTATATTTTTATTAGTTTTTAAATAAAATTCACAATTCTGGACTTTACTATGAGTTTGTGTATTTTTCTGTGATTTCAGGTAATTTCTGGCTGAAATTTAGGGACTTGAGCAAAAATCAGATTCAGAGGTTGAAGAAGGACTGCAGATGCTGTTGGATTCTGACCTCCCTACACTCAAAGTGGATTTTCTGGAGCTATAGAACTCCAAATAGTGCGCTCTGAATTGTGTTGGAAAGTAGACATCCAGGGCTTTCCAGCAATGTATAATAGTCCATACTTTGCCCGAGTTTAGATGACTCAAACGGGCGTTCAACGCCAACTCTCTGCCCTATTCTGGAGTTAAACGCCAGAAACAGGTTGCAAAGCAGAGTTAAACGCCAGAAACAGGTTACAAACTAGCGTTCAACTTCAAGGAAGACCTCTACACGTGAAAGCTTCAATGCTCAGCCCAAACACACACCAAGTAAGTGGATTTCTGCATCATTTACTCATTTTTGTAAACCCTAGTAACTAGTTTAGTATAAATCGGACTTTTTACTATTGTATTTACATCTTCATCTGATTTTTGATCAGTTTTATGCTATCTTAGACCTTTATGGAGGCTGGCCATTTGGCCATGCCTGGACCTTGTTCTTATGTATTTTCAACGGTAGAGTTTCTACATACCATAGATTAAGGTGTGGAGCTCTGCTGTTCCTCATGAATTAATGCAAAGTACTATTATTTTTCTATTCAATTCAAGCCTATTTCTTATCTAAGATATACACTTGTTCTTCAACCTGAGGAAGGTGATGATCTATGACACTCATCATCATTCTCACCTATGAACGCGTGCCTGACAACCACTTCCGTTCTACTTGCAATAGCTTAAGTGCATATCTCTTAGCCTCCTGGTTCATGACGCATGGTTGCCTCACCTAACAACCGAGCCTTCTATTCCATGAGATCAGAGTCTTTGTGGTATATGCTAGAATTATTGGCGGCCATTCTTGAGATCCGGAAAGTCTAAACCTTGTCTGTGGTATTCCGAGGTGGATCCGGGAAGGGATGGCTGTGACGAGCTTCAAACTCACGAGTGCTAGGCATAATGACAGACGCAAAAGGATTAATAAATCCTATTCCAGTATAATCGAGAACCGACAGATGAATAGCCGTGTGGTGACAGCGCATTTTGGACCATTTTTACTGTGAGGATGGGATGTAGCCATTGACGACGGTGATGCCCTACATAACGCTTGCCATGGAAAGGAGTAGGAATGATTGGATGAAGACAGCAGGAAAGCAGGGTTCAGGAGGAACAAAAGCATCTCCATATGCTTATCTGAAATTCTCACCAATGAATTACATAAGTATTTCTATCCTATTTTACGTTTTATTTATCTTTTAATTATTAAAACTCTATAACCATTTGAATCCGCCTGACTGAGATTTACATGGTGACCATAGCTTGCTTCAAGCCGACAATCTCCGTGGGACTGACCTTTACTCACGTAAGGTTTATTACTTGGACGATCCAGTGCACTTGCTGGTTAGTTGTGCGAAGTTGTGACAAAGTGTGATTCACGTTTGAGAGCACCAATCTTTGGCGCCATTATTGATGATCACAATTTCGTGCACCAACAGGTCTGACCTATCATGAAGTTAATTGGTCTGAGCTTGGTGTAAGAACCATATTTTAGAATAAAATAATAATTTAATTGCTCAGGATAAGTTCGAAAATATAGAAATATTATTTTGAAAATATAAAGGTGAAACTTGGATTCAGTAAATTTTTTCGAGCGGGAAAAAGTATTTTGCTGTTGACATATGCGTAAAAACACGTATCAGTAAATTAGCCGGCAGTACCAGTTTAAGTCTGTACGGTACTGCGTGAGATCAATAAAAACTGTAGAAAAACTTAGAAAAATATTTAAAGTTGAAAATCGGACGTTAATTCTAAAGATTTGGCCCAAAGTTTTAAACGGGCCAAAAATATTAACGGGTTGAACCGGACCCAATGCCCAACATATATAAACCCATTAATGAGCCAAATCAACTCATTTCATTGACAAAGAAAGGAAGCCACGCTGGTTTGAGAAGAGAAGGGAGAAGAGGGTTTGGCACTATTCACCTCCATCTTCCTCAAGCCATAACTTGAGCTACAGTGCTCCAATTGACGAGACGTTTGTGGTCACATGAAGCTCTCGTCGAGCTCTTCAATTCTAGCTAAACAGAGTAGGTAAGAACTTGAAATCCATACTCCAATTTCCAGTCCTAACAAATTTCACATTTCTGAGTATTGTTTTGAGTAGATTTTGTGATTTTGGTTGTTTAGGTATGATCTAGTAGCGAGTTATTATTGGATTTTATCGTAATTCACAGTGGGTAAGGTAAAAAAATTCTATACCCTTGTGATTTGTCATATTTGTGAATCCTAGGTTTTTATTTTAGTAATTTATATAGTTTAACTTGGAAATTTTTGTTGGTTGGAATTGAATTGAGGAATTGGTGCATATGGAGTTGATCTTTGGTGGCTAAGCATTGTTGAGCTTGTTTGAGGACTCAACTTGGTGAATTTGTACATATTTAGAATCGACCAAGGTATAGTTTCGGTTTTCTTTATATAATATGTAATGTTTTGTGACACTTAGGTTAATGGCCTTTAAGATAGGATCGAATGATGTGGTTGTATGATTAATTACATATAAATACTATGGTTGATGATGATTTTGATAAAGGTTGAAGGAGTTGTATAAGGTGGAGTATGAATATTGATGATTATGATGATTGTGATAATTGGATGAACTATGATGTTGATAATGGGTAATTATTGATGTGTTGGTGATTGACTATGTTGTTGTTGATAGATGATGAGGAATTTGAGAATTTATGATGATAAGTTGATGAACAATGTTTGTGAGGATTTAGAATAGTGTATATGTGAATTGTTTGATGTTGGACTTGTTGATTATGTTTAAGATGGTTATATTGAGAAGACATTAAGGAAATTAGGAGAATCTGATAGTTTGATAGCTAGATGCTTGAGAAACGGTTGGAAAGTGTTTACTATGAATATTTAGTTGTGTTGAATGTGTTTTGTTTGGTTTGGTTTTAGAAGTTTTGGAAAAAAAAAACTAGAGAATCGTCACTTTTGGTCAAAACCTATTTTTAGTGAACTTTGACAGATCATAACATGAGTCTTGATTTTTGAAATTGATTGGATTTTATTTTAAATTAAAGATGATTTAAAGAGCTTTAAAGTGACATAAAGTTTGAGGAAATTAGAATTTTACAAAGGAAGTTATGAGCATTTGAAGTTCAATACAAAAATCTAAAATTCTGCAGCTTTAAATTTTTCTAAGTCTGATACAGCATGCATACGCGGCACACGCACGCGACGCGGGTAATGGCCTCTGCCCAACACTCCCGCGTACGTGGTGCATGGATGCGAACGTGGCATGGTCCAATTTTACTTGGGTGCGTACGCAGCACATTGGCCACGCGCATGCGGATGAGTTTTCTTCAACGTGTGCGTACGCATGACAGGGGTGTGCGTATGCACAACCACTGTTTTGCTGAAAAAATATTTTCTTCACTTTTTTAAGGATTCTCTAGCTTTCTAAACTTCTTTAATTACTGTTTAAGATTTTTATCTAGTAATTAGGTCCTATGACTATTAGAGGTGAGTTACTAAATTAAATTGATGAAATTCTGTTATAACTTTAGAAGACTGTGACTAGGCTTGGGATGAAATACTTTGAGTGTCTGGACGGAGTGTTGAGGTGACAATGAATTGGGAAACATGAATGATTATGGTTAATGATATGAATATTAGCAAACTTGTGCTACGAGCAGTGATCTCCGAGATTGAGTATGTGATTGTGATATGCATTATTCTCCATCGTAGGGGTTGTGCCAATCTCCTGCCTATATTCGGATGTTAGGATTGTGAAATTCTCCCGCTTACGTGACATGCATTGAATTGGTAAGTCACTATGCGCGTCAAACAAGAGCTGTGGCATGTCCCGCTTGTCGAGGTAGTGGTGCTAGCGTAGGGGCCGAGGCAGACTCCCACCTACATTGAGATGTGAGGACTGAGGCAGTCTCTCACTCGCATAACCTTCTCTGCTGCCAGAGTTACCTCAGGCACTATAACCCGAAAGAGTCTGCCGGGAACTATAACTCGCGGGGCACAAGAAAGAGTGGGCAGGGAACTATATCCCTGGACGTGGTAGAAAGGCGACATCCCGGGGATGTTTCGGGTTGACATTTTGAACCAACAAGTGATATCATGAGCTAATAGGATAGTCATTTATCATGTGCATCTTTTAAGTGTTTTGATTGCTTTGCTTATTTGTATCTCTTGCCTAAATGTATAACATGCTTACTTGCTTCCTGATTTACTTGCTGTATATTCATATTACATGTGATTTACTTGCTTGCATTATTTGTGTTTGTCTGGTGGTGAGGAGTTTAGGTAGGCAGTGGCGATGGGATCGCACGGAGGGTAGGTTGGTGAAGGCTGTGGGACAGCGGTGCTTTAGTGATAGTTAGAAATTCCTTAATTTAGATTACCTTATTCATAGTTTAAGTTATTTACTTCTTTAGGCTTCAATATATTTGTATTGATGTGAAGTTTTAGGATTGCCTTTGGCGTCATGGAACCTTATATCTTACATATTGGACACCGTTACCATACCGATAACCTCCCGTTCTCATACCATATGTTGTTGTTTTTCAGATGTAGGTCGTAACCCACTTTGGTGAATTGCGCGACGGTGACAGCGCGGAAGATCTTTTGCTATCTTTTTGTATTTTTGTTATTATGATGTAGTTACTCTCTCGTCATTTGTATTTATATAACTTTGTTGCCTTAGAGGCTTTATTTCTAAAAACCTTGAGAGATAGGTTGTTGCTGTTTGAACTTCAAAACTTTGTTGTATTCAGTTTGACTAGCCAGCCTAAATTCCACAGGCTGTGACTAGTCCTCTTTTTGTATCATATATATATATATATATATATATATATATATATATATATATATATATATATCTTGTTTACCTTAATTATTATTACCTTGTGTATTCTGGACCTATCTACAAAGTTATATATATATATATATATATATATATATATATATATATATATATATATATATATTATGTCTTGTTCTTTTCGTGCAAACACGTTTTGTTATCGTGTGTGAACGCTTCGCGTTTTGTAATTCCGCTTTTTGCGACTTTGAGCTTTTATTCCTTCATCGGACTTCTAGTATTACTACTTCTTTCTATATATATAGTATGATATGAGCTTTAGGATGGTCATGGCACTATGTTATCTTTTGCTTTACGGCTAGAGGTAAGATTTAGGGTAATAAGGTGTTACACCTGGCCTGCAGCCTGCTATAGGCTTTTTTTTAAGTACTAAACTTGGCCTGTTATCTAGCCTGACCTGGCATAAAATCTGTTACAAGGGTTGATAATTTTTTTTTACAAAAATAAAAATATTATTTAAAAACTATTTTTTAATAAAAATATTTATATGTAATATGTTATATTTAATATTTATAAAAAAATTTAAACTTTTAAAGTATTTAAAATATACAAAAGTATTTATAATAAAATATAATAAATTTAAAATATCTCTTGAATAACAAAAAAAAACACAAGATCTAAGTTTAATTATTCTAAGTTGAAGTAAAACATAAAAAACTAAAAATAAGATATCATAAACTATGCTATTTATATGAGGCGTGCGGATATGCGGATCTGTGGATTCGATCCACAGATATCACTGCCAAATCTGCAATCCGATCTTACCATAGTGTGGATCAGATCTGATCCAATCTGATGGCTCTACGGATCGGATAATATCCACAAAATCGGATCAGATGCGGATAATTACCATGGATATGCGGATATTATCCAATTCATGTGCAACTCTACATAATAATTTTGATACTAAAAGTCTTTTTTAATAATTAAGTCTTTCTAACGGCTTTTAGAGTAATTTTTTCAAACTTTATTGGTGAACAGTATTGTATAGGTGAAAAACAAAATATGTACTATACAAGAAATAGAATAATACCATCAATTTAACATGCAAAATTCAAAAATTATCATATAAAAACTATAGGCCAAAACTTCGAAACTATCTACTATACTTAATTGTAATTACGTGTGATCACAGTGAGACAATATTCTACTATAATTGTAGTAACTAATGAGTACTAGAAAGTTTATATCTAAAATCTAGTGTATATCCTCGCAATACTTTGATTTTGCATCTTACACTCTCTACAATATTAAACTCTATACAACATTAAACTCATTAAATACAACACACCATCGTAGGAATGGAGGGAGTTAAACTTTTATTTTGAGTCTCTTGAGTCTACAAGAAAGGTTTATCTCTAAGTTGGCGATCGTTGCAATTGCAAATGGGCTTACACAATTTTAAAAAAGAGCTCTGATACTAATTTGTAAAAAATAACAAACAAAGAATATTAGAGAAATAGGGAAGTAAAGTAGCCCAATTTTTCCAAATAAATTTATGAATTCACTTTGCCACTCTCAGCCTCTCAACTCCCCTATATCCCGCAATATTTAAATGAAAGCATCTATGTAAACTAGCATATAATTTCGTTATTTGCACTCTCTTATAAGTTAGTTAAACTTCAAAGGCCCACTCAATCTTTTTAATTTTTGATTTTGCTTTATTTTCAAACTATTCATGAATTTTCTATGTAAGAAATGAAATAATGATTATAGACTTTAGAAGCAAAGTACAAACGCGGCAAAAACTTAGAAATGAAACCAAATTAAAATGCACATTGTTGGATGCAAAGTATGAGTGTGCTCAACAAGTCACAATGTTTCAAAAGTTGTCTTTCTAACTCTACTGCAACTAGTATTGAAAAGATTACCATATATACTAAAAGTTATGTACAAGGATAAAAGGAGATTGCACTTTTTACACCTTTTAAGGGAGTAAATTATAATTTTTTACCATCAAAGATTTTGATACTAACAAAAATAATTACAAAAAACTAAAATAATGTTATAAATATGAAAGATGAGTTTGGTTTGATAAAAATACACAATTGTTAAATATTTGTTGACTCTTGATAAGTGGATTTCTTATACACTTTTTCATTGCATTTTCATATTGTTTTTAGTAAGATTTTATTAATTTTAGTAAGTTTTAGTATGTTTTAGTGCAAAATTCATCTTTTGGATGCTACTTTGAGTTTTTGTGATTTTTCTATGATTTTAGGTGATTTTTAGGTAAAATTAGCAAGATTGGCAAAGTCTTGCTCAAAGCTGAAGAAAGGATAGCAGATGCTGTTAAGTCCTGACCTCCGTGCATTCCAACAAGCATTTCATGAGCTATAGAGGTCCCATTGATGCGTTCTCAATGGTGTTGGGAAGCTAACTTCCAGAACTTTTCATCAATATATAATAGTTTATACTTCTCTTCTAGATCACTACCCCTAATTGGCATTGAATGTCCACATCTGGAGTTCAACGCCCAAGACGGACCAAAGCCCAACGTTGAACGCCCAAGACTGGCGTTCAACGCCACCAAGGGACTAAGGGAGCATGCACTCACCCCCTAACTGGTGTTCTACGCCCATCCTCCAAGTTGAATGCCAGGCTTGGACGAAGCATAAGACCAAAGTGGGCCCAAAGTAGATTTTAGCACTCCTTAGCTTATGCAGTCTTATCTTTGTACTTTTTAATTTTAAATTAACTTCTTTTAGGGATAGCATCTCCTATATATAGAGGAGATCACCTAGGTTTATGCGTCGAACTTGTATGATACTTTTACTTTCAGACCTTCGTGTTCTCTGTAAATTATGAGCAATTAAACCTCCTAGGTTAAGGTTAGGAGCTCTGCTGATTTCTATGGATTAATTATATTACTGTTTCTATTTTAATATATGTTTGATTTTCTTCTATGATGTATTGTCGTTCTTCATTCAAATGAGAATGGGTATGTCCCTTTCATTACATGAGTTTTGTACAAGTCCTGACCCGGATAGTATTGAGCTAAAGCTTGAGAATGCATCACTTGAACCAATAACTCATCTGGGCTAATCAAGGATAAGTGACATATAATCTGGTTAGTTATGGGCGATGATGTTCTTGTGGCGCTAAGGCTAGAATTATAGAGCATCATTCTCCGATCCAGAAGACCTGACCTTGTCTGTGGCGTTTTGAGTAGAATCAATAAAAGGAGAGTGAATTGCGTGGTCTTCATCTTCGGCCATGTTGAATGACCATTGACAACGGCATTTGCTATGGTTTAGAGGAGATTAACTTGATGAGGGGATATGAGTTAATCATTTATAGCTTTGCCATCGAATGAATCATTCATTGTTGAAGTAGTCAGTAAGATGTATTAATCCATAAAGATAAAGCATCTCCGAAGCCTTAACTATTTTATCATTATTGTTTCTATATCAATTCTTTACTGTTTTCTTTATTTTCTTGTTTATGCGTGGTACGGAATTTATAGCCCACAAACTAACTGGCAAGTGTACTGGGTCGTACCAAGTAATAGCTCAGGTGAGTGAGGGTCGATCCCACGAGGATTGATGGATCAAGCAACAATAATTGAGTGATTGGCTTAGTCAGACAAGCAGAAAATAGTGTTTGAAAGTCCAAAAAGCATTAAATAGTAAATTCAGAGTTTGAAGACAAGCAAGTGAATAAGTTGGGAATAAAATATGGATAAAGCAGTTAAGGTTTCAGAGTTATCTATTTTTCGGATTGACTTTTCTTACTAACTATTTTAATCATGCAAGATTTAATTCATGGCAAACTATATGTGACTAGACCCTAATTTCTTAGACCTTTCTAGTCTCCTTTAACTCTCATCAACTACCAATTCCTTGGTCAATTAAATCCAATTAGAGGGTGAAGTTTAATTCTAATTATTATGCCACAAAAATCCTAATTATCCAAATATAAGAGGATTATATGTCACGTATCCCGTTAAGTCCAGATAATTAGAGTTTAGGAGAAATTATTTTCAAGCTGTTGTTCAAGTAAAGAGCTTTTCCAAGTTATACAAGAACTCAATTAGAAAGAGGGCCATACTTCCGTTCCACCCAATTTCATAAAATAAAGAACGAAAACAATTCTTGAATTATAAATCAGTACATGAATTAAAATAAAAAAGCAATAGAATCAATCCATACAAATAGACAGAGCTCTTAACCTTAACAGTAGAGGTTTAGTTGCTCATGGTTCAGAGAGAAAATAAGGATTCTGGTAAACTATAAATTGGAATGGAATCATCCTCAGAAAAGAAGTTTCTTTTCTCTTTTATATCTAATCCTAATTTAATTTAAAATCTAATTTCTAAAAATAAAATAATATCTTTTTCTATTTTTAAAAATAAAGATAAAGTTTAAATCAGAACTAATTAAATAATCAGCAAGTCTTCAATTGATGGATGGGGACCACTTGCTTCGTAGGATCCATGCCTAGCTTGGGAAATAATGGGAAGTGTTCCCCTGAGTCCTCCATTCTGCAGCCTCTAATATGTGTTTTCTAGGCCGAAAACTGGGTAAAAAATAGCCCAGAAATCACCGCCAGCATTTTCTACATTTTCTGTACGTGGCGCATGTCTCGCGTATGCGTCAGGTACGCACACGCGTCGCCGTGCAAATCTTCAAATCACGCGCACACGTCAGGTGCGCGTACGCGTCGCTCCTCGTGGTCATCTCCTTTAATTCTTGTGCTGCAGAAACTCCATCAAATCCAGCCGAATGCTACCTAAAATAAACAGAATTGCACAAGACTCAAAGTAGCATCCATAGTGGCTAAAAGATAATTAATTATTTATTAAACTTAACAAATTAAATGCAAATTCACTAGAAAAAGATAGAAAAGATGCTCACGCATCACAACACCAAACTTGAATTGTTGCTTGTCCTCAAGCAAACAAAACTTATATAGGCTTAGAATGTGAATTTGCATGAGAATGAGAGTTCGATTAAGCTCATGTCTCTTCTTATAGTGGGGTTTACAACTGCAATCTTGAATAGTTTTGGCATCTCACTCTCCTTTGAATCAGAAGGATGTCACTGTCATTCGGAATTAGAATCCGGATAATATTATGAATTTTCTAATTATTTCTTTTTTTCTTTGTTTTTTTTTTATAAAAATTATTAGAAATTAAATTATTTATTCACTTGAATTCTGATCTTTTGTAACTCAATTTAACCCTTGAACACAGCAATTATTTTCTTTGATTCTCTTTTCTTTGGTGCTTTGCACCTTGAACCTAGCCGTGACTTTAAATGTTTTGTCTCAAGCTTCACTTGACACAGAAACACCACAAGCACTTAACTGGGGAACTCTCTTTAAGTTCTGATTTTCCTTTCAGTTACTCTCAGACAGTGGTGCTCAAAGCCTTTGGCATACTCTGCTAATTGCAATTGATCTCGACTCTAAATATTTTGTCTCAAGGATTACTTGACACAAGAACACCACAAGCATGTGACTAGGGAAACAACTCTTTGAGCTTTTAATCATGTCTGACCTCCCTAGTCATTGATGCTCAGAGCCTTGGACCTTGCTTTTATATCCATTTTTTTCAAAGCTGTTTCTTTTGCTTCAAGAATTAAACTTTTACTTATTGCAGAGACTTCATAATAGTTCTCTAAATTCCTGTTCCTTGTACATCAACATTCTTTGATTCAAATTTAAATATGCAATGCTTATGTCACGCATTCAGAGTCACAGAAAATACCACCACATTTGAATAAATGAGACTATTCTAGAAATTAAACTCAATTTCTCATGCACTACATCTTTTCTCCTTTCTTTTTGATTTCAAGCTTAGTGGGCAATACATGAGACATCTTTCAGAATTAAAGCAATTAACAGAAAACTAAACTAGAACCTAGGAGTCTAACTAATAAAGGATCATGCAATAAACAAAGCAAATTAGCAGAAAACCGGAACATAACATAGCAAGAGTGGGAAGGGATATAGAATGAAAGGAACTCAACCACCTCAGTTATCCTAGTGGTCGTTTTATTCTTCAGGTTGTGTTCTTTCATGAAGATGATTCGCCTCCCTTTTGTACCATAAAATTAGACAGCAAAGCTATAAACGAAGCGTCAATACCAAACTTAAAGGTTTTCTTGTCCTCAAGCAAAGAAGAACTGAAAACAAAAACAAAGAGTATGAGGAAAGAAGAATAAAAGGATAAAAGAACAAGAGAGAATTAGGATTTGGGAGGGAGAGAGAATGAAAATTAAAACTGGAGGGCGCACTAGTGGAGGTATGTGGCGCAGGCGACGCGTACGCGTACAGCACGCGTACTCGTGGGTCACCCGATTTTGATAGTGACCCGATTTTGTGCGAATCGCATGAAGGCGACCGCGCGCATACACAACTCTCTGTTCGAGTGGCCTGGGAACCAAATTTTTCATATGACGCGTGCGCGTGCACGTGCACACGTGGGTTGCCATTTAGTGAAAATGACGCGCACGCGTCAGGGACGCATACGCGTGAAGGAGATTGTGCTCCCAGCACAGTTCCAGCCCACTCCAACGTAACTCTCTGGCCAAACACCCATTTACGCCGATTTCCTCATCCACGCGTGCGCGTGCTTGACGCGTACGCGTGATCACGTTTGTGTGCAATGCATAATTCTTGCGCCACTCCCGCGTAACTCTCTGTTCAATCCTTCTTATTCTCGCACTCAGATATGACGCGTACGCGTCAGCAACGCTTGTGCGTCGTGTGCTCTTTTGTTTTTTTTTGAATTATCCGGTTCCTATTCTAAAATAGCTGCATGATCAGAAAAACAGTAAAAACTCAATAAAAATAAAAAAGTAAGAAAACTACTACCACGAAAAATAACTAAGGATACGAAATTATCGGGTTGCCTCCCAACAAGCGCTTCTTTAACGTCACTAGCTTGACGGTCAGTTTTGCTAGTTCAGTAGATGAGCGGACCTCTGGCGATCAATCTCGCCTCCAAGATAGTGCTTCAACATCTGGCCATTCACTGTAAATTTCCTGTCAGAATTCTCTTTCTGTATTTCCACATGACCATGTGGTGAAGCTCTGGTAACCACAAATGGTCCTAACCACCGGGATTTTAGCTTTTCGAAAAAGAGTTTGAGCCTTGAATTATACAAAAGAACTCTCTGTCCTGGCTCAAAGACTCTGATGGCAATCTTCTTGTCATGCAATAACTTGGTTCTCTCCTTATAGAGCTTGTCATTTTGATAGGCTGAATATCTGAATTCATCAAGCTCATTTAACTGAAGCATTCGCTTAATTCCTGCAGCTTCTGAATCAAGATTCAGATACCTGATTGCCTAGTAAGCTTTATGCTCCAACTCAACTGGCAAGTGACAGGCTTTGCCATAAACCAGCTGATAAGGGGACATGCCAATAGGAGTCTTGTAAGCTATCTAGTATGCCCAGAGAGCTTCATCAAGCTTCCTAGACCAGTCCTTTCTTGAAACCCTAACGGTCTTCTCTAGAATCCTCTTGAGTTCCCTGTTGGAAACTTCAACCTGTCCACTTGTCTGAGGGTGATAAGGGGTTGCCACTTTATGACGAACTCCATATCTCTGTAGAAGAGAGTCCAGCTATCTGTTACAGAAGTGGCTTCCACCATCCTTAATGAGTGTCCTTGGGACACCTAACCGGCTAAAGATATATCTCTGAAGAAAGCTCATTACCACCTTGGCATCATTGGTGGGTAGGGCCACAGCTTCCATCCACTTGGACATATAATCAATTGCTACTAAAATATAGTTGTTTGAATGTGAGGGTGGGAAAGGTCCCATGAAATCAATACCCCACACATCAGACAACTCAACCTCAAGAATCCCCTGCTGTGGCATTTCATGGTTGGCAGGGAGATTCGTGGCTTTTTCACATCTGTCACAGTGGTTCACAAATGCTCTTGAGTCTCTGAAGAGAGTCGGCCAGTAAAACCTGCTCTGAAGGACCTTTGTAGCTGTCCTTTCACCACCAAAGTGGCCTCCATAATCAGAACCATGACAGTGCCAAAGAATCTGCTGTGTTTCTTCATCCGGGACACATCTTCGGATGATACCATCTGAGCACCTTTTAAAAAGGTATGGTTCCTCCCAAATGTAGTACTTTGCATCAGTCAATAGCTTCTTTACTTGTTGTCTACTGTACTCCTTTGGAATAAAATTTATGGCTTTGTAATTCGCAATATCTGCAAACCATGGAGCCTACTGAATGAGGAACAATTGCTCATCTGGAAACGTCTCAGTCACAGCCGTGGGTGGTTGTACTCCTGCTTCAGGCTCAATTCTGGAGAGATGGTCAGCTACTTGATTTTCTAACCCTTTCCTGTCTTTTATCTCAATATCAAACTCCTGAAGGAGCAACACCCAACTGATTAATCTTGGTTTAGAATCCTGTTTGGTTAGAAGGTACTTCAAAGCAACATGATCAGTATAAACAATAACTTTAGAACCAATTAAATAGGACATAAACTTATCAACATCATACACAATAGCTAATAATTCTTTTTCTGTAGTTGTGTAATTCTTTTGGGCATCATTTAACACACGGCTAGCATAGTAAATGACATGTATAAGCTTGCCATGCCTCTATCCTAAAACAGCTCCTATAGTAAAATCACTAGCATCACACATCAACTCAAATGGTAAATCCCAGTCAGGGGGAGCTATAATAGGAGTAGAGGTAAGGTTTGCTTTCAGAGTTTCAAAAGCATGCAGACAATCAGAATAAAAAATAAAAGGAACATCAACAAACAACAGGTTGCTCAATGGTTTAGCAATTTTAGAAAAGTCCTTCATAAATCTCCTATAAAATCCTGCATGACCCAAGAAACTTCTGAGTTCTGACTGCCTTAACATTAGCTGGTGGTGGTAACTTTTCAATTACCTCCACCTTTTCTCTGTCAACCTCAATCCCCTTACTTGAAATCCGGTGTCCAAGAACAATACATTCTGTAACCATAAAATGGCATTTTTCCCAATTTAAAACAAGGTTTGATTCTTGACACCATTTCAAGACAAGAGATAAGTGCTTAAGGTAGGATTCAAAAGAATTACCAAAAATAGAAAAATCATCCATAAATACCTCAATGAACTTTTCAACCATATCAGAAAAAATTGAAAGCATACACCTCTGAAAAGTTGCTGGAGCATTACAAAGTCCAAATGGTATTCTCCTGTAAGCAAATACTCCAAAGGAGCATGTGAATGCTGTCTTCTCTTAATCTTGAGGGTCCACTACAATTTGATTATATCCAAAATATCCATCTAGAAAACAATAAAAAGTATGACCAGCTAACCTCTCAAGCATCTGATCCATGAAAGGTAGGGGGAAATGATCCTTCCTTGTAGCAGTGTTGAGCCTCATGTAGTCTATGCACATTCTCCATCCTGTGACTATTCTTGTAGGAATAAGCTCATTCTTTTCATTCTTGATCACTGTCATCCCTCCTTTCTTGGGAACTACCTGCACAGGACTTACCCAAGGACTGTCAGAAATAGGGTAAATAATACCTGCTTCCCATAATTTCATTCCCTCTTTTTGGACCACCTCTTTCATAGTTGGATTGAGTCTCCTTTGTAGTTGCACAACTGGTTTAGCATCATCTTCAAGGAGGATCTTGTGCATACACTTGGTTGGACTAATCCCTTTCAAGTCACTAATAGTCCACCCAAGAGCTGTTTTATGGCTCTTGAGCACTGAAATAAGTGCCTCTTCCTCTTCAGACTTCAGGGAAGAGCTAATTATCACTAGATAGGAATAATTTTTACCCAAGAACACATATTTCAGAGAAGGAGGTAAATGTTTGAGCTCAAGCTTGGGGGCTTCCTCCTCTGCTTTAGGCGTGTGAACCACAGCCTTCTGGGGTGGTGAATCATCAACTTCAACTAACTCATACTCAGAAATAGGATCCAGAATGTCATCAAGTACCTCAGCTTTCGGTACCTCTTGAACAAGTGGTTCAATAACATCTATTTTCATACACCCTTCAGAATCATTAGGGTTCTTGAGAGCCTCAAAAACATTAAGGACCACCTGTTCTTCATTGACCCTCAGGGTTAATTCACCCTTTTGCACATCAATCAGAGCTCTACCTGTAGCTAAAAAGGGTCTACCAAGAATAATAGAGGATTTTACCTCCTCTTCCATGTCTAATATAACAAAATCAACAAGAAAAATAAATGGTCCTACTTTAACAAGTAAATCCTCAACAACACCCACAGGTAATTTAATAGAAAGATCAGCAAGTTGAAGACAAATACGAGTGGGTTTTACCTCCTCAATTTGAAGCTTTTTCATCACTGAAAGTGGCATTAGATTGATGCTAGCTCCAAGATCACATAAAGCTCTCTAAACGGTGACATCTCCAATGGTGCAAGGAATGACAAAGCTACCTGGGTCTGGCATCTTCTCAGGAAGGTTGTGTTGAATAATGGCACTACATTCTTTGGTTAACACCACTGTTTCTTGTTCCTTCCAATTCCTCTTGTGGGTCAACAATTCTTTCATAAATTTAGCATAGAGAGGCATTTGCTCAAGAGCCTCTGCAAAAGGAATGTTGATCTGTAGCTTTTTGAAGACATCCAAAAATTTAGAAAACTGCTTTTCTTTGGAAGCCTTCTCAAGCCTCTGAGGATATGACATTTTTGGCTTGTATTCAGGAGCCTTTGGCAAGGTGGGATAAGTGTCAAGAGAATCAGGGAACGGGTTAGCTGCACACTTAGGAGGGGCGTGTTCTACCTCTCCCTTCTTCTCCTCTGGAGCTTCTTTCTCAACTAGCTCTTCATTGGCCTTTGTCTCAGAGCCAGCTATTTTACCACTTCTCAATTGAATAACCTTGCAGTCTTGTCTTGGGTTCACCACTGTATCACCTGGAAATATACTTGCAGACCTCTCAGGTATTTGCTTGCTCAGTTGGCCCATTTGCACCTCCAAGTTTCTAATGGAGACCCTGGTTTCTTGCATAAAACTCCTCATCATCTCCCAATTAGATTTTTCTTGGATTTAGAGTTTCCCTGCTGAGGTGGTTGTTGTTGCTGAGACTGAAATTGGCGGTTATTGTAATTGTTCTGTTGGAAGCCGCCTTGAGAATTATTGTTAAAATTTTGAGGTCTCTGAGGTTGGTCCCTCCACCCAAAATTTGGGTGATTTCTCCATCTCTGATTGTATGTCTTAGAATATGGATCATTATTGGGATTTCTAGGACCACTCCCCATGTAATTGACTTGTTCAGAAGAGGATTGAGCATAATCATAATTATCATTTTGTACAAAATTACCTGTCATGTCATAAGAGACCTCTTGAGGTGGATTTTGGGTGTTGATAGCTGAGACTTATATGCCATCCATCTGTTGAGTAAGTAGATTTATTTGCTGAGACATAAGCTTGTTCTGAGCAAGAACATCATTAAGAGCTTCTACTTTCATAACATCCTTCTTCTGAGGAGCCTCAGAGTTCACAGGATTCCTGTTAGATGAGTATAAGTATTGGTTGCTAGCAACCAATTCAATAAGCTCAATAGTCTCCTCCGGTGTCTTCTTCTTGTGCAGTGAACCACCTGCAGAATTATCTAAGCACATCTTGGATATTTCACCCAAACCTTCATAGAAGATATCTAATTGGGTCCATTTGGAGAACATGTCCGGAGGACATTGCCTAGTCAGTAGCTTGTATCTCTCCCAAGCTTTATAAAGAGTTTCACCATCCCTCTGCCTGAAGGTCTGAACTTCCACCCTAAGCTTAGTCAGCTTCTTTGGTGGGAAAAATTTAGTAAGAAACTTAGTAACAACCTTGTCCCAAGTGTCCAAACTCTCCTTGGGTTAGGAATCTAGCCATAGCTTTGCTCCGTCTCTCAGAGCAAATGGGAAGAGCATGAGTTTGTACACCTCTGGGTTTACTCCATTTGTCTTCATAGTATCACAAATATGCAGAAAATTAGAGATAAATTGATTTGGGTCTTCATGGGAAAGACCGTGATACTGACAGTTTTGTTGCATCAGGGTGACCAATTGTGGCTTCAACTCAAAGTTGCTCGCAGCTATCGGAGGCACCACAATGTTTTTTCCACAAAGATCTGCAGTAGGAGCAGAATAAGAGCCAAGCACTCTCCTTTGTTGATCATTCACATTCGGATTTGCCACATTGGCATTAGCAGCATCATTAGGATCCATAGTGGAGTCTACAGTTTTGTAAAGTCTTGCTTGTTGCAAACGCCACCTGAAAGTTCTTTCAGGTTCAGGATCAAAGTCTAAGAAATGTTCTCTGTCTCTGTTTCTGCGCATAAACAAACAGAAAACAAGAAAAGATGGAAATCTCTATGTCAGAGTGCAGAGAATTTCCTGTGAGGCACTTGTGTAAAATAATAAAATAAAAAATACTAAATAAAATAAATAAATAAATTATGGTTAGAATTAAGACAAAAAAATTTGAAATTAACAAGAAAAATAAACAGAAAAAATTAAAATAAAAATAAACAGGGGACACCAAACTTAATTTCAGAAATTAAGAAAAATTATTATTAGTAATTTCGAAAATAATGAGGTAGAAATTAAATAAAAATTAAAATTGAAATGCCTAATCTAAGCAATCAAGCAACTAATAGTTGTTAATCACTAACAATTCCCGGCAACAGCGCCAAAAACTTGGTGCGAAATTTATAGCCCACAAACTAACTGGCAAGTGTACCGGGTCGTACCAAGTAATACCTCAGGTGAGTGAGGGTCGATCCCACGAGGATTGATGGATCAAGCAACAATAATTGAGTGATTGGCTTAGTCAGACAAGCAGAAAATAGTGTTTGAAAGTCCAAAAAGCATTAAATAGTAAATTCAGAGTTTGAAGACAGGCAAGTGAATAAGTTGGGAATAAAATATGGAGAAAGCAGTTAAGGTTTCAGAGTTATCTATTTTTCGGATTGACTTTTCTTACTAACTATTTTAATCATGCAAGATTTAATTCATGGCAAACTATATGTGACTAGACCCTAATTCCTTAGATCTTTCTAGTCTTCTCTAACTCTCATCAACTGCCAATTCCTTGGTCAATTAATTCCAATTAGATGGTGAAGTTTAATTCTTGTTATTATGCCACAAAAATCCTAATTATCCAAATATAAGAGGATTATATGTCACGTATCCCGTTAAGTCCAGATAATTAGAATTTAGTAGAAATTATTTTCAAGCTGTTGTTCAAGTAAAGAGCTTTTCCAAGTTATACAAGAACTCAATTAGAAAGAGGGCCATACTTCCGTTCCACCCAATTTCATAAAATAAAGAATGAAAACAATTCTTGAATTATAAATCAGTACATGAATTAAAATCGAAAAGCAATAGAATTAATTCATACAAATAGACAGAGCTCCTAACCTTAACAATCGAGGTTTAGTTGCTCATGGTTCAGAGAGAAAATAAGGATTCTGGTAAACTGTAAATTGGAATGGAATCATCCCCTGAAAAGAAGTTTCTTTTCTCTTTTATATCTAATCTTAATTTAATTTAAAATCTAATTTCTAAAACTAAAATAATATTTTTTTCTATTTTTAAAAATAAAGATAAAGTTTAAATCAGAACTAATTAAATAATCAGCAAGTCTTCAATTGATGGATGGGGACCACTTGCTTCATAGGATCCATGCCTAGCTTGGGAAATAACGGGAAGTGTTCCCCTGAGTTCTCCATTCTGCAACCTCTAATCTGTGTTTCCTGGGCCGAAAACTGGGTCAAAAATAGCCCAGAAATAGCCCCCAGCATTTTTTGCATTTTCTGCAAGTGGCGCATGTCACGCGTACGCGTCGGTCACGCGTACGCGTCGATGGTCTTCTTCGCGTGTCACGCGTACGCGTCAGGTACGTGCACGTGTCGCCGTGAAAATCGTCAAATCACACGCACGCATCAGGTGCGCGTATGCGTTGCTCTTCGCTGGTCATCTCATTCAATTCTTGTGCTACAGAAACTCCATTAAATCCAGCCGAATGCTACCTAAAATAAACAGAATTGTACAAGACTCAAAGTAGCATCCAAAATGGCTAAAAGATAATTAATTCTTTATTAAACTCAACAAATTAAATGTAAATTCACTAGGAAAAGATAGGAAAGATGCTCATGCATCAATGCGCACTCTACAACTATCTTTCAATTTGCCTGACTATGATCTGCAAGATAACCACAACTTGCTCAATCCAACAATCCCGTGGGATTGACCCTCACTCACCTGAGGTATTACTTAGACGACCTAGTGCACTTGATGATGAAGTCGTGCGAGTTCAATTTTGTGCACCAACTCTATTAAAAATTACGTTAAATTCTTTAATTACCCATGCTATCATCATCAACTTTTGAAACCTTCCACCCAACTACATTAACAATAATCAAAATCACCATTTGCTCTTTTTTCAAATCCTAAAATTACATAGCTCTTTTCAATGACTATTTTAACCGCCTCTAACACCACAATAATAGCCACCCCTTCACCACTACCAACATCACTAACTCAAAATACTTTCTTCTTCTTCTTCAGAGTCACTTGCCATCACCGTTCCACCCAATCCTCTCTGTTGCTCCTTGTTGTTGTTGTTGGTGCTACTTTTTCTCTTCCTCTCTTGTTCGTGCCTCTATCCAATGAATATCTTTTTATTTCTCAATAAATACTTTCAATTCCACGTATGAATCAATATCTTTCTCAATAGAGTTTGTAGAAGACTGAATTTGAAAATTAGAAAATCCTATCACATTCAATCCTTTTTCACTTGTTAGAGATTTTAAAGCTCCTAATTATTTTTTTTTAGTTTGCAATGTGACCACATCAGAAGAATAGGTAATCTTAGTGAGAAAAACCATGGCCTATTAACTCTGGTATATGAATCTCTTATCTTCTTTATGTCACTATTGTCATAGTTAGATATGCTCCTAACACTAAAAGAATTTCTGCTCGGGTGCTCATCTCAAAAGCGAGGGAGTAGTTTTGGATTTCCAAATTTATCATCAGAAGCATTAGAAGACTTAATCTCACTATCTACTTTATTATCATCAAAGCAAATTAAGAGAATCCATTTCAGGAGGGAAGGAGAGGCAGCAAAGGAATAAAAGGATGATAGCTTCATTTTGCTTCTGCTCATTCGGTCGTCAGGCAATCGTAATCCCCTTTGTCATCCCTCTTTCCTCTTCCCCTTCTCCTTCTTTTCAAATTTTCTTCAGTTTCTCACTATCTCTTCTTTGTTGGCTGTCTCTCATATACCCTTATCTCTTTTTCTCTCTTCTTTGCTACAGCAGCGACGGTGGTTTTTAGCCTCGCCAATGTTGTCCCTTCTCCGTCTTCTTCTTTCCTTCTTCCTCCATTTTCATTCTTCTCTATTTTCTCCCTCTTTTTTCTTTCTTTTTCTTCTTTCATTTCGTTATTGTGCGTGTGTGTTTTGGAATTTCAGGATTAGGGTTAGGTTAAAATGGATAAGAATAGTATAAGGGAGATTAGCTCTGTGTTAATGGGAATGATTTCTGAGTTTTGAATTTTCGGTTGTTGTTAGGAAAAGTTAGGACTTCAACAAGTTGAAGATGAATGGTTAATTTTGAAATAATGTGTTTTTTAATGGAATAAAAAAAAGTTAATGATTGAATTTCTTTTTTTGTTAATCATAATCTTTTATGGATATAAAGTTAATTTAATTTTTTTTTGTGGTTAGTTATATCAGCATTTAAATATTTAATAGATAAAAATAGTGATTTACCCCCTTTTACAGAATAAGCTCAAAACAAAGAAAGAGTTTTAAATATCTATTTGACAAGCATAACTTCTAAATTCAAGACAAAAGAATTATGGAAGAACAAAAAACTCTACATCATTTCCTTTAAATGTTCTTCATTATATTCATTATTTCTTCATTGTAAAAATCTCTCTTTACCTAAGAAGAGTATTTGAAAATTATTTGTAATTTAGATCCATAAATTAGATTTATCTTGCATCATATTTAAACACAAATTTGAGATGGTTCCATTACTTGTTATATTCTGGAACTAAGACCTCATAAGTAGTAAAGTATTTCAAACACACTACTTACATTTTTGTAATTGATCAATTAGTGATAAAGTTTAACCTAAGAAGGCTTGAGACTACTATTTCTAACTGGATTCCACTAGGGAGACAATAGATTATTTGTACAATGTGTACAATGGGTTATTGAGTTACAAAATGAACATTCCCATACTATCTAGAATAACCATCCGAGTACTAGCGATAATAAACATCTTCCCAAAATGTTAAACTAATTTTGGAGTTCACCAAGGATCGAACTCTTAACCTTTCGGATCTAGCGCTCTAATTCTATGTCATGATACCACTCATCCGAAAAACTTCAACTGATGGGAAAAGGTAACATTAATAATTATATCTCTAATACTCCCTAAACCTCCATTGTACACATTGTATAAATATTCCATTGGCTCCTCATACTTTCCCTTTCTAAAATTCTTATATCACTTTAGTTGACGTGAGTCATCGTTGAATCTAAAACACTGTTGAGAATATATAAGGTTTTTATATCCAAGTGTTGTATTTAAGTCAAGTTTATCATGAGAAAGGGTTAAGGCAATAATATCTAACAATTTTAAGATTAGAGGCGATCTGAGTCATCTTATTAGCTGAGAAAGCTTGAGAAATCAATATCTTCTACACTTATTAAAAAGTAGAATTCTCAACATGGTTGAGGTTAGACGTAAGAATTTCACATCGAACTAGTATATAACAATTGTATTTTTTTGTCTCTCCTTATCTCTCTTTATTTATTATTTCATTTATGTTTGTATATCTCAAAAGTTATTTTTAAACTCGTTCTAAAGTGTCTACACATCTTATATATAAGCTTCTTTTTTACTTATTCTAACATTTATTTACGAACTAACATATATCCTTTACTATTCACAAGTTAAATAACTTGATAAATTTAAAAAAGTATAATTTTAGAAAGAGAACATCAAAACTAGATTCAACACTTTTTCTCTTGCACATCTAACCATTTCACTTGTTAAATGATGAAGCTAAGAATGACAAGAATGAAGTTCAATAATTGCCACACTTGGTCTCTTAATGAATTAATGAGGATTTAACCCCACACTCTTGTGAAGAAGAATATTTTGTGGTTATTAGTTAGAGTAGAGAAAGAAGTAGGCACTCCTAATAAGAGTGAGTGGTATAAGAATAAAAAATTTAGAAAGCTAAGAGGCCTAATTTTGGCAATTTCTCTTAGCATAACCTCAACAGGGGACAACCATCCTTGATAAAAGCACTTAAAATTTTGTTACCTTTTAGAATAAAATCTTGTACAAATTTACTTCTTTTTGTGGTATTGTGTATTTTGTTGAGTTTATGAATCAGATCCTATTCAAATAAATCCCTTCTTTTGAGGGCATTTTGGTTCATGTTCGGTATCTCTCAAATTTCTCTAACACTAATCACACTACTAGTAGGTAAGAGAGAAAATAATGTTAGGTAGACAAAAAATACAGCCAGAACTTGTTTTATTTAGCATTTATTAATTGTCGCAACAATTAATAAATACTAAATAAAGTAAATTATGACTGTGTTTGGCTAATTTTCTTTGGTTACCAAATATTTCCGAGGTAAGAAATAACAATTAAATCGATCTTGTTTTCACGCAATAATTAAATAGCTCTTTTAATTTATAAATTGATCAAGTTAGTTCCGTAATTTTCAACCATGAATTAAATTGATTTTTCTATTAGTAACTGTTCAGCTGATGACATTAACGGAAAGCTCATGTCAAACATTAATTTCAGATTCATGCTATTAGTCAAATTGACATATCTTTTATTTTTCCAAGATAAATGGGCCAAGCTACATCCTAGAGCTTTTCTTTTTATGATATAACGTTGAGAAAAATCTAAATTCTACATTTTTATTTTTGAATTTTATCCTATGTTGTGGAATTCAATCCCAAAGAAATTTATCTTGGAATTTATGCAACCAAAACAGAATAATCACAAGTGAGAAGATGAAAGTATGTTAAACTATATTGAAAGTCAAATGATGGCTGGTGGAGTATCTAATATTCTTCTCGAGCATAAACTTGAAAAACATAGAAAATTGGAGACAAACCATACAACATCATTGATTATCAGCACAAACCAATCTGAATTAAGAAATTGAATAAACAAGAAAACCTCTTATCCAAAAAGTTATTTTGTTGTGCGTTTTTAGCTAGGCAGCGTTTCTTTCTAATTTTGTAGTAAAATTTTTACTGATTATTTTGTTGGCTAATGTAACTCGATTTTGATGTCGTATAGAAAAGATGGCTGGAAATTTGGTGGCTATGAAAATTCTTTGTTCGGCTAAGAAGAACGTTGTTGTCCGAAATATACAACTGAAAGAGGCCGGCGAATTGTGCGACTTGTCTTCTCCCTCTAAGTCGGACTTAGGCGCTTCTGTTTCTACTAAGGTCACTCCTGATGTAAGACCCAAAATTTTTGAAAAGTTATTACGAATTAATTTTAAATTATATATTTATTTACAGTTTTAATTTCATAAATTATTTTATTTTATTGAAGATAATTAAAGGTAGTTTTGATTAACTGGATTTGAAATAAATTAAGGTTTTTAACCAAATTCTATAATTTTGGATTATTTTCCTATTTACTATTTAAAGTCTTAGAAATTTAAAAATAATGATGTTTGGATATTTAAATTAGAATTTTATTTAATTTTCTAATTATTGAATTAATTCCTATATTTGAATTATAAAATTAGTAGTTGTAAAATAATAAGATTTTTATATGATAATACTTTTGTAATTAAATACTTTAGATTTTGTTAATAAAAAAATTAATTATATTGTATTATATTTTTAATTAGAGTATTTGAGTGAGAACCAAATAGTATTTTGATACAACAAATAATATTTTAGAATAATTTTAAGGATTCAATTAGTTTCAAATTAAACCCAAAAACCCTAATTTTATACACAAATCCTAATTTTATTAACACACACATTTCTCCCTTTTCCTAAGTGAAACCCTTGCTACCCAACCCCCACACAACTCAGCACAACACCCTCACTCACACTTCCTAACCCTAGCCACCCCATAACCCACGGTCAGGAAAAGAAAGAAGAAAAGAAAGAAAGGGAAGAAAGGGGAGGGAGCCGCGGGAAAGGGAGAAGGGGGAAGAGAGGGAGACGGCGCCGGTGGGCATCACTGTCACCGTCACCACCGCTGCGCTGCCAAGAGGGAGATCTGAGAGAGAGAGAGAGAGAGAGAGAGAGAGAGAGAGAGAGAGAGAGAGAGAGAGCATGGAGTTGAGGGAGCAGAGAAGCCGTGCCGCCGCTGCACCACGCCTTTGTCACCACCGCTGCGCCGCGCTGCATGCCATCGCCGCCACTATTCTGTCACGAGAGAAAGACGCGCAAGGAAGGAAACAGAACCACGAGGGAGCTTAGCCACGCGGGGAAAAGAGACGCGCGAAGGGGAGAGAGAAGGATCCGAGGCGGAGCTGAGGTGCAACCACTGCGCCCAGTCACTATGCGCGTCGCCGGCGTCGCCTTCGTCGGAACCGCCGCCGTCGCTTCCAGCTTCCATTTCCGTCGAGGCTGGTTATGGATGAGAAGGGACAAAGTTGCCTCTGCTGCCGGAGAATGCTCTACCGATAAGGGTTTCGAGTTTGATTTTTGTTTCTTTTGAGATTTCGGAAGCTTTATTGTCGCTGCATGTTGGTTTTAGTCATCGTCGCCAGAGTCGGGTCGCCGCTGCCGCTTGAGGTGGCTGCCGAGGCTGCCGCCAAACTGGTTTAGAGGCTGCCATTGCTTTGTTTTCGTATTACAGTAAGTATTTTACATTTCGAAAATCCCCGCGTTAGTGTTCTGTTCCATGTATAAAAGTATTTACGATGTTAATGGTCTTAGGAATTAGAAACTGAGTTAGCATGTTACGATTGAGGCTGTTTCTGCTACTGAGAAAGTAAGCAGAGCTAAGGTTTCATTCGCCGTTGAATTCAGGACTAGACAAAACGAATTCTGTAAGGTGTTTGGGTTATGGTTTCGACTTATCGAGGTAGGGGCCTTTTCAGAAAACTATATCGTATAAATTGGAATTATTACATATGGATATTTATGTGAGAAATGTATTTTAGTGATTGTATAAGTCTTATGTGTTGTTTGGTTATCTTGGATGAATATGAATGATTGTTTGACTGGGTTACTATTCAGTTTTGTGAGACGGATTGTTCTTGGATTGTTTCTTTAAAGTTGTTTCTTAAAAGTTTTGAAATCAAGTTTAATCTATTGGAAATTTATTTGAGTTTGAATTGGTGTTCTTGAAATCTGAAAATGATGTACTTTTGGAACCAACTTCATTTTGAACTGATTTGGTTTTGATGGGTTGCGGAATGGTGTAGTTGGGACCCGGAAAGGGTGGCAAGATCCAAGTTTTAGGGGAGGCTCTGCCAAAATTTCTATAAAATCCGAGACTTTATTGAAATGTTATTTGAAAAATTATGAGTTAAAGACTTCTACTATTTTACTTGGATTATTTAAGAAAGGGATGAATTATGCTTTTGAAATGAATTATTAAAAAGGAAATTATGGTTTAGTCTTGTTTCTTAAGAAAAGTATTATAACCCTTTTGGGGGCAAGTCATTTAGAAGAAACTTATGTTTTAAGGCCGTTTTAAATGTGAAAAGGGTTTATATCTTTGAATTTGACTTGAGGGTTTCAATTGGAGGAGTTTCAGTGACTTTGAAAGAACTTGAATGTCTATTGACAGGTCTCATTTTACAATGTTTTAGGAAAAGTTTTAAGCGCTCTTTGAATTCTGAATTTTTGCAAGACTAAGACTATTTTTGAGCTGTTTGAAACGCTTTAGATTTAATCATGGAATTGAAGTTGGTTTTGTTTAAGTAAAAGAAATGATTTTGAAAATGTGTTCGGAGTAATTGATTACACGCGACTCGGTTTGGCTTAGATTCTATTTTTATTACTCAAATCAGGAAGCCAAGGTATTAAAGATTTTAAACGAATTTGAGGAAATGAGTTATGTTATTCTCCCCTAAAGACTTGAGACTTTGCCGAGGAACTTTTGTTATCAAATCCTATTTTAGGATGAATGACTTTGAATATCTCAAAAAAGGCCTTTGATTCGGTGTAGTTTTTAAAATGTTATGGGAAGATGTTGAGGAAGGTGACTTTGTTTTAAAAAGAGGGATTTATGTTTGAGAAAAAGTGGCTGATGAGCCTGAAATGATTTGAGAAATGGGGAGTTTAAAGTTAGGCTGGAAGGAATTGATTTTTGATTTCAAAGTAAAGTGATTTGAGAAAAAGCGATTTATAGCTTGAGTATGATTATATGAGTTTAATGATGTTGGATGGTGGAAGTGCTATTATGTTATGAGCCAGATGGCTGTATTGGTATTAAATTATGGCTGAGTATGAATATGGATGATTAGAGATTTGATAATGTGATTGTTGCACTTCCAATTATCTGAGATATGAGTTTTCCTGGGTAAAAGCAGTGGCTGGCCACCACGTGCTCCAGGTTGAGACACGATACTCTGCTAACCCTATGTCGTAAGTGTGGCTGGACACTGTGAAAGTTCTGGATGAGCTCGCCCCCGTGGATAAACACCAGTATGGGTGTTGTGTGATTATGATTATGATTGTGAATAACTCGAGTTGGGGATGCACGACAGAAGGACAGTCCAATGGTTAGCTACCAGGACTTGTCGGATTAGCTTTATAACCGACATATGAGGCTCATCAGTGATAAACCCCAATTTTGTGGTTTATCTTGTAATTAATTTGGGGGATTTAATCAACTTATCTCACATTTATTCAATGAAATAGCATGCTTTTGTAATTCTCCCTGAATTTGTGCTTAAGAGTGAAAACATGCTTTTTAGGCCTTAAATTTGCCAATTTTAATCCACTTTAATTCTATTCGATGCCTTGATATGTTTGTTAAGTGATTTCAGATTCATAAGGCAAGTATTGAATGGAAGAAGTGAAGAGAAAAGCATGCAAAGTGGAGAATTCACGAAGAAATGAGCTTTTGGAGAATTAAAAGCCACGCGCACGTGTGACCCACGCGTACGCGTGAAAAAAGATTTGCAAGCCACGCTGTTTCACCCATT
This sequence comes from Arachis ipaensis, assembly GCF_059453495.1. Lineage (NCBI taxonomy): Eukaryota > Viridiplantae > Streptophyta > Magnoliopsida > Fabales > Fabaceae > Arachis > Arachis ipaensis. Next base: position 116,034,587 of record NC_142440.1, read on the forward strand.
TTCTTTTCTCCTCTTCTCTCCATTCCTTCCCTTCTTCTCTCTTCTCTTCTTTTCTTTCCACCCTTCAATCATCATCCAACACTACCAATCACCATCTATCACCAACTCCCTTAGTTAGTTAGTTATTTAGTTATTTAGTTAGTTTAATTTTTGTTTGATTTTCTGTTTTTCATGATAAGTGTTGGATTATTAATTTTGTTTGCTAGTCATTGCTGCTTATTATTAACTTGATGCTATTTTAGCATAATTATGTTTGATATTCATTGTTGGATCTCTTTTATTGAGGTTACAATTTATTACTTAGTTTTGAATCTTTCATGCTTAACCTTTTTCAATACCAAGTGTATGACATTGCCTTCATGCTTTCTAAATCTTTTGAATTGCATGTTTTGGCCACCATGCATTCATCATCCACTGTTAAGCAATTGTAGATTATCAATGCATTTTTTTGTTAAGTGATGCTTGTTATGATTGATCCTTATTCACATCACTTATTTCATGCATTGAGATTTTGGAATTGTGAAATTGGATCGTAAGCTTACCTAGTGACATATTTTGAAGCTTTTCGAGCTTTGTGGACCATGCTTGCTATGTGATTGATTTTCACTTCTATCTTCTTTGTCATAAGTTCTATAGCACCCATGTGTCCCACCTCTATGTCACTTAGGTGTTGCAAACAAACTTCAATATGTGTCATTGTTTAATATGTGAGCTCTATATTTTATTTGGTTCATTAAGTTTACTTATATATCAGTCAATGTCCATTCATTATCCAATTCACAGTTGCTTGATTTTTGCTTGAATGCTTTTATGCTTCTTTATTCCTTGTTTGGTTGTTTTATCCCACAAGTTTTCTTTGAAGTATTTCAAGTACACTAGAATAAGTGGAATGCATCCTTCTTTTGTGTAATTGTGACATGGCTTTTAAATACTAGGGTGTGAGTTCTAAACTGTGCGCAATCTTAGAACTCACACACCTTTTTTTTTATCAATGTCACACTAATTCACTCACTTCATTCTAGTAGTGATTTACCTCATTCCAACAATTTACGTTTCCTTGCTTTTGCATTTACTTTTCTTACTATCCTATCTTCTATTTTCAGGATAAGTCATCATAAGCAAAAACGGAAGCGGGAGAAAGAAAGAACATGCAGCAACCGGTTGACCCGCTAGCTGAAGATGGCAATCTGGAAAGTTGCCGTACCCCCTTGCTCATCTCTAAATGCACCGAGGATGGTGCAAACTTTTAAGTGTGGGGAGGTCGTTCGACCAATTGGCGTTTTTGGGTGATAAATTTCTAATTCCAACACTTTCACATTTTATTTTTTCTTTTACTATCTAGGTCTTTTAGGAATTTTTGTTGCATTTCCTTAGTTTGCACATACATAATAAGCTTAGTCAAAATAGTGAAATTTTCAAAGAAATTTATCTATAGGGCACCCAAATTGATTGAAAAAATTTTTTTTAGAACTTGCTTGAATTATACATTGTGAAACATGGTTTTTGAGCTAAGAACACAAGAATGTGAGTTTTGAGCCTAATTGTATGGTTACATCATACAACCACTTATTTTTATTCTTGTGTGTATTATTCTCTTTCTATGATTGCAATCTTTGATTTGTTTGATTCTTTATGTCCATTATTTTGTATATGAATGCACTTATATGATTGAGGCTATTGTTTCAAATAGCTCACTTACCCAAATAGTCTACCTTTTATCTTCCATTGTTACCCATTTGAGCCTATGTTAAACCCATTTGTTCTTAATTTTAGCACATCACAAGTCCAAAGTGAAAAATAATAAATGTCCCGTGTTTGGATCTTTGATTAGCTTAGACTAGTGAAAGTGTTTATCATTTAATTTTGGGAGCGTTGGGAACATTGGGTGAGATAAAAGTATATTTTTGTTGAAAATTTTGGGAATTGGTTACATACTCATGCACTAAATGTTTAAACTGTATACATTGGTACCTTTGTATATAATTCATCAAAAAGAAAAAGAGAAAAACAAAAATAAAAAAAATATATAGAGAAAGAAAAAAAAGAAAAGAAAAAGAAAAAAGAACCAATAAAAAGGAGATAAAATGCCCCAAAGTGAAGTTCAATAATAATCAATGCATATGGGTTGTGATAAAAAAGAGAATGCATGAGTATGTGAAAAAGTGAAGAATGGGTAGTTAGGTTACCATTCAAATTGTATAGGTTGTCATAGGTTAGGTGGGAAATTTAAGTTAATCAAAGATTCAAATTCTAGTCCACTTAACCAAATACAATCCTACCTTGACCCTAGCCCCATTACAACCTATGGAAAAGTCCTCATGATATTTGTATGCATGCATGAAATAATTGTTGATTGTTAGATGAAAAATAAATCTTAGAAAGCATTATTAGAAGAGAATTGAGTGAATCAACCCTATACACTTGAGCGACTAGAGCGGATACACATCCGGTGAGGGTTCGATCACTCAATTACATATTTCACCCGTCATCATCTCTTTTCTTGCAAGTTTGTAAAATCTTTTTAATAACTCAATTCAATTGTAGGTTTGACTTGGTTGCTATTGCCTTAGCCCTCATGTTCATCATGTTTTCTTGGAAATTGATTTACTTTGACTAAGTAGTTGCATTCATGTAGATAGATTGCATGTAGGTAGATTGCATTTAGATAGTTTGCATTGAATAAATGTTGATACCCTTTGTTTCTTTCTTGAGTTTAGCATGAGGACATGCTTAGTTTAAGTGTGGAGAGGTTTGATAAACCCCAACTTTGTGGTTTATCTTGTGCTTAATTTGAGGGATTTTATCAACTTATCTCACATTTATTCAATGAAATAGCATACTTTTGTAATTCTCTTCGAATATGTGTTTAAGAGTGAAAACATCACTACAACATTTTGGGTCTATGGTCACGGTTTTTTAGGGTGACCAAAAAAAAAAGCTTTGGTCACAGTTTTTTTGGAAAAGGTGACCATAGAGTACCTATGGTCACGGTTTTTTAAAAAAGGGTGGCCTAAAAGGGTCTATGGTCACGGTTTTGAGGGGTGATCTAAAGGGGTTTATGGTCACGGTTTTTTACAGTGACCAAAAAGGGTCTATGGTCACGGTTTTGGGGGGTGGCCTAAAGGGGTCTATGGTCACGGTTTTGGGGGGTGGCCTAAAAGGGACTATGGTCACGGTTTTGGAGGTGACCTAAAGGGGTCTATGGTCACGATTTTTTACAGTGACCAAAATGGGGCTATGGTCACGGTTTTTCAAAAAAAGGTGACCCAAAAGGGTCTATGATCACGGTTTTGGGAGGTGGCCTAAAGGGGTCTATGGTCACGGTTTTGGGGGGTGGCCTAAAAGGGGGGTCTATGGTCACGGTTTTGGGGGGTGGCCTAAAAGGGTCTATGGTCACGATTTTAGGGGTGACCTAAAGGGATCTATGGTCACGGTTTTTTACAGTGACAAAAAAAGGGCTATGGTCACGGTTTTTCAAAAAAGGGTGACCTAAAAGGATCTATGGTCACGGTTTTGGGGGGTGACCTAAAGGGGTCTATGGTCACGGTTTTGGGGGTGGCCTAAAAGGGTCTATGATTACGGTTTTGGAGGGTGGCCTAAAGGGGTCTATGGTCACGATTTTTTACAGTGACTAAAAAGGGTCTATGGTCACGGTTTTTCGGAAGGGTGACCTAAAAGGGTTTATGGTCACGGTTTTGAGGGTGACCTAAAGGGGTCTATGGTCACGATTTTTTACAGTGACCAAAAAGTGTCTATGGTCACGATTTTTCAAAAGGGTGACCTAAAATGGTCTATGGTCACAGTTTTGTGGGATGACCTAAAGGAGTCCATGGTCACAGTTTTAATCATTTGAGTTTTAATTAATTAATATTTTTATGTATTTTTTATTATTTTAAATATATTTTCTTTTTAAAAGTTTTAATAATTAAATACTAATAATAATTTTATATGATTTACTTTAAATATTAAAATTTGAAATCTAATTTTATAAATAAAAAATTAAGTCGAATACTATTAATAATTTTAAATTAAAAATAATTTAAAACTTAATAATATAAAAATTAATTTTTTACTCTAAAAATTTAACCATTAAATAATAGATTATTAAGTTTTGTGGTTTATAATAATTAGGGAAAAACCAAAAACGATGCCGTCTCCTATTTATTTAAAAAAAATTGAAATACATGAGAACCAATTAAGCGTAATTAAATTAGTTTTATTAATATTTAGAGTTAAGTTAATTAATATTCTTGTGTAATTTTTATAATTGGTTATTTCACATAATTTGAAATTAAAAATTTAATAATAAAAGAATTATATATAATTTAATTTAATTAATTTCTATTATAAATAAATTATGATGTATTTTATTAATTTGAGTTCTTAAAAAACTAATTTATTAAAAATAATTAAATTAATTTTTATAAATATTTTAAATTTAAGTTAATTAATATTTATATACAATTTTATTATAATTAATTATTTTATATAAATTGAAATTAAAGATTTGATAATAGAAAAATAATAAAAAATTATATCATTTAATTTAAATAATTGATATTTTTTTGTTTGAGAAAAGGACAAATTGGTCCCTGACCTTTTTCGTGGACATTTTCGTCCTTGACCATTGAAAAATACTTTTAAGTCCCTAACCTTCATAAAACTTAGACGGATTAGTCCCTCCGTCCATATGCCTCCGTCAGGGACTGATCCGTCCAAATGCCTCCATCAGGGACTGATCCGTCCAAGTTTTGTAAAAGTCAGGGACTTAAAAGTATTTTTCAATAGTCAAGAACAAAAATGTCTGCGGGACAAAAAGTCCTTTTGTCCTTTTCTTAAACTGTCTTTCACAAAATGTAATTAATATATTCATTTTATAATTTAAAATTAAAAATAATTATTTAAACTCATTGATATATTAATAAATAAAATTTGTTATTCTAAAAATAATTTTTACAATAATTCTAAATATATATTTTATGTAACACTAAATTCCCAAATAAAATCCTAATTTAACAATTCCTAACCCTAACATACACACAGCCACATAAAGAAGGGGAAACAGAAGGGAAGAGGGGCGGGGGGCAACGAGAAAAGAGGGGGAGCTCGAAGAGGGAGGAGGGATCAGAGAACGGGAAGGAGATGAGAGGGAAAGGGAGAGAGGCGCTGCCGGTGGTGACCACAGCCACCGTCACCGCTGACCTTGAGGGGAAAATGAGAGTGAGAGAGAGAGACGCACAGAACGCGCGACGCGAGGAAGAGAAGGGCTCGTCTTCGTTGCCGTCGTCGCCGCGCCTTGCCGCCGCTGCCGTTGTTGGAAGCCGCCGCTGTCGCTGGAAGGAACCAAATTAGGATAGGAGGTCGCTGTTGATGCTGCCGCAGAGAGGAAGGAAGGGACGCGTGTGAGAAAGTGACGCAACAGAGGAGAAGCCGTTCCTCTGCCGCCGCCGTCGCTGCCGGAATTCCTGGTCGCCGTCGTCGTTCATGGTGAGTTGGTTGTGCCCTAGCTACTAGAACCACCATTTCTGAACTCTTATTGCTCTGTAACAATCCTATAGCTCAGGCGCGGCAAGTCAATTTTTCGTTGTGAATCCTTTTTTCAAATTGTGTTCTGTGTAGCTTGTAGACTGGTTGTGTCCTAGCATTCAGTTATTATTCTGTGTTTGATCTTCACAATTTCATACAGGATGCTGCTGTATTAATTGCTTTCCTGATTTCTGTCATGTTCCACGAGTGTGTCTCTCTCTCTGTAATGCTATTTTATCTAATGAATTCTCATGTGACACAAACAAATACTGTTCTGCTTCCTAATTTCCAACAAGTGTTTTCATTGTGACGGAGCTAAAATTAGAAACCATCTGTAGCATCTGAACTATGTCTTCAATAAAGCCTTTCATTCGTTTCTGCAAGCTTGCTGGGATCTCTGCTACCAGAAAACGGTGTTGTCGTTACCGGACGTCACTGCCGGAGCCTCTGCCAGCTTGCTCTCCATTGGTTGCACCACTACCGGGGCTGCTGCTGCTCTATTGTTCTGTTTTTTCATAGCTGCAGTGAGTTCCTGATCTAAAACCTTTATCGTTATTGTTGTGTTATATGCTTGTTAAGGGTTTTGGGTGTTAACGTTTCAGCGTTGAACCACTGTAACTATGAAGCTGTGTTTGATGGTGTTGTTGCTGAGAAAGTTGTCAGTGTGGCTAATGCCGCTGCTATTTGTTCGGTTCAAGACTGTTGCTGCTGCTGCTGCGAGTTAGGACGAAGGGGTCAGGCATAATTTCTATGGATTTCGACACATTAAGGTAGGGGATTCGTTTCCAAACTAAACATTTTAAATCATGAATGCCAATAAAGTGTTAGATGAGGCTCTTCTAAAATGTAAATAGTTTAAAGAGTAAAGTGTTGTATATATACAAACACTTATGATAAGAAAATTAATCTTCTTGCCTTAGGCTTGTTTGTATGTTTTACATTTACTTCTAGCAGCTGGTAAGTTATCCTTCTTAGTTACTGAATGAACAATACAAGGCTGGATTAATTTAACAGATTTTATTCATGAGGCAAGGAATTCTGACTTCTGAGAGAGCAGCATAAAACTTGAGAAACAACAAATTGATCAGGGTTCCTCATGTATTCTGGGTATGATAGTCTTCATTATTTTCCTTTCAATGGAATACTTAGTGTTTACTATAATACTTTTACCAACATAGTATGATATTAATGTATGCAGGATTTGACTAGAAGGCAAGTCCTAACAATGCAATTTTATACAGGGCGAAAGGTATGTTCTGAATAATATCTTTGTTGTTACATCAAATTGCCAGGGACATTTTTGCTTTGCTGATGTATAACTGCATGAATCATTATTGATTTTTTGTTGTTACACCACTACTTTGCCATTACCCTATTAAGGTACATACCTTGTTAAATTAATAGTTTCAATTTATTTTAATTAATTAATTATTAATTAGTTATGGTCCTGCTTGACTTTTGCTGAAATCATATGCCTCTGTGAATGTGATAATGATCTTTATCTATATGTAAGGAGAACAAACCCCATGTGCATAAGATTTTATACTCTATTAGTGGTGCATGAATAATGCATTTCCTTATTAGCTTCCTTTGACACTTTATCGATGCTGTTAATAATGTTGCCTTCAAAGTTGCTTGAAAAATAGCTCATTATAGAAGGCGATGAAAGAACTTTAATAATTTATGTTTAATTGAATTTTGTTGGCATAATTTTGACTCCGATCTACTTTTATTTGTAAGCTTGAAAACATATTTTCAGATGCACACTCTAATGGATAGTTTACACAAAATAAATAAAGTAATAATAAAATGTTGATTAATGACTTGTTAAGTTACTGTTTTGTTATGGACTTATGGCACTGAGTGTTTTGAGTTTTGAATTTTGAATGTGTGATAAGTGATTTGTGATTTGTGATTAGTGATTTTGTTATGCTGCTGTTTGAATTAATTTAGGGGTGATTATTTGTTATGCTGTTGTATAGAAAATTTTTTAAATCATGTATAGAAAATTCTTGTTATGCTGCTGGTTTGAATTAATTTAGGGGTGATTAATTCTTGTTTGCTGGTGTTGATTACTTGATTTATTTGATAGGTTGGAAGCTAATAATAGTATTTCAGTATTACCTTGTTTTTTAAGCTTCTATTTTGGTTGTGGTTGTTTCTTTGTGCTGGATTTTTTTGAGTTTTAAGCTACTTCAATAGGGGAGTTGAAGTTCCACTCGAAGATAGATTAAAAACATATAAATTTTCATGTTGATTGACTTATTTAAATTGTGCTCCTTGTTATTTAGTGGTTGAAATTTTCATGTTGATTGACTTATTTAACTTGTGTTCCATATTCATTACTCAACTGTTACTGCATGCATCATCAAAAACATTTTTGTTCTATTCTAACTTCTTTATTTCTTTTGCTAGCAGGAGGACATGATGTGAAGAAAATATATTCTATACAAATATAAGATGGGATGGGTCTTATAATGATTTTGGTTATCTAACTGTATTATTTTGATGTGTTCTTTACATTTTGATAAGAGACTTTATCCGATATTCATGTAATGGATAAATTACACCATATTTTGATTAGTATTGTAATGGATATCTAGTTTTTAATGAAACTTTTATGATTTACATTTATTGAATTTCTCATTTTTAGATTTATTTTGTGATTATCATCATTTTGGGATGTGACTATGCTTTAAAAAAAATATTCATAAAATAAAACAGGTTACCATAGATAAGTTATGGCCATGGTGAAAACCGTGACCATAAATAAGGCTATAGTCACGGCAAAAAACTGTGACCATAGATAAGGCTATGGTCACGGTTTTAAAGAGAGGTGACCGTAGAGGCTATGGCCACGGTGAAAAACCGTGACCATAGATAGGCTATGGTCACAGTTTTATGGAGGGTGACCATAGAGTCTATGGCCACGATGAAAAACTGGGACCATAGATAGGGCTATGGTCACGGTTTTAAGAAGGGGTGACCATAGAGGCTATGGCCACGGTGAAAAACCGTGACCATAGATAGGCTATGGTCACGGTTTTAAGGAAGGTGACCATAGAGTCTATGGCCACCGTGAAAAACCGTGACCATAGGGCTATGGTCACGGTTTTAGGTGGGGTGACCATAAAGTCTATGGCCATGGTGAAAACCGTGACCATAGATAGGGCTATTGGTATGCGAAATTGCTACTCGGGTTGTGAATTGTTGTTCGAAATTGATTCCCTGGCAATGGCACCAAAAGCGGATGCACAGGACCATGGTCTAAACATATCTTCACAACTTCGCATAACTAACCAGCAAGTGCACTGGGTCGTCCAAGTAATACCTTACGTGAGTAAGGGTCGAATCCCACGGAGATTGTCGGTATGAAGCAAGCTATGGTCACCTTGTAAATCTCAGTCAGGCGGATATAAAACAGTAATGGTTTTTCGAAAATAAATAATAGAATAGGGATAGAGGTACTTATGTAAATCATTGGTAGGAATTTCAGATAAGCGAATGGAGATGCTTTTCGTTCCTCTGAACCTCTGCTTTCCTGCTATCTTCATCCAATCAGTCTTGCTCCTTTCCATGGATGGCTTTATGTGATACATCACCATTGTCAACGACTACTTTCGGTCATCTCTCGGGAAAATGATCCAATGCCCTGTCACGGCACGGCTAATCGTCTGGAGGCATCACCCTTGTCAATGGCTTCATCTTATCCTCTCAGTGAAAATGATCAACGCACCCTGTCACGGCACGGCTATTCATCTGTCGGTTCTCGATCATGCTGGAATAGGATTTACTATCCTTTTGCGTCTGTCACTATGCCCGGCAATCGCGAGTTTGAAGCTCGTCACAGTCATTCAATCATTGAATCCTACTCGGAATACCACAAACAAGGTTTAGACCTTCCGGATTCTCTTGAATGCCGCCATCATTCTAGCTTACACCACGAAGATTCTGGTTAGGAGATCTAAGAGATACTCATTCAGTCTAAGGTAGAACGGAAGTGGTTATCAGGCATGCGTTCATAGGGAATGATGATGATTGTCACATTCATCTCATTCAGATTGAAGTACGAATGAATATCTTAGAAGCGAAACAAGATGAGTTGAATAGAAAACAGTAGTACTTTGTATTAATCTTTGAGGAACAGCAGAGCTCCACACCTTAATCTATGGAGTGTAGAAACTCTACCATTAAAAATACATAAGTGAAGGTCCAGGCATGGCCGAATGGCCAGCCCCTCTGATCTAAGAACCAGGCGTCCAAAGATGGTCAAAAAGACGTCTAATACAATAGTAAAAGGTCCTATTTATAATAAACTAGCTACTAGGGTTTACATGAGTAAGTAATTGATGCATAAATCCACTTCCAGGGCCCACTTGGTGTGTGCTTGGGCTGAGCTTGAGTGTTGCACGTGTAGAGGTCCTTCTTGGAGTTGAACGCCAGTTTTTGTGCCAGTTTGGGCGTTCAACTCTGGTTTTGGATCCTTTTCTGGCGCTGGACGCCAGATTTGGGCAGAAAGCTGGCGTTGAACGCCAGTTTACGTCGTCTATTCTTGGCCAAAGTATGGACTATTATATATTGATGGAAAGCCCTGGATGTCTACTTTTTAACGCAATTAGAAGCGCGCCATTTCGAGTTCTGTAGCTCCATAAAATCCATTTTGAGTGCAGGAAGGTCAGAATCCAACAACATCAGCAGTCCTTCTTCAACCTCTGAATCTGATTTTTGCTCAAGTCCCTCAATTTCAGCCAGAAAATACCTAAAATCACAGAAAAACACACAAACTCATAGTAAAGTCCAGAAATTTGAATTTAACATAAAAACTAAGGAAAACATCCCTAAAAGTAACTAGATTCTACTGAAAACATACTAAAAACAATGCCAAAAAGCGTATAAATTATCCGCTCATCACAACACCAAACTTAAATTGTTGCTTGTCCCCAAGCAACTGAAAATCAAATAGGATAAAAAGAAGAGAATATACTATAAATTCCAAACTATCAATGAAACATAGCTTCAATCAAATGAGCGGGACTTATAGCTTTTTGCCTCTTGAATAGTTTTGGCATCTCACTTTATCCATTGAGGTTCAGAATGATTGGCATCTATAGGAACTCAGAGTTCAGATAGTGTTATTGATTCTCCTAGTTCAGTATGATGATTCTTGAACACAGCTTCTTTATGAGTCTTGGCCGTGGCCCAAAGCACTTTGTTTTCCAGTATTACCACCGGATACATAAATGCCACAGACACATAATTGGGTGAACCTTTTCAGATTGTGACTCAGCTTTGCTAAAGTCCCCAATTAGAGGTGTCCAGGGTTCTTAAGCACACTCTTTTTTTGGCTTTGAACCTTGACTTTAACCGCTCAGTCTCAAGTTTTCACTTGACACCTACACGCCACAAGCACATGGTTAGGGACAGCTTGGTTTAGCCGCTTAGACCAGGATTTTATTCCTTTAGGCCCTCCTATGCACTGATGCTCAAAGCCTTGGGATCCTTTTTATTTGCCCTTGCCTTTTGGTTTTAAGAGCTTTTGGCTTTTTCTGCTTGCTTTTTATTTTTCTTTCTATTTTTTTTTTCGCCTATTTTTTTTTTTCTGCAAGCTTTGTTCTTTGCTGCTTTTTCTTGCTTCAAGAATCATTTTTATGATTTTTCAGATTATCAAATAACATGTCTCCTAGTCATCATTCTTTCAAGAGCCAACATATTTAACATTCTTAAACAACAACTTCAAAAGACATATGCACTGTTCAAGCATTCATTTTGAAAATAAGAAGCATTGTCACCACATCAATATAATTAAACTAAGTTCAAGGATAAATTCGAAACTCATGTACTTCTTGTTCTTTTGAATTAAAACATTTTTCATTTAAGAGAGGTGATGGATTCATAGGACATTCATAACTTTAAGACAGAGTTACTAACTACTAATGATCATGTAATGAAGACACAAACATAGATAAGCACATAACATAGAAAACGAAAAACAGAAGAAATAAGAACAAGGAATGAATCCATCTTAGTGATGGTGGCGTTTCCTTCTTGAGGAACCAATGATGTCCTTGAGCTCTTCTATGTCTCTTCCTTGTCTTTGTTGCTCCTCCCTCATTGCTTTTTGATCTTCTCTTATTTCATGAAGCATGATGGAGTGCTCTTGATGTTCCACCCTTAGTTGTCCCATATTGGAACTCAATTCTCCTAGGGAGGTGTTGATTTGCTCCCAATAGTTTTGTGGAGGAAAGTGTATTTGAGGCATCTCCGGGATCTCATGGTGATGATCTTCATACGCCTCTTGAGCTCCATGAATGGGCTCTCTTGCTTGCTCCATCTTTTTCTTAGTGATGGGCTTGTCCTCTTTAATGAGGATATCTCCCTCTATGTCAATCCCAGCTGAATTGCATAGGTTACAAATGAGGTGAGGAAAGGCTAACCTTGCCATAGTGGAGGACTTGTCAGCCACCTTGTAGAGTTCTTGAGATATAATCTCATGAACTTCCACCTCTTCTCCAATCATGATGCTATGGATCATGATGGCCCGGTCTATAGTAACTTCAGACCGGTTGCTAGTGGGAATGATTGAGCATTGAATGAACTCCAACCATCCTCTAGCTACAGGCTTGAGGTCCAATCTTCTTAGTTGAACCGGCTTGCCTTTGGAGTCAATCTTCCATTGAGCTCCTTCTACACATATGTCCAGAAGGACTTGGTCTAACCTTTGATCAAAGTTGACTCTCCTTGTGTAGGGGCGTGCGTTCTCTTCCATGTATGACAAGTTGAACGCCAACCTCACATTCTCCGGACTAAAATCTAAGTATTTCCCCCGAACCATTGTAACATAGTTCTTTGGATCCGAGTTTTTACTTTGATCATGGTTCTTGGTGATCCATGCATTGGCATAGAACTCTTGAACCATTAGGATGCCGACTTGTTGGATGGAATTTGTTAGAACTTCCCAACTTCTTCTTTGAATTTCATGTCGGATCTCCGGATACTCATTTCTTTTGAGTTTGAAAGGGACCTCAGGGATCACCTTCTTCTTGGCCACAACATCATAGAAGTGGTCTTGATGGGCTTTGGAGATGAACCTTTCCATCTCCCATGACTTGGATGTGGAAGCTTTTGTCTTCCCTTTCCCCTTTCTAGAGGATTCTCCGGTCTTAGGTGCCATCAATGGTAATGGAAAAACAAAAAGCTTATGCTTTTACCACACCAAACTTAGAATTTTGCTCGCCCTCGAGCAATAAAAGAAAGAATAGATGAAGAAGAAGAAGAAATGGAGGAGAGGGAGAGTGGGAAGTGTTTCGGCCAAGAAGGGTGTAGAGGGGTGTGTTGTGTGAATTTGATGAAGAGTGGAGGGCTTTATATAGGGAAGGGAGGGGGGAAATTGGTTTCGGCCATATGGGTGGGTTTGGGTGGGAAATTGGTTTTGAATTTTGAAGGTAGGTGGGGTTTATGAGGTAGGTTTATGGGGAAGAGTGGATGGATGTGAATGGTGAAGATGTGATAGGGAAGAGAGATTGAGGTGATTGGTGAAGGGTTTTTGGGGAAGAGTGTTTGTGTGAAAGAGAGAGGTGAGAAGAAGTGAGTGGAGGAAGGTGGGGATCCTGTGGGGTCCACAGATCCTGAGGTGATCCTGTGGGGTCCACAGATCCTGGGGTGTCAAGGATTTGCATCCCTGCACCAATTAGGCATGCAAAATGCCTTTGCACACAACTCTGGGCGTTCAGCGCCAGGTTGGTGCCCATTTTGCGCGTTCAATGTCCATTTACTAGCCATTTCTGGCGTTGAACGCCAGAACCATGCTTTGTTCTGGCGTTGAACGCCAGGCAGATGCTCCTCCAGGGTGTGATTTTTCTTCTGCTCTTTTTGATTCCGTTTTCAATTTTTATATTTATTTTGTGACTCCACATGATCATGAACCTAATAAAACATGAAAAACAAAAACAAAATTAGATAAATAAACATTGGGTTGCCTCCCAACAAGCGCTTCTTTAATGTCAATAGCTTGACAGTGGGCTCTCATGGAGCCTCACAGATGTTCAGAGCATTGTTGAAACTCTCCAACACCAAACTTAGAGTTTGGTTGTGGCCTCCCAACACTAAACTTAGAGTTTGACTGTGGGGGCTTGGGTTGACTCTGCTTTGAGAGAAGCTTTTCATGCTTCCTCTTCATGGTTGCAGAGGGAGATCCTTGAGTTTTAAATACAAGGGAGTCCTCATTCCATTGAAGGACTAGTTCACCTCTGTCAACATCAATCACAGCTCTTGCTGTAGCCAGGAAAGGTCTTCCTAGGATGATGGATTTATCCTCTTCCTTTCCAGTATCTAGGACTATGAAATCAGCAGGGATGTAAAGGCCTTCAACCTTTACTAACACGTCCTCTACTTGTCCATAAGCCTGTTTTCTTGAATTGTCTGCCATCTCTAATGAGATTTTAGCAGCTTGCACCCCATAGATTCCCAGTTTCTCTATTACAGAGAGGGGCATGAGGTTTATCCCTGAACCAAGGTCACACAGAGCCTTAAAGATCATGGTGCCTATGGTACAAGGTATTATGAACTTTCCAGGATCCTGTCTCTTCTGAGGCAATGTCAGTTGATCCAGATCACTTAGTTCATTGATGAACAAGGGAGGTTCAACTTCCCAAGTATCAATGCCAAATAATTTGGCATTTAGCTTCATGATTGCACCAAGAAACTTGGCAGTTTGATCTTCAGTAACATCCTCATTCTCTTCAGAAGAGGAATACTCATCAGAGCTCATGAAGGGCATAAGGAGGTTCAATGGAATCTCTATGGTCTCTAGATGAGCCTCAGATTCCTTTGGTTCCTCAGAGGGAAGCTCCTTATTGATCACTGGACGTCCCAGGAGGTCTTCCTCCTTGGGATTCACGTCCTCTCCTTCCCTTACAGGTTCGGCCATGGTTCTTATGTCAATGGCCTTGCACTCTCCTTTTGGATTCTCTTCTGTATTGCTTGGGAAAGTACTAGGAGGGATTTCAGTGATTCTTTTACTCAGCTGGCCCACTTGTGCTTCCAAATTTCTAATGGAAGACCTTGTTTCATTCATGAAACTCACAGTGGCCTTAGATAGATCAGAGACTAAGTTTGCTAAATTAGAAGTATTTTGTTCAGAGTTCTCTGTCTGTTGCTGAGTGGATGATGGAAAAGGTTTAGTATTGTTAAACCTGTTTCTTCCACCATTATTAAAGCCTTGTTGAGGCATTTGATCCTTCCATGAGAAATTTGGGTGATTTCTCCATGATGAGTTATAGGTGTTTCCATAAGGTTCACCTAAATAATTCACCTCTGCTATTGTAGGGTTTTCAGGATCATAAGCTTCTTCTGCATAAGAAGCCTCTTGAGTACTGTTGGATGCAGCTTGCATTCCATTCAGACTCTGAGAAATCATATTGACTTGCTGAGTCAATATTTTGTTCTGAGTCAATATGGCATTCAGAGTGTCAATCTCAAGAACTCCCTTCTTCATAGGCATCCCATTATTCACAGGATTCCTTTCAGAAGTGTACATGAATTGGTTATTTGCAACCATGTCAATGAGTTCTTGAGCTTTTGCAGGCGTTTTCTTTAGGTGAATGGATCCACCTACAGAAGTATCCAATGACATCTTTGATAACTCAGATAAACCATCATAGAATATATCCAGGATGGTCCATTCTGAAAGCATGTTAGAATGACACTTTTTGGTCAGTCCTTTGTATCTCTCCCAAGCTTCATAGAGGGATTCACCTTCTTTCTGTCTGAAGGTTTGAACATCCACTCTGAGCTTGCTCAGCTTTTGAGGAGGAAAGAACTTGGCTAAGAAAGCCTTGACCAGCTTATCCCAAGAGTTCAGGCTATCCTTGGGTTGAGAATCCAACCACACTCTAGCTCTGTCTCTTACAGCAAAAGGGAAAAGCATGAGCTTGTAGACTTCAGGATCTACTCCATTAGTCTTAACAGTATCACATATCTGCAAGAATTCAGTTAAGAATTGAAAAGGATCTTCAGATGGAAGTCCATGAAACTTGCAGTTCTGCTGCATCAGAGAAACTAATTGAGGTTTCAGCTCAAAGTTGTTTGCTCCAATGGCAGGAATGGAGATGCTTCTTCCATGTAAATTGGTATTAGGTGCAGTAAAGTCACCAAGCATTCTCCTTGCATTATTATTATTTTCGGTTGCCATCTCCTCTTCCTGTTCGAAAATTTCTGAAAGGTTATCTCTGGATTGTTGTAATTTAGCTTCTCTTAATTTTCTCTTCAGAGTCCTTTCAGGTTCTGGATCTGCTTCAACAAGAATGTTCTTGTCCTTGCTCCTGCTCATATGACAAAGAAGAGGGCACAGAAAAAATAATAATAATAATATGGATCCTTTATACCACAGTATAGGGATTCCTTTGTGAGTGGAAGAAAAGAGGGAGACAAAGAATGTAATGTAATGGAAGAAACACAACTGTGAGGAGGGTTGAGATGTGAGATGAGATGTTAGTAGATGAATAGAATATGATGGGAGAGGGAGAATTTTCGAAAATAATTTTTGAAAAAGGGTTAGTGATTTTCGAAAATAGTTTTTGAAAAAGGTTAGTAATTTTCGAAAAATTTTGAAATCAAAAATAAAAATAATTAGTTAATTAAAGAGAAATTTTTGAAAAAGAGGGAAGATATTTTCGAAAATTTGAGAGAGAGAGTTAGTTAGGTAGTTTTGAAAAAGTTAGGAAACAAATAGAAAGTTAGTTAGTTAGTTGAAACAAATTTTGAAAAGATAAGTTAGGAAGTTAGAAAAGATATTTTGAAATCAAATTTTTGAAAAAGATATGATAAGAAGATATTTTGAAAAGATATGATTGAAATTAGTTTTTGAAAAAGATTTGATTTTTAAAATCTCAATTAATGACTTGGTTCACAAGAAATCACAAGATATGATTCTAGAACTTAAAGTTTGAATCTTTCTTAACAAGTAAGTAACAAACTTGAAATTTTTGAATCAAAACATTAATTGATTATGTTATTTTCGAAAATTTGATATAAAAATAAGAAAAAAATTTTTGAAAAATATTTTTGGAATTTTCGAAAATAACTAAAAAATGAAAAAGATTTGATTTTTGAAAAAGATTTTGAAAAAGATAAGATTTTTAAATTGAAAATTTGATTTGACTCATGAAAACAACTTGATTTTAAAAATTTTTGAAAAAGTCAATCCAAATTTTCGAATTTGATGAGAGAAAAAGGGAAAGATATTTTTTTGAATTTTTTTATTTTTATTTTTGAATTTTTATGATGAGGGAGAAAAACATGAAAATTATGCAATGCATGAGAATTTTAGATCAAAACATGTGATGCATGCAAGAATGCTATGAATGTCAAGATGAACACCAAGAACACTATGAAGATCATGATGAACATCAAGAACATATTTTTGAAAAATTTTTAATGCAAAGAAAACATGCAAGACACCAAACTTAGAATTCTTTAATGCTTAGACACTAAGAATTCAAGAATGCATATGAAAAACAACATTCAACACAAAACAAAAAATCATCAAGATCAAACAAGAAGACTTACCAAGAACAACTTGAAGATCATGAAGAACACTATGAATGCATGAAATTTTCGAAAAATGCAAGATGCACATGCAATTGACACCAAACTTATAACATGACTCAAGCCTCAAACAAGAAACAGAGAAATATTTTTGATTTTTATGATTTTCTAATTTTTTTGGATTTTTTTTCGAAAAATTAATTGATAAAAATAAGGATTTCAAAATTTTTTATATGAATTCCAGGAATCTTGCATTCTTAGTCTAAAGCTTCAGTCCAGGAATTAGACATGGCTCACTAGCCAGCCAAGCTTTCAATGAAAGCTCCGGTCCAAAACACTAGACATGGCCAATGTCCAGCCAAGCTTTAGCATGTAAATCAGGAACAGCAGCAGGTGGATTAACAACAACTAGCTTGCTCTTGATAACAAATTGCTGCCTCAGTCCAAATAAATTTAGACATGGCTTTACAGCCAGCCAGGCTTCGCATGCTTCGTGAAACACTAGAATTCATTCTTAAAAATTCTGAAGAAAAAAATATTTTTGAAAACAATTTTTTTTTCTTGAAAAATTTTTGAAAAGAAAACAAAAAGATAATTACCTAATCTGAGCAACAAGATGAACTGTCAGTTGTCCAAACTCAAACAATCCCCGGCAACGGCACCAAAAACTTGGTGCTGTTGCCGGATCCAAACTTGGCACTGATGTTACCGGACCAAAAGCTTGCCGAAAACTCAAACAATCCCCGGCGACGGCGCCAAAAACTTGGTATGCGAAATTTCTACTCGGGTTGTGAATTATTGTTCGAAATTGATTCCCTGGCAATGGCACCAAAAACGGATGCACAGGACCATGGTCTAAACATATCTTCACAACTTCGCATAACTAACCAGCAAGTGCACTGGGTCGTCCAAGTAATACCTTACGTGAGTAAGGGTCGAATCTCACGGAGATTGTCGGTATGAAGCAAGCTATGGTCACCTTGTAAATCTCAGTCAGATGGATATAAAACAGTAATGGGTTTTCGAAAATAAATAATAGAATAGGGATAGAGGTACTTATGTAAATCATTGGTAGGAATTTCAGATAAGCGAATGGAGATGTTTTTCGTTCCTCTGAACCTCTGCTTTCCTGCTATCTTCATCCAATCAGTCTTGCTCCTTTCCATGGCTGGCTTTATGTGATACATCACCATTGTCAACGGCTACTTTCGGTCATCTCTCGGGAAAATGATCCAATGCCCTGTCACGGCACGGATAATCGTCTGGAGGCATCACCCTTGTCAATGGCTTCATCTTATCCTCTCAGTGAAAATGATCAACGCACCCTATCACGGCACGGCTATTCATCTGTCGGTTCTCGATCATGCTGGAATAGGATTTACTATCCTTTTGCGTCTGTCACTACGCCCGGCAATCGCGAGTTTGAAGCTCGTCAGTCATTCAATCATTGAATCCTACTCGGAATACCACAGACAAGGTTTAGACCTTCTGGATTCTCTTGAATGCCGCCATCATTCTAGCTTACACCACGAAGATTCTGGTTAGGAGATCTAAGAGATACTCGTTCAGTCTAAGGTAGAACGGAAGTGGTTATCAGGCACGCGTTCATAGGGAATGATGATGATTGTCACGTTAATCTCATTCAGATTGAAGTACGAATGAATATCTTAAAAGCGAAACAAGATGAATTGAATAGAAAACAGTAGTACTTTGCATTAATCTTTGAGGAACAGCAGAGCTCCACACCTTAATCTATGGAGTGTAGAAACTCTACCGTTAAAAATACATAAGTGAAGGTCCAGGCATGGCCGAATGGCCAGCCCCTTTGATCTAAGAACCAGGCGTCCAAAGATGGTCAAAAAGACGTCTAATACAATAGTAAAAGGTCCTATTTATAATAAACTAGCTACTAGGGTTTACATGAGTAAGTAATTGATGCATAAATCCACTTCCGGGGCCCACTTGGTGTGTGATTGGGCTGAACTTGAGTGTTGCACGTGTAGAGGTCCTTCTTGGAGTTGAACGCCAGTTTTTGTGCCAGTTTGGGCGTTCAACTCTGGTTTTGGATCCTTTTCTGGCGCTGGACGCCAGATTTGGGCAGAAAGCTGGCGTTGAATGCCAGTTTACATCGTCTATTCTTGGCCAAAGTATGGACTATTATATATTGCTGGAAAGCCCTGGATGTCTACTTTCCAACGCAATTGGAAGCGCGTCATTTCGAGTTCTGTAGCTCCAGAAAATCCATTTTGAGTGCAGGAAGGTCAGAATCCAACAGCATCAGCAGTCCTTCTTCAACCTCTGAATCTGATTTTTGCTCAAGTCCCTCAATTTCAGCCAGAAAATACCTGAAATCACAGAAAAACACACAAACTCATAGTAAAGTCCAGAAATGTGAATTTAACATAAAAACTAAGGAAAACATCCCTAAAAGTAACTAGATTGTACTGAAAACATACTAAAAACAATGCCAAAAAGCGTATAAATTATCCGCTCATCAGCTATGGTCACGGTTTTAAGGAAGGGTGACCATAGAAGCTATGGTCACGGTGAAAACGGTGACCATAGCCTTATCTATGGTCACGGTTTTAAGGAGGGGTGACCATAGAGGCTCACCGTGACCATAGATAAGGCTATGGTCACGGTTTTTTACCGTGACCATAGATTAACCTATGGTCACGGTAAAAAAACGTGGCCTAAAGTGTCAGATTTTGAAAATTGAAACCGTGACCATAAAAACCGTGACCATAGACCTATGGCCACGAGAGAATAGGCCACGGTAAAAAACCGTGACCATAGGTCCAAAACCGTGACCATAGATCTATGGTCACCCTTTTTACTAGCTATGGTCACGGTTTTTTACCGTGACCATAGGCCTTTTTTTTTGTAGTGCATGCTTTTTAGGCCTTAAATTTGTCAATTTTAATTCACTTTAATTCCATTCGATGTCTTGATATGTTTGTTAAGTGATTTCAGATTCATAAGGCAAGTATTGGATGGAAGAAGTGAAGAGAAAAGCATGCAAATTGGAGAATTCACGAAGAAATGAGCTTTGATGACAAGTCATCTTAGCCTAGTTTCACTAGTCTTTTTCCTTTGTTTTCATTTAGTTTTATGCACTTTCTTGGGCCACAAGTAAGCCAATTGGGTGGAATATCATGTTTCCTTAGATTCAATCAACTATGGATGAATTGATGCATTTTCATGAGTTTTATGCCATAATTGCTTATATGACAAGAAAAAGAATAACTCTCATTATTAGAGCATAGCTTTGATGCAATTGTTGGTTGATGATAGGTGGAATAAAGCTTGGAGGAAGGTTGAGGAAAAGGGGATAGCAAAGAGCACTCCTGGGCATGGCAACGTTTGAGCCAACGTTTGCCTCAAACGTGAGGTCAAACGTTGGCCACATATTAGCAAGGAAAAGCACCCCTGGAGCAAACCAATGTTTGCACCAATGTTTGCCTCAAACGTGAGGTCAAACGTTGGCGCATAAAAGCAAAGAAGAGCACCTCTGTTTGATGCATTGAGTGAGCCACGTTTGCGCCAATGTTTGCCTCAAACGTTGGGCCAAACGTTGGCCAAAGGAGTAGCATGGGGGAACCATGTTTGAGCTCACGTTTGACCTCAAACGTTGGCTCAAACGTGGAAGACAGCAACTTGGCCGAGCTGCATAATGTCACACAAGGGACGTTTGAGTCAACGTTTGCCTCAAACGTTGGCTCAAACGTGAATGGTTCATGACCCGGTTCACTAATGGATTTCTTCCCAACACCAAGAGCAATCAATAGAGGCTACTATCAACCCAATTCCATCAAGGCTAAAGGCCCAATTCAAGGCTTAATGATCATTTGAAGAAAGTGTATAAATAGCTTAGGATTTGAAGTTTTAGGGAGCTTCCTTTTTAGAATTTTTAATACTTGCAGTAGAGAGCTCACCTTAGTAGTTGCTTTTAGAATTTGAGAGTTCCTGGGAAGGAGAATTGAATTCTCTCCCTCTGGGTTGTTTTTGTTTTCTTTTCTACACACTTTGTCTGAGTCTTGAGTGTTGAGAATTGAAGAAATTCTGTTTCAATCTCACCTTGAGATCTCTCTGTTTTGATTTACTGCATTATTGAGAATTTGCGATTTCACTTCTTTTCTTCTACTGCTGGATCTTTACTTTTCTTGCAATTGAATTCTCAATTTGGATCTAGGAAGGCATTGAGATCTAGACTTGGTTATCTAGTCTCTTGGGTCCTGAGATCTACATCTTTCAATTTCAATTTCCTTGTTTCGTTGCTACACGAAGCTTATTGCTATTGTCACTTGAGATCCGGTTTAATTGAATCCATCTTTTATATTTCTATTTGTTGAATTTTACTTTTCCTTGTTTAATTTCTGCAAATCCACTTCCCAATTCCCTTTATAATTCAAGCAATTTACATTTCTTGCACTTTAAGATTCTGCAATTTACATTTCTTGCGTTCTAAGTTTCTGCCATTTTAATTTCTTGTTCTTTAAGATTCAGTTCTTTTTCTTTTTTGTTCCCTTTAATTTCCTGCAAATCACCCATTCCCCTTTACATTCTATGCAATTTAATTCCTGTTAACACAATTTCACACAATCAACACTTGTTTGCTTGACTAATTCAACCACTAAACTAAAGTTGCTCAATCCTTCAATCCCTGTGGGATCGACCTCACTCCCGTGAGTTATTATTACTTGATGCGACCCGGTGCACTTTCCGGTGAGTTTGTGTCGGATCGTTTTCCGCACATCAAGTTTTTGGTGCCGTTGCTGGGGATTGATTAGATTGACAATGATTAAGTGAGGCGGTAGTTTAGATCAAGCACTTTTTCTTTAATTTTGACTAACCCACTAACTGTTTGAAGTTTTGTCTCAACTGACTACACTCAATTTTCAAGAGTGCCACTGTGTGTTCCGCTTGTTGATTTATATGTCACAGGAAAGAAGAGAGGCCAGAGGGAAGGATATCATTGAAGAAGGAGTTCCTGAGAAAGAAGAACACCACAACATGAAGCCGCAACTCATTACACTAATCAAGAACAATTGTTCCTATGGTGGAAATCCATTGGAGGATCCTAAACAGCACATATCCATTTTTCTGAGGACTTGTGGTGCTGTCAATCTCGATGGTGTAAATCATGATACCTATAAGCTCTTGTTATTTCCTTTCTCACTGAGGGATGAAGCGGCACAATGGCTTGAAACCTTTCTCCAAGGAAGTATCACTAGTTGGGATGATTTGGTTGCCAAGTTTTTAGCCAAATTCTCCTCATCCCAACAAAACATCAAGATGAAAGAGGGAATACATCCATTCATACAAGGAGAGGAAGAACCATTGTTCAATGCATGGGAAAGATACAAGAAAGCAAGTGACAAAGTGGGTTTCCAAGCGTTCTATGAAGGATTAACCTCAGAAACAAGAAGAGCGGTGGATTACTTCTCAGATGGCCTACTCAAAGCAACAGCAACCGGCTAAGGAACTATAGAGTTCAATGACAAAAGAACCAATAACCAATAACCAACACTCATTTGAGACATCACAGAATGCAATTTCAGAAAAGGAAGTCATGAATCTTGAAGGAGTGAAGGCAGTCATGAATCAAAGCAAACAGCTACACCAGCAAACTCAGCAACAATTGGAGTCAATAGCTAGACAAATTGATTTTCTACATTCTACTACAGTGAATGCACAATTTCCACCATGGAAGCCACATTCTTATCTAAGAATGAGGGAATCTCAACATCAGGAACAAAGGGACTTCAACTACAACAACCCCAATTTCCCAAACCTGCAAAAACACCACCATACCAACAACAATCATTACATACCACCACACTACCCACCCTTTCAACCCCCAACACCCCACAACCAACCAATTTCACAAGACTCTCAGAGGATCACCAATCTGGAGATCTTAATAGAGAGAATGATGAAACACCAAGAGGTGACAATGAAGAACCAGGAAGTCTCAATCAGAAGAATTGAGAAGCAGATGGAATAATTGGCCAAGTATCTTGCAGAAATGGGTGAGAAGAGGGCAAATACCTTCCCCAGAATTTCGGAAGAAAACCTGAAGGACAATGAAAAAGTTGCTAGGTGGGAGGAATGGAAAGAAGTCATGGAAAGAAGTGAGAAGGCTATGGGAAAAGAAACAATGATCAAAGAGAAGGACCACAGAGAAGTTCCTCAAGAAAGAATAGAAGAGAGAAAACTCACAGTAAGAGGAAAAACTCAAAGGCAACAGAATTCTCAACTTCCATGATAAGAGGATGGAGAATGTCAAGCTAATGACAATAAAGAAGTGCTTGTTGGGAGGCAACCCAACCTGAGGTAGTTCTCTTTTCATAGCTATTTTAATAAAAAGGTTAATTAACTTTATCTATATTGCAAGAAGCTAAGTTTGGTGTTACACACCAAAATAATATAAAGGAGAATGAAGGATTCTAAGTTTGGTGTTCCACCAAAATCCCATCATAAAATACATTCTCACTTTCTGTATAATGCTAGCTTCAAGCATCTAGACGAACTAGTTAACTATTCTGCTATTTCCTAGTTTTCAGTTCTATTGCTTTCGAAAAAGAAAAAGAGTTTCACACATGGTTAATCTGATGCATGAGAACCATTGGCAAGGTGCTAAGTTTGGTGTTCCCACACCAAAGTAAGTTCAAAGGCCCACAAATAAATTATGCATGCTAACCATTTTTCAAGTGCTTGGGAAACAAGCAACTTTCAATATCATTGCAGAGCACCATACAAACTTTTGGAAGATTTAGCATCATCAATCAAAGAGGTGAACGAGGAATGTGAAGACCAGTAATGATGATGAGGAAGAGAACATCAAGTAAACTCCAAAAGGTTGTATTGTTCATTATCAGATATTGCTATGATTGAAAGTGATATTATACCCCTATCTGTCCTTCTGTCTAGTATAGTTTCTCTGCAATTCAATAATCAAGATGCTTGATCATTTACAACACTATACTCTCCAAACTTGTTTGCACTCAATATTTTAAAAATGCATCACATGAAAGTTCTTTGAAAAGAAGGATTGAGGAATTAAACAATTTTGAGGCAAGCAAAAGATTAGGAAAAGTGGTGGTTCTAAGTGTGTGATTATGTATTGAGGTTGCATGCTTGTGAAAACTTGCATGAGAGCTCATAGGCGGGACATAGAGTTCAAAGAAGTGTTGTGGAGATTCTCAAACATTTATTGATCCAAGAAGCAGCAAACAAAACAAAAGAAAATAAAGAAAATACAAAAACAAAAAAAACATGGCCCAAGGCTCTGAGCATCAATTACTAGGCAGAAAAGAAGAAAGAAACAAGAACTCAAAGAGTTGTTATCCTAGTAAATGCTTGTGGTCGAACTGTGTCAAAGAGAGAGGCTTGAGCAAGTAAATCCTAAGGGGTGCTTCAACACCTAATACCTTAAAACCAACTGGTTTAGGAGTATTGATTGAAAGCTTATCTAAAGAGCCACTTTGAGACATGATACTTAGAGTCAAGGCCAAAGCACAGAAACGATAAGCTGCTTCAAGGTGATTACCTATAGAGAGATCTCCATGATATTACTTGGATGAAAGTTCTAAGACCTAAGCCTCCCAAGATGTAGGGACTAGTAAGCACTGAAGCCCTTGCATGAGCACATAAGTTAGAATTTACCCCACTGTCACTTAATCACTCCACTCACAGGATAGTACATGTAATTCTTCAAATCCATTCTAATTGAAAGGACCTTTGAGCATAATTCTTTTCTTGCTTGGGGACAAGCAAGTTTTAAGTTTGGTGTTGTGATGACAAGTCATCTTAGCCTAGTTTCACTAGTCTTTTTCCTTTGTTTTCATTTGGTTTTATGCACTTTCTTGGGCCACAAGTAAGCCAATTGGGTGGAATATCATGTTTCCTTAGATTCAATCAACTATGGATGAATTGATGCATTTTCATGAGTTTTATGACATAATTGCTTATATGACAAGAAAAAGAATAACTCTCATGATTAGAGCATAGCTTTGATGCAATTGTTGGTTGATGATAGGTGGAATAAAGCTTGGAGGAAGGTTGAGGAAAAGGGGATAGCAAAGAGCACTCCTGGGCATGGCAACGTTTGAGCCAACGTTTGCCTCAAACGTGAGGTCAAACGTTGGCCACATATTAGCAAGGAAAAGCACCCCTGGAGCAAACCAACGTTTGCGCCAACGTTTACCTCAAACGTGAGGTCAAACGTTGGCGCCATAAAAGCAAAGAAGAGCACCTCTGTTTGATGCATTGAGTGAGCCACATTTGCGCCAACGTTTGCCTTAAACGTTGGGCCAAACGTTGGCCAAAGGAGTAGCATGGGGGAACCACGTTTGAGCTCACGTTTGACCTCAAACGTTGGCTCAAACGTGGAAGACAGCAACTTGGCCGAGCTGCATAATGTCACACAAGGGACGTTTGAGTCAACGTTTGCCTCAAACGTTGGCTCAAACGTGAATGGTTCATGACCCGGTTCACTAATGGATTTCTTCCCAACACCAAGAGCAATCAACAGAGGCTACTATCAACCCAATTCCATCAAGGCTAAAGGCCCAATTCAAGGCTTAATGATCATTTGAAGAAAGTGTATAAATAGCTTAGAATTTGAAGTTTTAGGGAGCTTCCTTTTTAGAATTTTTAATACTTGCAGTAGAGAGCTCACCTTAGTAGTTGCTTTTAGAATTTGAGAGTTCCTGGGAAGGAGAATTGAATTCTCTCCCTCTGGGTTGTTTTTGTTTTCTTTTCTACACACTTTGTCTGAGTCTTGAGTGTTGAGAATTGAAGAAATTCTGTTTCAATCTCACCTTGAGATCTCTCTGTTTTGATTTACTGCATTATTGAGAATTTGCGATTTCACTTCTTTTCTTCTACTGCTGGATCTTTACTTTTCTTGCAATTGAATTCTCAATTTGGATCTAGGAAGGCATTGAGATCTAGACTTGGTTATCTAGTCTCTTGGGTCCTGAGATCTACATCTTTCAATTTCAATTTCCTTGTTTCGTTGCTACACGAAGCTTATTGCTATTGTCACTTGAGATCCGGTTTAATTGAATCCATCTTTTATATTTCTGTTTGTTGAATTTTACTTTTCCTTGTTTAATTTTTGCAAATCCACTTCCCAATTCCCTTTATAATTCAAGCAATTTACATTTCTTGCACTTTAAGATTCTGCAATTTACATTTCTTGCGTTCTAAGTTTCTGCCATTTTAATTTCTTGTTCTTTAAGATTCAGTTCTTTTTCTTTTTTGTTCCCTTTAATTTCCTGCAAATCACCCATTCCCCTTTACATTCTATGCAATTTAATTCCTGTTAACACAATTTCACACAATCAACACTTGTTTGCTTGACTAATTCAACCACTAAACTAAAGTTGCTCAATCCTTCAATTCCTGCGGGATTGACCTCACTCCCGTGAGTTATTATTACTTGATGCGACCCGGTGCACTTGCCGGTGAGTTTGTGTCGGATCGTTTTCCGCACATCAAGCTTTTAGAGAATTGAAGGCCACGCGAACGCATCATCCACACGTACGCGTGAAAAGAGATTTGCAAGCCACGTGCACTTGTCAACCACGCGTACGCGTGAGGTGGAAATTCGTCAGCGATGTGCACGCGTCATCCACGCGCACACGTGACGATCGGCACGTGACTCACTTAAAGTGAATTCACTAAGGGCGATTTCTAAGTTGCCCAGGCCCAAATCCAACTCATTTCTGAGACTATTTTATGCAGAATTCAAGATGGGTCAAAGGGGGAGCAATTAGATTAGCTTAGCATCATATTGGAGGTAGTTTCTAGAGAGAGAAGCTCCATCTTCTCTCTAGAATTAGATTAGAATTAGGTTAATTTCTCTTAGATCTAAGTCTAATTTGTTGTTCTCATCTTGTTTCTTTTACATTTTCATGCTCTAGTAGTTCAATTCTCTAGTTTCTTCTTGTTAATTTCTCTTTTATGTCTCTTTTATGTTTATGAACTCTTTGTTTGATTTGGGTTTTTTTTAATGTAATTTGATGTTTCTTTGTTTATTGTTGCTAAATTGAGTAGTTATTGTTAATTCCTTGTAATTGGTAGTTGTTAGATTTTATATTTCTTGCACTTTTACCATGCTTTTCTTTTATGCCTTCCAAGTATTTGACAAAATACTTGGTTGGGTGTTAGAGTAGCTTTTTGAGCATTCTTGGCTTGGAAAGAGAAATTAGACAATCTTGAGTCATTAATACCTAATTTAGATTGGTAATCTAGAGTTATTAAAAAGGTTCTAAAAATTGGACCGGACTGGCCGGTCGAACCGGTTCAACCGGGAACCGGCGATGTAAGCGGTCCGGTCCTCCCTCTAAAACTGCTGGAAGAAAAATCGGTGCAAAACCGTCGAACCGGCCAAGAGCCGGCCGGTTGGGCCGGACCGGTAACCGGCCAGTTTGGATAAAACGCCGCTGTTTTTAAATTTGTAAAAAAAAAGGAGGGATCCAGTGATCCTCTCGTTACCCAACCCCCTCTTCCCCCAATCATTCATTCATCCATGTTCTGGAGAACTCTGAATGAAAGAAACCCTAGCCGTGTAGCCCTCCGCCTAGCCCTCCATAGGTGCCACCTAACCCGGGTCCTCAGCGCCGCCGCTTCTTCCTCTTCCTCGTGTCCAGAACTCAGTAACTCGGCAGGTCCTCTTCGGCTCTTCATCTTCGCTGGCTTCTTGACACGAACCCAGGTTAGTGGCTTCTCTTCTTCATCTTCACTGAATGGTTGGTCTTCTTCTTCAATATTTGTTCCATTTTTTATTTTTCTTCAAGTCTGCTTCGGTCTTGGATCAAGTCTGCTTCGGTCTTGGTTCTGAATGTTTCGTCTTCTTCTTCAATTTTTATTCCATTTTTTATTTTTCTTCAAGTCTGCTTTGGTCTTGGTTCTGAATGTTTGGTCTTGATTTTTTAATGTTTGGTTTCAACTGTTTCAAGTTTGGTTCTGAAGGTTGGTTCTTCAATTCTTCTTTTGGTTTTGTGTTGTATTTGAATGGTGGAAATTTTACAAATTTGCAAATTTGTATGTATGGTTCTGAACTTCTGATTGTATGGTTCTGTAAGTATGGTGGAAATATGTATGTATTAAAATTTGTTTTACCAGTTGTTGATAGTGTTTTACTGTTGCTGATGGCTCCTAATTTGTTTGTTGTAATATTGTTGAATGTTGTAGGCAGAATTTAGATATGATCTTGTTGAGGATTTTTTTTATTTTTCATTGTGTTGTGGCTGTTTTTAATTTCATATCTGTTTTAATATTTTGTAATTTCTGGATAGTGATGGCTCTGAAATTTTTGTTCAAATTTACTGATAGCTCTGTTTTGTAATTACTAGTTGCTGATGGCTCTTAATTCTTTTATTCAAATTTACTGATGGATTTGTTTTGTAATTGCTGGTTTTGCTGGGTGAAGGTTTAGTGTTTTGGAATGTTTTATAATGTGCTAATGTTTGTAATTGCTGGCTTTGTTTGTAATTGCTGGGGAAAGGTTTAGTGTTTTGTGATTATTGGTTAATGTTTTGGTTTGTTTGTTGCTGAATGCTGTAGGCGGAATTCAGATATGGTCTTGTTGATGATTTTTTGATTTCTCGTTGTGCTGCGACTGTTTTCAAAATGTATCGAGGCAAGATAACAAAATGTTGTAATTACCTAACCTAAAAGCTATTTGTTTGTTTGCTTGGAACCCACACTCTTGGAAGTAAAGGTTTTGGAAGTCCAACTTCTTTTGACAATGCATATTATAAGATTCTTTTGGAGAAGCCTTGGGCAAATTTAGGTAAGCTCATAACTAAGTGAAAAGATTGTTCTCTGAGTCAATTCTTTGTTTAAAGAAAATGAAGGAGTTGAAGGCATAACATGCCTTTAAGATACAATAACTAGCCTATTTTGATGATTTGTTCCTGTCAACAGATCTTAATGTTAGAAAAAAAATTTTAGTTTCTTTGGCATCATTTTTTTGGCAACAAGCTATAAATGACATGAACATCTGTGATTGATTTGATTGTGGGATCAATTTTTCGGATAGACCAAATATGTTCAATCTTTTTTTGTTACCTTTTAGTTTTATGAACTTTTCTTGTCATTCTCAAATGCTGGTTTTGTTCTCTCAGGTGGCATGTCAAGTATGATTGGCCTTCCTTCAGATCTCAAATGCCGATTTTGTTCTCAAATGCTTCAATATTAGGATTAAATTATTATATAAATGGGTAAAACAATTTAGGATTAGAAGCATAATGTTCAATTTTAATATTTAGATATATTTTTTTATCATTTAACTTTTGAGTTTGTATTTTGATAAAGATCATATGGTTTTAGTTGATGACATTTCATGTAGTGTTTTAAATTTGAAAGATATTTAAAGAATTATATTAGACTATAATTATATTGTAGGATGTTTATTTATGATTTATTTATTATTTTATTTTAAAATAGTTTTTTCAGTCGAACCACGGTTGGACCTGTTGAACCAATAAACCAGTGAACCAATGCTTAGAGCGGTTCAATGAACGATCCAGTTTTCAGAACCTTGGTTATTAGTTAATATTATTTCTATTGACTCTAATCTCTTGATAATTTAATTAGTAAGTTGATTAGGATTTTTGGATTGAGATTAACTAGTCTTATTTGACTTTCTCTCATGTGAAGATAACATTGTACTTTCTTCCATTGTTGGAGTTGACTAAATAAGATAAATTCTTGTTAATCATTGTATGATAATTAATGACTAGGATAGAAAGCCTTGATTCTCAATCCTTGCCATGAATGCCTCTTTTTATTATTTGTTTGTTACCTTTATTTTCTTGCCATTTACCTTCTTGCACTTTTACCAACCCACCCCTTGGATATCATAACCAATAATATGCGTACCTCACTGCAATTCTTTGAGAAGACGACCCGAGACTAATACTCTCGGTTATTTTTATTGGGTTGGACTTGTGACAACCAAAATTCTAAACTTTGATTTGAGGATCGAATATCGGTTTGGACTATGCTCACAACAAAATTATTTTGTTAAATTCCGAACTGATATAAATCCTCACATTAAGTTTTTGGCGCCGTTGCCGGGGAATTACAATATATGTGTGCTTGTTATTGGTTATTGTATATATGTTAATATTCTTTCTTTTTTGTTAGTTTTTGTTTTTATTTTCTCTTGCTACTATGAATTCTCACTCTTTGGCTATGAGTTTGGTTCAAATTATGTTGTAGAAAATGGGAACTACAATGACAACATGCATCAAGGATGGAACAACCAAAGGTGGAAGGAGCCTTAAGCATATGATCAATCTTCATGTCAACAACCTCCACCAATATAATATGATCAAGAGCCATACCATGATGCATACCAATCTAATATGTGTGGTGACCCTCATTGTGGTTGTCAACCATGATCACCATATGCTTATGAACCCCCTCCTCAACATTGTCAACCACCATACTCACAAGCCCCATACCACCATTCACCTCTATATGACCCTAATCCATATCCACCATACCAACCACCATGTGAACCATACTTAGAGCCACCACCATTCCAACACCAATACTCCCAAGAACCACAATTTTCCTATACACCACCCCAAGACTTTCACCAATATGAACCACCTTCCAACTATAATACCTTTCCCTCAAACAATGAACCCTCTCTTCCACCACCACCTTCATTGGACCAATCTCTCTAACCCCTAATGCAAGAACAGCAAGAGCTTCTAGCTAGGTGCCAAAAGCAAGAAGAAGAGCAAAAGATGCTAGGGAAATTCGTGGCTACCTTGACCGAAGTGATGAACCATGTAGTATCATTGTGCTCAAATATCCAAGACACCTCCATTGTTGAATGTGGAGGATTAATTGAGGAGCACAATGAGAAGGAGAATTTGGAGCTTCAAGGAGAAGGAGAGGAGTTAAGGCAAGAAGTTCAATAAGAGGAGGAAGTAGAGATAATTGAACCAAAGGAAGTGGTTGAAGACTTAGGAGATGTTGAGTGCAAAGAGGAATCTCAAGTTGAAGAGCCTTCTTCCATGGAGTTTGAAAGTGATGTCAAGGAGGATAGTGCACAACCTCCAAGGCACATTGTGAATGAAGAATTGGAAGAAATGGTGCAAACCACAAGTCCTCCTATCTATGATGATTCTGCATCAACATATGATCCTCTTGAGCTTGATAGATCCTTCCCCATTGAACTTGGAATTGATATTAAGGAAGATTTCACTCAACCTCCTATTTATGATTTGAGTGATGGGGAGGAGCTTGAAGAGATTGGTAATGAAGAATGTGAACTTGAGGAAGCTTGGCAAGAGGTAGAGCTTGAAGAACCTTGCCAAGTGGTGGAAGCCCCTAGAAGAAGATGGACGGGAGTGGAATGTGCTCTATCAAGATCATTGGAAACTCCTCTACCTAAGTCGCCATCTAATCCTTCATTTGAGTGGGTAAAACTCATAACTCTTAGCTTTATTATCCCACTTGAATTTCGAAAGGCTTTTAGATTTTTGAAGAATTGACTGTTTTCTCTTTCAGAAAGGATTTTGGAAAATTGATATTAAATCTTTGGTTTTGAAAAGATGCATAAGGCGATTATTAATCACTGTAACAATTTTATTTTCACGTATCCTATTATAGTAATTCTCTAACCCCATAGTGAGAACCAGCGAGGACGATATTCTCACTCCCCTACAGGTCTTTTCTTTATTAGGTTATGGACGACGATGTTTGGAAAAGCTCATTTATTCCTTTTCTATTTTAAACGATGTTTTGTGTTGTATTAGTTACTTTTTCGCTTGCCTTTATCTTTACAAGTTTCTATAAGAGGGATAGGAAATTGATTATGTAATGTTTGTAAAATTAATAATATGTATATATGTGTGTGTGTGTGTGTGTGTGTGTGTGTGCGTGCGTGCGTGCGTGCGTGCGTGCGTGCGTGCGTGCGTGCGTGCGTGCGTGCGTGTGTGTGTGTGTATGTATTCTTTGTAAGTATTGTAATTTGTATTGAAAGTATGGATGTATGTTTTGAAAAATACGTGTTAAGTTTAAACAAGCTCATATTTTAGTATTAAATATTTTAAGAGTTGTTGTAATATCCTAGCTATCAGAGTGGCGTAGCCAAAAGTGTGATATTTTGATAGTTAGGGTGTTACACCTGATCCAACTCTTCTTCCTCCTACTCCTCCTGTTGATACTAGTAACCAGTCAATACCCCTCGCACCTCCCTTTTCTGTGTCCAAGCCTAAAAAAACGTAAGACCTTGGAGTCAAAAAGTGTGTGTGACCAGGACTTTAACGTCATGACCGTTTGTGAAAAACATGTTTTTCCTTATAGTAATATTAGTATGGACAATGTTTCTCTCAAAAACCACCTTGAAGTCCTAGCCCGAGGTGGGATAAGATCTACCGGGGTGTGTTTCGTGCTATTAAAGCAACTGGAGGAGACTCCTTTGGTTGCCACTCAACGATCTTTGGCTGATATGAAGGCTGTGTTGGCATCCTTAAGGGAGACCATGTTGGAATTGGAGAAGGAGAAGGAGGTCCTTCTGTCCAACCTTGATAAATCTCAGGAAAGAGTGAAGCAGTCCAAAACCGCTTGTGCTATAGCTGAGGGCATAGTAAAGAAAGCTGAAGAAAGTTATACCAAGGTTTTTGAGAAGAAGCTTGACTTGGTAGATGAAGTCTCCAAGTGGAGGGAAAAATATGCAGATCTGGACGAGGTTATAGCTCAGGGAATGGATGAGTTGGCTAAAAACTTGAAGGCTCGGTTTCGGGTCATAGCTCCCAAAGTTGACTTCTCCCATATCAGTCCCGATATGGTTGTGATTGATGGGAAGATTGTCCCTGTCCTCGATGAGGAACACACTCCTATGCCCGACCTTAAGACCTCGGGAGTTTCTTAGAGCTTTGCTACTCAGGTGGAAGATGAGCCTCTAGCTTTTCCGACTAATCTTGAAACTCCG
Source organism: Arachis ipaensis (assembly GCF_059453495.1). Taxonomy (NCBI): domain Eukaryota; kingdom Viridiplantae; phylum Streptophyta; class Magnoliopsida; order Fabales; family Fabaceae; genus Arachis; species Arachis ipaensis. Next base: position 116,067,627 of record NC_142440.1, read on the forward strand.
CCGACCTCCTCTGTGCAGCCCAAAGATACCTCCAAGACTTCTAGTGAGCATATCCCCCCACCTTAGTTTTAATGATCTTTGATAGCCCGACTTGTGGGTCTTTTGCAAATACTTTAACTTGTAATAGTTGTAGTTTTGAATACTTTATTTTGCTGTGTGGTTTTCTTAAATACTTTTTTTCACAATTTTGCTTTGTGGTAGTTTTTAATAAATTTTCTTATCTTTTTGTTTAGGCTGGTTTAGTTACTTTAGTTTTTGTAACATAGAAAAATGCATCGTTTAATGTTGATATTTAGTCAAATTGTTTCTTTGAGATCAAATTTCTAAATGCTGGAAGATGTCGGTCAGTGAAGATCGAACATTCTTTTAAACCTTTCTTTCGAAAGTCAGGTTTAAGTATTTCCCTCAATTTTGCTCGGATTTTAAGTAGTCAGTTTTAACAAGTTACTTTTGCAATTCGTTTTAGGCTCACCTCTTTTTCTTTTAAGCTTTAATAAGGCTGGACCACGATCTGCTTACTCAACTTCTTACGTTAATTTGGACATTGTCGCTTCATCTTGCCGACCACTTAGGTTGGGCAATGATTTTTGCAGTTTTTCGAGCTTAAATTAGTGCATCTTAGTGGGGAAATTTAATCAAGAAATGAACTATCATTAATGAAAAAATAATTTACATGAATTTTCTTGTTTCTAAGAGTTTTTCTTTCATGAACCCTTAGCCTTTGCTATGGTGCCTCATTAAAACCCTCTCAGGAAAAATTCTTCTAAAAAAAGCCATGAAGTCGGGAAAAAGAGTACACCATGGAGCAAGGTGCGCTTTCTAACTGTAGTACCTTTTCAAGTTATATGCATGCCACGATGATGCCAAGGCATCTTAGGCTAGTTTCACTAGCATTTTTCTGTTAGTTTTAGTTGTTTTATGCATTTTCTTGAGCTTAAAGTAACAAAAAAAGGTTAAAAGAAGAACAAAGCAATGAACCATCCAAACAGTATGATTTTTATGCAAATTCCATGAGTTTTAGTTATATTACTTGAATGCTATGAATGGAAGATTCCTCATGAAATTTTGCAAGACTTTGATGCAATTGTTTGGATGATTTCAGGGAAGAAGAGGCTAAGCAAGGAAGCAACAAAATCAATAAAGGAAGCTTGAATATCACATGTGGAGTTTAAGTTCCAGTTTAAGCCTAAACTGGAGCTTAAACGCCAGAATCATGAAGGCTAAGAAATGCTGGAATTGAAGTTTAACCTCCAGTTTAACCTTAAACTGGAGGTTAAACGCCAGAATGAAAGACTCACCAAAGAAGCATTTCCACGTTTAACCTCCAGTTTAACCTTAAACTGGAGGTTAAACGCCAGAATGAGAATGCCACTCAGGAAAGAGTTCCACGTTTAACCTCCAGTTTAACCTTAAACTGGAGGTTAAACGCCAGAATGGGAAAAGCACCAGGGAGCCATTTCCACGTTTAAGCTCCAGTTTGACCTCAAACTGGAGCTTAAACGTGTTCGACCAAGTTTTCTCCTCCAGGGTTGCTCTCTCCATTTCGACGTTTAAGCTCCAGTTTGACCTCAAACTGGAGCTTAAACGTGTTCGACACCTCCAGGGCTACCCTTCTAAGCTTCCACGTTTAACCTCCAGTTTAACCTTAAACTGGAGGTTAAACGTGTTCGACCTCCAGGATGCCTCCTTCCATTTCCACGTTTAACCTCCAGTTTAACCTTAAACTGGAGGTTAAACGTGTTCGACCTCCAGGGCTGCCCTTCCTATATCCACGTTTAAGCTTCAGTTTAACCTTAAACTGAAGCTTAAACGTGTTCGACTACATGACTCTCCAGGGCTGCCTTCTTCCATTTCCACGTTTAAGCTTCAGTTTAACCTTAAACTGAAGCTTAAACGTGCTTCTACAAAAGGCCTCACTGGAAGTGTCTGGCGTTTAAGCTGCAGTTTAAGCTTAAACTGCAACTTAAACGCCACTCTTGGAAAAGGTTTCTGGGCCAAAAATATTGCGGTTTAAGTTAGTCTTTGAGCACAAACATTAACTTAAACTTACTCTGGTATGAAACCCAATTGAATATCATGGTTTATGGGATTGGGCCTGAAGGATTGATGAGTTTGAAATTTCAATTTATTGAGTCATGTGTCATTATTTGATTATCACTAATTTGGCTCAATGAATGTTACAGAATTTGGATCAACAGCCTCATCAAGATTATGGATCATAAACCCAAGGCAAAAGGAAAGCAGGGAGAGGCCTCAAAGCCCAAGAAACACAACAGAAGCTCAATATAGAAAGTGTATAAATAGGATAGAATTTAAGTGAAGAGGGGACTTTTGGAACTTTTACCTTTTCATTTTTAGCTAGTTTTCATATCTTTGTAGTTGAATTCAGAGCTATGACTCACTAAACCCCTTTCATTGGGTTAGGGAGCTCTATTGTAATTCAATGAATCAATAATAGTTTATCTTCTTCTTCAATCTTTTCTCTTAAATTTTGTTAGAAAGCTTCTCGTTCTAATTCCATTGGGTAGTTGTCTTGGGAAAGAAACTACCCATAATTGGAATCCTTCGGAACCTTGGGAAAGGAATGGAGGATTCATGCTAGAGAAGCTTTCTCACAGTGAATTGGATTGGGGTTTGGATGGATATTGTGACATGTAATCCTACCAAATTGTGGTTCATGAAACTGTGTGGTATAATCAGTGATCGAGCATCATCTCTTCTTATGAACATTTAAACCAAGGGATTGGGAATTTGTTTGTTTTTAGAGAGAATTGGTGAGCCAAGGGATTGGGATCCAATCATATAAGATTGCCAAGCAAAATTTAATGAACACATTGGTTGAGGAAGAGATATACATGTTTTGATTCGGAGATCTCAATGTCTCCTAACACCCAATGAATTCCCCATTTCTGATTTCCAATTTCTCTTTACATTCTGCAACTCAATTCATGCAATCACCCCCATTCCCTTTTAATTTCAGCAATTTAGTTTCTGCTCTTTAATTCATGCAATTTAAGATTCCGCCATTTCAATTTCTTGTCATTTACTTTTTCCCGCCAATTTTACATTCCGCAATTCTCATCTAAATCTTGATTCCGCTCAACTAGAACACACTTCTAATCCGAATTGCTCACTCAACCAATCCTTGTGGGATTCGACCTCACTCTATTGTGAGTTTTTACTTGACGATAACCGGTGCACTTGCCGGAAGGAATTTTGCCGATCGTGCAATTTCCTAAATCGCAGCATAACAAGTTTATGCGCATCAAGTTTATGGCGCCGTTGCCGGGGATTGGTTTTCGATTGACAATTCTCCAATTGGAAGTTAACTAGATTGAGCATTTTTTTTGTTTTGATTAATTCAGTACAAGTTACTTGTTGAATTTTAATTTCTGCACTCTGTTACATGCTTTCTTTCTTTATGCCGTTAAATTCAAGCAACTAACTCACTGACTCACTAACTGTTTGAATTAATTCCTCAATTGCTTTAACCATACTCTTCCATTAACCAAGAGTATTTCACTTGTTGTTGCCTGTGCTGTGTTCTTGTATGACAGGTAGGAGAGGAGAGACATCAACTCCTCCATATACCGAACCAGAGAGGACCCTTCATAGACTTAGAAGGGAAGCAAGAGGGAAGAGAGTACTGGGAGAAGAAGAATCTGAAGGAGAATCTGAGGACAATTTTGAGGAAGCTCTAGATATCAACATGGATAGAGAAGTTCACAACCATGAGAGAGCTGATGGAAACAATGCCATTCCTGAGAGGAGGGTTCTTAGTTCATACATAAACCCAACCTCTGGGAATTGTGGTAGCAGCATTCAGAAACCACCCATTCAGGCCAACAATTTTGAGCTCAAACCACAGCTAATATCACTTGTGGAGAATCATTGTTCATTTGGTGGGAGTGCTAATGAAGATCCCAACCAACATCTCACAAAATTCCTGAGAATTTGTGACACTGTGAAGTCCAATGGAGTCCAGGAAGATGCCTATAAACTGCTTTTGTTCCCATTTTCACTTAGGGACAAAGCAGCTAAGTGGCTGGAATCATTTCCAAGGGGAAGTCTAACAACATGGGATGAGGTGGAAAGCAAGTTTCTGGCACGTTTCTACCCCCCACAAAAGGTCAATAGGCTTCGATCTGAGGTTCAGACTTTTAGACAACAAGATGGTGAAACTCTCTACGAGGCATGGGAGAGATTCAAGGATTTGACAAGGAAATGCCCACCGGACATGTTCCATGACTGGGTGCAATTGCATATTTTCTATGATGGACTCTCTTATGAATCAAGGAAGGCTGTAGACCATTCATCAGGAGGTTCATTGAACAGGAAAAAGACTGTGGAGGAAGCCATTGAAGTGATTGAAACAGTGGCTGAGAATGAGTACTACTATGCATCAGAAAGGCACAACACTAAGGGAGTCATGGAGCTAAACCATGTTGATACAATTCTAGCCCAAAACAAGGTGTTTGCCAAGCAACTAGCAGAGCTTACCAGGCAATTAGAAACAAAGCAAGTGGCTGCAATACACACACAAGATCAAGGGGAAGTAAGCATTGAAGGAGGTGATTGGGAAGAGGCCAACTATGTGGGAAACCAACAAAGGCAATCATATGATCCACATTCCAACACTTACAATCCAGGATGGAAAAATCACCCAAACTTTGGGTGGGGGAACCAACAAACCCAACCACAAAACCACAAACCTTACAACCACAACCAACATAACAATTCCACATACCAAAACTCCAACCAAAGATCATACCAAGCCACACAAAACACTTACCCCCAACCACCATATCATGGCCAAAATAACCAACCTACCCAACCTAATCCGAACCAGCAATTTCAAGATCAATTAAACCGGATAGAAGGAATGCTTGCAACCATGAGTCAAGACATAACCGAATTGAAAGCTTTTAAGGAAGAAGTAAACTCTAACCTGCAAAACCAAGGAGCTGCCATCCAGAAGCTAGAAAATCAAATTGTGTATTTGTCTAAGCAAACCCCTGGGACAAGCGCTTCTCATGCTGCCAAGGCTATTGCAAGGGAAGAATGTAAAGCCATAACCCTCAGAAGTGGAAAGAATCTGAAGGAGATCTCAAAGGAAACCACAGAGGATGAAGCAAAGGAAAATGTGAAAGACAAAGAACAAGGACAATCTTTTACACTGTCTGCAACAAAAGAAAAAGAAAAAGAGGTCCTGAAGCCTTATACACCTAAAGCACCTTATCCTCAACGTTTGATGAAAAGTGAAAAAGATGGCCAATTCTCCAGGTTCTTGGAGATTTTCAAGAAGCTTCAAATCAACATTCCCTTTGCTGAGGCAATAGAGCAAATGCCACTATATGCAAAATTCTTAAAGGAATTGATGACCAAGAAGAGAAGCTGGAGAAATTAGGAAACTGTATTGTTAACTGAAGAATGCAGTGCCATCATTCAGCACAAATTGCCTCAGAAATTGAAGGATCCAGGCAGTTTCCAAATCCCCTGCATCATAGGAGAAGTCATGGTGGAGAAGGCCTTGTGTGACTTAGGGGCCAGTATCAATTTGATGTCTCTAACAATGATGAGAAGAATGAAGATTGAGGAAGCCAAACCAACAAGAATGGCCCTCCAATTGGCAGATCGAACTTTTAAATTCCCTCATGGGATAGTTGAGGATTTGTTGGTGAAGGTGGGAGATTTTATATTTCCTGCTGATTTTGTGGTGTTAGATATGGAGGAAGAAGCCAAAGCTTCAATAATTCTGGGAAGACCATTCCTGGCTACTGCTGGAGCCATCATAGATGTACAAAAGGGTGAACTCACTCTTAGACTACATGATGAGAAATTGGTGTTTAATGTATTCAAGGCAATGAGCTATCCATCAGAATCACTAAGGGAATGCATGAGGGTGGATGTAGTGGACATTGCAGTACAAGAAACCTTTGAGGAAACAACAAAGGAAGTGGCAGAGGAGGAGTTCACCAAGGACATAGAAGTTAGTGACATCAAGGCTGCTGAAACAACCATGCCAAACATGCCAGAGATAGTGAAAGAAGAGGAGGAAGCACCAAAACCTGAGCTCAAGGCACTGCCCCCTAATCTCAAGTATGCATACTTGGGTAGTGATGAGAGCTATCCTGTTATCATTAGCTCTGCCCTGAGCCAAGAACAGGAAGAAGAATTGATCAAGGTGCTACAAACTCATCAAGATGCCATAGGATGGACCCTAGCAGATTTGAAGGGGATAAGTTCATCCATATGCATGCATAAAATCTTGTTAGAAGAGGATGCTAGACCCTCCATTCAAGCTCAGAGAAGATTGAATCCCGTCATGAAAGAAGTGGTACAGAAGGAAGTTATGAAGTTATGGCAAGCAGGGGTAATCTACCCCATTTCTGATAGCCCATGGGTTAGTCCCATTCATGTAGTTCCCAAGAAAGGTGGGATAACTGTGGTGCCAAATGAGAAGAACGAACTCATACCCACAAGAACCGTCACTGGGTGGAGGATGTGCATAGACTACAGGAAGCTCAATGAAGCCACCAGAAAGGATCATTTCCCACTCCCATTCATGGATCAGATGCTTGAAAGGCTTGCCGGACATGCTTACTATTGTTTTTTAGATGGATATTCAGGCTACAACCAAATAGTGGTTGATCCTAAAGATCAAGAGAAAACATCATTTGTTTGTCCATATGGAGTTTTTGCTTATAGACGCATGCCCTTTGGATTGTGCAATGCACCTGCCACTTTCCAAAGATGCATGCTGTCCATCTTTTCGGACATGATTGAAAAATTTATTGAGGTCTTCATGGACGATTTTTCTGTGTTTGGAGATTCTTTTCCTAGCTGCCTACACCACCTTGCCTTGGTGCTTAAGAGATGCCAAGAGACTAACCTAGTATTAAACTGGGAAAAGTGTCATTTCATGGTCACAGAAGGAATAGTCCTTGGCCACAAAATCTCTAATAGAGGCATCGAGGTGGACAGAGCTAAGGTGGAACTCATTGAAAAATTACCTCCACCAAGTAATGTCAAAGCAGTTAGGAGTTTTTTGGGACACGCTGGTTTTTACAGAAGGTTTATTAGAGACTTTTCTAAAATAGCCAAACCTTTGAGTAACTTGCTTGTCTCTGATACACCCTTTGTATTTGATAAAAATTGCATGCTAGCCTATGAACTTTTGAAGCAAAAACTTTCCTCTGCACCTATCATTGCCCCACCTGATTGGAACTTACCTTTTGAACTGATGTGTGATGCATCAGACCTTGCTATTGGGGCAGTGTTAGGACAAAGGAAAGACAATTTGGTACATGTGATTTATTATGCCAGTAAAGTCTTGAATGATAACCAAAGGAATTACACAACCACTGAAAAAGAACTCTTGGCAATAGTCTTTGCATTTGACAAATTTAGATCCTATCTCATTGGATCTAAAGTCATTGTCTTCACTGATCATTCAGCTTTAAAATACTTACTTGCTAAACAAGAATCCAAACCAAGACTTATTAGATGGGTTCTTTTGTTGCAGGAATTTGACATTGAAATCAAAGACAAGAAGGGTGTAGAGAACAAGGTGGCAGACCATTTATCAAGAATACCATGTGAAGAAGGAAGCGCACAAAGCACACATATAAATGAGTGCTTTCCTGATGAACAACTCATGGTAATTCACAAAGCACCCTGGTTTGCAGACATAGCAAACTTCAAGGCCACTGGGAGTTTACCGTTGGAATTTAACAAACATCAAAGGAAGAAATTGGTAAATGATGCCAAATACTTCATCTGGGACGAACCATACTTGTTCAAAAAATGTTCCGATGGCATACTCAGAAGATGCATATCCGAGGAAGAAGGAAGGGAAGTCTTATGGGACTGCCATGGCTCCACTTATGGAGGACATTTTGCAGGAGAAAGAACAGCAGCTAAGGTGTTGCAGTGTGGTTTTTATTGGCCCACTATCTTCAAAGATGCAAAAGAATTAGTGAAGCACTGCCATGAATGCCAGAAAGCGGGGAACCTGCCAAGAAGAAATGAAATGCCACAACAATTCATCCTGGAACTTGAATTGTTTGATGTATGGGGGATAGATTTCATGGGACCCTTTCCCTCCTCATACTCAAATAATTACATTCTTGTGGCAGTAGACTATGTCTCCAAATGGGTTGAAGCAATAGCAACTCCAACCAATGATAATAAGGTAGTCATGAACTTCCTCAGAAAACACATTTTTTGCCGTTTTGGGGTTCCAAGAGCAATCATCAGTGATGGAGGAAGCCACTTCTGCAACAAACCATTAGAGGCATTGCTCCTAAAATATGGAGTCAAACACAAGGTAGCCACACCATACCATCCACAGACAAGTGGGCAAGCCGAAATATCTAACAGAGAACTCAAAAGGATCCTGGAAAAGACTGTGGGAACTTCAAGGAAAGATTGGTCGATTAAGCTAGATGATGCTCTTTGGGCATATAGGACAGCTTTCAAAACACCAATTGGAATGTCTCCTTACCAACTAGTATATGGAAAAGCTTGCCATTTGCCACTGGAGTTGGAGCACAAGGCATACTGGGCATTGAAACTTTTGAACTTGGACAGCAAAGCTGCTGGAGAAAGAAGGATGTTGCAAATTCAAGAGCTGGAAGAATTCAGAGCGGAAGCTTATGAGAATGCCAAAATTTACAAAGAAAGAGCAAAGAAGAAGCATGACAGCAACATAGCCCCAAGGAAATTTGAAGAAGGACAAAAAGTATTACTCTACAATTCTAGGCTGAAGCTATTTCCAGGGAAGCTAAAATCAAGGTGGTCTGGACCATTCCTTGTCACCAAGGTCTCCAAATATGGACAAGTAGAAATCATGGAAGAAAAGTCACAACGAACCTTCATTGTGAACGGTCAAAGACTCAAACATTACTTGGGAGATGTGGAGGAGAAGGACAAGGTTAAATATCACCTCAACTGAGGAAGCTGACCGTCAAGCTAATGACGTTAAAGAAGCGCTTGTTGGGAGGCAACCCAACCGGAGGTAATAACCTTTTGCTGTTTCTTTTATTTGTTTCAATAAAAAGGGTGAAGTAGTTTCTGTGCATTGCAAAGGATTAAGTTTGGTGTTTCACACCAAACAATGAATTCATGGATCAATAATTCAAAGGGGAATGTGTGACTCTAAGTTTGGTGTTCCACCATAAAGATCAACTGAACACAACAACCTTTGAATTATATGAAAGGAACAACCATTTTAAGCAGTCACAGAAATGCTTAAAACCCTTAGCAGCAACTTCATTCCAAAGAGAACTCAAGGATTCAAAGAACAGAGAAGTAAGTGGAAGACTAAGTTTGGTGTTCACACACCAACTTAAGACTCAGATACTTATCCACACATAGTTGAGCTAACCACTCAAGTGCTTGAGAAGCAAGCAACTTCATCACTCTTTGCAGGAAAGGAAACAAGGATCTTAAAGCATGAAGCAACAATTAGGAGAAGAAGGAGAAATCAAATTGTTTCCTGGCAACAAAGAGAAAACAAGGAATTTCACAAGGTGGTATTGTTCCTTGATAATTCTTTAAAAAGGGCAAACAAAAGCATGCTTGTTCTGGTTTAAACTGTAAATGTTGAATCTTTCTGGAATGTGAAGTTTTTAGTATATTTGTCTGTTTATTTCTTTGAATAAAGTGAATACCTAGATGTTTGGATATAACTCCACCTTCTTAAACAAATGCTTGCCATGCTTGTTCTGTTTCCAAAAATAAAAGAAAAGTTTGAACAAAAGTAACTTGGTTCAATTAGTGACAAATCAAGTAGAATTAAGTGGTGGTATGCATGCTTGATTGTTTAAGTCAGATCACTGGAAATAGAGTGTAGAATTACCATTTTTTATGTAGAAATTGAAAACTGTCTATGGATCTTGATGAATAAATGTCTTTGGCCATGAAAAAGAAAGAAAAAGAAGAAGAAAAAGCCACTGAAAAAGGCAACCAAAAAGCAGAAAAATTGAGAAAATAAGCTAGGCACCAATGGTTTGAACTTCTGAGACAAATGCCTATGGTGTTTATGTATTAAGGATATGCTTGGATGAATAGGTTCTGAGGAGTGTTTCAACACTCGGTAACTTGGGTTAACTAACCCGGGATTATCAACCAAAAGTCCATTATCAAGAGCAACCTAAATACAAAACATTTAGTCACACAAAGAGGTGCTGGGCACCAATGTCTCAAGAAGAAATGTGAACTAAAATGCCTGTAGTGGATATGTGTAGTGCACTGATAAGAAAAAGAAAATGCCAAAGGCTTGTGCAACACATGACACTAAGCAAACAAGGAGCAAAGTAGCTCTAAGAAAAAGAAAAGAAAAACAAAGAAGAGAAAAGTGCCAAAGACATAAGAATAACAAGAGGCCATAGCAGTGTTTGATGGATGCAATGAAAAAGTGATAATCTTACCTGATAAGTATGAAAAAGTGATGCTGCAACTTTCTGCATAAAACCCTTCTGATGAACTTCAAATGCTTGCTAATATAGCCAATGTAATTGCTTTCTGTTTCATACTTTCTTCTCAAATAACTCAGGACTTGCTTAGGGACAAGCAAGTATTAAGTTTGGTGTTGTGATGCCAAGGCATCTTAGGCTAGTTTCACTAGCATTTTTCTGTTAGTTTTAGTTGTTTTATGCATTTTCTTGAGCTTAAAGTAACAAAAAAAGGTTAAAAGAAGAACAAAGCAATGAACCATCCAAACAGTATGATTTTTATGCAAATTCCATGAGTTTTAGTTATATTACTTGAATGCTATGAATGGAAGATTCCTCATGAAATTTTGCAAGACTTTGATGCAATTGTTTGGATGATTTCAGGGAAGAAGAGGCTAAGCAAGGAAGCAACAAAATCAATAAAGGAAGCTTGAATATCACATGTGGAGTTTAAGTTCCAGTTTAAGCCTAAACTGGAGCTTAAACGCCAGAATCATGAAGGCTAAGAAATGCTGGAATTGAAGTTTAACCTCCAGTTTAACCTTAAACTGGAGGTTAAACGCCAGAATGAAAGACTCACCAAAGAAGCATTTCCACGTTTAACCTCCAGTTTAACCTTAAACTGGAGGTTAAACGCCAGAATGAGAATGCCACTCAGGAAAGAGTTCCACGTTTAACCTCCAGTTTAACCTTAAACTGGAGGTTAAACGCCAGAATGGGAAAAGCACCAGGGAGCCATTTCCACGTTTAAGCTCCAGTTTGACCTCAAACTGGAGCTTAAACGTGTTCGACCAAGTTTTCTCCTCCAGGGTTGCTCTCTCCATTTCCACGTTTAAGCTCCAGTTTGACCTCAAACTGGAGCTTAAACGTGTTCGACACCTCCAGGGCTACCCTTCTAAGCTTCCACGTTTAACCTCCAGTTTAACCTTAAACTGGAGGTTAAACGTGTTCGACCTCCAGGATGCCTCCTTCCATTTCCACGTTTAACCTCCAGTTTAACCTTAAACTGGAGGTTAAACGTGTTCGACCTCCAGGGCTGCCCTTCCTATATCCACGTTTAAGCTTCAGTTTAACCTTAAACTGAAGCTTAAACGTGTTCGACTACATGACTCTCCAGGGCTGCCTTCTTCCATTTCCACGTTTAAGCTTCAGCTTAACCTTAAACTGAAGCTTAAACGTGCTTCTACAAAAGGCCTCACTGGAAGTGTCTGGCGTTTAAGCTGCAGTTTAAGCTTAAACTGCAACTTAAACGCCACTCTTGGAAAAGGTTTCTGGGCCAAAAATATTGCGGTTTAAGTTAGTCTTTGAGCACAAACATTAACTTAAACTTACTCTGGTATGAAACCCAATTGAATATCATGGTTTATGGGATTGGGCCTGAAGGATTGATGAGTTTGAAATTTCAATTTATTGAGTCATGTGTCATTATTTGATTATCACTAAGTTGGCTCAATGAATGTTACAGAATTTGGATCAACAGCCTCATCAAGATTATGGATCATAAACCCAAGGCAAAAGGAAAGCAGGGAGAGGCCTCAAAGCCCAAGAAACACAACAGAAGCTCAATATAGAAAGTGTATAAATAGGATAGAATTTAAGTGAAGAGGGGACTTTTGGAACTTTTACCTTTTCATTTTTAGCTAGTTTTCATATCTTTGTAGTTGAATTCAGAGCTATGACTCACTAAACCCCTTTCATTGGGTTAGGGAGCTCTATTGTAATTCAATGAATCAATAATAGTTTATCTTCTTCTTCAATCTTTTCTCTTAAATTTTGTTAGAAAGCTTCTCGTTCTAATTCCATTGGGTAGTTGTCTTGGGAAAGAAACTACCCATAATTGGAATCCTTCGGAACCTTGGGAAAGGAATGGAGGATTCATGCTAGAGAAGCTTTCTCACAGTGAATTGGATTGGGGTTTGGATGGATATTGTGACATGTAATCCTACCAAATTGTGGTTCATGAAACTGTGTGGTATAATCAGTGATCGAGCATCATCTCTTCTTATGAACATTTAAACCAAGGGATTGGGAATTTGTTTGTTTTTAGAGAGAATTGGTGAGCCAAGGGATTGGGATCCAATCATATAAGATTGCCAAGCAAAATTTAATGAACGCATTGGTTGAGGAAGAGATATACATGTTTTGATTCGGAGATCTCAATATCTCCTAACACCCAATGAATTCCCCATTTCTGATTTCCAATTTCTCTTTACATTCTGCAACTCAATTCATGCAATCACCCCCATTCCCTTTTAATTTCAGCAATTTAGTTTCTGCTCTTTAATTCATGCAATTTAAGATTCCGCCATTTCAATTTCTTGTCATTTACTTTTTCCCGCCAATTTTACATTCCGCAATTCTCATCTAAATCTTGATTCCGCTCAACTAGAACACACTTCTAATCCGAATTGCTCACTCAACCAATCCTTGTGGGATTCGACCTCACTCTATTGTGAGTTTTTACTTGACGATAACCGGTGCACTTGCCGGAAGGAATTTTGCCGATCGTGCAATTTCCTAAATCGCAGCATAACAAGTTTATGCGCATCACACGACCTTGGGAGCTCGTTTCCCTTCAAGTCGGATACTTTGTAGTAACCCTTTTTTAGGACTTCAGTGATCTTGGAAGGTCCTTTCCAGTATGCAGCTAACTTTTCAACACTCAACTTTTGTGTTCCAATGTCGTTCGAATTAGTATATGGTCATTTGTGGCGAAACTTCTTTGGATGACTTTCTTATTATACCTTAGGGCCACTCTTTGCTTCAATGCACTTTTTTTATCTGAGGTTGTTCTTGGACTTCTGGAAGGAGATCAAGTTGTTCCTTTTGAGCTCGGACATTTCCTACTTCATCATAGAATCTGATGAGTGGATATTTTATACGCTTTTTGGGGTCAATTTCATGTAGTTTTTAGTATGTTTTAGTTAGTTTTTAGTATATTTTTATTAGTTTCTAGGCAAAATTCATATTTCTGGACTTTACTATGAGTTTGTGTATTTTTCTGTAATTTCAGGTATTTTCTGGCTGAAATTGAGGGAGCTGAGCAAAAATCTGATTCAGGTTGAAAAAGGACTGTTGATGCTGTTGGATTCTGACCTCCCTGCACTCGAAATGGATTTTCTGGAGCTACAAAAGTCCAAATAGCACGCTCTCAATTGCATTGGAAAGTAGACATCCAGGGCTTTCCAGAAATATATAATAGTCCATACTTTGCTTAAGGATAAATGACATAAACTGGCGTTCAACGCCAGTTCCATGTTGCATTATGGCGTTAAACGCCAGAAACAGGTTACAAGTTGGAGTTAAACACCCAAAACAGATTACAACCTGGTTTTTAACTCCAGAAACAGCCTAGGCACGTGTAAAGCTCAAGTCTCAGCCCCAGCACACACCAAGTGGGCCCCAGAAGTGGATTTCTGCACTATCTATCATAGCTTATTCATTTTCTGTAAACCTAGGTTACTAGTTTAGTATTTAAACAACTTTTAGAGATTTATTTTGTACCTCATGACATTTTAGATCTGAATTTTGTACTCTTTGACGGCATGAGTCTCTAAACTCCATTGTTGGGGGTGAGGAGCTCTGCTGTGTCTCGATGAATTAATGCAATTATTTCTGTTTTCTATTCAAACACGCTTGTTTCTATCTAAGATGTTCATTCGCACTTCAATATGATGAATGTGATGATCCGTGACACTCATCACCATTCTCAATCTATAAATGCGTGCCTGACAACAACTCCCATTCTACCTTCGATTGAATGAGTATCTCTTGGATTCCTTAATCAGAATCTTCGTGGTATAAGCTAGAATTCATTGGCAGCATTCTTGAGAATCCGGAAAGTCTAAACCTTGTCTGTGGTATTTTGAGTAGGATTCAGGGATTGAATGACTGTGACGAGCTTCAAACTCACAAGGGTTGGGCGTAGTGACAGATGCAAAAGGATCAATGGATCCTATTCCAGCATGAGTGAGAACTGACAGATGATTAGCCGTGCGGTGACAGTGCACCTGGACCATTTTCACTGAGAGGACGGATGGTAGCCATTGACAACGGTGATCCACCAACACACAGCTTGGCATAGGAGGAACCTTACGTGCGTGAAGAAGAAGACAGGGGGAAAGCAGAGATTCAGAAGACAAAGCATCTCCAAAACTCCAACATATTCTCCATTACTGCATAACAAGTATTTAATTCATGCTCTTTTATTTTTCGCAATCCAAACTGATAATTATAATTGATATCCTGACTAAGAATTACAAGATAACCATAGATTGCTTCAAGCCAACAATCTCCGTGGGATTCGACCCTTACTCACGTAAGGTATTACTTGGACGACCCAGTGCACTTGCTAGTTAGTGGTATGAGTTGTGAAAAGTGTGATTTACAATTCGTGCACCAAGTTTTTGGCGCCGTTGCCAGGGATTGTTCGAGTTTGGACAACTGACGGTTTATTTTGTTGCTTAGATTAGGAAAAATTTTTTCTTTTTGGTTTAGAGTCTTCTATTATTGTTTTTGGTTGAAATTTTTTTTTTAAATCCTTATTTTCTCTTTTTAAATTTTTCGAAAATTTTATAAACTGATAATTGAGTTTTTCTATTTGAGTTTAGTTTCATATTTTAAGTTTGGTTTCAATTGCATGTTTTTATTTTCTTTTAAATTTTCGAATTTGTGTTCATTGTTCTTTCTTAATCTTCAAGTTGTTCTTGTTTATTTTCCTTGTTTGATCTTTAGTTTTTCTTGTTTTGTGATTTTTCTTGTTTTTCTTGTGCATTTTCGAATTATTAGTATAAAAAAAAATTTAATTAAAAATAAAAATTTATACATTAAATACCTTTATTAAAACACCTTAAATTTATAGCTCAATTGGCTAGAGCAGTGTGCTTATGTTCTTGGTAATTGGGAATTTTCTTTCTAAAATCTTTTCAAAAATAATTTTTCTTTGAATAAATCTTGTACCAAACTTTAAGTTTGGTGTTCTCTTGCTAACTTTTCTTTAGTTTCAAAAATTTTATTTTGGTTTTCTAAAAATTTTAAGTTTGGTGTTCTTTCTTCATGTTCTTGTTGTTCTTGTGAGTCTTCAAAGTGTTCTTGAGTCTTCCTTGTGTTTTGATCTTAAAATTTTTAAGTTTGGTGTTTCTTGGTGTTTTCCCTCCAAAATTTTCGAAAACAAGGAGCATTAGATCTAAAAATTTTAAGTTGTGTGTCTTTTGTGTGTTTTTCTTTTTCATCATAAAATTCAAAAATAAAAAAAATATCTTCTCTAACTATTTTTGAGCAAATATTTCAAAATTTTTTCAAAAAAATTCAGATTTTTATTTTAAAATTTCTATTTTATCTTATCTTAGTTTTAAAAATTTCAAAATTCAAATTTTTTAAAAAAAAAAATCATATCTTTTTCAAAATTTTATCTTATCTTATTTCAAATTTCAAATTTCAACTTTCAAAATTTCAAAATTCAAATTTCAAAATTTAAAATTCAAAATCTAATTTTCAAATTTAAAAATCAAATCTTTTCAAAATTTAAATCTTTTTCAAATCCTTATCTTATATTGTTGACTTTTTTGAAAATTCAAAATTTAATTTTCAAATTTCAATTTTCAAATTTAAATTTTCAAAATTTCAAATTTCAAATTTCAAATTTCAAATTTCAAATTTTAAAATTTAATTTTCAAATTTAAAATTTAAATTTCAAAACTTTTTAATTTAAATTCCTTATCTTCTCTTACCTAGCTTATCTTATCTTTTCTAATCTCAAATCTTAAAATCAAATCTTTTTCATATCTTTTCTTTTCTTTATTTTATTTTATTTTATTTTATTTTCTTACAAGTATCTTTAATTTTAAGACATATCTTTTTCAAAACTTCCTAACCAATTTCTCCCCCTTCATTTTTTTCGAAAATCCTCACACACATCTTTTTCAAATCTTTTTAATTAATTAATTTAGTTTTCAATTTTCTTTTATTTCTTTTTCTTCTAATTTTTGAAAATATAGTCAATTTTTTATTTATTTTATTTTATTTTATTTTATTTTAATTTCGGTTTTCAAAAAAAAAATATTTTGCAATCCGCATCATCTCCCTTTCTCCATCATGGACCTAAGTGGAAATGAGCTGTCCAAAAGGACTCTGGGGTCATATACTAAACCCATTACTGCTGCATATGGGAGTAGCATCTGTATACCTCCCATCAAAGCAAGCAGTTTTGAGCTAAATCCTCAGCTCATTGTCATGGTGCAGCAAAATTGCTAGTATTTCGGTCTTCCACAGGAAGAACCTACTGAGTTTCTGGTGCAGTTCTTGCAAATTGCTGACATAGTGCGTGACAAGGAGGTAGATCAGGATGTATACAAGCTGTTACTATTTCCGTTTGCTATAAAAGATCAAGCTAAAAGGTGGTTAAATAACCAACCCACAGCAAGCATAAGGACATGGAAACAATTATCAGACAAATTCCTGAATCAATATTTCCCTCCAAAAAGAATGACACAGCTAAGGCTGGATATCCAAGGCTTTAAACAAAAGGATGATGAATCCCTTTATAATGCCTGGGAGAGGTACAGAGGGATGCTAAGGAAATGTCCCTCTGAAATATTTTCAGAGTGGGTGCAGTTAGACATCTTCTACTATGGGCTTACAGAAGGAGCTCAGATGTCCCTAGACCACTCAGCTGGTGGATCTATACACATGAGGAAAACTATTGAAGAGGCTCAAGAGCTTATCGATATAGTTGCCAGAAATTAGCATATGTACATAAGCAGTGAGTCCTCCATAAAAGAAGAAGCCAAAGCAGTGTCTACTGAACTTGGTCCTCCAGAACAAGTTGCTGAACTCAATCAACAATTGTGTTTTCTAACAAAACAGCTAGCAGAATTTAAGGAGATGCTACAAGACACTAAAAATGCTAATAAAAATATGGAGGCACAATTGAATCAGACAAAACAGCAATTATCAAAGTAGATAACAGAGGAGTGCTAGGCAATTCAATTAAGAAGTGGGAAAACATTAAATACCTCACTTCAGAGCAGCAGAAAGCCAAGAAAAGAACAACTGACAGAGGATGAGCAAAATATCATCCAAAATCCCTCTAAGGACAGTAAGAGCCCAGAGAGGAATAATTCTGGCGTTCAAACGCCAGAAACAGGCAAGGAACGGGCATTAAACGCCCAATGGAAGCTCAGTTTTGGCGTTCAAACGCCAGAAATAAGTAAGAGGCTGGCGTCCAACGCCAATCAAGCTTCTAACCCTGGCATCCAAACGCCAGTGAGGGATCAGACACATATAAGTGCTGATAGCAACCCCTCTAAAAAGGCTTCTCCAACTACTTCTGTAGGAAATAAACCTGAAGTAACTAAGGTTGAGGAATACAAAGCCAAGATACCTTATTCTCAAAAACTCCGCCAGGAGGAGCAGGATAAGTAATTTTCTCGCTTCGCAGACTATCTCAGGACTCTTGAAATAAAGATTCCGTTTGCAGAGGCACTTGAGTAAATACCCTCTTATGCCAAGTTCATGAAAGAGATCTTGAGTCATAAGAAGGATTGGAGAGAAACTGAAAGAGTTCTCCTCACTGAAGAATGCAGTGCAGTCATTCTGAAAAGCTTTCTAGAAAAGCTTAAAGATTCTGGGAGCTTTATGATACCATGCATATTAGAGGGTGATTGCACCAAGATAGCTTTATGTGATCTTGGGGCAAGCATCAACCTAATACCTGCATCCACTATCAGAAAGCTTGGTTTAACTGAAGAAGTCAAACCAACCCGGATCTGTCTTCAACTTGCTGATGGCTCCATTAAATACCCATCAGGCATAATTGAGGACATGATTGTCAAGGTTGGGCCATTTGCCTTCCCTACTGACTTTGTAGTGCTGGAAATGGAGGAGCACAAGAGTACAACTCTCATTCTAGAAAGACCATTCCTAGCAACTGGACGAACCCTCATTGACGTACAAAAAGGGGAGATAACCCTGAGAGTCAATGAGGATGAGTTTAAGTTGAATGTTGTCAAAGCTATGCAACATCCAGACACATCAGAAGACTGCCTGAGCATTGATATTATTGACTCCCTGGTGGAAGAGGTCAATATGACTGAGAGTCTCAAATCAGAGCTAGAGGACATTTTTAAAGATGTTCAGCATGATCTGGAGGAACCAGAGGAAATAAAAGAACCTCTAAAAACTCCTCAGGAAGACAAAGCATAACAAGTATTTAATTCATGCTCTTTTATTTTTCGCAATCCAAACTGATAATTATAATTGATATCCTGACTAAGAATTACAAGATAACCATAGATTGCTTCAAGCCAACAATCTCCGTGGGATTCGACCCTTACTCACGTAAGGTATTACTTGGACGACCCAGTGCACTTATTGGTTAGTGGTATGAGTTGTGAAAAGTGTGATTTACAATTCGTGCACCAGAATCCAACTCTTGGAGATTCTTCAGTGACTTCTATAGGTATCATGGATTTTATGCCATAAGCAACTCGGAAAGTAGATTCCCCGGTTGTTGAGTGTGTGGTTGTCCGATATGTCCATAGGACTTAATGGAGCTCATCATCCCATGCTCCCTTTGCGTCTTGTAATCGGTGCTTCAGCTTGGCCAACACGACTTTGTTTGCAGCTTCTGCTTGTTTGTTGGCTTGGGGGTGTTCCACCAACGTGAACTGGTGCTTAATTTTGAAGCTTGCCACTAAGCTTCTGAATGCTGAATCAGTGAATTGAGTTCTATTGTCCATAGTGATGGAGTATAGAAATCCATACCGGGTGACAATGTTTTTGTAGAGAAATTTCTTACTTCTTTGGGTTGTAACAGTTGTTAGAGGTTCTGTCTCGATCTACTTAGTGAAATAATCAATACCTACTATAAGGTACTTTACCTGCCTGGGTGCCTGTGCGAATGACCGAGGAGGACTAAGCCCCATTTTGTAAATAGCCAACGTGAGGTGATACTAATGAGCTCTTCTGAGGGTGCCACATGGAAGTTAGCATGCTTTTGGCAATGCGGGCATTTTTAATGAATTCGGCAGCCTCCCTTTGTAAAGTCGGCTAAAAAAGCTGGCTCGGATCACCTTTTTAGCTAGTAACCGTGCTCCCAAGTGGTTTCCAATTAGGCCACCGTGGACTTCTTCTAAAAATTCATTAGTCTTGGAGGTCGGGACATACTTTTTAGATATTCATCTTTTATAGAGAACGTTTTGAACCACGGCGTAGTTTTGTGCTTCTATTATGAGTCTCCTTGCTTCCCTTTCTTCTTTACGGGTGATATTAAATTTAAGGTATTCGACAATGGAGGCCATCCAACCTACGCTTAGATTGGAGATAGTCATTGTACTCGACTTGTTGACTTCCTTAGGCATGATGGTGTGTGGAGAGTTTTCTAGATCAAGCTTCTACCCTCTAGCTTGGTGCTGGCCAACTTAGAGGGAACATCAACTTAGATATTGGATTTTGGAGCTACATGTCGGGCCTCTGCCTTCGAAAATTAAGCTAGTTGTACCAGTGTTTCTTCCAAGTACTTCTTCATGTTGGGATCTTTAGCCTAATAAGTCCCATTTACCTGAGAGGTTATCACTTGATCATCGAATTTTCGTATCTCTACAAAATTTTTTTCGGCAAGTATACCGAATTGTTATCAAGTAAAAACTCACAAAGAGTGAGGTCGAATCCCACAGAGATTGATTGACTGAGCGACTTTAGTCAGTAGGATATTCTAGTCAAACTAGTCATTGATGGGTATTGAGTACAGGAATTTAAATGACAGAATTGTAAATGACTTGAAAAGTAAATAACTGAATTAAAGAGTGGGAATGTAAAGAACTAGAACCTTAAATTGCATAAAGTAAATGAAAGTGATAGAGAAAGAAATCTAAATGTCTTAAATGTAAAGGGGAATGGGTTGATGAACAAAATTTAAACAAAGCTATAAATAATGGGAAGATAAGAATATGGAAGATTCATTGGGGTTAAGAGGTATTGCATTCTTCGGATCAACACCTCATCATCTCTTCCTCAATTATGCAGCTCATTGACCTCTTGGCAATCATGAGTGATCAAATCCCAATTCTTTGGTGATTCAATCTCTCTCACTTGATCAATAGCCCAATTCCTTAGTCTAATTGCTCATGCAAAGAGATAAAGCTTGGTGCCTGATTATACCACACAATCTCATAAATCCAAACAGTGGGTAGATTTAATATCACCATAGCCAATCCCAAAACCCAAATCTACTCAATTGTGAGAAAAGATATCAAGCGTGATTTTATGAATCCTTTTCCAAGGATCTCAGAAAAGCCAATTACATTCAATCTCTTTGCCAAGATAATTGAATGTTAAAATAAAGAATGAATGCTTTCTAGTAAATCAAAGAGAGATGAAGAGAAGAAGAAATTCAAATCACTATTGATCCATCAAGTACAATAGAGCTCCCTCCCCCAATGAGAGGGAGTTTAGCTACTAATAGCTCATAGAGAGTACAAGAGATGGAGAAGTGAAGTACATAAAAGTGTACATGTATCCAAAAGTAAAAGTCCTCTACTCAGTACCCCCAAAGGGGTTTAAATACTACTCCTATCTGAAAGATGAAAATTACAAAAAATGCCAAATTACAAATTCTCTAACTAACTCCTAATTGGACTCCTTTCTCTGAGTGAAGGCATGTTGAGTGGCATTCCACTTGAAAGTGCACGCCCATGATGATGCATTGGCATGCCACGCCCTGAGCTTGTGGTTGGCACGCCCTCTTTGGTGATTCATAGGCCATTCTCTATTAGATAAGCCTGGCGTGCCACGCCCATGGATGTCCATGGATACGCCAATAATGATAGCTAGGTGTGCCATGCCTTCGAGCACGCTAGGGGCACGCCCATAGTGCTGGGTCAAGGTTGCCTTCTGTGTAATAAGCCTGGCGTGCCACGCCCTGACACGCCAGCGAACACGCCCATGTTGAGGTCTTGGCGTGCCACGCCCTTGCAAGCGCCAGTGGCACGCCCATTGTGCTGCAGCCTTGTTTCTCCTCTGGATACTTGGCCTGGTGATAAACCACTATTTTATGGTTTATCTTGTACTAATTTGAGTGGTTTTTATCAACTCTTTAATCACTTATTCATATGAGTTGCATGATTTTACAATTCCTTCCCAATTTTATTCTATGTTTGAAAACTTGCTTCCTAGACATCTAAATTGCATATTTTTAATCCCCCTTCATACCATTCGATGCTGTGATCTGTGCGTTAAGTGTTTTCAGGCTTTATAGGGCAGGAATGGCTTAGAGGATGGAAAGGAAGCTTCAAAAAGGGAAGGAGCACAAGGAATAAAGGAGATAACCAGCGAGGAGCGACGCGTGCGCGTACTTGACGCGTACGCGTACTTGACGCGTATGCGTGAGATGCAAAGATGACTAGCGACGCGTATGCGTGACTGACGCGTACGTGTGACATGCGCGACCTGCAGAAATCACAGAAAATGCCGGGGGCAATTTTGGGCTGAGTTTAGACCCAGTTTTTGGCCCAGAAACACAGACTAGAGCCAGGGGACAGCATAGACTCAACACACATTCACATTATGCATAGTTTAAGTTTTAGTTTGGAATCTTAGAGAGAATTCTACTGCTTCCTCTAGGGTTATTCGTATTCATAGTTTTTAGAGTCTTATACTTTTGCTTGGGATATTGAGAAGAGTCACTACCTCCGTTGAAGTTTCATTATTCTAGTTTGTTTTCCTATTCCTTTACTCTTGTATTGCCCATTAACCCTATTTGGATAAGTATGTTTATGATTTTTGGGATTTATTAATGCAAAGTACTCTTTTTACTTTCAATTAATTTCCAACTACTATTTATTTCATCATGTCTTCCTTTTATTCCCTTTATATGTCCCTGAACGTTATATTCATGTTAATGGAGTAGTTTCCTAACTTGATTGAGAGTTGATTAAGAGGAGAACCTTGAGTTGGAATACTCAAGTGTTAATCTTAACTGGAAGTTGTTGGCTGACTCTCTAGTCTCTGACTCTAATCCTCCCTTAGGAGAGGATTAGGACTTGGGTGATAGAGTTGGTTAGTTAGTTACTTGACTTTCCCTTATTAAGTAAGGGATGACCAAGTAGAACAACAACCTTTTACTATTACACTTGGGAAAATCCAACAAGGATAGAACTTTCAATTAATCTTCTCCCGGTCCAGGCTTTTATTTGAATTATATAAATTCTCTCGTTAATTTCCATTGCTTCAATTTACAATTATTTATTTCTCTATTTCTCAAACTCAAATATTTCTTGGAAAACCTCTAACCAATAAGCTGCACTCTTTTGTCAACTCGTTGGGAGACGACATGGGATTTCTACTCCCAGTATTTTGTTCTTAATTTTGTGACAACTCTTTTCTAACTTGTTAAGCGAATTTTAGTCGGTTAAGAACTGTACTTGCAACGCTATTTTCTCTATAAATTCTTAATCGTCAGTTTTTTGCCACATCAATTTTTGGCGCCGTTGCCGGGGAGTTGCAACAGTGTGCTAATTTATTGGTTAAAATTTATTTATTTAAATTTTATTTTATTTTATTTTATTACCATGAGCTGTATGTTTCTTTCGTTGAATGACGCGTTCACTGCCTGATCCGAGCTTAGCCGCATTTGATCCTGAAATTGAACGAACTCTTTCACGTATTAGGCGAGCTCGGCGTCGGTTAGCCTCTGAGGGTGGTGAAGTGGTTATTGCCAATTCACCAGTCTTATCTGAGAGCGAATCTAAAGCACCATTTGAGGAGAAAACCATCTCCTCTACTACTGATTCGGTTGATTTACGTGCAGGTAATATGGCGGAGCCCAGGAGGATCACTCTCCAGGAAGCTGGAGCTCCAGACTTTACGCTGCAACCGTATCAAGCACGTCACCCAAATTTGGCTGCAGATTTTAAACTGAAGACTGCGCTAATCAACTTGATACCTAAGTTTCATGGCTTACCTGCTCAGAAGCCTATAAAGCACCTCAGAAATTTCCAGACAGCCTGTTCTACTGTAAGGCGTCATGGTGCAGATGAAACTTCTATTCTGCTAACCGCCTTCCCATTTTCTCTTGAGGGAAAGGCGAGGGAGTGGTACTACACTCAAACTGAAGCGGTTGCTACCAACTGGGACACGCTCAGGAGAGAATTCTTGGAAAAATACTTTCCAGCTGAAGTTACTGGTAGACTAAGGAAGGAAATCTCCTACATTATCCAAGGCGAGTCAGAAACCCTTTATGAGTATTGGGAGCACTTCAAGAATCTTCTGGACGCATGCCCCCACCACATGATTGACAAGTTGGTGTTGATCAGCTACTTCACATAAGGCATGAAGCCTCAGGATAAGACTACATTGGATGGTGCTAGTAATGGTTCTCTGAAAAAGTACAAGACCGTAGATGAAGCGTGGCTACTGATCAGCGATCTAGCTGAGTCCACTCAAAATGCCAGACACAGGAACAACCATCCCAAGGCTGTTGCAGAAGTTTCCTCTAGCAATGAGAATCCTACTCTCACACAGACTCTGTGTGAGATGACCAACCTACTAAAGTAGATACACCTGAGTCAACAACAATCTAAACCTCCCTCACCACAACATAGTCAACAACTGGTTCCTCAGAGAGTGTGTGGAATATGTGCTGATTATAGTCATTATACTAATGAGTGTCCAAAGCTCCAACAGGAAGACAACACCTTGTAGCTACTCACAATTTCTATGACTGCTTGAATCAAGGATCCTATCAACAAGGCAGCAACAATAACCAAGGTGGGAACTATAACCAAGGTTGGCAAGACAACTCCATCCAGGGCTAGAGAGATAATTCCAACCATGGCTGGAGGGACAACTATAACAGAGGAGGCAGAGACAACCAGGGAAATCAGAGGTGAAATAATAATAATAATCAGCAAAATTGGTATCAGCAGAATCCTCCCTATCAACAGTAGAACCAGAACCAGCCTTACAGAACACCTCACCTAAGGCAGTCCCAAGCGTCTCAGAACAACCAACAGCAGACCCCGCAGATTACTTATCCCTCTTCTTCTTCTAAAGACGAATTGCTTCAGTCTATTGAGCACAGACAAAAGGCCATGGAGAGCACGCTTAGCTCCACCTTAAACGGTCTGACCTCTGCTGTGCAAGCTCTTGCCTCATAGATTGGATCAATGAACACTTCCAACAATCAACCTTCAAGCTCCAGCGCCATTCCTTCTCAACCTTTACCCAACCCCAAGGGTGAAATCAATGCCATCACTTTGAGGTCTCGAACCACACTACAAGAGAGGAATCATGAGGAGCCAAGCCCACAAGAAAATGCCCCAGTTGAGGACATGGTTGAAGTGGAGGATGTTGAAGAGGAAGAAAAAGTACAAGACATAGTTGAAGAAGAACCCATCCCTATTCCATTTCCACACCTTGCAAGGAAGCCCAGAAAGCAGATGGAGCTCGATCCCAAAATGGTAGAAATCTTCAAAAAGGTTGAGGTAACTGTTCCCCTTTTTGATGTTATTCAGCAAGTACCTAAGTATGCGAAGTTTCTGAAGGATTTATCCATGCATAAGGATAAAATTAATGAATTAGAAACTATTCCTTTAGGTAGTTCTATATCTGCTTTAATGGGGGATATACTTGAAAAATGTAGTGATCCAGGTCCATGCATGGTTAACTATACCATTGGGGGTGTAATATTTTCTGACTGCATGTGTGATTTAGGAGCGTGCGTGAGTATTATGCCTTTGTCTATATATGATGCTTTGAGGATCCCTCCCTTAAAAAGGTCGGTAGCTCGTTTTGTTTTAGCAGATAAAAGCATCATCACAGTGGTTGGAATTGCTGAAGACGTGCTGGTGAGCATTAAGGGGCTCACATTTCCTGTTGACTTCTATATCTTGGAGATGCCCCCTAATGAGTCAGGAAGACCATCATCAATCTTGCTTGGAAGGCCATTCCTGAAGACTTCAAAGTTCAAATTATATGCCTTCTCAGGAACTTATTCTTTTGAGATAGATGGCAGAGCAGTCAGTTTCAACTTGGAAGAAGC
This sequence comes from Arachis ipaensis, assembly GCF_059453495.1. Classification (NCBI taxonomy): domain Eukaryota; kingdom Viridiplantae; phylum Streptophyta; class Magnoliopsida; order Fabales; family Fabaceae; genus Arachis; species Arachis ipaensis. Next base: position 116,093,121 of record NC_142440.1, read on the forward strand.
TATGAAGCACCCTCCGGAAGATCATTCCATCTTCCAGTGCGACATCATTGATGAGACTGTAGCTACAGTTCACCAAGAAGACATAGAAGAGATGCACATGGAGCAAGGTCCAAGTGTGGGGAAACCCTCTGAACACAATGAAGACACTTTGCCATTATCACTAGCTCCAGATGCTCAAGTGCCTAGCCATGAGCAGAAATTAGAATTAAAGCCCCTTCTACCCCACCTCAAGTATGCTTACCTTGAGGATAATCAGAAGCTCCCAGTTATTATTGCAAGGGAACTCACTTCCCAACAGGAGTAGCAGCTGCTTAGTGTGCTGAGAAGACACAAGAAAGCAATTGGATGGAGCTTGGCGGATATAGTAGGCATCAGCCCTCAAGTTTTTGAACACATGATATTTTTAGAAGAGGGAGCAAGGCCTGTCCGTCAACCCCAAAGAAGACTGAATCCCACCATCTTGGAGGTTGTCAGGAAAGAAGTGACCAGACTGCTGGAAGCTGATATCATCTATCCAATCTCAGATAGCGAGTGGGTTAGCCCAGTACAAGTGGTGCCCAAGAAGTCTAGAGTCACTACAATGAAGAATGAGCAAGGAGAGCTCATAGCAACTAGAGTGCAGAACGCCTAAAGGGTCTGCATTGATTACAGGTGCCTCAACCAGGCTAATCGTAAGGATCACTACCCCCTGCCATTTATTGATCAGATGCTTGATCGTTTGTCAGGTAAATCACACTACTACTTCTTAGATGGTTATACAGGTTATTTTCAAATTCATATAGCTCCTGAAGATTAGGAGAAAACTACTTTTACATGTCCCTTTGGAACGTATGCATACAAAAGGATGCCTTTTGGCTTATGTAATGCACCGGCTACCATCCAAAGGTGCATGATAAGTATTTTCTCAGATCTTCTTGAAGACTGTATGAAAGTTTTCATGGATGATTTTAGTGTGTACGGTGATTCCTTTAGCTTTTTCTTGGATAGTTTATCTAGAGTATTAGACAGGTGTGCTAGTTCAAACCTTGTTTTAAATTTTGAAAAATGTCATTTTATGGTTAAACAAGGCATTGTTCTAGGACACGTTGTCTCTAATACTGGTATTTCTGTAGATCCATCAAAGGTAAATGTCATTTCTAGTCTATCTTACCCCTCCTCCGTGAGAGAAGGTTGTTCGTTCCTTGGTCATGCAGGTTTCTACCGGAGATTTATCAAGGACTTCAGTAAGGTAGCACTGCCCTTATCCAGACTGCTACAGAAGGATATTGAATTCGAGTTGAGTGAGGACTGTATGGAAGCGTTTGATAAGCTAAAGATCACCTTGACTCAAGCTCCGATTGTGATAGGTCCAGACTGGAGCTAGCCATTTGAGATTATGTGTGATGCCTCGAACCATGCAGTAGGAGCGGCGCTGGCTCAGCACGAAGGTAAGGATCCTTTTATAATTGCTTATGCATCTAAGACATTAGATGCTGCTCAGTCTAATTACACTACCACTGAAAAAGAGCTTCTGGCTATTGTTTTTGCTCTGGATAAATTCCGAGCCTATTTACTTGGTACTAAGGTGGTAGTGTACTCAGACCATACAGCTCTAAAGTATTTATTAGCTAAAAAGGAGTCTAAAACAAGGCTAATATGTTGGATATTATTGTTGTAAAAATTTGATTTAGAAATTAAGGATATGAGTGGTTCCCAAAATTTAGTGGCAGATCACTTGAGTCGCCTTGAGCACACTAAGGATGACTGCACTCCTATCAATGATGCTTTTCCATTTTACAGCTCGCATGCAATATCCGAAGTAGTTCCTTGGTTTGTGCCTATAGCTAATTATCTAGTTAGTCATACCTTCCCTCCCAATTTTACTAAGCATCAGAGGACAAGCTGAAAAGTGAGTCCAAATATTATATATGGGATGACCCATATTTATGGAGGTATGGTATTGATCAGATAATTAGAAGGTGTGTACCTCAATCAGAATTCCAGTCCATTTTAGAGGCCTGCCACTCCTCTGAGAATGGTGGACATTTTGGCCATCAACGAATAGCTAGAAAAATTTTAGACTGTGGATTCTGGTGGCCCACTCTTTTTAAAGATGCTATTGCCTTCTGTAAATCTTGTTCCCATGCCAGAGGTTTGGTAATATATCCAAGAGGGATGAGATGCCCCAACAAATTATGTTGTTCTGTGAGATTTTTGATATTTGGGGCATTGACTTCATGGGTCTGTTTCCAAACTCTAGCAGTTTTTTATATATATTGTTAGCTGTAGATTATGTTTCTAAATGGGTGGAAGCAATTCCTGTCCGAACTAATGATGCTAACACTGTTGTCTCTTTTGTTAGAAACTATATTATCTGTCGCTTTGGATCACCACGAGCAATCGTGAGTGATCAAGGCACCCATTTTTGTAACAGGAGATTGACCGCTCTACTGAAGAAGCATGGCGTTATTCACAAGGTAGCAACTGCTTACCACCCGCAGACTAATGGACAAGCAGAGGTGTCTAACAGAGAGATAAAGCGTATCTTGGAGAAGATAGTCAAGCCTCATAGGAAGGACTGGAGCACTAGGCTACAAGATGCACTTTGGGCATATCGGACAGCGTACAAGACACCAATCGGGATGAGCCCCTTGCGCCTGGTTTATGGAAAAGCTTGTCACCTCCCAGTGGAGGTAGAGCACAAGGCTTTCTGGGCAGTAAGAGAAATCAACATGGGATTTGAGAAGGTCGGAGCTGAAAGGAAGATGCAATTACAAGAATTAGAGAACCTTCGCCTAGAAGCATATGATAACTCCAGGCTATACAAAGAGAAGATGAAGGCTGTGCATGACAAGCACATCAAAAGGAGAGAGTTCAGACCAGGGGAGTTAGTCCTCCTTTATAACTCCAGACTGAGGCTCATGCCAGGCAAGCTGAGATCCAGATGGAAAGGTCCCTACAGAGTAGAAAAGGCAGAGCCATACGAAGTCTTTCACCTGAGTCATCATTCAAGCTCCAAATTCATCAAGGTCAATGGACATCGCTTAAAGCTATATCATGGTGAGAAGATGAAGAAAAGCAAGGAGCTGGAGATCTTCCTCTTGGAGGATGCACCAACAGTAGAAGACTAAGCTAGTGGACCGTCCAACTTAAGGACGTTAAAGAAAAGTGCTAGGTGGGAGACAACCCACCATGGTACGATCTTTCATTTTTATTCTTAACTTTATTTTATTTTGTTTTTTTCAGTATCCATTCATAATCTCTGCACAATTAGTTGCAAACTGCATTCTGCATAAAAAAAAGGGTGTACGACGCGCAAGCGTCGCTGACACGTACGCGTCATGCGTAAGTACGCAACACCAATGAAGTGAACAGAGAGTTGCGTGGGAGTGATGCAGGAAGTGTGCATTGCACACAAACATGCTCACGCATACACGTCCATGACGCGTGTGCGTCATTTGAAATTTTGGCACTCCACGCGTGCGCTTACGCTTCCAGCACGCGAACGCGTGGAAGATGAAATCGGCGTAAATGAGTATTTGGGCAGATAGTTATAATGGCTTGGGGCTAGAATTGTGCTAAAGGCACAAACATGATCACGTGTATGCGTCCCTGACGCGTGCGCGTCCTTTTCCCTTATGGCCATCCACACGTGCGCGTGCATGATGCGCACGCGTTATATGAGGTTTTTGCCCCATGCCCAGAGCGAACAGAGAGTTGTGCGTACGCGTTGATGCCTTCACGCGATTCACACAAACCAAGAGCACGCGTACGTGTGCCAGGCGCTTACGCGTCACTATGAAAATCGCTCCCCACACGTACGCGTGCCGTACGCATAAGCGTCGCATGCGCCGCCTCACTTAAACCTATACGCCGCCCAGTTTCCATTCCCCTTCCCCCCCTAAATCCTAATTTTCTTCCTTCTTTCTTACTTCTTACTTCTTTCTTCTTTCTTTTTCCTTCCCTCTTCTCACTCTTACTTTCTACTTCTTTCTTCCTCTTCTTTTCATCTTCCTCATCAGGTTTCTTCTCTTTCTCTCCTCTACTATTTCATTCTTTATTTAATTATTGCATTTACTTACTTTTTTCCTTTCTTCTTTCTTTTCTTCTTACTATTTTTCTATTCTTTTTTGCATTCTTTTAATTGGTGTTAGAAATTTAAATGGGTGATTGTTTTCTTCTATGTTTAACTTGGATATATTAGGAAGTAATTTGATAATTAATATTAACTTTTTGGGTTGCATGCATGTTTGGATTTCATACTTTCCCTAACATATTTTACATGCACACCAAATATTTGTGGAAAGTCCGTATGGCATTGTGGATTCTTAACTATTCTATTCTTCTACTCTACTGCTTGTTTTTCACAAAACCTTTGCAATCTTTTATTAATTAAATATAATTATCAATACAAACGTGATTGTTAGTTTGTTACATTTGATAATCAAATTGAGCTATTAATGCTTGATCTATGCTACTCATGCCTTTGCCGGCATGCTAATAAACGTCTTGCATCTAATTGTCTTAATTTATCATGCTATATTTCCATTGATGTCCTAATTACATGGAGTCGCGACCATGTGTTTACGACATTCTCCTTTACCTTGGCATTGATTATCACTTATACTTTCCTCCTCCCGGTTCTAGCTATTTGATTTCATGTCCCTTTCTTTTCTCCCTTTTCAGGATGGCCACCAGGAAAGGTAAAGAGAAAGCCTCTAATAAGCCACCGGCTAGGATAGGAACAAAAAGAGCACCAGCTACGGAACCATCCTCAACATCAGTCAAGCCACCCACAAAGCAAGTCAAGAGGATAATCAAGGTCGATGAAACCGAGAAAGCCTTTCCAGCAAGGAACACTGCGCGGTTCACTAACCGCTACTGTGAGCAGATGTTCCCCATCTTGGCTGAGTAGAACTACAACAATGAGCACCTACTCATCCTCCCTACCCACATTGTTGATTTTGTAGAACCCCACATTGAGCGCAGACAATGGGATTCTTACGGAGGTAGCCACGGCAGGTCAACCTCTCATGGGTAGTTGAATTCTACTCTAATTTTCACACGCCAGCCCTGCAGTCTGTCTATGTTCGTCAGAAGCAAGTCTCCATATCTGAAGGGGCCATTCAGCGAGCTTTAGATCTCCCCCTTGCTCCAGAAGGATTGGACGCATACCAAGAAGCCTCTTTCAAGCACCAGACATACTAGTTTGACTGGGACGACATCCTCAGAGTTATAGCATAACCTGACAGCAGATGGATCCATGGATACCATCGATCCCGACCTAAGGGCATATTGGCTTCAGCACTTACCTTGGAGGCTCGAGTGTGGGCACAAATCATGTCCCACTATGTCTTTTCGAGAACTCACGAGTCCCCCTTCACTGCGGACATGGCTGTTCTCATCTGGTGTATCCTTACAGACCAGCCTCTCAACTTACCGAGACACCTTAGGCATGCCATGGGACACGTACAGATTGCTGGCAACCTACCCTTTCCCGCCTTGGTTTCAGATCTAGTCTCAGCAGCCGGAGTCTCCTACAGAGCTGGGGACACCAAGACCATGATTCTGCGGGATGATCAGTATGTCCCCAACAGAAAGTACATCAGACCCCCAGCAGCCACTACCAGCCGGACTGCAGACCCAGCTGGAGACATCCCTTCTCCTTCCACATCACAAGCACCCTTAACAAATCAGTTGCTCCTTCAGATACTTTAGAGGTTGGCCCAGCTAGACCGGCAGGCAAAGCGAATGGAGCGCCGTAACAAGCGCCGATTTACATACCTCAAGGAGCTGATTGTTGACAACCACCCACCTGAAGAAGAACCAGACACTCCGGACTACACTTCACCTACCAGCATCGGAAGCCATGACGACCCCGACTGTGGAGACGCTGTTACCAGCCCCCTTTGTTCCTGACTGATGGCACCGAGGACGGTGCCAAGCTTTAAGTGTGGGGAGGTTGATCAATACATGACTTCTGAATGTAATTGCTTTTTCTTAACACCAATAGGTTATTTTTTAGTTTTTTCTTTTGTTAAATAGGATAGATTGCATGATAATAATTGTTTGCATGTATGTTTTTCTTGGTTAAAGTAATGAGTTTCCTTTCAAGACGCTATTTTATGATATTTTACTAATTTAAATTGAAAATTTGTGTTTAACTTGTTTGGAGATTGTATTTGGAACATAGGTTGTAGCTAAGAACATACAACCCGTGAGATTTGAGCTTAATTACATGGTTACATTATTTAGCCATAAATTTTTATTCTTGTGTGTTTTCTTCTCTATGATTGTAATCTATATTTTGTCCCATTCTATATGTCCATTGTTTAGTGTATTTACATGTATGCATATGATTGAGGCCATCATTTATTATTAGCTCACTTATCCCAAAGAGCCTACCTTTTCAATTACCTTTGTTAGCCACTTTGAGCCTATTAATCCCCATTTGTTCTATATTTTACCACATCACTAGTCTTAAGCAGAAAAATAATTAATTACCCCAATTGAATCTTTGGTTAGTTTAAGATAGAGATTATGTGTCAATTAAGTGTGGGGAATTGTGGGAACTTGGGTTGAAGAAAGTGGACAGAGTTTTATTGACAAGATATTGGAAATTTGGGTGCATACTTATGTGAAATTAGAAAAACCATATGCATTAATATGTTAAGTTTGCTTTTATTTTTTTTACCTTAAAAAAAACCCAAAAATATTCAAATAAATAAATAAATAAATAGGGGACAAAATTACTCCAATGTTAAATTTAATAAAAGATCAATGCATATGTGATAAAATTAAAGAAAAGTTGATACATGAGTATGTGAAATGTACAAAAGTGGGAATTTTGGGTAGCTAGGCATAATTTTAGAGTGTGTGTGTATGAGTAGGTGAGAGCTTAGGTTAGTCAAGGATTCAATTTATAGCTCACTTAGCCATACATATATATATTCTCACCTTTATCTTAGCCCCATTACAACCTTGAAAAGACCTCATGATGTTTGCATTGGTACATTAAATATTTGTTGATTGGTTAGATGAAGAACAAAGTTTTAGAAAGCATGACTAGAGAAGACTATAGTGGATTACCCTATACAATTGCGAGATTAGAGTGCATATACACTACCAGTGAGCTATCTTCTTACAAGTTTACTTGTCTTTTATTGTATGATTTGAATTAGTGGAATTTGATTTATGTTTGTCTTGGAGAACTTGTTTACTTTTAACCAAGTAGATAGAAACATCTTAGCATATAGTTGCATTCATATACATAGGTTTTGTTCATGCCCTGGGTCGAGCTATACAACCCGGGCTGATGGAAGATAAGTCGACCGACCTCTTCAGGTCGGGATTACCCGAGCTCCTCTTAAAGAGCTCGGCCAAATCGCTACAGGGAGCCCAAACTGGCCCAAATAAAGGGACGAAGCCCAATCTAAAGGCAACTAAAGCCTGAAAAGATAAGGGCGACTCCCCTCAAGATAAGATGACTTCACTCAAAAGATAAGATAAGATAACTATCATATCTCATCCAGAAGGGTCACTCCACACTATTATAAATACACTGGAGCACCCAGGTATAACTCATACTCTGATTCTACTAAAAACTTGCTTAAAGCCCATGCTAACTTAAGCATCGGAGTCTCTTGCAGGTACCACCACCCTCCGGTGACAAAGGATCAGCTACATCGGCACCACCACCACCTCCAACAAGTCGGATGTATCAGCTCCGGCCGCCACCGCAGATATCATCTAAGATCGACCTAGCAGTTTTAGGTAACCCGCAGAACATTGGCGCCATTGCTGGGGAACCTAGAAGTCATTCCATCATCATGGCGGATAACCTTGACAACGACCACAACTCCGGATTGGAGGAGAGATCTCCGCATAAGAACACTGACACCACACTAAAGGATACGCCCCAACCAAACAAAGACAAGAATTCGCCAAACATAGAAATCATGGAGGCTCTACAAGCTCAACAAGATCGCCTCAAACAGCTCAAAAAAAAGGTCGAACATCAACGGAAAGCCGAAAAAAACCTCCAGAGAGAAACTAGGCGACGCCGAGAGTTGGAGGACAAACTCATAAAACTCAAAGCCGACCTGAAAATCAAAACCATCTAAACCGGTTGTGAAAACACCCCCCATAAGGATCAAGACCCCTTCATCAAGGAAATCATGAAAGCTAAGGTTCCAAAGGATTTTAAAGCTCCCGACATGACCTCATATGACGGTACCTTCGATCCCAGCCATAATATCAGCAATTTCAGAAGCAGAATGTATCTCACTGATGCCTCAGACGCTACTCGATGCAAAGCCTTCCCGACCACTTTAACAAAAATAGAAATTAAGTGGTTCGATAATCTGCCCCCTAGATCCATCACAAGTTTTGACGACTTGGCCAAGAAATTTCTTGCTAGATTTTCTATCCAGAAAGATAAAGCCAAACACGCCCCAAGCTTATTAGGGATCAAGCAAGGAGATCGGGAGAGTCTTCGCAATTACATAGAAAGATTCAACAAAGCGTTTCTGGACATACAAGATTTGCCAACAGAAGCCGCTATTATGGGTCTCATCGATGGCCTACGTGAATGACCATTTAGTCACTCCATATCAAAGAAACATCCTATGTCTCTGAATGAAGTACAAGAGCAAGCAGAGAAGTATATCAACATGGAGGAAAACTTTCGACTTGGAGAGACCTCAAAATCTGGATTCCCCTACCCCTCTCGAGACAAGGATAAAGAGCCCAAGAAAAAAGAAGAACAACATAGAGAGAAGATTAAAAAATATCACAATTTCACCCCTCTTCGGGTATCTCTCGTGGAAGTTTACCGAGAAGTATGCCACACTGAGAAGATTCCACCACCTCGACCAATCAAAAGCAAAAGAGGAGGTGGAAATCGGACAGAATATTGTGAATATCTTCGAATCTACGGACATCCCACCAATGAGTGCTTCGACTTGAAAGACATCATAGAAAAATTGGTAAGAGAGGGAAGACTAGATCGGTACTTAGCTAGCAAGTAGGATGAGCCCAGGAAAAGAAGAAGGGACGAGGAGGTCGGACAAACTGAACAACCACCTCCCACCCCACAGAGACATGTCCACATGATAAATGGAGGATTTGCAGAAGGAGGAATCTCCAAGTCATCTCGCAAGAGACACCTTAAGGAGATATATCATGTCGAGGGAGGGGAAGGAGCACCCGACCTCCCTACTATTACTTTCACCAAAGAGGACGCGGCAAGCATCATCTCGGGACATGACGATCCCATGGTCATCACTGTCATATTGGCCAATGCTAATCTCCACCGCACACTGGTGGACCAAGGAAGCTCGACTGATATCTTGTTTAAATCCACCTTCGACAGACTCGGCCTACAGGAAAAAGAGCTCAGAGCATATCCGAACAGCTTGTTCGGACTAGGAGACACTCCAATCCAACCACTTGGATACATCTCACTACACACAACTTTCAAGAAAGGAGACCGATCAAGGATACTCAAAATAGACTACATCGTAGTCGACATGGGCTAATCCTACAATACCCTGATAGGTCGGACAACGCTAAATTAGCTCGCCGTGGTAGTTTCAACTCCACATCTATGCATGAAATTCCCAACTTTAGAAGGGATTGCCACGATAAAAGAAGACCAGAAAACCGCACGACAATGTTACAATGAAAGTCTGAACCTTAGAGGCCAAGGAGAAGATATCAACACTATCGAACTCGGGGGAGTTCGAGGTCGGGAAGAGCTTCGTCCACAACCAGAGGGCGAGATTGAGAAAGTCCAGATCGGGGAAGTCCCATATAAGACAACAAATATTGAGGCAACTTTAAAAAGAGACATAAAGGAATCTCTGATACAGTTCCTAAAAGATAATGTCGACCTCTTTGCATGGAAGGTAGTAGACATGCCCGGCATAGACCCCAAACTAATGTGCCACAAACTAGCAGTATACCCAGGATCTCAGCCAGCACAACAGAAGCGTCAGAAGCTCGGGCCAGAAAGATCCCATGCCGTGGAAGAACAAGTACAAGCTCTACTGGAGGTAGGATTCATAAGAGAAGTCAAGTATCCACTATGGCTGGCCAACGTTGTATTGGTGAAAAAGTCAAATGGGAAATGGCGAATGTGCACCGATTACACCGATCTCAATAAAGCCTGTCCAAAAGACCTTTATCCACTCTGAAGCATAGACACTCTAGTGGATGCCTCCTCCGGATACAAGTACCTCACCTTCATGGATGCTTACTCGGGATATAATCAAATCCCAATGTACCCGCCGGATCAAGAAAAGACCTCATTCCTAACCCCAAAAGCAAATTACTATTATGTCGTCATGCCATTCGGACTAAAAAACGCAGGGGCTACCTACCAAAGATTAATTAATAAGGTCTTCGCGGACTGATAAACCACTATTTTATGGTTTATATTGTGTTTAATTGTGTGGTCTTATCATGGTCTTTACCCATTTATTCGTTAAATAAGCATGCATTTATAATTCCTTCCTAAAGTTATTGCATGATTGAAAACCTACTTCCTAGAGACTTTTAATTATATATTTTATTTCTCCTTTATTCCATTCGATGCCGTGATCTGTGTGTTAAGTGTTTCAGGCTTTATAGGGCATGAATGAGTTGGAGATTGGAGAGGAAGCTTGCAAAAATAGAAGGAACACAAGAAATTGAGGAGATGACCAGCGAGAAGTGACGCGGCCGCATGAATCACACGACCGCGCGAAAGAAAGTAAATCGCAGTGACGCGGCCGCATGGATGACGCGACCGCGCGGCATGGAATAGCACAAGAGACGCGACCGCATGGATGACGCGACCGCGTGACATGCGCGACCTGCATAATCTGCAGAATCGCTGGGGGTGATTTCGGGCCCTATTTTGACCCAATTTTTGGCCCAGAAAAGCAGACTAGAGCCAGAGAATATGCAGAAACCAATAACAACATTTATTCCGTATAATTTTAGTTTTTAGATCTAGTTTTCCTCTCCTCTAGGTTTTTCTCTCTACACATTCATAGTTTTTAGGATTTGTTATGTTTATTATTTTTGCATTGGGATATTGAGAAGAGTTATTGCCTCATGAAGACTTCGACCTTCTAGTTCGTTCTCTTTACTTGTCTCTTACTATTCCATGTTCCTTAATTTACTTAATTTTACTATTGGATTATTTTAGCATTTATCAATACAAGAACTACTTTTATTTTCAATTAATCTTTTGTTCATTATTTATCATGTCTTTCTTTAATTCCCTTTCTTATGTTATGAATTTTACATTTACAATGAGCGAGTAGTTCCCTAACATGATGGGGAGTTGATTGAAAGGAACCCTTGAGTTAGGATGCTCAAGAGAGAGATTGTAATTGGATTTATTGTTGGATTGCTCCCTAGTCACTAACACCAATCCTCCCAAGAGTGGATTGGAACTTGTGGATAGAACAGCATTCCAACTCGTTTGACTTTCCCTTACTTAGTAAGGGACAACTAAACATAATAACCCTCAATTGTCAATTAATCTTGAGAGTACTCAAACACGAATAGGGCTTCCAGCTAATCAACTCCCAGTCAAGGCTTTTATTTAAATTTATATAAATTCTCTAATTTAATTTTCTGCCATTCAACTCAAACCTTTTTGAAAACATCTGATTAATAAAATAGCACACTTTTCTGCAACTCGTTGGGAGACGACTTGGGATTCATACTCCCAGTATTTTAATTTTAATTTCTGTGACACCCTTCTAAATTGATGAGCGGATTTCTGGTTGGTTGAGAACTATACTTGCAACGCATATTTTATAATCATTCTTAACTCGCCAATTTTCACACCCATCAATTTTTGGCGCCGTTGCTGGGGAGTCGCAATAGAGTGCTAAAGTTATTAATTGGAATTTATTTATTTGCATTTTATTTTATTTTGCTACTATGAGCTGCTTGTTTCTTTCGTTAGATGACACGTTTGCTTCCTGATCCAAGCTTGCTAGTATTCGATCCTGAGATTGAAAGAACTATTTCACGAATAAGGCAAGCTCGGCGTCGGTTAGTCATCTCTGAGGGCGGATCTGAAACGTCACCTGAGAAAAAAACCAGCCCCCGTTCTACTGATTCGGTTGTTTTACGTTCAGGTAACATGGCAGCAGCCCGGAGAGTTACTATCCAGGAGGTTGGAGCCCCTGATTTTACAATGCAACCATTTCAAGCGCATCACCCAGCGGTGGCTACAGACTTTGAAATAAGGACCGCACTGCTCAATTTGATGCCCAAGTTTCATGGCTTACCTGCTCAATAGCCTATCAAGCACCTGAGAGATTTTTAGGCAGCCTGTTCTACTGTCAAGCGTGATGGTGCAGATGAAACTTCAATTTTTCTGAAAACTTTCCCATTTTCTCTTGAGGGGAAGGCAAGAGAGTGGTACTACACTCAACCAGCAGCAATTGTATCCAACTGGGATACACTGAGAAGAGAATTCTTGGAAAAGTTCTTTCTAGCTGAAGTTACTGATAAACTGAGGAAAGACATTTCCATGATTGTTCAGGATGACTCTGAAACTCTTTATGAGTACTGGGAGCGCTTCAATAATCTTCTGGAAGCTTGCCCCCACCATATGATTGACAAGATAGTGTTACTCGGTTATGTCACACAGGGCATGAGGCCCCAAGATAAGACCACATTGGAAAGTGCTAGCAATGGGTCTATGAAAAAGTACAAGACCACTGATGAGGCATTCACAATTGATTAGTGACTTAGCTGAATCTACTAGGAATCACATGCAGAAACAAGGCCGTGCAAAAGCCGTTGCAGAAGTATCCTCTAGCAGAGGGACTGCTGCTCTAACTCAGAGTATCTTGGAAATGACCAACTTGCTGAAGCAGATGCAATTGAACCAACAACAAGTTCAACAAGCTCAACCTTCTCCACCACAGCAAAACCAACACTTAGTCCCACAGAGAGTTTGCGGAATCTGCGCTGATTATAGCCACTATATTGATGAATGTTCGCAGCTCCAACAGGAAGACAACACCGTGGTAGCCACTCATAACTTCTATGACCGCCCCAACCAAGGGTACAATCAAGGTGGCAATTACAACCACGGATGGCAAGACAAGTCTAACTAGAATTGGAGAGACAACAACAACAACAGAGGAGGCAGAGATAATCAGGGAAATCAGAGGTGGAATAACAACAACAATAGACAGCAGAATCAGAATCAGCCTTACAGAACAACTCACCTAAGGCAACCCCAAGGACCACAGAATACCCAACAGCAGACCTCTCAATTTACCTATCATTCTTTATCTGCTAATGATGACTTACTACAATCTATTGATCGGAGACAGTAGACCATGGAAAATAACATTAATGCCACTCTAAATGGTCTGACCGCTACTTTGCAAGCTCTTGTCTCACAGATAGGATCAATGAATAACTCCAATAACCAACCTTTGAGCTCCAGTGGAATTTCCTCTCAACCATTACCCAATCCCAAGGGTGGTATTAATGCCATCACCCTGAGGTCTGGAACCACCTTGCAGGAGAGGAATCAGGAGGAGACAAGCCCACCAGATCACGCCTCAGCTGAAGAGGTAGTGGAAATAGAAGATGTTGAAGAGGAAGTGGACATACAGGACATAGCTGAAGAAGAAGAAGTGCAACCACAAGAGAAAGCATTACAAGGCACAGACACTGCAGAAGACACCGCTCCTATTCCATTTCCATAACTTGCAAGGAAGCCCAGGAAGCAGCTGGAACCTGATCCCAAAATGGTAGAGATATTCAAAAAGGTTGAGGTAATTATTCCTCTTTTTGATGTTATTCAACAGGTACCTAAATATGCAAAGTTTCTAAAAGATTTATGTATCCACAAAGACAAAATTAATGAATTAGAAACTATTCCCTTAGCAAGTTCCATATCTGCTTTAATGGGAGGTTTACCTGAAAAGTGTAGTGACCCAGGTCCTTGTATGGTTAATTGTACTATTGGTGGTGTAGTATTTTCTGATTGCATGTGTGATTTAGGAGCATTTGTGAGTATAATGCCTTTATCTATATATGATATTTTGAGGCTTTCCCCCTTAAAAAGGTCGGCAGCTCGTTTTGTGTTAGCAGATAAAAGCATTATTACAGTGGCTGGAGTTGCTGAAGATGTATTAGTGGGCATTAAAGGGCTTACATTTCCCATTGATTTTTATATCCTGGAGATGCCCCAAAATGACTCAGACAAGCCATCATCAATCCTTCTTGGAAGGCCATTCTTGAAGACCTCAAAGTTTAAATTAGATGCTTTTTCAGGAACATACTCTTTTGAAATAGATGGCCGAGTAGTGATCTTCAATCTGAATGGAGTTATGAAGCATCCTCTAGAGGATCACTCTATCCTCAAGTGTGACATTATAGATGAAACCGTGGCTGAAGTTCACCAGGAGGAATTTGAAGAGAAGCACACGGGAAAAGGTCCAAGTGTGGGGACACTCTCAGAGGACAATGACAGTGCCTTACCACTGTTACCAACTCTAGACAACCCAGAGCCTGAACATGATCAGAAGTTAGAATTAAAACCCCTTCCTCCACACCTCAAATATGCTTACCTTGAAGACGGGCAGAAGTTTCCGGTTATCATTACGAGGGAACTCACTTCTCAACAGGAAGAGCAGCTACTTGGTGTGCTGAGGAGGCACAAGAGGGCAATTGGTTGGAATTTGGCAGACATAGTAGGCATCAATCTCCAAGTCTGTGAGCATAGGATATTTTTAGAAGAGGGAGCAAGACCTGTCCGTCAATCCCAGAGAAGACTGAACCCCACTATCCTAGAGGTTGTCAAAAAGGAAGTGACCAGATTACTAGAGGCAGATATCATCTATCCCATCTCAGACAGTGAGTGGGTAAGTCCAGTATAAGTGGTGCCAAAGAAGTCTGGAGTCACTGTAGTGAAGAATGAGCATGAAAAGCTCCTGACAACCAGAGTTCAAACGCCTAGAGGGTCTGCATTGACTACAGACGCCTTAACCAAGCAACCCGTAAGGATCACTATCCTCTTCCATTCATTGATCAAATGCTGGATCACCTGTCAGGTAAATCGCATTATTGTTTTTTAGATGGTTACACAGGTTATTTCCAGATTCATATAGCTCCTGAGGATCAGGAAAAGACCACTTTTACATGTCCTTTTGGGACTTATGCTTACAAGAGAATGCCCTTTGGCTTATGCAATGCACCAACCACTTTCCAGAGGTGCATGATGAGTCTTTTCTCTGATCTTATTGAGGACTGTATGGAGGTTTTTATGGATGATTTTAGTGTTTATGGCGATTTCTTTAGCCTTTGCTTAGATGGATTATCTAGAGTATTAGATAGATGTGTCAGTACAAACCTGGTATTAAATTTTGAAAAATGTCACTTTATGGTTAAACAAGGGATTGTACTAGGACATGTTGTGTCTAATACTGGCATTTCTGTAGATCCAGCAAAGGTGGATGTTATTTCTAGTTTACCTTACCCCTCTTCTATGAGAGAGGTCCGTTCTTTCCTTGGCCATGCAGGTTTTTACAGGAGGTTCATTAAGGACTTCAGTAAGGTAGCACTTCCCTTATCCAGGCTACTACAGAAAGATATTGAGTTCGAGTTCAGTGAAAATTGCAAACAAGCATTTGATAAGCTGAAGACCGCACTGACTCAAGCTCCAATTGTAAGAGGACCAAACTGGAGCCAACCATTTGAAATAATGTGCGATGCTTCCAACCATGCAGTAGGAGCAGCACTGGCTCAGCGTGAAGGTAAGGATCCTTTTGTTATTGCTTATGCGTCTAAGACTTTAGATGCCGCTCTGTCGAATTACACTACTACTGAGAAAGAGCTTCTTGCTATTGTTTTTGCTCTGGATAAATTTCGAGCCTATTTACTTGGTACTAAAGTAGTAGTGTATTCAGACCGCGCAGCTCTAAAGTATTTATTATCTAAAAAGGAGTCCAAACCAAGGCTTATACGTTAGATACTGCTATTACAAGAATTTGATTTAGAAATTAAGGATAGGAGTGGTAACCAGAATTAAGTGGCAGACCACTTGAGTCGCCTTGAACATATTACAGATGACTCCACTCCTATAGCCGATAATTTCCCATTTGATAACCTGCAAGCAGTATCTGAGATAGTCCCTTGGTATGCACCTGTAGCTAATTATCTAGTTAGCTGCACCTTTTCTCCAAACTTTTCTAAGCATCAAAGAGACAAGCTGAAAAGCGAGTCTAAATATTATATATGGGATGACCCATATTTATGGAGATGTGGCACTGACCAGATAATTAGACGGTGTGTGCCTCAATCAGAATTCCAGTCCATCTTAGAGGCCTGTCACCCATCTAAGAGTGGAGGACATTTTGGCCCTCAAAGAACTGCTAGAAAAATCTTAGATTGTGGATTTTGGTGGCCTACTCTTTTTAAGGACACTGCTGAATTTTGTAAATCTTGTTTCCCATGCCAGAAATTTGGTAATATATCCAGGAGGGACGAGATGCCTCAACAGATTATGCTTTTCTGTGATATTTTTGATGTTTGGGGCATTGACTTCATGGGTCCATTTCCAAATTCTAATGGTTATTTCTATATATTGTTAGCTGTGGATTATGTTTCCAAATGGGTAGAAGCAATTCGTACCCGCAATGATGATGCTAACACTGTTGTTTCCTTTGTGAGAAACCATATTATTTGTTGCTTTGGATCACCACGAGCAATCGTGAGCGATCAAGCCACCCATTTTTGTAACAAGAGACTAACCGGATTAATGAAGAAGCATGGGATAATTCATAAGGTTGCAACAGCCTACCATTCTCAGACTAATGGGCAAGCCGAGGTGTCAAATAGAGAGATAAAGCGTATCTTGCAGAAGATAGTCAAACCTCATAGAAGAGACTGGAGCACCAGGCTACAAGATGCACTCTGGGCATACAGAACAGCATACAAAACACCCATTGGGATGAGTCCTTTTCGCTTAGTTTATGGAAAAGCTTGTCATCTCCCTGTTGAAATAGAGCACAAAGCCTTTTGGGCAGTAAAGGAATGCAACATGGAAATTGAGAGAGCCAGAGCTGAAAGGAAGTTGCAACTGCAGGAACTGGAAAGCCTTCGCCTAGAAGCTTATGAGAACTCAAGACTATACAAGGAGAAGATGAAGGCTGTACATGATCAGCACATCAAGAGGAAAGAGTTCCAACCTGGGGACTTAGTCCTCCTTTACAAGTCTCGACTAAGGCTCATTCCAGGCAAGTTGAGATCAAGATGGGAAGGTCCATACAGAGTAGAAAAAGCCGAACCGTACAGAGTCTATCATCTAAGTCATCCTTCAAGCTCTGAACCTATCAGAGTTAATGGACATCATTTAAAGCTGTACCATGGCAAGAAGCTGAAGAAAAATAAGGAGCTTGAGATCTTCCTCTTGGAAGATCCCCACATAGCTGAAGATTGAGCTAGTGGAGCGTCCAGCTTACGGACGTTAAAGCAAAGTGCTAGGTGGGAGACAACCCACCATGGTATGATCGTTCTTTTCCTTATTTTTAATTTTCTTATTCAATAACTCTTCTCTTCATTAGTACATTTCGTGCATCTGCATTCCTTTATTTTTAATTATAAGAAAAAAAATCACGCGACGCGACCGCATCATTGACGCGTCCACGTCGCAAGGAGATGGGAGACAATAATAATATGAACAGAGAGTTACGCAGGAGCAGGGCTGGAGGCGTGCCAATGGCACAAATCGTTCCACACGACCGCGTCGCCGACGCGACCGCATCATATGGAAATAATGGCCTCCCACGCGACCGCGTGCCCCACGCGGCCGCGTGACCAGGATTTCGACGTCAAAGGGGTGCACACCCGAAAGTTGTGCTAGAGTGGTGCTGGACTGGCGCTGGACGCGCAGTCCCTCTCACGCGATTGCGTGCCTCACGCGACCGCGTCGTATCCTAATAATTGACCACTCACGCGATCGTATGCCCCATGCGATCTCGTCACCCAAAATTTGGTACTAATAAGATTTTGAACAGAGAGTTGTGCGAGTGCGAGGCTGCCCTTGCGCCAATGGCATAAAATGGGTCACGCAACCATGTGACCAACGTGATCGCGTCATTTACTTCAGCGCAAGTCGCGCGACCGCGTGCCCCACGCAACCGCGTCGCTTGCGCCGTACAGTTTTCCCTAATTTGCCAATTATCATATCTTTTTCTCCCCAAATCCTATTTTCTCTTTTCCCTCCTTATTTCTTCTCCCTCCCTTCCTCCCTTCTTCCTTCTTTCTCACCTTTTACACTCTCTCATCCCCATTAACAAGGTTTTTCTTTCTCCTTCCCTCCTTACTTTTCTATTATTCTTCTTATTTTATATGTCATCTTCTTTTCTTTTCTTTTTCCCTTCATTCTTCATATTTTCTTTTCCCTTCTTTTTCCTTTTTACTTGGTGTTATCAATTTATTTGAGTCACTATTTATTATTATATACTTGTGGATTGTTGTAAATTTATTTGACAATTATATATTGCTTTTTAAGGGATTACTTGCATGTTCAAATTATTATTTTCAAAAGCTTCTTCTACATGCATGCTATGTGTTTGTGAAAAAGCCCACATGGCATTATGAACTTCTCTACATTTTTCTACTCTAATATTCAATGCTTGCTTTTCACAAATTCCCTTTACCATTTTATTCATTGAATTTAATTGTCAATACAAATGTGATGGTTTGTTACGAGTGATGCTTGATCTATGCTACTCATGCCCTTTGCCGGCATGCCAATAAACACCTTGCATTCACTTGTCATCATATGCACTAGTTATTTTTCATTAATGAGTTTTCACATGTACTCATGAGCGTGTGTTAATATCATTTACCTTTTTATGTGCATTTATAACCATCCTTTCCGTTCTCTTCCTTGCTCTACCCCTTTAAAATTTAATTTACTTTCTCTTTCCTTTTTCAGGATGGCCACCAAGAAAGGAAAAGAGAAAGCTACTCCCAAACAACCAGCAAGAAGAAGTACAAAGAGAGCATTAGTGGCAGAACCCTCTTCAACTGCGGTTAAACCCTCAACAAAGAAAATTAAGAGGATTATAAAGGTTGATGATAAAGAAAGAGCCTTCCCAGCCAAGGACACTGCGCGATTCTCTAATCGCTACTGTGAGCAGATGTTCCCCATCCTGGCAGAAAGGAACTACAACAACGAATACCTTCTTCTCCTCCCGCCCAACATTGCTACATTTGTTGAGCCACAGATTGCCCGAAGACAATGGAATTTCCTACAGAGACAGCCAAGGCAGGTCAATCTTTCTTGGGTAGTCGAGTTCTACTCCAACTTCCACCTACCAACCCTGCAGTCTGTCTACGTCCGTCAGAAGCAAGTCCCCATTACTGAAGAAGCCATTCAAAAAGTTCTAAGTCTTCCCCCTATTCCAGAAGGATTGGATGCCTTTCAAGAAGCCGCACTCAAGCGTCAGATGTACCAATTTGACTGAGACGCCGTTCTCAGAGTTATCGCACTACCTGGCAGCCGATGGATCTACGGATACCATCGTACCCGCCCTAAGGGAATTTCGGCTTCAGCACTTACCTTGGAGGCTCGCGTATGGGCACAGATTATGTCCCATTACGTCTTTCCGAGCACTCACGAGTCCTCCTTCACTGCGGACATGGCCGTTCTACTATGGTGCATCCTTACAGACCAACCTCTGAATCTACCAAGACATATCCGGAATGCCATGGGAGACGTACAAATTGCGGGCAACTTACCTTTTCCCGCCCTGGTCTCAGATCTTATTTCAGCAGCCGAAGTCTCCTATAGAGCTGGGGTCACCAAAGGCATGCTTCCACGGGATGATCAGTTTGTCCCCAACGGGAAATACCTTAGACTTCCAGCAGCCACTCTCAGCCAGCCTACTGAACCAGTTGAAGATATTCCTTCTTCAACACCACAAGCACCTACAACAGCCCAACTGCTCCAGCAGATACTTGAAAAGTTGGATCGGCAAGAACACAAAGCTAAGATGAGAGAGCGCCGTAACAAGCGCCGATTCACATACCTCAAGGAGCTGATCATGGGAAAATTCAAGGACTCAGATACCCCGGACTCCACTTCTTTTACCAGCACGGGGAGCCATGATGGTCCCGACTGTGGAGATACTGCTACCAGCCCACCTTTGTTCTTGACAGATGGCACCGAAGACGGTGCAAAGCCTTAAGTGTGGGGAGGTCGGTCAGTACCTGACTTCCGGAGGTAATTTCTCTTCCCTAGCATCAATAAATTAGGATATTCTGTTAGATTTTTCTTTTATAGAATAGGATAAATTGCATAGTTATAGATTAGTTGCATGCATGTTCTGCTTGATTGAAAAGACAATGAGTTTCTTCTAAGACTCTATCTTTGGAACAAAATTTCACTAATTTTAATTAATTATTTTATGTTAAATTTGCTTGAAGTTGTATTTGGAACATAATTTTTGAGCTAAAGAACACACAACCTGTGAGATTTGAGCCTTTATAAATGGTTACATTATTTAACCATAATTATTTTATTCTTGTGTGTTTACTTCTCTATGATTGTAATCTACATTTTGTTTCATCCTATATGTCCAATGTTTATTATATTTATATGTTTGCACATGATAGAGGTCATTATTTGTTGAGCTTACTTATCCAAATTAAGCCTACCCTTTCAATTACCTTTGTTAGCCACTTTGAGCCTTTAAATCCCATTTGTTCTATATTTTACCACATTACTAGCCTTAAGCAGAAAAACAAGTATATACCCCAAATTGAATCTTTGGTTAGCTTAAGATAGAATTGTGTATGTTATTTAAGCATAGGAAATTGTGGAAACAAAGGATAATAAGGGAATGAGTCATGATAATATTATGGGAATTTGGATACCTACTCATGTGAAACTATAAGAATTAAAAATCTATGTGCATTGATAAGCTATGTTATTTTTATATTTCTATGTTTATGAAAAAAAAATCCAAAAATACTCAATAAATAAATAAGGGGACAAAATTACCCCAATGCTAAGTCAAGCATTCAAAGATCAATGCATGTATGATAAAATCAAAATAAAAGGTTGATACATGAGTATGGATGTGAAAGGGATTTCTAGGTAGCTAGGTATGAATTCTAAAGTTATATAGAATATATATATAGGTTATGTTAAAGCTTGGGTTAATTAAAGATTCAATTTATAAGCTTACTTAGCCATATATATATCCTCACCCTTACCTTGACCCCATTACAACCTTGAAAAGACCTCATGATGTTTGTATTGGTATATTAAATGTTGTTGATTGGTTAGGAGAAGAAAACAAAAATTAGAGAGCATGATTAGAGAAGGATAGAGTGATGACCCTATACACTAGAGAGACTAGAGTGTACATACATCATCAGTGAGGGTTCCATGCTTGAATTTCTATGTTCCCTGCTTTCATGAGCTATCTTCTTGCATTTTTATCTGTTCTTACTGTATAAGAATTGAGTTAGTGGAATTTGATTTGTAATTGTTTTGAAGAGCTTACTTACTTTTGATCAAGTGGACAAAAATCATATAGTTGCATTCATATATATAGGTTGCATTGCATTTCATAGGTTTTACATGTTCTTACTCATTCATTTTTCTCCTTCAACTAAGCATGAGGACATGCTAATGTTTAAGTGTGGGGAGGTTGATAAACCACTATTTTATGGTTTATATTGTGTTTAATTGTGTGGTTTTATCATGATCTTTACCCACTTATTCGTTAAATAAGCATGCATTTATAATTCCTTCCTAAAGTTATTACATGATTGAAAACCTGCTTCCTAGAGACTTTTAATTATATATTTTATTTCTCCTTTATTCCATTCGATGCCGTGATCTGTGTGTTAAGTGTTTCAGGCTTTATAGGGCATGAATGAGTTGGAGATTGGAGAGGAAGCTTGCAAAAATGGAAGGAACACAAGAAATTGAGGAGATGACCAGCGAGAAGTGACGCGGCCGCATGGATCACGCGACTGCGCGAAAGAAAGGAAATCGCAGTGACGCGACCGCATGGATGACGCGACCGCGTGACATGCGCGATCTGCATAATCTGCAGAATCGCTGGGGGCGATTTCTGGCCCTATTTTGACCCAGTTTTCGGCCCCAGAAAAGCAGACTAGAGCCAGAGAACATGCAGAAACTAATAACAACATTCATTCCGCATAATTTTAGTTTTTAGATCTAGTTTTCCTTTCCTCTAGGTTTTTCTCTCTACACATTCATAGTTTTTAGGATTTGTTATGTTCATTTTTTTGCATTGGGATATTGAGAAGAGTTATTGCCTCATCAAGACTTCGACCTTCTAGTTCGTTTCTCTTTACTTGTCTCTTACTCTTCCATATTCCTTAATTTACTTAATTTACTATTGGATTATTTTAGCATTTATCAATACAAGAACTACTTTTATTTTCAATTAATCTTTTGATCATTATTTATCATGTCTTTCTTTAATTCCCTTTCTTATGTTATGAATTTTACATTTACAATGAGCGAGTAGTTCCCTAACTTGATGGGGAGTTGATTGAAAGGAACCCTTGAGTTAGGATGCTCAAGAGAGAGATTGTAATTAGGTTTATTGTTGGATTGCTCTCTAGTCACTAACACCAATCCTCCCAAGAGTGGATTGGAACTTGTGGATAGAATAGCATTTCAACTCGTTTGACTTTCCCTTACTTAGTAAGGGACAACTAAACATAATAACCCTCAATTGTCAATTAATCTTGAGAGTACTCCAACACGAATAGGGCTTCCAGCTAATCAACTCCCAGTCAAGGCTTTTATTTAAATTTATGTAAATTCTCTAATTTAATTTTCTGCCATTCAACTCAAACCTTTTTGAAAACATCTGATTAATAAAATAGCACACTTTTCTGCAACTCGTTGGGAGACGACCTGGGATTCATACTCCCAGTATTTTAATTTTAATTTCTGTGACACCCTTCTAAATTGATGAGCGGATTTCTGGTTGGTTGAGAACTATACTTGCAACGCATATTTTATAATCATTCTTAACTCGCCAATTTCCGTACCCATCACGGACCATATCGGGAAATTCATGGAGGTATACGTGGACGACATGTTGGTAAAAATACAAAGGGAGGAATCATTACTCTCTGACCTCACCAAAGTGTTCGACACCATCAGAAAGCATGGCATGCGACTTAATCCCGCAAAGTGTACCTTTGCAGTAGAAGCCGGCAAATTCCTGGGTTTCATGTTAACACAGCGAGGAATTGAGGTAAACCCGGATAAATGCCGAGCTATACTCGACATGAAAAGTCTGACCTGTGTTAAAGAAGTGCAACAACTCAACGGAAGACTGGCAACCTTGTCCAGATTTCTAGCTGGATCGGCCATAAGATCTCTTCCCTTTTATGCCACATTAAGGAAGGGAAAGAAGTTCGAATGGACCACAGAGTGCGAGCAAGCCTTCCAGGATTTCAAAAATTTCCTGGGACAACCACCCATTCTTACTCGACCACGGGAAGGAGAAGCACTCATATTATACCTCACAGTGGGAAGTCGGCAATAGCCTTAGCACTGGTCAGAGATGATGAAAGTGGGCAACAACCCATCTACTTCATCAGCAAAGCCCTACAAGGAGCTGAACTAAATTATCAAAAGATAGAGAAGTTTGCCTACGCTCTTATACTAACTTCTCGACGACTTCGCCCATATTTTCAAGCTCACACCATCGAGGTTCAGACTAACCAGCCCATTAAAGGCATTCTACAGAAGACAGATTTAGCTGGAAGAATTCTACAGTGGGCAGTCGAGCTATGTGAGTTTGATCTTCAGTATGAAGCTCGAACGGCTGATGAGACGGACTTTTGACGGTTTAGAATTTCACAAATGAAAGCTCGTTGCAAGTATAGCTTCTAAACCAATAGTAGTCCCTTCATACAAAAATTTGTTTGTCACAAGTAACAAATCCCTAAATTTATAAATCGAAGTATTGAACCTCGGGTCGTTCTCCCTAGGAATTGCAATAAAGTGTCTTGTTATTGGTTGAGTTATATTTGGGGTTTTTGATAAGAGGCATGAAAAGTAAATGGAAACGAAAATAAACTAACAACTAAAGAGGTCTTGGCAAGGTTTGGTGGTCAAGGATCTCTATCCTAATCACTAACCACAACATGAGAATTGGCACGGACCAACTCCACTAAGTTAACCCCTAACTAATAGTAGAGGAAAGTCAAGTGAGCTATGTCAATCCAAGTCCATAAGTCTTAGTTCTCCACCAAATCAATTAGTGAGATCTAGAGTTAATGGCTCCCAATCGTCAATCACTTGAACATTAGTAACTCAAGAGTTCCTAAGTTACCTTCCCAAGCCAAGAGCACTAAAATCTACTCTAAAATCCAACCAAGCATTTCATCAAACACTTGGAAGGCATAAAAGGAAAGTATAGTAAAAAATGCAAGGAAAGTAAATCTACACTACTCAATTGCAAGAAATTAAACAACAACAAATCAAATGAACAATAAAGGAACATGAAAACATAAATTGCATTGAAATGAAAATAGAAGAAACAAAAGTGCATGAACATAAAAGTAAAGAATTACAAGAATTAAATGCTAAACTAGAGAGAGGAATGGTAGAAGAAGAAGAATTGCAAAAGGAAAAGTAAATCAAAGCATGAATTAAACCTAGATCTAAGAAATTCTAATCTAGATCTAAAACCTAATCCTAATCCTAGAGAGAAGTGAGAGCTTCTCTCTCTAAAACTAACTAAAACTAATCCTCATGTGTAAAATGATGCTATGTTGAGTGAATGATGCCTTCCCCCTTTAATCCTTGGTCCTTGTATGCATTTTGGCGCCAAAGTTGGTTGAAATTGGGCCCCACAGCTCTCAGAAATCACTGGGCACGTTTTCTATTTAAAAAATCACGTGCGCCCATCGGCGCGTACGCGTACAGTGCGCGTGCGCGCCCCTTGAGATTTTCGCAATCCACGTGTGTGCATACAGTGCGCGTGCGCGTGGATGCACATTTCCAATTCTTTGGCTTTTCCATGATTTTCCACTTTGTATGCTTTCCTCTTCACTCCTTTGATTCATTCCTAGCCTTTTCAACTTGAAATCACTTAACAAACAAATCAAGTCATCTAGTGGAATCAAAGGTAAGTCAAATTTAGCTAATTAAGGACCTAGAAAGCATGTTTTCACACTTAAGCACAAATTGGGAAACAATCATGAAACCATGCTATTTTATTGAATAAATGTGGTTAAAAGGTGATAAAATCCCTTAAATGAAGCATAAGATAAACCCTAAATATAGGGTTTATCGACCTCCCCACACTTAAACCAAGCATGTCCACATGCTTAAACCAAGAAGGAACAAAGGGTATGGCATTTACTCAATGAAACATAACTAAATGCAATCTACCTAAATGCAACTATCTACATGGATGCAATTGCTTGGTCAAAATAAATAAATTTCCCAGAAGCATATATGTACAAGCGCTAAGGACTAACAAGTCTAATCCACAATTGAATCGAGTTATTAAATATTTTTACAAACTTGCATGAAAAGATGATCATTGGTGAAAAACATGTAATTGAGCATCAAACCCTCACCGGATGTGTTTGCACTCTATTCGCTCAAGTGTTTAGGGTTGATTCTCTCAATTCTCCTCTATTTCATGCTTTCTAAGATTTGTTTTTCATCTAACAATCAACATATATTCAATGCATGCATACAATTATCTTGAGGTCTTTTCATCGGTTGTAATGGGGCTAGGGTCAAGGTAGGATGCATATTTGGTCAAGTGAGCTTGAAATTTGAATCTTTGATAAGCTTAGACTTCCTGCCTAACCTATGACAACCTATACAATTCAAAAGCTAACCTAACTACCCATTCTTCACTTTTTAACATACTCATGCATTTTCTTTTCATTTCACAACACTTATGCATTGATCTTTATTGAGCTTCACTTGCTTTGGGGCATTTTGTCCCCTTTTTATTCCTTTTCTTTTTATTTGTTTCTTTCTTTTTCTATTTTTTCTTTTCTTTTCTTTTTATTTTCTTTTGTTTTTCTCATTTTTTTTCTTTCTTTCAAACTATATACAAGAACATCAATGCATAAGGTCTATATATTTAGTCAATACATGAGCATGTACCCAATTCCCAATATTTTTAACAAAAATACAAAACTACCATTTTATTCACACAATGTCCCGAGTTTTCCCACACTTGAATGTTACACACACACACTAGCCTAAGCTAATCAAAGATCCAACTAAAGGACATTTATTGTTTTTCACTTTAGGGCTTGTAATGTGCTAAATTGAAGAACAAGTGGGTTAATCGTAGGCTCAAATTGGCTAACAATGGAAGGTAAAAGGTAAGGCTATTTGGGTAAGTGAGCTAATGAAACAATGGCCTCAATCATATAAATGCATGAATACACAAAATAATGGACATAAAAAATCAAACAAATTAAAGATTACAATCATAGAAAGAGAACAATGCACACAAGAAGAAAAATAAGTGGTTATAAAATGTAACCACACAGTTAGGCTCAAATCTCACTTGCTTGTATTCTTAGCTCAAAAACATGATCCACAATATATATATAATTCAAGCAAGTTCTATGAAAAGTTTTCACTCAAATCAATTGGTGCCCTATAGATAGAAATCTTGGAAACTTCATTATTTTGACTAAGCTTATTATGTATACATATGCAAAAATAAGAAAATGCAAGTAAAAAATCCTAAAAACCTAGAACGGAATGCAAAAGTGTGGAGATTAGAAACTTGTCACCCAAAATCGCCGACCGGTCGGACGACCTCCCCACACTTAAAAGTTTGCACCGTCCTTGGTGCATTCGAATATGAGCAAGGGGTATGACGACTTTCTGGATTGCTACCTTCAGCTGGTAGATCAACCGGTTGCAGCGTGTTGTTTGCGCTTTCATTTTTGCTTGTGGTGCATCATTCATGAAAAAACAAAAATATAACACCATAGGATGAGAAAACAAAAGCAAGGAAGCATGCATTATTGGAATGAGGTACTAATCACTAGAATTGAGTGAGTGAATTAGTGTGACATTAATGACAAATAAGTGTGAGAATTCTAAATTGCGTGCGGTTTAGAACACACATTAGCATAAAAGCTATGTCACTAAAGAAGCATGCACTTTACTTATTCTAGTATGCTTGAGATGCTTTAAGTAAGCTTGTAAGGTAAAACAAGCATTAAAGAAGCATGAGAGCATTCAAGCTATAAACCTATGGATGCATATGATCATGAAGCACAATGAATTAAGATAAATGCTCAACATCCAATATCAAGAAATTGCCAAATTGAGGGAAAGGATTGAAATTACGTGGTGGCCAAATTATGCAATTCAAGAAGAGTTACAAGCTCGAAGGCAATTCTTATCACTTGGTATTCTTAAAAGGTAAGCATGAAAAACTCAAAACCAAGTAGCAAAATATAACCTCAACAATAGAATCCAACAAAGATTGTAAACATAATGAAGTGAAGATGACATCCCGTTTGTACTCAGCAGCAATTAATGGTAAACAAGATTAATGATCCAACACTTACAATGAAAAAGAGAAAAAAGAAATAAAAATTAAACTAACTAACTAATCAACTAACTAACTAACTAATTAACTAACTAACTAATTAAATAACTAAAATAAATGGTTATCAATGGTGTTTGGGAGTGTTGAATGAGGGGTAAAAGAAGGGAAGAAGAAAGGAGAAGGAAAGAAATGGAAAGAGGAGAAGAAAAAATGTGTTGAAGGAAGAACATCCGCGCGTACGCGTGTATGGCGCGCGCGCGGATGGTGGTGCAATGGACACGACACGTACGCGTACATGGCGCGTCCGCGTCGATGGCTTATTTCGAGAGCGGCGTGTACGCGTCATGTGCGCGTAAGTGCGAGTTGGTTTGTGCGAAAGGCACAATGCGCGCGCAACGTTCGCACAACTCTCTGGTTTTTGGCTTGGGGTGGAATTTCTCAATCCACGCGTACGCGTACATAGCGCGTCCACGTGGGTAGGCGAAAATGCTTGATACACGCGTACACGCGCAGTGTGCGTAGCGGATGGTGCTCTGTTTTTCAAAATTTTTTTCTTTTTCTATATTTTTGCACTAATCCAAGCATTTCAAACCTCCAAACAGCTACCAAAACACCTTAAAACCTTATTTAACATACTAAACTATCAATTATACTCAACAAATCAACCAAAAACATGAATTTAAACTAATTACCAATATGTACAAAAAGATAAATGAGAAGAAGTTACCATGGTGGGGTGTCTCCCACCTAGCACTTTTGTTTATTCTCCTTAAATTGGACTTATGGGGAGTGATGAACGGATTCTTGCTAGTAAAGAATTTTTATAAAAATAATCGCATTGTAAGTATAGCTTCTAAACTAACAGGGAATCCTTTCGTACAAAAACTTTGGTTGTCACAAGTAACAAAACCCAATAAAATTTATAACCGAAGTATTTAACCTCGGGTCGTCTCTCAAGAAATTACAGGGAGGTGTGATTTATTATTGTTTATGAAAAAAAGTATGTTTTTGGATTTTTGAAATAGGAAACAAGTAATTTAAATGGCAAGAAAAATAAATTAATAATTATAAAGAAAACTCTTGGCAAGGTATAAGAACTGGGAATCCTATTCTAGTTATCCTTATCAGGTGTGATGAGAATTGGATTTTGCTCCCACTTAGTTAACCCTTACTAAATAAAGGTAAGTCAAGTGGATTAATTAACTTGATTCCTCAGTCCTAGTCAACTCCTATGGAAAGACTAGATTTAGAGGGATCCAAATCAATCAGCAATCCTAATTTCCAATCAACTGCTGAGTTTGATAACTCAAGTGTTACCAATTACTTAACCAAAGAAAAAGGAGAAAATAAATCATAAATTAAATTGAAAGCATTATAAATAGAATAAAACAATCATAAATCTGAAATACCTCAAATAATATTAAATAGAATATTCAATCTTAACATAGGAAAAATCATAAATCAAATTGAAAAGATAAATAACAATTAAAGTAATAGAATAAATAAAACTAGAAAGTAAATTAAAGGAACATTGAACCTGAGAAGAAGTTGAAATCCTATTCCTAAAACTTAAGAGAGAGGAGAGGGCCTCTCTCTCTAAAAACTACATCTAAAACCTAATAATTATGAATATGAATGTTGTATGAATTATTGTTATTGTTCTCCTTTGAATTCCCCATTCTCTGGCTTATATTCTGTATTTCTGGCTTGGATTTGGGCCGAAAGAGGGTCCAGAAATCGTTGAGGGCGTTTTCTACAGATCCTTGCATGTGGCGTCCGTCACGCGTGCGCGTGGATCACGCGTTCGCGTGGTCTGGAGTTTTTTCTTGTCACGCGTACGCGTCAGTCACGCGTACGCGTCAATTGCATTCTGCTCAAGGCACGTGTCCGCATCATCCATGTGTGCGCGTCGCTGCCATTTTGCACTAGGCACGCGTCCGCGTCGTCCATGAGTTCGCGTCGCTGCCCTTTTCTTCAAAACTCCATTTTTGTGCTTTCGTTCCATTTTTGTATGTTTCCTTTCTATCCTCTAAGCCATTCCTGCCTTATGAAACCTGAAAATACTTAACACACAGATCATGGCATCGAATGGTAATAAAGGATAATTAAAATTAATATTTTTAAAGCATAGGAAACATGTTTTCACATATATTATAAAATAATGAAGGGAAAGTAAAACCATGCAATTCTTATAAATAAGTGGGTGAAGAATTGATAAAAATACTCAATTTGAGGACAAGATGAATCATAAAATAGGGGTTTATCAACATCCCCACACTTAAACACTAGCATGTTCTCATGCTAAATCCAAGAGAAAAAGTGAAGGTAGAATGGTGGAATCTTATGCAATGCAACCTATTCTAAATGCAAGCTACCTAAATGAAACATGCAATTCTAACTATCATCCACGTATATATATAGAGCTTACATATGGTTTAATTTGATTCATAATTTCAAGGAATCATATATGCATAGCCAAGCCTAAATCATGTTAAAGCACTTTCACAATTGAGTTGAGTTAAAATATTTCACAAACTTGCAAGACAATTAAATAATTAAATCTGGATATATGGAGATGAGCTATTGAATCCTCACTGGATTTTTGCGTTTACTCTCTAATCACTTAGTGTTTGGGGTTAATCACTCTATTCTTTTCTATTCATGTTTTCTAAAACTTTGTTCTTCATCTAACCAATCAACAAATATCTAATGCATACATACAAACATCATGAGGTCTTTTTAAGGTTGTAATGGGGCCAAGGTAAAGGTGAGGATATATATATATATATATATATATATATATATATATATATATATATATATATATATATATAAGGCTAAGTGAGCTATAAGTTGAATCCTTGATTAGTCTAAGATCTCACCTAACATATATATTCTCTATAAAAATTCAAAATCATCCTGGTCTTCCCAATTTTCCCACTTTCTTATTACATACTCATATACCAATTTTATTTTAATTCTACCTCATGTGCATTGATTTCTTTACTAAACTTATTATTGGAGTAATTTTGTCCCCTTATTTACTTATTTAATTAAAAAGGATTTTTTTTCAATTATAACATATATCAATGCACATGGTTTTTTAATTTAAATTGGTTTCTCATGAGCATGCTCCCAAAATTTCTGATTAATTTCTTAATTTAATACCTTTCCTATCAACCCATGTTCCCACGTTTTCCCACACTTTGTTTTTCTGCTTAAGGCTAGTGATGTGGTTATAGAACAAAAGGGGATTAAAAGGCTCAAGGGGGCTAACAAGGGTGATGTAGGAGGTAGGCTTTTTTGGGATAAGTGAGCAAAAATTCAAATAATGGCCTCAATCACATGCATGTATGTATCTACATTCTATATTGGACATATAGATTGAAACAAAGTTAAGATTACAAGCATAGAAAAGAAGTGCGAAACACACAGGAATGAAATTTATGGTTGAATGTAACCATACAATTAAGCTAAAAAACTCACGGGTTGTATGTTCTTTGGCTCAAAAACCATATATCAATTATGTATGTCATGCAAGTAAAGAGCAAGAAGTTCCATTCAACTCAATGTGAATCTTAGAATGGCTTTTATAAAATTTAGTATTTTTCTTGAAAAATGTTGTCAATTAACCAACATTTATTGCTATATATATAAGGTGTGTGGATTGTTGTGATTCTATTATACTAAAGTTTCTAGTTTACTCTTTTTATTTTCAATTAAACCAATTCATCATATACTAAAAGGGTAAACTAAACTAATTAATCCATATATTCTATATCACAACTAATAAACTAAATGTGCAAACTAAACTAAACTAAATATCTAAGATATATATATAAACCAAAGTACAAAATGCAGAAATAAAGTAAAAATACAAAAAAATATGCAAGTACTAAAAGATAAATAAGATAAGATAAAAATAAAATAAAAATAAAAATAAAATACAGAAAATAAACAAAATAGGATAAAAGAGAGTCTGAAAAGTGGTTCACCAAAATAAAGTTCGCCGGAGATGGCGACCTCCCCACACTTAAATAATAGCATCGTCCTCGATGCTATATCAAACTGTGTGTGAAGAAGTGGCATCTCCGGAAGGATGTGCTGCTGGTGTCTCGGTGGTGGGCTGAGGGTTTGTAGTCTGTATGAAGGTCGGAGGGTCTGCCTGCTAAAGCGGAGGCTTTATCCGTAGAGGGATCTCTGGATCAGCCGGCTGTATCTGATGGGGCTCCTCATGATGTGGCGCAGCCTGCTCAGGTCCTCTCTGCTCAACCTCTGTACGTGCCTCCTCCTCGTGATCGTCCGCCTCCGCATCAGATGGCTCCGATGGTGTGTCAGGCTCGGAGGGCATGTCACTGCTGGATCAGATCATCAACTTTAAGTGCTCATAGCGTCACTTGCTGCGACGCTCCATACGATCCAGGTGCTCGAAGAGGCGGCGCACTAAGTGGTAGATTGGCTCTGAAGCAGGTGGAGGTGCCGTGGTAGTGGCTGGTGCAGCAGTAGATGAAGGGGCAGCGGAAGATGTGGCTGCCTCAGCAGAGGCAGTGAGAAATAGAGGTCTGTAGCCCAAAGCCTGAAACTTTCTGCTGTGAGGGATGATCTTCTTGCAGTCGGCGGCGGTTGGCTTCTCATCTGCTAGCTCCCAGGGCACCTCAGCTCAGCGGCCCAACTGAGTGATCAAATATGGAAAAGGGAGGGTGCCTCTGACATGGACTCTGGCCATGAAATACCGGATAAAGCGGGGAAGATATAAGGCCTTTCCCTCCATCACACAGCAGATGAGGGTGATCATGGCAGCTGGCACCTCCGTCTCATGAGTGCTCGGCATCACGTAGTTACTCAAAATCTACTGCCAAAGTCGAGCCTCATCATTCAGATAAATGGGCTTAATTCCCTTTGGGGCCACTATGGACTTGCTCATGACCCATGGGACAGTAAGATCAAGAGCTATAGTCCTCTTGACTGCATCCCAGTCAAATCTCTTGAATCTCATATCCTCCTCAGCCTTTTGGTAACCGTCTAGCGGATCCGATTTAGGTAGGAGCTGGAGGATTTCTTCTATTGCTTCTTCAGTAACCAGAATCTGCTTGCCTCGAAGCTGTACTGCATTCAGGGAGGTTTTGAAGTAGTTACAGTAGAATTCTCTGACCCAGGATGAGTTAACTTCAGTCAAGTTTCTTTCCAAGAAGAACCAGCCTCTCTGTTTAATTTGTTCTGAAGTGTATTGTTTGAGTTCTTCTGAAATTTTAAGGGTCCTTTCCAGGTATAGGTTCCTGGAAGTGGCAAAACTGGATACTTTAGCTCACAATATCTGTTGGCAAACTTGATAGGGTCTGTGGCAGGCAGTATCTGATCGGCCTTTTCCTGCGTGGTAAAATTCTTTTCCCGCCAGGAATCGTCATGAAGGATATCTAATATAGAGGTAGATGATTCTCCTCTTCTCCTTTTGCCAGTGGTGGCTTTACCCTTTCTTTTACTTTTAGGGTCAGACATCCTGAAAAGTAGAAATTCCAGGATACAGTTTAAGAATTAAAGCAGGAAAATAGGTAAGCAAATAGGAATATATCAATAGAAGCATAGAGGGGCAAAAGAGGATTAAAGTGGCAATATAAGCACGAATTAAGTTAAATTGATGTAAAATTTTGGATTGTAGGCAAGTTAAAAGTTGAAGAATAGAAATCACATTCCAAAATATATGATATGTGAAACTCTTGTTAATTAGGAAAAATAGAAAACATGCCTTGAAGTGGTTTTTTAAAGTGGTTAGTTGAAAACTAAAGAGTTAGAAAGTTAAAAGTGGTTAAGAGTTAAAAATGAAGTTAAAGTAAGTGGCACGGTGTTTTGGTTCCCAATTAACTAAAATTGGACAAAGTTGAAAAGAAGTAACTCAAATTCAAGTAAATATTGCAGATTATTGTTGATTTAATCATAGAAAAGAAATGCAAAATTAAAGTGAAATCATCAATAATGTTGATTTAAACAAATAAGGGAATCAGAAAGAATAAGAAAGCTAGCCCGTGCATTCATGAATTGCGTTGGTTGAAACCAATTAGTGCAAACTTAAAATTTCCAAAACTAATTCATGAATGGTGGTTGAGTTGAAACAATTTGCTGAAAAAAATTCGGCAGCATTTTGTCTAAAAATTGGACATTCCCGGGTAATAAACAACAGCAAAAACAGTTCATATGATAATAAGGTAGTGCAGAAAAGAGTAACAAATAGTAATTCACATGAATTTAAATTAAACAAACTTTAATTTGCATCAAAGAATAGTAAAGAGCAGCATATGAACAATATCAGCATCACAACATATTCAAAATTACGGAATAGATAAAATAATTAACAAGAACAGCGCAATTATCAGGCCTAAATCCACTAACCACATTCTAGCTACCTAACCACCTAAAATCCACTACGATCATGCATCTCTAACTATCCTAATTTTGAAAAAAAAAATGCAACTAACTTATCAACGGGAAAAAGGAATCAGTGTTCGGCGGGACCTGGTGGGCAGAGGCACAAAGCAAGAACTCAGAGAGATGGTAATGGGTTGGGTGGTTGACACGGCAGCGCTGGGGTTTCGCGGTGGTGGCAAGGCTGTGCAGCGACGGTCCTTGGTGGCAGTGGGGGTTGGCAGAGGGAGAGGGGAGAAGAGAGGAAGAGGGGCGAGGATGGTGAGTGTTATGGGGGTGGTGGTGGTCGGCCTGAGGTCTTGGGTGGTGGCGGCGGTGCTGGGCTGCTCGGGGACGGGGCGGCGCGGCAGTGGGGGAGAAGGGTAGTGGAGTAGAGGAAGAAGGGGGGAAGAAGAGAAGGGAGGGGGGTTTCAGCGATGGTGGGCGGCGGTCTTGGTCGGCGATGGTGGTCTGGTGGCTCGGTGAGGGTGGGACGGTGGTGTAGTGGTGGTTGGAGAGATGAGAAGAGAGAGTGCAGAGGGGGATTAGGGGGGTGACGCGAAATGGGTTAGGATTTTGTGTGGGTGGTGTTTAGTGCATTCGAATCCACGCGAACGCGTGGGTCATGCGATAGCGTGATTGAGGCAAAAAGGGCAATGATGCGAACGTGTCATTGATGTGAACGCATGATTATGGGATAATGAAAGTGACTCGTACGCGTTGGGCACGCGTACGCGTCGCTCAGAATTGTGCAAAACGCAAAATTCCAGCGTTGTTTTGGCGCAACTCTCTGTTTCCAATTAGGGGGCTAAGATTTCCACGCGACGCATATGCGTCGCCCACGCTTTCACGTGGTGTGTGTGAAGTGAAAGTGACGCGTTCGCGTCACTGACGCGATCGCATGGGTGAGGTATAATGAAGGTGACGCGTTCACGTCACGGACGCGATCGCGTGGCCCAAATTGTGCCTAATGCACCACAGCCGCACAATTCCAGCCCAACTTTCTGGACGTTGGATTTGTGACGCCGATTTCGATTCGACGCCCACGTGTGGCCCATGCGCACGCGTGATGCGTTTTTTTTTTTTATTTACAGGATGCAACAATGCAATGCTAATGTGGATGCTATGAATAATTCAAGGTTCAATGAAGATAGAATAAAATAAAACTCAAAAACAACCAAAACAAAAAAAAAAGAAATTGAAAAAGGAACGATAATACCATGGTGGGTTGTGTCCTGGTGCACGAATTGTAAATCACACTTTTCACAACTCGTACCACTAACCAGCAAGTGCACTGGGTCGTCCAAGTAATACCTTACGTGAGTAAGGGTCGATCCCACGGAGATTGTTGGCTTGAAGCAAGCTATGGTTATTTTCTAATTCTTAGTCAGGAAATTAATAATAAAAATGTTGGGTTTATAAAAAGTAATTAACATAAAATAAATAATACTTATTATGCAGTAATGGAGAACAGATTGAGGTTTCGGAGATACTTTGTCTTCTGAATCTCTGCTTTCTTACTATCTTCTTCTTCACACACGCATGTCTCCTTCCATGGCAAGCTGTATGTTGGTGGATCACCATTGTCAATGGTTTACCATCCATCTTCTCAGTGAAAATGGTCCAAATGCGCTATCACCGCACGGCTAATCATCTGTTGGTTCTCACTCATGTTGGAATAGAATCCATTGATTCTTTTGCGTCTGTCACTACGCCCAGCACTCGCGAGTTTGAAGCACGTCACAGTCATCCCTTCCCAGATCCTACTCAAAATACCACAGACAAGGTTTAGACTTTCCGGATCTCAGGAATGGCCGCCAATAATTCTAGCCTATACCACGAAGACTCTGATCATGAACCTGAAGGCTAAGAGATACACACTCAAGCTAGTGCAGATAGAACGGAGGTGGTTGTCAGGCACACGTTCATAGGTGAGAATGATGATGAGTGTCACGGATCATCACATTCATCAGGGTGAAGTACGAGTGAATATCTTAGAATAGAAACAAGCGTGATTGAATGAAAAACAGTAGTAATTGCATTAATTCATCGAAACACAGCAGAGCTCCTCACCCCCAACCACGGGGTTTAGAGACTCATGCCGTCAGAAATACAATGTAAAGTGTAAAAATGTCATGAGATACATAGTAAGTCTCTAAAAGTTGTGTTTATACTAAACTAATAGCTAGGGTTTACAGAAAATGAGTAAACTAAGATGGATAGTGTAGAAATCCACTTCTGGGGCCCACTTAGTGTGTGTTTGGGCTGAGCATTGACCTTTACACTTGTAGAGGCTTCTTTTGGAGTTAAATGCTAGGTTGCAGCTTGTTTGTGGCGTTTAACTCTGGTTTGTAACTTTTTTCTGGCATTTAACTTCAGAATAGGGCAGGAAGTTGGCGTTCAACGCCAGTTTGCGTCGTCAAAACTCGGGCAAAGTATGGACTATTATATATTGCTGGAAATCTCTGGATGTCTACTTTCCAACACAATTAAGAGCAAGCCAATTGGGTTTCTGTAGCTCGAGAAAATCCATTTCGCGTGAAGCAGGGTCAGAATCCAACAGCATCTGCAGTCCTTTTTCAGCCTCTGAATCAGATTAAAGCTCAGATCCCTCAATTTCAGCCAGAAAATACCTGAAATCACAGAAAAATACACAAACTCATAGTAAAGTCCAGAAATGTGATTTTTAAATAAAAACTAATAAAATTATACTAAAAAGTAGCTAAATCCTACTAAAACTATAATGAAAATACCCCCAAAAAGTATATAAAATATCCGCTCATCACAACACCAAACTTAAACTGTTCCTTGTCCTCAAGTAACTAGATAAATAAAACAGGATAGAAAGAAGGTCAAGAGGCAATAACATCTCAGAGTTTTACATGAAGCTCAAATTCTCATTAGATGAGCGGGACTAGTAGCTTTTTGCTTCTGAACAGTTTTGGCATCTTCATTCAACCTTTGAAGTTCAGAATGATTGGCCTCTATAGGAATTTAGAATTCAGATAGTGTTATTGATTCTCCCAGTTTAGTATGTTGATTCTTGAACACAGCTACTTTATGAGTGTTGGCCGTGGCCTTAAGCACTTTGTTTTCCAGTATTACCACCGGATACATAAATGCCACAGACACATAACTGGGTGAACCTTTTCAGATTGTGACTCAGAATTACTAGAGTCCCCAATTAGAGGTGTCCAGAGTTCTTAAGCACACTCTTTTTGCTTTGGATCACGACTTTAACCGTTCAGTCTCAAGATTTTCACTTGACACCTTCACGCCACAAGCACATGGTTAGGGATAGCTTGGTTTAGCCGCTTAGGCCGGGATTTTATTCCTTTGGGCCCTCCTATCCACTGATGCTCAAAGCCTTGGACCCTTTTTATTTTACCCTTGCCTTTTGGTTTAAAGGGCTATTGACTTTTTTTTTTTGCTGCTTTTTCTTGCTTCAAGAATCAATTTCATGATTTTTTAGATTATCAATAATATTTCTCTTTTTCATCATTCTTCAAGAGCCAACAGTTTTAACATTCATAAACATCAAATTCAAAAGACATATGCACTGTTTAGGCATTCATTCAGAGAACAAAAAGTATTGCCACCACATATAAATAATTTGAATTTTTTCTTATTAAAACTCGAAAATAAAATTGCCTCCTTATTCTAAAAATCTGCTATTTTATTCATGTTTAATGATGATAAGAAAGATAAATTATCACTTATTTGGGGATAGAAAAATAAAATAAAATAAAAAATAAAGATAAAGGTACTAATTACTACTACTCATATAACTTCTAAGGCAGATTTCTAATAGTAAAAGTTATCACAGATTTAAGGCTTAAGATTAGGACTCAACAACCTTTATTTTGGGAGATGGATGCTCCTTTAGTCTGTGGGGTGCTTGGCTCTTCAAGAGATAGCTTCTGGCGTTTCAGCTCCTGTAGCTCACGCCCTTGCTCCTCTTGTTCCTTCAGCAGTTTGCAGAGCATATTATTTTGAACTTGCTGTTCTTCTTTTAGTTGATCCATAGCTTCTTGCAGCTTGGTGACAGAGGCCTCTAGGCGGGTCCAGTAATCAATCTGAGGGATTTCTGGGAGGAACTCCTGTGCCCTCCTTTTGATGGGGTTGTCTTGCACCTATTGTCCTTCCATTGATTTTTTTGTGATTGGGTGCTCGACTGAGATATTCTCATCCACTCCCATCTTTATCCCAGCATCCTTGCATAGTAGAGATATTAAGCTTGGGTAAGCCAATTTAGCTTCTTTGGAGTTCTTGTTTGCAATTGTGTAGAGCTCACTCGAAATCAGATCTTCAACCTCCACTTTGTTTCCCTGCAAAATACAATGGATCATGACTGCTCTTTTGAGGGTAACCTCAGAGCGGTTACTGGTGGGCAATATGGAACGCCCAATGAAGTCCAGCCAGCCTCTGGCGACTGGTTTGAGATCCCCTCTCTTGAGTTGATTTGGGACACCCTTTGTGTTGGTTGTCCACTTGGTTCCAGGGATGCATATATCCTTCAGAATTTAGTCCAAGGGCTTATCTGATCTCACCATTCTCTTACTGAAGGAATACGGATCATCTTGTAGTTGCTGCAGCTTGAAGATCTCTCTTATTTTGTCAATGTGGAAGTAAATAGCTTTCCCTCTGACCATGGTTCGAAAGGTGTAAAAGGCGATTCCGACCCTTCTCTGCCTATTTGTTTGCCACACATTTGCGTAGAATTCCTGAACCATGTTTCTTCCCACCTTTGTCTCAGGATTAGCTAGGATTTCCCAGCCCCTGTTTTGAATTTGCTCTTGGATCTCCGGATATTCGTCTTCTTTCAGATTGAATTTAACTTCCGGGATCACTGATCTTAGACCCATTATTCTGTAGTAATGGTCTGAATATTCTTTTGTTAAGAACTTCTCCTGATTCCAAAGTGGTTTTGGAATATTCTCTTTCTTTCCTCTTGAAGTGGTTTATTTTCCTCTAGGAGCCATGATCTCAGTGAGTCTTAGCTCAGTGATCATGTAAAACACAACACACCAAATTTAGAAGTTTGCTTGTCCTCAAGCAAAAGAAAGGAAATGAGAGGAATAGAAGAAGAGGCAAGTTCGAATTGTGGAGGAGAGGGGAGGCCGAGTTTGGATTTATAAAGGAGGGGGTGGGTTTAAAAATTTTGAAAAAGATATGATAGAATATATGATTTGTAAAAAGATAATTATGATATACAAAAGATGAAATTTTAAATTTGAAAAGATAATAGGGGGATTTGAAAAAGATAGATTAAATTTTGAAAAGATAATATGATAGTTTGAAAAAGATTTGAAAAGAATTTAAAAAGATAGATGAGTTTTTGAAAAAGATTTGAAACGGAATTAAGAGATATATGGATTCTGAAAAAGATTTTAAGAGGGGTTTAAGAAGAATGAAGAAAGATTTTTAGGATAAAGATTTTTTTGAATTTGAAATTGAAAGATGAGAGTTTGTAACATGTTTATGCAAGAAATTGTGGATGAAATCATGAAAATTTAAAAAAATAGATTTGGAAAACAAAACTTCCTTCTCTCCACAATCCTGGCATTAAACGCCCAACTGCTGCATGTTTTGGGCGTTTAACGCCCCTCTGTAGCCTCTTTTAGGCGTTTAACGCCCAGCTGTTGCTTCTGGCTGGCGTTAAACGCCAAAATCCTTTGTCACTGGGCGTTTTTTTGAACGCCCAGGATGCTGTAAGTGTGGCATTAAACGCCCAGAATGGTACCCATTCTGGCGTTTAACGCCCAGAAAGGTATCATTACTGGCGTTAAACGACTAGTAGATGCTTCTTTTGGGCGTTTAACGCCCAAATATACCTCTTACTGGCGTTTTCTTGCCAGTGAGCTCCATCTCCCTGTTTTGTACTCTGAATCCTTCTGTAACCCTGTAAACTTATGCAATTGATTCTTTACCTTGCTGAGCTTTTAATCTAGCCTCAACTTTGAGCACTCTTGCTCAACATTGCCTTCAAGATAATGCTTGATTCTCTGTCCATTAACAATGAACTTCTTATTAGAATCAATGTCTTGAAGCTCCACATAGCCATATGGTGACACACTTGTAATCACATATGGTCCCCTCCACCGGGATTTCAGTTTCCTGGGGAATAGCCTGAGCCTAGAGTTAAATAGCAGAACCTTCTGTCCTGGTTCAAAGACTCTAGATGATAGCTTTCTGTCATGCTACCTTTTTGCTTTCTCTTTGTAAAGCTTAGCATTTTCGAAAGCAGTGAGTCTGAATTCCTCTAGCTCATTCAGCTGGAGCAATCTTTTTTCTCCAGCTAATTTAGCATCAAAGTTTAGGAATCTGGTTGCCCAGTAGGCCTTATGCTCCAGTTCCACTGGCAGATGACAGGCCTTACCATACACAAGCTGATATGGAGAGGTCCCTATAGGAGTCTTGAATGCTGTTCTGTATGCCCACGAGCGTCATCCAAGCTTCTTGCCCAATCCTTTCTACGGGTACGTACAGTCCGTTCCTGGATTCTTTTTATTTCTCTAATAGAGACTTCAGCTTGCCCATTTGTCTGTGGATGATACGGAGTTGCCACCTTGTGGCTAATTCCATATCGGACCATAGCAGAGTAAAGCTGTTTGTTGCAGAAGTGAGTGCCCCCATCACTGATTAGTGCTCTAGGGACACCAAACCTGCTGAAGATATGCTTCTGGAGGAACTTCAGCACTGTCTTAGTATCATTGGTGGGTGTTGAGATGGCCTTTACCCATTTGGATACATAGTCGACTGCCACCAGAATATAAGTGTTTGAGTATGATGGTGGGAAAGGTCCCATGAAGTCAATACCCCATACGTCAAATAACTCAATCTCTAAGATCCCTTGCTGAGGCATGGCGTAACTGTGAGGCAGATTACCAGCTCTCTGGCAGCTATCACAGTTACGCACAAACTCTCGGGAGTCTTTATAGAGAGTGGGCCAGTAGAAGCCACATTGGAGGACTTTTGTGGCTGTTCGCTCACCTCCGAAATGTCCTCCATATTGTGATCCATGACAATGCCATAGGATCTTCTGTGCTTCTTCTCTAGGTACACACCTACGGATTATTCCGTCTACACATTTCTTAAAGAGATATGGTTCATCCCACAGGTAGTACTTTGCATGAGTAATTAATTTTTTCTTATGTTGCTTGCTATACTCCTTGGGTATGAATCTTGCAGCTTTATAGTTTGCAATGTCTGCAAACCATGGTGTGTTCCTGGATGGCAAACAGTTGCTCATCCGGAAAGGTTTCAGAGATCTCAATAGAGGAAAATGACGTCCCTTTGATGACAAGTCATCTTAGCCTAGTTTCACTAGCCTTTTTCTTTTGTTTTCATTTAGTTTTATGCACTTTCTTGTATTATAAATTAGCCATTTGAATTGGAATTGCATGGTTTCCTTAAATCAATCAACCACCTTTTAATTGATACAAAATCATGAGGTTCAAGCCAACTTTAGTTGATAATTAATTGATTTATAAACCTTGTGAATTTTGTGATACTTTGATTGGTTGTTTTGATTACTTGTAGGTGAAGAAAGGAAACAAAAGGTGTGCCAACATTATGGAAGAAGGTTGCAAGAATGGGTTTGAGAAAATGGAATTCACGTTTGAGCTAACGTTTGCCTCAAACGTCAACTCAAACGTGAGTAGCAGTTGAAGAACACCCTGGGGAAAGCCAACGTTTGCGCCAATGTTTGCCTCAAATGTTGAGGTCAAACGTTGGCTGAAGAATGAAGCTCATGGAAGGCAACGTTTGAGCCAACGTTTGCCTCAAACGTGAGGTCAAACGTTGGCTCCAAAAGAGAAGAGAATTGAAGCTCCTGGGAAGGCAACGTTTGCACCAACGTTTGCCTCAAACGTGAGGTCAAACGTTGGCGCCAAAGAGAAGAGAAATGGCATCCCTGGAGGCAGCAACGTTTGAGCCAACGTTTGACTCAAACGTGAGGTCAAACGTTGGCGCCAAACAGCATGAAGGGGGCACACTTCAAACAAGAATAACTTGAGTTGTAGATGTCCAATTGAGGTGATTCCAAGTGGGATAGAAAGCTGACATTCAGAGCTTTCCAACCATATATAATAGTCTCTATTGGGCACAAAAATTGGCAACACAACAAGAGGACAAAGTAGCCCCAAGAAGCATGCAAGAGGGAAGAACCACGTTTGAGCTCACGTTTGACCTCAAACGTTAGCTCAAACGTGGATGACAGCAAATGGCCTATGCTGCATAATTTCACTCAAGTAACGTTTGAGTCAACGTTTGACTCAAACGTTGGCTCAAACGTGAATGACTCATGGCCCAGTTCACTAATGGATTTCTTCCCAATACCAAGAGCAATCAACGGAGGCTACTATCAACCCAATTCCATCAAGACTAAAGGCCCAATTCAATGCTTAATGATCATTGGAAGAAAGTGTATAAATAGCTTAGGATTTGAAGTTTTGAAAGAGCTTTTTCCTTTGGGAGTTTTTACTGAGTGATTTTGGGAGAGAGCTTTTGGGTTTTGAGCTACTTGGAGTGATCTTTAATTTCTTTGTCTTGGGGAAGGAGAATTCATTCCTCTTCCTCTTAGTTTTATTGCTTTCAATTTCAATTACACTTGTCTTGGATCTTGGGTTGGAGATTTGAAGAAATTCTGTTTCAATCTCATCCTTGGATCTCTCTGCTTATTTACTGAATTTAAATTTCTGTCTCTGTTACTTACTTCTCATCTACTTTCCTTGCAATTTACAATTCCCTTGAAATTGTTCTTGTTGGATCTAGGAAGGCATTGAGATCTAGACTTGGTTTTCTAGTCTCTGGGCCCTGAGATCTAAATTCCCAATTTTACATTTTGTTTCTTGCTTTTAATGTTCATTTACTTTACTGCTTCAAGATCCGCTTCAATCCCAATTCCTTTTTACTCTTCTGTTTAATGCAATTCAACTTCTCTTTGTTTAAATTCTGCAAATCCATTCCCCAATTCCCTTTATAATTCTAGCCGTTTACATTTCTTGCACTTTAAGATTCCACAATTTACATTTCTTGCATTCTAAGTTTCTGCTATTTAATTTCTTGTTCTTTAAGATTCAGCACTTTAATTCCCTGTTCTCTTTACTCCCATGCAATTTAATTTCTGCAAATCACAAATCACCCAACCAAAACTTGATTCGCTTGACTAAATCAACCACTAAACTAAAATTGCTCAATCCTTCAATCCCTGTGGGATCGACCTCACTCCCGTGAGTTTTTATTACTTGATGCGACCCGGTGCACTTGCCGGTTAGTTTTGGGTATTTTGGAAGATTCAGTTTTCCACAAATTTTCCCATCACCCTTCTACTGGCTCTATCCGGGACAGATGATCAGCTACTTGGTTCTCTGTCTCTTTTCTGTCTCTTATTTCTATATTAAACTCTTGTAGAAGCAA
This sequence comes from Arachis ipaensis, assembly GCF_059453495.1. NCBI lineage: Eukaryota > Viridiplantae > Streptophyta > Magnoliopsida > Fabales > Fabaceae > Arachis > Arachis ipaensis. The sequence continues at coordinate 116,136,506 of NC_142440.1, forward strand.
CACCCATATTATGAGCCTGGGTTTTGAATCCTGCTTTGTGAGTAGATATTTAAGAGCAGCATGGTCAGTTTACACAATCACTTTTGATCCTACTAAGTATGATCTAAACTTGTCAATGGCATAAACCACTGCAAGCAATTCTTTTTCTGTGGTTGTGTAATTTTTCTGGGCATCATTTAAAACACGGCTAGCATAATAAATGACATACAGAAGCTTGTTATGCCTCTGTCCCAGTACTGTACCAATGGCATGGTCACTGGCATCACACATTAGTTCAAATGGTAATGTCTAGTCTAGTGCAGAAATAACTGGTGCTATGACCAGCTTAGCTTTCAGAGTTTCAAACACCTGCAGACACTCTGTGTCAAACACAAATGGCGTGTCAGCAGCTAGCAGATTTCTCAAAGGTTTTGCAATTTTTGAAAAATCCTTTATAAACCTCCTATAGAATCATGCATACCCCAGAAAGCTTCTGATTGCCTTAACATTGGCAGGTGGTGATAATTTTTCAATTACTTCCACTTTAGCTTGATCCACCTCTATTCCCTTGTTTGAAATTTTATGCCCAAGGACAATTCCTTCAGTCACCATAAAGTGACATTTTTTCTAGTTTAAAACTAAGTTAGTCTCTTGGCATCTTTTCAGAACAAGTGCTAAATGGTCAAGGCAGGAGCTGAATGAATCTCCAAATACTGAAAAGTCATCCATGAAGACTTCCAGAAATTTCTCTACCATATCAGAGAAGATAGAGAGCATGCATCTCTGAAAGGTTGCAGGTGCATTGCACAGACCAAAAGGCATCCTTCTGTAGGCAAACACTCCAGAAGGACATGTGAATGTTGTTTTCTCTTGGTCCTGAGGATCTACTGCAATTTGGTTATAACCTGAATAGCCATCCAAAAAGTAGTAGTATTCATGACCTGCTAGTCTTTCTAGCATCTGGTCTATGAATGGTAAAGGAAAGTGATCCTTCCTGGTAGCTGTATTGAGCCTTCTGTAATCAATACACATATGCCACCCTGTAACTGTTTTTGTAGGAACCAGTTCATTCTTTTCATTATGAACTACTGTCATGCCTCCTTCTCGGGGACAACTTGGACAGGGCTCACCCAGGGGCTATCAGAGATGGGATAAATAATCCCAGCCTCCAGTAACTTGGTGACCTCTTTCTGCACCACCTCCTTCATGGCTGGATTTAGCCGCCTCTGTGGTTGAACCACTGGCTTAGCATCGTCCTCCAATAGGATCTTGTGCATGCATCTTGCTGGGATGATGCCCTTAAGATCACTTATGGACCATCCAAGAGCAGCATTGTGTGTCCTTAGCACTTGAAGTAGTGCTTTCTCTTCCTGTGGATTTAAAGCAAAGCTTATGATCACCAAAAAAGTGTCACCTTCTCTTCAGAGGCTCTTTTATTTCCTTTGATTCCTCCAGATCAGGCTGGACATCTTTAAAGATATCTTCTAGCTCTAATTCGAGACTCTTAGCTATGTTGATCTCCTCTACCAGGGAGTCAATAATATCAACACGCATGCAGTCTTTTGATGTGTCTGGATGCTTCATTGCCTCAACAGCATTCAGCTTAAACTCGTCCTCATTGACTCTTAAGGTCACCTCTCCTTTTTGGACATTAATGAGGGTTCGTCCAGTTGCTAGGAAGGGTCTTCCTAGAATGAGAGTTGCACTTTTGTGCTCTTCCATCTCCAGCACTACAAAGTCAGTGGGAAAGGAAAATGGCCCAACCTTGACAATCATGTCCTCAATTATGCCTGATGGATATTTAATGGTGCCATCAGCAAGTTGAAGACATATCCGGGTTGGTTTGACCCTTTCAGCCAAGCCAAGCTTTCTAATAGTAGATGCAGGAATTAGATTGATACTTGCCCCAAGGTCGCATAGAGCTATCTTGGTACAAGTACCCTCTAGTGTGCATGGTATCATAAAGCTTCCGGGATCTTTAAGCTTCTCTAATAAGGTTGTTAGGATGACTGCACTGCACTCTTCAGTGGGAAAAAATTTTTCTATTTCTCTCCAATCCTTCTTATGACTTAAGATCTCTTTCATGAACTTAGCATAAGAGGGTATTTGCTCAAGTTCCTCTGCAAACGGAATCTTTATTTCAAGAGTCATGAGATAGTCTGCAATGCGAGCAAATTATTTATCCTGTTCCGCTTGGCGGAGTTTCTGAGGATAAGGTATTTTGGCTTTATATTCTTCAATCTTAGTTGCTGTAGGTTTGTTTCCTACAGAGGCAGGTTGAGAAGCCTTCTTGAGGGAGTTAGTATCAGCACTTGCAGGTGTCTGATCCCTCACTGGCGTTTGAACGCCAGAACTGGACATGGATTGGGCATTTAACGCCAGATTCCTACCTTTTTCTGGTGTTTGAACGCCAGAACTAGACGTGGAATTGGAGTTTAACGCCAATTTTTCACCTATTTTTGGCGTTTGATCGCCAGACATATTCCTCTCTGGGCTCTTACTGTCCTTAGAGGGATTTTGAGTAGCAGGTTGCTCATCCTCTGTCAGCTGTTCTTTTCTTGGCTTTCTGCTGCTTTGAGTTGGAGTATTTAACGTTTTTCCACTTCTTAATTCAACTGCTTGGCACTCCTCTGTTATCTATTTTGATAACTGCTGTTTTGTCTGATTTAATTGTGATTCCATATCCTTGTTAGCAATTTCGGTTTCTTGTAGCATCTCCTTAAATTCTGCTAACTGCCTTGTTATAGAAGATAGTTGCTGATTGAGTTCAGCAACTTGTTCCTGAGGACTAATGTCAGTTGATACTGCCTTAGCTTCTTCTTTCATGGAGGACTCATTACTTATGTACAGATGCTGATTTCTAGCAACTATATTAATAAGCTCTTGAGTCTCTTCAACAGTCTTTCTCATGTGTATGGATCCACCAGCTGAGTGGTCTAGAGATGTCTGAGCTTTTTCCGTAAGCCCATAGTAGAAGATGTCTAATTGTACCCACTCTGAGAATATTTCAGAGGGGCATTTCCTTAGCATCCCTCTGTACCTCTCCCAGGCGTTATAAACGGATTCTTCATCCTCTTGTTTAAAGCCTTGGATGTCCAGCCTTAGCTGTGTCATCCTTTTTGGAGGGAAATATTGATTCAGAAATTTGTCTGATAACTGTTTCCATGTTCTTATGCTTGCTGTGGGTTGGTTATTTAACCACCTCTTAGCTTGATCTTTTACAGCAAATGGAAATAGTAACAGCCTGTATACATCCTGATCTACCTCTTTGTCACGCACTGTGTCAGCAATTTGCAAGAACTGCGCTAGAAACTCAGTAGGTTCTTCCTGTGGAAGACCAGAATACTGGCAATTTTGCTGCACCATGACAATGAGTTGAGGATTTAGCTTAAAACTTCTTGCTTTGATGGGAGGTATACAGATGCTATTCCCATATGCAGCAGTAATGGGGTTAGCATATGACCCTAGAGTCCTTCTAGACTGTTCATTTCCATTCAGGTCCATGATGGATAAAATGGAATTGATATGAATTGCAAACAAAATATATTTTTATTTTTATTTTATTAAAAAAATGGATAAATAAAGAAAATGATATAAAATAATATAAAGTAAAGTAATTAGAAATTAAAATATAGATTTCGAAAAGTAAAAGAAAAAGGAAAAATAAATTCAAAAACCAAATTAATTGCTTAATTAAGAAGATTTGAAAAACTTTAGATATGATTTTTGAAAAAGATTTTGAATTTTGAAATTTTAAAACTAAAATAGGAAAAAAATAAAAATTTTAAAATAGAAATTTGAATTTTTGAATGAGATTTTCGAAAATTCAATTAGTTAGAGAGAAAACATATTTTTGAAATTAATGAGGTAAGAGAAAAAATAGTAAAAATGACACCAAACTTAAATTTTTAGATCAAAATAAAGAAAACAAATAGGAACACTTTGAATATCACGATGAACGCTATGAACAACTGTTGAAAAATTTTTAAGAAAACAGAAACACAGAGGACACCAAACTTAAATACGAAACTAAACTCAAACAGAAAAACTCAATTACTAGTTTATAAAAATTTTCGAAAAAATTTTAAAAGGAAAATAAGGATTTAAAAATAGTTTCAACCAAAAACAAGAATAAAAGACTCTAAACTAAAAAGAAAAATTTTTTTCCTAATCTAAGCAACAAAATAAACTATCAGTTGTCCAAACTCGAACAATCCCCGGCAATAGCGCCAAAAACTTGGTGCACGAATTGTAAATCACACTTTTTACAACTCGTACCACTAACCAGCACGTGCATTGGGTCGTCCAAGTAATACCTTACGTGAGTAAGGGTCGATTCCACGGAGATTGTTGGCTTGAAGCAAGCTATGGTTATTTTCACTACAAGAAAAACACCCATTCAGGTACACTTGAAAAGTGTAGCCAAAAGTGAAAAAAAAAATGATGCCTTAGGCTACGGCTACGCTTTTTGAGCTACGGCTACGCTTTTTGGGGTGATTCCTATTTGGCCGTTGCCTATTCTCAAAGGCTACGCTTTTCTGCACCAAGGGCTACGCTTTTGGCGTTTGGGAATAGGCTACGCTTTTCAAGTGATGCAGTCTAGGACCAAAGGCTACGGTTTTCAGCTTTCGTTCTTCAGAATAGGCTACACTTTTCAACCCTACTGCATCACTTGTAAAGCGTAACCACATTGTATACCATATCTACTTTTTATAAGCGTAGCCTTAGGTCCCTCTTTTTTTTTTTGGTATACTATAGCTACTGTATATAAGTGTAGCCTTAGGTCTCTTTTTTTTTTTTAGGTCTATTTTTTTTTTATATACTATAGCTACTATATATAAGTGTAGCCTTAGGTCTCATTTTTTTTTTTTGTATATTATAGCTAATGTACATATAAGTGTAGCCTTAGGTCTTTTTTTCTGTATGTATATATATATAATTATCTAATAATTCTTAATACAACATAATAGTTAATATGATTACATGTATAAATGAATTGAATATTAAAAAATAAAAATAAATACATAATTATACTAAATAATTTCTTTATATAATAAAAATTGTCTCTAACTAAAATATATTTATAACATTGATCCAAAAGTACTAGAATGAAGTTAAGTGTAAAAATTCATACAACTCAAACTAAAGTAAGCATAGCCATATCAAAACCATAATATTACTTAGCCAATAAAAGTATCTTCTAATAAAAATCATTAGTCAACCATACATGTAAAGATTCTAAATAGCACTCTATCTTAGCCAATAAACCACAATAATAGTCAGCTTAATCTTCATTTCTTAATCCATGTTCTATATCCCTTAACAAATCCGTCGGCTACTAAATGGTCGAATACCACATCTCTTCTATACCAATTAATGTTACAACACCTATTACAAGGACATTGAATTTGTCGTCCGTCCGGTTCTCCCTCAGAGTATGCAAAGTTTAAAAAACTAATAACACCATTGATATACTCTTCGCTATACCTCGATAGATCCATCCAATCCTTTGGCATATCACAAAACCTAATCGATAATTATTAAATTTTTTAGGCGAAAAATTTATAAGGGGTTGCAAAGTGAAGATTAGAAGAATAGAGGAGGCAGGGTGTTATTCACTACAAAGGGAATGGGCAATGAAAAGGACATTCAAAGACTTGTTACTAGGTTGGAAAATAGTTCCTAGTCTTAGAAGTAATTCTCTAGAAACCCATTGAGGTAAAACAAATAAAGAGAAACATAGAATTTATAGTACAAATATAATAAGTTAAATTGCAACTTCAAAACTAACAAATCAAAAGAATTAAAGTATGCATTGTACCTTGCCATGACACGATCAACGTTTTGACAAAATCTTCTTGGAAGACCTTAACCAAAAACTTTCGCCTTCAACCTTAACCACGAATAACTGTAAAAATTACAGACAAAAAAAAATTATAATTGCCATATCCAACCATTTAACCACGAATGTAGCACAATCATCATTTAGCAAGAATTAAATTGATATAATCAAACAGATTTGGGACCCAGCAGCAGTAGCAGTAATTAAATCATTCAACAGATAACGGCAATCTAATTAAGTAAAAATACAAAATATTATTGTGTAAAACTGTGATATTTACCACTCCAATTTTTTAATTAATTAATATTCTTCTGCTCTGTGATCCACTCCAGCATGTTATATCAATATTATATATATACATAGCTCATGATATTCATAACTAGTGTACCCTTGTTTGGCTATTCCATAATGGGAATGGCTCTTTCAGAAAACAGAGCACCCAAGCAATGCAACTATATATCCAGTTGTCAAAGAATGTTCTTTAATAATGAAAAGAGTTGTAATAATAGTAATTTTTAGGGAAACTGTTCTAATTAACTTTATGCAAGCTGATTTTTTCACACAAGTTTGAAGGAATCAAGAAATTTTAAGCGGAGAGAATTTTAATGTTTCCTTTTTTCAGTTCAAATAATTCAGATTCAATTCATTTTCAATTTCATTGGGTTTTGACTTATTTTATTACTATAATTAAAGAGACCAAAGAAATAAATGCCACCTCTCTTTCCTATTTAATTACATGCAGTTTCTTGAATCTCAATCAACAAAGATTAAAGTTAAAGTAGACAAACAATAATCATTTGTTATCATAATAATAATGTGGCATGCATCTTAATTAGATAGTACATGGCACAAAACTATACTCATCACTGTACAGAGCCAATCTTTAGGAGATTATTTTTCAAAAGAAAAAAATTCATCTCAATTTGCTAAAAAAAGGTGGAAAACCATCAACTACAAAATCAGACAAGTATAAAGAGTGAAAATTGAAGGATCTTGTTTTGATGACATGGACTCTTGCATCGATGACTCCAACTTTCAAGAACAAGGTAATCAATTGTGTTATATTTCATGAAATGTGTGATAAATTACATGGGCAATGGCATAGTGTTGTAGCAACATGTCCTAATTAAGTGACACAGGTGCACCATCAACCTCAGCAAAGACAGAACAACAACCACCCTCATACTCCTAATATTATAAACCGTACCCTCAAAATAGTTAAACAGAGCAGGTAGAACAACCCTCAATACTAAACCACCAAGCAACCCCATTTATTAGGATGACCAACCAAAAGACATAGATCCAAGCTAACACTTGTGCATTTTAAGTAATTCAGAAAAAAGCCACACACACACACATATCCTTCAGGAGACCAGAAAATCAGAACCCAGATTTCATAACCATAATAAAAAAAACTATTATTATTATTGTATTAATATAAGAAAAATAAATAAATTAATCAAATTGAAATACCCAGTACGGGGTACAGATTAAAATTAGAAAAAGCACCAGAAATATCTTCACTTGAGGTGATTTAAGTGGGAAAAATTAAAAAAAGGTTTACCAGAATGAGCAAGTTGGCAATGATACATATTGATGTCTAAGAGAACTAAAAATTTATATCAATTTCAAAAAAGAGAGACTACAACGATATTTAAGATCAGTGCAGGACTAACTTGAGTGTTATGTATATATCTTTGGATGACATGAGTATTTTTCTCCATTATAGAATCTTTTTTGGGGGGAGAAATTTAAAAAGCTTTTATAATACCTCAGCCTCCTTGATAGGATCAGCTTGGTTGCGGTACTGATCTAATAGTGTCTGCACGGCTTTCCCTTCTGGAGAGTTCCTCACATTCCTAGCGCGGACGCGAGCTTGAACTCGAACAAGAGCCTGCATGCACCTTAGAGTAATAGTAGCTTGCTTCCTCGCTAGCCTTCCGCAAAATATAGCCTGCAGCCTCACCACTGCCCTCAACGCCCTCAAAGCTTGTCTTGCCTGCAACATTCATCACATAATTAAGGTCAAAAACTCAAAATAAACAAGTAAGAGAAATACAAATACAATCATATGGAATACAAGTTTAACATACTGATAAAACTATCTGAACACAAGGATTAATGTTGCAACTATGGACTACCTCTCTCTGGTCAAATCGAAACCCACCAACATTGTGCTCAAGCATTCCTTAGGAAACTACAAAAAATTATGGCTTGATGTCTTACAATGGACTAAGCTTCAATAGGTCAAAGTCTTACCATGGTTGAACTCATTCAAAATTAGGATCTAGTTAGTAATTCTTCTACAAAAGATCATGCTGTGATCTTAGGAATCCTGATCCTTACCTGACCCAGAATTTTAATAATTTAACATCAACTAACTATTGCATGTTAAAGATACTAGAATTAGAAGTTGAGAGTTTTTATTAAAGGAAAAAAATTTAAATGATATTTCTGGCAAGGATTCAGTATCAATGAATAAGCTAATGAAAAAACCAACCATGAACAAAAGGAGATATGATACATATTGATATTCCTAGATATTATAGTATATAAAAACCTAAAAACAATCAAATTTCAATAAACAAAGTAGGATTTTGTCTCAGATAAGCAGAGATCTAATAACTAATTAACTATGTTGCATTTCGTATCATAGTTTCTTTGATCTTTCTTTCAACTGTTTAATGTAGTTTGAATGCTTTTAAACTTGATAACACCATTCAGTAGGCGTATATATAAGGAAGTAGGTCACGAAGATGAAAAAATTGTAATTTGTAATTTTCCACTAATGATAATAAGTATGACTTCGTGCTAATGCTAATAGCATCACTATCATATAGGTTTAGTCAACATTAAAATAGAGCATATGGGAATAGAAAGATCTGGCAACAGTTCAAGAAAAATTGATAGACCAACTACAATAATTTAATTTCTAACTTATATCATATTAGTCAGAAAATTCTCTATCACACTAATTTATTCATTGATTCTAAGAAAGGAAAACTATATTCATGAAACACAACAGAATAGTTATAAATTGCTACCTACGATATCCTCAATTAGTTCTTCAACAGAATTTAAAGAAGAGCACCATTAAGGACAGCTTTTCCAGCCATATCCTTCATCTATTTCACCTTCTTGTGCACCATACTATCTTTGTCCATCAACTGTTTCAGCCCTTTTTCTCTATGCATATACAAGTAGAACCATATACTTTGCTCTCTTGTGACCTCTAATTAAAGAACCATATACTACTTTTAATTTCTATGCAGAAGAACTATTTAATGCTTTTTTCTATATAGAAGAAACCTTGATTCATAGAATTATTCGTGACAGAAATATATTAAGGAATCTCGATTTTCTTGTCTTACCGAAGGCAATTAGTTCCATGTGATGGCAGTGACTGCATTTTATTTTTCTATTACCCAAACAAATATGGTTTAGAACAACAAGCAACCTCTACTCAATTCAGATTTCAGTAAACAACAACTGAATCACTTGAACTAAACCAAACTTTAAATTTCACTGATAACAGGCAATTAATGTACCAAACCCCCAAATTAAAAACCCTAAATCGGAACCCTAAACCTCTAATTTCAGAACCAAATGAAAATCTATACACACCTTCTCGACGATGGTGAGCAGAGAGAACGATGATGCTAGGCGCGCGGCGACGGTCGGCATAGAGACAACAAGGGTGAGATGCAACGGTGAGAGCAGAGACAACTTGGTTGAGCGGCGACAGTGAGCACAGATACGACGATGGTGACCAGTGATGGTGAGAGCAGAGACTACGAAGGTAGATGAACGGTCTGGGCGGCGCGCTACGATCAGTGCAAGAGGGCGACTTAGCTTCGAGCGACAGTCAGTGGTTAGTGGTGAGTGGTGTGTGGCGGTGAGTGGTGAGTGGGGGTCAGTGGTTAGCTTCGATTCGCGATGTAGGAGGGTTTTCTGAGGGTGATGACGAGCGAGCTGAGGGTGATCGATGACGAGCTGAGGGTGATGACGATGAGGGTTTTCTTCTAAAAAGGTGAAATGGTTTTCTTTGTGAGCTGAGTGTGAGCTGAGGGTTTTTCTTTGTGAAAGATGAAATGGTTTTCTTCTCTTGGAGGGAAACTTTTCACTAAGTGTGAGCTGGATAAAAAGTTAAGAGGGAAAAAATTTACAAGTGTTAAGAGGGAAAAAATTTACAAGTGTTAAGTTTAGTTCTAGATACATTAGGCATCACTTTTAAAACGCACCCAAAACTTAATAAATAGGCTACCCTCTAAAAGTGTTCCCTTTGATACGAAAAGTGAATCTATAGGTATCAATCTACGGCTACGCTTTATAAGTGATTTCTATAATACCTAAGGCTACACTTTTTAAATGATGCCATAATTGTGTATTCTTTTCTCTCATAAAAAGGCAACACGGAGAAAAGCGTAGCCTATTCATAGAATAGGCTACGCTTTTCAAATGTAGTTTAAAAAAAGTGTGGCTGAATGGGTATTTTTCTTGTAGTGTTTGTAATTCTTAGTCAGGAAATTAATAATAAAAATGGTTGGGTTTATGAAAAGTAATTAACATAAAATAAATAATACTTGTTATGCAGTAATGGAGAATAGATTGAGGTTTTGGAGATGCTCTGTCTTCTGAATCATTGCTTTCCTACTGTCTTCTTCTTCACACACGCAGGTCTCCTTCCATGGCAAGCTGTATGTTGGTGGATCACCGTTGTCAATGGCTACCATCCATCCTCTCAGTGAAAATGGTCCAAATGCGCTGTCAACGCACGACTAATTATCTGTTGGTTCTCACTCATGTTGGAATAGAATCCATTGATTTTTTTGCGTCTGTCACTACGCCCAACACTCGCGAGTTTGAAGCACGTCACAGTCATCCCTTCCCAGATCCTACTCGGAATACCACAGACAAGGTTTAGACTTTCCGGATCTCAGGAATGGCCGCCAATAATTCTAGCCTATACCACGAAGACTCTGATCATGAACCTGCAGGCTAAGAGATATACACTCAAGCTAGTGCAGATAGAACAGAGGTGGTTGTCAGGCAAACGTTCATAGGTGAGAATTATGATGAGTGTCACGGATCATCACATTCATCAGGGTGAGGTGCGAGTGAATATCTTAGAATAGAAACAAGCATGATTGAATGAAAAACAGTAGTAATTGCATTAATTCATCGAAACACAGTAGAGCTCCTCACCCCTAACCATGGGGTTTAGAGACTCATGCCGTCAGAAATACAATGTAAAGTATAAAAATGTCATGAGATACATAGTAAGTCTCTAAAAGTTGTATTTATACTAAACTAATAGCTAGGGTTTACAGAAAATGAGTAAACTAAGATGGATAGTGTAGAAATCCACTTCTGGGGCCCACTTAGTGTGTGTTTGGGCTGAGCATTGGCCTTTACACGTGTAGAGGCTTCTTTTGGAGTTAAATGCTAGGTTGCAGCTTGTTTGTGGCGTTTAACTCTGGTTTGTAACTTGTTTCTGGCGTTTAACTTCAAAATAGAGCATGAAGTTGGTGTTCAACGCCAGTTTGTGTCGTCAAAACTCGGGCAAAGTATGGACTATTATATATTGCTGGAAAGCCCTGGATGTCTACTTTCCAATGCAATTGAGAGCACGCCAATTGGGTTTCTGTAGCTCGAGAAAATCTATTTCGCGTGAAGAAGGGTCAGAATCCAACAGCATCTGCAGTCCTTTTTCAGCCTCTGAATCAGATTAAAGCTCAGATCCCTCAATTTCAGCCAGAAAATACCTGAAATCACAGAAAAATACACAAACTCAAAGTAAAGTCTAGAAATGTGATTTTTAAATAAAAACTAATAAAATTATACTAAAAAGTAGCTAAATCCTACTAAAACTATAATGAAAATACCCCCAAAAAGCGTATAAAATATCCGCTCATCACAACACCAAACTTAAACTTTTGCTTGTCCTCAAGCAACTAGATAAATAAAACAGGATAGAAAGAAGGTCAAGAGGCAATAACATCTCAGAGTTTTACATGATGCTCAAATTCTCATTAGATGAGCAGCACTAGTAGCTTTTTGCTTCTGAACAATTTTGGCATCTCCATTCATCCTTTGAAGTTCAGAATGATTGACCTCTATAGGAATTTAGAATTCAGATAGTGTTATTGATTCTCCTAGTTTAGTATGTTGATTCTTGAACACAGCTACTTTATGAGTCTTGGCCGTGGCCCTAAGCACTTTGTTTTCCAGTATTACCACCGGATACATGATGAGCGGATATTTTATACGCTTTTTGGGGGTAATTTCATGTAGTTTTTAGCATGTTTTAGTTAGTTTTTAGTATATTTTTATTAGTTTCTAGGAAAAATTCATATTTCTGGACTTTACTATGAGTTTGTGTGTTTTTCTGTGATTTCAGGTATTTTCTAGCTGAAATTGAGGGAGCTGAGCAAAAATCTGATTCAGGCTGAAAAAGGACTCCAGATGCTGTTGGATTCTGACCTCCCTGCACTTGAAATGAATTTTCTGGAGCTACCGGAGTCTAAATGTTGCGCTCTCAATTGCGTTGGAAATTAGACATCCAGGGCTTTCCAGCAATATATAATAGTCCATACTTTGCTCAAGGATAAATGACGTAAACTGGCGTTCAACGCCAGTTCCATGTTGCATACTGGCGTTAAATACCAGAAACAGGTTACAAGTTGGAGTTAAATGCCAGAAATAGGTTACTAATCAGTGATGGGGGTACTCACTTCTACAACAAACAGCTTTACTCTGCCATGGTCCGGTATGGAATTAGCCATAAAGTGGCAACTCCATATCATCCACAGACAAATGGGCAAGCTGAAGTCTCTAACAGAGAACTAAAAAGAATCCTGGAACAGACTGTAAGTACTCGTAGAAAGGATTGGGCAGGAAGCTTGGATGATGCTCTGTGGGCTTACAGAACAGCATTCAAGACTCCTATAGGGACCTCTCCATACCAGCTTGTGTATGGTAAAGCCTGTCATCTGCCCGTGGAACTGGAATACAAAGCCTACTAGGCAACCAGATTCCTAAACTTTGATGCCAAATTAGCTGGAGAAAAAAGATTTCTCCAGCTGAATGAGCTAGAGGAATTTAGACTTACTGCTTTCGAAAATGCCAAGCTTTACAAAGAGAAAGCAAAAAGGTGGCATGACAGAAAGCTGTCATCTAGAGTCTTTGAACCAGGACAGAAGGTTCTGCTGTTTAACTCTAGGCTCAGGCTATTCCCCGGGAAACTGAAATCCCGGTGGAGGGGACCATATGTGATTACAAGTGTGTCACCATATGGCTATGTGGAGCTTCAAGACATTGATTCTAATAAGAAGTTCATTGTTAATGGACAGAGAATCAAACATTATCTTGAAGGCAATGTTGAGCAAGAATGCTCAAGGCTGAGGCTAGATTAAAAAGCTCAGCAAGGTCCAGCTAAAGACAATAAAGAAGCGCTTGCTGAGAGGCAACCCAGCCATTAGCAAAACTTTTTTTGTTATTTTATTTTATTCTATTCTTCATTTTATTTATTTTTAAAGCATATAAGTTCAATATTAACAAGGTAAAGAATCAATTGCATAAGTTCACAGGGCTACAGAAGGATTCAAAGCACAAAACAGGAAAGAGGAGCTCACTGGCAAGAAAACGCCAGTAAGAGGCACAATTGGGCGTTAAACGCCCAAAAGAAGCATCTACTGGGTGTTTAACGCCAGCAGAGATAGCCATCTGGGCGTTAAACGCCAGAAAGAAGCAGCTTCTGGGCGTTTAACGCCAGATTTACAGCATCCTGGGCGTTCAGAAAAACGCCCAGTGACAAAGGAGTTTCTGGAGTTTAACGCCAGTTGGAAGCAACAGCTGGGCGTTAAACGCCCAGACCAAGCACCAATTGGGCGTTAAACGCCCAAAACATGCAGCAATTGGGCGTTTAATGCCAGGATTGTGGGGAGTAGGCAATTTCATTTTCAATTCAAATTTTTTCCATTTTTTATGTTTTAATTCATGATTTCTTGCACAAACATGTTACAAATCCTAATTTTTCAAATCCTTTTTCAAAAAGATATCAAATGTATCTTAATTCATAAACCCTTTTTTTATCCTCTTCAAATTATTTTCAAATCCTTTTCAAAACAAATCTATCTCTTTTCCTTCTACAATCTTTTCAACTCATTAATATCTTTTTCAAATCTTCACAACATCTTTTTCAAAACAAAGCTATCTTTTTCAAATATCTTCCATATTATTCATATCTTTCAAATTTTAAAGTGCATCCTTTTCCTATCAGACTTATCTTTTTACAAATCATATCTTTTATCATATCTTCTTCAAAATTTTTGAAAACCTACCCCCCTTCCCTTTAAATCCTAGTTCGACCTCCCCCCCACCTCCACAATTCGGACTTGGCTCTCCTCATATCCCTCTCCTTTCTTTTCTTTTGCTTGAGGACAAGCAAACCTCTAAGTTTGGTGTGTTTATCCGTGATCACTAAGCCAATACCCACTAAGATCATGGCTCCTAAGGGAAAACAAACCAACTCAAGAGGCAAGAAAGAGAATATTCCAAAACCACTTTGGAATCAAGGGAAGTTCTTAACCAAAGAACATTCAGACCATTACTACAAAATAATGGGTCTAAGGTCAGTGATCCCGGAAGTTAAATTCGATCTGAAAGAAGACGAATATCCGGAGATCCAAGAGCAAATTCGAAACAGGAACTGGGAAGTCCTAGCTAATCCTGAAATAAAAGTGGGAAGAAATATGGTTCAGGAATTCTATGCAAATCTGTGACAGACGGACAGGCAGAGAATAGCGGGAACCGCATTCTATGACTATAGAACTCTGGTCAGAGGGAAGATTGTTCACACCCACCCTGACAAAATAAGGGAGATCTTCAAGTTGTCTCAACTGCAAGATGACCCAGACTCCTTTAATAGGAGAATGATGAGATCAAACCTGAACTTGGACAAGATCCTAGAGGACATATGTCTCTATGGAGCTAAATGGACAACCAACACAAAGGGTGCCCCGAACCAACTCAAAAGAGGAGATCTCAAACCAGTCGCCAGAGGCTGGCTGGACTTCATTGGGCGCTCTATATTGCCCACTAGCAACCGCTCTGAGGTCACCATCAGAAGAGCAGTGATGATTCATTGCATTATGCTGGAAAAAGAAGTGGAAGTTCATCAACTGATTGCTTGTGAGCTTTACAAGATTGCAAACAAGAACTCCAAAGATGCCAGATTGGCTTATCCAAGCTTGGTCTCTCTGTTATGTAAAGATGCTGGGATAAAAATGGGAGTAGATGAGTACAACCCAGTTGAGCTACCAATCACCAAAAAGTCTATGGAAGGACAACAAGTGCAGGACGAACCCATCAAGAGGAGAGCACAGGAGTTCCTCCCAGAAATCCCTCAAATTGAATACTAGGAGCGCCTAGAAGCATCTGTCACCAAGTTGCAAGAAGCTGTGGATCAACTGAAGAAAGAACAGCAAAATCAAAACAGCATGCTCTGCAAACTGCTTAGAGAACAAGAAGAGCAAGGGCGTGAACTGAAGGAACTGAAGCGCCAGAAGCTATCTCTTGAAGGGCCAAGCACTCCACAGACTAAAGAGGCATCCACCTCCCAAATTCAAGGTTGTTGAGTTCTAATCTTAGCCTTAACTCTGTGATAATTGCTCTTATTAGAAATTTACCTTAGAAGTTATATATGAGAAGTAGTAATTAGTATCTCTATTTTGATTTTATCTCTAATTAAGCTATAATTTATTTTTCTCATCATCATCAAACATGAATAAAATAGCAGATTTTTAGAATAAGGAGGCAATATTTTTTCGAGTTCTTAATAAGGAAAATTCTAATTATCTATATGTGGTGGCAATGCTTTTTGTCTTCTGAATGAATGTCTGAACAGTGCATGTTTTTTATATTGAATTTTATGAATGTTAAAATTGTTGGCTCCTGAAAGAATGATGAACAAGAGAAATGTTATTGATGATCTGAAAAATCATGAAATTGATTCTTGAAGCAAGAAAAAACAGCAAAAAAAAATGGAAAAGAAGAAGGAGCAGTAGAAAAATCCAGTAGCCCTTAAAACTAAAAGGCAAGGGTAAAAAGGATCCAAGGCTTTGAGCATTAATGGAAATGAGGGTCTAAAAGAAATAAAATCCTGGCCTAAGCAGCTAAATTAAGCTGTCCCTAACCATGTGCTTGTGGCGTGAAGGTGTCAAGTGAAAACTTGAGACTGAGCGATTAAAGTCGAGGTCCAAAGCAAAAATAGAGTGTGCTTAAGAACTCTGGACACCTCTAATTGGGGACTTTAGCAAAGCTAAGTCACAATCTAAAAAGGTTCACCCAGTTATGTGTCTGTGGCATTTATGTATCCGGTGGTAATACTGGAAAACAAAGTGCTTAGGGCCACGGCCAAGACTCATAAAGTAGCTATGTTCAAGAATCAACATACTAAACTAGGAGAATCAATAATACTATCTGAATTCTGAGTTCCTATGGGTGCCAATCATTCTGAATTTCAAAGGATAAAGTGAGATGCCAAAACTGTTCGGAAACAAAAAGCTACTAGTCCCGCTCATCTAATTAGAATTTGAGCTTCACTTAAAACTCTGAGATATTATTGCTTCTCGATTTCTTTTTATCCTATTTTATTTGTCTAGTTGCTTGGGGACAAGCAACAGTTTAAGTTTGGTGTTATGATGAGCGGATATTTTATACGCTTTTTGGGGGTAATTTCATGTAGTTTTTAGCATGTTTTAGTTAGTTTTTAGTATATTTTTATTAGTTTCTAGGCAAAATTCATATTTCTGGATTTTACTATGAGTTTGTGTGTTTTTTTGTGATTTCAAGTATTTTCTGGCTGAAATTGAGGGAGCTGAGTAAAAATCTGATTCAGGCTGAAAAAGGACTACAGATGCTGTTGGATTCTGACCTCCCTGCACTCAAAATGGATTTTCTGGAGCAACAAGAGTCCAAATGGCGCGCTCTCAATTGCGTTGGAAAGTAGATATCCTGAGATTTCCAACAATATATAATAGTTTATACTTTGCTCAAGGATAAATGATGTAATTTGGCATTCAACGCCAGTTCCATGTTGCATACTGGTGTTAAATGCCAGAAACAGGTTACAAGTTGGAGTTAAATGCCAGAAACAGGTTACAACCTGGCGTTTAACTCTGGAAACAACCTAGGCACGTGTAAAGCTCAAGTCTTAGCCCCAGCACACACCAAGTGGGCCCCAGAAGTGGATTTCTGCACTATCTATCTTAGTTTACTCATTTTCTGTAAACCTACGTTACTAGTTTAGTATTTAAACAACTTTTAGAGATTTATTTTGTACCTCATGACATTTTTAGATCTGAACTTTGTACTCTTTGACGGTATGAGTCTTTAAAATCCATTGTTGGGGGTGAGGAGCTCTGTTGTGTCTCAATGAATTAATGCAATTATTTCTGTTTTCTATTCAAACATGCTTGTTTCTATCTAAGATGTTCATTCGCACTTCAATATGATGAATGTGATGATCCGTGACACTCATCACCATTCTCAATCTATGAACGGTTGCCTGACAACCACTCCCGTTCTACCTTCGATTAAATGAGTATCTCTTGGATTCCTTAATCAGAATCTTCGTGGTATAAGCTAGAATCCCTTGGCAGCACTGTTGAGAATCCGGAAAGTCTAAACCTTGTCTGTGGTATTTCGAGTAGGATTCAGGGATTGAATGACTGTGACGAGCTTCAAACTCACAAGGGTTGGGCATAGTAACAAACGCAAAAGGATCAATGGATCCTATTCCAGCATGAGTGAGAACCGACAGATGATTAGCCGTGTAGTGACAGCGCACCTGGACCATTTTCACTGAGAGGACAGATGGTAGCCATTGACAACGGTGATCCACCAACACACAGCTTGCCATAGGAGGGACCTTGCGTGCGTGAAAAAGAAGACAGGGGGAAAGCAGAGATTCAGAAGACACAACATCTCCAAAACTCCAACATATTCTCCATTACTGCATAACAAGTATTTATTTCATGCTCTTTTATTTTTTGCAATTTAAACTGATAATCATAATTGATATCCTGACTAAGAATTACAAGATAACCATAGATTGCTTCAAGCCAATAATCTCCGTGGGATTCGACCCTTACTCACGTAAGGTATTCCTTGGATGATCCAGTGCACTTGCTGGCTAGTGGTACGAGTTCTGAAAAGTGTAATTCACAATTTGTGCACCAATACATAAATACCACAGACACATAACTGGGTGAACCTTTTCAGATTGTGACTCAGCTTTACTAGAGTCCCCAATTAGAGGTGTCTAGAGTTCTTAAGCACACTCTTTTTGCTTTGGATCACGACTTTAACCGCTCAGTCTCAAGCTTTTCACTTGACACCTTCACGCCACAAGCACATGGTTAGGGACAGCTTGGTTTAGCTGCTTAGGCCGAGATTTTATTTCTTTAGGCCCTCCTATCCACTGATGCTCAAAGCCTTGGACCCTTTTTATTTTACCCTTGCCTTTTGGTTTAAAGGGCTATTGGCTTTTTTTTTTGCTATTTTTTCTTGCTTCAAGAATCAATTTCATGATTTTTCAGATTATCAATAACATTTCTCTTTTTCATCATTCTTCAAGAGCCAACAGTTTTAACATTCATAAACATCAAATTCAAAAGACATATGCACTGTTTAGGCATTCATTCAGAGAAGAAAAAGTATTGCCACCACATATAAATAATTTGAATTTTTTCTTATTAAAACTCGAAAATAAAATTGCCTCCTTATTCTAAAAATCTGCTATTTTATTCATGTTCAATGATGATAAGAAAGATAAATTATCACATATTTGGGGATAGAAAAATAAAATAAAATAAAAAATAAAGATAAAGGTACTAATTACTACTACTCATATAACTTCTAAGGCAGATTTCTAATAGTAAAAGTTATCACAGATTTAAGGCTTAAGATCAGGACTCAACAACCTTTATTTTGGGAGATGAATGCTCCTTTAGTCTGTGGGGTGCTTGGCTCTTCAAGAGATAGCTTCTGGTGTTTCAGCTCCTGTAGCTCATGCCTTGCTCCTCTTGTTCCTTCAGCAGTTTGCAGAGCATATTATTTTGAACTTGCTGTTCTTCTTTTAGTTGATCCAAAGCTTCTTGCAGCTTGGTGACAGAGGCCTCTAGGCAGGTCCAGTAGTCAATCTGAGGGATTTCTGGGAGGAACTCCTGTGCCCTCCTTTTGATGGGGTTGTCTTGCACCTGTTGTCCTTCCATTGATTTTTTTGTGATTGGGTGCTCGACTGAGATATTCTCATCCACTCTTATCTTTACCCCAGTATCCTTGCATAGCAGAGATATTAAGCTTGGGTAAGCCAATTTAGCTTCTTTGGAGTTCTTGTTTGCAATTGTGTAGAGCTCACTCGAAATCAGATCTTCAACCTTGGTGCACGAAATTATGATCATCAACAATGGTGCCAAAGGACTTGGAGCTCTCAAACGTGAATCACACTTTGTCACAATTCCGCACAACTAACCAGCAAGTGCACTGGGTCGTCCAAGTAATAAACCTTACGTGAGTAAGGGTCGATCCCACGGAGACTGTCGGCTTGAAGCAAGCTATAGTCACCTGGTAAATCTCAGTCAGGCAAATTCAGATGGTGATGGAGAATTAATAATTGAAAGATAAATAAAACATAAAATAAAGATAGAGATACTTATGTAATTCTTCGGTTGGAATTTCAGATAAGCGTATGAAGATGCTTTGTTCCTCCTGAACCTCTGCTTTCCTATTGCCTTCTTCCAATCATTCATACTCCTTTCCATGGCAAGCTTTATGTTGGGCATCACCGTTGTCAATGGCTACTTCCCGTCCTCTCAGTAAAAACATTCCAAATGCGCTGTCACCGCACGGCTAATCATCTGTCGGTTCTCGATCATGCTGGAATAGGATCCATTGATCCTTTTGCGTCTGTCACACGCCCAACAATCACGAGTTTGAAGCTCGTCACAGTCATCCCTTCCCAGATCCTACTCAGAATACCACAGACA
The DNA here is from genome assembly GCF_059453495.1 of Arachis ipaensis. Lineage (NCBI taxonomy): Eukaryota > Viridiplantae > Streptophyta > Magnoliopsida > Fabales > Fabaceae > Arachis > Arachis ipaensis. The sequence goes on from NC_142440.1 coordinate 116,156,378, forward strand.
AGGTTTAGACGTTCCGGATCTCAGGAATGACCGCCAATAATTCTAGCTTATACCACGAAGGTTCCAATCTTAGATTAGAAACCCAAGAGATACACATTCAAGCTTGTTTGCATGTAGAACGGAAGTGGTTGTCAGTCACGCGTTCATAGGTGAGAATGGTGATAAGTGTCACATAATCATCACATTCATCATGTTCTTGGGTGCGAATGAATATCTTGGAGAAGAAATAGACTTGAGTTGAATAGAAAAACAATAGTAATTGTATTAATTCATGAAGAACAGCAGAGCTCCACACCTTAATCTATGGTGTGTAGAAACTCCACCGTTGAAAATACAAGAGTGATAATGGTGTAAGCATGGCCGAATGGCCAGCCCCCAAGGTCTAGGGACTAAACGTCCAAAAGATCTCTCTAATACAATAGCAAAAGGTCCTATTTATAGAGAACTAGTAGCCTAGGGTTTACAGAAATCAGTAATTAATGCAGAAATCTTCTTCCGGGCCCACTTGGTGTGTGCTTGGGCTGAGCATTGAAGCTTTCATGTGTAGAGACTTTTCTTGGAGTTAAATGCCAGTTTGGGCGTTTAACTCCAGCTTTTGTGCCAGTTCCGGCGTTAAACGCCAGAATTCTTGAGCTGACTTGGAACGCCTGTTTGGGCCATCAAATCTTGGGAAAAGTATGGACTATTATATATTGCTTGAAAGCCCAGGATGTCTACTTTTCAACGCAATTGAGAGCGCACCAATTGGGCTTCTGTAGCTCCAGAAAATCCACTTCGAGTGCAGGGAGGTCAGAATCCAACAGCATCTGCAGTCCTTTTTCAGCCTCTGAATCAGATTTTTGCTCAGGTCCCTCAATTTCAGCCAGAAAATACCTGAAATCACAGAAAAACACACAAACTCATAGTAAAGTCCAGAAGTGTGATTTTTATTTAAAAACTAATAAAAATATAATAAAAACTAATTAAAATATACTAAAAACATACTAAAAATAATGCCAAAAAGCGTATAAATTATCCGCTCATCACAACACCAAACTTAAATTGTTGCTTGTCCCCAAGCAACTGAAAATCAAATAGGATAAAAAGAAGAGAATATACAATGAATTCCAAAAACATCTATGAAGATCAGTATTAATTAGATGAGCGGGGCTTTTAGCTTTTTGCTTCTGAACTGTTTTGGCATCTCACTTTATCCTTTGAAGTTTAGAATGATTGGCTTCTATAGGAACTCAGAATCCAGATAGTGTTATTGATTCTCCTAGTTAAGTATGTTGATTCTTGAAACAGCTACTTTATGAGTCTTGGCCGTGACCCTATGCATTTTGTTTTCCTGTATTACCACCGGATACATAAATGCCACAGACACATAACTGGGTGAACCTTTTCAGATTGTGACTCAGCTTTGTTAGAGTCCCCAATTAGAGGTGTCTAGAGCTCTTAAGCACACTCTTTTTGCTTTTGGACCACGACTTTAACCGCTCAGTCTCAAGTTTTCACTTGACACCTTCACGCCACAAGCACATGGTTAGGGACAGCTTGGTTTAGCCGCTTAGGCCAGGATTTTATTCCTGTGGGCCCTCCTATCCACTGATGCTCAAAGCCTTGGATCCTTTTTATCACCCTTGCCTTTTGGTTTAAAGGGGTATTGGCTTTTTCTGCTTGCTTTTCTTTTTTTCTCTCTTTTTCTTTTCTCTTTTTTTTTTCGCATATATCCTTTTTTTCTGCAAGCTTTTCACTACTTTTTCTTGCTTCAAGAATCAATTTTATGATTTTTCAGATCATCAGATAACATTTCTCCTTTTCCATCATTCTTTCAAGAGCCAACAATTTTAACATTCATGATTAACAATATCAAACTTATGCACTGTTCAAGCATTCATTCAGAAAAACAATAGTATTGCCACCACATCAAAATAATTAAACTGTTTTAAAATTTGAAATTCATGCACTTCTTTTTCTTTTTCAATTAAAAACATTTTTCATTTAAGAAAGGTGATGGATTCATTTTCATAGCTTTAAGGCATAGACACTTAGACACTAATGATCATGTGATAAAGACACAAACATAAATAAACATAAAGCATAAAAATTCGAAAAACAGAAAATAAAGAACAAGGAAATTAAAGAACGGGTCCACCTTAGTGATGGCGGCTTGTTCTTCCTCTTGAAGATCTTATGGAGTGCTTGAGCTCCTCAATGTCTCTTCCTTGCCTTTGTTGTTCCTCTCTTATGGTTCTTTGGTCTTCTCTAATTTCATGGAGGAGGATGGAATGCTCTTGGTGCTCCACCCTTAGTTGTCTCATGGGTTTATCCTCATCAATGAGAATGTCTCCCTCTATGTCAATTCCAACTGAATTGCAGAGGTGACAAATGAGGTGAGGGAAGGCTAACCTTGCTACAGTAGAGGACTTGTCCGCCACCTTGTAGAGTTCTTGGGATATAACCTCATGAACTTCTACTTCCTCTCTAATCATGATGCTATGAATCATGATAGCCCGGTCTATAGTAACTTCAGACCGGTTGCTAGTAGGAATGATTGAGCGTTGGATGAACTCCAACCATCCCCTAGCCACCGGCTTGAGGTCATGCCTTCTTAGTTGAATCGACTTCCCTCTTGAATCTCTCTTCCATTGAGCGCCCTCTTCACATATGTCCATGAGGACTTGGTCCAACCTTTGATCAAAGTTGACCCTTCTAGTGTATGGGTGTGCATCTCCTTGCATCATGGGCAAGTTGAATGCCAACCTTACATTTTCTAGACTAAAATCTAAGTATTTCCCCCGGACCATTGTAAGCCAATTCTTAGGGTCTGAGTTCACACTTTGATCATGGTTCTTGGTGATCCATGCATTGGCATAGAATTCTTGGTGAGAACTTCCTAACCTCTTCTTCGGATCTCATGTCGGTTCTCCAGATATTCGCCCTTTTTGAGCTTAAAAGGGACCTTGGGGATCACCTTCTTCTTGGCCACAACTTCATAGAAGTGGTCTAGATGCACCCTTGAGAGGAATCTCTCCATCTCCCATGACTCGGAGGTGGAAGCTTTTTCCTTCCCTTTCCTCTTTCTAGAGGTTTCTCCAACCTTTGGTGCCATTAATGGTTATGGAAAAACAAAAAAAAAACCTTTAGCTTTTACCACACCAAACTTAGAAGGTTGCTCGTCCTCAAGCAAAAGAAGAAAGAAGAGAGTAGAAGAAGAAGAAATAGAGGAGATGGAGTGGGCTTTGTGTTTCGGCCAAGGGGGAGAGGTAGTGTGTATGTTGTGTGAAAATGAAGGAGTGAAGATGGGTTTATATAGGAGTGGAGAGAGGGGGGTATGGTTCGGCCATTATGGGTGGGTTTGGTTGGGAAAGTGGTTTGAATTTGAATGGTGAGGTAAGTAGGGTTTTATGAAGGATGGATGTGAGTGGTGAAGAGAATGGTGGGATTTGATAGGTGAGGGGTTTTTGGGGAAGAGGTAGTGAGGTGATTGGTGAATGGGTGAAGAAGAGAGAGAGAGGTGGGATAGGTGGGGATCCTGTGGGGTCCACAGATCCTGAGGTATCAAGGATTTCTCATCCCTGCACCATGTGGCATGCAAAACACCCTTTGCTGCTGATGAGCGGATAATTTATACGCTTTTTGGCATTGTTTTTAGTATGTTTTTAGTAGAATCTAGTTACTTTTAGGGATTTTTTGATTAGTTTTTATGTTAAATTCACATTTCTGGACTTTACTATGAGTTTGTGTGTTTTTCTGTGATTTCAGGTATTTTCTGTCTGAAATTGAAGGACTTGAGCAAAAATCAGATTCAGAGGTTGAAGAAGGACTGCTGATGCTGTTGGATTCTGACCTTCCTGCACTCAAAGTGGACTTTCTGGAGCTACAAAACTCAAAATGGCACGCTTCTAATTGCGTTGGAAATTATACATCCAGGGCTTTCCAGCAATGTATAATAGTCCATACTTTGGCTGAGTTTAGAGGACGTAAAAGGGCATTGAACGCCAGTTCTACGCTACTGTCTGGAGTTAAACGCCAGAAACACGTCACAAACCAGAGTTGAACGCCAGAAATACATTACAACCTGGCGTTCAACTCCAGAAAGAGCCTCTGCACGTGTAACATTCAAGCTCAGCCCAAGCACACACCAAGTGGGCCCCAGAAGTGAATTTATGCATCAATTACTTACTTCTGTAAACCCTAGTAACTAGTTTAGTATAAATAGGACTTTTTACTATTGTATTAGACATCTTTGGAACATCTTTTGATCATTTTTAGATCTCTAGACCTCCATGGGAGGCTGGCCACTCGGCCATGCTTACCCTATTTTCACTTATGTATTTTCAACGGTAGAGTTTCTACACTCCATAGATTAAGGTGTGGAGCTCTGCTGTTCCTCAAAGATTAATGCAAAGTACTACTGTTTTTCTATTCAATTCAACTTATTTCGCTTCTAAGATATTCATTCGCCCTTCAACCAGAATGTGATGAACGTGACAATCATTATCATTCCCTATGAACGCGTGCCTGACAACCACTTCCGTTCTACCTTAGATTGAATGAGTATCTCTTGGATCTCTTAATCAGAATCTTCGTGGTATAAGCTAGATTGATGGCGACATTCATGAGAGTCCGGAAAGTCTAAACCTTGTCTGTGGTATTCCGAGTAGGACTCTGGGATTGAATGACTGTGACGAACTTCAAACTCGCGAGTGCTGGGCGTAGTGACAGACGCAAAAGGAGGGTGAATCCTATTCTAGTATGATTGAGAACCTCAGATGATTAGCCGTGCTGTGACAGAGCATTTGGACCATTTTCACAAGAAGATAGGATGCAGCCATTGACAGGGGTGATGCCTCCAGACGATTAGCCATGCAGTGACAGCGCATCGGACCATTTTCCAGAGAGGATTAAAAGTAGCCATTGACAACGGTGATGTCCTTACATAAAGCCAGCCGTAGAAATGAGTAAGACTGATTGGATGAAGACAGCGGGAAAGCAGAGATTCAGAGGAACGAAAGCATCTCTATACGCTTATCTGAAATTCTCACCAATGAATTACATAAGTGTTTCTATCCTTATTTTATGTTTACTTATTATTTAATTTCGAAAACTCCATAACCTTTTGATATCCGCCTGACTGAGATTTACAAGGTGACCATAGCTTGCTTCATACCAACAATCTCCGTGGGATCGACCCTTACTCACGTAAGGTTTATTACTTGGACGACCCAGTGCACTTGCTGGTTAGTTGTATCGAAGTTGTGAATGAAAAATGATTTATTAAGATGTGCGTACAGAGTTTCTGGCGTTGTTGCCTGAGATCACAATTTTGTGCTCCAAGTTTTTGGCGCTGTTGTCGGGGATTGTTCGAGTTTGGACAACTGACGGTTCATCTTGTTGCTCAGAGGTAATTTTCTTTTTGTTTTATTTTCAAAAATTTTTCAAAAATCTTTCAAAAATTTCTCATCTATTTTTGAAAAATATTCTAAAGTTTTTAAGAATGAATTCTAGAGTTTCATGAAGCATGTTGAAGCCTGGCTGGCTGTAAAGCCATGTCTAAATTCTTTTGGATATGGGCTTCCAGCCATCAGCATAGAGGCAAGTTAATTTGATAAGTAATGAGCAGTATATTCTGATGTTACATGCTAAAGCTTGACTGGCTATTAAGCCTTGTCTAACCCTCAGATTGGAGCTTTAGACTAAGATTGCAAGATTCCTGGAATTCATATTAAAAATTTTGGAATCCTTATTTTTTCTTTTTCATAAAATTTTCAAAAAAACCAAAAAAATTAGAAAATCATAAAAATAAAAAAAAATATATTTTTGTGTGCTTGTTTGAGTCTTGAGTCAATTTTTAAGTTTGGTGTCAATTGCATACTCATCTTGCATTTTTCGAAAATTGCATTCATGCATTCATAGTGTTCTTCATGATCTTCAAGTTATTCTTGATAAGTCTTCTTGTTTGATCTTGATGTTTTCTTGTTTTGCATCTTTTCTTGTTTTACATGTGCATTTTTGCATCCATAGAGTCTAAACATGAAAGATTTCTAAGTTTGGTGTCTTGCATGTTTTCTTTGCATATAAAATTTTTCAAAAATAAGTTCTTGATGTTCATCTTGACATTCAAAGTGTTCTTGGTGTTCATCTTGACATTCATAGTGTTCTTGCATTTATCACATACTTTGATCCAAAATTTTCATGCATTGCATCATTTTTCATGTTTTTTCTTTTTCATCATTAAAAATTCAAAAATAAAAAAAATATCTTTCCCTTTTTCTGTCTCAAAATTTCGAAAATTTGATTTGACTTTTTCAAAAATTTTTAAAATTTAGTTGTTTCTTATGAGTCAAATCAAATTTTCAATTTAAAAATCTTATCTTTTTCAAAATCTTTTTCAAAAATAAAATCTTTTTCATTTTTCTTAGTTATTTTCGAAAATTTTTAAAATATTTTTCAAAAATCTTTTTCTTATCTTTATCTCCTAATTTTCAAAAATAACATCATCAATTAATGTTTTGATTCAAAAATTTCAAGTTTGTTACTTACTTGTTAAGAAAGATTCAAACTTTAAGTTCTAGAATCATATCTTGTGATTTCTTGTGAATCAAGTCATTAATTGTGATTTTAAAAATCAAATCTTTTTCAAAACTAATTTCAATCATATCTTTTCAAAAATATCTTCTTACCTTATCTTTTTCAAAAATTTGATTTTTAAAATATCCTTTCTAACTTCTTATCTTCTTATCTTTTCAAAAATTGATTTTCAAATTTGTTTCAACTAACTAACTAACTTTTTGTTTGTTTCTTATCTTTTTCTAAACTACCTAACTAACTCTCTCTCTCTGATTTTCGAAAATACCTTCCTCTTTTTCAAAAAAAAATTCCTTTTTAATTAACTAATTATTTTAATTTTTGATTTTATTCCTAATTTTCGAAAATTACTACCCTTTTTCAAAAACTATTTTCGAAAATCACTAACTCTTTTTCAAAAATAATTTTTGAAAATTCCCTCTCTCTCTCATCTCCTTCTATTTATTTATTCATCTACTCACACAGGGACCTCTATACTGTGGTAAAAAAGGATCCCTATTATTATTATTTTTCTGTCCTTCTTTTTTATATGAGCAGGAGCAAAGACAAGAATATTCTTGTTGAAGTAGATCCCGAACCTAAAAGGACTCTGAAGAGGAAACTAAGAGAAGCTAAATTACAACAATCTAGCAAGCACCTTTCAGAAATTTTCGAACAAGAAGAGGAGATGGCAGCCGAAAATAATAATAATGCAAGGAGGATGCTTGGTGACTTTACTGCACCTAATTCCAATTTACATGGAAGAAGCATCTCCATCCCCACCATTGGAGCAAACAATTTTGAGCTAAAACCTCAATTACTTTCTCTGATGCAGCAAAACTGCAAGTTTCATGGACTTCCATCTGAAGATCCTTTTCAGTTCTTAACTGAATTCTTGCAGATCTGTGATACTGTTAAGACTAATGGAGTAGATCCTGAAGTCTACAGGCTCATGCTTTTCCCTTTTGCTGTAAGAGACAGAGCTAGAATATGGTTGGACTCTCAACCTAAGGATAGCCTGAACTCTTGGGATAAGCTGGTCAAGGCTTTCTTAGCCAAGTTCTTTCCTCCTCAAAAGCTGAGTAAGCTTAGAGTGGATGTTCAGACCTTCAGACATAAAGAAGGTGAATCCCTCTATGAAGCTTGGGAGAGATACAAAGGACTGACCAAAAAGTGTCCTTCTGACATGCTTTTAGAATGGACCATCCTGGATATATTCTATGATGGTCTGTCTGAATTAGCTAAAATGTTATTGGATACCTCTGCAGGTGGATCCATTCACCTAAAGAAAACACATGCAGAAGCTCAAGAACTCATTGACATGGTTGCTAATAACCAGTTCATGTACACTTCTGAGAGGAATCCTGTGAGTAATGGGACGCCTATGAAGAAGGGAGTTCTTGAAATTGATACTCTGAATGCTATATTAGCTCAGAATAAAATATTGACTCAGCAAGTCAATATGATTTCTCAGAATCTGAATGGAATGCAAGCTGCATCCAACAGTACTCAAGAGGCATCTTCTGAAGAAGAAGCTTATGATCATGAGAACCCTGCAATAGCAGAGGTAAATTATATGGGTGAACCTTATGGAAACACCTATAACCCATCATGGAGAAATCATCCAAATTTCTCATGGAAGGATCAACAAAAGCCTCAACAAGGTTTTAACAATGGTGGAAGAAACAGGTTTAGCAATAGCAAGCCTTTTCCATCATCCACTCAGCAACAGACAGAGAATTCTAAGTAGAATCCATCTAGCTTAGCAAATTTAGTCTCTGATCTATCTAAGGCCACTGTGAGTTTCATGAATGAAACAAGGTCCTCCATTAGAAATTTGGAAGCACAAGTGGGCCAGTTGAGTAAAAGGATCACTGAAATCCCTCCTAGTACTCTCCCAAGCAATACAGAAGAAAATCCAAAAGGAGAGTGCAAGGCCATTGACATAGTCAACACGGCCGAACCTGGAGAGGAAGGGGAGGACGTAAATCCCAGTAAGGAAGACCTCCTGGGACGTCCAGTGATCAATAAGGAGTTTCCTTTTGAGGAACCAAAGGAATCTGAGACTCATCTAGAGACCATAGAGATTCCATTGAACCTCCTTATGCCCTTCATGAGCTCTGACGAGTATTCATCTTCTGAAGAGAATGAGGATATTACTGAAGAGCAAGTTACCAAGTACATTGGTGCAATCATGAAGCTGAATGCCAAATTATTTGGTATTGAGACTTGGGAAGATGAACCTCCCTTGTTCACCAATGAACTAAGTGATCTGGATCAACTGACATTGCCTCAGAAGAAACAGGATCCTGGAAAGTTCGCAATACCTTGTACCATAGGCAACATGATCTTTGAAAAGGCTCTGTGTGACCTTGGTTCAGGGATAAACCTCATGCCCCCTCTCTGTAATAGAGAAACTGGGAATCTTTGGGGTGCAAGCTACTAAAATCTCATTAGAGATGGCAGACACTTCAAGAAAACAGGCTTATGGACAAGTAGAGGACGTGTTAGTAAAGGTTGGAGGCCTTTACATCCCTGCTGATTTCATAGTCCTAGATACCGGGAAGGATGAGGATGAATCCATCATCCTTGGAAGACCCTTCCTAGCGACAGCAAGAGCTGTGATTGATGTTGACAGAGGTGAACTAGTCCTTCAATTGAATGAGGACTCCCTTGTGTTCAAAACTCGAGGTCATCCTTCTGTAAACATGGAGAGGAAGCATAAAAAGCTTCTCTCAAAACAGAGTCAACCAGAGCCCCCACAGTCAAACTCTAAGTTTGGTGTTGAACTCCCATATCCAAACTCTAAGTTTGGTGTTGGAGAGTCTCAACAATGCTCTGAACATCTGTGAGGCTCCATGAGAGCCCACTGTCAAGCTATTGATATTAAAGAAGTGCTTGTTGGGAGGCAACCCAATTTTTATCTAATTTTTATTTTCATGGTTTTTCATGTTTTATTAGGTTCATGATCATGTGGAGTCACAAAATAAATATAAAAATTGAAAACGGAATCAAAAACAGCAGAAGAAAAATCGCACCCTGGAGGAAGACCTTGCTGGCGTTTAAACGCCAGTAAGAAGCACCTGGCTGGCGTTCAACGCCAGAACAGAACATGGTTCTGGCGCTGAACGCCCAAAATGGGCAGCATCTGGGCGTTTGAACGCCAGAATTGCACCCTGGAGAAGAGCTGGCGCTAAACGCCCAGAACAAGCATGGTTCTGGCGTTCAACGCCAGAAATGGGCAACAAATGGGCGTTCAACGCCCAGAACAAGCACCAATCTGGCGCTGAACGCCCAGAGTTGTGTGCAAGGGCATTTTGCATGCCTAATTTGGTGCAAGATTGTAAATCCTTGAACACCTCAGGATCTGTAGACCCCACAGGAGCACCTCAGGATCTGTGGACCCCACAGGATCCCCACCTACCTCCACTCACTTCTTCTCACCCCTCTTTCACACAATCCCATAAACACTCTTCCCCAAAACTCTTCACCAATCACCTCAATCTCTCTTCCCTATCACCACTTCACCACTCACATCCATCCACTCTTCCCCATAAACCTACCTCATAAAATCCACCTACCTTCAAAATTCAAAATCACTTTCCCACCCAAAACCCACCCTTATGGCCAAACCTTACCCCCCTCCCTTCCCTATATATAGCCCTCCATTCTTCCTCATTTTCACACAACACAACCCTCTCTTATCTTCTTGGCCGAATACACCCCTCCCCCCTCTCCTCCATATTTTCTTCTTCTTCTTCATCTATTCTTTCTTCTCTTGCTCGAGGGCGAGCAATATTCTAAGTTTGGTGTGGTAAAAGCATAAGCTTTTTGTTTTTCCATTACCACTGATGGCACCCAAGACCAGAGAATCCTCTAGAAAAGGGAAAGGGAAGACAAAAGCTTCCACCTCCGAGTCATGGGAGATGGAAAGATTCATCTCCAAAGCTCATCAAGACCACTTCTATGATGTTGTGGCCAAGAAGAAGGTGATCCCCAAGGTCCCTTTCAAGCTCAAGAAGAATGAGTATCCGGAGATCCGACATGAAATCCAAATAAGAGGTTGGGAAGTTCTAACAAACCCCATCCAACAAGTCGGCATCCTAATGGTTCAAGAGTTCTATGCCAATGCATGGATCACTAGGAACCATGATCAAAGTAAGAACCCAAACCCAAAGAATTATATTACAATGGTTCGGGGGAAATACTTAGATTTTAGTCCGGAAAATGTGAGGTTGGCGTTCAACTTGCCTATGATGCAAGGAGATGCACGCCCCTACACTAGAAGGGTCAACTTTAATCAAAGGTTGGACTAAGTCCTCATGGACATATGTGTGGAAGGAGCTCAATGGAAAATTGACTCCAAAGGAAAGCCGGTTCAATTAAGAAGACTGGACTTCAAGCCTGTGGTTAGAGGATGGTTGGAGTTCATCCAATGCTCCATCATCCCCACTAGCAACCGATCTGAAGTTACTGTGGATCGGGCCATCATGATCCATAGCATCATGATTGGAGAGGAAGTAGAAGTTCATGAAGTCATCTCCCTTGAACTCTACAAAATAGCCGAAAAGCCCTCTCCTGGGGCAAGGCTAGCTTTTCCTCATCTTATTTGCCATCTATGTTACTCAGCTGGAGCTTCCATAGAAGGAGACATTCCCATTGAGGAAGAGAAGCCCATCACTAAGAAAAGGATGGAGCAAGCAAGAGAGCCCATTCATGGATCTCAAGAGGCGCAAGAAGCTCATCACCATGAGATCCCGGAGATGCCTCAAATGCATTTTCCTCCATAAAACTATTGGGAGCAAATCAACACCTCCCTAGGAGAATTAAGTTCCAACATGGGACAATTAAGGGTGGAACATCAAGAACACTCCATCATCCTTCATGAAATTAGAGAAGATCAAAAAGCAATGAGGGAGGAGCAACAAAGACAAGGAAGAGACATAGAAGAGCTCAAGGATATCACTGGTTCCTCAAGAAGGAAACGCCACCATCACTAAGGTGGACTCATTCCTTGTTCTTACTTTCTATGTTTTTCGTTTTCTATGTTAAGTGCTTATCTATGTTTGTGTCTTCATTACATGATCATTAGTAGTTAGTAACTATGTCTTAAAGTTATGAATGTCCTATGAATCCATCACCTCTCTTAAATGAAAAAATGTTTTAATTCAAAAGAACAAGAAGTACATGAGTTTCGAATTTATCCTTGAACTTAGTTTAATTATATTGATGTGGTGACAATACTTTTTGTTTTCTGAATGAATGCTTGAACAGTGCATATGACTTTTGAAGTTGTTGTTTAAGAATGTTAAATATGTTGGCTCTTGAAAGAATGATGACAAGGAGACATGTTATTTGATAATCTAAAAAATCATAAAAATGATTCTTGAAGCAAGAAAAAGCAGCAAAGAACAAAGCTTGCAGAAAAAAAAAATATAGGCGAAAAAAAAAATAAAAATAAAAAGCAAGCAGAAAAAGCCAAAAGCTCTTAAAACCAAGAGGCAAGAGCAAAAAGCCAATAACCCTTAAAACCAAAAGGCAAGGGTAAATAAAAAGGATCCCAAGGCTTTGAGCATCAGTGGATAGGAGGGCCTAAAGGAATAAAATCCTGGCCTAAGCGGCTAAACCAAGCTGTCCCTAACCATGTGCTTGTGGCGTGAAGGTGTCAAGTGAAAACTTGAGACTGAGCAGTTAAAGTCAAGGTCCAAAGCAAAAGAAGAGTGTGCTTAAGAACCCTGGACACCTCTAATTGGGGACTTTAGCAAAGCTGAGTCACAATCTGAAAAGGTTCACCCAATTATGTGTCTGTGGCATTTATGTATCCGGTGGTAATACTGGAAAACAAAGTGCTTAGGGCCACGGCCAAGACTCATAAAGTAGTTGTGTTCAAGAATCATCATACTGAACTAGGAGAATCAATAACACTATCTAAACTCTGAGTTCCTATAGATGCCAATCATTCTAAACCTCAATGGATAAAGTGAGATGCCAAAACTATTCAAGAGGCAAAAAGCTACAAGTCCCGCTCATCTGATTGGAGCTATGTTTCATTGATAGTTTGGAATTTATAGTATATTCTCTTCTTTTTATCCTATTTGATTTTCAGTTGCTTGGGGACAAGAAACAATTTAAGTTTGGTGTTGTGATGAGCGGATAATTTATACGCTTTTTGGCATTGTTTTTAGTATGTTTTTAGTAGAATCTAGTTACTTTTAGGGATGTTTTCATTAGTTTTTATGTTAAATTCACATTTTTGGACTTTACTATGAGTTTGTGTGTTTTTCTATGATTTCAGGTATTTTCTGGCTGAAATTGAGGGACTTGAGCAAAAATCAGATTCAGAGGTTGAAGAAGGACTGCTGATGCTATTGGATTCTGACCTCCCTGCACTCAAAGTGGATATTCTGGAGCTACAGAATTCAAAATGGTGCGCTTCCAATTGCGTTGGAAAGTAGACATCCAGGTCTTTCCAGCAATGAATAATAGTCCATACTTTGGCCGAGTTTAGACAACGTAAAAGGGTGTTGAACGCCAGTTCTATGCTGCTGTCTGGAGTTAAACGCCAGAAACTCGTCACAAACCAGAGTTGAACGCCAGAAATACGTTACAACCTAGCGTTCAACTCCAGAAAGAGCCTCTGCACGTTTAACATTCAAGCTCCGCCCAAGCACACACCAAGTGGGTCCCGGAAGTGGATTTATGCATCAATTACTTACTTCTGTAAACCTTAGTAACTAGTTTAGTATAAATAGGACTTTTTACTATTGTATTAGACATCTTTGGAACATCTTTTGATCATTTTTAGATCTCTAGACCTCCATGGGAGGCTGGCCACTCAGCCATGCTTACCCTATTTTCACTTATGTATTTTCAACGGTAGAGTTTCTACACTCCATAGATTAAGGTGTGGAGCTCTACTGTTCCTCAAAGATTAATGCAAAGTACTACTGTTTTTCTATTCAATTCAACTTATTCCGCTTCTAAGATATTCATTCGCACTTCAACCTGAATGTGATGGACGTGACAATCATCATAATTCCCTATGAATGCGTGCCTGACAACCACTTCCGTTCTACCTTAGATTGAATGAGTATCTCTTGGATCTCTTAATCAGAATCTTCGTGGTATAAGCTAGATTGATGGTGGTATTCATGAGAGTCTGGAAAGTCTAAACCTTGTCTGTGGTATTCCGAGTAGGACTCTGGGATTGAATGACTGTGACAAACTTCAAACTCGCGAGTGCTGGGCGTAGTGACAGACGCAAAAGGAGGGTGAATCCTATTCCAGTATGATCGAGAACCTCAGATGATTAGCCGTGCTGTGACAGAGCATTTGGACCATTTTCACAAGAGGATAGGATGCAGCTATTGACAGGGGTGATGCCTCCAGACGATTAGCCATGCAGTGATAGCGCATCGGACCATTTTCCAGAGAGGATTAAAAGTAGCCATTGACAACGGTGATGTCCTTACATAAAGCCAGCCGTAGAAAGGAGTAAGACTAATTGGATGAAGACAGCGGGAAAGCAGAGATTCAGAAGAACGAAAGCATCTCTATACGCTTATCTGAAATTCTCACCAATGAATTACATAAGTGTTTCTATCCTTATTTTATGTTTACTTATTATTTAATTTCAAAAACTCCATAACCTTTTGATTTCCGCCTGACTGAGATTTACAAGGTGACCATAGCTTGCTTCATACCAACAATCTCCGTGGGATCGACCCTTACTCACGTAAGGTTTATTACTTGGACGACCCAGTGCACTTGCTGGTTAGTTGTATCGAAGTTGTGAATGAAAAATGATTTATTAAGACGTGCGTACAGAGTTTCTGGCGCCGTTGCCTGAGATCACAATTTCGTGCACCAGCTGCCAATCCTGGCATTAAACGCCAGGCTGCTGCCCATTTCTGGCGTTTAATGCCAGCTTCTTGCCCATTCCTGTCGTTAAATGCCAGTCTGGTGCCCATTTCTAGCGTTAAACGCCCAGAATGGTACCAGACTGGGCGTTTAACGCCCATTCTGCTACCCTTACTGGCGTTTAAACGCCAGTAAGTTTCTCCTCCAGGGTGTTCTGTTTTTCATTTTGTTTTTCCTTCTGTTTTTTCTTTTTCAATTATTTTTTGTGACTTCACATGATCATCAACCTACAGAAAACATAAAATAACAAAAGAAAATAGAGATTTAACATAGATAAGTAAAAATTGGGTTGCCTCCCAACAAGTGCTTCTTTAATGTCAATAGCTTGACAGTGGCTCTCATGGAGCCTCACAGATGTTTAGAGCAATGTTGGAACCTCCCAACACCAAACTTAGAGTTTGAATGTGGGAGTTCAACACGAAACTTAAAGTTTGGTTGTGGCCTCCCAAAACCAAACTTAGAGTTTGATTGTGGGGGCTCTATTTGACTCTATATTGAGAGAAGCTCTTCATGCTTCCTCTCCATGGTGACAGAGGGATATCCTTGAGCTTTAAACACAAGGGAGTCTCCACTCACTTGAATGATCAATTATCCTCTATCAACATCAATCACAGCTGTTGCTGTGGCTAGGAAGGGTCTGCCAAGGATGATGGATTCATCCATACACTTCCCAGTCTCTAGGATTATGAAATCAGCAGGGATGTAATGGTCTTCAACCTTTACCAAGACATCCTCTACAAGTCCATAAGCCTGTTTTTTTGAATTGTCTGCCATCTCCAGTGAGATTCTTGCAGCTTGTACCTCTATGATCCCTGGCTTCTCCATTACAGAGAGAGGCATGAGGTTTATGCTTGACCCTAGGTCACACAGAGCCTTTTCAAAGGTCATGGTGCCTATGGTACAAGGTATTGAGAAATTTCCAGGATCTTGTCTCTTCAGAGGTAATCTCTGCCTAGACAAGTCATCCAGTTCTTTGATAAGCAATGGAGGTTCATCCTCCCAAGTCTCATTACTGAACAACCTGGCATTTAGCTTCATGATTGCTCCAAGGTACTTAGCAACTTGCTCTTCAGTAACATCTTCATCCTCTTCAGAGGAGGAATACTCATCAGAGCTCATGAATGGCAGAAGTAAATTCAATGGAATCTCTATGGTCTCCGTGTGAGCCTCAGATTCCCATGGTTCCTCATCAGGGAACTCCATGGAGGCCAGTGGACGTCCATTGAGGTCTTCCTCAGTGGAGATCACAGCATCTTCCTCCTCTCCAGGTTTAGCCGTGTGGGTTGTGGTTATGGCCTTACACTCTCTTTTTGGATTCTCTTCTGTATTGCTTGGGAGAGTACTAGGAGGGAGTTCAGTAATTTTCTCTAATGAAGGACCTTGTTTCAGTCATGAAACTTTAAGTGGTGTTGATTAGATCAGAGATAATCGTTGCTAAGTCAGAGTGGCTTTGCTTAGAATTCTCTGTCTGTTGCTGAGAAGATGATGGAAAAGGCTTGCTATTGCTAAACCTGTTTCTTCCACCATTATTGTTGTTGATACCTTGTTGAGGTCTCTGTTGATCCTTCCATAAGAGATTTGGATGATTTCTCCATGAAGGATTATAGGTGTTTCCATAGGGTTCTCCCATGTAATTCACCTCTTCCATTGCTGGGTTCTCAGGATCATAAGCTTCTTCTTCAGAGGAAGCTTCCTTAGTACTGCGTGTTGTTGCTTGCATTCCAGACAGACTTTGAGAAATCATATTGACTTGTTGGGTCAATATTTTATTCTGAGCCAATATGGCATTCAGAGTATCAATCTCAAGAACTCCCTTCTTCTGAGTTGTCCCATTATTCATAGGATTCCTTTCAGAAGTGTACATGAATTGGTTATTTGCAACCATTTCAATGAGTTCCTGAGCTTCTGCAGGCGTCTTCTGCAGAGCTATCCAATGACATCTTAGATAGTTCAGACAGACCATCATAGAAAATACCTATGATGCTCCATTCAGAAAGCATGTCAGAAGGACATCTTCTGATCAATTGCTTGTATCTTTCCCATGCTTCATAGAGGGATTCTCCTTCCTTCTGTCTGAAGGTTTAGACTTCCACTCTAAGCTTGCTCAATTTTTGAGGTGGAAAGAACTTTTCCAAGAAGGCATTGACTAGCTTTTCCCAAGAGTTTAGGCTTTCTTTAGGTTGTGAATCCAACCATGTCCTAGCTCTGTCTCTTACAGCAAAAGGAAAAAGCATAAGTTTGTAGACTTCAGGGTCAATCCCATGGTCTTGACAGTGTCACAGATTTGCAAGAATTCAGCTAAGAACTGATGAGGATCTTCCAATGGAAGTCCATGAAACTTGCAATTCTGTTACATTAGAGAAACTAATTGAGGCTTAAGCTCAAAGTTGTTTGCTCCAATGGCAGGGATTGAGATGCTTCTCCCATAGAAGTCGGGAGCAGGTGCAGTAAAGTCACCAAGCACCTTCCTTACATTGTTGGCATTGTTGTTTTCGGCTGCCACGGTTTGTTCTTCCTTGAAAAGCTCTGTTAGGCCCTCTAGAGAGAATTGTGCTTTAGCTTCTCTTAGCTTTCTCTTCAAGGTCCTTTCAGGTTCAGGATCAGCTTGAACAAGTATGCCTTTATCTTTGTTCCTGCTCATATGAAAGAGAAGAGAACAAGAAAGTAGGGAATCCTCTATGTCACAATATAGAGATTCCTTGAGGTGTCAGAGGAAAAGAAGAATAGAAGGAGGAGGTAGATAGAAGAGAATTCGAACTTATCAAGAGGGATAGAGTTCGAATTGCACCTTGAGGGGGAGTGTTAGTCCCTTAAATAGAAGGATGTGAGAAGAGGGGAAGAATTTTCGAAAATAAATTAAAAATATTTTGAAATAATAAAAAGAAATTTGAAAATTTGATTCAGATTTTCAAAAATTAAGATTGGGAAAGAAATTAAGTGATTTTTGAAAAAGATTTTGAAATTAGAAATCAAGAAGATATGATTGAGAGTTAATTTTGAGAAAGATGTGATTGAAAAGATATGATTGAGAAGATATGATTGAAAATCAATTTAAAAAAAAGAAAGTTTTAAAATTAAAGTTGATTACTTGACTAACAAGAAATTAAAAGATATGATTCTTAAAATTTAAAATTTGATCCTTTCTTAATAAGCAAGTAACAACTTAAAAATTTTGAAGTAAATCATTAATTATAGCAAGGATTTTCAAAAATTATATAAAAAAATGGAAAGAAATTGATTTTGAAGAGATATGATTGAAAAGATATGATTTGAAAAAGATTTGATTTTGAAAAATTATGAAAATTTGAAAAAGATTTGAATTAAAAACAAAATCTTCGCTCTAGTGTCATCCTGGCGTTAAACACCCAGAATGGCATCCATTCTGGCGTTTAATGCCCAAAATGCTACCTTTTTGGGCGTTAAACGCCCAGCCAGGTACCCTGGCTGGCATTTAAACGCCAATTTTCCTTCTTCACTGGGCGTTTTGAACGTCCAGCTTTTTCTGTTTAATTCCTCTGATGAATGTTCTGAATCTTCAATTCTCTGTATTATTGACTTGAAAAGACATAGTTTTGAGAATTTTTTTTTGAATTTTTCAATGATGAGAAACAATCAAAATATAATTAATCTTAGGAAACTCAAATCAAACAAACAATGCATGCAGGACACAAAACTTAAAAATTTTCATATAAGAGACACTAACAAATTGAGAATGCTTATGAGAAACAACAAAATACACAAAACAAGAGAATTTAAAGATCAGAGCAATGAAATCATCAAGAACAACTTGAAGATTAATGAAGAACATAATGCATGTTTTCAAAAAATGCAAGAAGAATAAAGACATGCAATTGACACCAAACTTAAAAATTGATACTATACTCAAACAAGAAACATAAAATATTTTTTATTTTTATGATTTTATAATTTTTTTTTGTGATTTTTCAAAAATTGAGTGGAAAAGAAAATAAAGTGATTAAAAACTTTTAATAAGAATTCCAGGAATCATGCAATGTTAGTCTAAAGCTTTAGTCTAAAAAGATTAGACATGGTTGGCCAAGCTTCAGCAGGACATTACATTCAGCAGCTAAATTGATGAGAATCAATCAGCTTTTGTGATGATAAGAGCATCACCTTGAAACTCTAGAATTCATTCTTAAAAATTCTGAAAAATAAAAAGAAAAGTACCTAATCTAAGCAACAAGATGAACCGTCAGTTGTCCAAACTCGAACAATCCCCGGCAACGGCGCCAAAAACTTGGTGCACGAAATTATGATCATCAACAATGGCGCCAAAGGACTTGGAGCTCTCAAACGTGAATCACACTTTGTCACAATTCCGCACAACTAACCAGCAAGTGCACTGGGTCGTCCAAGTAATAAACCTTACGTGAGTAAGGGTCGATCCCACGGAGACTGTCGGCTTGAAGCAAGCTATGGTCACCTTGTAAATCTCAGTCAGGCGAATTCAGATGGTGATGGAGAATTGATAATTGAAAGATAAATAAAACATAAAATAAAGATAGAGATACTTATGTAATTCTTCGGTTGGAATTTCAGATAAGCGTATGAAGATGCTTTGTTCCTCCTGAACCTCTACTTTCCTATTGCCTTCTTCCAATCATTGGTGCACAAAATTTTGATCATCGACAATGGCGCCAAAGGACTTGGAGCTCTTAAACGTGAATCACACTTTGTCACAATTCCGCACAACTAACCAGCAAGTGCACTGGGTCATCCAAGTAATAAACCTTACGTGAGTAAGGGTCGATCTCACGGAGATTGTCGGCTTGAAGCAAGCTATGGTCATCTTGTAAATCTCAGTCAGGCGGATTCAAATGGTTATGGAGTTTAAGGTGATGAAAATAAACATAAAATAAAGATAGAGATACTTATGTAATTCATTGGTGGATTTCAGATAAGCGTATGAAGATGCTTTGTTCCCCTTGAACCTCTGCTTTCCTATTGCCTTCTTCCAATCATTCATACTCCTTTCCATGGCAAGCTTTATGTTGGGCATCACCGTTGTCAATGGCTACATCCCGTCTTCTCAGTAAAAATGGTCCTGATGCTCTGTCACAACATCGGCTAATCAGTTGTCGGTTCTCGATCATGTCGGAATTGGATCCATTGATCCTTTTGCGTTTGTCACACGCCCCACAATCGCGAGTTTGAAGCTCGTCACAGTCATCCCTTCCCAGATCCTACTCGGAATACCACAAACAAGGTTTAGACTTTTCGGATCTCAGGAATGGCCGCCAATAATTCTAGCCTATACCACAAAGGTTCCAATCTTAGATTAGAAACCCAAGAGATATGCATTCAAGCTTGTTTGCATGTAGAACGGAAGTGGTTGTCAGTCACGTGTTCATAGGTGAGAATGCTGATGAGTGTCACAGATCATCACATTCATCAAGTTGAAGAACAAATGAATATCTTGGAGAAGAAATAGACTTGAGTTGAATAGAAAAACAATAGTACTTGTATTAATTCATGAAGAACAGCAGAGCTCCACACCTTAATCTATGGTGTTTAGAAACTCCACCGTTGAAAATACATAAGAACAAGGTCTAGGCATGGCCGTGAGGCCAACCCCAAACGTGAAAAGGTCTATCAAAGTCTGAGTAAAGGATAGATAGTATATGCAAATACAATAGCAAAAGGTCCTATTTATAGAGAACTAGTAGCCTAGGGTTTACAGAAATCAGTAATTAATGCAGAAATCTTCTTCCGGGCCCACTTGGTGTGTGCTTGGGCTGAGCATTGAAGCTTTCATGTGTAAAGACTTTTCTTGGAGTTAAACGCCAGCTTTTGTGCCAGTTTGGGCGTTTAACTCCAGCTTTTGTGCCAGTTTTGGAGTTAAACGCCAGAATTCTTGAGCTGACTTGGAACACCTGTTTGGGCCATCAAATCTCAGACAAAGTATGAACTATTATATATTTCTGGAAAGCCCAGAATGTCTACTTTCCAACGCAATTGAGAACGCACCAATTGGGCTTCTGTAGCTCCAGAAAATCCACTTTGAGTGCAGGGAGGTCAGAATCCAACAGCATCTGCAGTCCTTTTTCAGCCTCTGAATAAGATTTTTGCTCAGGTCCCTCAATTTCAGCCAAAAAATACCTGAAATTATAGAAAAACATACAAACTCATAGTAAAGTCTAGAAATACGATTTTTATTTAAAAACTAATAAAAATATAATAAAAACTAACTAAAATGTACTGAAAACATACTAAAAACAATGCCAAAAAGCGTATATATTATCCGCTCATCACAACACCAAACTTAAATTGTTGCTTGTCCCCAAACAACTGAAAATCAAATAGGATAAAAAGAAGAGAATATACAGTGAATTCCAAAAATATCTATGAAGATCAGTATTAATTAGATGAGCGGGGCTTTTGCCTTTTTACTTCTGAACAGTTTTGGCATCTCACTTTATCCCTTGAAGTTCAGAATGATTGGCATCTATAGGAACTCAGAATCCATATAGTGTTACTGACTCTCCTAGTTAAGTATGTTGATTCTTGAACACAGCTACTTTATGAGTCTTCGCCGTGGCCCTAAGCACTTTGTATTCCAGTATTACCACCGGATACATAAATGCCACAGACACATAACTGGGTGAACCTTTTCAGATTGTGACTCAGCTTTGCTAGAGTCCCCAATTAGAGGTGTCCAGGGTTCTTAAGCACACACTTTTTTTTTTTGCATTGGACCTCGACTTTAACCGCTCAGTCTCAAGTTTTCACTTGACACCTTCACGCCACAAGCACATGGTTAGGGACAGCTTGGTTTAGCCGCTTAGGCCAAGATTTTATTCCTGTGGGCCCTCCTATCCACTGATTCTCAAAGCCTTAGATCCTTTTTATCACCCTTGTCTTTTGGTTTAAAGGGGTATTGGCTTTTTCTGCTTGCTTTTCTTTTTCTTTCTTTTTCTTTTCTCTTGTTTTTTTCTTTTTTTTCGCCTCTTTTTTTTTTCTTTTTTTCTTTTTTTTTTTGCAAGCTTTTCACTGCTTTTTCTTGCTTCAAGAATCAATTTTATGATTTTTCAGATCATCAGATAACATTTCTCCTTTTCCTTTCATTCTTTCAAGAGCCAACAATTTTAACATTCATAAACAATCAAATTAAAAAATATGCACTGTTCAAGCATTCATTCAGAAAACAATAGTATTGCCACCACATCAAAATAATTAAACTGTTTTAAAATTCAAAATTCATGTACTTTTTTTTCTTTTTTAATTAAAAACATTTTTCATTTAAGAAAGGTGATGGATTCATTTTCATAGCTTTAAGGCATAGACACTAAGACACTAATGATCATGACACAAACATAGATAAACATAAGCATGAAAATTCGAAAAACAGAAAATAAGGAACAAGGAAATCAAAGAACGGGTCCACCTTAGTGATGGCGGCTTGTTCTTCCTCTTGAAGATCTTATGGAGTGCTTGAGCTCCTCAATGTCTCTTCCTTGCCTTTTTTGCTCCTCTCTCATGGTTCTTTGATCTTCCCTAATTTCATGGAGGAGGATGGAATGATCTTGGTGCTCCACCCTTAGTTGTCCCATGTTGGAACTTAATTCTCCTAGGAAGGTGTTGATTTGCTCCCAATAGTTTTGTGGAGTAAGATGCATCCCTTAAGGCATCTCAGGGATTTCATGATGAGAAATTTCCTCATGCTCTTGATGAGGTTCTCTTGTTTTCTCCATCCTTTTCTTAGTGATGGGTTTGTCCTCATCAATGAGAATGTCTCCCTCTATGTCAATTCCAACCGAATTGCAAAGGTGACAAATGAGATGAGGGAAGGCTAACCTTGCCAAAGGAGAGGACTTGTCGGCCACCTTGTAGAGTTCTTGGGATATAACCTCATGAACTTCTACTTCCTCTCCAATCATGATGCTATGTATCATGATAGCCCGGTCTATAGTAGCTTCGGACCGGTTGCTAGTAGGAATGATTGAGCGTTGGATGAACTCCAACCATCCCCTAGCCACGGGCTTGAGGTCATGCCTTCTTAGTTGAACTGGCTTCCCTCTTGAATCTCTCTTCCATTGAGCGCCCTCTTCACATATGTCCATGAGGACCTGGTCTAACCTTTGATCAAAGTTGACCCTTCTAGTGTATGGGTGTGCATCTCCTTGCACCATAGGCAAGTTGAATGCCAACCTTACATTTTCCGGACTAAAATCTAAGTAATTCCCCCAAACTATTGTAAGCCAATTCATGGGGTCCGGGTTCACACTTTGATCATGGTTCTTGGTGATCCATGCATTGGCATAGAACTCTTGAACCATTAAGATTCCGATTTGTTGAATGGGGTTGGTGAGAACTTCCCAACCTCTTCTTCGGATCTCATGTCGGATCTCCGGATATTTGCCCTTTTTGAGCTTAAAAGGGACCTCGGGGATCACCTTCTTCTTGGCTACAACTTCATAGAAGTGGTCTTGATGCACCCTTGAGAGGAATCTCTCCATCTCCCATGACTCGGAGGTGGAAGCTTTTGCCTTCCCTTTCCTCTTTCTAGAGTTTTCTCTGGCCTTTGGTGCCATAAATGGTTATGGAAAAACAAAAAGCTTTAGCTTTTACCACACCAAACTTAGAAGGTTGCTCGTCCTCGAGCAAAAGAAGAAAGAAGAGAGTAGAAGAAGAAGAAATAGAGGAGATAGAGTGGGCTTTGTGTTTCGGCCAAGGGGGAGAAGTGGTATTTACGTTGTGTGAAAATGAAGGAGTGAAGATGGGTTTATATAGGAGTGAGAGGGGTGTGTGGTTCGGCCATTATGGGTGGGTTTGGGAGGGAAAGTGGTTTGAATTTAGATGGTGAGGTACGTGGGGTTTTATGAAGGATGGATGTGAGTAGTGAAGAGAATGGTGGGATTTGATAGGTGAGGGATTTTTGGGGAAGAGGTATTGAGGTGATTGGTGAATGGGTGAAGAAGAGAGAGAGTAGTGGGGTAGGTGGGGATCTTGTGGGGTCCACAGATCCTGAGGTGTCAAGGATATCTCATCCCTGCACCAAGTGGCGTGCAAAATGCCTCTTTCTGCCAATCCTGGCGTTAAACGCCAGGCTGCTGCCCATTTCTGGCGTTTAACGCCAGCTTCTTGCCCATTCCTGGCATTAAACGCCAGTCTGGTGCCCTTTTCTGGCGTTAAACGTCCAGAATGGTGCCAGACTGGGTGTTTAACGCCCATTCTGCTACCTTTACTGGCGTTTAAACGCCAGTAACTATCTCCTCCAGGGTGTTCTATTTTTCATTCTATTTTTCACTTTGTTTTTGCTTTTTCAATTATTTTTGTGACTTCACATGATCATCAACCTACAAAAAACATAAAATAACAATAGAAAATAGAAAATTATCATAGAATAGTAACGATTGGGTTGCCTCCCAACAAGCGCTTCTTTAATGTCAATAGCTTGACAGTTGGCTCTCATGGAGCCTCACAGATGTTCAGAGCAATGTTGGAACCTCCCAACACCAAACCTAGAGTTTGAATGTGGGGGTTCAACACCAAACTTAGAGTTTGGTTGTGGCCTCCCAACACCAAACTTAGAGTTTGACTGTGGGGGCTCTGTTTGACTCTGTATTGAGAGAAGCTCTTCATGCTTCCTCTCCATGGTTAAAGAGGGATATCCTTGAGCTTTAAACACAAGGGAGTCTTCATTCACTTGAATGATCAATTCTCCTCTGTCAACATCAATCACAGTCTTTGCTGTGGCTAGGAAGGGTCTGCCAAGGATGATGGATTCATCCATACACTTCCCATTTTCTAGGATTATGAAATCAGCAGGGATGTAATGGTCTTCAACCTTTACCAAGACATCCTCTACAAGTCCATAAGCCTATTTCTTTGAATTGTCTGCCATCTCCAGTGAGATTCTTGCAGCTTGTACCTCAATGATCCCTAGCTTCTCCATTACAGAGAGAGGCATAAGGTTTATGCTTGACCCTAGGTCACACAGAGCCTTCTCAAAGGTCATGGTGCCTATGGTACAAGGGATTGAGAACTTTCCAGGGTCCTGTCTCTTCAGAGGTAATCTCTGCCTAGTCAAGTCATTTAGTTCTTTGATGAGCAATGGAGGTTCATCCTCCCAAGTCTCATTACCAAATAACCTGGCTTTTAGCTTCATGATTGCTCCAAGGTACTTAGCAACTTGCTCTTCAGTAACATCTTCATCCTCTTCAGAAGAAGAATACTCATCAGAGCTCATGAATGGCAGAAGTAAATTCAATGAAATCTCTATGGTCTCAGTGTGAGCCTCAGATTCCCATGGTTCCTCATTAGGGAACTCCTTGGAGGTCAGTGGGCATCCATTGAGGTCTTCCTTAGTGGGAATCACTGCCTCTTCCTCCTCTCCATGTTCGGCCATGTGAGATGTGGTTATGGCCTTGCACTCTCTTTTTGGATTTTCTTCTGTATTGCTTGGGAGAGTACTAGGAGGGAGTTCAGTAATTTTCTTACTCAGCTGACCCAATTGTGCCTCTAAATTTCTAATGGAGGACCTTGTTTCAGTCATGAAACTTTGAGTGGTTTTGATTAGATCAGAGATAATGGTTGCTAAGTCAGAAGGGCTCTGCTTAGAATTCTCTGTCTGTTGCTGAGAAGATGATGGAAAAGGCTTGCCATTGCTAGACCTGTTTCTTCCACCATTGTTGTTGCTGAAACCTTGTTGAGGTCTCTGTTGATCCTTCCATGAGAGATTTGGATGATTTCTTCATGAAGGATTATAGGTGTTTCCATAGGGTTCTCCCATGTAATTCACCTCTTCCATTGCTGGGTTCTCAGGATCATAAGCTTCTTCTTCAGAGGAAGCTTCCTTAGTACTACCTGTTGCTGCTTGCATTCCAGACAGACTCTGAGAAATCATATTGACTTGTTGAGTCAATATTTTATTCTGAGCCAATATGGCATTCAGAGTATCAATCTCAAGAACTCCTTTCTTTTGATTTGTCCCATTATTCACAGGATTTCTTTCAAAAGTGTACATGAATTGGTTATTTGCAACCATTTCAATGAGTTCCTGAGCTTCTGCAGGCGTCTTCTTCAGATGAAGAGATCCTCCAGCAGAGCTATCCAATGACATCATGGATAGTTCAGACAGACCATCATAGAAGATTCCTATGATGCTCCATTCTGAAAGCATGTCAGAATGGCACCTTCTGATCAATTGCTTGTATCTCTCCCAAGCTTCATAGAGGGACTCACCATCCTTCTGTCTAAAAGTTTGGACTTCCACTCTAAGCTTACTCAATTTTTGAGGTGGAAAGAACTTTGCCAAGAAGGCATTGACTAGCTTTTCCCAGGAGTTCAGGCTTTCTTTAGGTTGTGAATCCAACCATGTTCTAGCTCTGTCTCTTACAGCAAAAGGAAAGAGCATAAGTTTGTAGACTTCAGGGTCAACCCCATTGGTCTTGACAGTGTCACATATTTGCAAGAACTCAGCTAAAAACTGATGAGGATCTTCCAATGGAAGTCCATGAAACTTGGAATTCTGTTGCATTAGAGAAACTAATTGAGGCTTAAGCTCAAAGTTGTTTGCTCCAATGGCAGGGATAGAGATGCTTCTCCCATAGAAATCAGGAGTAGGTGTAGTAAAGTCACCAAGAACCTTCCTTGCATTGTTGGCATTGTTGTTGTTTTTGGCTGCCATGGTTTCTTCTTCTTTGAAGAGCTCTGTTAGGCCCTCTAGAGAGAGTTGTGTTTTGGTTTCTCTTAGCTTTCTCTTCAAGGTCCTTTCAGGTTCAGGATCAGCTTTAACAAGAACGCTTTTATCTTTGCTCCTGCTCATATGAAAGAGAAGAGAACAAGAAAGTATGGAATCCTCTATGTCACAGTATAGAGATTCCTTGAGGTGTCAGAGGAAAAGAAGAATAGAAGGAGGAGGTGGAGAAGAGGGAATTCGAACTTATCAAGAGGAACAAAGTTCGAATTGCACCTTGATGAGGAGTCTTAGTCCCTTAAATAGAAAGATGTGAGAAGAGGGGAAGAAATTTTCGAAATTAAAGTAAGAGATTTTGAAAATTTGGTAATTGGTTTTCGAAAACTAAGATTGAGAAAGAAATCAAGTGATTTTTGAAAAAGATTTTGAAATCAGAAATTAAAAAGATATGATTGAAAATTAATTTTGAAAAAGATGTGATTGAAAAGATATGATTGAAAAGATATAATTGAAAATCAATTTAAAAAGAGAAAGTTTTAAAATTAAAGTTGATTACTTGACTAACAAGAAGGTAAAAGATATGATTCTAAAATTTAAAATTTGATCCTTTCTTAATAGGCAAGTAACAACTTGAAAATTTTGAAGTAAATCTTTAATTGAAGCAAGGATTTTCGAAAATAGTAAAAATAAATATAAAATGGAAAGAAATTGATTTTGAAAGAGATATGATTGAAAAGATATGATTTGAAAAAGATTTGATTTTGAAAAATTATGAAAACTTGAAAAAAATGTGAATTAAAAACAAAATCTTCCCTCTAGTGTCATCCTGGCGTTAAACGCCCAGAATGGTGCCCATTCTGGCGTTTAACGCCCAAATCTCTACCTTTTTGGGCGTTAAACGCCCAGCCAGGTACCCTGGCTGGCGTTTAAACGCCAGTTTTCCTTCTTCACTGGGCGTTTTGAACGCCCAGCTTTTTCTGTTTGATTCCTCTGCTGAATGTTCTGAATCTTCAATTCTCTGTATTATTGACTTCAAAAGACATAGTTTTAAAAATATTTTTGAATTTTTGATGATGGGAATCAATAAAAAATGCAACTAAGATCAAATAAACAATGCATGCAAGACACCAAACTTAAAAGTTTGTATACTAAGGACTATAACAATGTAAAAATGCATGTAAGAAACAACAAAACATACAAAATAAGAGAATTTGAAGATCAGAGCAATAAAATCATCAAGAACAACTTGAAGATCAATGAAGAACAATATGTATAAATTTTCAAAATTTAGAAGGATAAAGATATGCAATTGACACCAAACTTAAAATTAGACAATAGACTCAAACAAGAAACATAAAATATTTTTGGTTTTATGATTTTAAAATTTTTTTTGTATTTTTTTTCGAAAATTATATAGAAAAGAAAATAAAGAGAATCAAAACTTTTAATAAGAATTCCAAGAATCATGTAATGTTAGTCTAAAGCTTCAGTCTAAAAAGATTAGACATGTTTGGCCAAGCTTCAGCAGGACATTACATTCAATAGCCAAATTGATGAGAATCAATCAGCTTTTATGATGGTGGGAACATCACCTTGAAACTCTAGAATTCATTCCTAAAAATTCTGAAAAAAAATACCTAATCTAAGCAACAAGATGAACCTTCAGTTGTCCAAATTCGAACAATCCCCGGCAACGGCGCCAAAAACTTGGTGCGGTTGCTGGACCAAACTTGGCACTGTTGTTGCCGGAAACAAATGCGAAATTGTTGTTCGTTCATTCGTTCCTTCCCCGGCAACGGCGCCAAAAACTTGGTGCACGAAATTGTGATCATCAACAATGGCGCCAAAGGACTTGGAGCTCTTAAACTTGAATCACACTTTGTCACAATTCCACACAACTAACTAGCAAGTGCACTGGGTCCTCCAAGTAATAAACCTTACGTGAGTAAGGGTCGATCCCACGGAGATTGTCGGCTTGAAGCAAGCTATGGTCATCTTGTAAATCTCAGTCAGGTGGATTCAAATGGTTATGGAGTTTAAGGTGATGAAAATAAACATAAAATAAAGATAGAGATACTTATGTAATTCATTGGTGGATTTCAGATAAGCGTATGAAGATGCATTGTTCTCCTTGAACCTCTGCTTTCCTATTGCCTTCTTCCAATCATTCATACTCCTTTCCATGGCAAGCTTTATGTTGGGCATCACCGTTGTCAATGGCTACATCCCGTCCTCTCAGTGAAAATGGTCCTGATGCTCTGTCACAACATCGGCTAATCTGCTGTCGGTTCTCGATCATGTCGGAATAGGATCCATTGATCCTTTTGCGTCTGTCACACGCCCCACAATCGCGAGTTTGAAGCTCGTCACAGTCATCCCTTTCCAGATACTACTCGGAATACCACAGACAAGGTTTAGACTTTCCGGATCTCAGGAATGGCTACCAATAATTCTAGCCTATACCACAAAGGTTCCAATCTTAGATTAGAAACCCAAGAGATATGCATTCAAGCTTGTTTGCATGTAGAACAGAAGTGGTTGTCAGTCACGCATTCATAGGTGAGAATGATGATGAGTGTCACGGATCATCACATTCATCAAGTTGAAGAACGAATGAATATCTTGGAGAAGAAATAGACTTGAGTTGAATAGAAAAACAATAGTACTTGTATTAATTCATGAAGAACAGCAGAGCTCCACACCTTAATCTATGGTGTGTAGAAACTCCACCATTGAAAATACATAAGAACAAGGTCTAGGCATGGCCATGAGGCCAGCCCCAAACATGAAAAGGTCTATTAAAGTCTGAGTAAAGGATAGATAGTATATCTAAATACAATAGCAAAAGGTCCTATTTATAGAGAACTAGTAGCCTAGGGTTTACAGAAATCAGTAATTAATGCAGAAATCCTCTTCCGGGCTCACTTGGTGTGTGCTTGGGCTGAGCATTGAAGCTTTCATGTGTAGAGACTTTTCTTGGAGTTAAACACCAGCTTTTGTGCCAGTTTGGGCGTTTAACTCCAGCTTTTGTGCCAGTTCCGGCGTTAAACGCCAGAATTCTTGAGCTGATTTGGAACGCCTGTTTGGGCCATCAAATCTCGGGCAAAGTATGGACTATTATATATTGCTCGAAAGCCCAGGATGTCTACTTTCCAACTCAATTAAGAGCGTGCCAATTGGGCTTCTGTAGCTCCAAAAAATCCACTTCGAGTGCAGGGAGGTCAGAATCCAATAGCATCTGCAGTCCTTTTTCAGCCTCTGAATCAGATTTTTGCTCAGGTCCCTCAATTTCAGCCAGAAAATACCTGAAATCACAGAAAAACATACAAACTCATAGTAAAGTCCAGAAGAGTGATTTTTATTTAAAAACTAATAAAAATATAATAAAAACTAACTAAAATATACTAAAAACATACTAAAAACAATGCCAAAAAGCGTATAAATTATCCGCTCATCAAACCTCCACTTCGTTTCCCTGCATAATACAATGGATCATGACTGCTCTTTTGAGGGTAACCTCAGAGCAGTTACTGGTGGGCAATATGGAACGCCCAATGAAGTCCAGCCAGCCTCTGGCGACTGGTTTGAGATCCCCTCTCTTGAGTTGATTTGAGACACCCTTTGTGTTGGTTGTCCACTTGGTTCCAGGGATGCATATATCCTTCAGAATTTGGTCCAAGCGCTTATCTGATCTCAGCATTCTCTTACTGAAGGAATCCGGATCATCTTGTAGTTGCTGCAGCTTGAAGATCTCTCTTATTTTGTCAATGTGGAAGTAAATAGCTTTCCCTCTGACCATAGTTTTAAAGGTGTAAAAGGCGATTCCGGCCCTTCTCTGCCTATCTGTTTGTCACATATTTGCGTAGAATTCCTGAACCATGTTTCTTCCCACCTTTATCTCAGGATTAGCTAGGATTTCCCAGCCCCTGTTTTGAATTTGCTATTGGATCTCCGGATGTTCGTCTTCTTTCAGATTGAATTTAACTTCCGGGATCACTGATCTTAGACCCATTATTCTGTAGTAATGGTCTGAATGTTCTTTTGTTAAGAATTTCTCCTGATTCCAATATGGTTTTGGAATATTCTCTTTCTTTCCTCTTTAAGTGGTTTGTTTTCCTCTAGGAGCCATGATCTCAATGAGTCTTAGCTTAGTGATCATGTAAAATACAACACACCAAACTTAGAGGTTTGCTTGTCCTCAAGCAAAAGAAAAGAAAGGAGAAGAATAGAAGAATAGGCAAGTTCAAATTGTGGAGGAGAGGGGAGGCCGAGTTTGGATTTATAAAGGAGGGGGTGGGTTTGAAAATTTTGAAAAAGATATGATTTGTAAAAAGATAATTATGATATGCAAAAGATGAAATTTTAAATTTGAAAAGATAATAGGGGGATTTGAAAAAGATAGATTAAATTTCGAAAAGATAATATAATAGTTTGAAAAGATTTGAAAAGAATTTAGAAAGATAGATGAGTTTTTGAAAAAGATTTTAAACGGAATTAAGAGATATATGGATTCTGAAAAAGATTTTAAGAGGGGTTTAAGAAAAATGAAGAAATATTTTTAGGATAAAGATTTTTTTGAATTTGAAATTGAAAGATGAGATTTTGTAACATGTTTATACAAGAAATTGTGGATGAAATTATGAAGATTTAAAAAAATAGATTTGGAAAACAAAACTTCCTTCTCTCCACAATCCTGGCGTTAAACGCCCAACTCCTGCATGTTTTGGGCGTTTAACGCCCCTTTGTAGCCTCTTTTGGGCGTTTAACGCCCAGCTGTTGCTTCTGGCTGGCGTTAAATGCCAGAATCCTTTGTCACTAGGTGTTTTTCTGAACGCCCAGGATGCTGTAAGTGTGGCGTTAAATGCCCAGAAAGGTATCATTACTGGCATTAAACACCCAGTAGATGCTTCTTTTGGGCGTTTAATGCCCAAATATACCTCTTACTGGCGTTTTCTTGCCAGTGAGCTCCTTCTCCCTGTTTTGTACTCTGAATCCTTCTGTAACCCTGTGAACTTATGCAATTGATTCTTTACCTTGAAGATTATTTATATTAAACTCGTATAATTATTATTTAAATCAAAATAGGCTTTGCTAATGGCTGGGTTACCTCCCAGCAAGCGCTTCTTTATTGTCTTTAGTTGGACCTTGCTGAGTTTTAATCTAGCCTCAGCTTTGGGCACTCTTGCTCAACATTGCCTTCAAGATATTGCTTGATTCTCTGTCCATTATTAGAATCAATGTCTTGAAGCTCGACATAGCCATATGGTGATACACTTGTAATCACATATGGTCCCTCCACCGGGATTTCAGTTTCCCGGGGAATAGCCTGAGCCTAGAGTTAAATAGCAGAACCTTATGTCCTGGTTCAAAGACTCTAGATGACAGGTTTCTGTCATGCCACCTTTTTTCTTTCTCTTTGTAAAGCTTGGCATTTTCGAAAGCAGTGAGTCTGAATTCCTCTAGCTCATTCAGCTGGAGCAATCTTTTTTCTCCAGCTAATTTAGCATCAAAGTTTAGGAATCTGGTTGCCCAGTAGGCCTTATGCTCCAGTGCCACTGGCAGATGACAGGCCTTACCATACACAAGCTGGTATGGAGAGGTCCCTATAGGAGTCTTGAATGTTGTTCTGTATGCCCACAGAGCGTCATCCAAGCTTCTTGTCCAATCCTTTCTACAGGTACTTACAATCCATTCCAGGATTCTTTTTATTTCTCTATTAGAGACTTCAGCTTGTCCATTTGTCTATGGATGATACGGAGTTACCACCTTGTGGCTAATTTCATATCGGACCATAGCAGAGTAAAGCTGTTTGTTGCAGAAGTGGGTGCCCCCATCACTGATTAGTGCTCTAGGGACACCAAACCTGCTGAAGATATGCTTCTGGAGGAACTTCAGCACTGTCTTAGTATCATTGGTGGGTGTTGCGATGACCTCTACCCATTTGGATACATAGTCGACTGCCACCAGAATATAAGTGTTTGAGTATGATGGTGGGAAAGGTCCCATGAAGTCAATACCCCAAACGTCAAACAACTCAATCTCTAAGATCCCTTGCTGAGGCATGGCGTAACTGTGAGGCAGATTACCAGCTCTCTGGTAGCTGTCACAGTTAAGCACAAACTCTCGGGAGTCTTTATAGAGAGTGGGCCAGTAGAAGCCACATTGGAGGACTTTTGTGGCTGTTCACTCACCTCCGAAATGTCCTCTATATTGTGATCCATGACAATGCCATAGGATCTTCTGTGCTTCTTCTCTAGGTACACACCTACGGATTATTCCGTCTGCACATCTCTTAAAGAGATATGGTTCATCCCATAGGTAGTACTTTGCATCAGTAATTAATTTTTTCTTTTGTTTCTTGCTGTACTCCTTGGGTATGAATCTTGCAGCTTTATAGTTTGCAATGTCTGCAAACCATGGTGTTTCCTGGATGGCAAACAGTTGCTCATCCGGAAAGGTTTCAGAGATCTCAATAGAGGAAAAGGACGTCCCTTCTACTGGCTCTATCCGGGACAGATGATCAGCCACTTGGTTCTCTGTCCCTTTTCTGTCTCTTATTTCTATATCAAACTCTTGCAGAAGCAACACCCATCTTATGAGCCTGGGTTTTGAATCCTGCATTGTGAGTAGATATTTAAGAGCAGCATGGTCAGTGTACACAATCACTTTTGATCCTACTAAGTATGATCTAAACTTGTCAATGGCATAAACCACTGCAAGCAATTCTTTTTCTGTGGTTGTGTAATTTTTCTGGGCATCATTTAAAACACGGCTAGCATAATAAATGACATGCAGAAGCTTGTTATGCCTCTGTCCCAGTATTGCACCAATGGCATGGTCACTGGCATCACACATTAGTTCAAATGGTAATGTCCAGTCTGGTGCAGAAATAACTGGTGTTGTGACCAGCTTAGCTTTTAGAGTTTCAAACGACTGCAGACACTCTGTGTCAAACACAAATGGCGTGTCAGCAGCTAGCAGATTGCTCAGAGGTTTTGTAATATTTGAAAAATCCTTTATAAACCTCCTATAGAATCCTGCATGCCCCAGAAAGCTTCTGATTGCCTTAACATTGGTAGGTGGTGGTAATTTTTCAATTACTTCCACTTTAGCTTGATCCACCTCTATTCCCTTGTTTGAAATTTTATGCCCAAGGACAATTCCTTCAGTCACCATAAAGTGACATTTTTCCCAGTTTAAAACTAGGTTAGTCTCTTGGCATCTTTTCAGAACAAGTGCTAAATGGTCAAGGCAGGAGCTAAATGAATCTCCAAATATTGAAAAGTCATCCATGAAGACTTCCAAAAATTTCTCTACCATATCAGAGAAGATAGAGAGCATGCATCTCTGAAAGGTTGCAGGTGCATTGCACAGACCAAAAGGCATCCTTCTGTAGGCAAACACTCCAGAAGGACATGTGAATGCTGTTTTCTCTTGGTCTTGAGGATCTTCTGCAATTTGGTTATAACCTGAATAACCATCCAAAAAGCAGTAGTATTCATGACCTGCTAGTCTTTCTAGCATCTGGTCTATGAATGGTAAAGGAAAGTGATCCTTCTTGGTGGCTGTATTGAGCCTTCTATAATCAATAGACATACGCCACCCTATAACTGTTCTTGTAGGAACCAGTTTATTTTTTTCATTATGAACCACTGTCATGCCTCCCTTCTTGGGGACAACTTGGACAGGGCTCACCTAGGGGCTATCAGAGATGGGATAAATAATCCCAGCCTCCAGTAACTTGGTGACCTCTTTCTGCACTACCTCCTTCATGGCTGGATTTAGTTGCCTCTGTGGTTGAACCACTGGCTTAGCATTGTCCTCCAATAGGATCTTGTGCATGCATCTTGCTGGGCTAATGCCCTTAAGATCACGTATGGACCACCCAAGAGCTGTCTTGTGTGTCCTTAGCACTTGAAGTAGTACTTTCTCTTCCTGTGGATTTAAAGCAGAGCTTATGATCACTGGAAAAGTGTCACCTTCTCCCAGAAATGCGTATTTCAGGGATGATGGTAGTGGTTTGAGCTCGGGTTTAGGAGGTTTCTCCTCTTCTTGAGAAAATTTCAGAGGCTCTTTTATTTCCTCTGATTCTTCCAGATCAGGCTGGACATCTTTAAAGATATCTTCTAGCTCTAATTCGAGACTCTTAGCCATGTTGATCTCCTCTACCAAGGAGTCAATAATATCAACACGCATGCAGTCTTTTAATATGTCTAGATGCTTCATTGCCTCAATAGCATTCAGCTTGAACTCGTCCTCATTGACTCTTAAGGTCACCTCCCCTTTTTGGACATCAATGAGGGTTCGTCCAGTTGCTAGGAAGGATCTTCCTAGAATGAGAGTTGCACTTTTGTGCTCCTCCATCTCCAGCACTACAAAGTCAGTGGGAAAGGCAAATGGCCCAACCTTGACAATCATGTCCTCAATTATGCCAGATGGATATTTAATGGTGCCATCAGCAAGTTAAAGACTTATCCGGGTTGGTTTGACCTCTTCAGCCAAGCTAAGCTTTCTGATAGTAGATGCATGGATTAGATTGATACTTGCCCCAAGGTTGCATAGAGCTATCTTGGTACAAGTACCCTCTAGTGTGCATGGTATCATAAAGCTTCCGGGATCCTTAAGCTTCTTTGGTAAGGTTGTTAGGATGACTGCACTGCACTCTTCAGTGAGAAAAACTTTTTCTATTTCTCTCCAATCCTTCTTATGACTTAAGATCTCTTTCATGAACTTAGCATAAGAGGGTATTTGCTCAAGTGCCTCTGCAAACGGAATCTTTATTTCAAGAGTCATGAGATAGTCTGCAAAGCGAGCAAATTGTTTATCCTGTTCCGCTTGGCGGAGTTTCTGAGGATAAGGTATTTTGGCTTTATATTCTTCAACCTTAGTTGCTGTAGGTTTGTTTCCTACAGAGGCAGGTTGAGAAGCCTTCTTGAGGGAGTTAGTATCAGCACTTGCAGGTGTCTGATCCCTCACAGGCATTTGAATGCCAGAACTGGATATGGATTGGGCATTTAACGCCAGATTCCTACCTTTTTCTAGCATTTGAACGCCAGAACTAGATGTGGAATTGGATTTTAACGCCAATTTTTCACCTGTTTTTGGCGTTTGATCGCCAGACATATTCCTCTCTAGGCTCTTACTGTCCTTAGAGGGATTTTGGGTAGTAGGTTTCTCATCCTCTGTCAGCTGTTCTTTTCTTGGCTTTCCGCTGCTTTGAGTTGGAGTATTTGACGTTTTTCCACTTCTTAATTCAACTGCTTAGCACTCCTCTGTTATCTATTTTGATAACTGATATTTTGTCTGATTTAATTGTGATTCCATATCCTTGTTAGCAATTTTGGTTTCTTATAGCATCTCCTTAAATTCTGCTAACTGCCTTGTTATGGAAGATAGTTGCTGATTGAGTTCAGCAACTTGTTCCTGAGGACTAATGTCAGTTGATACTGCCTTAGCTTCTTCTTTCATGGAGGACTCATTACTTATGTACAGATGCTGATTTCTAGCAACTATATCAATAAGCTCTTGAGTCTCTTCAACAGTCTTTCTCATGTGTATAGATCCACCAGCTGAGTGGTCTAAAGATGTCTGAGCTTTTTCTGTAAGCCCATAGTAGAAGATGTTTAATTGTACCCACTCTGAAAACATTTCAGAGGGGCATTTCCTTAGCATCCCTCTGTACCTCTCCCAGGCATTATAAAGGGATTCTTCATCCTCTTGTTTAAAGCCTTGGATGTCCAGCCTTAGCTGTGTCATCCTTTTTGGAGGGAATATTGATTCAGGAATTTGTCTGATAACTGTTTCCATGTTCTTATGCTTGCTGTGGGTTGGTTATTTAACCACCTCTTAGCTTGATCTTTTATAGCAAATGGAAATAGTAACAGCCTGTATACATCCTGATCTACCTCTTTGTCACGCACTGTGTCAGCAATTTGTAAGAACTGCGCTAGAAACTCAGTAGGTTCTTCCTGTGGAAGACCATAATACTGGCAATTTCGCTGCACCATGACAATGAGTTGAGGATTTAGCTCAAAACTGCTTGCTTTGATGGGAGGTATACAGATGCTACTCCCATATGCAACAGTAATGGGGTTAGCATATGACCCTAGAGTCCTTCTGGACTGTTCATTTTCATTCAGGTCCATGATGAATAAAATGGAATTGATATAAATTGTAAACAAAATATATTTTTATTTTTATTTTATTAAAAAATGGATAAATAAAGAAAATGATATAAAATAATATAAAGTAAAGTAATTAGAAATTAAAATATAGATTTCGAAAAGTAAAAGAAAAAGGAAAAATAAATTCGAAAACCAAATTAATTGCTTAAGAAGATTTGAAAAACTTTAGATATGATTTTTGAAAAAGATTTTGAATTTTGAAATTTTAAAACTAAAATAGGAAAAAAAATAAAAATTTTAAAATAAAAATTTGAATTTTTGAATGAGATTTTCAAAAATTCAATTAGTTAGAGAGAAAACATATTTTTGAAATTAATGAGGTAAGAGAAAAAATAGTAAAAATGACACCAAACTTAAATTTTTAGATCAAAACAAAGGAAACAAACAGGAACACTTTGAATATCACTTTTGAAAAATTTTTAAGAAAACAGAAACACAGAGGATACCAAACTTAAAATACGAAACTAAACTCAAACAGAAAAACTCAATTATTAGTTTATAAAAATTTTCGAAAAAATTTGAAAAGAAAAATAAGGATTTAAAAATAGTTTCAATAAAAAACAAGAATAGAAGACTCTAAACTAAAAAGAAAAATTTTTTTCCTAATCTAAGCAACAAAATAAACCGTCAGTTGTCCAAACTTGAACAATCCCTGGCAACAGCACCAAAAACTTGGTGCACAAATTGTAAATCACACTTTTCACAACTCGTACCACTAACCAGCACGTGCACTGGGTCGTCCAAGTAATACCTTACGTGAGTAAGGGTCGATCCTACGGAGATTGTTGGCTTGAAGCAAGCTATGGTTATTTTCACTACAAGAAAAACACCCATTCAGGTACACTTAAAAAGTGTAGCCAAAAGTGAAAAAAAATGATGCCTTAGGCTACGGCTACGCTTTTTGGGGTGATTCCTATTCGGCCGTTGCCTATTCTCAAAGGCTACACTTTTCTGCACCAAGGGCTACGCTTTTGGCGTTTGGGAATAGGCTACGCTTTTCAAGTGATGCTGTCCAGGACCAAAGGCTACGCTTTTCAGCTTTCGTTCTTCAGAATAGGCTACGCTTTTCAACCCTACTGCATCACTTGTAAAGCGTAACCACATTGTATACCATATCTACTTTTTATAAGCGTAACCTTAGGTCCCTCTTTTTTTTTTTTTTGTATACTATAGCTACTATATATAAGTGTAGCCTTAGGTCTCTTTTTTTTATTTTTTTTTCTGTATACTATAGCTACTATATATAAGTGTAGCCTTAGGTTTCATTTTTTTTTGTATCTTATAGCTAATGTACATATAAGTGTAGCCTTAGGTCTTTTTTTTTCTGTATATATATATATATATATAATTATCTAATAATTGTTAATACAACATAATAGTTAATATGATTACATGTATAAATGAATTAAATATTACAAAATAAAAATAAATACATAATTATACTAAATAATTTCTTTATATAATAAAAATTGTCTCTAACCAAAATATATTTATAACATTGATCCAAAAGTACTAGAATGAAGTTAAGTGTAAAAATTCATACAACTTAAACTAAAGTAAGCATAGCCATATCAAAACCATAATATCACTTAGCCAATAAAAGTATCTTCTAATAAAAATCATTAGTCAACCATACATGTAAAGATTCTAAATAGCACTCTATCTTAGCCAATAAACCACAATAATAGTCAGCTTAATCTTCATTGCTTAATCCATGTTCTATATCCCTTAACAAATTCATCGGCTACTAAATGGTCGAATACCACATCTCTTCTATACCAATTAATGTTACAATACCTCTTACAAGGACATTGAATTTGTCGTCCGTCCGGTTCTCCCTCGGAGTATGCAAAGTCTAAAAAACTAATAACACTATTGATATACTCTTCGTTATACCTCGGTAGATCCATCCAATCCTTTGGCATATCACAAAACCTAATCGATAATTATTAAATTTTTTATGCGAAAAATTTATAAGGGGTCGCAAAGTGAAGATTAGAAGAATAGAGGAGGCAGGGTGTTATTCACTACAAAGGGAATGGGCAATGAAAAGGACATTCAAAGACTTGTTACTAGGTTGGAAAATAGTTCCTAGTCTTAGAAGTAATTCTCTAGAAACCCATTGAGGTAAAACAAATAAAGAGAAACATAGAATTTATAGTACAAATATAATAAGTTAAATTGCAACTTCAAAACTAACAAATCAAAAGAATTAAAGTATGCATTGTACCTTGCCATGACACGATCAACGTTTTGACAAAATCTTCTTGGAAGACCTTAACCAAAAACTTTCGCCTTCAACCTTAACCACGAATAACTGTAAAAATTACAGACAAAAAAAATTGTAATTGCCATATCCAACCATTTAACCATGAATTTAGCACAATCATCATTTAGCAAGAATTAAATTGATATAATCAAATAGATTTGGGACCCAGCAGCAGCAGCAGCAATTAAATCATTGAACAGATAACGGCGATCTAATTAAGTAAAAATACAAAATATTATTATGTAAAACTGTGATATTTACCACTCTAATTTTTTAATTAATTAATATTCTTCTGCACTGTGATCCACTCCAGCATGTTATATCAATATTATATATATACATAGCTATGATATTCATAACTAGTGTACCCTTGTTTGGCTATTCCATAATGGGAATAGCTCTTTCGGAAAACAGAGCACCCAAGCAATGCAACTATATATCTAGTTGTCAAAGAATGTTCTTTAATAATGAAAAGAGTTGTAATAATAGTAATTTTTAGGGAAACTGTTCTAATTAACTTTATGCAAGCTGATTTTTTCACACAAATTTGAAGGAATCAAGAAATTTTAAGTGGAGAGAATTTTAATGTTTCCTTTCTTCAGTTCGAATAATTCAGATTCAATTCATTTTCAATTTCATTGGGTTTTGACTTTTTTTATTACTATAATTAAAGAGACCAAAGAAATAAATGCCACCTCTCTTTAATCTAATCCTGTTTAATTACATGCAGTTTCTTGAATCTCAATCAACAAAGATTAAAGTTAAAGTAGACAAACAATAATCATTTGTTATCACAATAATAATGTGGCATGCATCTTAATTAGATAGTACATGGCACAAAACTATACTCATCACTGTACAGAGCCAATCTTTAGGAGATTATTTTTCAAAAGAAAAAAATTCATCTTAATTTGCTAAAAAAAGGTGGAAAACCATCAACTACAAAATCAGACAAGTATAAAGAGTGAAAATTGAAGGATCTTGCTTTGATGACATGGACTCTTGCATCGATGACTCCAACTTTCAAGAACAAGGTAATCAATTGTGTTATATTTCATGAAAGGTGTGATAAATTACATGGGCAATGGCATAGTGTTGTAGCAACATGTCCTAATTAAGTGACACAGGTGCACCATCAACCTCAGCAAAGACAGAACAACAACCACCCTCATACTCCTAATATTATAAACCGTACCCTCAAAATAGTTAAACAGAGCAGGTAGAACAACCCTCAATACTAAACCACCAAGCAACCCCATTTATTAGGATGACCAACCAAAAGACATAGATCCAAGCTAACACTTGTGCATTTTAAGTAATTCAAAAAAAAGCCACATACACACACATATCCTTCAGGAGACCAGAAAATCAGAACCCAGATTTCATAACCATAATAAAAAAACTATTATTATTATTATATTAATATAAGAAAAATAAATAAATTAATCAAATTAAAATACCCAGTACGGGGTACAGATTAAAATTGGAAAAAGCACCAGAAATATCTTCACTTGAGGTGATTTAAGTGGGGAAAATTAAAAAAAAAAGTTTACCAGAATGAGCAAGTTGGCAATGATACATATTGATGTCTAAGAGAACTAAAAATTTATATCAATTTCAAAAAAGAGAGACTACAACGATATTTAAGATTAGTGCAGGACTAACTTGAGTGTTATGTATATATCTTTGGATGACATGAGTATTTTTCTCCATTATCGAATCTTTTTTGGGGGCAGGAATTTAAAAAGCTTTTACAATACCTTAGCCTCCTTGATAGGATCAGCTTGGTTGCGGTACTGATCTAATAGTGTCTGCACTGCTTTCCCTTCTGGAGAGTTCCTCTCATTCCTAGCGCGGACGCGAGCTTGAACTCGAACAAGAGCCTGCATGCACCTTAGAGTAACAGCAACTTGCTTCCTCGCTAGCCTTCCGTGAAATATAGCCTGCAGCCTCACCACTGCCCTCAACGCCCTCAAAGCTTGTCTTGCCTGCAACATTCATCACATAATTAAGGTCAGAAACTCAAAATAAACAAGTAAGAGAAATACAAATACAATCACATGGAACACAAGTTTAACATACTGATAAAACTCTCTGAACACAAGGATCAATCTTGCAACTATGAACTACCTCTCTTTGGTCAAATCGAAACCCACCAACATTGTACTCAAGCATTCCTTGGGAAACTACAAAAAATTGTGGCTTGATGTCTTACAATGGACTAAGCTTCAATAGGTCAAAGTCTTACCATGGTTGAACTCATTCAAAATTAGGATCTAGTTAGTAATTCTTCTACAAAAGATCATGCTGTGATCTTAGGAATCCTAATCCTTACCTGATCCAGAATTTTAGTAATTTAACATCAACTAACTATTGCGTGTTAAATATACTAGAATTAGAAGTTGAGAGTTTTTATTAAAGGAAAAAAATTTAAATGATATTTCTGGCAAGGATTCAATATCAATGAATAAGCTAATGAAAAAACCAACCATGAACAAAAGAAGAAATGATACATATTGATATTCCTAGATATTGTAGTATAAAAAAACCTAAAAACAATCGAATTTCAATAAACTAAGTAGGATTTTGTCTCAGATAAGCAAATATCTAATAACTAATTAACTATGTTGCATTTCGTATCATAGTTTCTTTGATCTTTCTTTCAACTGTTTAATATAGTTTGAATGCTTTTAAACTTGATAACACCATTCAGCAGGCGTATATATAAGGAAGTAGGTCATGAAGATGAAAAAATTGTAATTTGTAATTTTCCACTAATGATAATAAGTATGACTTCGTGCTAATGCTAATAGCATCACTATCATAGAGGTTTAGTCAACATTAAAATAGAGCATATGGGAATAGAAAGATCTGGCAACAGTTCAAGAAAAATTGATAGACCAACTACAATAATTTAATTTCTAACTTATATCATATTAGTCAGAAAATTCTCTATCACACTAATTTATTCATTGATTCTAAGAAAAGAAAACTATATTCATGAAACACAACAGAATAGTTATAAATTGCTACCTACGATATCCTCAATTAGTTCTTCAACAGAATTCAAAGAAGAGCACCATTAAGGACAGGTTTTCCAGCCATATCCTTCATTTATTTCACCTTCTTGTGCACCACACTATCTTTGTCCATCAACTGTTTCAGCCCTTTTTCTCTATGCATATACAAGTAGAACCATATACTTTGCTCTCTTGTGACCTCTAATTAAAGAACCATATACTACTTTTAATTTCTATGCAGAAGAACTATTCAATGCTTTTTTCTATACAGAAGAAACCTTGATTCATAGAATTATTCATGACAGAAATACATTAAGGAATCTCAATTTTCTTGTCTTACCGGAGGCAATTAAGGAAGCAACAAAGAATCATAACCAATTAGTTCCATGTGATGGCAGTGACTGCATTTCATTTTTCTATTACCTAAACAAATATGGTTTAGAACAACAAGCAACCTCTACTCAATTCAGATTTCAGTAAACAACAACTGAATCACTTGAACTAAACCAAACTTCAGATTTCACTGATAACATGCAATTAGTGTACCAAACTCCCAAATTAAAAACCCTAAATCGGAACCCTAAACCTCCAATTTTAGAACCAAATGAAAACCTATACACACCTTCTCGACGATGGTGAGCAGAGAGAACGATGATGCTAGGCGCGCGGTGACGGTCGGCACAGAAACAACAAGGGTGAGATGCAATGGTGAGAGCAGAGACAACTTGGTTGAGCAGCGACAGTGAGCACAGATACGACGATGGTGACCAGTGATGGTGAGAGCAGAGACTACGAAGGTAGATGAATGGTCTGGGTGGCGCGCTACGATCAGTGCAAGAGGGCGACTTAGCTTCGAGCGACAGTCAGTGGTTAGTGGTGAGTGGTGTGTGGCAGTGAGTGGTGAGTGGGGGTCAGTGGTTAGCTTCGATTCGCGATGCAGGAGGGTTTTCTGAGGGTGATGACGAGCGAGCTGAGGGTGATCGATGACGAGCTGAGGGTGATAACGATGAGGGTTTTCTTCTAAAAGGGTGACATGATTTTCTTTGTGAGCTGAATGTGAGCTGAGGGTTTTTCTTTGTGAAAGGTGAAATGGTTTTCTTCTCTTGGAGGGAAAATTTTCACTAAGTGTGAGCTGGATAAAAAGTTAAGAGGGAAAAAAATTTACAAGTGTTAAGAGGGAAAAAATTTACAAGTGTTAAGTTTTTAGTTCTAGATACATTAGGCATCACTTTTAAAACGCACCCAAAACTTAATAAATAGGCTACCCTCTAAAAGCGTTCCCTTTGATACGAAAAGTGAATCTATAGGTATCAATCTACGGCTACGCTTTATAAGTGATTTCTATAATACCTAAGGCTACACTTTTTAAATGATGCCATAATTGTGTATTCTTTTCTCTCATAAAAAGGCAACACGGAGAAAAGCGTAGCCTATTCATAGAATAGGCTACGCTTTTCAAATGTAGTTTAAAAAAAGTGTGGCTGAATGGGTATTTTTCTTATAGTGTTTGTAATTCTTAGTCAGGAAATTAATAATAAAAATGGTGGGTTTATGAAAAGTAATTAACATAAAATATATAATACTTGTTATGCAGTAATGAAGAACAGATTGAGGTTTTGGAGATGCTCTGTCTTCTGAATCTCTGCTTTCCTACTGTCTTCTTCTTCACACACGCAGGTCTCCTTCCATGGCAAGATGTATGTTGGTGGATCACCGTTGTCAATGGCTACCATCCATCCTCTCAATGAAAATGGTCCAAATGCACTGTCACCGCACGGCTAATCATCTGTTGGTTCTCACTCATGTTGGAATAGAATCCATTGATTCTTTTACGTCTGTCACTATGCCCAACACTCGCGAGTTTGAAGCACGTCACAGTCATCCCTTCCCAGATCCTACTCGAAATACCACAGACAAGGTTTAGACTTTTTGGATCTCAGGAATGGCCGCCAATAATTCTAGCCTATACCACGAAGACTCTGATCATGAACCTGGAGGCTAAGAGATATACACTCAAGCTAGTGCAGATAGAACGGAGGTGGTTGTCAGGCACATGTTCATAGGTAAGAATTATGATGAGTGTCACGGATCATCACATTCATCAGGGTGAAGTGCGAGTGAATATCTTAGAATAGAAATAAGCGTGATTGAATGAAAAACAGTAGTAATTGCATTAATTCATCGAAACACACCAGAGCTCTTCACCCCTAACCATGGGGTTTAGAGACTTATGCCATCAGAAATACAATGTAAAGTGTAAAAATGTCATGAGATACATAGTAAGTCT
This sequence comes from Arachis ipaensis, assembly GCF_059453495.1. NCBI lineage: Eukaryota > Viridiplantae > Streptophyta > Magnoliopsida > Fabales > Fabaceae > Arachis > Arachis ipaensis. Next base: position 116,200,269 of record NC_142440.1, read on the forward strand.
CTAAAAGTTGTATTTATACTAAACTAATAGCTAGGGTTTACAGAAAATGAGTAAACTAAGATGGATAGTGTAGAAATCCACTTCTGGAGCCCACTTAGTGTGTGTTTGGACTGAGCATTAACCTTTACACGTGTAGAAGCTTCTTTTGGAGTTAAATACCAGGTTGCAGCTTGTTTGTGGCGTTTAACTCTGGTTTGTAACTTGTTTCTGGCATTTAACTTCAGAATAGGGCAGGAAGTTGGCGTTCAACGCCAGTTTGTGTCGTCAAAGCTCGGGCAAAGTATGGACTATTATATATTGCTGGAAAGCCCTGGATGTCTACTTTCCAATGCAATTGAGATCGCGCCAATTGGGTTTCTGTAGCTCGAGAAAATCCATTTCGCATGAAGAAGGGTCAGAATCCAACAGCTTCTGCAGTCCTTTTTCAGCCTCTGAATCAGATTAAAGCTCAGATCCCTCAATTTCAGCCAAAAAATACCTGAAATCACAGAAAAACACACAAACTCAAAGTAAAGTCCAGAAATGTGATTTTTAAATAAAAACTAATAAAATTATACTAAAAAGTATCTAAATCCAACTAAAACTATAATGAAAATACCCCTAAAAAGCGTATAAAATATTTTGGCGGATATTTTATATGCTTTTTGGGGGTAATTTCATGTAGTTTTTAGCATGTTTTAGTTAGTTTTTAGTATATTTTTATTAGTTTCTAGGAAAAATTCATATTTCTGGACTTTACTATGAGTTTGTGTGTTTTTCTGTGATTTCGGGTATTTTCTGGCTGAAATTGAGGGAGCTGAGCAAAAATCTGATTCAGGCTGAAAAAGGACTGCAGATGCTGTTGGATTCTGACCTCCCTGCAGTCGAAATGGATTTTCTGGAGCTACAGAAGTCCAAATATTGCGCTCTCAATTGCGTTGGAAACTAGACATCCAGGGCTTTCCATCAATATATAATAATCCATACTTTGCTCAAGGATAAATGACGTAAACTGGCGTTCAACGCCAGTTCTATGTTGCATACTGGCGTTAAACGCCAGAAACAGGTTACAAGTTGGAGTTAAACGCCAGAAACAGGTTACAACCTGGCGTTTAACTCTGGAAACAGCCTAAGCACGTGTAAAGCTCATGTCTTAGCTCCAGCACACACCAAGTGGGCCCCAGAAGTGAATTTCTGCACTATCTATCTTAGTTTACTCATTTTCTGTAAACCTAGGTTACTAGTTTAGTATTTAAACAACTTTTAGAGATTTATTTTGTACCTCATGACATTTTCAGATCTGAACTTTGTACTCTTTGACGGCATGAGTCTCTAAACTCCATTGTTGGGGGTGAGGAGCTCTGCTATGTCTCGATGAATTAATGCAATTATTTCTGTTTTCTATTCAAACACGCTTGTTTCTATCTATGATGTTCATTCGCACTTCAATATGATGAATGTGATGATCCATGACACTCATCACCATTCGCAATCTATGAACGCGTGCCTGACAACCACTCCCATTCTACCTTCGATTGAATGAGTATCTCTTGGATTCCTTAATCAGAATCTTCGTGGTATAAGCTAGAATCCCTTGGCAGCACTCTTGAGAATCCAGAAAGTCTAAACCTTGTCAGTGGTATTCGGAGTAGGATTCAGGGATTGAATGACTGTGACGAGCTTCAAACTCACAAGGGTTAGGCGTAGTGACAGACGCAAAAGGATCAATGGATCCTATTCCAGCATGAGTGAGAACCGACATATGATTAGCCGTGCGGTGAGAGCGCACCTGGACCATTTTCACTGAGAGGACGGATGGTAGCCATTGACAACGGTGATCCACCAACACACAGCTTGCCATAGGAGGGACCTTGCGTGCGTGAAGAAGAAGACAGGGGGAAAGCAGAGATTCAGAAGACAAAGCATCTCCAAAACTTCAACATATTCTCCATTACTGCATAAAAAGTATTTATTTCATGCTCTTTTATTTTTCGCAATTCAAACTGATAATTATAATTGATATCCTGACTAAGAATTACAAGATAACCATAGATTGCTTCAAGCCAACAATCTCCGTGGGATTCGACCCTTACTCACGTAAGGTATTAGTTGGACGACCCAGTGCACTTGCTGGCTAGTGGTAGGGGTGTTCACAGTGTGGTTTGGTTTGATTTTAAGGGAAAAAGTCATCCGATCTGAACGCTTAATTTATGTGCGGTGCAGTTTAGATTGGATGAACTTTTTTTGAAAATCCAATCCGATCCGATCCGATTACAAGCAGTTTGGATCGGTTTAGATTTGCGGTTTTTTAAATAAAACAATTAAATACATGTAACAAGTCTTAACATCAAATTTTAAATAATCAACAATGACATAACAAGTCTTAACATATCTTAAAAAGCCAACGATAACATAACAATAGAAATAAAATTATAGGTTAGTTAAAATAAATAAATAAATAATATTTTAAACATAAAATATTTATTAAATAATAATAATACGTGAATAATAGAAAAATGTATAACAAGTTGAACATGTTATACATATAATTGTAAGCATAATAATAAAATAATAATATTATAGCACATTGTGCGGTTTGGATTGGATTGGATGGGTTATGAAAAGTAGATCCAAAATCTAATCCAATCCAGCGGTTTGCAAAAAATAGAATCCAATCAAATCCGAATTAGTGCGGTTTTAATCGGTTTTCGGTTTGGATTGGATTGGATAAGCGGTTTAATTTGGATCGGTTTGGATTTGAACACCCCTAGCTAGTGGTATGAGTTGTGAAAAGTGTAATTCACAATTCGTGCGCCAAGTTTTTGGCACCGTTGCCGGGGATTGTTTGAGTTTGGACAACTGACGGTTTATTTTGTTGCTTAGATTAGGAAAAAATTTTATTTTTTTTGGTTTAGAGTCTTCTATCATTGTTTTTGGTTAAATTTTTTTTAATTCTTATTTTCTCTTTTTAAATTTTTCGAAAATTTTTACAAACTAATAATTGAGTTTTCCTGTTTGAGTTTAATTTCATATTTTAAGTTTGGTGTGTTTTGTATGTTTTTATTTTCTTTTAAATTTTCGAAATTATATTCATTGTTCTTTCTTAATCTTCAAGTTGTTCTTGTTTATTTTCCTTGTTTGATCTTTAGTTTTTCTTATTTTGTGATTTTTCTTGTTTTTCTTGTGCTTTTTCAAAATATCAATTTTCAAAAAAATTTTTTTTTATACATTAAATACCATATTAAAACACTTTAAATTTATAACTCAATTGGCCAGAGCATTGTGTTTATGTTCCTGGTAATTAGGAATTTTTCTTTTAAAACTTTTTCAAAAATAATTTTTCTTTGATTAAATCTGGTGCCAAACTTTTAAGTTTGGTGTTCTCTTTTATGTTCTTGAATCTTTGAATCTTGTTCTTGTTGTTCTTGTGTGTCTTCAAGGTGTTCTTGAGTCTTCTTTGTATTTTGATCTTAAAATCTTTAAGTTTGGTGTTCATTGGTGTTTACCCTCCAAAATTTTCGAAAATAAGGAGCATTGGATCTAAAAATTTTAAGTTTTGTGTCTTTTTATTGTTTTTCTCTTTCCTCATTGAATTCAAAAATATCTTTTCCCTCTATTTTAACTAATTTTTCGAAAATTACCTTTAAAAATTTAGATTTTTATTTTAAAAATAAAATCTTTTCAAAATTCAAAATCTTATTCAAAAATCATATTAAAAAATTTTCAAATCTTTTCAATTAATTAGTCAATTCAACATTCAAATTTCTTTTTATTTTCTTTTTCTTTTAATTTTCGAAATCTATATTTTATTTTCTAATTATTTTACTTTATTTTATTTCATTTTTTTGGTTATTTTTAATTAAATAAAACAAAAAAAATAAAAATATATTTTACTTGCAATTCACATCTTCTCCCTTTCTCCGTCATGGATCTAAGTGGAAATGAACAGTCTAGAAGGACTCTGGGGTCATATGCTAACCCCACTACTGCTGCATATGGGAGTAGTATCTGTATACCCTCCATCAAAGCAGGCAGTTTTGAGCTAAATCCTCAGCTCATTGTCATGGTGCAGCAAAACTGCCAGTATTTCGGTCTTCCACAGGAAGAACCTACTGAGTTTCTGGCACAATTCTTGCAAATTGCTGACACAGTACGTGACAAGGAGGTAGATCAGAATGTATACAGACTGTTACTGTTTCTGTTTACTGTAAAAGATCAAGCTAAAAGGTGGTTAAATAACCAACCTAAGGCTAGCATAAGGACATGGAAACAGCTGTCAGAAAAATTTTTGAATCAATATTTCCCTCCAAAACAGATGACACAGCTAAGGCTGAACATCCAAGGCTTTAAACAAGGAGATAATGAATCTCTTTATGATGCCTGGGAGAGATATAGAGAGATGCTAAGAAAATGCCCCTCTGAAATATTTTTAGAGTGGGTGTAGTTAGACATCTTCTATTATGGGCTTACAGTGAAAGCTCAGATGTCTTTGGACCACTCAGCTGGTGGATCTATACACATGAGAAAGACAATTGAAGAAGCTCAAGAGCTCATTGATACAGTTGCCAGAATCAGCATCTGTACCTAAGTAGTGAGTCTTCCATGAAAGAAGAGGCTAAAACAGTAACTGCTGAACTCAGTCCTGCAGAACAAGTTACTGAATTCAATTAGCAATTAGATTTTCTAATAAAACAGCTAGCCAAATTCAAGAAGATACTACAAGACACAAGAATGGCTAATATGAATATGGAAGTATAGTTGAAGCAAACAAAACAACAGTTATCAAAACAAATAACAGAAGAGTGCCAAGAAGTTCAATTAAGAAGTGGAAAAATATTAAATACCTCACTTCAAAGCAGCAGGAAGCCAAGAAATGAACAAACTGCTACCCAAAATCCCTCTGAGGACAGTAAGATCCCAGAGAGGAATAATTCTGGCGCTCAAACGCCAGAAAAGGATGAAGAGCTGGCGTTAAACGCCCAACCCATGCTCAGTTCTGGCGTTCAAACGCCATAAACAGGTAATGAGTTGGCGCTAAACGCCCAATGGAAGCTCAGTTCTGGCGTTCAAACGCCAGAAAAAGGTAAGGAGTTGGCGTCCAATGCCAATCCAGCTTCCAACCCTGGCATTCAAACGCCATTGAGGGATCAGACACACACACGTGCTGATAGCAACCCCTCTAAAAAGGCTTCTCTAACCACTTCTGTAGGAAATAAACCTGCAGCAACCAAGGTTGAGGAATACAAAGCCAAGATGCCTTATCCTCAAAAACTCCGCCAAGAGGAGTAGGATAACCAATTTTCTCGCTTTGCAGACTATCTCAGGACTCTTGAATAAAGATTCCGTTTGCAGAGGCACTTGAGCAAATACCCTCTTATGCCAAGTTCATGAAAGAGATCTTGAGTCATAAGAAGGATTGGAGAGAAACTGAAAGAGTTCTCCTCACTGAAGAATGCAGTGCAGTCATTCTGAAAACTTCCCAGAAAAGCTTAAAGATCCCGGGAGCTTTATGATACCATGCATATTAGAGGGTGATTGCACCAAGACAGCTTTATGTGATCTTGGGGCAAGCATCAACCTAATACCTGCATCCACTATCAGAAAGCTTGGTTTAACTGAAGAAGTCAAACCAACCCGGATATGACTCCAACTTGCTAGTGGCTCCATTAAATACACGATGGGCCATTCACCTTCCCCACTGACTTTGTAGTACTGGAAATGGAGGAGCACAAGAGTGCTACTCTCATTCTAGGAAGATCTTTCTTGGCAACTGGACGAACTCTCATTGATGTCCAAAAGGGGGAAGTAACTCTAAGAGTCAACGAGGATGAGTTTAAGTTGAATGCTGTCAAAGCCATGCAGCATCCAGACACACCAAGAGACTGCATGAAAGTTGATCTTATTGACTCTTTGGTAGAGGAGATCAACATGGCTGAGAGTCTCGAATCAGAGCTGGAAGACATCTTTAAAGATGTTCAGCCTGATCTGGAGGATTCAGAGGAATTGAAAGAGCCTCTGAAACTTCCTCAGGAAGATGAAAACCTCCTAAACCCAAGCTCAAACCATTACCACCATCCCTGAAATATGCATTTCTGGGAGAAGGTGACACTTTTCCGGTGATCATAAGCTCTGCTTTAAATCCCCTGGAAGAGGAAGTGCTACTTCAAGTGCTAAGGACACACAAGACAGCTCTTGGGTGGTCCATAAGTGACCTTAAGGGCATCAGCCCAGCAAGATGCATGCACAAGATCCTATTGGAGGACGATGCTAAGCCAGTGGTTCAACCACTAAGGCGGCTAAATCCAGTCATGAAAGAAGTGGTGCAGAAAGAGGTCACCAAGTTACTGGAAGCTGGGATTATTTATCCTATTTCTGATAGCCCCTAGGTGAGCCCTGTCCAAGTTGTCCCCAAAAAGGGAGGCATGACAGTGGATCATAATGAAAAAAAATGAACTGGTTCCTACAAGAACAGTTACAGGGTGGTGCATGTGTATTGACTACAGAAGGCTCAATACAGCCACCAGAAAGGATCATTTTCCTTTACCATTCATAGACCAGATGCTAGTAAGACTAGCAGGTCATGATTATTATTGCTTTTTGGATGGCTATTCAGGCTACAACCAAATTGCAGTAGATCCCCAGGATCAAGAGAAAACAGCATTCACATGTCCATCTGGAGTATTTGCCTACAGAAGGATGCCATTTGGGCTGTGTAATGCACCTGCAACCTTTCAGAGATGCATGCTCTCTATTTTCTCTGATATGGTGGAAAAATTTCTGGAAATCTTCATGGATGACTTCTCAGTATATGGAGACTCATTCAGCTCCTGTCTTGATCACCTGACACTGGTTTTGAAAAGATGCCAAGAGACTAACCTGGTTTTAAACTGGGAAAAATGTCACTTTATGGTGACTGAAGGGATTGTCCTTGGGCACAAGATTTCGAACAAGGGAATAGAGGTGGATCAAGCTAAGGTAGAGATAATTGAAAAATTACCACCACCTGTCAATGTTAAGACAATCAGAAGCTTTCTGGGGCATGCAGGATTCTATAGGAGGTTTATAAAAGATTTTTCAAAAATTGCAAAACCTCTGAGCAACCTGCTAGCTGCTGACACGCCATTTGTATTTGACACAGAGTGCCTGTAGACGTTTGAAACCCTGAAAGCTAAGCTGGTCATAGCACCAGTTATTTCTACACCAGACTGGACATTACCATTCGAATTAATGTGTGATGCCAGTGACCATACCATTGGTGCAATACTGGGATAGAGGCATAACAAGCTTCTGCATGTCATTTATTATGCTAGCCGCGTTTTAAATGATGCCCAGAAAAATTACACAACCACAGAAAAAGAATTGCTTGCAGTGGTTTATGCCATTCACAAGTTTAGATCATACTTAGTAGGATCAAAAGTGATTGTGTATACTGACCATGCTGCTCTTAAATATCTACTCACAAAGCAGGATTCAAAACCTAGGCTCATAAGATGGGTGTTGCTTCTGCAAGAGTTTGATATAGAAATAAGAGACAGAAAAGGGACAGAAAACCATGTGGCTAATCATCTGTCTCGGATATAGCCAGTAGAAGGGGCTTCCTTTCCCTCTATTGAAATCTCTGAAACCTTTCCGGATGAGCATTTGTTTACCATTCAGGAAACACCATGGTTTGCAGAAGGTGTGTGCCTAGAGAAGAAGCACAAAAGATCTTATGGCATTGCCATGGGTCACAATATGGAGGACATTTCAGAGGTGAGCGAACAGCCACCAAGGTCCTCCAATGTGGCTTCTACTGGCCTACCCTCTATAGAGATTCCTGAGAGTTTGTACGTAACTGTGACAGTTGCCAGAGAGCTGGTAATCTGCCTCATGGTTATGCCATGCCTCAACAAGGAATCTTGGAGATAGAGTTGTTTGATGTATGGGGTATTGACTTCATAGGGCCTTTCCCACCATCATACTCAAACACTTATATTCTGGTTGCAGTCGACTATGTATCTAAATAGGTAGAGGCCATTGCCACACCCACTAATGATACTAAGACAGTGCTGAAGTTCCTCCAGAAACATATCTTCAGCAGGTTTGGTGTCCCTAGAGTACTAATCAGTGATGGGGGCATTCACTTCTGCAACAAACAACTTTACTCTGCCATGGTCCGGTATGGAATTAGCCATAAAGTGGCAACTCCATATCATCCACAGACAAATGGGCAAGCTGAAGTCTCTAACAGAGAACTAAAAAGAATCCTGGAACAGACTGTAAGTACTCGTAGAAATGATTGGGCAAGAAGCTTGGATAATGCTCTGTGGGCTTACAGAACAGCATTCAAGACTCCTATAGGGACCTCTCCATACCAGCTTGTGTATGGTAAGGCCTGTCATTTGCCCGTGGAACTGGAATACAAAGCCTACTGGGCAACCAGATTCCTAAATTTTGATGCCAAATTAGCTGGAGAAAAAAGATTGCTACAGCTGAATGAGCTAGAGGAATTTAGACTTATGGCTTTCGAAAATGCCAAGCTTTACAAAGAGAAAGCAAAAAGGTGGCATGACAGAAAGCTGTCATCTAGAGTCTTTGAACCAGGACAGAAGGTTCTGCTATTTAACTCTAGGCTCAGGCTATTCCCCGGGAAACTGAAATCCCGTTGGAGGGGACCATATGTGATTACAAGTGTGTCACCATATGGCTATGTGGAGCTTCAAGACATTGATTCTAATAAGAAGTTCATTGTTAATGGACAGAGAATCAAACATTATCTTGAAAGTAATATTGAGCAAGAATGCTCAAGGCTGAGGCTAGATTAAAAAGCTCAGCAAGGTCCAGCTAAAGACAATAAAGAAGCGCTTGCTGGGAGGCAACCCAGCCATTAGCAAAACTCTTTCTGTTATTTTATTTTATTCTATTCTTCATTTTATTTATTTTTAAAGCATATAAGTTCAATATTAACAAGGTAAAGAATTAATTGCATAAGTTCACAGGGCTATAGAAGGATTCAAAGCACAAAACAGTAAAGAGGAGCTCATTGACAAGAAAACGCCAGTAAGGGCACAATTGGGTGTTAAACGCCCAAAAGGAGCATCTACTGGGCATTTAACGCCAGCAGAGATAGCCATCTGGGCGTTAAATGCCAGAAAGAAGCAGCTTCTGGGCGTTTAACGCCAGATTTACAACATCCTGGGCGTTCAGAAAAACGCCCAGTGACAAAGGAATTTCTGGCGTTTAACACCAGCTGGAAGCAACAGCTGGGCGTTAAACGCCCAGACCAAGCACCAATTGGGCGTTAAACGCCCAAAACATGCAGCAGTTGGGCGTTTAACGCCAGGATTGTGGGGAGTAGGCAATTTCATTTTCAATTCAAATTTTTCCATTTTTTATGTTTCAATTCATGATTTCTTGCACAAACATGTTACAAATCCTAATTTTTCAAATCCTTTTTCAAAAAGATATCAAATGTATCTTAATTCATAAACCCTTTTTTTATCCTCTTCAAATTATTTTCAAATCCTTTTCAAAACAAATCTATCTCTTTTCCTTCTACAATCTTTTCAACTCATTAATATCTTTTTCAAATCTTCACAACATCTTTTTCAAAACAAAGCTATCTTTTTCAAATATCTTCCATATTATTCATATCTTTTAAATTTTAAAGTGCATCCTTTTCCTATCATACTTATCTTTTTACAAATCATATCTTTTATCATATCTTCTTCAAAATTTTCGAAAACCCACCCCCTTCCCTTTAAATCCTAGTTCGACCTCCCCCTCCCCACCTCCACAATTCGGACTTGGCTCTCCTCATATCCCTCTCCTTTCTTTTCTTTTGCTTGAGGGAAGATTGTTCACACCCACCCTGACAAAATAAGGGAGATCTTCAAGCTGCCTCAACTGCAAGATGACCCAGACTCCTTTAATAGGAGAATGATGAAATCAAAACTGAACTTGGACAAGATCCTAGAGGACATATGTCTCCCTGGAGCTAAATGGACAACCAACACAAAGGGTGCCCCGAACCAACTCAAAAGAGGAGATCTCAAACCAGTCGCCAGAGGCTGGCTGGACTTCATTGGGCACTCTATATTGCCCACTAGCAACCGCTCGGAGGTCACCATCAGAAGAGCAGTGATGATTCATTGCATTATACTGGAAAAAGAAGTGGAAGTTCATCAGCTGATTGCTTGTGAGCTTTACAAGATTGCAAACAAGAACTCCAAAGATGCCAGATTGGCTTATCCAAGCTTGGTCTCTCTGTTATGTAAAGATGCTGGGATAAAAATGGGAGTAGATGAGTACAACCCAGTTGAGCTACCAATCACCAAAAAGTCTATGGAATGACAACAAGTGCATGACAAATCCATCAAGAGGAGAGCACAGGAGTTTGATAAACCCATATTTTATGATATATTTTGTGCTTAGTTTGAGTGATTTATTCAATCCTTCACCCACTTATTCATGTTAATTGCATGGTTTTACTTTCCCTTCCTTATTATGTGATGTATGTGAAAAACATGTTTCCTATGCTTTTAAATTAATTATTTTAATCACCTTTAATTCCATTCGATGCCGTGATTAGTGTGTTGAGTAGTTTTCAGATCTTCTAAGGTAGGAATGACTTAAAGGATGGAAAGGAAACATACAAAAATGGAAGGAAAGCACAAAACGGAGCTTCTGAAGAAACTGGCATCCACGCGATCGCATAGGCGACGCGGACGCATGCCAAGCGCAAAGAAGCAGCGACGCGGCCGCATGACTAACGCGACCGCGCGCCTTAAGCAGAACGCACATGACGCGGTCGCATGACTGACGCAACCGCGTGACAGAGGCCACGCACCAGAAATTACAGAAAACGCTTCCAGCGATTTCTGAAGCCCTTTTTGGCCCAATCCAAGTCCAGAAGGCATAGACCAGAGGTTATAAAGTGTGGGAACGCATCCATTCAGGGAGAGCTCGCCAATTTAGTTACTTTCCATGATTTAGATCTAGTTTTGAGAGAGGTTCTCTCCTCTCTCTCTTAGGATTTAGGACTTCTCTTAGTTTTAGGAGTGACTCTCAATCCTAGGTTCTTTATTTTTATTTATTCTTCCAATCTAGTTTATGAACCCTTCATGTTAGATTATAATTTCCCTTATTAATGTTATTTGAGTTATTTCAATTCATGATTGCTTTCTTTAATTTATGTTATTTTTGCTTTACATCTGAAGGCATTTTTATTCCAGCAAATTTACTTTTTTCTCTTTTGGTCTTGGTTAAGAAAGCAGTAACTCAGGAGTTATCTTATCTCAACATAATTGATAACTGTTACCTTTGCTAATTGAACTGAGCTTCAATAATCCCAACCTTTTCTTAGGAAATAATTAGGATTCGAAGATCAAACTAATTAGTCCCTTGACTTTCCTTTACTTTGGTAAAGGTTAACTAAGTGGAATTAAGATTCAACTTTCATTGTTATTGATAAGGATAACTAAGTCTGGACTTCCAATTTCTCATAACTTGCCAAAAGTTTGCTTTGCAGTTATTTATTTATTTTAATTACCATTTAATTTACCCGCCATTAAGTTACTTGTTCCTCATTCTTGAAACCCCAACTTACAATCTCCATAACCAATAATAAGAACATACTTCCCTGCAGTTCCTTGAGAAGACGACCCGAGGTTTAAATACTCGGTTATCAATTTTAAGGGGTTTGTTACTTGTGACAACCAAAACGTTTGTAAGAAAGATTGATTGCTTGGTTTAGTAACTATACTTGCAACGAGTATTTACCATAACTTCTAAACCATCAATTTTCCGCTCTTTTAGAGTTCCTCCCAGAAATCCCTCAAATTGAATACTGGGAGCGCCTAGAAGCATCTGTCACCAAGTTGCAAGAAGCTGTGGATCAACTGAAGGAAGAACAGCAAAATCAAAACAGCATGCTCTGCAAACTGCTTAGAGAACAAGAAGAGCAAGGGCGTGAACTGAAGGAACAAAAGCGCTAGAAGCTATCTCTTGAAGGGCCAAGCACTCCACAGACTAAAGAGGCATCCACCTCCCAAATTCAAGGTTGTTGAGTTCTAATCTTAGCCTTAACTCTGTGATAATTGTTCTTATTAGAAATTTACCTTAGAAGTTATATATGAGTAGTAGTAATTAGTATCTCTATTTTGATTTTATCTCCAATTAAGCTATAATTTATTTTTCTCATCATCATCAAACATGAATAAAATAGCAGATTTTTAGAATAAGGAGGCAATATTTTTTCGAGTTTTTAATAACGAAAATTATAATTATCTATATGTGGTGGCAATGCTTTTTGTCTTCTGAATGAATGTCTGAACAGTGCATGTTTTTTATATTGAATTTTATGAATGTTAAAATTGTTGGCTCCTGAAAGAATGATGAACAAGAGAAATGTTATTGATGATCTGAAAAATCATGAAATTGATTCTTGAAGCAAGAAAAAGCAGCAAAAAAAATGGAGAAGAAGAAGAAGGAGCAGTAGAAAAAGCCAGTAGCCCTTAAAATCCTGGCCTAAGCAGCTAAACTAAGCTGTCCCTAACCATGTGCTTGTGGCGTGAAGGTGTCAAGTGAAAACTTGAGACTGAGCGGTTAAAGTCGAGGTCCAAAGCAAAAATAGAGTGTGCTTGAGAACTCTGGACACCTCTAATTGGGGACTTTAGCAAAGCTAAGTCACAATCTAAAAAGGTTCACCCAGTTATGTGTCTGTGGCATTTATGTATACGGTGGTAATACTGGAAAACAAAGTGCTTAGGGCCACGGTCAAGACTCATAAAGTAGCTGTGTTCAAGAATCAACATACTAAACTAGGAGAATCAATAATACTATCTGAATTCTGAGTTCCTATCGACGCCAATCATTCTGAATTTCAAAGGATAAAATGAGATGCCAAAACTGTTCGGAAACAAAAAGCTACTAGTCCCGCTCATCTAATTAGAATCTGAGCTTCACTTAAAACTCTGAGATATTATTGCTTCTCGATTTCTTTTTATCCTATTTTATTTGTCTAGTTGCTTGGGGACAAGCAATAGTTTAAGTTAGGTGTTGTGATGAGCGGATATTTTATACGCTTTTTGGGGGTAATTTCATGTAGTTTTTAGCATGTTTTAGTTAGTTTTTAGTATATTTTTATTAGTTTCTAGGAAAATTCATATTTCTGGACTTTACTATGAGTTTGTGCGTTTTTCTGTGATTTCAGGTATTTTCTGGCTGAAATTGAGGGAGCTGAGCAAAAATCTGATTCAGGTTGAAAAAGGACTGCAGATGCTATTAGATTCTGACCTCCCTGCACTCGAAATGGATTTTCTGGAGCTACAAGAGTCCAAATGGTACGCTCTCAATTGCGTTGGAAAGTAGACATCCAGGGATTTCCAAAAATATATAATAGTTCATACTTTGATCAAGGATAAATGACATAAACTGGCATTCAACGCCAGTTCCATGTTGCATACTGGCGTTAAACGCCAGAAAAAGGTTACAAGTTGGAGTTAAACGCCAGAAACAGGTTACAACCTGGCGTTTAACTCTGGAAATAGCCTAGGCACGTGTAAAGCTCAAATCATAGCCCAGCACACACCAAGTGGGCCCCAGAAGTGGATTTTTGCACTATCTATCTTAGTTTACTCATTTTCTGTAAACATAGGTTACTAGTTTAGTATTTAAACAACTTTTAGAGATTTATTTTGTACCTCATGACATTTTTAGATCTGAACTTTGTACTCTTTGATGGCATGAGTCTCTAAACTCCATTGTTGGGGGTGAGGAGCTCTGCTGTGTCTCGATGAATTAATGCAATTATTTCTGTTTTCTATTCAAACACGCTTGTTTCTATCTAAGATGTTCATTCGCACTTCAATATGATGAATGTGATGATCCGTGACACTCATCACCATTCTCAATCTATGAACACGTGCCTGAAAACCACTCCCGTTCTACCTTCGATTGAATGAGTATCTCTTGGATTCCTTAATCAGAATCTTCGTGGTATAAGCTAGAATCCCTTGGCAGCACTCTTGAGAATCCGGAAAGTCTAAACCTTGTCTGTGGTATTCCGAGTAGGATTCAGGGATTGAATGACTGTGACGAGCTTCAAACTCACAAGGGTTGGGCGTAGTGACAAACGCAAAAGGATCAATGGATCCTATTCCAGCATGAGTGAGAACCGACAGATGATTAGCCGTGCAGTGACAGCGCACCTGGACCATTTTCACTGAGAGGACGGATGGTAGCCATTGACAACGGTGATCCACCAACACACAGCTTGCCATAGGAGGGACCTTGCGTGTGTGAAGAAGAAGACAGGGGAAAAGCAGAGATTCAGAAGACAAAGCATCTCCAAAACTCCAACATATTCTCCATTACTGCATAACAAGTATTTATTTCATGCTCTTTTATTTTTCACAATTCAAACTGATAATCATAATTGATATCCTGACTAAGAATTACAAGATAACCATAGATTGCTTCAAGCCAACAATCTCCGTGGGATTCGACCCTTACTCAGGTAAGGTATTACTTGGATGACCAAGTGCACTTGCTGGCTAGTGGTATGAGTTGTGAAAAGTGTAATTCACAATTCGTGCACCAATACATAAATGCCACAAACACATAACTGGGTGAAGCTTTTCAGATTGTGACTTAGCTTTACTAGAGTCCCCAATTAGAGGTGTCTAGAGTTCTTAAGCAAACTCTTTTTGCTTTGGATCACGACTTTAACCGCTCAGTCTCAAGCTTTTCACTTGACACCTTCACGCCACAAGCACATGGTTAGGGACAGCTTGGTTTAGCCGCTTAGGCCGGGATTTTATTCCTTTGGGCCCTCCTATCCACTGATGCTCAAAGCCTTGGACCCTTTTTATTTTACCCTTGCCTTTTGGTTTAAAGGGCTATTGGCTTTTTTTTTTTTTTTTGCTATTTTTTCTTGCTTCAAGAATCAATTTCATGATTTTTCAGATTATCAATAACATTTCTCTTTTTCATCATTCTTCAAGAGCCAATAGTTTTAACATTCATAAACATCAAATTCAAAAGACATATGCACTGTTTAGGCATTCATTTAGAGAAGAAAAAGTATTGCCACCACATATAAATAATTTGAATTTTTTCTTATTAAAACTCGAAAATAAAATTGCCTCCTTATTCTAAAAATCTGCTATTTTATTCATGTTTAATGATGATAAGAAAGATTAGTTATCACTTATTTGGGGATAGAAAAATAAAATAAAATAAAAAATAAAGATAAAGGTACTAATTACTACTACTCATATAACTTCTAAGGTAGATTTCTAATAGTAAAAGTTATCACAGATTTAAGGCTAAAGATTAGGACTCAACAACCTTTATTTTGGGAGATGGATGCTCCTTTAGTCTGTGGGGTGCTTGGCTCTTCAAGAGATAGCTTCTGGCGTTTCAGCTCCTGTAGCTCACGCCCTTGCTCCTCTTGTTCCTTCAGCAGTTTGCAGAGCATATTATTTTGAACTTGCTGTTCTTCTTTTAGTTGATCCATAGCTTCTTGCAGCTTGGTGTCAGAGGCCTCTAGGCGGGTCCAGTAGTCAATCTGAGGGATTTTTGGGAGGAACTCCTGTGCCCTCCTTTTGATGGGGTTGTCTTGCACCTGTTGTCCTTCCATTAATTTTTTTGTGATTGGGTGCTCGACTGAGATATACTCATCCACTCCTATCTTTACCCCAGCATCCTTGCAAAGCAGAGATATTAAGCTTGGGTAAGCCAATTTAGCTTCTTTGGAGTTCTTGTTTGCAATTATGTAGATTTCACTCGAAATCAGATCTTCAACTTTGGTGCACGAAATTGTGATCATCAACAATGGCGCCAAAGGACTTGGAGCTCTCAAACGTGAATCACACTTTGTCACAATTCCGCACAACTAACTAGCAAGTGCACTAGGTCGTCCAAGTAATAAACCTTACGTAAGTAAGGGTCGATCCCACGGAGACTGTCGGCTTGAAGCAAGCTATAGTCACCTTGTAAATCTCAGTCAGGCGAATTCAGATGGTGATGGAGAATTGATAAGTGAAAGATAAATAAAACATAAAATAAAGATAGAGATACTTATGTAATTCTTCGGTTGGAATTTCAGATAAGCGTATGAAGATGCTTTGTTCCTCCTGAACCTCTGCTTTCCTATTGCCTTCTTCTAATCATTCATACTCCTTTCCATGGCAAGCTTTATGTTGGGCATCACCGTTGTCAATGGCTACTTTCCGTCCTCTCAGTGAAAACGTTCAAAATGCGCTGTCACCGCACGGCTAATCATCTGTCGGTTCTCGATCAGGCTGGAATAGGATCCATTGATCCTTTCGCGTCTGTCACACGCCCAACAATCGCGAGTTTGAAGCTCATCATAGTCATCCCTTCCCAGATCCTACTCAGAATACCACAGACAAGGTTTAGACATTCCGGATCTCAGGAATGACCGCCAATAATTCTAGCCTATACCACGAAGGTTTCAATCTTAGATTAGAAACCCAAGAGATACACATTCAAGCTTGTTTGCATGTAGAATGGAAGTGGTTGTCAGTCACGCGTTCATAGGTGAGAATGGTGATGAGTGTCACATAATCATCACATTCATCATGTTCTTGGGTGCGAATGAATATCTTAGAGAAGAAATAGACTTGAGTTGAATAGAAAAACAATAGTAATTGTATTAATTCATAAAGAACACCAGAGCTCCACACCTTAATCTATGGTGTGTAGAAACTCCACCGTTGAAAATACAAAAGTGATAAGGTGTAAGCATGGCCGAATGGCCAGCCCCCAAGGTCTAGGGACTAAACGTCCAAAAGATCTCTCTAATACAATAGCAAAAGGTCCTATTTATAGAGAACTAGTAGCCTAGAGTTTACAGAAATCAGTAATTAATGCAGAAATCTTCTTCCGGGCCCACTTGGTGTGTGCTTGGGCTAAGCATTGAAGCTTTCATGTGTAGAGACTTTTCTTGGAGTTAAACGCCAGCTTTTGTGCCAGTTTGGGCATTTAACTCCAGCTTTTGTGCCAGTTCCGGCGTTAAACGCCAGAATTCTTGAGCTGACTTGGAACGCCTGTTTGGGCCATCAAATCTCGGGCAAAGTATGGACTATTATATATTGCTGGAATGCCCAGAATGTCTACTTTCCAACGTAATTGAGAGTGCACCAACTGGGCTTCTGTATCTCCAGAAAATCCACTTCGAGTGCAGGGAGGTCAGAATCCAACAACATCTGCAGTCCTTTTTCAGCTTCTGAATCAGATTTTTGCTCAGGTCCCTCAATTTCAGCCAGAAAATACCTGAAATCACAGAAAAACACACAAACTCATAGTAAAGTCCAGAAGAGTGATTTTTATTTAAAAACTAATAAAAATATAATAAAAACTAATTAAAATATACTAAAAACATACTAAAAATAATGCCAAAAAACGTATAAATTATCTGCTCATCACAACACCAAACTTAAATTGTTGCTTGTCCCCAAGCAACTGAAATCAAATAGGATAAAAAGAAGAGAATATACAATGAATTCCAAAAACATCTATGAAGATCAGTATTAATTAGATGAGCGGGGCTTTTAGCTTTTTGCTTCTGAATAGTTTTGGCATCTCACTTTATCCTTTAAAGTTCAGAAAGATTGGCTTCTATAGGAACTCAGAATCCAGATAGTGTTATTGATTCTCCTAGTTAAGTATGTTGATTCTTGAACACAGCTACTTTATGAGTCTTGGCCGTGACCCTAAGCATTTTGTTTTCCAGTATTACCACCAGATACATAAATGCCACAGACCATTAACTGGGTGAACCTTTTCAGATTGTGACTCAGCTTTGTTAGAGTCCCCAATTAGAGGTGTCCAGAGCTCTTAAGCACACTCTTTTTGCTTTTGGACCACGACTTTAACCGCTCAGTCTCAAGTTTTCACTTGACACCTTCACGCCACAAGCACATGGTTAGGGATAGCTTGGTTTAGCCGCTTAGGCCAGGATTTTATTCCTGTGGTCCCTCCTATCCACTGATGCTCAAAGCCTTGGATCCTTTTTATCACCTTGCCTTTTGGTTTAAAGGGGTATTGGCTTTTTCTGCTTGATTTTCTTTTTTTCTTTCTTTTTCTTTTCTCTTTTTTTTTTTCGTATATATCCTTTTTTTCTGCAAGCTTTTCACTGCTTTTTCTTGCTTCAAGAATCAATTTTATGATTTTTCAGATCATCAGATAACATTTCTACTTTTCCATTATTCTTTCAAGAGCCAACAATTTTAACATTCATGAATTAACAATATCAAAATTATGCACTGTTCAAGCATTCATTCAAAAAAAACAATAGTATTGCCACCACATCAAAATAATTAAACTGTTTTAAAATTCGAAATTCATGTACTTCTTTTTCTTTTTCAATTAAAAACATTTTTCATTTAAGAAAGGTGATGGATTCATTTTCATAGCTTTAAGGCATGCACACTTAGACACTAATGATCATGTAATAAAGACACAAACATAAATAAACATAAAGCATAAAAATTCGAAAAACAGAAAATAAAGAACAAGGAAATTAAAGAACGGGTCCACCTTAGTGATGGCAGCTTGTTCTTCCTCTTGAAGATCTTATGGAGTGCTTGAGCTCCTCAATGTCTCTTCCTTGCCTTTGTTGTTCCTCTCTCATGGTTCTTTGGTCTTCTCTAATTTCATGGAGGAGGATGGAATGCTCTTGGTGCTCCACCCTTAGTTGTCTCATGGGTTTATCCTCATCAATGAGAATGTCTCCCTCTATGTCAATTCCAACTGAATTACAGAGGTGACAAATGAGGTGAGGGAAGGCTAACCTTGCTACAGTAGAGGACTTGTCCGCCACCTTGTAGAGTTCTTGGGATATAACCTCATGAACTTCTACTTTCTCTCTAATCATGATGCTATGAATCATGATAGTCCGGTCTATAGTAACTTCAGACCAGTTGCTAGTAGGAATGATTGAGCGTTGGATGAACTCCAACCATCCCCTAGCCACGGGCTTGAGGTCATGCCTTCTTAGTTGAACCGGCTTCCCTCTTGAATCTCTCTTCCATTGAGTGCCCTCTTCACATATGTCCATGAGGACTTGGTCCAACCTTTGATCAAAGTTGACCCTTCTAGTGTATGGGTGTGCATCTCCTTGCATCATGGGCAAGTTGAATGCCAACCTTACATTTCCAGACTAAAATCTAAGTATTTTCCCCGGACCATTGTAAGCCAATTCTTAGGGTCCAGATTCACACTTTGATCATGGTTCTTGGTGATCCATGCATTGGCATAGAACTCTTGAACCATTAAGATTCCGACTTGTTGAATGGGGTTGGTGAGAACTTCCCAACCTCTTCTTCAGATCTCATGTCGGATCTCTGGATATTCGCCCTTTTTATGCTTAAAAGGGACCTCGGGGA
The DNA here is from genome assembly GCF_059453495.1 of Arachis ipaensis. Lineage (NCBI taxonomy): Eukaryota > Viridiplantae > Streptophyta > Magnoliopsida > Fabales > Fabaceae > Arachis > Arachis ipaensis. Next base: position 116,219,642 of record NC_142440.1, read on the forward strand.
TCACCTTCTTCTTGGCCACAACTTCATAGAAGTGGTCTAGATGCACCCTTGAGAGGAATCTCTCCATCTCCCATGACTTGGAGGTGGAAGCTTTTGCCTTCCTTTTCCTCTTTCTAGAGGTTTCTCTGGCCTTTGGTGCCATTAATGGTTATGGAAAAACAAAAAAAAGCTTTAGCTTTTACCACACCAAACTTAGAAGGTTGCTCGTCCTCGAGCAAAAGAAGAAAGAAGAGAGTAGAAGAAGAAGAAATAGAGGAGATGGAGTGGGCTTTGTGTTTCGGCCAAGGGGGAGAGGTAGTGTGTATGTTGTGTGAAAATGAAGGAGTGAAGATGGGTTTATATAGGAGTAGAGAGAGGGGGGTATGGTTCGGCCATTATGGGTGGGTTTGGTTGGGAAAGTGGTTTGAATTTGAATGGTGAGGTAGGTAGGATTTTATGAAGGATGGATGTGAGTGGTGAAGAGAATGGTGGGATTTGATAGGTGGGAGGTTTTTGGGGAAGAGGTAGTAAGGTGATTGGTGAATGGGTGAAGAAGAGAGAGAGAGGTGGGGTAGGTGGGGATCCTGTGGGGTCCACAGATCTTGAGGTGTCAAGAATTTCTCATCCCTGCACCATGTGGCGTGCAAAATTCCCTTTGCTGCCAATCCTGGCGTTAAACGCCAGGTTGCTGCCCATTTCTGGCGTTTAACGCCAGCTTCTTGCCCATTCCTGGTGTTAAACGCCAGTCTGGTGCCCATTTCTGGCGTTAAACGCCCAGAATGGTGCCAGACTGGGCGTTTAACGCCCATTCTGCTACCCTTACTGGCGTTTAAACGCCAGTAAGTTTCTCCTCCAGGGTGTTCTATTTTTCATTCTATTTTTCCTTCTGTTTTTGCTTTTTCAATTGTTTTTTGTGACTTCACATGATCATTAACCTATAGAAAACATAAAATAACAAAAGAAAATAGAGATTTAACATAGATAAGTAAAAATTGAGTTGCCTCCTAACAAGCGCTTCTTTAATGTCAATAGCTTGACAGTGGCTCTCATGGAGCCTCACAGATGTTTAGAGCAATGTTGGAACCTCCCAACACCAAAATTAGAGTTTGAATGTGGGGGTTCAACACCAAACTTAAAGTTTGGTTGTGGCCTCCCAACACCAAACTTAGAGTTTGATTATGGGGGCTCTGTTTGACTATGTATTGAGAGAAGCTCTTCATACTTCCTCTCCATGGTGACAGAGGGATATCCTTGAGCTTTAAACACAAGGGAGTCTCTACTCACTTGAATGATCAATTCTCCTCTGTCAACATCAATCACAACTATTGCTGTGGCTAGGAAGGGTCTGTCAAGGATGATGGATTCATCCATACACTTCCCAGTCTCTAGGATTATCAAATCAGCAGGGATGTAATGGTCTTCAACCTTTACCAAGACATCCTCTACAAGTCCATAAGCCTGTTTCTTTGAATTGTCTACCATCTCCAGTGAGATTCTTGCAAGTTGTACCTCTATGATCCCTAGCTTCTCCATTACAGAGAGAGGCATAAGGTTTATGCTTGACCCTAGGTCACACAGAACCTTTTCAAAGGTCATGGTGCCTATGGTACAAGGTATTGAGAATTTTCCAGGATCTTGTCTCTTCAGAGGTAATCTCTGCCTAGACAAGTCATCCAATTCTTTGATGAGCAATGGAGGTTCATCCTCCCAAGTTTCATTACCGAACAACCTCGCATTTAGCTTCATGATTGCTCCAAGGTACTTAGCAACTTGCTCTTCAGTAACATCTTCATCCTCTTCAGAGGAAGAATACTCATCAGAGCTCATGAATGGCAGAAGTAAATTCAATGGAATCTCTATGGTCTCTGTGTGAGCATCAGATTCCCATGGTTCCTCATCAGGGAACTCCATGGAGGCCAGTGGACGTCCATTGAGGTCTTCCTCAGTGGAGATCACAGCCTCTTCTTCCTCTCCAGGTTCGGCCGTGTGGGTTGTGGTTATGGACTTGCACTCTCTTTTTGAAGTCTCTTCTGTATTGCTTGGGAGAGTACTAGGAGGGAGTTCAGTAATTTTCTTACTCAGCTGACCCACTTGTGCCTCCAAATTTCTAATGGAGGACCTTGTTTCAGTCATGAAACTTTGAGTGGTGTTGATTAGATCAGAGATAATCGTTGCTAAGTCAGAGTGTCTTTGCTTAGAATTCTCTGTCTGTTGCTAAGAAGATGATGGAAAAGGCTTGCAATTGCTAAACCTGTTTCTTCCACCATTATTGTTGTTGAAACCTTATTGAGGTCTCTGTTGATCCTTCCATGAGAGATTTGGATGATTTCTCCATGAAGGATTATAGGTGTTTCCATAGGGTTCTCCCATGTAATTCACCTTTTCTATTGCTGGGTTCTCAGGATCATAAGCTTCTTCTTCAGAGGAAGCTTCCTTAGTACTACCTGTTGCTGCTTGCATTTCAGATAGACTCTGAGAAATCATATTGACTTGTTGGGTCAATATTTTATTCTGAGCCAATATGGCATTCAGAGTATCAATCTCAAGAACTCCCTTCTTCTGAGTTGTCCCATTATTCACAAGATTCCTTTCAGAAGTGTACATGAATTGGTTATTTGCAACCATTTCAATGAGTTCCTGAGCTTCTGCAGACGTCTTCTTCAGATGAAAAAATCCTCCAACAGAGCTATCCAATGACATCTTGGATAGTTCAGACAGACCATCATAGAAAATACCTATGATGCATGATGAGCGGATATTTTATACGCTTTTTGGGGTTAATTTCATGTAGTTTTTAGGACGTTTTAGTTAAGTTTTTAGTATATTTTCATTAGTTTCTAGGAAAAATTCATATTTCTGGACTTTACTATGAGTTTGTGTGTTTTTCTATAATTTCAGGTATTTTCTGGCTGAAATTGAGGGAGCTGAGCAAAAATCTGATTCGGGCTGAAAAAGGACTGCTGATGCTGTTGGATTCTGACCTCTCTGCACTCGGAATGGATTTTCTGGAGCTACAGAAGTCCAATTGGCGCGCTTCTAATTGTGTTGGAAAGTAGACATCCAGGGCTTTCCAGCAATATATAATACTCCATACTTTGCTCAAGGATAGATGACGTAAACTGGTGTTCAATGCCAGTTCCATGTTGCAGTCTGGCGTCCAGTGCCAGAAACAGGTTACAACCTGACGTTGAACGCCCAAAACAGCCCAGGCACGTGAGAAGCTTAAGTCTCAGCCCCAGTACACACCAAGTGGGTCCCAAAAGTGGATTTCTGCACTACCTATCATAGTTTACTCATTTTTTGTAAACCTAGGTTACTAGTTTAGTATTTAAACAACTTTTAGAGATTTATTTGGTATCTCATGACATTTTAGATCTGAACTTTGTAATCTCTGACGGCATGAGTCTCTAAACTCCATTGTTGGGGGTAAGGAGCTCTGCTGTGTTTCAATGAATTAATGCAACTATTTCTATTTTCCATTCAAACATGCGTGTTCCTATCTAAGATATTCATTCGCGCTTAATTATAGAGAAGGTGATGATCCGTGACCCTCATCACCTTCCTCAATTCATGAACATGTGCTTGACAACCACCTCCGTTCTACATCAGATTGAATGAGTATCTCTTAGATTCCTTAATCAGAATCTCTGTGGTATAAGCTAGATTGATGGCAGCATTCATGAGAATCCGAAAAGTCTAAACCTTGTCTGTGGTATTCCGAGTAGGATTCTGGGATTGGATGGCTGTGACGAGCTTTAAACTCGCGAGTGTTGGGCGTAGTGACAGATGCAAAAGGATCAATGGATCCTATTCCAGCATGAGTGGGAACCGACAGATGATTAGCCGTGTAGTGACAGCGCACGTTGACCCTTTTCACTGAGAGGATGGATGGTAACCATTGACAACGGTGATCCACCAACACACAGCTTACCATGGAAGGAACTTTGCACTTTTGCATGCATGAGGGAAGAGGAATACAAGAGAAAAGCTGAAATTCAGAAGACAAAGCATCTCCAAACCCCAACATATTCTCCATTACTGCATAACAAGTAACCTTTAATTCATGCTCTCTTGTTCATTTGCAAGTCAACTGATAACCACAAATTAATATCTTGACTAAGAGTTGCAACATAAGCATAGCTTGCTTCAAACCAACAATCTCCATGGGATCGACCCTTACTCATGTAAGGTATTACTTGGACGACCCAGTGCACTTGCTGGTTAGTGGTACGAGTTGTGATTCACAATTCGTGCACCAAGTTTTTGGCGTCGTTGCCGGGGATTGTTCGAGTTTGGACAACTAACAGTTTATTTTGTTGCTTAGATTAGGAAAAAAATTTTCTTTTAAAATTTTTGAAATTTGTGTTCTTTGTTCTTCCTTCATCTTCAATTTGTTCTTGTTTATTTTTCTTGTTTGATCTTTAGTTTTTCTTATTCTGTTTCTTTTCTTGTTTTTCGTGTGCCTTTTCAAAACATTAGTTTTCAAAAAAAAATTATTCTTAGTTATTAAAAATATTTCTTCAAAACAAGTGTTACATTTGTAACGTCCCGTCCAGCAAAATACCTTGCTTAAGTCAGGGTATTTCTACTAGAAAGAACGTTACGTGACCTTTTCTAATATTAACTACTTAATTACTGAGCCTTTGTATCGATTTCACGTTTCAGTTTTAAGAAAATGCCAGAAAATTTTATTTTTTATTTATTAAAGTCATAATTCAAACATTCACAAATAATAATAATCACATAAATATTATTGATAATAATTCTTATACAAAAGAGACCAAACAAAACTCAAATACAATACACTAAACCTACCCCTCTATGTAAAATAAAATATCAAAGGACAACAGCGAGGGGACTCTATGAAAGCAATTAAAACCATAAAGAAAACCTACTAATTGCTCGCAGCTTCAAATTGCGTCTTCAAACCTGTGTCACTGAAAGGGTAGAAAATTTGGGGGTGAGAACCAAACCACATGTTCTCAGTAGAGGTAGAGAATGCCGTGAAAGTAAAGAATAAAACGCAAATAGATAATTCCATTCAGAAATATTTAAAAGAAAAACTTTTTTCATTTGCAGTGATCTTTACTCGCCTTGTCACCCTTTTATTTTGAAAACCAACGGCATAACATTCAAAAATCCAAAATCTTATAAAGCATCAGTTAATTATCCCAAATTCTAAACCCATATTTTCCTTTATAAAAATCTTAAAAGTTTTCCTAGACCGTATGAATGACTAATCTGTTTCAAGCATAGGTTCATTAAGTCTATGCTGAACCAGCTCAATCTTTCATACTTACTAAACCTCAAACACAATCTAATCATGGCCTCAGGCCCAAGCAATTCAACCAACACCTAATTCACCACAACCCAACCAATCAGTTACAAACACAAGTAGTGAGGTTCAAACACAATCAAGAGCAATTATATCAAGTATAGCAATCATCAGTTAACAGAATTATTCACTTAGGCAAACCAATTACAATATACACACCCAAACAATGTCACATAGATGCATATGATGAATGTCTAGTCTTAGTGCAGGTAATGAGCTCATCTGTCGGTTTCTACCCGCTCCCGACGTAACCCAGCATTACTAGCCGGATATGGCTTTCCTGTTGGCTATACCCCTGTGTACAGGAAATAACCCCTCTGCCACCACAGGGTCCACTGCACGCAGGAAATAACACATCTACCACTGCAGGGATGTATGCCGACACACCTTCTGTATACAGGAAATAACCCCTCTGCCACTACAGAAATGGAACAGGTGGTCACGGTACTTCTGTAGCAGGAAATAACCCCTCTGCCTTACAGAATTAAAATATGGATCTGTACCGCAGGAAAGCGTTCTCAGTGATCGCACCACTATCTATCTGACTGCCTCAATGCAGCAGATCATCACATAATCATTCTCATTACCATCATTCATTATCATTCTCATTATTCATCATCGCTTTCACATTCTTATCCAGTACCACTTCCTTTCTCAGTTCAATCATACTATAAAAACTTTACATCTTTCCATTTCCTTTCATAATTGCAAATATGCAAGCGGGACAAGACCCACGCCCTTGCCAACAATCTCGTATACCAAATAATCTCTTCTTAAAAGAATCATTGAAGTTTCTATCATTAAATAAGCCTTAAATATTGATTTTGACTAAGTCCGTATACTTTTATAAAAATTTGGACATAATCTCCTTTAAAAATAGGACTTATCCACCGTTATGGGTTCCTTCTTTCTCAATATTTCATCAGCCTCTTTCAGCAATTGTCACAACAATATATCCTCAAAAACATTTGATAATAGAAAATCTATTTCTTAAATTCCATATCCAAAATAATTACCAACATAACTTGGCAGCTTGATTTCCATTTTGTTTTTAAAATATCAAATGAATTCGGAATTACGCAAACTTTATATCCATGTGACCGTCTCGGATTAAGCTTTCTATTAAATCAAAAATTATAATTTTATGCTGACTCTAGCTTCGGGAATATAAGCAAAACCATGACTGCTCTGCAGTGTTTTAAATCCAGAAGACAGCAGCAGCATACAACATTCGAAATTTTATATAAAATCCAAATTAAATCCAACCCCCTTCAAAATTAATGTGGTTAAACATAACGTATCCAAATTTCTTTCTAAATTGGTTCCAGGGTCATACCATTTTTAATGAAGGAGTTACGTAGCTTGGAAGTTAGGTAATCCTCTCCAGAATTCTGTTTTAGAAATCATTGAACACAACCTCTTTCAAGTCCCATAACTCACTTATTAAAACATGGAAAACCCTGAAATTTGAATCATATATACTAAACATACTCAAATTTCACCTCCAATTGGTTGCATCTCAATATCATTCCAGAATTAAAAATTATAAAGCCTCAAAGTTACTGACTTAGAAAACAAAGCCTGATTTTTACTGCATAAAACATCTTTCTTTGAAAATCCAAATCTTTAAAACCACAACTCTAACAATTCTAAATTTTTATGAAATTAAAGTAATAAGACCAAAGTTTCATTTAAAATTGGTTCCGTTTCAAAATTCCAACTGCAGAATTTCCAATAGAGGAATCAAGTTGCTGCTGTGTTAAACGTTCTGCAGAAAAACCAGATTTGACATCCCCAATTGAAAAATTCACTATAATTCATAAACTTAATGAAAAAGTCTCAAATTTACCAGTTCAACTCCCTATATTCTCAATTCACCTCCAATTGGTTGCATCTCAATATCATTCCAGAATTAAAAATTATAAAGCCTCAAAGTTACTGACTTAGAAAACAAAGCCTGACTTTTACTGCATAAAACATCTTTCTTTGAAAATCCAAATCTTTAAAACCATAACTCTAACAATTCTAAATTTTTATGAAATTAAAGTAATAAGACCAAAGTTTCATTTAAAATTGGTTCCATTTCAAAATTCCAACTGCAGAATTTCCAATAGAGGAATCAAGTTGCTGCTGTGTTAAACGTTCTGCAGAAAAACCAGATTTGACATCCCCAATTGAAAAATTCACCATAATTCATAAACTTAATGAAAAAGTCTCAAATTTACCAGTTCAACTCCCTATATTCTCAATCTTAATCCAGACTTAGTTCCACACAAATCCGGTCATCATAGAATTAGTTATAGATTTTCAAGTTTTCTAATTTCATTTAAAATAGTGCAGAAAATCAGATTCACGATTTAACTTTGAAAAATCATAACTAATGTTCCAGTTAATATGAAACCTTCAAAATTAAATCTCAACAATCACACTTAATATAATTTACTTAACATTTAAATTCTCATCATTTCAGTCACTATAGAGCCACTGATTCACTTTCAAAGTTACCGTTTAATTTCAAGAGAACCTGATTTTCAGTAAACCATTTTGTATTCAAAATCCAACCTTTCAATACCCCTCAAAACCAATTTCATATCAACCACCAACCAAGCTCATTAACATTACAATATACCAAATAATAGCTCAACAGTAACAAATCCAACATAACCCATTAAAATTCAGTAATTCTCAACAATAAGTCATCAAACTATTCCCAATCTACATAATCAATCAATATCACCAATCAACAATTCCAAATCACAATCTCAACCATTCCAATCACAATTTCAGCCACAATTCAATATTCACATAATCAATCAATTACTCACATCTATTAAATCTATTTACAGTTATTTAATAAACCTTGTAGGTATTCTTAAATTAAAATCGTTTTAAACCCCCTACCTCGATGTCGCAATTGCAGAATTTGAACACAACTGCCCCCGTTTCGTTTCTAATTTACAGCAGTGACAACAATCCTAATGCAATCAAGGACACCACTGGAACAACAACAGCTTTAATTTCGCGTCAATGATGATGGTTGCAGCAGGACAAGAATTCGAATCTAATGTAGTCAAGGGCAGAAACAACCCTGGGAATTGACGACAAAGTAAAAACTAAAATTGAATTAAAACAAGAATATAACAACTATACCAGTGCCAAAACAGAGTGTGCAAATGGACAAGTCCCAAAGAAAAGATTAGACCAGTACCAAGGTAATAGAATCAGAACCAGCAACAGCCCGGCGTTGGCTTCCGGCAGCGGCAACACCTTCGCCAGTGGCTCCAATTGGGACAAACTCCAGCAAACATCATATAACCAAGGACATCAGAGGCAGATACAGGGTATTTACAGAGCAATAAAGGTTTAGAAATGGTGGTTCTCATGGCTAGGGTTTAACTGACTCACCATTAATCATGGCGGCAACCAGAAATTCCGGCGGCGGCAGCGGCAGAGGAATGGTCCCTCCTCGGTGCGTCACTCTCTCACACACGTCTCATCCTCATCCTCTGTGACAACATCAACGAAACCTCTTCTCCCATGTTCGTTTTCCCCGCTACGGTGGTAGCGGCTTCCACTAACAGCAGCGCCGGCGATGGAACTTCCCTCCTTCACGCGGTGTGTAACACCCTAATACTCAAATCCTTATGCTCGAGTCATAAGTCAATGATATTACGGTGGTACGACTCTCAGGTGGATTTTTAATATATAAATATAGGTAATTTCGAAAAGAGTATTAATCGAGAAGCCTGAAAAGAGTAGAAATAAAATCACGAAGGCGTATCACTCACGTTTCGACAACGAAAAGTTAAACTGCTAAGCCAAACGCGATATACGGACAAGGCATAAAGGAGATTAAGAGATAGATATATATAACATAAGTAAATAGCCACTAGTCGCGACCCGCGAAGTTTAGGCCGGCTAGGGTACATTATGAAAGTAGATGACAACAGCATATCCTAATCTCTCCCAAAGGAAACATAAGAGCCTCTATAGGCAAGTTCCGAAAGAGTTCAATACATAATATAATCTTTTCAAAACAAAGGTGGAGAGATTCTAATCAAAACACAAAGTAGAGGAAATAAAGATCTTTGCCGTCTCTCAGACGACCCACAACTCACTTCTGAGCACCTGGACCTGTATCTGAAAAACAAGAGATATATACGGAATGAGAACCCTGGGCCCATGGGTTCCCAGTACGGTAAAAGTGCCAAATAGATACAATGCACTGCAATAAAAACTCACTAAGCATCCTAAACTTCTTCACCAAATATTTATCCTAGGTTCTCGCTAATCCATGAATAGGCAACTGTCATAAGGGAGTGCTAAATCTAATTCATGTTTCACATATTTCCCAACTCGCTGACTCTTCCACGAATCAGACTCAGAATTATAAGCAAAACCATCACGAGTTGTTCTGCCTCAGCAATTCAATATCAATACATCATACCCTCGCCTGGAGCTAGTGAAACTACATCACTGCGTCTACCCAGGGAGCTCCGATTATCTCATTCAATAATCATCATCATCATGCAATCGCATCATCAGTTCATCCCATCAAGAACAGCCCTCACACCCACCGACACCAGCATGAGGGCATCTCAGTTGTACAAACACAAGCAATTCAGGCAAGTAATACACAAATATGGTACAAGTAGAACAAGTAGCATATAGTCAGGTAACATGGCATATATGATGTAGAAATCCAAAACAAATGGCAAACCCAAACAATTCAAACATATGTAAATGATGAATGCCTGCCCTATGGCTGATGATATTATCTGTCGGTTATCAAGTCAACCCGACATGTCCGGTAGCTAACCCGGGCACAGTCTCTCTGTTGCGTATTAATATCATTAGAGGGAATATGTGCCCTGTCACCATTAGAGGGTATCTGCGCCCTGTCGCCATTAGAGGGTATCTGCGCCCTATCGCCATTAGAGGGTATCTGCGCCCTGTCGCCATTAGAGGGTATCGGTGCCCTGTCACCCTTACAACCAGAGAGAAAACACAAGCATGCTTACATTTGACATTTTTCATCATTATTCATTCAATCTCAATTCATATTATAAATCCTCATTGTTATCAAATCTCAAACATTAACCTGGAGCAAGTGGGACGAACCACAACCCTTACTACTACCCAGGTATCACAAATACATTCATTCAAAACTCCATAATTAAACTCATTTATCATAAACATCCTTTTCCGTCTCATAACCGGAGCAAGTGGACAACGCCACTGCCTACTACCCGGGGTCACACATCACATTTCAACATTTTCCATTATTATCCATTTAACACATTCATTCATTAATCGTATATGCATTTATACTCAGCCATAAACATTAATGGCTTTGCCGTAACCCGACAATAACTCAGCCATCCGGCCCATGGTTCAATCAAGAACCGGCCATTTATCAATAATTATAGCCTTTCGGCTCATGGCTTACACGGTACTTCCACCGTCATCCTCCATATCTCATATAATCATATCTGATCATCATTGATCATAACCTTTTTCCCTTGCTTCACTCGCAAGTTACCACATCCCCTAGCTCCTTCCTCATTGCTAGGCATACCATAATGATTTAATACATAAGGGGTGAGATCGGAGGCTTAAAAGTATGAGGTTTGACTTTAAAACTCAAAAATCAACTTTGGCATGAAAACAGAGCCACGCGCACGCGTACTCCACGCGCACGCGTGGATGGCCAAAAACTCATCGACGCACAAGCGTTATACGCGCGAACGCGCGGGTTGAAAAATATCCAAACGGCGCGCAAGCGTCAGCCACGTGTACGCGTGGGTGCTCTTGCGCCCAGGCACAAAACTGGCACAACTCTGGCACAACTCTCTGGAAAATGGCTGGGCATTTGGTACAGCGCATCGACGCGCCCGCGCACACCACGTGCACGCGTGGATGGTGCTTTCTGGAAGAATGGCGCGCACGCGCCAGGTGCACCTACGCGCGTAGGGTCGTTCTGCTAAAAATTTTCCAAGTTAAAAGCTGCAGAATTTACAGATTCAACCCCCAATCTTCCGACGGACATAACTCTCTCATTTTAAATCGTTTTTCACCCGTTCTTCGAACGGCATGGACATCTCGGATCCAATTTCATTTCTCAAAAGATTTGGCAGAAAACAGAGATTCGTAGTCCAGGTTATGTCCCGTCAAAGTATGCCCAAAAATCATGTTTTCATACAAAACCACAAAGTGCCATTTTCAAAACAAGCCATTTTCAACTCTTTTCAAAATCAATCAAAACATGCCAATTTCAGCCTTTTCTTTGAAATCAATCAAAATATACCAAAATCAACATCAAACCTCCTCAACTCGCACGTTGACACTTTCTCAAACTCAAACACATTTACATATCATATACTCTTTCTCATGCCAAATTTCAACAATACTATTTCCAATCAACCATCATTATACATAATCAATATTGTACTCACTATCACGCGGCTTCACCCACAAATCAACATTAATCATTCCTCAAGCATATATCACGACATACATATCTCTAGTGCATCATCATACCATCAAGGCATCAATAATCATAATCACATATATGACCATATAATATATCTCAACCAAAACCAAATATACCTCATCTATATAATTGCACCCAAATTTACCAAATCCCACACCTCAACTCCTCAAACCTTATTATTCAGTAACCAACCCAATCATTCATATATTCATTATCTGAAATTCATCCAATCACTTGTGTCATCATACAATGCACACATCAACTTACCTTTCTTGCCTTTTTCCGGCCTCCGGCCCAAAATTCACGGCCTCCGGCCCAATTTCATAATTTAAATGCATAAACCACAAATCAATACTCATTACCCAGTACATCAAATTCTCAATACACCAAGTATACAAGGCCACACAATTCTCAACCCAAATCATTAATTCACATTACATACCAACTATGCATATTAGCACCAACCATTTACACAATCCAAACTTAATCCTAGGGGCATCTAGCCTAGGAATTCTCATCACAACACACGGTACTTAAATGAAACTTAAACCGTACCTCTTGTAGCCAAACCAATTGAGCCTCTTCTATGGAAGTCTTCACCAACCTTAGCTCCAAGCCTCACCAAAGCTCCTCAAGCAATACCAATCTCCCAATTGTGCACCAACATCACCAAATACACTAACATAACCAATATCACATACATACATCAACCTAGGGCTCATAAAAATGACAAATCACAAGGGTTTGAGCACTTCTTACCTCAGCCCATATGAAGTAGGGATAGAACCCACTTAGAATTCATGTTGGAGTATTCCTAAACACCCAAAATCACAAGATTTCAACACTAATTACCCAAAAACGTGTAACAGTGGGGAATTTCGAAAACTGGGCAGAGATGAATGGAATACTCACCACAAAACTTAGATAGAATTGTAGAGGATGAGAAGAGCGACGCGTGGCTGCAAACGGCTCGTCAATCGGAGCTCCGTAGCTCATGTTATGGTGGTTTGAAGATCAAAGAGAGTTAGGTTTTCTCTCTTCTCTAAAAATGAGCTGAAATACTCATAACTAATGTTTATATATGTTGGGTCTTGGGCCCACTTAGGCCCGGTTCACTTATTTTTGTCCGTTGGCCCAATTTTGGACCAAAACCTTTAAGATTAGTGCTCTAAATCGCACTTCAAATATTTCTACCTTTCCTAATTATAATTCCTCATTTCTTAATCTTATTTACTCATAATCAATTTTCTCAGCTGTAGTACCAGACAGATCTCAGCCGGTACTGCCGGTCAAAATTCCACTGTGCACTTTTGCGCAGAAAACTATATTTTCCGACTCGGAAAAATTCACTGAATCCAAATATCATATTTAAATCATCAAATTCCAATTGCCAAATCTTCCAACCATATTCGCTCCCATTTAACTTATTATTTAATTAATTTCGGTTAGACCAGGTATTACATTCTACCCCCTAACAGAAATTTTTGCCCTCGAAAATTCCATCCATCACTGCGAGTACGCGAGCATAGTCTGCCTCTATATCCAACGCATAACAGCCCCAAGGTCCTTTTGTTCTGCGCGCTTCCGTTGCCGCGCTCTGACTTCTCTATATTCGAGGTCCTCGGTCATTTGTCCAATGCCGACCAATAGTCTCGTTCCTTACTTTTATCGTCTCATCAACTCACCATATTAAATCTCAAATCATGTCATCAATAATATTACCATCGTCGTTAATCACAGCCATCGTCCCACATCACTGTAATCAATCAAAGATCATCACCACACCTTAATGATACTCCATCACTATCCTCACTCTCTGCCAAGCCAATTACCACTAATCACAGCTCAACTCCAAGCATAGCCTCTAAACTTACTCTCTTATTCTCAAACCCTCGAATTTCCACATGACTTGCTGTTATAAAGTCTCTGACTCATCAATCAGAAACCCCTTTCATTTCTAGAAAGCAAATGAGTTGGAATTAACAATTTAACAAAATCATAAGAATCCACTTTCCTTTAACAATCTATAAAAGCATTCGAGACACATCTCTTTTGTTAAAGTTACTCATATCCAAAATCATCTTCAAAACCATAACCAATGCTCTTTCAAATTGTTGGGGAATAATTTTCAACAGTACCTCCCCAAAAATTGGGGTTTACTACCCGTCACGGGTTCCCTCAAACCAATCTCAGTACCGCATCAGCATTCCAATTTAGTGGTTTTCACATTCGTCCTTCAAAACCAATCATTATAAATCTCAATCTAATTCCAAGGTCACTATGACCAAACATCATGGTACTCATCTCTCAAACACGACAACTTGCACTCTCTCATCATCTAAATCCAATTATGCATCAATGATAATTTCCTCATCCGCTTTAGAACCATCAAAGCTCGCAGCCGCAATCAATTCCAACTATTGGGGATCATTACTTGCAGTAACCCACTTAACCCTTCTAGTATTTAAACATAAGATACTATAGTAAACTTTTACAGCTCTTATTCGTAGCTATCCTGTGTTACTGCTTCCACAAGTTTTCGCTGCTTTATTCTGATCTCTCGTCTAGTACGAGTTCTATCACTTACTTCCTCACAACCACAACTTAGCATGACTGGCATTTCAAACCAACGTTTCCAAATCCATCATTTAGGACCATTCTTTATCTATTTAAATCAAAGGAACTAAAAGTCACGGGTTCAATCTGTTTCACCAAAAATCCAAAAATCAACCAACTACATAACAAACACAACACATCATTCTCAATAGAAAATCATTTACATCTCAGGCATTTATCCATTTGTAGTAAGGCAAATCCTTACTCGGACCATCCGATTTGCTTCTCAGTCTAATATTAAGCTTGACATTCCCAATTTTACTGTACAGGCGGTATTATAAAATCACGCACTGTCCTTTAAGCCTGATTATTGCAATTACCTCAATCTTACTGTCGCAATCGGCCCGCATCCTGACTCTCTCCTTGTTGGCAATTTCTTGATACATGCCCTGGTAACCCGCACTTGTAACATATACCTAACCCCAATCGGCACGGCCTATTTGGGTGATGACTCCCACATCTTTGACAGCTCGAAGCATCAGAAGCAGCCGCTGCCCGCTTTTCCTTACCATTCCTTTGGGACTCCTCACTCGTCGCAAAGTTAGTCTGTCCTTGGGGAAAGTGTTGTACGTATCCTCTCTCCTTAAACTCTCGACCCCTTGGTGCGAATCCTTGGTTGTGCTTTCTATGACTTCCTTTCTCTGCAACCCTCCTTTTCACACACTCTTCAGCAATTCTGCTCTTATTCACGAACTCTGAAAAAGTTCGGATCTCCATTGGTCCCACTGAACTTAAGATGTCGCTCCGGAGCCATCCTTCATACTTAATGCATTTTCATTCCTCGAAGTCTCCCGGAGCTCCTTGACACATGCGGAAAAATCTGAATAGCTCCTCAAATTTGTCTGTATACTCAGATACGGACATAGCACCTTGCTTTAGCTGCAGTAACTCCAACTCCTTGGCTGTCCTGGCGAAATTCGGAAAGTACTTCTTATAGAATTCCACCTGGAAGGCATCCCAAGTGATAAGATCATTCCCCTGTTATAGGAGGCGTCGAACCCCTTGCCACCAATGCGATGCTTCTCCCGTGAGTAGATGGGTAGCAAATTCAACACACTGCTCTTCAGGTACCAACTGCGCTTGCAGTGCTCGCTCCATGGCCTGAAACCAAGTATCAACTTCAGTCGGATTGGTGGTTCCCTTGAACTTAGGTGGATTAACCTTTAAGAAAGTCGCCAGTGTCATCAGGCCCTGAGCTTCCCTTCCGCCATTGCCATTATTGTTTATCTGTTGCCCAAGAGCCTCCGTAGTGGCCTGCATAGCAGCAGTCATATTCTCCAACGCAGCCATAAGGTTTACCGGGTTATTCGGGTTAATTTCCGATTCCTGCGTATTAGTACGGTCTCTTTCACGTCTACGATCGGGTCCACGAGGCGCCATCTGGTTCCTATACACACTAAACAATCGATATTAAGTTGATCAGTCTCAATATCGAAAGTATAATGCTTCAAGTACCAAAGGTACACTCATGGACTTCATGCTAGATGTATCAGTTAGATACCCTAACTAGCACAGGCACAGACTCAGAGTATGCATTGAAGCATAAGCAGTTCCATCCCTCAGGCTCACGAGGACGAACTGCTCTGATACCATAATGTAACACCCTAATACTCAAATCCTTATGCTCGAGTCGTAAGTCAATGATATTACGGTGGTACGACTCTCACGTGGATTTTTAATATATAAATATAGGTAATTTCGAAAAGAGTATTAATCGAGAAGCCTGAAAAGAGTAGAAATAAAATCGCGAAGGCGTATCACTCACGTTTCGACAACGAAAAGTTAAACTGCTAAGCCAAACGCGATATACGGACAAGGCATAAAGGAGATTAAGAGATAGATATATATAACATAAGTAAATAGCCACTAGTCGCGACCCGCGAAGTTTAGGCCGGCTAGGGTACAGTATGAAAGTAGATAATAACAACATATCCTAATCTCTCCCAAAGGAAACATAAGAGCCTCTATAGGCAAGTTCCGAAAGAGTTCAATACATAATATAATCTTTTCAAAACAAAGGTGGAGAGATTCTAATCAAAACACAAAGTAGAGGAAATAAAGATCTTTGCCGTCTCTCAGACGACCCACAACTCACTTCTGAGCACCTGGACCTGTATCTAAAAAACAAGAGATATATACGGAATGAGAACCCCGGGCCCATGGGTTCCCAGTACGGTAAAAGTGCCAAATAGATACAATGCACTGCAATAAAAACTCACTAAGCATCCTAAACTTCTTCACCAAATATTCATCCTAGGTTCTCGCTAATCCATGAATAGGCAACTGTCATAAGGGAGTGCTAAATCTAATTCATGTTTCACATATTTCCCAACTCGCTGACTCTTCCACGAATCAGACTCAGAATTATAAGCAAAACCATCACCAGTTGTTCTGCCTCAGCAATTCTATATCAGTTCATCATACCCTCGCCTGGAGCTAGTGAAACTACATCACTGCGTCTACTCAGGGAGCTCCGATTATCTCATTCAATAATCAGCATCATCATGCAATCGCATCATCAGTTCATCCCATCAAGAACATCCCTCACACCCACCGACACCAGCATGAGGGCATCTCAGTTGTACAAACACAAGCAATTCAGGCAAGTAATACACAAATATGGTACAAGTAGAACAAGTAGCATATAGTCAGGTAACATGGCATATATGATGTAGAAATCCAAAACAAATGGCAAACCCAAACAATTCAAACATATGCAAATGATGAATGCCTGCCCTATGGCTGATGATATCATCTGTCGGATATCAAGCCAACCCGACATGTCCGGTAGCTAACCCGGGCACAGTCTCTCTGTTGCGTATTAATATCATTAGAGGGAATATGTGCCCTGTCACCATTAGAGGGTATCTGCGCCCTGTCGCCATTAGAGGGTATCTGCGCCCTGTCGCCATTAGAGGGTATCTGCGCCCTCTCGCCATTAGAGGGTATCTGCGCCCTCTCGCCATTAGAGGGTATAGGTGCCCTGTCACCCTTACAACCAGAGAGAAAACACAAGCATGCTTACATTTGACATTTTTCATCATTATTCATTCAATCTCAATTCATATTATAAATCCTCATTGTTATCAAATCTCAAACATTAACCTGGAGCAAGTGGGACGAACCACAACCCTTACTACTACCCAGGTATCACAAATACATTCATTCAAAACTCCATAATTAAACTCATTTATCATAAACATCCTTTTCCGTCTCATAACCGGAGCAAGTGGACAACGCCACTGCCTACTACCCGGGGTCACACATCACATTTCAACATTTTCCATTATTATCCATTTAACACATTCATTCATTAATCGTATATGCATTTATACTCAGCCATAAACATTAATGGCTTTGCCGTAACCCGACAATAACTCAGCCATCCGGCCCATGGTTCAATCAAGAACCGGCCATTTATCAATAATTATAGCCTTTCGGCTCATGGCTTACACGGTACTTCCACTGTCATCCTCCATATCTCATATAATCATATCTGATCATCATTGATCATAACCTTTTTCCCTTGCTTCACTCGCAAGTTACCACATCCCCTAGCTCCTTCCTCATTGCTAGGCATACCATAATGATTTAATACATAAGGGGTGAGATCGGTGGCTTAAAAGTATGAGGTTTGGCTTTAAAACTCAAAAATCAACTTTGGCATGAAAACAGAGCCACGCGCACGCGTACTCCACGCGCACGCGTGGATGGCCAAAAACTCATCGACGCGCAAGCGTTATACGCGCGAACGCGCGGGTTGAAAAATATCCAAACGGCGCGCAAGCGTCAGCCACGTGTACGCGTGGGTGCTCTTGCGCCCAGGCACAAAACTGGCACAACTCTGGCACAACTCTCTGGAAAATGGCTGGGCATTTGGTACAGCGCATCGACGCGCCCGCGCACACCACGCGCACGCGTGGATGGTGCTTTCTGGAAGAACGGCGCGCACGCGCCAGGTGCGCCTACGCGCCTAGGGTCGTTCTGCTAAAAATTTTCCAAGTTAAAAGCTGCAGAATTTACAGATTCAACCCCCAATCTTCCGACGGACATAACTCTCTCATTTTAAATCGTTTTTCACCCGTTCTTTGAACGGCATGGACATCTCGGATCCAATTTCATTTCTAAAAAGATTTGGCAGAAAACAGAGATTCGTAGTCCAGGTTATGTCCCGTCAAAGTATGCCCAAAAATCATGTTTTCATACAAAACCACAAAGTGCCATTTTCAAAACAAGCCATTTTCAACTCTTTTCAAAATCAATCAAAACATGCCAATTTCAGCCTTTTCTTTGAAATCAATCAAAATATACCAAAATCAACATCAAACCTCCTCAACTCGCACGTTGACACTTTCTCAAACTCAAACACATTTACATATCATATACTCTTTCTCATGCCAAATTTCAACAACACTATTTCCAATCAACCATCATTATACATAATCAATATTGTACTCACTATCACGCGGCTTCACCCACAAATCAACATTAATCATTCCTCAAGCATATATCACGACATACATATCTCTAGTGCATCATCATACCATCAAGGCATCAATAATCATAATCACATATATGACCATATAATATATCTCAACCAAAACCAAATATACCTCATCTATATAATTGCACCCAAATTTACCAAATCCCACACCTCAACTCCTCAAACCTTATTATTCAATAACCAACCCAATCATTCATATATTCCTTATCTGAAATTCATCCAATCACTTGTGTCATCATACAATGCACACATCAACTTACCTTTCTTGCCTTTTTCCGGCCTCCGGCCCAAAATTCACGGCCTCCGGCCCAATTTCATAATTTAAATGCATAAACCACAAATCAATACTCATTACCCAGTACATCAAATTCTCAATACACCAAGTATACAAGGCCACACAATTCTCAACCCAAATCATTAATTCACATTACATACCAACTATGCATATTAGCACCAACCATTTACACAATCCAAACTTAATCCTAGGGGCATCTAGCCTAGGAATTCTCATCACAACACACGGTACTTAAATGAAACTTAAACCGTACCTCTTGTAGCCAAACCAATTGAGCCTCTTCTATGGAAGTCTTCACCAACCTTAGCTCCAAGCCTCACCAAAGCTCCTCAAGCAATACCAATCTCCCAATTGTGCACCAACATCACCAAATACACTAACATAACCAATATCACATACATACATCAACCTAGGGCTCATAAAAATGACAAATCACAAGGGTTTGAGCACTTCTTACCTCAGCCCATATGAAGTAGGGATAGAACCCACTTAGAATTCATGTTGGAGTATTCCTAAACACCCAAAATCACAAGATTTCAACACTAATTACCCAAAAACGTGTAACAGTGGGGAATTTCGAAAACTGGGCAGAGATAAATGGAATACTCACCACAAAACTTAGATAGAATTGTAGAGGATAAGAAGAGCGACGCGTGGCTGCAAACGGCTCGTCAATTGGAGCTCCGTAGCTCAAGTTATGGTGGTTTGAAGATCAAAGAGAGTTAGGTTTTCTCTCTTCTCTTCTCTCTTCTCAAATCAGCGCCCAACACCGCTTCTTTAGGGAAAAATGAGCTGAAATACTCATAACTAATGTTTATATATATTGGGTCTTGGGCCCACTTAGGCCCGGTTCACTTATTTTTGTCCGTTGTCCCAATTTTGGACCAAAACCTTTAAGATTAGCGCTCTAAATCGCACTTCAAATATTTCTACCTTCCCTAATTATAATTCCTCATTTCTTAATCTTATTTACTCATAATCAATTTTCTCAGCTGTAGTACCAGACAGATCTCAGCCGGTACTGCCGGTCAAAATTCCACTGCGCGCTTTTGCGCAGAAAACTATATTTTCCGACTCGGAAAAATTCACTGAATCCAAATATCATATTTAAATCATCAAATTCCAATTGCCAAATCTTCCAACCATATTCGCTCCCATTTAACTTATTATTTAATTAATTTCGGTTAGACCGGGTATTACACGGTGCTTCTCTACTTCGATCACCCTCTCCTCTATGACGGCTAGGGTTTGGTGGTGTGGCGGTCAGACAGCGTCGACGGTGGCTATGTTCATCACCGGCATCGCCTCTTCCTTCCCTTCCCCTCTCCTCTCCTTCTCATCCTCTGG
This sequence comes from Arachis ipaensis, assembly GCF_059453495.1. NCBI lineage: Eukaryota > Viridiplantae > Streptophyta > Magnoliopsida > Fabales > Fabaceae > Arachis > Arachis ipaensis. The sequence continues at coordinate 116,240,211 of NC_142440.1, forward strand.
CTCCCTTTGGTTCGGACTCTCCCTCTCCGTCACTCCCACTCTAATTTTTGCCTTCCCCTTTTATTTTGCTATCAACATATATATAATATACGTTCTTTTGAAGATAAATTGTGAGAGTGGATAAACGTGGGGTTATAAGGAGGAGATGAGTATACCGGTGCGTGTGTGCATTTAATTGGTTAGGGAGTACACGTATTAGATACTAACAGTACGTATAAAATAAGAAACATAAGACTAGGAAAAATATATACGAATAATTTAACAATTTTACAAAATATTTATGATAGGATAACAATTTAGAATTTAAATATAATGCTATAAAGATTACTTTTAAAACGCATAAGATTTTATCTATCAATCTATTAACGAGTTCAAATAATTATTTTTAATTTAAATCATAAAGTAAATATACTAATTACATTTTTATAAAATGTAGTTTAAACTCAAAACTAATTATTCAAATTAAATAATATAAATTTTTATTACTTTTCTATCACCGAAACTTTAATTTCAATTTACAAAAAATCTAATTATAATAAAATTACTTAAACTTAAAGTATTTATAAAAATCTATTTAATCATTCCTAATAAATTAATCTCTAGGAGCTCAAACTAATAAAATAAACAATAATTTATCCATAATAGAAATTACCTAAATTAAATTATATAATACTTCCATTACTAAATTTTATTTCCAAAGCATATGAAATAACCAATTATAAAAATTACATAAGAATATTAATCAACTTAAACTCCAATTATTAATAAAACTAATTTAATTACTCTTAATTAATTAATTTATAAAATAAGATATCAAATTAATAAAATAAATCGTAACCTTTTTCAGGATAAAAGTTACTTAAATTAAATTGTAAAATTTCTTTTTTTTTTCAATTACTAACATTAAACAAAATATTTAATTATAATAAATTACTTAAGAATCTTATTTGATTTAAAACGAAATTATCTCCGAATCTATTTAATTATTTCTAATAAAATAATTTCTAAAATTATAAAGTTTAAACTTAATAAGATAAAATCTCAATTTATTTATATTTAGATTTTCCAAAAATGCGGGATGTTACAACATTTACTGCCCAATTGGCTAGAGCGTTGGTCTATTCTTGGTAATTGGGTATCTTCTTTTTAAATTATTTTTTTCAAAAATAATTTTTCTATTAAATCTTGTGCCAAACTTTAAGTTTGGTGTTTTCTTGTTGATTTTTCTTTGGTTTTCGAAAATTTTATTTTGGTTTTCTAAAAATTTTAAGTTTGGTGTTCTACCTTCATGTTCTTGTTGTTCTTGTGATTCTTCGAAGTGTTCTTGAGTCTTCCTTGTGTTTTGATCTTAAAATTTTTAAGTTTGGTGTTTCTTGGTGTTTTCCCTCCAAAATTTTCGAAAACAAAGAGCATTAGATCCAAAAATTTTAAGTTGTGTGTCTTTTATGTGTTTTTCTCTTTCATCATAAAATTCAAAAATCAAAAAAATATCTTTTCTTCATTCCACTCATAATTTTCGAAAAATCAGCATTAAATTAGTCATCAAATTTTAAAAAAAATCATATCTTTTTCAAATCATATCTTTTCCAATCAAATCCTTTCAATCATATCTTTTTCAAAACTTCCTAACAATTTTTTTTCTTTCTCTCTCTTCATTTTTCGAGAATCTTCACCCATTTTTATTTATTTTATTTTAATTTATTTTATTTTCGAAATAAATAAATAAATAAATAAAAATATTTTTTCTCTATTTTACATCATCTCCCTTTCTCCATCATGGATCTAAGTGGAAATGAACAGTCCAAAAGGACTCTGGGGTCATATGCTAACCCTACTACTGCTTCATATGGGAGTAGTATCAGTATACCCTCCATTGGAGTCAGTAGCTTTGAGCTGAATCCTCAGCTCATTATCATGGTGCAGCAAAGTTGCCTGTATTCCGGTCTTCCACAGGAAGAACCTACAGAGTTTCTGGCACAGTTTTTACAAATTGCTGACACAGTCCATGATAAGGAAGTAGATCAGGATGTCTACAGACTATTACTGTTTCCATTTGCTGTAAAAGACCAAGCTAAGAGGTGGTTAAATAACCAACCTAAGGCTAGCATAAGGAAATGGAAACAGCTGTCAGAAAAATTCCTGAATCAATATTTCCCTCCAAAAAGGATGACACAGCTAAGGCTGGACATCCAAGGATTTAAACAAGGAGATAATGAATCTCTTTATGATGCATGGGAGAGATACAGAGCGATGCTAAGAAAGTGCCCCTCTGAAATATTTTTAGAGTGGGTTCAGTTAGACATCTTCTATTATGGGCTTATAGAAAGAGCTCATATTTCTCTAGATTACTCAGCTGGTGGATCTATCCACATGAGAAAGACAATTGAAGAAGCTCAAGAGCTCATTGATACAGTTGCCAAAAATCAGCATCTGTACCTAAGCAATGAACCTTCCATGAAAGAAGAGGCTAGAACAGTGACTGCTGAACTGAGTCCTGCAGAACAAGCTACTGAATTCAATCAGCAATTGGATTTTCTAACAAAACAGTTAGCAGAATTCAAGGAGAGACTACAAGAGACAAGAATGGCTAATATAAATATGGAAGTACAATTAAAGCAAACAAAGCAGCAGCTATCAAAACAAATAACAGAAGAGTGCCAAACAGTTCAATTGAGAAGTGGGAAAACATTAGATGCCCCTCCTCAAGGTAGCAGAAAGCCAAGAAATGAGCAAACTACCCAAAATCCTTCTGAGGACAGTAAGAGCCCGGAGAGGAATAATTCTAGCAATCAAACGCCAGAAATTGGGTGGAAAGCTGGCGTTGAACGCCCAAACCATGCTCAGTCCTGGCGTTCAACGCCAGAAACAAGCAAGGAATTGGCGTTGAATGCCCAAAAGAAGCACTGTTCTGGCGTTCAGACGCCAGGAACAGGTGAGGAGTTGGCGTCCAACGTCACTTCAGCTTCTAACCCTAGCATTCAAATGCCAGTGAGGGATCAGACATATACAAGTGCTGATAACAACCCTCTAAAAAGGCTTCTCCAACCACCTCTGTAGGAAATAAACCTGCAGCAACTAAGGTTGAAAAATACAAAGCCAAGATACCTTATCCTCAAAAACACCGCCAAGAGGAGCAGGATAAGCAATTTGCTCGCTTTGCAGATTATCTCAGAACTCTTGAAATAAAGATTCCGTTTGCAGAGCCACTTGAGAAAATACCTTCTTATGCAAAGTTCATGAAAGAGATCTTGAGTCATAAGAAGGATTGGAGAGAAACTGAAAGAGTTTTCCTCACTGAAGAATGCAGTGCAGTCATTCTGAAAAGCTTTCCAGAAAAGCTTAAAGATCCCGGAAGCTTTCTGATACCATGCATATTAGAGGGTAATTGCACCAAGACAGCCTTATGTGATCTTGGGGCAAGCATCAACCTAATACCTGCATCCACTATCAGAAAGCTTGGTTTAACTGAAGAAGTTAAACCAACCCGGATATGTCTCCAACTTGCTGATGGCTCCATTAAATACCCATCAGGCGTGATTGAGGACATGATTGTCAGGGTAGGGCCATTCGCCTTTCCCACTGACTTTGTAGTGCTGGAAATGGAGGAGCACAAGAGTGCTACTCTCATCCTAGAAAGACCTTTCTTAGAAACTGGACGAACTCTCATTGATGTCCAAAAGGGGGAAGTCACCCTGAGAGTCAATGAGGATGAGTTTAAGTTGAATGCTATCAATGCCATGCAGCATCCAGACACACCAAAAGACTGCATGAAAGTTGATCTTATTGACTCTTTGGTAGAGGAGATCAACATGGCTGAGAATCTCGAATCAGAGTTGGAAGATATCTTTAAAGATGTTCAGCCTAATCTTGAGGATTCAGAGGAATTGAAAGAGCCTCTGAAATTTCCTCAGGAAGAGGAAAAACCTCCTAAACCCGAGATCAAACCATTACCACCATCCCTGAAATATGCATTTCTGGGAGAAGGTGACACTTTTCCAGTGATCATACGCTCTGCTTTAAATCCACAGGAAGAGGAAGCGCTAATTCAAGTGCTAAGGACACACAAGACAGCTCTTGGGTGGTCCATAGGTGACCTTAAGGGCATAAGCCCAGCTAGATGCATGCACAAGATCTTATTAGAGGACAATGCTAAGCCAGTAGTTCAACCACAGAGGCGTCTAAATCCAGCCATGAAGGAAGTGGTGCAGAAAGAGGTCACCAAATTACTAGAGGCTGGGATTATTTATCCTATTTCTAATAGCCCCTAGGTGAGCCCTGTCCAAGTTGTCCCCAAAAAGGGAGGCATGACAGTGGATCATAATGAAAAAAATGAACTGGTTCCTACAAGAACAGTTACAGGGTGGCGCATGTGTATTGACTATAGAAGGCTTAATACAGCCACCAGAAAGGATCATTTTCCTTTATCATTCATAGACCAGATGCTAGAAAGACTAGCAGGTCATGATTATTACTGTGTTTTGGATGGCTATTCAGGCTACAACCAAATTGCAGTAGATCCCCAGGATCAAGAGAAAACAGCATTCACATGTCTATCTGGAGTGTTTGCTTACAGAAGGATGCCATTTGGGCTGTGTAATGCACCTGCAACCTTTCAGAGATGCATGCTCTCTATTTTCTCTGATATGGTGGAAAATTTTCTGGAAATCTTCATGGATGACTTCTCAGTATATGGAGACTCATTCAGCTCCTGTCTTGATCACCTGACACTGGTTTTGAAAAGATGCCAAGAGACCAACCTGGTTTTAAACTGGAAAAAATGTCACTTTATGGTGACTGAAGGGATTGTCCTTGGACATAAAATTTCAAACAAGGGAATAGAGGTGGATCAAGCTAAAATAGAAGTAATTGAAGAATTACCACCACCTGCCAATGTTAAGGCAATCAGAAGCTTTCTGGGGCATGCAAGATTCTATAGGAGGTTTATAAAGGATTTTTCAAAAATTGCAAAACCTCTAAGCAACCTGCTAGCTGCTGACATGCCATTTTTGTTTGACACAGAGTACCTGCAGGCGTTTAAAACTCTGAAAGCTAAGTTGGTCACAGCACCAGTTATTTCTGCACCAGACTGGACATTACCATTCGAATTAATGTGTGATTCCAGTGATCACGCCATTGGTGCAGTACTGGGGCAGAGGCATGACAAGCTTCTGCATGTCATTTATTATGCTAGCCGTGTTTTAAATGATGCCCAGAAAAATTACACAACCACAGAAAAGGAATTACTTGTAGTGGTCTATGCCATTGACAAGTTTAGATCATACTTGGTAGGATCAAAAGTGATTGTGTACACTGACCATGCTTCTCTTAAATATCTACTCACAAAGCAGGATTCAAAACCCAGGCTTATAAGATGGGTGTTGCTTCTGCAAGAATTTGATATAGAAATAAGAGACAGAAAAGGGACAGAGAACCAAGTGGCTGATCATCTGTTCCGGATAGAGCCAATAGAAGGGGCGTTCCCCCCTCTCTTGAGATCTCTGAAACCTTTTCGGATGAGCATTTATTCGCCATTCAGGAAACACCATGGTTTGCAGACATAGCAAACTATAAAGCTGCAAGGTTCATACCCAAGGAGTACAGCAGGCAACAAAAGAAAAAATTAATTACTGATGCAAAGTACTACTTGTGGGATAAACCCTATCTCTTTAAGAGATGTGCAGACGGAATAATCCGTAGGTGTGTGCCTAGAGAAGAAGCACAGAAGATCTTATGGCATTGCCATGGATCACAATATGGAGGCCATTTCGGAGGTGAGCGAACAGCCACCAAGGTCCTCCAATGTGGCTTCTACTGGCCTACCCTATATAGAGTTTCCCGAGAGTTTGTACATAATTGTGACAGCTTCCAAAGAGCTGGTAATCTGCCTCATGGTTACGCCATGCCTCAACAAGGAATCCTGGAGATTGAGTTGTTTGATGTATGGGGAATTGACTTCATGGGACCTTTCCCACCATCATACTCAAACACTTATATTCTAGTGGCAGTCGATTATGTATCAAAATGGGTAGAGGCCATTGCCACACCCACTAATGATACTAAGACAGTGCTGAAGTTCCTCCAGAAATATATCTTCAGCAGGTTTGGTGTCCCTAGAGTACTAATTAGTGATGGGGGCATTCACTTCTGCAATAAACAGCTCTGCCATGGTCCGGTATGGGATTAGCCACAAGGTGGCCACTCCATATCATCCACAGACAAATGGGCAAGCTAAAGTTTCTAATAGAGAACTAAAAAGGATCCTGGAACGGACTATAAGTACCCGTAGAAAGGATTAGGCACGGAGCTTGGATGATGCTCTGTGGGCTTACAGAACAGCATTCAAGACTCCTATAGGGACCTCTCGGTACCAACTAGTGTATGGTAAGGCTTGTCACTTGCCCGTGGAACTGGAGCATAAGGCATACTGGGAAACCAGATTCCTAAACTTTGATGCCAAATTAGCTGGAGAAAAAAGATTGCTCCAGCTGAATGAGCTAGAGGAATTCAGATTCACTGTTTTCGAAAATGCCAAGCTTTATAAAGAGAAATAAAAAAGGTGGCATGACAGAAAGCTGTCATCTAGAATCTTTGAACCAGGACAAAAGGTTCTACTGTTTAACTCTAGGCTCAGGCTATTCCCCGGGAAACTGAAATCCCAGTGGAGGGGACCATATATGATTACAAGTGTATTGCCATATGGTTATGTGGAGCTTCAAGACATTGATTCTGATAAGAAGTTTGTTGTTAATGGACAGAGAATCAAGCACTATCTTGAAGGCAATGTTGAACAAGAGTGCTCAAGGCTGAAGATAGATTAAAAGCTCAGCAAGGTCCAGCTAAAGACAATAAAGAAGCGCTTGCTGGGAGGCAACCCAACCATTGGCAAAACTTTTTCTGTTGTTTTGCCTTATTCTTGATTTTATTTGTTTATATAAAGTTCACTATTAATAAGGTAAAGATTCAATTGCATAGGTTAACATGGTTATAGAAGGATTCAACACTCAAAACAGAGAAAAAGAGCTCACTGGCAAGAAAACGCCAGTAAGAGGCACAACTGGGCGTTAAACGCCCAAAAGGAGCATCTACTGGGCGTTTAACGCCAGTAATAATAGCCATCTGGGCGTTAAACGCCAGAAGGAAGCAGCTTCTGGGCGTTTAACGCCAGATTGACAGCATCTTGGGCGTTCAGAAAAATGCCCAGTGACAAAGGAGTTCCTGGCGTTCAACGCCAGAAAGAAGCAACAGCTGGGTGTTGAACCCCTAGGAGAAGCAGCATTTGGGCGTTAAACGCCCAAAACATGCAGCATTTGGGCCTTTAACGCCAGGATGGTGGGGAGGAGGTAGATTCGTTTTTATTTCACATTTTTTTATTTTAATTTTAATTTTCATGTTTCAATTCATGATTTCTTGCATAAACATGTTACAAACCCTAATTTCTAAAAACCCTATTTTAAAAATATCAAATGTATCTTAATTCATAAACACAAATTCTTTTTCAGTCCAATCCAACTCTTTTTCAAATTTTCCAAAACAAATCTATCTCTTTTCCTTCTAAAATCTTTTCAACTCATCAATATCTTTTTCAAATCTCCACATTATCTTGTTCAAAATCCAAATTTATCTTTTTCAAATATCTTTCATATCTTTTCAATTTTAAATCACATCTTTTCATATCATACTTATTTTTTATAAATCATATCTTCTATCTTATCTTTTTAAAATTTTCGAAAACCCACCCCCTCCCTTTTAAATCCACATTCGGCCTCCCTCCTCTCATCCACCATTCGACACTAGCTCTCCTTCTATCCCTCTCCTTTCTTTTCTTTTGCTTGAGGACAAGCAAACCTCTATGTTTGGTGTGTTTATCCGTGATCACTAAATTATACCTACTAAGATCATGGCTCCTAAAGGAAAACAACCCACTCCAAGAGGCAAGAAAGAGAGTATTCCAAAACCACTTTGGAATCAAGGGAAGTTATTAACCAAAGAACATTCAGACCATTACTACAAAATAATGGGTCTAAGATCAGTGATCCCGGAAGTCAAGTTCGATCTAAAAGAAGATGAATATCTGGAGATCCAAGAGCAGATTTGTAACAGGAACTGGGAAGTCCTAGCTAATCCTGAAACAAAAGTGGGAAGGAATATGGTTCAGGAGTTCTACGTTAATCTGTGGCAAACAGACAGGCAAAGAATATCTGGAACTGCCCTCTATGACTATCGGACTATGGCCAAAGAAAAGATTATTCACATCCACCCTGACAAAATTAGGGAGATCTTTAAGGTACCTCAGCTGAACGATGACCCAGACTCCTTCAATAGGAGAATGATGAGAACAAACAAGGGCCTGGATAAGATTCTAGAGGATATATGCATCCCTGGAGCCAGGTGGACCACCAGCAGCAAGGGTGTCCCAAATTAACTCAAGAGAGAAGATCTCAAACCAGTCGCCAGAGGATGGCTGGACTTCATTGGGCGTTCTATATTGCCCACTAGCAACCGTTCTGAAGTCACCGTTAAAAGAGCAGTGATGATCCATTGCATTATGTTGGGAAAAGAAGTGGAAGTTCATCAACTGATTCCATCTGAATTTTACATACTTGCAAACAAGAACTCCAAAGATGCCAGGTTGGCTTATCCAAGCCTAATCTCTATGCTCTGCAAAGATGCTGGAGTAAGAATGGGAATAACGGAGTACATCTCAGTGGAGCAACCAATCACTAAAACCACAATGGAAAAACAACAAGTGCAGGATGACCCCATCAAGAGGAGGGCGCAAGAATTTCTCTCGGAAGTCCCTCAATTTGAATATTGGGAACAGCTTGAAGCATCTGTTACCAAGTTGCAAGAATCTATGGACCAAATAACGGAAGAACAGCAAAATCAAAACAGTATGCTCTGCAAACTGCTCAGGGAACAAGAAGAGCAAGGGCGTGACTTAAAGGAACTAAAGCGTCAGAAGTTATCTCTTGAAGGACCAAGCACTCCACAGACTAGAGGAACATCCACATCCCAAACTCAAGGTTGTTGAGCTCTAATCTTAGTCTTAACTCTGTGATAATTGTTCTTATTTGAGTTTTACCTTAGAAGTTATAGTAGTAATTAGTAGTTATTTTATCTCCAATTAAGCTATAATTTATTTTTCTCATCATCATTAAACATGAATAAAATGGAAGATTTTCTTTAGAATAAGGAGGCAATATTTTTCGAGTTTTTAATAAAAGAAATTCTAATTAATTACATGTGGTGAAATTGCTTTCTGCCTTCTGAATGAATGCCTGAACAGAGCATATGTCTTTGGAATTTGATGTTCTTGAATGTTAAATATGTTGGCTCTTGAAAGAATGATGAACATGAGACATGTTATTGATAATCTGAAAAATCATAAAAATGATTCTTGAAGCAAGAAAAAGCAGTGAATACAAAGCTTGCAAAAAAAAAAAAGCAAGCAGAAAAAGCCAATAGCCCTTAAAACCAAAAGGCAAGGGTAATAAAAAGGATCCAAGGCTTTGAGCATCAGTGGATAGGAGGGCCTAAAGGAATCAAATCCTGGCCTAAGCGGCTAAACCAAGCTGTCCCTAACCATGTGCTTGTGGCGTGAAGGTGTCAAGTGAAAATTTGAGACTGAGCGGTTAAAGTCAAGGTCCAAAGTAAAAAGAAGAGTGTGCTTAAGAACCCTGGACACCTCTAATTGGGGACTTTAGCAAAGCTGAGTCACAATTTGAAAAGGTTCACCCAATTATGTGTCTGTGGCATTTATGTCTCTGGTGGTAATATTGGAAAACAAAGTGCTTAGGGCCACGGCCAAGACTCATAAAAGTAGATGTGTTCAAGAATCAACATACTGAAATAGGAGAATCAATAACACTATCTGAATTCTAAGTTCCTATAGATGCCAATCATTCTGAGCTTCAATGGATAAAGTGAGATGCCAAAACTGTTTGGAAGCAAAAAGCTACTAGTCCCGCTCATTTAATTAGAATCTGAGCTTTACTCAAAAACTCTGAGATATTATTGCTTCGTGACTTATTTGTATTCTATTTTATTTGTCTAGTTTCTTGGGGACAAGCAACAGTTTAAGTTTAGTGTTGTGATGAGCGGATATTTTATACGCTTTTTGGGGTTAATTTCATGTAGTTTTAAGGATGTTTTAGTTAAGTTTTTAGTATATTTTCATTAGTTTCTAGGAAAAATTCATATTTCTGGACTTTACTATGAGTTTGTGTGTTTTTCTGTAATTTCAGATATTTTCTGGCTGAAATTGAGGGAGCTGAGCAAAAATCTGATTCGGGCTGAAAAAGGACTGCTGATGCTGTTGGATTTTGACCTCTCTGCATTCGGAGTGGATTTTATGGAGCTACAGAAGTCCAATTGGTGCGCTTCTAATTGCGTTGGAAAGTAGACATCCACGGCTTTCTAGCAATATATAATAGTCCATACTTTGCTCAAGGATAGATGACATAAACTGGCGTTCAACGCCAGTTCCATGTTGCAGTCTGGCGTCCAGCGCCAGAAACAGGTTACAAGTTGGAGTTCAACGCCAGAAACAGGTTACAACCTAGCGTTGAACGCCCAAAACAGCCCAGGCACATGAGAAGCTTAAGTCTCAGCCCCAGCACACACCAAGTGGGCCCCAAAAGTGGATTTCTGCATTACCTATCATAGTTTACTCATTTTTTGTAAACCTAGGTTACTAGTTTAGTATTTAAACAACTTTTAGAGATTTATTTGGTATCTCATGACATTTTAGATCTGAACTTTGTAATCTCTGATGGCATGAGTCTCTAAACTCCATTGTTGGGGGTAAGGAGCTCTGTTGTGTTTCGATGAATTAATGTAACTATTTCTGTTTTCCATTCAAACATGCGTGTTCCTATTTAAGATATTCATTCGCGCTTAATTATAAAGAAGGTGATGATCCGTGACCCTCATCACCTTCCTCAATCCATGAACATGTGCCTGACAACCACCTCCGTTCTACATCAGATTGAATGAGTATCTCTTAGATTCCTTAATCAGAATCTCTGTGGTATAAGCTAGATTGATGGCAGCATTCATGAGAATCCAGAAAGTCTAAACCTTGTCTGTGGTATTCTGAGTAGGATTCTAGGATTGGATGGCTGTGACGAGCTTCAAACTCGCGAGTGTCGGGCGTAGTGACAGACGCAAAAGGATCAATGGATCCTATTCCAGCATGAGTGGGAACCGACAGATGATTAGCCGTGTAGTGACAGCGCATGTTGACCCTTTTCACTGAGAGGATGGATGGTAGCCATTGACAACGGTGATCCACCAACACACATCTTGCCATGGAAGGAACTTTGCACTTTTGCATGCATGAGGAAAGAGGAATACAAGAGAAAAGCTAAAATTCAGAAGACAAAGCATCTCCGAACCCCAACATATTCTCCATTACTGCATAACAAGTAACCTTTAATTCATGCTCTCTTGTTCATTTGCAAGTCAACTGATAACCACAAATTAATATCCTAACTAAGAGTTGCAAGATAACCATAGCTTGCTTCAAACCAACAATCTCCGTGGGATCGACCCTTACTCACGTAAGGTATTACTTGGACGACCCAATGCACTTACTGGTTAGTGGTACGAGTTGTGATTCACAATTCATGCACCAATGCTCCATTCAGAAAGCATGTCAGAAGGACATCTTTTGATCAATTACTTGTATCTTTCCCATGCTTCATAGAGGGATTCTCCTTCCTTCTGTCTGAAGGTTTGGACTTCCACTCTAAGCTTGCTCAATTTTTGAGGTGGAAAGAACTTTGCCAAGAAGGCATTGACTAGCTTTTCCCAAGAGTTCAGGCTTTCTTTAGGTTGTGAATCCAACCATGTCCTAGCTCTGTCTCTTACAGCAAAAGGAAAAAGCATAAGTCTGTAGACTTCAGGGTCAACCCCATTGGTCTTGACAGTGTCACAGATTTGCAAGAATTTAGCTAAGAACTGATGAGGATCTTCCAATGGAAGTCTATGAAACTTGCAATTCTGTTGCATTAGAGAAACTAATTGAGGCTTAAGCTCAAAGTTGTTTGCTCCAATGGCAGGGATTGAGATGCTTCTCCCATAGAAGTCGGGAGTAGGTGCAGTAAAGTCACCAAGCACCTTCTTTGCATTGTTAGCATTGTTGTTTTCGACTGCCATGGTTTCTTCTTCCTTGAAAAGCTCTGTTAGGCCCTCTAGAGAGAATTGTGCTTTAGCTTCTCTTAGCTTTCTCTTCAAGGTCCTTTCAAGTTCAGGATCAGCTTGAACAAGTATGCCCTTATCTTTGTTCCTGCTCATATGAAAGAGAAGAGAACAAGAAAGTAAAAAATCATCTATGTCACAGTATAGAGATTCCTTGAGGTGTCAGAGAAAAAGAAGAATAGAAAGAGGAGGTAGATAGAAGAGAATTCGAACTTATCAAGAGGGATAGAGTTCGAATTACACCTTGAGGGGGAGTTTTAGTCCCTTAAATAGAAGGATGTGAGAAGAGGGGAAGAATTTTTGAAAATAAATTAAAAAGATTTTGAAATAATAAAAAGAAATTTGAAAATTTGATTGAGATTTTCGAAAATTAAGATTGGGAAAGAAATTAAGTGATTTTTGAAAAAGATTTAGAAATTAGAAATAAAAAAGATATGATTGAGAGTTAATTTTGAAAAAGATGTTATTGAAAAGATATGATTGAGAAGATATGATTGAAAATCAATTTAAAAAAAAGAAAGTTTTAAAATTAAAGTTGATTACTTGACTAACAAGAAATTAAAAGATATGATTCTTAAAATTTAAAATTTGATCCTTTCTTAATAGGCAAGTAACAACTTGAAAATTTTGAAGTAAATTATTAATTATAGCAAGGATTTTCGAAAATTATATAAAAAAATGGAAAGTAATTGATTTTGAAGAGATATGATTGAAAAGATATGATTTAAAAAAGATTTGATTTTGAAAAATTATGAAAATTTGAAAAAGATTTGAATTAAAAACAAAATCTTCTCTCTAGTGTCATCCTGGCGTTAAACGCCCAGAATGGCATCCATTCTGGCGTTTAACGCCCAAAATGATACCTTTTCGGGCGTTAAACTCCCAGCCAGGTACCCTGGCTGGCGTTTAAACGCCAGTTTTCCTTCTTCACTGGGCGTTTTGAACGCCCAGCTTTTTCTGTTTAATTCCTCTGCTGAATGTTCTGAATCTTCAATTCTCTGTATTATTGACTTGAAAAGACATAGTTTTGAGAATTTTTTTTTTTGAATTTTTCAATGATGAGAAACAATCAAAATATAATTAATCTTAGGAAACTCAAATCAAACAAACAATGCATGCAGGACACCAAACTTAAAAATTTTCATATAAGAGACACTAACAAATTGAGAATGCATATGAGAAACAACAAAACACACAAAATAAGAGAATTTAAAGATCAGAGCAATGAAATCATCAAGAACAACTTGAAGATTAATGAAGAACATAATGCATGTTTTCGAAAAATGCAAGAAGAATAAAGACATGCAATTGACACCAAACTTAAAAATTGATACTAGAATCAAACAAGAAACATAAAATATTTTTGATTTTTATGATTTTATAAATTTTTTTTTTTGTGATTTTTCGAAAATTGAGTGAAAAGAAAATAAAGTGATTCAAAACTTTTAATAAGAATTCCAGGAATCATGCAATGTTAGTCTAAAGCTTTAGTCTAAAAAGATTAGACATGGTTGGCCAAGCTTCAGCAGGACATTACATTCAGCAGCTAAATTGATGAGAATCAATAAGCTTTTGTGATGATAAGAGCATCACCTTGAAACTCTAGAATTCATTCTTAAAAATTCTAAAAAATAAAAAGAAAAGTACCTAATCTAAGCAACAAGATGAACCGTCAGTTGTCCAAACTCGAACAATCCCCGGCAACGGCGCCAAAAACTTGGTGCACGAAATTGTGATCATCAACAATGGCACCAAAGGACTTGGAGCTCTCAAACGTGAATCACACTTTGTCACAATTCCGCACAACTAACCAGCAAGTGCACTGGGTCGTCCAAGTAATAAACCTTACGTGAGTAAGGGTCGATCCCACGGAGACTGTCGGCTTGAAGCAAGCTATGGTCACCTTGTAAATCTCAGTCAGGCGAATTCAGATTGTGATGGAGAATTGATAATTGAAAGATAAATAAAACATAAAATAAAGATAGAGATACTTATGTAATTCTTCGGTTGGAATTTCAGATAAGCGTATGAAGATGCTTTGTTCCTCCTGAACCTCTGCTTTCCTATTGCCTTCTTCCAATCATTCATACTCCTTTCCATGGCAAGCTTTATGTTGGGCATCACCATTGTCAATGGCTACTTCCCGTCCTCTCAGTGAAAACGTTCCAAATGCGCTGTCACCGCACGGCTAATCATCTGTCGGTTCTCGATCATGCTGGAATAGGATCCATTGATCCTTTTGCGTCTGTCACACGCCCAACAATCGCGAGTTTGAAGCTCGTCATAGTCATCCCTTCCCAGATCCTACTCAAAATACCATAGACAAGGTTTAGACGTTTCGGATCTCAGGAATGACCGCCAATAATTCTAGCATATACCACGAAGGTTCCAATCTTAGATTAGAAACCCAAGAGATACACATTCAAGCTTGTTTTCATGTAGAACGGAAGTGGTTGTCAGTCACGCGTTCATAGGTGAGAATGCATATCTTGGAGAAGAAATAGACTTGAGTTGAATAGAAAAACAATAGTAATTGTATTAATTCATGAAGAACAGCAGAGCTCCACACCTTAATCTATGGTGTGTAGAAACTCCACCGTTGAAAATACAAAAGTGATAATGGTGTAAGCATGGCTGAATGGTTAGCCCCCAAGGTCTAGGGACTATACGTCCAAAAGATCTCTCTAATACAATAGCAAAAGGTCCTATTTATAGAGAACTAGTAGCCTAGGGTTTACAGAAATCAGTAATTAATGCAGAAATCTTCTTCCGGGTCCACTTGGTGTGTGCTTGGGCTGAGCATTGAAGCTTCCATGTGTAGAGACTTTTTTTGGAGTTAAATGCCAGCTTTTGTGCCAGTTTTAGAGTTAAACGCCAGAATTCTTGAGCTGACTTGGAACGCCTGTTTGGGCCATCAAATCTCGGTAAAGTATGGACTATTATATATTGCTAGAAAGCCCAGGATGTCTACTTTCCAACGCAATTGAGAGCGCGCCAATTGGGCTTTTGTAGCTCCAGAAAATCCACTTCGAGTGCAGGGAGGTCAGAATCCAACAGCATATGCAGTCCTTTTTCAGCCTCGGAATCAGATTTTTGCTCAGGTCCTTCAATTTCAGCCAGAAAATACCTGAAATTACAGAAAAACACACAAACTCATAGTAAAGTCCAGAAGATTGATTTTTATTTAAAAAGTAATAAAAATATAATAAAAACTAATTAAAATATACTAAAAACATACTAAAAACAATGCCAAAAAGCGTATAAATTATCCGCTCATTAAACCTCCACTTCATTTCTCTGCATAATACAATGGATCATGACTTCTCTTTTGAGGGTAACCTCAGAGCGGTTACTGGTGGGCAATATGGAACTCCCAATGAAGTCCAGCCAGCCTCTGGCGACTGGTTTGAGATCCCCTCTCTTGAGTTGATTTGGGACACCCTTTGTGTTGGTTGTCCACTTGGTTCCAAGGATGCATATATCCTTCAGAATTTGGTCTAAGCGCTTATCTGATCTCACCATTCTCTTACTGAAGGAATCCAGATCATCTTGTAGTTGCTGCAGCTTGAAGACCTCTCTTATTTTTTCAATGTGGAAGTAAATAGCTTTCCCTCTGACCATGGTTTTAAAGGTGTAAAAGGTGATTCTGGCCCTTCTCTGCCTATCTGTTTGTCACACATTTGCATAGAATTCCTGAACCATGTTTCTTCCCACCTTTGTCTCAGGATTAGTGACGTTGAGATTTTTGTCAGTAAAGAATTTTATAAAAACAGTCGCGTTGCAGATATAGTCTCTAAACCAACAGAAATCCCTTCGTACAAACGTTTTGGTTGTCACAAATAACAAACCCCTTTGAAATTGATAACCGAGTATTTAAACCTCAGGTCGTCTTCTCAAGGAATTGCAGGGAAGTATGTTCTTATTATTGGTTATGAAGATTGTAAATTGGGGGTTTTGGAAGTAAGGAGGGAATATGTTATATGACAAGTAAAATAAAATAATAATAATAAAATCTCTTGGCAAGGTATAAGAAATTGGAAGTCTAGACTTAGTTATCCTTATCAATAATAATGAAAGTTGAATCTTAATTCCACTTAGTTGACCTTTACTAAAGCAAAGGAAAGTCAAGGGACAAATTGGTTTGATCTTCGAATCCTATTTATTTCCTAAGAAAAGATTGGGATTATTGAAGTTCAACTTAATTGGCAAGATAACAATTATCAATTATACTGTTAAATTGGATAACTCCTGAGTTACTGATTTCTTAACCAAAACCAAACGGGGAAAAGTAAATCTACTGGAATAAAAATGCCTTCAGATGAGAAGCAATAATCATGTAAATAAAAGAAAGCAATATTAAACTGAAATACCTCAAATTGCATTAACAAAAGAACTTAAACCTGACACAGATGTTCATAAATTATATTGAAAAAATAAATAAAAGAACATTGAACCTGGGATTGAGAGTTACTCCTAAAACTAAGAGAAATCCTAAATCCTAATCCTAAGAGAGAGGAGAGAACCTCTCTCTCTAAAAACTACATCTAAAACTAAAATTGTGAATATGAAAGCCTGTTCATGAATGGATGCATTTTCCCACTTTATAGCCTCTAATCTGTGTTTTCTAGGCCGAGAACTGGGTCAGAAACAGCCCAGAATTCGCTGGTTGCGAATTCAAACACGCTGATTTTCATCACTGCGACGAGGCCGCATGGGTCACACGGTCGCGTCACCTAGCGTCAGGGCAACTATGGCATATTATATATCAAATTGAAGCCCCGGATGTTAGCTTTCCAACGAAACTAAAACCGCATCGTTTGGACCTCTGTAGCTAAAGTTATAGCCGTTCGAGTGCGAAGAGGTCAGGCTGGACAGCTTAGCAATTTCTCTAACTTCTTGTATTCCTTCCACTTTTGCATGCTTCCTTTCCATCCTCTGAGCCATTCCTGCCCTGTAATCTCTGAACTCACTTAACACACATATCAAGGCATCTAATGGTAATAAGAGAGTATTAAACATAGGGAACTTAAGACCAAAGAAGCATATTTTCAATCAAAGCACATAATTAGGAAGGCAAATGTAAAACCATGCAAATAGTATGAATAAGTGGGTAAAGAGTTGATAAAATCTACTCAATTTAGTACAAGATAAACCATAAAATAGTGGTTTATCAACTTCCCCACACTTAAACATTAGCATGTCCTCATGCTAAGCTCAAGAGAAGCTATAAAGATGAAGAGGAATGTAAGAAAGTATGAAATGCAGCCTATCTATATGAATGCAACTACATGCAAAATGATTCTACCTACTTAGTTAAAAGTAAACAAATCCTTCAAGAAGAAATATGAACTGGATTTCACTAATTCAAATCATGAAAATGAAGTACAAATAGACTTGCAAGAAGAAAATAACTCATGAAAGCAGGGAACAAGGAATTGAGCATCGAACCCTCACTGGTAGTGTATACACTCTAATCACTCAAGTGTTTTAGGTTCGATTCTCTCAATTCTCCACTAACCTTGCTTTCTAAGGCTTGCTCTTCATCTAACAATCAACATAAATTTAATGCATAGATACACATATCAATAGGTCTTTTAAGGGTTGTAATGGGGTTAGGGTCAAGGTAGGATTGTATTTGGTCAAGTGGACTAAAATCTGAATCCTTAATTAACTTAAACTTTCCACCTAACTTTAGACAATCCATGTAATCATAATACCACATCTAACTATCCATTAATCATGTTTTCCACATATTCATGCATTCTAATTTCAAGTACAGTACATATGCATTGCTTTCACCATTTACTTTGGGGCATTTTGTCCCCTTTTTGCTTAATTGCTCTTCTCTTTTCTTTTTAACTTTATATATATTTTCTTTTAGGGTAAAGTACTAAATTGGTCCCCTAGGTTTGGGCGTAATTCTGTTTTGGTCCTTAAGGTTTAAAGTGTTCTATTTGAATCCAAAACGTTTTCATTTAGCATCAATTTAGTCCCACAGTGAGGTCAAAATTAAATAATTAACAAAATGTCCTACATAACAACAGTTCAAGAACAAAATCGATAATTTGGAGAACAAGTACAAGCTCCAGAGGCATAAAATCAACCATTGATACATCAATACATTTATTTATTATTTTTTATAATATAAATAAAATATTTTCTATAAAACTAAAGAAAATGATAAATAAATGTATTGATGCATCAATGGTTGATTTTGTGCCTCTAGAGCTTGTACTTGTTCTCCAGATTATCGATTTTGTTCTTGAACTGTTGTTATGTAGGACATTTTGTTAATTATTTAATTTTGACCTCACTGTGGGACTAAATTGATGCTAAATGAAAACGTTTTGGATTCAAATAGAACACTTTAAACCTTAAGGACCAAAACAGAATTACGCCCAAACCTAGGGGACTAATTTAGTACTTTACCCTTTCTTTTATTTTTCTCAATGCATATGATTAAGATATTGAATGCATGAATCATGTTCTAAACATTTCTTTCACATAAAGATATATAATACCCAATTCTTAAACCAATTGTTTCCAAATCCACTTTTCCCCACACTTAATTCATGAGCACTTTCACTAGTTTAAGCTAACCAAGGATTCAAATTAAGGACATTATTGTTTTTTGCTTAGAGTTAATGATGTGCTAAAGTAAAGAACAAAGGGGTAAAATAGGCTCAAATTGGTTTGCAAAGGATAATGAAAGGTAAGGCCATATGTGTATGTAAGCTTAGTGAAACAAAGGCCTCAATCATGTAAGTGCATGCATACATCAAACCATGGAAATATAGAATTAAGCAAGACAAAGATCACAATTTCAGAGAGAAAAATACACACCAAAAATAAATTATTGGTTGATAAAATGCAACCAATTCAAATAGGCTCAAAAAATCTCTCAGGTTTTGTGTGTTCGAGCTCTAAACCATGTTCCAGTATAATATTTCTTCAAACAAGTGTAATATTAAATTTTATTCAAATTAGTGAAATGCTCTAAAGGGTTTCTTGAAAAAGAAAATATTACTTCAACCAAGTGGTAAAATATGCACAAAAATCAAACAAACATGCAAATGCAACAACTAACAAGGAAAATAAAACATTGGTGTTTGAGAAGGAAATACTAACCCATGGAGATCGGTATCGACCTCCCCACACTTAAAGATTGCACCGTCCTCGGTGCATGCTGAGATGTGCAGGTAGACGGGTTGTTCCAACTGATGTTTTTCTTCAAGGATTGTGCAGATAGACTTGTTTGTCTCCCTTTTAGAAGTTTCTCCTTTTTTTCGTCTTTGGTGGCCAGCCTGAAAGAAGAGAAAAAGGAAGAAAAGTAACCCAAAAATAAAGATAGAAAATAAATAAAATATGGGTGTTAATGCCAGATAATAAGGGTCTCAATTACATGGTAGCTACAACATGCAAGTGAGAAAACAGTAGAAGTACATGGCAAAGCAAGAGTGCAAAAATTTGCAACAATGGGAAAGAGAGTGCAAGATAATATAAATTCATGTCAATGCAAAATTAATACAAATATCATAAAAGATTAGCATTGACTTAAACAATATTACCCAATAGTGTAAAACAAGTCACTGAGTACCAAAATAATACCAGAAAAGACACAACAGTTGAATATGAACAAGTAACACCAATGGAAAAATAATAAATTTAGAAAAGAAAATAAAAATTAAAATATGCACAAAATTAAAATGCAATGAATGAAAGTATGCAAATAAATAAAATAAAATAAAATAAAAGATAAGAAGAATGAGAAGGGAAAGAAGGGAAGAAGAAGTAAGTAAGAAAGGAAGGAGGAAAAATTAGGATTGGGGGAGAAAAGATAAGATATTTGGCAAATTAGGATAAGCTGTGCGGCGCAAGCGACGCGGTCGCGTGGGGTACGTGGTCGCGCGGCTTGCGCTTAAACTGATTGACGCAGTCGCGTCGGTCACACGGTCGCGTGACCCATTTTATGCTACTGGCGCGAGGGCAGCCTCGCTCTCGCACAACTCTCTGTTCAAAAATCATTAATTGCCAAATATTGGGTGACGCGATCGCATGGGGCATGCGATTGTGCGAGTGGCCACTTAGTAGGATATGACGCGGCCGCGTGCAGATGGACTGCGCGTCCAGCGCCAGTCCAGCACCACTCTAGCACAACTTTCGGCTGTGCACCATTATTACGTCGAAATCCTGGTCACGCGGCTGCGTGGGGCACGCGGTCGCGTGGGAGGCCATTATTCCCATATGACGTAGTCGCATCAGCGATGCGGTCGCGTGGGACGATTTGTGCCATTGGCACACCTCCAGCCACGCTCTCGCGTGACTTTCTGTTCGTTTTCTTTTCTTCCCATTGCACTGGCGACGCGGACGCGTCAGTGACGCTGCCGCGTCGCGTGCATTCTTTTTTTTTTAATTGCAATATACAGAATGCAATGCTTAATGTGAATGCTATGAAAACTTCCAGGTTCAATGAAAATTAAAATAAAATAAAAACAAACAACATGAAATAAAATTGAAAAAGAAACGATCATACCATGGTGGGTTGTCTCCCACCTAGCACTTTTAGTTAAAGTCCTTAAGTTGGACATTTGGTGAGCTCCCTGTTATGGTGGCTTGTGCTTGAACTCATCCAGGAATCTCCACCAATGTTTGTGATTCCAGTCCACCAATGTTTGTGATTCCAGTAACCTCCGGGGTCCCAAACTAGGCATGTAAAGCCCTTAAGAAGCTTCAAACAGATTCTTAGGCTCCCGGGGTGATAGATGTCAGAGCAGATTCCAGGATCCCAAACTTTGCTTTTACACCTATTTTTGTCGGGATCTGTATTTTTCCAGCTGGGTGATAAGTAATTTGAATTCTCACTGCAGCTACCAAACAGCTTCCTAGACCCATTCAATTGAGCTCTACACCAACCGTTGCGTTTAAACTTAAAGCTTCCAACCATAATAGACCTTGCAGGACAATTCTTACCACTGGTCATCTTTCTCTTACTCTGAATATTACAAAGAGCTCTAAGTTGACCATCCATCTCCAGTAGCCCATATTCAAGTGGAATTAGAAAGCTAAAGGATATGAATTTTACCCACTTGAATGTTGTGAAGGATGATGGCAACTTAGGGGGAGGTATTTTTAATGAAATTGCAAGCTCCACTCCCTTGTGCTCTTCTCTGATAATTACCACCTCTTTACAAGCTTCTTCAATTTCAACCTCTTCCTCTTGGTAGCTTTCTTCCAATTCAATATCCTCTTCATTGATTTCCAAGGGCATGGGAGGTTGTGATTCTTCTTCTTGAATCTCCACCTCTTGATCAACCTCTTCCAAGTCTTCAACTGTGATATGCCTTGGAGGTTGTACACCCTCCTCAACATCAATTTCAAATGTCTTGGAAGGGGGTTCTATGACTGGACTTTCTCATGGAGGTTCTGCATCTCCTAAGTCTTCAACCACTTCTTCTTCTTCAATAATTCCGGCTTCCTCTACTTGTTCCAGTACAAAGTCATGCTTCGTACTGTTCACTGGAGTTTCTAGTATCTCCTTCATGCTATGTTCTTCATTAGATTGTCCACATGAAGCCATGGGGGTTCCTTGAGTGTCCAAACGTCGGGAAGCTAATTGATTAATCGCTTGCACTAATTGACGAATGGTTGCCTGAAATCGATCCACTGTTTCCTTGAAACGATCCTTTGACTCTTGAAGCACTCGGCTTTCATAAATAGGATCATAGTGCTCTTGGATTGATGGATATGGAGATGGTGAATATTGAAGTGGTGGTTCTTGTGAGTAATTGGGTTGGAATTGGGGTGGTTCTATATATGGTTCATATGGCTCATAAGGTGGTTGGTATGGTGGTTGAGGGTTAGGGTCATATGGAGGTGAATGGCGGAAAGGGGCTTGTGAGTTTGGTGGTCCAAAGTTATGTTGAGGAGGGGGTTCATAGGCGTATGGTGGTGGTTGTTGATAATCAAAAGAGCGCTCACCATAGCCATTGCCTTGATATGCATCACAGAATGGTTGTTGATAGTCCATTGGAGGTGGTTGTTGCCATGAGGGTTGATTAAATCCTTGTGGCTCCTCCCATCTTTGATTCTTCCAACCTTGATGCCAGTTCTCATTATAGTTTCCATTCCTAACAACAATATTGGAATCAAACTTGAAGCGAGAGGGGTGAGAATTCATAGTAGCTAATAAAAAATTAAAAACAAAAATAAAAATAAATTTAAATTAAAAGGTTATCGAAATTTAAATTTTGAATTTGAAAATTAAATTTTGAAATTTGAATTTTGAAATAAGATAAGATAAGATTTTGAAAAAGATATGATTTTTGAAAAATTTTAAATGCAAATTTTGAAAATTCAATTAAAATAAAGAGAAAAGATATTTTTGAATTAAATGAGGAAAGAGAAAAACAATAAAATGACACCAATTTAAAATTTTTAGATCAAAATGAAGAAAACAATTAAGAATAACTTGAAGGTCAAGATGAACACGAAGAACAACTTGAAGATCAAGGTGAACACTAAGAAAAAAAAAATTTTGAAAAAAAATTTTTTTAATACTAAATAAAAACCAATAACCTCTTAATTTATGAAAAAGCAAAAAAAAAAATAAAAACAAATAAACAAGCAAAAAGTAAATATTTAAAATAACCAATAATAAGGCACACGTTTGCAATTCCCCGGCAACGGCGCCATTTTGACGTTGGAATTTTTGTCAGTAAAGAATTTTATAAAGACAGTCGCGTTGTAGATATAGTTTCTAAACCAACAAAAATCCCTTCGTACAAACGTTTTGGTTGTCACAAGTAACAAACCCCTTTGAAATTGATAACCGAGTATTTAAACCTCGGGTCGTCTTCTCAAGGAATTGCAGGGAAGTATGTTCTTATTATTGGTTTTGAAGATTGTAAATTGGGGGTTTTGGAAGTAAGGATGGAATATGTTATATGACAAGTAAAATAAAATAATAATAATAAAATCTCTTGGCAAGGTATAAGAAATTGGAAGTCCAGACTTAGTTATCCTTATCAATAATAATGAAAGTTGAATCTTAATTCCACTTAGTTGACCTTTACTAAAGCAAAGGAAAGTCAAGGGACAAATTGGTTTGATCTTCGAATCCTATTTATTTCCTAAGAAAAGATTGGGATTATTGAAGTTCAACTCAATTGGCAAGATAATAATTATCAATTATGCTGTTGAATTGGATAACTCCTGAGTTACTGATTTCTTAACCAAAACCAAAAGGGAAAAAGTAAATCTACTGGAATAAAAATGCCTTCAGATGAGAAGTAATAATCATGTAAATAAAAGAAAGAAACATTAAACTAAAATACCTTAAATTGCATTAACAAAAGAACTTAAACCTGACATGGATGTTCATAAATTAAATTGAAAAATAAATAAAAGAACATTGAACCTGGGATTGAGAGTTACTCCTAAAACTAAGAGAAATCCTAAATCCTAATCCTAAGAGAGAGGAGAGAACCTCTCTCTCTAAAAACTACATCTAAAACTAAAATTGTGAATATGAAAGCCTGTTCATGAATGGATGCATTCACCCACTTTATAGCCTCTAATATGTGTTTTCTGGGCCGAGAACTGGGTCAGAAACAGCCCAGAATTCTCTGGTTGCGAATTCAAACACGCTGATTTTCGTCACTGCGACGTGGCCGCATGAGTCACGCGGTCGCGTCGCCTAGCTTCAGGGAAACTATGGCATATTATATATTAAATCGAAGCCCCGAACGTTATCTTTCCAACGCAACTAGAACCGCGTCGTTTGGAATTCTGTAGCTAAAGTTATAGCCGTTCGAGTGCGAAGAGGTCAGGCTGGACAGCTTAGTAATTTCTCTAACTTCTTGTATTCCTTCCACTTTTGCATGCTTCCTTTCCATCCTCTGAGCCATTCCTGCCCTGTAATCTCTGAAATCTCTTAACACACATATCAAGGCATCTAATGGTAATAAGAGAGGATTAAACATAGGGAACTTAAGACCAAAGAAGCATGTTTTCAATCAAAGCACATAATTAGGAAGGCAAATGTAAAACCATGCAAATAGTATGAATAAGTGGGTAAAGAGTTGATAAAATCCACTCAATTGAGTACAAGATAAACCATAAAATAGTGGTTTATCAATTAGCTAGGATTTCCCAGCCCCTGTTTTGAATTTGCTATTCGATCTCTGGATATTCGTCTTCTTTCAGATTGAATTTAACTTCCAGGATCACTGATCTTAGACCCATTATTCTGTAGTAATGGTCTGAATGTTCTTTTGTTAAGAATTTCTCCTGATTCAAAGTGATTTTGGAATATTCTCTTTCTTTCCTCTTAAAGTGGTTTGTTTTCCTCTAGGAGCCATGACCCCAATGAGTCTTAGCTCAGTGATCACGTAAAATACAACACACCAAACTTAGAGGTTTGCTTGTCCTCAAGCAAAAGAAAAGAAAGGAGAGGAATAGAAGAAGAGGCAAGTTCAAATTGTGGAGGAGAGGGGAGGCCGAGTTTGGATTTATAAAGGAGGTGGTGGGTTTGAAAATTTTGAAAAAGATATGATAGAAGATATGATTTGTAAAAAGATAATTATGATATGCAAAAGATGAAATTTTAAATTTGAAAAGATAATAGGGGGATTTGAAAAAAATAGATTAAATTTTGAAAAGATAATATGATAATTTGAAAAAGATTTGAAAAGAATTTAAAAAGATAGATGAGTTTTTGAAAAAGATTTGAAACGGAATTAAGAGATATATGGATTCTGAAAAAGATTTTAAGAGGGGTTTAAGAAAAATGAAGAAAGATTTTTAGGATAAAGATTTTTTTGAATTTGAAATTGAAAGATGAGATTTTGTAACATGTTTATGCAAGAAATTGTGGATGAAATCATGAAGATTTAAAAAAATAGATTTGCAAAACAAAACTTTCTTCTCTCCACAATCCTGGCGTTAAACGCCCAACTGCTGCATGTTTTGGGCGTTTAACGCCCCTCTGTAGCCTCTTTTGGGCATTTAACGCCCAGCTGTTGCTTGTGGCTGGCATTAAACGCCAGAATCCTTTGTCACTGGGCATTTTTCTGAACGCCCAGGATGCTGTAAGTGTGGCGTTAAACGCCCAGAAAGGTATCATTACTGGCGTTAAACGCCCAGTAGATGCTTCTTTTGGGCGTTTAACGCCCAAATATACCTCTTACTGGCGTCTTCTTGCCAGTGAGCTCCTTGTCCCTGTTTTGTACTCTGAATCCTTCTGTAACCCTGTGAACTTATGCAATTGGTTTTTTACCTTGAAGATTATTGATGAGCGGATAATTTATACGCTTTTTGGCATTGTTTTTAGTATATTTTTAGTAGGATCTAGTTACTTTTAGGGATGTTTTTATTAGTTTTTATGTTAAATTCATATTTCTGGACTTTACTATGAGTTTGTGTGTTTTTCTGTGATTTCAGGTATTTTCTGGCTGAAATTGAGGGACTTGAGCAAAAATCAGATTCAGAGGTTGAAGAAGGACTACTGATGTTGTTGGATTTTGACCTCCCTGCACTCAAAGTGGATTTTCTAGAGCTACAGAACTCCAAATAGAGCGCTCTCAACGGTGTTGGAAAGTAGACATCCGGGGCTTTCCAGCAATATATAATAGTCCATACTTTGCCCAAGTTTAGATGACGCAAAAGGGCGTTGAACGCCAGTTCTACGCTGCAGTCTGGAGTTAAACGCCAGAAATACGTCACTAACTAGAGTTGAGCACCAAAAATACGTTACAACTTGGCGTTCAACTCTAAAAGAAGCCTCTGCACGTGTAAACTTCAAGCTCAGCCCAAGCACACACCAAGTGGGCCCCGGATGTGAATTTATGCATCAATTACTTACTTCTGTAAACCTAGTAGCTAGTCTAGTATATATAGAACTTTTTATCATTGTATTCACAGTCTTGGTTACTCCGGTTCCCCTCTGGGGCTGAGACCAATGAACTCCATTATCACTTATGTATTTTCAATGGTAGAGTTTCTGCACTCCATAGATTAAGGTGTGGAGCTCTGCTGTTCCTCATGATTTAATGCAAAGTACTACTGTTTTATATTCAATTGAACTTATTCCGCTTCTAAGATTTCCATTCGCACCCAAGAACATGATGAATGTGATGATTATGTGACGCTCATCATCATTCTCACTTATGAATGCGTGCCTGACAAACACTTCCGTTCTACATGCAAACAAGCTAGAATGAGTATCTCTTAGATATCTAATACAGAGGACCAAGTCCGAGATATTAGAATCTTCGTGGTATAAGTTAGAACCCATGGATGGCCATTCCTAAGATCCGAAAAGTCTAAACCTTGTCTGTGGTATTCCGAGTAGGATCTGGGAAGGGATGGTTGTGACGAACTTCAAACTCCCGAGTGTTGGGCGTAGTTACAGACGCAAAAGGAGGGTGAATCCTATTCCAGTATGATCGAGAACCTCCAGATGATTAGCCGTGCCATGACAGAGCATTTGGACCTTTTTCACAGAGAGGATGGGATGTAGCCACTGACAACGGTGATGCCTTACAGAAAGCTTGCCATGGAAAGGAGTAGGTCTGGTTGGATGAAGATAGCAGGAAAGCAGAGGTTCAGAGGAACGAAAGCATCTCTATACGCTTATCTGAAATTCTCACCAATGAATTACATAAGTATTTGGGTAAAGTACTAAATTAGTCCCCTAGGTTTGGGCGTAATTCTGTTTTGGTCCTTAAGGTTTAAAGTGTTCTATTTGAATCCAAAACGTTTTCATTTAGCATCAATTTAGTCCCACAGTGAGGTCAAAATTAAATAATTAACAAAATGTCCTACATAACAACAGTTCAAGAACAAAATCGATAATCTGGAGAACAAGTACAAGCTCTAGAGGCACAAAATCAACCATTGATGCATCAATACATTTATTTATCATTTTCTTTAGTTTTATAGAAAATATTTTATTTATATTATAAAAAATAATAAATAAATGTATTGATGTATCAATGGTTGATTTTATGCCTCTGGAGCTTGTACTTGTTCTCCAAATTATCGATTTTGTTCTTGAACTGTTGTTATGTAGGACATTTTGTTAATTATTTAATTTTGATCTCACTGTGGGACTAAATTGATGCTAAATGAAAACGTTTTGGATTCAAATAGAACACTTTAAACCTTAAGGACCAAAACAGAATTACGCCCAAACCTAGGGGACCAATTTAGTACTTTACCCTAAGTATTTCTATCTTTATTTTCTGTTTATTTATTATTATTATTCGAAAACTCCATAACCATTTGATATCCGCCTGACTGAGATTTACAAGATGACCATAGCTTGTTTCATACCAACAATCTCTGTGGGATCGACCCTTACTCACGTAAGGTTTTATTACTTGGACGACCCAGTGCACTTGCTGGTTAGTTGTATCGAAGTTGTGACAAATTATGAATTAAGATTAGAGTACCAAGTTTTTGGAGCCATTACCAGGGATCACAATTTTATGCACCAAGTTTTTGGCGCCGTTGCCGGGGATTGTTCGAGTTTGGACAACTGACGGTTCATCTTGTTGCTCAGATTAGGTAATTTTCTTTTTGTTTTATTTTCAAAAAAAAAATTCTTCAAAAATCTTTCAAAAAAATTTTTCCT
The DNA here is from genome assembly GCF_059453495.1 of Arachis ipaensis. Taxonomy (NCBI): domain Eukaryota; kingdom Viridiplantae; phylum Streptophyta; class Magnoliopsida; order Fabales; family Fabaceae; genus Arachis; species Arachis ipaensis. The sequence goes on from NC_142440.1 coordinate 116,268,046, forward strand.
TTGTTTTCGAAAATTATTTTAAAATTTTTAAGAATGAATTCTAATGTTTCAAAATGGTATGCTGAAGTTTGGCTGGCCATCAAGCTTTAGACTAACCTGGTATGATTCCTGGAATCTTGATTGAGGACTTTGAATTCATTGCTTTTTTTTCCCTATATGTTTTCAAAAAATAAAAATATACAAAAATCCAAAAAAATTACTAAAATCATAAAATCAAAAATATTTTTTGTTTCTTGTTTGAGTCTTGAGTCAATTTTTAAGTTTAGTGTCAATTGCATTTTTTCTAAAAATTTATGCATTTTTCGAAAATTCATGCATTCATAGTGTTCTTCATGAACTTCAAGTTGTTCTTGGTAAGTCTTCTTGTTTGATCTTGATGTTTTCTTATTTTGTGTCTTTTGTTGTTTTTCATGTGCATCTTTGCATTCATAGTGTCTAAGCATTAAAGATTTCTAAGTTAGGTGTCTTGCATGTTTTCTTTGCATCAAAATTTTTTCAAAAATATGTTCTTGATGTTCATCATGATCTTCAAAGTGTTCTTGGTGTTCATCTTGACATTCATAGTGTTCTTGCATGCATCATGTGTTTTGATTCATAATTTTCATGTTGTGAGTCTTTTTCATGTTTTTTCTTTCTTCATTAAAAATTCAAAAATCAAAAAAATATCTTTCCCTTTTTCACTCATAAATTTTCGAAAATTTGAGTTGACTTTTTCAAAACTTTTTAAAATTTAGTTGTTTCTTATGAGTCAAATCAAAATTTCAATTTAAAAATCTTATCTTTTTAAAATCTTTTTCAAAAATTATATCTTTTTTATTTTTCTTATTTATTTTCAAAAATTTTAAAAATATTTTTCAAAAATCTTTTTCTTAATTTTATATCATATTTTCGAAAATATCATCAACAATTAATGTTTTGATTCAAAAAATTTCAAGTTTGTTACTTACTTGTTAAGAAAGATTCAAACTTTAAGTTCTAGAATCATATCTTGTGATTTCTTGTGAATCAAGTCATTAATTGTGATTTTAAAAATCAAATCTATTTCAAAACTTTTTCAATCAATCTTATCTTTTTGTTTCAATCATATCTTTTTCAAAACTACCTAACTAATCTTCTCTCTCTAATTTTCGAAAATTACTTTCCTCTTTTTCAAAATTCTTTTAATTAACTAATTATTTCAATTTTTAATTTTAATTTTATTTCATTCCTAATTTTCGAAAATTACTAACCTTTTTCAAAAACTATTTTCGAAATTTAACTTTAAATTTTAATTTTTATTTTTCGAAAATCATCAACTCCTTTTCAAAAATTATTTTCGAATTCTCTCACCTCTCATCTCCTTCTATTTATTTATTCATCTACTAACACTTTTCTTCACCCAAAATTCAAACCCCTTCCTCTCCTCTGAGTTCGAATTCTTCTCTTCTACATTCTTATTCTTCTTTTCTTCTACTCACACAAGGGAACCTCTATACTGTGGTAAAGAGGATCCCCAGTATCTTTAGTCCTCTTCTTTTTCACATGAGAAGGAGCAAGGACAAGAACATTCTTGTTGAAGCAGATCCTGAACATGAAAGGACTCTAAAAAGGAAACTAAGAGAAGCTAAAATACAACAATCCAGAGAAAACCTTACAGGAATTTTCGAACAGGAAGAGGAGATGGCAGTCGAAAGTAATAATAATGCAAGGAGGATGCTTGGTGACTTTACTGCACCTAATTCCAATTTACATGGAAGAAGCATCTCCATCCCTGCCATTGGAGCAAACAATTTTGAGCTTAAACCTCAACTAGTTTCTCTGATGCAACAAAACTGCAAGTTTCATGAACTTCCATCTGAAGATCCTTTTCAGTTCTTAACTGAATTCTTGCAGATATGTGATACTGTTAAGACTAATGGAGTAGATCCTGAAGTCTACAGGCTCATGCTTTTCCCATTTGCTGTAAGAGACAGAGCTAGAATATGGTTGGATTCTCAACCTAAAGATAGCCTGAACTCTTGGGATAAGCTGGTCACGGCTTTTTTAGCCAAGTTCTTCCTTCCTCAAAAGCTTAGTAAGCTTAGAGTGGATGTTCAAACCTTCAGACAGAAAGAAGGTGAATCCCTCTATGAAGCTTGGGAGAGATATAAGCAACTGACCAAAAAGTGTCCTTCTGACATGCTTTTAGAATGGACCATCCTGGATATATTCTATGATGGTCTGTCTGAATTAACTAAGATGTCATTGGATACTTCTGCAGGTGGATCCATTCACCTAAAGAAAATGCCTGCAGAAGCTCAAGAACTTATTGACATGGTTGCTAATAACCAGTTCATGTACACTTCTGAGAGGAATCCTGTGAGTAATGGGATGCCTCAGAAGAAGGGAGTTCTTGAAATTGATACTCTGAATGCCATATTGGCTCAGAACAAAATATTGACTCAGCAAGTCAATATGATTTCTCAGAGTTTGAATGGAATGCAAGCTGCATCCAACAGTACTCAAGAGGCATCTTCTGAAGAAGAAGCTTATGATCCTGAGAACCCTGCAATAGCAGAGGTAAATTATATGGGTGAACCTTATGGGAACACCTATAACCCCTCATGGAGAAATCACCCAAATTTCTCATGGAAGGATCAACAAAAGCATCAACAAGGCTTTAATAATGGTGGAAGAAACAGGTTTAACAATAGTAAACCTTTTCCATCATCCACTCAGCAACAGATAGAGAATTCTGAGCAGAATCCATCTAGCTTAGCAAATTTAGTCTCTGATCTATCTAAGGCCACTCTGAGTTTCATGAATGAAACAACGTCATCCATTAGAAATTTGGAGGCACAAGTGGGCCAGCTGAGTAAGAAGATCACTGAAACCCCTCCTAGTACTCTCCCAAGCAATACAGAAGAGAATCCAAAGAGAGAGTGCAAGGCCATTAATATAACCAATATGGCCGAACCTACAAGGGAGGAAGAAGACGTAAATCCCAGTGAGGAAGACCTCCTGGGACGTCTAGTGATCAACAAGGAGTTTCCCTTTGAGGAACCAAAGGAATCTGAGGCTCATCTAGAGACCATAGAGATTCTATTGAACTTCCTTATGCCCTTCATGAGCTCTGATGAGTATTCTTCTTCTGAAGAGAATGAGGATGTTACTGAAGAGCAAGTTGCCAAGTTCCTTGGTGCAATCATGAAGCTGAATGCCAATTTATTTGGTAATGAGACTTGGGGAGATGAACCTCCCTGTTCACCAATGAACTAAATGCATTGGATCAACTGAGATTGCCTCAGAAGAAACAGGATCCTGGAAAGTTCCTAATACCCTGTACCATAGGCACCATGACCTTTGAGAAGGCTTTATGTGACCTTGGGTTAGGAATAAACCTCATGCCACTCTCTGTAATGGAGAAACTTGGAATCTTTGAGGTGCAAGCTGCTAGAATCTCATTAGAGATGGCAGACAATTCAAGAAAAGTGGCTTATGGACAAGTAGAGGACATGCTAGTAAAGGTTGAAGGCCTTTACATCCCTACTGATTTCATAATCCTAGATACTAGAAAGGATGAGGATGAATCCATCATCCTTGGAAGACCCTTCCTAGCCACAGCAAGAGCTGTGATTGATGTGGACAGAGGAGAATTGATCCTTCAACTGAATAAGGACAACCTTGTGTTTAAAACTCAAGGATCTCTCTCTGTAACCATGGAGAGGAAGCATGAAAAGCTTCTCTCAGTACAGAGTCAACTAAAGCCCCCACAGTCAAACTCTAAGTTTGGTGTTGAACTCCCATATCCAAACTCTAAGTTTGGTGTTGGGAGTCTATAAAATTGACCTGATCACCTGTGTGGCTCCATGAGAGCCCACTGTCAAGCTATTGACATTAAAGAAGCGCTTGTTGGGAGGCAACCCAATTTTTATTTATCTAATTTTATTTTTATTTTTATTGTTCTTTCATGTTTTATTAGGTTCATGATCATGTGGAGTCACAAAATCAATACAAAAATTAAAAACAGAATCAAAAATAGCAGAAGAAAAATCACACCCTGGAGGAAGGACTTACTGGCGTTTAAATGCCAGTAAGGAGCATCTAGTTGGCGTTCAACGCCAGAACAGAGCATGGAGCTGGCGCTGAACGCCAGAAACAAGCATGAAGCTGGCGTTCAACGCCAGAAATGCATGCAACGGCATTTTACATGCCTAATTGGTGCAGGGATGTAAATCCTTGACACCTCAGGATCCGTGGACCCCACAGGATCCCCAAATACCTCCACTCACCTTCCCTCCTCATAATCCTATATTACCCTCTCTCTCTCCATTCACAGTCATCCCTTCTGTTTTCCATTCACCACTCACATCCATACACCCCACCTACCTTCAAAATTCAAAATCTCTTTCCCACCCAAGCCCACCCATATAGCCGAATACACACATCCCTCCATCTCCTCCATATCTTCTTCTTCTTCTACTATTCTTTCTTCTTTTGCTCGAGGGTGAGCAACATTCTAAGTTTGGTGTGGTAAAAGCATAGCTTTTTTTTTGTTTTTCCATAACCATTGATGGCACCTAAGGCCAGAGAAACATCTAGAAAGAGGAAAGGGAAGACAAAAGCTTCCACCTCCAAGTCATAGGAGATGGAGAGATTCATCTCAAGGGTCTATAGCTCAGTGGTAGAACATTTGACTGCAAATCAAGAGATCCCTGAGATACCTCAGGGGATACATTTTCCTCCACACAATTATTGGGGACAACTAAGGATGGAGCACCAAGAGCACTCCATCATCCTCCATGAAATTAGAGAAGATCAAAGAGCTATGAGGGAGGAGCAACAAAGACAAGGAAGAGACATAGAAAAGCTCAAGGACATCATTAGAAAACGCCACCATCACTAAGGTGGACTCATTCCTTGTTCTTAAATTTTCTGTTTTTCATTTTTATGTTAAGTACTTATCTATGTTAGTGTCTTATTACATGATCATTAGTATTTAGTAACTTTGTCTTAAAGTTATGAATGTCCTATGAATCCATCACCTCTCTTAAATGAAAAATATTTTTTAATTCAAAAGAACAAGAAGTACATGAGTTTTGAATTTATCCTTGAACTTAGTTTAATTATATTGATGTAGTGACAATACTTTTTATTTTCTGAATGAATGCTTGATGAGACGCAGAAGCTAGTGAATTAAAAATTATTAAAATGGTTACGTTGCAAGTATAGTTCTTAACTCACCAAAAATCTGCCTATCAATTTAGAAGTATGTCACAGAGAATTAAATTAAAAATTACTGGGAGTTTTAAGTCCCAGGTCGTCTCCCAACGAGTTGCAGAAAAGTGTGCTATCTTATTAATCAGATGTTCAAAGAAGTTGAGTTAAGTAAATTGGAATTTAAATTGAGGGAATTTAATTAATATGAATAAAAGCCTTGACTGGGAGTTGATTAGTTCGAATTTCTACTATTGGTGGAATGATTGTAAGATTAATTTATAATTAATGGTTGCTCTGTTTGGTTATCCTTTACTATGTAAGGGAAAGTCAAACAAGTTGGAATGCCAAATCTGTTCACAAGTTGCAACCCACTTAGTTCAAAGGGATTGGCGTTGGTGACAGGATAACAATCCAATAATTAACCCAATTACAATTTTTCTTTCAATCCTTCCAACTCAAGAGTTCCTTTTTAATCAACTCCCCATCAAGTAAAGAAACTACTCACGCATTGTAAATAAAGAATTCATAGCACATGAAGGGGAATTAAAAGAAGACATGATTATTGGAATTGAAATTGAATTAAAAAGAAATAATCCTTGCATTAATTAATCATAAAAGTATTCAAATAACAAAATTGAACAAAACAAGGAACATGGAAGAATAAAACCAAGTTGAGAAAATGAACTAGAATGACGAAGTCTTGATGAGGAAATAACTTTTCTCAATGTTCCAATGCTAAGACCAATTAAAATTCTAAAATCTAGAGAGAAAAACCTAAGAGAGTAAAACTAGATCTAAAACTGTCTCCCAATGTATGTGTTATTTGTTTCTGCATGTTCTCTGACTCTAGTCTGCTGTTCCGGGCCGAAAACTGGGCCGAAATAGGGTCCAAAATCACCCCTAACGAATTCTGCAGATTATGCAGATCGCACATGTCACGCGATCGCGTCATCCATGCAGACGCGTCACTCGCGTTTTTTCCTCGCCATGCGTTCGCGTCGTCCACGCTACCGTGTCTCCAGAGCTTTTCCAATCTGCGCGGCCGCGTGAGCCATGCGGCCGCGTCACTGCGATTTGCTCTCCTTCGCGCGGTCGCGTGAGCCATGCGACCGTGTCACTTCTCGCTGGTTATCTCCTCAAATTCTTGTGTTCCTTCCATTTTTGCTAGCTTCCTTTCCAATCTCTAACTCATTTATGCCCTGTAAAGTCTGAAACACTCAACACACAGATCACGGCATCGAATGGAATAATGGAGAATTAAAAGTAAATAATTAATGTCTCTAGGAAGCAGTTTTCAAACATGTAATAAATTTAGGAAGGAAATCTAAATGCATGCTAATTTAATGAATAAGTGGGTAAGGATCATGATAAAACCACACAATTAAACACAATATAAATCATAAAATAATGGTTTATCAATCTCCCCACACTTAAACATTAGCATGTCCTCATGCTTAATTGAAGGAGATAAGGAAATAAGTATGAACATGTAGAAACTCATGAAATGCAATGCAAACCTATATAAATAAATGCAACTATATGATTCTTGTCCACTTGATCAAAAGTAAATAAGCTCTTCAAAATAATTACAAATCCAATTCCACTAATTTCATCATTACACAATAAAACAGATAAAAGTGCAAGAAGATAGCTCATGAAAGCAGGGAACTTGAAAATTCAAGTATTGAACCCTCACTGATAATGTATGTATGCTTTAATCTCTAGTGTATAAGGTGGTCACTCTATCCTTCTCTAATCATGCTTTCTAACTTTTGTTCTTCTCCTAACCAATCAACAATAGTTAATACACCAATGCAAACATCATGAGGTCTTTTCAAGGTTGTAATGGGGCTAAGGTATAGGTAGGGATGTATATTTGGTCAAGTGAGCTAATAAATTGAATCTTTAATTAACCCAAGCTCTAACATAACTTGTATACACTTAATGTAATCTTTAAAGTTCATACCTAGCTACCCAGAATTCCCTTTTTCAATCCATACTCATGTATCAACTTATATTTTGGTTCTATCATATGTGCATTGATCTTCGAATTCTGAATTCAACATTGGGGTAATTTTTGTCCCCTTATTTATTGATTTTTTTTAATTAAAATAAATAAAGCTTATCAATGCACATAGATTTTTTTATTCTTGTAGTTTCACATGAGTAGGTATCCAAATTCCCCTCAAATTTTTATGACACATTTCCTTAACAACTTTTGTTCCCACAATTTCCCATACTTAACTAGCACACACAATTCTATCTTAAGCTAACCAAAGATTCAAATTGGGGTATACAATTGTTTTTCGGCTTAAGGTTAGTAATGTGGTAAAATATCGAACAAAGGGGAATTAAAGGCTCAAAGTGGTTAACAAAGGTAATTGAACAGGGTAGGCTTAATTTGGATGAGTGAGTTTAAACAAATAATGGCCTCATTCATGTGCAAGCATGCAAATATAATAACTATTGGACATATAAGATAAAACAAAATATAGATTACAATCATAGAGAAGTAAACACACAAGAATGAAATAATTATGGTTAAATAATGTAACCATTCATAAAGGCTCAAATCTTTCACAGGTTGTGTGTTCTTAAACTCGAATATCATGTTCCAAATACAACTCAAGCAAATTTATCATAAGAATTTTTGAAAAATTAGTGAAATTTTGTTCCAAAGATAGATTTTTAAAAGAAACTTATTGTCTTTTCAATCAAGTAGAACATGCATGCAACTATCCTATCCTATGAAATTTATTCTATTCTATAAAGAAAAGAAAATATAACTAAAATATCCTAATTATTGGTGCTAGAGAAGAGAAATTACCTCTGGAAGTCAGGTACTGACTGACCTCCCCACACTTAAGGCTTTGCACCGTCCTCGGTGCCATCTGTCAGGAATAGGGGTGGGCTGGTAGCAGTATCTCCACAGTCGGGGCCGTCATGGCTCCCTGTGCTGGTAAATGAAGTGGAGTCCGGGGTGTCTGAGTCTCTGAAGTGTCCCTTTAGGGCGGGTACGGTGGTATCCGTAGATCCAACAGCTGCCAGGTAATGCGATGACTTTGAGAACGGAATCCCAGTCAAATTGGTATCTTTGACGCTGAAGGGCGGCTTCTTGAAAAGTGTCTATTCCTGCAGGAATAGGGGGAAGACCCAGAGCTTGCTGAATGGCCTCTTCTGTGATGGGGAATTGCTTCTGCCGGACATAAACAGACTGCAGGGTTGGCATGTAGAAGTTGGAGTAGAACTCAACTACCCAAGAGAGATTGACCTGCCTTGGCTGTCTCCGTAGGAAACCCCATTGTCTTCGCTCAATTTGTGGCTCAACAAAGGTGGCAATATTGGACGGGAGGATAAGAAGGTATTCATTGTTATAGTTCCTTTCTGCCAGGATAGGGAACATCTGCTCACAGTAGCGATTGGAAAATCGCACAGCGTCCTTTGCTGGAAATGCTTTCTCCTTTTCGTCAACCTTTATTATCCTCTTAACTCTTTTTGTTGAGGGCTTGACTGCGGTTGAAGAAGGCTCTGCCACTAATGCTCTTTTAGTTCCTCTTCTTGCTGGTGGTTTGGAAGTTGCTTTCTCCTTTCCTTTCTTGGTGGCCATCCTGAAAGAAGGGAAGAGAAAGAAAATTAAATTCAAAGAGATATACAGCAAGGAAGGAAACGGAAAAGAGGGTGAATGATGCATAGTAAAATGTAGATGACATTAACACATGCTCTCGAGTACATATGAAAAGCCATCAATGGAAAATAGCTAGTGCAGATAACAACAAGTGAATGCAAGGTGTTTATTGGCATGCTGGCAAAGGGCATGAGTGGCATAGACCAAGCATTACTTCATAACAAACCATCACGTTTGTATTGATAATTGAATTCAATTAATAAAATAATAAGGAAATATTGTGAAAAGCAAGCATTGAATAGTATAACAATCATAGAGAAGTGCATAATGCCACATGAGCTTTTTCACAAACACATAGCATGCATGGTGAATAGGGTGCAGAAAATATGAAGATGAACATGCAAGAAATCCCTTGAATAGGAGAAAAATAATTGTCAAACAAGTTGCAATAATTCACAAGCATGTAATGAGGGATGATGACTCAAAAAATTTCTAGCACCATGTAAAAAGGGAAAGAATAAAATGCAAAAGTGAAAAGGAAAAGGAAAGAAAAAGAAAATAAGAATGTATATAATATAAGAAGAATGATGGAAAAGAGAAGAAGGAAGAAGAAGGTAAAACCTTGTTAATGGTGGTGAGAGAAATAGAGAGTGAGAGGTGAGATAGAAGGGGGAAGAGGGAAGGAAGAAATAAGGAGGGAAAAGAAAAATTAGGATTTGGGGGAGAGGAAGATAAGATATGTGGAAATTTTAGGTTGAGCTGTACGGCGCATGCGACGTGGCCGCGTGGGGCACGCGTTCGCGTGGGCGCGCGTTAGGTAAGGAGATGGGATCGCGTCGGTCACACGGTCGCGTGACCCATGTTACGCTGCTGGCGCGAGTGCAGCCTCGCTCCAGCACAACTCTCTGTTCAATTTATTGTAATTGCCAAAATTGGGTGACGCGATCGCGTGGGTCACGCGATCGCATGAGTGTGCGTTATAAAATGGGTGAAGCGGCCGCGTCGGCGACGCGGTTGCGTGACAAGGATTGTGCTTCCGGCACCAATCCAGCATCACTCTCACACAGAATATTACTGTGCACCCTTTTACGTCGAAAACTCAGGGCACGCGGCCGCGTGGGGCACGCGGTCGCGTGGGAGGCCATGATTCCCATGCGACGCGAACGCGTCAGGGACGCGGTCGCGTGGGTCGATTTGTGCCATTGGCACGCCTCCATCCATGCTCTAGCTGGACTCTCTGTTCATTTATTTGTTTTCTCCACCCCCTCTGTGACGCGGACGCGTCGCTAATGCAATCGCGTCGCATGGCAAAATTTTTTTTTAAAAGAAATATAAAGACATGTAAATAAAAGAACACGAAAGCACTAAATAAAGAAAAGAGTTATCAAGGAAGAAAAACTAAAAGTGAAGAAAAGAACGATCATACCGTGGTGGGTTGTCTCCCACCAAGCACTTTGCTTTAACGTCAGTAAGTTGGACGCTCCACTAGCTCAATCTGCTGCTATGTGGGGATCTTCCAAGCGGAAGATCTCAAGCTCCTTATTTTTCTGCACCTTCTCACCATGGTACAGCTTCAGGCGTTGTCCATTAACCTTAATAAGTTCAGAGCTTGAAGGATGGCTTAGGTGATAAACTCCGTACGGTTCAGCCTTCTCTACTCTGTATGGACCTTCCCATTTTGATCTCAACTTACCGGGCATGAGCCTTAGTCGAGATTTGTAAAGGAGGACAAAATCTCCAGGTTAAAACTCTTTCTTCTTCTCCTTGTAAATTCTAGAATTCTCATAAGCTTCTATTTCAACTGGGAGATGACAAGCTTTTTCATAAACCAAGCGGAAGGGACTCATCCCAATGGGTGTCTTGTATGCTGTTCTATATGCCCACAGTGCATCTTGTAGCCTGGTGCTCCAGTCTTTCCTATGAGGCTTTACTATCTTTTGTAAGATACGCTTGATTTCTCTGTTTGACACCTCGGCTTGCCCATTAGTTTGGGGATGGTAAGCGGTTGCAACTTTATGGATTATCCCATGCTTCTTCATCAATCCTGTTAGTCTCCTGTTACAAAAATGGGTGCCTTGATCGCTCACGATCGCTCGTGGTGATCCAAAGCGACATATGATATGGTTTCTCATAAAGGAAACAATAGTGTTAGCATCATCAGTGCGGGTAGGAATTGCTTCCACCCATTTGGAAACATAATCCACAGCTAACAATATATAAAAATATCCATTAGAATTTGGAAATGGACCCATGAAGTCAATGCCCCAAACATCAAAAATTTCACTGAAAAGCATATATTGTTGAGGCATCTCATCCCTCCTGGATATATTACCAAATTTCTGGCATGGGGGGTAGGATTTACAAAACTCAGCAACGTCTCTAAAAAGAGTAGGCCATCAGAATCCGCAATCTAAGATCTTTCTAGCTGTTCTTTGAGGGCCAAAATGTCCTCCACTCTCAGATGAGTGACAGGCCTCTAAAATGGACTTGAATTCTGATTGAGGCATACAACGTCTAATTATCTGGTCAGCGCCACATCTCCATAAATATGGGTCATCCCATATATAATATTTAGACTCGCTTTTCAGCTTGTCTCTTTGATGTTTAGAAAAATGTGGAGGAAATGTGCCGCTAACTAAATAATTAGTGACAGGTGCATACCAAAGGACTACCTCAGATACTGCTTGCAGGTTGCCAAAAGGAAAATTATCATCTATAGGAGTAGAATCATCCGTAATATGTTCAAGGCGACTCAAGTGGTCTGCTACTAAATTCTGATTACCACTCCTATCCTTTATTTCTAAATCAAATTCTTGTAACAGCAGTATCCAACGTATAAGTCTTGGTTTGGATTCCTTTTTAGCTAATAGATACTTTAGAGCTGCATGGTTCGAATACACTACTACTCTAGTACCAAGTAAATAAGCTCGAAATTTATCCAGAGCAAAAACAATAGCAAGAAGCTCTTTCTCAGTAGTAGTATAATTGGACTGGGCAGTGTCTAAAGTCTTAGACGCATAGGCAATAACAAAAGGATCCTTACCTTCACGCTGAGCCAGCGCTGCTCCTACTGCATGGTTGGAAGCATCGCACATGATTTCAAACGGCTGGCTCCAGTCTGGTCCTCTTACAATTGGAGCTTGAGTTAGAGCAGTCTTCAGCTTATCAAATGCTTGTTTGCAATCATCACTGAACTCGAACTCAATATCCTTCTGCAGTAATCTGGATAAGGGAAGTGCTACCTTACTAAAGTCCTTAATAAATCTCCTGTAGAAACCTGCATCGGTAAACTAGAAATAACATTTACCTTTGCTGGGTCTACAGAAATGCCATTATTAGATACCACATGTCCTAATACAATCCCTTGTTTTACCATAAAGTGGCATTTTTTGAAATTCAATACAAGGTTTGTATTAACACATCTATCTAATACTCGAGATAATCCATCTAAGCAAAGGCTAAAAGAATCACCATAAACGCTAAAATCGTCCATAAAAACTTCCATACAGTCCTCAATAAGATCGGAGAAAAGACTCATCATGCACCTTTGGAAGGTGGCTGGTGCATTGCACAAGCCAAAGGTCATTCTCTTATAAGCATAAGTCCCAAAAGGACATGTAAAAGTAGTATTTTCCTGATCCTCAGGAGCTATATGAATCTGGAAATAACCTGTGTAATCATCTAAAAAGCAATAATGTGACTTACCTGACAGGCGATCCAGCATTTGATCAATGAATGGAAGTGAGTAGTGATCCTTACGGGTAGCTTGGTTGAGACGCCTGTAATCAATACAGACTCTCCAAGCATTCTGAACTCTAGTTGCTATGAGCTCTCCATGCTCACTCTTCATTGTAGTGACTCCAGATTTCTTGGGCACCACTTGTACTGGGCTTACCCATTCACTGTCTAAAATGGGATATATGATACCTGCTTCCAATAGTCTGGTCACTTCCTTTTTGACAACTTCCAAGATGGTGGTATTCAATCTTCTTTGGGGTTGACGGACAGGTCTTGCTCCCTCTTCTAAAAATATTCTGTGCTCGCATACTTGAGGGTTGATTACCACTATGTCTGCCAAACTCCACCCAATTGCCTTCTTATGCTTCCTCAGTATGTCAAGTAACTGCTCTTCTTGTTGAGAAGTCAGTTCCCTTGCAATAATAACCGAAAGCTTCTGCTCATCCTCAAGATAAGCGTATTTGAGATGTGGAGGGAGAGGTTTCAATTCTAACTTTTGATCATGGGCGGGCTCTGGATTATCTGGGGCTTGTGAAAATGGCGAAGTGCTCCCATTGTTAGTTAAGAGGGTCCCCACACTTGGACCTTGTCCAGTGTGCCTCTCTTCAAACTCTTCCTTTTGAACTTCAACCACACTTTCGTCTATGACATCACACTGAAAGATAGAACGATCTTCTGGGGGGTTGTTAATTACTCCATTCAGATTGAAGATTATTATGCGGCCATCTATTTCAAAGGAGTATGTTCCTGAAGAAGCATCCAATTTGAATTTTGATGTCTTCAAGAATGGTCTACCAAGCAGGATCGATGATGGCTTATCTGAATCATTATGGGGCATCTCCAAGATATAAAAATCAGTGGGGAATGTGAGCCCTTTAATGTTTACCAAAACATCTTCAGCAACTCCAGCCACTGTAATAATGCTTTTATCTGCTAACACAAAATGAGCTGCCGACCTTTTTAAGGGAGGGAGCCTCAAAACATCATATATAGACAAAGGCATTATACTGACACATGCTCCTAAATCACACATGCAATCATAAATTACTACACCACCAATAGTACAACTAACTATGCAAGGACCTGGATCACTACATTTTTCAGGTAATCCTCCCATTAAAGCAGATATAGAACTACCTAAAGGAATAGTTTCTAATTCATTAATTTTGTCTTTATGGATACATAAGTCTTTTAGAAACTTTGCATATTTAGGTACCTGCTGAATAACATCAAAGAGGGGAACAGTTACCTCAACCTTTTTGAATATCTCTACCATTTTAGGATCGAGTTCCAGCTGCTTCCTGGGCTTTCTTGCAAGTTGTGGAAATGGAATGGGAGTGGTGTTTTCTGTGGTGCATCCACTTTTTGGTGCTTCCTCCTGTGGTTGAGCTATTTCTTCTTCATCTATGTCCTGTATATCCTCTTCCTCTTCAACATCTTCGATTTCTACCACCTCTTCAGCTGAGGCGTATTCTGGTGAGCTTGGTTCCTCCTGATTCCTCTCCTGCAGTGTGGTTCCGGACCTCAGGGTGATAGCATTAATGCCTCCCTTTGGATTGGGTAATGGTTGAGAGGGGATTCCAGTAGTACTTGAAGGTTGATTACTGAAATTTTATGCTGATCCAAGCTGTGTCATAAAAGCTTGCAGAGTAGAGGTGAGACCATTCAGACCGGCGTTAATACTATTCATGATGTTACTTTCCATGGTCTGTTGTCTTTTCTCAAAAGATTGTAGTAGATCTTCATTAGAAGATAAAGAAGAATGAGTAAATTGAGAGGTCTGCTGCTGATTGTTCTGTGGTCCTTGGTTTTGCCTCAGGTGAGGTGCTCTGTAAGGTTGATTTTGCTGCCTGTTGTTGTTATTGTTCCACCTCTGATTTCCCTGATTATCTCTACCTCCTCTGTTATTGTTGTCCCTCCAATTTTGGTTTGAATTGTCCTGCCATCCATGGTTATTATTTCCACTGTGATTGTACCCTTGGTTGGGGCGGTCATAGAAGTTGTGAGTGGATGCCACCATGTTGTCTTCTTGTTGGAGCTGCGGGCATTCATCGGTGTAATGGCTATAATCAGCACAGATTCCGCAAATTCTTTGTGGGACTAGTTGTTGGTTTTGCTGTGGTGGAGGAGGTTGAGCTTGCTGAGCTTGTTGATTCAACTGTATTTGCTTTAGCAAGTTGGTCATTTCATAGATGCCTTGAGTTAGAGCAGCAGTCTCTCCGCTGTAAGATACTTCTGCAATAGCTTTTGAACGGCCTTGCTTTTGTCTGTGGTTCCTAGTGGATTCAGCTAAATCACTGATCAATTGCCAAGCTTCATCAGTGGTCTTGTACTTCTTCATAGACCCATTGCTGGCACTTTCCAGTATGGTCTTATCTTGGGGTCTCATACCCTGTGTAATATAGCTGAATAGCACGATCTTGTCAATCATGTGGTGGGGGCATGCTTCCAAAAGATTATTGAAGCGCTCCCAGTATTTAAAGAGAGTCTCATTGTCATCCTGAACAATTGTGGAGATATCCTTCCTTAGCTTATCAGTAACTTCAGATGGAAAGAATTTCTCTAGAAACTCCTTTCTGAGTGTATCCCAGTTGGATACATTTGCTAGAGGTTGAGTGTAGTACCACTCTCTTGCTTTTCCCTCAAGAGAAAACGGAAAAGCTTTCAGCAGAATTGAAGTTTCATCAGTGCCATCACGCCTGACAGTAGAACAGGCTGCCTGGAAATCTCTCAAGTGCTTGATAGGCTCTTGAGCAGGTAGGCCATGAAATCTGGGCATCAAATTGAGCAGTGCGGGCTTTATTTCAAAATCTGTAGCTACCGCCAGATGATGCGCTTGAAATGGTTGCATTGTAAAATCAGGGGCTCCTTCCTCCTGGATGGTAACTTTCCTAGCTGCCATGTTTTCTGCACGTAAAACAACCGAATCAGTAGAACGGGGGCTGGTTTCTTCCTCAGATTCACTTTCAGATCCGCCCTCAGAGCGGGCTAACCGACGCTGTTCTCGCCTTATTAGTGAAATTATCCTTTCAATTTCATGATCGAATATTAGCAAGTGCGGATCAGGAAGTGGATGCGTCATTTGACGGAAGAAACATGCAGCTCATAGTAGCAAAATAAAATAAAATACAAATAAATAAATTCTAATTAATAAAATTAGCACTCTATTGCAACTCCCCGGCAACGGCGCCAAAAATTGATGAGACGCAGAAGCTGGTGAATTAAAAATTATTAAAATGGTTACGTTGCAAGTATAGTTCTTACCTCACCGAAAATCTGCCTATCAATTTAGAAGTATGTCACAGAGAATTAAATTAAAAATTACTGGGAGTTTTAAGTCCCAGGTCGTCTCCCAACGAGTTGCAGAAAAGTGTGCTATCTTATTAATCAGATGTTCAAAGAAGTTGAGTTAAGTAAATTGGAATTTAAATTGAGGGAATTTAATTAATATGAATAAAAGCCTTGACTGGGAGTTGATTAGTAAGAATTTCTACTATTGGTGGAATGATTGTAAGATTAATTTATAAGTAATGGTTGCTCTGTTTGGTTATCCTTTACTATGTAAGGGAAAGTCAAACAAGTTGGAATGCCAAATCTGTTCACAAGTTGCAACCCACTTAGCTCAAAGGGATTGGCGTTGGTGACAGGATAACAATCCAATAATTAACCCAATTACAATTTTTCTTTCAATCCTTCCAACTCAAGAGTTCCTTTTTAATCAACTCCCCATCAAGTAAAGAAACTACTCACGCATTATAAATAAAGAATTCATAGCACATGAAGGGGAATTAAAAGAAGACATGATTATTAGAATTGAAATTAAATTAAAAAGAAATAATCCTTGCATTAATTAATCATAAAAGTATTCAAATAACAAAATTGAACAAAACAAGGAACATGGAAGAATAAAACCAAGTTGAGAAAACGAACTAGAATAACGAAGTCTTGATGAGGAAATAACTCTTCTCAATGTTCCAATGCTAAGACCAATTAAAATTCTAAAACCTAGAGAGAAAAACCTAAGAGAGTAAAACTAGATCTAAAACTGTCTCCCAATGTATGTGTTATTTGTTTTTGCATGTTCTCTGACTCTAGTCTGCTGTTCCGGGCCAAAAACTGGGCCGAAATAGGGTCCAAAATCGCCCCCAACGAATTCTGCAGATTATGCAGATCGCACATGTCACGCGATCGCGTCATCCATGTGGACGCATCACTCGCGTGTTTTCCTCGCCACGCGTTTGCGTCGTCCACGCTACCGCGTCGCCAGAGCTTTTCCAATCCGCGCGGCCGCGTGAGCCATTCGGCCGCGTCACTGCGATTTGCTCTCCTTCGCGCGGTCGCATGAGCCATGCGATCACGTCACTTCTCACTGGTTATCTCCTCAAATTCTTGTGTTCCTTCCATTTTTGCTAGCTTCCTTTCCAATCTCTAACTCATTTATGCCCTGTAAAGTCTGAAACACTCAACACACAGATCACGGCATCGAATGGAATAAAGGAGAATTAAAAGTAAATAATTAAAGTCTCTATGAAGCAGTTTTCAAACATGTAATAAATTCAGGAAGGAAATCTAAATGCATGCTAATTTAATGAATAAGTGGGTAAGGATCATGATAAAACCACACAATTAAACACAATATAAATCATAAAATAGTGGTTTATCAATGCTTGAACAGTGCATATGTCTTTTGAAGTTGTTGTTTATGAATGTTAATATGTTGGCTCTTGAAAGAATGATGATAAGTAGAAATATTATTTGATAATCTGAAAAATCATAGAATTGATTCTTGAAGCAAGAAAAAGCAGTGAATACAGAAAGCTTGCGAAAAAAACAGCGAAAAAAAAGAGAAAGAAAAAGAAAAAGCAAGCAGAAAAAGCCAAAAGCTCTTTAAACCAAAAGGCAAGAGCAAAAAGCCAATAACCCTTAAAACCAAAAGGCAAGGGTAAATAAAAAGGATCCCAAGGCTTTGAGCATCAGTGGATAGGAGGGTCTAAAGGAATAAAATCCTGGCCTAAGCGGCTAAACCAAGCTGTCCCTAACCATGTGCTTGTGGCGTGAAGGTGTCAAGTGAAAACTTGAGACTGAGCGGTTAAAGTCAAGGTCCAAAGCAAAAACAGAGTGTGCTTAAGAACCCTGGACACCTCTAATTGGGGACTTTAGCAAAGCTGAGTCACAATCTGAAAAGGTTCACCCAGTTATGTGTCTGTGGCATTTATGTATCCGGTGGTAATACTGGAAAACAAAGTGCTTAGGGCCACGGCCAAGACTCATAAAGTAGCTGTGTTCAAGAATCAACATACTGAATTAGGAGAATCAATAACACTATCTGAACTCTGAGTTCCTATAGATGCCAATCATTCTGAACTTCAATATATAAAGTGAGATGCCAAAACTATTCAAGAGGCAAAAAGCTACAAGTCCCGCTCATCTGATTGGAGCTATGTTTCATTGATATTTTGGAATTTATAGTATATTCTCTTCTTTTTATCCTATTTGATTTTCAGTTGCTTGGGGACAAGCAACAATTTAAGTTTGGTGTTGTGATGAGCGGATAATTTATACGCTTTTTGGCATTGTTTTTAGTATGTTTTTAGTAGGATCTAGTTACTTTTAGGGATGTTTTTATTAGTTTTTATGTTAAATTCACATTTCTAGACTTTACTATGAGTTTGTGTGTTTTTCTGTGATTTCAGGTATTTTCTGGCTGAAATTGAGGGACTTGAGCAAAAATCAGATTCAGAGGTTGAAGAAGGACTGCTGATGCTGTTGGATTCTGACCTCCCTGCACTCAAAGTGGATTTTCTGGAGCTACAGAACTCCAAATGGCGCGCTCTCAACGGCGTTGGAAAGTAGACATCCAGGGCTTTCCATCAATATATAATAGTCCATACTTTGCCCAAGTTTAGACGATG
Organism: Arachis ipaensis; assembly: GCF_059453495.1. NCBI lineage: Eukaryota > Viridiplantae > Streptophyta > Magnoliopsida > Fabales > Fabaceae > Arachis > Arachis ipaensis. The sequence goes on from NC_142440.1 coordinate 116,286,499, forward strand.
CGAAAAGGCGTTGAACGCCAGTTCTATGCTGCAGGCTAGAGTTAAACGCCAGAAACACGTCACAAACCAGAGTTGAACGCCAAAAATACGTTACAACTTGGCGTTCAACTCCAAAAGAAGCCTCTGCACGTGTAAACTTCAAGCTCAGTCCAATCACACACCAAGTGGGCCCCGGAAGTGGATTTATGCATCAATTACTTACTTCTGTAAACCCTAGTAGCTAGTCTAGTATATATAGAACTTTTTATCATTGTATTCACAGTCTTGGTTACTCCGGTTCCCCTCTGGGGCCGAGACCAATGAACTCCATTATCACTTATGTATTTTCAACGGTAGAGTTTCTGCACTCCATAGATTAAGGTGTGGAGCTCTGCTGTTACTCATGATTTAATGCAAAGTACTACTGTTTTATATTCAATTCAACTTATTCCGCTTCTAAGATATCCATTCGCACCCAAGAACATGATGAATGTGATGATTATATGATGCTCATCATCATTCTCACTTATGAACGTGTGCCTGACAAACACTTCCGTTCTACATGCAAACAAGCTAGAATGAGTATCTCTTAGATATCTAATACAGAGGACCGAGTCCGAGATATTAGAATCTTCGTGGTATGAGTTAGAACCCATGGATGGCCATTCCTGAGATCTGGAAAGTCTAAACCTTGTCTGTTGTATTCCGAGTAGGATCTGGGAAGGGATGGCTGTGACGAACTTCAAACTCGCGAGTGCTGGGTGTAGTGACAGATGCAAAAGGAGGGTGAATCCTATTCCAGTATGATCGAGAACCTCCAGATGATTAGCCGTGCCGTGACAGAGCATTTAGACCTTTTTCACAGAGATGATGGGATGTAGCCATTGACAACGGTGATGCCTTACAGAAAGCTTGCCATGGAAAGGAGTAGGACTGGTTGGATGAAGATAGCAGGAAAGCAGAGGTTCAGAGGAACGAAAGCATCTCTATACGCTTATCTGAAATTCTCACCAATGAATTACATAACTATTTCTATCTTTATTTTCTGTTTATTTATTATTATTATTCGAAAACTCCATAACCATTTGATATCCGCCTGACTGAGATTTACAAGATGACCATAGCTTGTTTCATACCAACAATCTCCGTGGGATCGACCCTTACTCACGTAAGGTTTTATTACTTGGATGACCCAGTGCACTTGCTGGTTAGTTGTATCGAAGTTGTGATAAATTATGAATTAAGATTAGAGAACCAAGTTTTTGGAGCCGTTACCAGGGATCACAATTTTGTGCACCAATTATTTATATTAAACTCGTATACAAAATAGGCTTTGCTAATGGCTGGGTTGCCTCCCAGCAAGCGCTTCTTTATTGTCTTTAGCTGGACCTTGCTGAGTTTTAATCTAGCCTCAGCTTTGAGCACTCTTGCTCAACATTGCCTTTAAGATAATGCTTGATTCTTTGTCCATTAACAATGAACTTCTTATTAGAATCAATGTCTTGAAGCTCCACATAGCCATATGGTGACACACTTGTAATCACATATGGTCCCCTCCACCGGGATTTTAGTTTCCCGGGGAACAGCCTGAGCCTAGAGTTAAACAGCAGAACCTTCTGTCCTGGTTCAAAGACTCTAGATGACAGCTTTCTGTCATTCCACCTTTTTTCTTTCTCTTTGTAAAGCTTGGCATTTTCGAAAGCAGTGAGTCTAAATTCCTCTACCTTATTCAGCTGGAGCAATCTTTTTTCTCCAGCTAATTTAGCATCAAAGTTTAGGAATCTGGTTGCCCAGTAGGCCTTATGCTCCAGTTCCACTGGCAGATGACAGGCCTTACCATACACAAGCTGGTATGGAGAGGTCCCTATAGGAGTCTTGAATGTTGTTCTGTATGCCCACAGAGCGTCATCCAAGCTTCTTGCCCAATCCTTTCTACGGGTACTTACAGTCCGTTCCAGGATTCTTTTTATTTCTCTATTAGAGACTTTAGCTTACCCATTTGTCTATGGATGATACGGAGTTGTCACCTTGTGGCTAATTCCATATCGGACCATAGCAGAGTAAAGCTGTTTGTTGCAGAAGTGAGTGCCCCTATCACTGATTAGTGCTCTAGGGACACCAAACCTGCTGAAGATATGCTTTTGGAGGAACTTCAGCACTGTCTTAGTATCATTGGTGGGTGTTGCGATGGCCTCTACCCATTTGGATACATAGTCGACTGCCACCAGAATATAAGTGTTTGAGTATGATAGTGGGAAAGGTCCCATGAAGTCAATACCCCATACGTCAAACAACTCAATCTCTAAGATCCTTTGCTGAGGCATGGCGTAACTGTGAGGCAGATTACCAGCTCTCTGGCAGCTGTCACAGTTACGCACAAACTCTTGGGAGTCTTTATAGAGAGTCGGCCAGTAGAAGCCACATTGGAGGACTTTTGTGGCTGTTCGCTCACCTTCGAAATGTCCTCCATATTGTGATCCATGGCAACGCCATAGGATCTTCTGTGCTTCTTCTCTAGGTACACACCTTCGGATTATTCCGTCTGCACATCTCTTAAAGAGATATGGTTCATCCCACAGGTAGTACTTTGCATCAGTAATTAATTTTTTCTTTTGTTGCTTGCTGTACTCCTTGGGTATGAATCTTGCAGCTTTATAGTTTGCAATGTCTGCAAACCATGGTGTTTCCTGGATGGCAAACAGTTGCTCATCCGAAAAGGTTTCAAAGATCTCAATAGAGGAAAAGGACGTCCCTTCTACTGGCTCTATCCGGGACAGATGATCAGCCACTTGGTTCTCTGTCCTTTTTCTGTCTCTTATTTCTATATCAAACTCTTACAGAAGCAACACCCATCTTCTGAGCCTGGGTTTTGAATCCTGCTTTGTGAGTAGATATTTAAGAGCAGCATGGTCAGTGTACATAATCACTTTTGATCTGACTAAGTATGATCTAAACTTGTCAATGGCATAAACCACTGCAAGCAATTCTTTTTTTGTGGGTGTGTAATTTTTCTGGGCATCATTTAAAACACGGCTAGCATAATAAATGACATGCAGAAGCTTGTTATGCCTCTATCCCAGTACTGCACCAATGGCATGGTCACTGGCATCACACATTAGTTCAAATGGTAATGTCCAGTCTGGTGCAGAAATAACTGGTGCTGTGACCAGCTTAGCTTTTAGAGTTTCAAACGCCTGCAGACACTCTGTGTCAAACACAAATGGCATGTCAGCAGCTAGCAGATTGCTCAGAGGTTTTGCAATTTTTGAAAAATCCTTTATAAACCTCCTATAGAATCCTGCATGCCCCAGAAAGCTTCTGATTGCCTTAACATTGGCAGGTGGTGGTAATTTTTCATTTACTTCCACTTTAGCTTGATCCACCTCTATTCCCTTGTTTGAAATTTTATGCCCAAGGACAATTCCTTCAGTCACCATAAAGTGACATTTTTCCTAGTTTAAAACTAGGTTAGTCTCTTGGCATCTTTTCAGAACAAGTGCTAAATGGTCAAGGCAGGAGCTGAATGAATCTACAAACACTGAAAAGTCATCCATGAAGACTTCCAGAAATTTCTCTACCATATCAGAGAGGATAGAGAGCATGCATCTCTGAAAGGTTGCAGGTGCATTGCACAGACCAAAAGGCATCCTTCTATAGGCAAACACTCCAGAAGGACATGTGAATGCTATTTTCTCTTGGTCCTGAGGATCTTCTGCAATTTGGTTATAACCTGAATAGCCATCCAAAAAGCAGTAGTATTCATGACCTGCTAATCTTTCTAGCATCTGGTCTATGAATGGTAAAGGAAAGTGATCCTTCCTGGTGGCTGTATTGAGCCTTCTGTAATCAATACACATACGCCACCCTGTAACTATTCTTGTAGGAACCAGTTCATTTTTTTCATTATGAACCACTGTCATGCCTCCCTTCTTGGGGACAACTTGGACAGGGCTCACCCAGGGCCTATCAGAGATGGGATAAATAATCCCAGCCTCCAGTAACTTGGTGACCTCTTTCTGCACTACCTCCTTCATGGCTGGATTTAGCCGCCTCTGTGGTTGAACCACTGGCTTAGCATCGTCCTCTAATAGGATCTTGTGCATGCATCTTGCTGGGCTGATGCCCTTAAGATCACTTATGAACCACCCAAGAGCTACCTTGTGTGTCCTTAGCACTTGAAGTAGTGCTTTCTCTTCCTGTGGATTTAAAGCAGAGCTTATGATCACCGGAAAAGTGTCACCTTCTCTCAGAAATGCGTATTTCAGGGATGATGGTAGTGGTTTGAGCTCGGGTTTAGGAGGTTTCTCCTCTTCCTGAGGAAATTTCAAAGGCTCTTTTATTTCTTCTGATTCTTCCAGATCAGGCTGGACATCTTTCAAGATATCTTCTAGCTCTAATTCGAGACCCTTAGCCATGTTGATCTCCTCTACCAGGGAGTCAATAGTATCAACACGCATGCAGTCTTTTGATGTGTCTGGATGCTTCATTGCCTCAATAGCATTCAACTTGAACTCGTCCTCATTGACTCTTAAGGTCACCTCCCCTTTTTGGACATCAATGAGGGTTCGTCCTGTTGCTAGGAAGGGTCTTCCTAGAATGAGAGTTGCACTTTTGTACTCTTCCATCTCCAGCACTACAAAGTCAGTGGGAAAGGCAAATGGCCCAACCTTGACAATCATGTCCTCAATTATGCCTGATGGATATTTAATGGTGCCATCAGTAAGTTGAAGACATATCCAGGTTGGTTTGACCTCTTCAGCCAAGCCAAGCTTTCTGATAGTAGATGCAGGGATTAGATTGATACTTGCCCCAAGGTTACATAGAGCTGTCTTGGTACAAGTACCCTCTAGTGTGCATGGTATCATAAAGCTTCTGGGATCCTTAAGCTTCTCTGGTAAGGTTGTTAGGATGACTGCACTGTACTCTTCAGTGAGAAAAACTTTTTCTATTTCTCTCCAATCCTTCTTATGACTTAAGATCTCTTTCATGAACTTAGCAAAAGAGGGTATTTGCTCAAGTGCCTCTGCAAACGGAATCTTTATTTCAAGAGTCATGAGATAGTCTGCAAAGTGAGCAAATTGTTTATCCTGTTCTGCTTGGTGGAGTTTCTGAGGATAAGGTATTTTGGCTTTATATTCTTCAACCTTAGTTGCTGCAGGTTTGTTTCCTACAGAGGCAGGTTGAGAAGCCTTCTTGAGGGAGTTAGTATCAGCACTTGCAGGTGTCTGATCCCTCACTGGTGTTTGATCACCAGAACTGGACATGGATTGGGCGTTTAACGCCAAATTCTTACCCTTTTTTTGGCGTTTGAACGCCAGAACTAGACGTGGAATTGGAGTTTAACGCCAATTTTTCACCTGTTTCTGGTGTTTGATCGCCAGACATATTCCTCTCTGGGCTCTTACTGGTAGCAGGTTGCTCATCCTCTGTCAGCTGTTCTTTTCTTGGCTTTCTGCTGCTTTGAGTTAGAGTATTTAACGTTTTTCCACTTCTTAATTCAACTGCTTGGCACTCCTCTGTTATCTGTTTTGATAACTGCTGTTTTGTCTGATTTAATTGTGATTCCATATCCTTGTTAGCAATTTTGGTTTCTTGTAGCATCTCCTTAAATTCTGCTAACTGCCTTGTTATAGAAGATAGTAGCTGATTGAGTTCAGCAACTTGTTCCTGAGGATTAAAGTCAGTTGATATTGCCTTAGCTTCTTCTTTCATGGAGGACTCATTACTTATGTACATATACTGATTTCTAGCAACTATATCAATAAGCTTTTGAGCCTCTTCAACAGTCTTTCTCATGTGTATGGATCCCCCAGCTGAGTCGTCTAGAGATGTCTGAGCTTTTTCTGTAAGCCCATAGTAGAAGATGTCTAATTATACCCACTCTGAAAATATTTCAGAGGGGCATTTTCTTAGCATCCCTTTGTACCTCTCCCAGGCGTTATAAAGGGATTCTTCATCCTCTTGTTTAAAGCCTTGGATGTCCAGCCTTAGCTGTGTCATCCTTTTTGGAGGGAAATATTGATTCAGGAATTTGTCTGATAACTGTTTTCATGTTCTTATGCTTGCTGTCAGTTGGTTATTTAACCACCTCTTAGCTTGATCTTTTACAGCAAACGGAAATAGTAACAGCCTGTATACATCCTGATCTACCTCTTTGTCATGCACTGTGTCTGCAATTTGCAAGAACTGCGCCAGAAACTCAGTAGGTTCTTCCTGTGGAAGACCAGAATACTGGCAATTTTGCTGCACCATGACAATGAGTTGAGGATTTAGCTTAAAACTGCTTGCTTTGATGGGAGGTATACAGATGCTACTCCCATATGCAGCAGTAATGGGGTTAGCATATGACCCCAGAGTTCTTCTGGACTATTCATTTCCATTCAGGTCCATGATGGATAAAATGGAATTGATATGAATTGCAAACAAAATATATTTTTGTTTTTATTTTATTAAAAAAATGGATAAATAAAGAAAATGATATAAAATAATATAAAGTAAAGTAATTAGAAATTAAAATATAGATTTCGAAAAGTAAAAGAAAAAGGAAAAATAAATTCGAAAACCAAATTAATTGCTTAATTAAGAAGATTTGAAAAACTTTAGATATGATTTTTGAAAAAGATTTTGAATTTTGAAATTTTAAAACTAAAATAGGAAAAAACATAAAAATTTTAAAATAGAAATTTGAATTTTTGAATGAGATTTTCGAAAATTCAATTAGTTAGAGAGAAAACATATTTTTCAAATTAATGAGGAAAGAGAAAAAATAGTAAAAATGACACTAAACTTAAATTTTTAGATCAAAACAAAGGAAACAAACAGGAACACTTTGAATATCACGATGAACGCTAAGAACAACTTTTGAAAAATTTTTAAGAAAACAGAAACACAGAGGACACCAAACTTAAAATATGAAACTAAACTCAAACAGAAAAACTCAATTATTAGTTTATAAAAATTTTCGAAAAAAATTGAAAAGGAAAATAAGGATTTAAAAAATTTTCAACCAAAAACAAGAATAGAAGACTCTAAACCAAAAAGAAAATTTTTTTCCTAATCTAAGCAACAAAATAAACCGTCAGTTGTCTAAACTCGAGCAATCCCCGGCAACGGCGCCAAAAACTTGGTGCACAAATTGTAAATCACATTTTCACAACTCGTACCACTAACCAGCAAGTGCCCTGGGTCATCCAAGTAATACCTTACGTGAGTAAGGGTCGATCCCACGGAGATTGTTGGCTTGAAGCAAGCTATGGTTATTTGTAATTCTTAGTCAGAAAATTAATAATAAAAATGGTTGGGTTTATGAAAAGTAATTAACATAAAATAAATAATACTTGTTATGCAGTAATGGAGAACAGATTGAGGTTTTGGAGATGCTCTGTCTTCTGAATCTCTGCTTTCCTACTGTCTTCTTCTTCACACACACATGTCTCCTTCCATGGCAAGCTGTATGTTGGTGGATACTGTTGTCAATGGCTACCATCCATCCTCTCAGTGAAAATGGTCTAAATGCACTGTCACTGCACGGCTAATCATCTGTTGGTTCTCACTCATGTTGGAATAGAATCCATTGATTCTTTTGCGTCTGTCACTACGCCCAACACTCGCGAGTTTGAAGCACGTCACAGTCATCCCTTCCCAGATCCTACTCGGAATACCACAGACAAGGTTTAAACTTTCCGGATCTCAGGAATGGCCGCCAATAATTCTAGCCTATACCACGAAGACTCTGATCATGAACTTGGAGGCTAAGAGATACACACTCAAGCTAGTGCAGATAGAACGGAGGTGGTTGTCAGGCACACGTTCATAGGTGAGAATGATGATGAGTGTCCCGGATCATCACATTCATCAGGGTAAAGTGCGAGTGAATATCTTAGAATAGAAACAAGCGTAATTGAATAAAAAATAGTAGTAATTGCATTAATTCATCGAAACACAGCAGAGCTCCTCACCCCCAACCATGGGGTTTAGAGACTCATGCCGTTAGAAATACAATGTAAAGTGTAAAATTGTCATGAGATACATAGTAAGTCTCTAAAAGTTGTATTTATACCAAACTAATAGCTAGGGTTTACAGAAAATGAGTAAACTAAGATGGATAGTGTAGAAATCCACTTCTGGGGCCCACTTAGTGTGTGTTTGGGCTGAGCATTGACCTTTACATGTGTAGAGGCTTCTTTTGGAGTTAAATGCCAGGTTGCAACTTGTTTGTGGCGTTTAACTCTGGTTTGTAACTTGTTTCTGGCGTTTAACTTCAGAATAGGTCAGGAAGTTGGTGTTCAACGCCAGTTTGCATCATCAAAACTCAGGCAAAGTATGAACAGTTATATATTACTGGAAATCCCTGGATGTCTACTTTCCAACGCAATTGAGAGCGCGCCAATTGGGTTTCTGTAGCTCGAGAAAATCCATTTCGCGTGAAGAAGGGTCAGAATCCAACAGCATCTGCAATCCTTTTTCAGCCTCTGAATCAGATTAAAGCTCAGATCCCTCAATTTCAGCCAGAAAATACCTGAAATCACAGAAAAACACACAAACTCATAGTAAAGTCTAGAAATGTGATTTTTAAATAAAAACTAATAAAATTATACTAAAAAGTAGCTAAATCCTACTAAAACTATAATGAAAATACCCCCAAAAGTGTATAAAATATCCGCTCATCACAATACCAAACTTAAACTGTTGCTTGTCCTCAAGAAACTAGATAAATAAAATAGGATAGAAAGAAGGTCAAGAGGCAATAACATCTCAGAGTTTTACATGAAGCTCAAATTCTCATTAGATGAGTGGGACTAGTAGCTTTTTGCTTCTGAACAGTTTTGGCATCTCCATTCATCCTTTGAAGTTCAGAATGATTGGCCTCTATAGGAATTTAGAATTCAGATAGTGTTATTGATTTTCCTAGTTTAGTATGTTGATTCTTGAACACAGCTACTTTATGAGTCTTGGTCGTGGCTCTAAGCACTTTGTTTTCCAGTATTACCACCGGATACATAAATGCCACAGACACATAACAGGGTGAACCTTTTCAGATTGTGACTCAGCTTTACTAGAGTCCCCAATTAGAGGTGTCTAGAGTTCTTAAACACACTCTTTTTGCTTTGGATCACGACTTTAACCGCTCAATCTCAAGCTTTTCACTAGACACTTTCACGCCACAAGCACATGGTTAGGGACAGCTTGGTTTAGCCGCTTAGGCCGGGATTTTATTCCTTTGGGCCCTCCTATCCACTGATGCTCAAAGCTTTGGACCCTTTTTATTTTACCCTTGCCTTTTGGTTTAAAGGGCTATTGGCTTTTTTTTTTGCTACTTTTTCTTGCTTCAAGAATCAATTTCATAATTTTTCAGATTATCAATAACATTTCTCTTTTTCATTATTCTTCAAGAGCCAACAGTTTTAACATTCATAAACATCAAATTCAAAAGACATATGCACTGTTTAGGCATTCATTCAGAGAACAAAAAGTATTGCCACCACATATAAATAATTTGAATTTTTTCTTATTAAAACTTGAAAATAAAATTGACTCCTTATTCTAAAAATTTGCTATTTTATTCATGTTTAATGATGATAAGAAAGATAAATTATCACTTATTTGGGGATAGAAAAATAAAATAAAATAAAAAAATAAAGATAAAGGTACTAATTACTACTACTACTCATATAACTTCTAAGGCAGATTTCTAATAGTAAAAGTTATCACAGATTTAAGGCTTAAGATTAGGTCTCAACAACCTTTATTTTAGGAGATAGATGCTCCTTTAGTCTGTGGGGTGCTTGGCCCTTCAAGAGATAGCTTCTGGCGTTTCAGCTCCTGTAGCTCATGCCCTTGCTCCTCTTGTTCCTTCAGTAGTTTGCAGAGCATATTATTTTGAACTTGCTGTTCTTCTTTTAGTTGATCCATAGCTTCTTGTAGCTTGGTGACAGAGGCCTCTAGGCGGGTCCAGTAGTCAATATGAGGGATTTATGAGAGGAACTCCTGTGCCCTCCTTTTGATGGGGTTGTCTTGCACTTGTTGTCCTTCCATTGATTTTTTTGTAATTGGGTGCTCGACTGAGATATACTCATCCACTCCCATCTTTACCCCAGCATCCTTGCATAGCAGAGATATTAAGCTTGGGTAAGCCAATTTAGCTCCTTTGGAATTCTTGTTTGCAATTGTGTAGAGCTCACTCGAAATCAGATCTTCAACCTCCACTTCGTTTCCCTACATAATACAATGGATCATGACTGCTCTTTTGAAGGTAACCTCAGAGCGGTTACTGGTGGGCAATATGGAACGCCCAATGAAGTCCAGCCAGCTTCTGGCGACTGATTTGAGATCCCCTCTCTTGAGTTGATTTGGGACACCCTTTGTGTTGGTTGTCCACTTGGTTCCAGGGATGCATATATCCTTCAGAATTTGGTCCAAGCGCTTATCTGATCTCACCATTCTCTTACTGAAGGAATCCGGATCATCTTGTAGTTGCTGCAGCTTGAAGATCTCTCTTATTTTGTCAATGTGGAAGTAAATAGCTTTTCCTCTGACCATGGTTCGAAAGGTGTAAAAGGCGATTCTGGCCCTTCTTTGCCTATCTGTTTGCCACACATTTGTGTAGAATTCCTGAACCATGTTTCTTCCCACCTTTGTCTCAGGATTAGCTAGGATTTCTCAGCCCCTGTTTTGAATTTGCTCTTGGATCTCCGGATATTTGTCTTTTTTCATATTGAATTTAACTTCCGGGATCACTAATCTTAGACCCATTATTCTGTAGTAATAGTCTGAATGTTCTTTTGTTAAGAACTTCTCCTGATTCCAAAGTGGTTTTGGAATATTCTCTTTCTTTCCTCTTGAAGTGGTTTGTTTTCCTCTAGGAGCCATGATCTCAGTGAGTCTTAGCTCAGTGATCACGTAAAACAAAACACACCAAACTTAGAGGTTTGCTTGTCCTCAAGCAAAAGAAAGGAAAAGAGAGGAATAGAAGAAGAGGCAAGTTCGAATTGTGGAGGAGAGGGGAGGCCAAGTTTGGATTTATAAAGGAGGGGGTGGGTTTGAAAATTTTGAAAAAGATATGATAGAAGATATGATTTGTAAAAAGATAATTATGATATGCAAAGGATAAAATTTTAAATTTGAAAAGATAATAGGGGGATTTGAAAAAGATAGATTAAATTTTGAAAAGATAATATGATAGTTTGAAAAAGATTTGAAAAGAATTTAAAAAGATAGATGAGTTTTTGAAAAAGATGTGGAACAGAATTAAGAGATATATGGATTCTGAAAAAGATTTTAAGAGGGGTTTAAGAAAAATGAAGAAAGATTTTTAGGATAAAGATTTTTTTGAATTTGAAATTGAAAGATGAGAGTTTGTAACATGTTTATGCAAGAAATTGTGGATGAAATCATGAAGATTTAAAAAAAGAGATTTGGAAAACAAAACTTCCTTCTCTCCACAATCCTGGCGTTAAACGCCCAACTGCTGCATGTTTTGGGTGTTTAATGCCCCTCTGTAGCCTCTTTTGGGAGTTTAACCCCCAGCTGTTGCTTGTGGCTGGCGTTAAACGTCAGAATCCTTTGTCACTGGGCGTTTTCTGAATGCCCAGGATGCTGTAAGTATGGCGTTAAACGCCCAGAAAGATATCATTACTGGCATTAAACGCCCAGTAGATGCTTCTTTTGGGCGTTTAACGCCCAAATATACCTCTTACTGGCGTTTTCTTGCCAATGAGCTCCTTCTCCCCGTTTTGTACTCTGAATCCTTCTGTAACCCTGTGAACTTATGCAATTGATTCTTTACCTTGAAGATTATTTATATTAAACTCGTATAATTATTATTTAAATAAAAATAGGCTTTGCTAATGGCTGGGTTACCTCCCAGCAAGCGCTTCTTTATTGTCTTTAGTTGGACCTTGCTGAGCTTTTAATCTAGCCTCAGCTTTGAGCACTCTTGCTCAACATTGCCTTCAAGATAATGCTTGATTCTCTGTCCATTAACAATGAACTTCTTATTAGAATCAATGTTTTGAAGCTCCACATAGCCATATGGTGACACACTTGTAATCACATATGGTCCCCTCCACCGGGATTTCAGTTTCCCGGGGAATAGCCTGAGCCTAGAGTTAAACAGCAGAACCTTCTGTCCTAGTTCAAAGACTCTAGATGACAGCTTTCTGTCCTGCCACCTTTTTGCTTTCTCTTTGTAAAGCTTGGCGTTTTCGAAAGCAGTGAGTCTGAATTCCTCTAGCTCATTTGGCTGGACTAATCTTTTTTCTCCAGCTAATTTAGCATCAAATTTTAGGAATCTGGTTGCCCAGTAGGCCTTATGCTCCAGTTCCACGGGCAGATGACAGGCCTTACCATACACAAGCTGGTATGGAGAGGTCCCTATAGGAGTCTTGAATGCTGTTCTGTATGCCCACAGAGCGTCATCCAAGCTTCTTGCCCAATCCTTTCTACGGGTACTTACAGTCCGTTCCAGGATTCTTTTTATTTCTCTATTAGAGACTTCAACTTTCCTATTTGTCTGTGGATGATATGGAGTTGCTATCTTGTGGCTAATTCCATATCGGACTATAGCAGAGTAAAGCTGTTTGTTGCAGAAGTGAGTGCCCCCATCACTGATTAGTGCTCTAGGGACACCAAACCTGCTGAAGATATGCTTCTAGAGGAACTTCAGGACTATCTTAATATCATTGTTGGGTGTTGCGATGGCCTCTACCCATTTGGATACATAGTCGACTGCCACCAGAATATAAGTGTTTGAGTATGATGGTGGGAAAGGTCCCATGAAGTCGATACCCCATACGGCAAACAACTCAATCTCTAAGATCCTTTGCTGAGGCATGGCGTAACTGTGAGGCAGATTACCAGCTTTCTGGCAGCTGTCACAGTTACGCACAAACTCTCGGGAGTCTTTATAGAGAGTGGGCCAGTAGAAGCCACATTGGAGGACTTTTGTGGCTGTTCGCTCACCTCCAAAATGTCCTCCATATTGTGATCCATGACAATGCCATAGGATCTTCTGTGCTTCTTCTCTAGGTATACACCTTCGGATTATTCCGTCTGCACATCTCTTAAAGAGATATGGTTCATCCCACAGGTAGTACTTTGCATCAGTAATTAATTTTTTCTTTTGTTGCTTGCTGTACTCCTTGGGTATGAATCTTGCAGCTTTATAGTTTGCAATGTCTGCAAACCATGGTGTTTCCTGGATGGCAAATAGTTGCTCATCCGGAAAGGTTTTAGAAATCTCGATAGAGGGAAAGGACGTCCCTTCTACTGGCTCTATCCGAGACAGATGATCAACCACTTGGTTCTCTGTCCCTTTTCTGTCTCTTATTTCTATATTAAACTCTTGCAGAAGCAACACCCATCTTATGAGCCTGGGTTTTGAATCCTGCTTTGTGAGTAGATATTTAAGAGCAGCATGGTCAGTGTACACAATCACTTTTGATCCTACTAAGTATGATCTAAACTTGTCAATAGCATAAACCACTGCAACCAATTTTTTTCTGTGGTTGTGTAATTTTTCTGGACATCATTTAAAACACGGCTAGTATAATAAATGACATGCAGAAGCTTGTTATGCCTCGGTCCCAGTACTACACCAATGGCATGGTCACTGGCATCACACATTAGTTCAAATGGTAATGTCCAGTCTGGTGCAGAAATAAGTGGTGCTGTGACCAGCTTAGCTTTCAGAGTTTCAAATGCCTGCAGACACTCTGTGTCAAATACAAATGGCATGTCAGCAGCTAGCAGATTGCTCAGAGGTTTTACAATTTTTGAAAAATCCTTTATAAACCTCCTATAGAATCCTGCATGCCCCAGAAAGCTTCTAATTGCCTTAACATTGGCAGGTGGTGGTAATTTTTTAATTACTTCCACTTTAGCTTGATCCACCTCTATTCCCTTGTTTGAAATTTTATGCCCAAGGACAATTCCTTCAGTCACCATAAAGTGACATTTTTCCCAGTTTAAAACTAGGTTAGTCTCTTGGCATCTTTTCAGAACAAGTGCTAAATGGTCAAGGCAGGAGCTGAATGAATCTCCAAATACTGAAAAGTCATCCATGAAGACTTCCAGAAATTTTTCTACCATATCAGAGAAGATAGAGAGCATGCATCTCTGAAAGGTTGCAGGTGCATTGCACAGACCAAAAGTCATCCTTCTGTAAGCAAACACTCCAGAAGGACTTGTGAATGCTGTTTTCTCTTGGTCCTGAGGATCTACTGCAATTTGCTTATAACCTGAATAGCCATCCAAAAAGCAGTAGGATTCATGACCTTCTAGTCTTTCTAGCATTTGGTCTATGAATGGTAAAGGAAAGTGATCCTTCCTGGTGGCTGTATTGAGCCTTCTATAATCAACACACATATGCCACCCTGTAACTGTTCTTGTAGGAACCAGTTCATTTTTTTCATTATGAACCACTATCATGCCTCCCTTCTTGGGGACAACTTGGACAGGGATCACCCAGGGGCTATCAGAGATGGGATAAATAATCCCAGCCTCCAGTAACTTGGTGACCTCTTTCTGCACTACCTCCTTCATGGCTGGATTTAGCCGCCTCTGTGGTTGAACCACTGGCTTAGCATCGTCCTCCAACAGGATCTTGTGCATGCATCTTGCTGGGCTGATGCCCTTAAGATCACTTATGGACCACCCAAGAGCTGCCTTGTGTGTCCTTAGCACTTGAAGTAGTGCTTTCTCTTCCTGTGGATTTAAAGCAGAGCTTATGATCACCGGAAAAGTGTCACCTTCTCCCAGAAATGCGTATTTCAGGGATGATGGTAGTGGTTTGAGCTCGGGTTTAGGAGGTTTCTCCTCTTCCTGAGGAAATTTCAAAGGCTCTTTTATTTCTTCTGATTCTTCCAGATCAGGCTGGACATCTTTAAAGATATCTTCTAGCTCTGATTCAAGACTCTTAGCCATGTTGATCTCCTCTACCAGGGAGTCAATAATATCAACACGCATGCAGTCTTTTGATGTGTCTGGATGCTTCATTGCCTAAACAGCATTCAGCTTGAACTAGTCCTCATTGACTCTTAAGGTCACCTCCCCTTTTTGGACATCAATGAGGGTTCGTCCAGTTGCTAGGAAGGGTCTTCCTAGAATGAGAGTTGCACTTTTGTGCTCCTCCATCTCCAGCACTACAAAGTCAGTGGGAAAGGCAAATGGCCCAACCTTGACAATCATGTCCTCAATTATGCCTGATGGATATTTAATGGTGTCATCAGCAAGTTGAAGACATATCCGGGTTGGTTTGACCTCTTCAGCCAAGCCAAGCTTTCTGATAGTAGATGCAGGGATTATATTGATACTTGCCCCAAGGTCGCATAGAGCTGTCTTGGTACAAGTACCCTCTAGTGTGCATGGTATCATAAAGCTTCCGGGATCTTTAAGCTTCTCTGGTAAGGTTGTTAGGATGACTACACTGCACTCTTTAGTGAGAAAAACTTTTTCTGTTTCTCTCCAATCCTTCTTATGACTTAAGATCTCTTTCATGAACTTAGCATAAGAGGGTATTTGCTCAAGTGCCTCTGCAAACAGAATCTTTATTTCAAGAGTCATGAGATGGTCTGCAAAGCGAGCAAATTGTTTATCCTGTTCCGCTTGGTAGTGTTTCTGAGGATGAGGTATTTTGGTTTTATATTCTTCAACCTTAGTTGCTGCAGGTTTGTTTCCTACAGAGGCAGGTTGAGAAGCCTTAGGGAGTTAGTATCAGCACTTGCAGGTGTCTGATCCCTCACTGGCATTTGAACGCCAGAACTGGACATGGATTGGGTGTTTAATGCCAGATTCCTACCCTTTTCTGGTGTTTGAACACCAGAACTGGACGTGGAATTGGAGTTTAACACCAATTTTTCACCTGTTTCTGGCGTTTGATCGCCAGACATATTCCTCTCTGGGCTCTTACTGTCCTTAGAGGGATTTTGGATAGCAGGTTGCTCATCCTCTATCAGCTATTCTTTTCTTGGCTTTCTGCTGCTTTGAGTTGGAGTATTTAACGTTTTTCCACTTCTTAATTCAACTGCTTGGCACTCTTCTGTTATCTATTTTGATAATTGCTATTTTGTCTGATTTAATTGTGATTCCATATCCTTGTTAGAAATTTTGGTTTCTTGTAGCATCTCCTTAAATTTTTCTAACTGCCTTGTTATAGAAGATAGTTCCTGATTGAGTTTAGCAACTTGTTCCTGAGGACTAAAGTTAGTTGATACTGCCTTAGCTTCTTCTTTCATGGAGGACTCATTACTTATGTACAGATGCTGATTTCTAGCAACTATATCAATAAGCTCTTGAGCCTTTTCAAAAGTCTTTCTCATGTGTATGGATCCCCCAGCTGAGTCGTCTAGAGATGTCTGAGCTTTTTCTGTAAGCCCATAGTAGAAGATGTCTAATTATACCCACTCTGAAAATATTTCAGAGGGGCATTTTCTTAGCATCCCTTTGTACCTCTCCCAGGCGTTATAAAGGGATTCTTCATCCTCTTGTTTAAAGCCTTGGATGTCCAGCCTTAGCTGTGTCATCCTTTTTGGAGGGAAATATTGATTCAGGAATTTGTCTGATAACTGTTTCCATGTTATTATGCTTGCTGTGGGTTGGTTATTTAACCACCTCTTAGCTTGATCTTTTACAGCAAACGGAAATAGTAACAGCCTGTATACATCCTGATCTACCTCTTTGTCATGCACTGTGTCAGCAATTTGCAAGAACTGCGCCAGAAACTCAGTAGGTTCTTCCTGTGGAAGACCAGAATACTGGCAATTTTGCTGCACCATGACAATGAGCTGAGGATTTAGCTCAAAACTGCTTGCTTTGATGGGAGGTATACAGATGCTACTCCCATATGTAGCAGTAATGGGGTTAGCATATGACCCCAGAGTCCTTCTGGACTGTTCATTTCTATTCAGGTCCATGATGGATAAAATAGAATTGATATGAATTGCAGACAAAATATATTTTTGTTTTTATTTTATTAAAAAAATGGATAAATAAAGAAAATGATATAAAATAATATAAAGTAAAGTAATTAGAAATTAAAATATAGATTTCGAAAAGTAAAAGAAAAAGGAAAAATAAATTCGAAAACCAAATTAATTGCTTAATTAAGAAGATTTGAAAAATTTTAGATATGATTTTTGAAAAAGATTTTGAATTTTGAAATTTTAAAACTAAAATAGGAAAAAAAATAAAAATTTTAAAATAGAAATTTAAATTTTTGAATGAGATTTTCGAAAATTCAATTAGTTAGAGAGAAAACATATTTTTGAAATTAATGAGGAAAGAGAAAAAATAGTAAAAATGACACCAAACTTAAATTTTTAGATCAAAACAAAGGAAACAAATAGGAATAATTTGAATATCACGATGAACGCTAAGAACAACTTTTGAAAAATTTTTAAGAAAACAGAAACACAGAGGACACCAAACTTAAAATACGAAACTAAATTCAAACAGAAAAACTCAATTATTAGTTTATAAAAATTTTTGAAAAACAGAAAAACAACTTTTCACAACTCGTACCACTAACCAGCAAGTGCACTGGGTCGTCCAAGTAATACCTTACGTGAGTAAGGGTCGATCCCACGGAGATTGTTGGCTTGAAGCAAGCTATGGTTATTTTGTAATTCTTAGTCAAAAAATTAATAATAAAAAGGTTGGGTTTATGAAAAGTAATTAACACAAAATAAATAATACTTGTTATGCCGTAATGGAGAACAGATTGAGGTTTTGGAGATGCTCTGTCTTCTGAATCTCTACTTTCCTACTGTCTTCTTCTTCACAAACGCAGGTCTCCTTCCATGGCAAGCTGTATGTTGGTGGATCACCGTTGTCCATGGCTACCATCTATCCTCTCAGTGAAAATGGTCCAAATGCGATGTCACCGCACGACTAATCATCTATGGATTCTCACTCATGTTGGAATAGAATCCATTGATTCTTTTGCGTCTGTCACTACGCCCAACACTCGCGAGTTTGAAGCACGTCACAGTCATTCCTTCCCAGATCCTACTCGGAATACCACAGACAAGGTTTAGACTTTCTGGATCTCAGGAATGGCTGCCAATAATTCTAGCCTATACCACGAAGACTCTGATCATGAACCTAGAGGCTAAGAGATACACACTCAAGCTAGTGCAAATAGAACGGAGGTGGTTGTCAGGCACACGTTCATAGGTGAGAATGATGATGAGTGTCACGGATCATCACATTCATCAGGGTGAAGTGCGAGTGAATATCTTAGAATAGAAACAAGCGTGATTGAATGAAAAACAGTAGTAATTGCATTAATTCATCGAAACACAGCAGAGCTCCTCACCCCCAACCATGGGATTTAGAGACTCATGCCGTCAGAAATATAATGTAAAGTGTAAAAATGTCATGAGATACATAGTAAGTCTCTAAAAGTTGTATTTATACTAAACTAATAGCTAGTGTTTATAGAAAATGAGTAAACTAAGATGGATAGTGTAGAAATCCACTTCTGGGGCCCACTTAGTGTGTGTTTGGGCTAAGCATTGACCTTTACACGTGTAGAGGCTTCTTTTGGAGTTAAATGCCAGGTTGCAGCTTGTAACACCCTAATATTCAAATCCTTATGCTCGAGTCATAAGTCAATGATATTACGGTGGTACGACTCTCAGGTGGATTTTTAATATATAAATATAGGTAATTTTCGAAAGGAGTATTAATCGAGAAGCCTGAAAAGAGTAGAAATAAAATCGCGAAGACGTATCACTCACGTTCAACAACGAAAAGTTAAACTGCTAAGCCGAACGCGATGTACGGACAAGGCATAAAGGATATTAAGAGATAGATAACAGATAGATATTTATAGCATAAGTAAATAGCCACTGGTCGCGACCCGCGAAGTTTAGGCCGGCTAGGGTACAGTATGAAAGTAGATGACAACAGTATATCCTAATCTCTCCCAAAGGAAACATAAGAGCCTCTATAGGCAAGTTCCAAAAGAGTTCAATACATAATATAATCTTTTCAAAACAAAGGTGGAGAGATTCTAAGCAAAACACAAAGTAGAGAAAATAAATATCTTCGCCGTCTCTCAGACAAACCACAGCTCACTTCTGAGCACCTGGACCTGTATCTGAAAAACAAGAGATATATACGGAATGAGAACCCCGGGCCCATGGGTTCCCAGTACGGTAAAAGTGCCAAATAAGTACAATGCACTGCAAAAAAAAACTCACTAAGCATCCTAAACTTCTTCACCAAATATCCAGCCTAGATTCTCACTAATCCATGAATAGGCAATTGCCGTAAGGGGATACTAAATCTAGTTCCTGTTACACATGTTTCCCAACTCGCTGACTCTTCTACGAATCAGACTCAAAAAATCATAAACAAAACCATCACCAGTTGTTCTACCTCAGCAATTTTGTATCAATACATCATACTCTCACCTGGAGCTAGTGAAACCACATCACTGCGTCTTCCCAGGGAGCTCAAATTATCTCATTCGATGATCATCATCATCATGCAATCGTATCATCAAATCACCTCATCAAGAACAGCCCCCAACATCCACCGACACCAGCATGAGGGCCTCTCAGTTGTACAAACACAAGCAATACAGGCAAGTAATACACAAATAAGGTACAAGTAGAACAAGTAGCACATAATCAGGTAACATAGCATATATGAAGTAGAAATCCAAAACAAATAGGCAAACCCAAACAATTCAAACATATGCAAATGATGTATGCCTGCCCTATGGCTGATGATATCATCTGTCGGTTATATAGCCAACCCGACATGTCCTGGTAGCTAACCATTGGACCGAAACACCCCTTGCGGAGCAAGTAGGTTTGAGCTACAACCCACTTGCTACTACCCGCTCAACCCAGAGCCAGTGGAGTAACCACTACTGCGGCTACTACCCAGGCGGGTGTTTAAAAGCTCAACCTGGAGCGAGTGGATTCACCACTATTGCCGCTACTACTCAAGCGTCACAATCTCTGACCTGGAGCAAGTGGGATGAACCACAACCCTTGCTACTACCCAGGTATCTTAAGCATTGACCCGGAGCAAGCGGGACGAACCACAACCCTTGCTACTGCCCAGGTATCTCAAACATATATTCATTCAATCTCAATTCATATTATAAATCCTCATTGTTATCAAATTTCAAACATTAACCTGGAGCAAGTGGGACGAACCACAACCCTTACTACTACCCAGGTATCACAAATACTCATTTATTCAAAAATCCATAATTTAACTCATTTATCATAATCATCCTTTTCCGTCTCATACCCGGAGCAAGTGGACAACGCCACTGCCTACTACCCGGGGTCACACATCACATTTCAACATTCTCCATTATTATTCATTTAACACATTCATTCATTAATTATATATGCTTTTATACTCAGCCATAACCAATAATGGCTTTGCCATAACCCGGCAATAACTCAGCCATCTGGCTCATGGTTCAATCAAGAACCAGCCATTTATCAATAAATATAGCCCTTCGGCTCATGGCATACACGGTACTTCCACCGTCATCCTCCATATCTCATATAATCATCTTTGATCATCATTGATCATAACTTTTCCCCTTGCTTCACTCGCAAGTTACCACATCTCCTAGCTCCTTTCTCATTGCTAGGCATATCATAATGATTTAATACATAAGGGGTGAGATCGGAGGCTTAGAAGTATGAGATTTGGCTTTAAAAACTCAAAAATCAACTTTGGCAAGAAAACAGGGCCACGCGTACGCGCACTCCACGCGCACGCGTGGATGGCCACAAAACTCATCGACGCGCAAGCGTCATACGCGCGGACGCACGGGTTGAAAAATAGCTAAACGACGCGCACGCGTCAGCCACGCGTACGCGCGGATACATTTGTGCCCCAGGCATAAAACTGGCACAACTCTCAGGAAAATGGCTGGGCATTTGGTGCAGCGCATCGACGCGCCCGCGCACACCACGCGCACGCGTGGATGGTGCTTTCTTAAAGAACGGTGCGTACGCGCCAAGTGCGCCTACGCGCGGAGGGTCGTTCTGCTAAAAATTTTCTAAGTTAAAAGCTGCAGAATTTACAGATTCAACCCCCAATCTTCCGACGGACATAACTCTCCTATTTTAAATCGTTTTTCACCCGTTCTTCGAACGGCACGGACATCCCGGATCCAATTTCATTTTTAAACAAATTTGGCACAAAACAGAGATCCGTAGTCCAAGTTATGTCCCGTCAAAATATGCCCAAAAACCATATTTTCATACAAAACCAGAAGGTGCCATTTTCAAAACAAGCCATTTTCAACTATTTTCCAACTCAACCAAAACATGCCAATTTCAACCCTTTTTGAAATCAATCAAAGTGTACCAAAATCAACATCAAGCCATCCTCAACTCACACATTGACACTTTACCAAAATTTCCAAACCACATCCAACCATTTTAACACTTCTTAATCAAATGGCTAAAGGACAAACACAATATCATGTCATACATCCTTCCTCATTCCAATTTCCAATAATACCATTTCCAATCAACCATCATTTTACACAATCAATATCATACTCACTATCACATGGTTTCACCCACAAATCAACCTTAATCATTCCCCAAGCATATATCACAACATACATATCTCTAATGCATCATCATACCATCAAGGCATCAATAATCATAATCACATATATGATCACATAATATATCTCAACCGAACTAAACATACCTCATCTACATAATTTCACCCAAAATACCAAATTCCACACTTCAACTTCTCAAACTTTATTATTCAATAACCAACCTAATCATTCATATATTCATTATCTGAAATTCATCCAATCACTTGTGCCATCATACAATGCACACATCGACTTACCTTTCTTACCTCTTTCCGGCCTCCGGCCCAATTTTCACAATTTAAATGCATATACCACAAATCAATACTCATTACCCAGTACATCAAATTCTCAATACACCAAACATACAAGGCCACACAATTCTCAACCCAATCATTAATTCACATTACATACCAACTATGCATATTAGCACCAACCATTTACACAATCCAAACTTAACCCTAGGGGCATCTAGCCTAGGAATTCTCATCACAACACACGGTACTTAAATGAAACTTAAACCGTACCTCTTGTAGCCAAACCAATTGAGCCTCTTCTTTGGAAGTCTTCACCAACCTTAGCTCCAAGCCTTACCAAAGCTCCTCAAGTAATACCAATCTCCCAATTGTGCACCAACATCACCAAATACACTAACATAACCAATATCACATACATACATCAACCTAGGGCTCATAAAAATGACAAATCACAAGGGTTTGAGTACTTCTTACCTCAGCCCATACGAAGTAGGGATAGAACCCACTTGGAATCTATGTTAGAGTATCCCTACACACCCAAAATCAAAAGATTTCAACACTAACTACCCAAAAACGTGTAACAGTGGGGAATTTCGAAAACTGGGCAGAGATGAATGGAATACTCACCACAAAACTTAGATAGAATTGTAGAGGATGAAAAGAGCGACGTGTGACCGCAAACGGCTCGTCAATCGGAGCTCCGTAGCTCAAGTTATGGTGATTTGAAGATCAAAGAGAGTTAGGTTTTCTCTCTTCTCTTCTCTCTTCCCAATTTCAGCGTCCAACACTCCTTCTTTAGGGCAAAATGAGCTGAAATGCTCATAACTAATGTTTATATATGTTGGGTCTTGGGCTCACTTAGGCCCGGTTCACTTATTTTTGTCTGTTGGCCCAATTTTGGACCAAAACCTTTAAGATTAGCGCTCTAAATCGCACTTCAAATATTTCTACCTCCCCTAATTATAATTCCTCATTTCTTAATCCTATTTACTCATAATCAATTTTCTCAGCTGCAGTACCAGACAGGTCTCAGCCGATACTGCCGGTCAAAATTCTATTGTGCGCTTTTACACAGAAAACTATGTCTTCCGACTCGGAAAAATTCACTGAATCCAAATATCATATTTAAATCATCAAATTCCAATTGCCAAATCTTCCAACCGTATTCGCTCCTATTTAACTTATTATTTAATTAATTTCGGTTAGACCGGGTATTACACAGCTTGTTTGTGGCGTTTAACTCTGGTTTGTAACTTGTTTCTGGCGTTTAACTTCAGAATAGGGCAGGTAGTTGGCGTTCAACGCCAGTTTGCATCATCAAAACTCGGACAAAGTATGGACTATTATATATTGCTGGAAAGCTCTGGATGTCTACTTTCCAACGCAATTGAGAGCTTGCAAATTGGGTTTCTGTAGCTCGAGAAAATCCATTTCGCGTGAAGCAAGGTTAGAATCCAACAGCATCTGCAGTCCTTTTTCAGCCTCTGAATCAGATTTTTGCTCAGGTCCTTCAATTTCAGCCAGAAAATATCTGAACTCACAAAAAAATACACAAACTCATAGTAAAGTCCAGAAATATGATTTTTAAATAAAAACTAATAAAATTATACAAAAAAGTAGCTAAATCCTACTAAAACTATAATGAAAATACCCCCAAAAAGCATATAAAATATTTGATGCGACTAAGGGAGCGCTAGGTAGCGCTCAAAGAATGCATGTAGCATTCGAGGAGAGAGCTCCAGGGGAAAGGAAGCGCGCACCAAGGGGCCACACACTAGGCAACGTTCAACAAGTGAACGTGCCGTTCACTAAGTGAACGCTAGGGGAGGAGACTTGCGCACGAGGAAACACACATGACAAGTGAACGTAGCGTTCACTGCCCCAATGGAGCGCTGCACTGGAGCTTCACAAAATGCACCCTGACCCATGCCATCAAGTGCCATCTTGGATCCAATTCTTCACAAACCCAAAGGCCCATTCCAAAGTGCTTAGTGACTAAAATAGAAAGTGTATAAATAGGAGCAATTTTGATTTGAGAAGGACCTTCACTTCATTTTTTGTTTTGACTTTTATTTTTGGCTCTTTAATTTTCTTTTGAATTTGGGGAATTAGGACTAGATCTAAGTTTTTCTTTCTATTTGTTCTTTCTTTTGCAACTTCTATTTTTCTGTTTTGGGTTTTGAATTCAGATTAAAGAACTCCACTGAATTTCTTGATCTTAGAATCAACTTTTACTTTTCCTTTTTGTCTTTCTAAGAATTGAAAGTTGGATCTGAACTTCCTTTTCTGTTTTCATTTTCATTTCTTCTGCAATTTCTTATCTGTTTTGTCAAGAGGGTAATTGAGATCTAGATCTGCTTTCTGTTCTCATTACTCTTCTTTAATTGTCAATTTCTCTTTTGGGATTTCAAAATTAAGCTAATCTTTCTTACTGTTTTTATTCTTCTGTAATTTTTCAACTCTGTTTTAGTTTATCTACAAATTTTCTTCATCTCATAGTTCTTTAATTTACTGCACTTCTATTTTCTAGTTCAATTTGAATCCCAATACCCAAACCCCTTTTATTCTTCAAGCAATTTACATTTCCCAGCAATTTAGATTCAGCAATTTAAGTTTCTTGTACTTTAAGTTTCTGTCATTTACCTTTCTTGCAATTTAGTTTCAGCTCTTTTACTTTCTTGCACTTTAATTTTCTGCAATTTACTTCTTCTATACTTTAAGATTCAGCCAATTTACCATCTCCCTTTTATTTACTTGCAATTTAGCTTCTGTTAATTAAGTTTCACTCAAATCATCAAATATTCGCTTAACTAAATTCATCACCTAACTAAAATTGCTCAATCCATCAATCCCTGTGGGATCGACCTCACTCTTGTGAGTTATTACTATTTGATGCGATCCGGTACACTTGCCGGTGAGTTTTGTGTGGAAATCTAATTTTCACCCATCAAGTTTTTGGTAACATTTCCGGGGATTGATTTAGATTGACAATGATTAAGTACGATGATAATCTAGATTAAGCATTTTCTTTTTATTTTTACTAAGCACACTAACTGTTTGGGTTTTTGTTTAAGCTAACCTTAACATCACTCTAGCAGTAGAGTGAATTGCTTGTGGTTTCTGGTTTTGTATGTATGACAGAAGCAAGGAGAGAGGTCTCCACCTCTTGTAACCAGGACGAGAGAACTCTCCAAAGACTAAGAAGAGAAGCAAGAGGAAAGGGGATCATTGGTGAAGAGGAATCAAAAGTGGAAAACCAAGAGATGGAAGAGAATGCCCCTAATGCACCAGAGGGAGTGGCTAACAATGGCTAGCTGATGAACAGATTTTCGATGGTATAGAATTTCACAATTGAAATCTCGTCGAAGTATAGTTTCTAGACCAATCAATAATCCTTTCATACAAATATTTGGTTGTCACTAAAACAAACCCCTAAAATTATAAACCGAAGTATTTAAACCTCGGGTCGTTGTCCCTAAGAATTACGATAAAGTGTCTTGTTATTTGTTATGGAGTATGTTTGGGGGTTTTTTTTTGGAATAAGGAACAAGAAGAGTAAAGTGCAAAGGAAATTAAACTAACAATTAACAATGTTCTTGGCAAGGTATGAGAATTGGAAGTCCTATCCTCATTATCCTTCTCAATTGTGATAAGAATTGTCCATTGCTACTACTTAGTTAACTTCTAACCATGGAGAAAAGTCAAGTGGATGAATCAACTTAATTCCACAAGTCCTAGCCAACTCCCAAGGGAAAGACTAGCTTTAGTGGTATCCAAATCAATTAGCAACTTCTAATTATCAATCAACAAAGGAATTAGATAACTCAAGCGTCACTAATTACTCCAACTAGACCAAGAGGAACAAAATCTACACTAAAATCCAACCAAGCATTTTTATCAAATACTTGGAAGGCATAAAAGAGAAGCAAGCATAGTAAATTGATAACAAAAATAGAATCTAACAACAATTATTGCAAAGAATTAATAGCAACAATAAAAAAGAACACAATTATTATGAATTACCTCAACTTGAATTGAAAGAAAAGTAGAAGAGATAAGAGTGAATCTACAACAAAGCATGAGAACAAAATGGAAGAAATTACAACAAAAGAATAGAAGAACAACATATAACAACAAATAATTGAAGAGTAGAAGTAGAAAAAAGCATGAATTAAACCCTAGATCTAAGCTTGTTGAACTAAACCTAATCTTAATTCTAATCCTAGAGAGAAGTGAGAGCTTCTCTCTCTAAAACTAACTAATCCTAATCCTAAAGTGTAGAATGATGTGAATTGATTGAAAAAAGGTGTTAATTCCCTTCAATCCTTGGTCCTTTAAATCACTTCTGGCGGCAAAGTTGGTTGCAACTGGGCCCCACAGCTTCGCAGAAATCGCTGGGCATGTTTTCTATTTAAAAATCATGTGCGGCCTGCGGTGCGTACGCGTACAGTGCGCGTGCGCATCCTTTGAGTTTTCGCGATCCACGTGTGCGCGTACAGTGCGCGTGCGCGTGGATGAAGATATCCAAATCTTTGGCTTTTTTCATGTGTTCTCCACTTTGCATGATTTTCTCTTCACTCCTTTGATCCTTTCCTAGCCCTTTTAAATCTGAAATCACTAACAAACACATCAAGGCATCTAGTGGAATCAAAGGTGAATTAAATTCATCAAATTAAAGGTCTAAAAGCATGTTTTCACATTTAAGCACAATTTAAGGAAGAATCACAAAACCATGCTATTTCATTGAATAAATGTGAGGAAAGGCTAATAAAATGATCTAAATTAAACACAAGATAAACCCTAAAAACAGGGTTTATCAACCTCCCCACACTTAAACCTTAGCATGTCCTCATGCTATACCAATAATAAAGTAAAGGGTATGGCATTTATTCAATAGAACTAAACCATATGCAACCTAAACTATATGCAACTATCTAATATGAATGCAAATGCTTGGTCAAAATAAGTCAATTCCCAAGAAGCCTATATGCACAAGGGCTAAGGACTAACAAATCTAATCCACAATTGAATTGAGTTATTAAATATTTTTACAAACTTGCATGAAAAGTGATGATTGTAGGTGGAAACATGTAATCAAGCAATCGAACCCTCACCAGATGTGTTTGCACTCTATTCACTCAAGTGTTTAGGGTCTATTCACTCAATTCTCCCCTAATCATGCTTTCTAAGATTTATTCTTCTTCTAACAATCAACATTTATTTCATGCATGAATACAAGTATCATGAGGTCTTTTCATTGGGTGTAATGGGGCTAGGGTCAAGGTAGGATGCATATTTGGTCAAGTGAGCTTGAAATTCGAATCTTTGATAAGCTTAGACTTCCCACCTAACCTATGACAACCTATACAATTCAAACTAACCTAACTACGCATTCTTCTCACTTTTTCTTCACATGCTCATGCATTCCCTTTTTCTTGATTACAACTCATATGCATTGATTTTTATTAAGCTTCGCTTTGGGGCATTTTGTCCCCTTTTTATTTCTTTTCTTTTCTTTTTTTTCCTTTCTTTTTCTATTTTTTTCTTTTCTTTTCCATATTATATTTTTTTCTTTTTCTTTTCTTTTTCTTTTGTTTTTCTCATTTTTCTTTCTTTTCTTTGTATATACAAGAACATCAATGCATAAGGTCTAGCATTTGATTAATACATGAGCATGCACCTGATTCCCAAATATAAAAATACAAAACTACCCTTTCATTCACCCAATGTCCCAAGTTTTCCCATACTTGAATGATACACAAACACTAGCCTAAGCTAATCAAAGATCCAAATTAAGGACATTTATTATTTTTCTCTTTAAGGCTTGTGATGTGCTAAATTAAGAACGAGTTAATCATAGGCTCAAATTGGCTAACAATGGAGGATAAAAGGTAAGGCTATTTGGGCAAGTGAGCTAAATAAAATGATGGCCTCAATCATATAAATACATGAATACACAAAATAATGGACATAAAGAATCAAACAAATCAAAGACTACAATCATAGAAAGAGAATAATACACACAAGAAGGAAAATAAGTGGTTATAAGATGTAACCACACCATTAGGCTCAAAACTCACTTGCTTGTGTTCTTAGCTCAAAAATCATGTTCCACAATATATATATATATATATATAAAATTCAAGCAAGTTCAATGAAAAGTTCTCACTCAAATCAATTGGTGCCCTATAAATAGAAATCTTGAAAAATTTCATTATTTTGAGTAAGCTTATTATGTATATATATGCAAAAATAAGAAAATGCAACAAAAATCCTAAAAGACCTAAAATGAAATGCAAAAGTGTTGGGATTAGAAATTTGTCACCCAAAAATGCCGAACGGTCAGACGACCTCCCCACACTTAAAAGTTTACACCATCCTCGGTGCATTCAAAGATGAGCAAGGGGTACGGCGACTTTCTGAGTTGCTACCCTCAGCTGGTAGGTCAACCGGTTGCTGCGTGTTCTTTCTCCGCTTCCATTTTTGCTTGCGGTGCATTGTTCATGAAAAATAGAAAATAACACCATAAGATAAGAAGAGACAAAAGCAAAGAAGCATAATTGTTGGAATGAGGTAGTAATCACTAGAATTGAGTGAGTGAATTAGTGTGACATTAAGGAGAGTAGGTGTGTGAATCCTAAATTAGGAACCTTTTAGAACACACTGTAGCATAAAAAGTGATGTCACAAAAGAAGTATGCACTTCACTCATTCTAATGTTCTTGAGATACTTTAGGTATACTTGTAAGGTCAAACAAGCATTAAAGAAGCATGAAAGCATTCAAGCCATAAACATATGGATGCATATAATTATGAAATACCATGCATTAAGATAAATGCATAACATCCATCAAGAAATTGCCTAATCGAGGAAAAGAAATCCAATTACATGGTGGCCAAATCATGCAATTCAAAAGGATGTACAACTCGAAGGCAATTCTCATCACTTTGTGTTCTCAAAATGAAGCATGAAGAATTCAAAACTAAGTGGAAAAATATAACCTCAACAATAGAATCCAACAAGTGAAATCAACAAAAATGGATGTTAAACTAACATCCTATCAATTATCAACAGCAAGAGATAGTAAACAAGGCTAATAATCCAACACTTATAACGAAAAATAGAAAATGAAATGAAAATGAAACTAATTAACTAATTGACTAACTAAATAAATGGTTACCAATGGTGTTTGGAAGTGTTGGATGAGGGGTAAGAGAGGGGAAGAAGAAAGAAGAGGGAAAGAAATGGAAAGAGGAGAAGAAAAGAGATGGAGTGAAGGAACAGCATCCGCGCGTATGCGCACCCTGCGCGCGTGCGTGGTTGGGGTTGTAAGCATGGGCACGGACACGTACAGTGCGTGTCCTCGTGGGTGGTTGGCCATGACAGGAGCTTAATGTTGGCCCAGAGTTGGCGCAACTCTCGGGCCTGAAGTATGGTGCTGCATCTGTGAAGAGGCGCGTATGTGCACAGCGTGCACGTGCGTCCGTGGCCGTTTTTTTTGGAGAGTGACGCGTACGCGTCGTGTACGCGTACGCGTGAGGTCATTTGTGCCTCAGGCACAATGCGCGTACAGCGTTCGCATAACTCTCGGGTCAATGTATGGAGGAATGAAAATTTGGTATCCACGCGTACGCGTACATGGCGCGTGCGCGTGGATGGGTGAAAATGCTTGATGCACGCGTACGCGTGAAGTGCGCGTACGCGTGGATGGTGCTCTGTTTTTCAAAAAATTTGCTATGTTTTTGCACCAATCCAAGCATTCCAAACCTCCAAACAGCTACCAAAACACCATAAAACCTTATTTAACATACTAAACTACCAAATATACTCAACAAACAAAACAAAACATGAATTTAAACTATTTTTACCAATATGTACAAAAAGGAAAAAATGAAACAAATTTACCATGGTGGGGTGTCTCCCACCTAGCACTTTTATTTTAACTCCTTAAGTTGGACATTTTATGGGGTCCTTGCTATGGTGACTTATGCTTGAATTCATCCTTGAATCCCCACCATTGTTTGCATCTCCAATAACCACCGTGATCCCAAATTAGGCGCATAAAGCCTTCAAGTAAGCTTGAGCAAGTAATAAGACCCCAAGAGTGTTGATTGTAGAATTGAATTTCGGGGTCCCAAACCTTGTTCTTGCACCCATCTTGTTGTTGATTACCATCGTTAGATCCGGGTGACAAGGTTTGTGAATTCTCATTTAGGCATACAAGCATTCTCCTAGACCCATGCAATTTGGTTCCACACCAACCATTGCTCTTAAATTTTGAGCATGCAACTGTCATGAGCTTAAAATGATGTTTCCAACCACTACACAACCTTTTCCTACTCTTAACTCCACAAAGAGCTCTAAGTTGACCATCATTTTCAATCAAACCATATTCAAGCGAGAAAGTAAAGCTTAGGGATAAGAATTTTACCCACTTGAATGTTGTGTAGGATGGTGGCTTAGGAAGGGGTAGTCCCAATGATCTTGCAAGCTCCACTCCTTTGTGCTATTCCTTGACTATCTCCACCTCTTCGCAAGCTTCTTCAATTTCAACCTCTTCCCTTTGGTAGCTCTCTTCCGATTCACCCTCTTCTTCATTGCTCACCAAGGCTATGGGAGGTTGTGCACATTCTTCTATAGTTTCAACTTCATGTCCAATGGGGGAGGATTCAATTGTAGATAGAAATTCATCCATGATTGAATCCATCTCTTGATAAACCTCTTCCAAGTCTCCAACAATGATATGCCTTGGAGGTTGCGCACCCTCCTCAACATCAATATCAAGCTTCTTGGGAGAGTGCTCATAATGCTACATTCCCATGGAATTTCAACATCTCCTAAATCTTCAACCACTTCTTCCTTTTCTTCAACAATCATGGCTTCCTCTAGTTGCTCCAATATAAAATAACATCCCTCGTTTCTCACCGGAGTTTCCAATCTCTCCTTCATGTTATGATCTTCAATTGATTCTTCACATGTGGCTATGGAAGCACCTTGAGTGTTCAAGTATTGGTAGGCTAAAGTATGCACTACCTTGATCAAGTTAGTCACAAACTCTAGGGTGTTCCTTTGCATATCCGCTTGTCCTTGAAGTAGCAAGGTGAGAGAATCATCTATTGGGGCTTGGGGTGGATAGGAAGGTTCATTATTTTGGAGAGAGGGTTCATAGTAGGAAGGTGGTTCTTCTTGGTAAGGGTATGGAGATGGTGAGTATTGAGGTGGTTCATGGTAGTAATCTTGATAGGGTTGTGGTGGTTCTAGAGGTTCTTGCTCATAATGGTCATAAGAATAAGGTTCTAGCTCATATGATGGATATGGATCATAGGAAGGTGCTTGGTATGGAAAGGCTTGTGAGTATGGTTGAGGTTCATGTTGAGGACGAGCTTTATAGGCATATGATGGTGGTGATTGATTTTCACAAAAAGTTTCACCATAGCCATTGAATTGACATGCATTAGGGTGGAAATTATACCTATACGAATCCGGAGGTTGTTGCCAATAAGAGTGATCAATTCCTTGAGACTCCTCCCATCTTGAAGTGTTCCATCCTTGGTACATGTTGTCATTAA
This sequence comes from Arachis ipaensis, assembly GCF_059453495.1. Lineage (NCBI taxonomy): Eukaryota > Viridiplantae > Streptophyta > Magnoliopsida > Fabales > Fabaceae > Arachis > Arachis ipaensis. The sequence continues at coordinate 116,317,896 of NC_142440.1, forward strand.
AGTCCACATTTTCTACAACATAGTGAGAACCAAACTCATAGCTAAAGTGAGAATTCATAGTGGAAAAACAAAGTAAAACTAACAAAAACTAGTAAACAAGTAAAAGACAAGATATTCACAATATTCACATATATACAATAACCAATAACATAACACCATTGCGACTCCCCGACAACGGCTACATTTTTATGAACGGGTTTTTGATGGTATAGAATTTCACAATTGAAATCTCGTCGAAGTATAGTTTCTAGACTAATCAATAATCCTTTCATACAAACATTTGGTTGTCACTAAAACAAACCCCTAAAATTATAAACCGAAACCTCGAGTCGTTCTCCCTAAGAATTGTGATAAAGTGTTTTGTTATTGGTTATGGAGTATGTTTGGGGTTTTTTTTTTTTGGAATAAGGAACAAGAAGAGTAAAGTGCAAAGGAAATTAAACTAACAATTAACAATGCTCTTGACAAGGTATGAGAATTAGAAGTCCTATCCTTATTATCCTTCTCAATTTTGATGAGAATTGTCCATTGCTACCACTTAGTTAACCTAACCATGGAGGAAAGTCAAGTGGATGAATCAACTTGATTCCACAAGTCCTAGCCAACTCCCAAGGGAAAGACTAGCTTTAGTGGTATCCAAATCAATTAGCAACTTCTAATTATCAATCAACAAAGGAATTATATAACTCAAGCATCGCTAATTACTCCACCTAGGCCAAGAGGAACAACATCTACGCTGAAATCCAACCAAGCATTTTATCAAACACTTAGAAGGCATAAAAGAGAAGCATAGTAAATTGATAACAAAAATAGAATCTAACAACAATTATTGCAAAGAATCAACAACAACAATAAAAAAGAACACAATTATTATGAATTACCTCAACTTGAATTGAAAGAAAAGTAGAAGAGATAAGAGTGAATCTACAACAAAGCATGAGAAAAAAATGGAAGAAATTACAACAAAAGAATAGAAGAACAATATATAACAACAAATAATTGAAGAGTAGAAGTAGAAGAAAGCATGAATTAAACCCTAGATCTAAGCTTGTTGAACTAAACCTAATCCTAATTCTAATCCTAGAGAGAAGTGAGAGCTTCTCTCTCTAAAACTAACTAATCCTAATTCTAAAGTGTAGAATGATGTGAATTGATTGAAAAAAGTGTCAATTCCCTTCAATCCTTGGTCCTTTAAAGCACTTCTGGCGCCAAAGTTGGTTGCAACTGGGCCCCACAACTTCTCAGAAATCGCTGGGCACATTTTTTATTTAAAAATCACGTGCGGCCTGCGGCGCGTACGCGTACAGTGCGCGTGCACATCCCTTGAGTTTTCGCGATCCACGCGTGCGCGTATAGTGCGCGTGCGCGTGGGATATCCAAATCTTTGGCTTTTTTCATGTGTTCTCCACTATGCATGCTTTCCTCTTCATTCCTTTGATCCTTTCCTAGCCCTTTTCAATCCGAAATCACTAACAAACACATCAAGGCATCTAGTGGAATCAAAGGTGAATTAAATTCATCAAATTAAAGGTCTAAAAGCATGTTTTCACATTTAAGCACAAATTAAGGAAGAATCACAAAACCATACTATTTCATTGAATAAATGTGAGGAAAGGCTAATAAAATACTGTAAATTCAACACAAGATAAACCCTAAAAAGGGGTTTATCACCAGCCTCAAAGGAGGGTTCTAGCCTCCTACACCTTCCCTAATCTAAGGCACTGTGGGAGTAGCATACTTACTCCAAATGTCAATGCAAACAACTTTGAATTGAAGCCTCAACTCATCACTTTGGTGCAGAACAATTGTTCTTATGGAGGAGGCCCCTTGGAAGATCCAAACCAGCATCTATCCACCTTTCTAAGGATATGTGACACAGTAAAGATCAATGGTGTGCATCTAGACATTTACAAGCTGCTGCTATTTCTATTTTCCCTGAGAGACAAAGCTGCCCAATGGTTGGAGGCATTTCCAAGAGAAAGCATCAATAATTGGGAGGATCTAGTGAACAAGTTCCTAGCTAAGTTCTATCCTCCCCAAAGGATCATCAGACTGAAGACAGAGGTCCAAACATTCACTCAGATGGATGGAGAGTCATTGTATGATGCCTGGGAGAGATACAAAGCTTTAATCAGGAAGTGCCTACCAGAAATGTTCAGCGAATGGGATAGACTCCAAAACTTCTATGAAGGACTAACATTGAGAGCTCAAGAGGCACTTGACTATTCAGCAGGAGGCTCAGTGCAACTCATGAAGACAGCTGAGGAGGCTCAAAATTTGATAGACACTATGACAAACAACTGATGCGTGAGCATCTTTCCTATTTTTTCCTAGTGAATTTGCATTAAATTTGTTAAGTTTTATCAAGGATTAATTATCTTTTAGCCACCATGGATGCTACTTTGAGTTTTGTGCAATTCTATTTATTTTAGGTAGCATTCGGCTAGAATTGATGGAGTTTTTGCAGCACAAGAACTAAAGGAGATGACAGCGAGGAGCGATGCGTGCGCGTACCTAACGCGTGCGCGTGATTTGGAAAATTCCACGCGTGAAAAGTGAAGATGCATAGCGACGCGTGCGCGTACCTGACGCGTACGCGTAACACGCGAAGAAGACCATCGACGCGTACGCGTGACATGCGCCACGTGCAGAAAATGCTGGGGGCAATTTCTGGCTGTTTTTGACCCAGTTTTTAGCCCAGAAAACACAGATTAGAGGCTGCAGAATTGGGGACTCAGGGGAACACTTCTCATTACTTCCCAAGTTGGCCATGGATCGTACAAAGCAAGTGGTCCCCATCCATCAATTGAAGACTTGCTGATTGCTATAATTAATTCTAATTTAAATTTAAATTTCAAAATAGGAAAAGATATTATTTTAGTTTTAGAAAATAGATTTTAAATTTATTAGGATTAGATATAAAAGGGGGATTCAAATTAGTTAACTTTTCATTCCACCTCAGCCAAAAATAAATTTTATCACAATCCTAGTTTTCCACTCTGAACCATGAACAACTAAACCTCCATTGTTAAGGTTAGGAGCTCTGTCTATTTGTATAGATTGATTCTATTGTTTTCTTTATTTTAATTCATGTATTGATTTCTAATTTAAGAATTATTTCATTATTTATCTTATGAATTTGGGTGGAACGGAAGTATGACCCTCTTTCTAATTGTGTTCTTGTATAACTTGGAAAAGCTCTTTACTTGAACAACAACTTGAAAACAATTTCTCCTAAATTTCTAATTATCTGGATTTGACAGGATATGTGACATATAATCCTTTTATATTTGGATAATTAGAGTTTTTGTGGCATAATAACTAGAATTAAACTTCACCGTCTAGTTGGAATTAATTGACCAAGGAATTGGCAGTTGATGAGAATTAGAGGAGACTAGAAAGGTCTAAGGAATTAGGGTCTAGTCACATATAGTTAGCCATGAATTAAATCTTGCATGATTAAAATAAATTAATAAGAAAAGTCAATCCAGAAAATAGATAACTCTGAAACCTTAACTGCCTTCTCCATATTTTATTCCCAACTTATTTATTTGCCTGTCTTTTGTTTAATGCTTTTGAATACCAAAACACTCTTTTCTGTTTGTCTAACTAAGCCAATTAATCAACCACTATTGCTTGATCCATCAATCCTCGTAGGATCAACCCTCACTCACCTGAGGTATTACTTGGTACGACCCGGTGCACTTTCCGGTTAGTTTGTGGTTACAAAATCCGCACCAACAACCAATACTTCTATGGTCATTGACGTGCAGGCAGAAGTCGGCTAATTAAGAAATCAATATAGAGAATGCATTGAGAGTATAGTTCTTAACCAGCTACGATCCGCCTCGTCAATTTAGAAAAGTTGTCATGAAATTTAGAAATAAAAATACTGGGAGTATAAGTCCCAGGTCGTCTCCCAACGAGTTGCAGGAAAGGGTACTAATTTATTAATTAGGAATTTTTTGAGAGAGTTTGAGTTTGGATAATGAGCAATAATTATAAATGAAAGCAATAAAACTAAGAATTATTATTAATATAAAAAGCCTTGACTGGGGGAATGATTAATTGGAAGTTCTATCCTTGCTGGGATCTCTTAAGTGTAGTATCAAAATGGTTGTTGTTTTCACTTAGTTAACCCTTACTAAATAAAGGAAAGTCAAGTAATTGAGCTAATCCTTATTCGCAAATCCTATCCCTCTCCCTTGGGAAGGTCTAGCATTAGTAAATACAAAACTAGCCAACAATTTCTAATTTAACCCACATTTAAGCCTTCCAACTCAAGTGTCTCCTCTTAATCAACCCCCATGTCAAGTTTGGGAAATCTAATCCATTGACATTAATATAATACTCAGAAAAATATAAGAAAAAGACATAATGAATTAAATAAAATAAAATAGAGACTAAAAATTAATTAAAAGTAAAAGTAATCCTCTTTATCAACATTCCATGAAAATAATTCAATTGTAATCCTGAATAAAGTAAATAAGGAAATGGAAGAGTAAGGGACAAAGTAAACAAACTAGAATAATGTCTTCAACGGAGGTAATTACTTCTTCAATATCCAAAAGCAAAAGTAATGAATGTAAAGTGAACCTAGAGGGAAAGTAATCCTCTCTAAATTCAGATTTAGAAACTTAAAAACTATTCTAATGTATCTAAAACTGTATGTCTATTATGTCTAAGATGTGTGTGTTGAGTCTCTGCATGTTCCCTGGCTTTATTCTGTGTTTCTGGGCCAAAAACTGGGTTAAAACGCGGCCCAAAATCGCCCCCAGCATTTTCTGTTAATTTTGCAGAACGCGTAGGTCACGCGTACGCTTTGTCCACGCGTTCGCGTCATTCGTGCAAACTCCAATCCGTGCGTACGCGTCAGGCACGCGCTCGCGTCGCTGCAATTTTTCCATTTCGCACGGTTGCGTGAGCCACGCGCGCGCGTCAGTGTTCGCTGGTCATCTCCTTAGTTTCTTGTGTTCCTTCCATTTTTGCAAGCTTCCTTTCCATTCTCTAAGCCATTTCTGCCCTATGAAACCTGAAACACTTAACACACGGATCACGGTATCGAATGGTATAAAGGAGAATTAAAATATACTAATTAAAGATCTCTAGGAAGCAAGTTTTCAACCATAGAATAATATTAGGAAGGAATTATAAAATCATGCAATTAGTATGAATAAGTAGGTAAAGACTTGATGAAACTACTCAATTAAACACAATGTAAATCATAAAATAGTAGTTTATCAGTCATCAAAGGCAATGCCAACCAGCTCAAAGGAAGGGTGTATTGGAGCTGGAAGGTGTGGATACCATTTTAGCTCAAAACAAGGTGATGCACCAACAGATTCAACAACAAATGGAGATGATGGCCAAGAGGATTGATGGTCTTCAAGTTGCAGTAGTGAACACTCCAAATCAACCACCAGCTGGGTGGGGGCAGAATGAAGAACTATATAAAGAGGAACAACCTGAGCAAGTCCAATACATGCACAACCAAGGAGTTGGACAAAATGAGTTCCATGGAGATACCTACAACTCATCCTGGAGGAACCACCCCAATTTGAGGTGGGGAGACAATCACAATCAAAACCAACAGCCTTGGCAGAGAAACTCAAACCAAAACAATTCCAGAAACACAAACCATCAAAACCATCAAAATACTAACCAAAATCAATACAGAAAACCACAAAACAATCAACCTCAATCCAACTACTATCCATCCAATAACCCATTCACTAACCAAAATAACTATCATCCACCCTCAACATCTCACAATCAGCCACAATTACCCCAAGAATCTCAAAGGATTTCCAATTTGGAAGTGATGATGGAGAAGATGATGAGACATCAAGAGCTAACCAGTAAGAACCATGAAGCTTCACTGCGAAATCTAGAGAGGCAAGTTGGCCAATTATCCAAGCAAACAGTGGCTGAAAGAGCACCCAATGCATTGCCAAGTGACACCATTCCCAATCCTAAAGAGGAATGCAAAGCAATCCAATTAAGGAATGGAAGAACCTTGGTAAATGACAAAGAAATTTACAAGAGGCCAGCTGAGAATGATATTGGCAGCAAGAAGCAAGTAGAGGAAAAAGACAAGTAAGACCAAGAGAAGCTCAAGGAGAACGATGAGGAACCTCAAGCCTCAAAGAAGGGAAAGCAGGCTATTTGAGGAACATTCACAAGCACAGAGGAAAGAAATGAAGCCTTACACTCCTCCTCTACCATATCCTCAAAGATTACAAAAGGAGCTAAAGGATCAACAGTTCCCAAAGTTTTTAGAAGTTTCTAAGAAGCTGGAGATCAACATTCCACTTGCTGAAGCTCTAGAACAAATGCCTCTATATGCAAAATTCCTCAAAGAGCTCATCAACAAGAAAATGAGCTGGAATGAGAAAGAGATAGTTATCCTAACCCAGGAATGCAGTGCAGTGATTCAAGAAGGTCTCCCACCAAAACTCAAAGACCCTGGGAGCTTCTTCTTGCCTTGTACCATTGGTAACATAATCATTGACAAGGCACTATGTGATTTGGGATCCAGTATCAACCTGATGCCTATGTCTATAATGAGAAGGCTATGTATAGAAGAAGGGAAGCCTACACAGATGTCACTAGAGCTAGTGGATAGATCCCTAGTAATTTTCAAGGGGGTGATTGAAAATCTCTTGGTCAGAGTAGGGAAATTCATATTTTCTACAGACTTTGTAATCCTGGACTTATGTGAAGAGGGGGATGACTCTATTATATTGGGATGACCTTTCCTGGCCACAGCAAGGGCCATCATTGATGTGGAACAAGAAAAAATTACTTTGAGGGTAAATGATGAGAAGATCACTTTAAATGTCTTCCAGGAAGTACAACATACTGTTGAAGAGAAAAGCTGCATGAGGGTTGAAGAAGAAGAGATGGACAGTGGAGAAGAAAAAGAGAGTAAGGAACATGTAAAGGCTAAGAAGAGAAGGCAGGAAGAGATTGAAGATTTAATTATTGGGAAGGAGGTCCCTGACATAAAACCTGCTGCAAAGAAAGAAGGACCATTGAAGAAATGAAAGAAGAGTAAGAAAAGGATTCCAAAAGGGTGAAAAAACAAAAGGATACCAACTGAAAGATTCTCAAAAGGGGACAGAGTAAGATTGATCTACCAGCAGTTGAAGACAGATCTACAAACTGATGATTACTACATCGTCAACAAGATACTCTCACTAGAGCATGTCGAGATTGACCATCAACACACAGGAAGAAGGCTCACAGTGAGAGGGGACAAACTGAGGCACCGCAATCATCAGCCACCCTAACAAGGGACCAATGTCAAGCTAGTGACAATAAAAGAGCGCTTGTTGGGAGGCAACCCAACCAGAGGTAGTCTTCTTTTCCTTAGTTGTTTCAATAAAAAGGTTAAGTAGACTTATCTGTATTGCAAGGAGTTAAGTTTGGTGTTGCACACCAAAATAATTTAAGGGTGAATGAAGGATGCTAAGTTTGGTGTTCCACCAAAAATCACATTTAAAAACACATTTCAACCCTCTGCATAAAGGGTTACTAGCTCCAAGCAATCAGGGAAATCACTAAACCATTGTCTGTCTTCTAGTTTTTAGTTTAGTACTTTTAGCAAAAGTACATTGTTTCATGTAACTGATGCATCATAGACAGTAGCAAGGGACTAAGTTTGGTGTTCCTTCACCAAAGTAAGTTCAAGAAACTACAATAATTCATGCATGCTAACCATTTGCCTAAGTGCTTGGAAAAATAAGCAACTTCCAATAATTATGCAGAAAAGACACTCAACATCATAAAAGAATCATCACCAAGGGAAATGCAAAGGTAAAAGATGATGATGACAAAAGGTAAGCTACAAGACACTCCTGAGAGTTGTATTGTCACAAAATTCATTCTGCTTTGAAATGTTCTGAATGAGAAGCTGCTGTTTACCTTGATGTTAGTTCAAATAATGCAAATTTTGATGTCTGTACTAGTGTAAATGCTTGTCTTCATCTTCATCTGCATTAAATTTTGTCTTGTTTCCCTTTTTGCATCAATAATAGAAAATGTTTGAAATAAAGAGTAATTGTCTAATGTGGTAGGAATTAGAATGAAGTTCAGTGGTAGTAATTGCTTAATTAGATGATAAGCTCAATAATAAAAGCTACAGAATAGAATATTCTTTGTAGTGTGAACTTAGTTGCTGTTATAAAACCTTCAATTAATGAACATCCCTGGAAAATAAAGAAAAGTAAGAAAGAAGAAGAAAAGAAAAGCCAAGGATTGGCAACAAAAATGAAAGAAAAAAATAATAAAGCTAGACACCAATAGCTTGGACCTTAGGACATATGCCTGTGGTGCTTCTTGTACTGGGATATGCTTCGACAATTAGGTCCTGAGGAGTCTTTTAAAACTTGGTAACTTGGATTAACTAATCCGAGATTACCAACCGAAAGTTCATTATCAAGAGCAACCTAGTTACAAAGCATTTAGTAACCCAAAGAGGTGCTGGGCATCAATGGTCCTAAGAAGAATTGTGAGCCAAGTGTCTGTAGTGAAGAAGTGTTGAGAAAAATTGAGCCAAAAAGTTGCTGCAACACTTGACACTGAGCTACCATTGAGAAATAAGCTTTCTAAGCAAAAGAAAGAAGGAAAAATCAAAAAGGGATCAATCAAAGAGTAAGGAATTATAACAGCAACTTTAGTGAATCATCAAAAAGGCATTTCTTATCTATCAGCAAAGAATAAGTGAGCTACATCTGTCTGCATAAAATCCCATAGTCCTAATTCAATTACCTGCTAAATAAGGTTATATGCTTCTCTGTTTCATTTCATTTCTTCTCATGTTTAGTGCTTGTTTGGGGACAAGCAAGGTTTAAGTTTGGTGTTGTGATGACAAGTCATCTTATGCTAGTTTTATAAGCATTTTTCAATAGTTTCATTAGGTTTTATGTACTTTCTTGCACAATAACTAAGTGATTGGAGTGGATTTTCATGGTTATTTTGAATCAATCAAACATCATTTATTTTACACAAAATCATAAGGTTTATGATAGAATTAATTGATTTTATGAATGATGCAAGGATCTTGTGATTTTGGTGAGACTTTGATTAGTTGTTTGATTGCTTGTAGGTGAAGAAATGAAGAGAGGAAGAATCAGGTAAGCGTTGCGTGCAAATGGTGAACGCCACGTTCAAAAATGGCTAGCGTTCACTTTGGAAGTGAACGTGGCGTTCACTTTCTCACCTTTTTCATGGATTCAAGCCTTCGAGCCAAAGCTTTCGTGCTGTCCGTACAACAAGGCAACACTCAACAAAGGCCAGCGCTCAAAGAAATGAACGCAGCGCTCAACCAAGGGAGCACTAGGAGCAGCGCTCGACCAAGGGAGCGCTAGGTAGTGCTCAAAGAATGCACGTAGCGTTCGAAGAGAGAGTGCCAGGGGAAAGGAAGCGCGCACCAAGGGGCCACGCACTAGGCAACGTTCAACAAGTGAATGTGCCATTCACTAAGTGAATACTAGGGGAGGAGACTTGCGCACGAGGAAGCACACATGACAAGTGAACGTAGCGTTCACTGCCCCAACGGAGCGCTCTACTGGAGCTTCACAAAATGCACCCTGACCTATGCCATCAAGTGCCATCTTGGATCCAATTCTTCACAAACCCAAAGGCCCATTCCAAAGTGCTTAGTGACTAAAATAGAAAGTGTATAAATAGGAGCAATTTTGATTTGAGAAGGACCTTCACTTCATTTTTTGTTTTGACTTTTATTTTTAGCTCTTCTTTAATTTTCTTTTGAATTTGGGGAATTGGGACTATATCTAAGTTTTTCTTTCTGTTTGTTCTTTCTTCTTCAACTTCTATTTTTCTGTTTTGGATTTTGAATTCAGATTGAAGAACTCCACTAAATTTCTTGATCTTATAATCATCTTTTATTTTCCTTTTTTTCTTTCTAAGAATTGAAAGTTAGATCTGAACTTCCTTTTCTTTTTTCATTTTCATTTCTTCTGCAATTTCTTATCTATTTTGTCAAGAGAGTAATTGAGATCTAAATCTACTTTCTGTTCTCATTACTCTTCTTTAATTGTCAATTTCTCTTTTAGGATTTCAAAATTAAGCTAATTTTTCTTATTTTTTTGATTCTTCTGTAATTTTTCAATTCTGTTTTGGTTCATCTGCAAATTCTCTTTATCTCATAGTTCTTTAATTTACTGCACTTCTATTTTCTAGTTCAATTTGAATCCCAACACCCAAACCCCTTTTATTCTTCAAGCAATTTACATTTCCCAGCAATTTAGATTCAGCAATTTAAGTTTCTTGCACTTTAAGTTTCAGTCATTTACCTTTCTTGCAATTTAAGTTTCAGCTCTTTTACTTTCTTGCACTTTAAGTTTCTGCAATTTACTTCTTCTGTACTTTAAGATTTAGCCAATTTACCCTCTCCCTTTTATTTACTTGCAATTTAGCTTCTGTTAATCAAGTTTCACTCAAATCGTCAAACATTCACTTAACTAAATTCATCACCTAACTAAAATTGCTCAATCCATCAATTCCTGTGGGATCGACCTCACTCTTGTGAGTTATTACTACTTGATGCGACCCGGTACACTTGCTGGTGAGTTTTGTGTGGAAATCCAATTTTCACCCATCAGTGGTGTAGCTCTCCTTCGATCTCTTGGCCATCTCCTCAGCCAAATTCGCAGCTGCCTCAGCCCTATTAGCCCGAGACTTTTTCTTCTCTAAATCCAGCTCCAGTTTAATAAATCTAGCATCCAGCTCATCCTTCAACCCCTTGATCCTATCAAATTCAGACTTGGCCTCCTCCATAAAGGCCTTCGTTGCATGAACAGGGATATCCTGAGCAGTTCGAAATAAGGCTGCACCTATGTGTGCCATTTTAACACTACTCCGTGTGATGAAATCCAGGTGGTGAAGAATGGACACGTCGTCCATAGGAAGTTGGCCGTAAGGAGCGATCTGGTTAGCCACAAACCCCACAGCATCAAAGTCAGGGGCATCCAGATTGAAAGGCTCAACAGTCATTTGCTTCTTGGGGAGAGGACCGGCAGCAGAAGGAGAGGCAGCACCAGAGGTCGACTGGGGAGGATCAGAAGAAGCCAAGCAAACCCGGGGAGTTGGGATAATCTTCCTCGGTCCAGAAATGTCCGAGGTCGACCTCCTCAGCATAACATTGGAAGATCCCTCCCCAAGACCTTTGGCCGAAATATCCTGGGCAGCAGTTGCTTTCCTGGATCTCTTAAAAGCCTTCATACTATCAGTAGTCTTCACCATCTCTGAAAAAAATAAAACAGCAAAATCAAAGTTGCAAGTTAGAAAAAGATAGATCGACAAAACAAACAAAATAACAAAGATAAAGCTAGCAAAGAGATCGGAAGCTACCCAATTCAGCTAAAAGAAGGGAGGGATCCCCAAGAACCTCTTTGTATCAAGATGAGGAGGCTCCCCCCAATTCTCCTCTAGAACATGTACAAAAGCCTGCTCAACCTCGTCCAACATTTCCCAAGTATACCTAGACACTACTACATTCTGTTGCCAGGATAGGGAGAAGGCAGGCTCATCATTCTGCTCCAAGAAGAAAGGCTGAGCTCCTAGATTGTAATATAAGAACAGTATTGTAAGTATAGCTCTTAACCAGCTAAAATCCGCCTCACCAATTTAGAAAGGTGTCACAAAAATTAGAATAAAAATACTAGTCGTATGAGTCCCAGGTCGTCTCCCAACGAGTTACAAGAAAGGATGCTAATTTATTAATCACGAGTTTTCAAGAGAGTTTGAGTTTGGATAATGAGCAATTAAATAATTGTAAATTAAAGCAATAAAAACTAAGAATGATTATTAATATTCTAGATAAAAAGCCTTGACTGGGGGAATGATTAATTGGAAGTTCTATCCTTGTTGGGATCTCTTAAGTGTAGTATTAAAAAGGTTGTTGTTTTCAATTAGTTAACCCTTACTAAATAAAGAAAAGTTAAGTGATTGAGCTAACTCTTATTCGCAAATCCTAGTCCTCTCCCTTAGGAAGGTCTAGCGTTAGTAAATACAGAACTAGCGAACAACTTCCAGTTTAATCAGCACTTAAGCCTTCCAACTCAAGTGTCTCCTTTTAATCAACCCTCATGTCAAGTATGGAGTCTACTCCATTGACATGAATAAAATGCTCATAAAAATATAAGAAGAAGACATGATAAATTAAATAAGATGGGGATTTGAAATTAATTAAAAGTGAAAGTAATCCTTTGCATTAACAATCCATGAAAATAATCCAATTACTACTCTAAACAAGAATTAAGAATATAGAATAAATAAAAGAGTAAGTAAGGAAAAAAAACTAGAATAGTGTCTTCAACGGAGGTAATGACTCTTCAATATCCAAAAGCAAAACTAATAAACTATGAATGTAAAGAGAACATAGAGGGAAAGTAATCCTCTCTAAATTCAGATCTAAAAACCTAAAAGACTATCCTAATGAGAATATGTCAATGTGTATCTCCGTATATCGAGTATCTGCATGTTCCCTGGCTTTATCCTGTGTTTCTGGGCCAAAAACTGGGTCAAAACGCGGCCCGAAATCGCCCCCAGCGTTTTCTGTTATTTTTGCAGATCGCGTAGGTCACGCGTACGCGTCAGTCACGCGTGCGCGTCATTTGGCATTTTTCCTTGTCACGCACACGTGTCGTCCATGCGTGCGCGTCATCTTGCAGAACTCCATTCCATGCGTACGCGTCAGGCACGTGCACGCGTCGCTGCAATTTTCTCCATTCCGCGCGCTCGCGTGAGCCATGCATGCGCGTCGGTGCTCGTTGGTCATCTCCTTAGTTTCTTGTGTTCCTTCTATTTTTGCAAGCTTCCTCTCCATTTTCTAAGCCATTCCTGCCCTATAAAGCCTGAAACACTTAACACATGGATCACGGCATCAAATGGTATAAAGGAGAATTAAAATATACTAATTAAAGATCTCTAGGAAGCAAGTTTTCAATCATAAAACAATACTAGCAAGGGATTATAAAATCATGCAAATCATATGAATAAGTGGGTGAAGACTTGATGAAAACCACTCAATTAAACACAAGATAAACCATAAAATAGTGGTTTATCACTCCTTCAACAGCTCGGACCTTAAAATAATAGGTTTTGAAATCCCTAAAAAGGTAAAGAAACCCAGGAAGCCTTCTTCTTAGCTGCCCCAGGCTTCATCAAAACAAAAAGGTAAAGAAAGAGAGTTTGAGAAGGTCGGACATCCAGTTCTTGGCATAATAGTTGGAAGATCTTTATGAAGCCTCATGAGTTCGGGTGAAGCTGAGATGGGGCAACATTACAGGACCACAACAAGTCGGTCTCAAAGGGAGTAAAGGGAATGGTGATGTTCATTTGGCTAAAAAAGTAGTCATAAGCATAAAAGAAGGGACGTTCCCCCTGAGTCAGTGAAGGAAAACAAACCCTCTCCTCAGGGTCAGGTGCTACTACTTCATATTTCTTCTCCTGATCTCTATTACTACAAAGTCGGTGATGCCTCCTAAGTTGCACGCAATATTCATAATTCACCAAAGAAACACACATCAAAACAAGGGAGTCTAGCCAGTCAGACATGCCCTCAGGGACTTTGGAAGACATCTCGACAATGTTTTTGCGAGAAGACTGATGGGAAGCAGAAGCTGGTGAATTAAAAATTTATTAAAATGGTTACGTTGCAAGTATAGTTCTTAACTCACCGAAAATCTACCTATCAATTTAGAAATATGTCACAGAGAGTTTAAATTAAAATTACTGGGAGTTTTAAGTCCCATGTCGTCTCCCAACGAGTTGCAGAAAAGTGTGCTGTTTTATTAATCAGATGTTCCAAGAAGTTGAGCTAAGTAAATTGGAATTTAAATTGAGGAATTTTAAATAATATAAATAAAAGCCTTGACTGGGAATTGATTTGTTAGAATCTCTATCATTGATGGAGTGATTTTTAAGATTGATTTATAATTAATGGTTACTCTGTTTGGTTATCCTTTACTAGGTAAGGGAAAGTCAAACAAGTTGGAATGCCAGATCTGTTCACAAGTTGCAACCCACTTAGTTCAAAGGGATTGGCATTGGTGACAGGATAGCAATCCAACATTTAACCCAACTACAAATTTTTTCTTCAATCCTTCCAACTCAAGAGTTCCTTTTAATCAACTCCCCATCAAGTAAGGAAACTACTCATGCATTGTAAATAAAGAATCCATAGCACATGAAAGGGAATTAAAAGAAGACATGATTATTGGAATTGAAATTGAATTAAAAAGAAATAATCCTTGCATTAATTAATCATAAAAGCATTCAAATACAAAATTGAACAAAGCAAAGAACATGGAAGAATGAAACCAAGTTAAGAAAACGAACCAGAATGACGAAGTCTTGATGCGGGAAATAACTCTTCTCAATGTTCCAATGCTCAGATCAATTCAAAATTAGAATCCTAAAACCTAGAGAGAAAAACCTAAGAGAGTGAAAACTAGATCTAAAAACTACTGAATGAATGTGCGTGTTGTTTCTGCATATTCTCTGACTCTAGTCTACTATTCCGGGCCGAAAACTGGGCCGAAATAAGGTCCAAAATCGCCCCCAGCGAATTCTGCAGATTATGCAGATCGCACATGTCACGCGATCGCGTCATTCATGCGGACGCGTCGCTTGCGCTTTTTCCTCTCCACGCGTTCGCGTCGTCCACGCTACCGCGTCGCTGCGATTTGCTCTCCTTTGCGCGGTCGCGTGAGCCATGCGACCGCGTCACTTCTCACTGGTTATCTCCTCAAATTCCTGTGTTCCTTCCATTTTTACTAGCTTCCTCTCCAATCTCCATCTCATTCATGCCCTATAAAGCCTGAAACACTTGACACACAGATCACGGCATCGAATGGAATAAAGGAGAATTAAAATTAAATAATTAAGTCTCTAGGAAGCAATTTTCAAACATGTACTGAATTTAGGAAGGAAATCTAAATGCATGCTAAATTGATGAATAAGTGGGTAAGGATCATGACAAAACCACACAATTAAACACAATATAAACTATAAAATAGTGGTTTATCAACCTCCCCACACTTATACATTAGCATGTCCTCATGCTAAATTGAAGGAGACAAGGAAATAAGTATGAACATGTAGAAACTCATGAAATGCAACGCAAACCTATATACATATAAATAAATGCAACTTTATGATTCTTGTCCACTTGATCAAAAGTAAATAAGCTCTTCAAAACAGTTACAAATCAAATTCCACTAATTCTATCATTATACAGTAAAATGGATAAAAGCGCAAGAAGATAGCTCATGAAAGCAGGGAACATGAAAATTCAAGTATTGAACCCTCACTGATAATGTATGTACGCTCTAATCTCTAGTATATAGGGTGATCACTCTATCCTTCTCTAATCATGCTTTCTAACTTTTGTTCTTCTCCTAACCAATCAACAACAGTTAATATATCAATGCAAACATCATGAGGTCTTTTCAAGGTTGTAATGGGGCTAAGGTATAGGTAGGGATGTATATTTGGTCAAGTGAGCTAATAAATTGAATTTTTAATTAACCCAAGCTCTAACATAACTTGTATACACTTAATGTAATCTTTAAAGTTCATAACTAGCTACCCAGAATTTCCTTTTTCAACCCATACTCATGTTTCAACTTTGTATTTTAATTCTATCATATGTGCATTGATCTTTGAATTCTGAATTTAACATTGGGATAATTTTGTCCCCTTATTTATTTGTTTATCATCTTTTTTTTTTGAATTGAAATAAATAAAGCTTATCAACGCACATAGATTTTTGATTCTTATAGTTTCACATGAATAGGTATCCAAATTCCTTTTAAATTTTTCATGACACATTCCCTTAACAACTTTTGTTCCCATAATTTCCCATACTTAACTAGCACACACAATTCTATCTTAAGCTAACCAAAGATTCAATTTGGGATATGCAATTATTTTTCAGCTTAAGGTTAGTAATGTGGTAAAATATAGAACAAATGGGGTTTTAAAGGCTCAAAGTGGTTAACAATGGTAATTGAAAAGGGTAGGCTTGATTTGGATAAGTGAGTTTAAACAAATAATGGCCTCAATCATGTGCAAGCATGTAAATATAATAAATATTGGACATATAAGATAAAACAAAATATAGATTACAATCATAGATAAGTAAACACACAAGAATAAAATAATTATGGTTAAATAATGTAACCATACATAAAGGCTCAACTCTTTCACAGGTTGTGTGTTCTTTAGCTCAAACATCATGTTCCAAATACAACTCAATTAGAGTTATCATAAAAATTTTGAAAAATTAGTGAAATTTTATTCCAAAGATAGATTTTTTAAAAGAAACTTATTGTCTTTTCGATCAAGTAGAACATGCATGCAACTATTCTAACCTATGCAATTTACTCTATTCTATAAAGGAAAGAAAATCTAACTAAAATATCTTAATTATTGGTGTACAGAGAAGAGAAATTACCTCCGAAAGTCAGGTACTGATCGACCTCCCCACACTTAAGGCTTTGCACCATCCTCGGTGCCATCTGTCAGGAACAGGGGTGGGCTGGTAGCAGTATCTCCACAGTCGGGACTATCATGGCTCCCGGTGCTAGTAAAAGAAGTGGAGTCCGGAGTGTCTGAGTCCCTGAATTTGCCCATGATCAGCTCCTTGAGGTATGTGAATCGGCGCTTGTTACGGCACTCTCTCATCTTAGCTTTCTGTTCATGCCGATCCAACTTTTCAAGTATCTGCTAGAGTAATTTCTCAGTTGTAGATGCTTGCGGTGTTGAAGAAAGAATATCTTCAACTGGCTCAGTAGGCTGGCTTGTAGTGGCTGCTGAAAGTCTGAGGTATTTCCCGTTAGGGACATATTGATCATCCCGTGGAAGCATGGCTTTGGTGTCCCCAGCTCTGTAGGAGACTCCGGCTGCTGAGACAAGATCTGAGACCAGGGCGAGAAAAGGTAGGTTGCCCACGATTTGTACGTGCTCCATGGCATTCCGAATGTGTCTTGAGAGATTCAGAGGTTGGTCTGTAAGGATGCACCATAGTAGAACAGCCATGTCTGCAGTGAAGGAGGACTCATGAGTGCTCGGAAAGACATAATGGGACATGATTTGTGCCCATACGCGAGCCTCCAAGGTAAGTGCGGAAGCCAAGATTCCCTTAGGGCGGGTACGGTGGTATCCGTAGATCCAACGGCTGCCAGGTAATGCAATAACTCCGAGAACAGAGTCCCAGTCAAATAGGTATCTTTGGCGCTGAAGGGTGGCTTCTTGAAAAGCGTCCATTCTTGCTGGAAAAGGGGGAAGACTCAGAGCTTGCTGGATGGCCTCTTCTGTAATGGGCACTTGCTTCTGCCGGACATAAACAGACTGCAGGGTCGGTATGTAGAAGTTGGAGTAGAACTCAACTACCCAAGATAGATTGACCTGCCTCGGCTGTCTCCGTAAGAAACCCCATTGTCTTCGTTCAATTTGCGGCTCAACAAAGGTGGCAATATTGGACGGGAGGATTATAAGGTATTCATTGTTATAGTTCCTTTCTGCTAGGATAGGGAACATCTGCTCACAGTAGCGATTCGGAAATCGCGTAGCGTCCTTTGCCGGAAAGGCTTTCTCCTTGTCGTCAACCTTTATTATCCTCTTAACTCTTTTTGTTGAGGGCTTGACTGTGGTTGAAGAAGGCTCTGCCACTAATGCTCTTTTAGTTCCTCTTCTTGCTAGTGGTTTGGAAGTAGCTTTCTCTTTTCCTTTCTTGGTGGCCATCCTGAAAGAAGGGAAGAGAAAGGAATTTAAGTGCAAAGAGATAGAGCAAGGAAGAGGGTAGTGTAAGTGATAATCAATGCATAATAAGGATAAATGGCAGTAACACATGGTCCGGATTACATGTGAAAAGCTCATCAATGAAAATATAGCAAGTGCATGTAGGACAATGGAATACAAGATGTTTATTGGCATGCAGGCAAAGGCATGAGTAGCATATATCAAACATTCAATGTCCAATTTAGATTACCATTTGTAACAAACTAGCCATCACGTTTGTATTGACAATTAAATTTAATTAATAAAATATGAAAGGGAATTTGTGAAAAGCAAGCATTGCATATTAGGGTAAAATAATGTGAAGATGTGCATAATGCCATATGGGCTTTTTCACAAACACATAGCATGCATGTAGAATAAGCTCTTGAAAGTATGAATTTGAACATGCAAGCAATCCCTTAAAAGAATAATATATATGATTGTCAAACAAATTTATAACAAACCATAAGCATATAAAGATAAATAATAACTCACATAAATAGATAACACCAAGTAAAAAGGGAAAAGAAGAATAAAGAAAATAGGAAAAATTAAAAGAAGAAGAAAAGAAAAAGAAAATACATGTAGAACAATTAAAAAAAATGATAGAAAAAGAAAGAATGAAGAAGAAGGTAAAACCTTGTTAATGGAGGAGAGAGAGAGAGAGAGTGAAAGGTGAGATAGAAAGGGGAAGGGAGAAGGAAGAGATAGGGAGGGAAAAGAAAAATTAGGATTTGGAGGAAAGAAAGATAAGATAATTTGGCAACTGAGGTTGAGATGTGCGGCGCATGCGACGCGGCCGCGGAAGGCACGCGTTCGCGTGGTTGCGCTCCAGGTAAGGTGACGCGATCGCGTCGGTCACGCGGTCGCGTGACCTATGTTGCGCTGCTGGCGCGAGTGCAGCCTCGCTCCAGCACAACTCTCTGTTCGATTCATTTTTATTGCCAAAATTGGGTGACGCGATCGCGTGGGTCACGCGATCGCATGAGTGTGCGTGATAAAATGGGTGACGCGGTCGCGTTATCGACGCGGTCGCGTGACAAGAATTGTGCTTCCAGCACCAATCCAGCATCACTCTCGCACAGAATGCGACTGTGCACCCTTTTACGTCGAAAACTCAGGGCACGCGGCCGCGTGGGGTAATTTGTGCCATTGGCACGACTCCAGCGCTGCTCCTGCGTAACTTTCTGTTCCTTTTTTATTTTTCTTTACTCCCCCTGCCACGCGGGCGCGTCACTGGTGCGATCGCGTCGCACGGCGAAATTTTTTTTTTTTTAAAGGAAAGATAAAGACATGTAATTGAAAGAGCACGAAAATACTAATAAAGAGAAGAGTTATTAAAGAAGAAAAACTAAAAGTGAAGAAAAGAACGATCATACCGCGGTGGGTTGTCTCCCACTAAGCACTTTGCTTTTACGTCCGTAAGTTGGACGCTCCAATAGCTCAATCTGCTGTGATGTGGGGGTCTTCCAAGCGGAAGATCTCAAGCTCCTTATTTTTCTGCACCTTCTCACCATGGTATAGCTTCAGGCGTTGTCCATTAACCTTAATAAGTTCAGAGCTTGAAGGATGGCTTAGGTGATAAACTCCGTACGGTTCAGCCTTCTCTATTCTGTATGGACCTTCCCATTTTGATCTCAACTTACCGGGCATGAGCCTCAGTCGAGATTTGTAAAGGAGAACAAAATCTCCAGGTTGGAACTCTCTCTTTTTGATGTTTTGATCATGCACAGCTTTCATCTTTTCCTTGTATATTCTGGAGTTCTCATAAGCTTCTAGGCGAAGGTTCTCCAGTTCCTGCAGTTGCAACTTTCTTTCAGCTCCGGCATTCTCAATTCCCATGTTGCACTCCTTAACTGCCCAAAAGGCTCTGTGTTCGATTTCAACTGGGAGATGGCAAGCTTTTCCATAAACCAAGCGGAAAGGACTCATCCCAATGGGTGTCTTGTATGCTGTTCTGTATGCCCACAGTGCATCTTGTAGTCTGGTGCTCTAGTCTTTTCTATGAGGCTTTACTATCTTTTGCAAGATACGCTTAATTTCTCTGTTTGACACCTCGGCTTGCCCATTAGTTTGGGGATGGTAAGCTGTTGCAACTTTATGGATTATCCCATGCTTCTTCATCAATCCTGTTAGTCTCTTGTTACAAAAATGGGTGCCTTGATCGCTCACGATCGCTCGTGGTGATCCAAAGCGGCATATAATATGGTTTCTAACAAAGGAAACAACAGTGTTAGCATCATCAGTGTGGGTAGGAATTGCTTCCACCCATTTGGAAACATAATCCACAACTAACAATATATAAAAATATCCACTAGAATTTGGAAATGGACCCATGAAGTCAATGCCCCAAACATAAAAAATTTCACAGAAAAGCATATATTGTTGAGGCATCTCATCCCTCTTGGATATGTTACCAAATTTCTGGCATGGGTGACAAGATTTACAAAACTCAGCAGCATCTCTAAAAGGAGTAGGCCACCAGAATCCGCAATCTAAGATCTTTCTAGCTGTTCTTTGAGGGCCAAAGTATCCTCCACTCTCAGATGAGTGACAGGCCTCTAAAATGGACTGGAATTCTGATTGAGGCACACAACGTCTAATTATCTGGTCAGCGCCACATCTCCATAGATATGGATCATCCCATATATAATATTTAGACTCACTTTTCAGCTTGTCTCTTTGATGTTTAGAAAAATATGGGGGAAGTATGCGGCTAACTAAATAATTAGCAACAGGTGCATACCAAGGGACTACCTCAGATACTGCTTGTAGGTTATCAAAAGGAAAATTATCATCTATAGGAGTAGAATCATCCTTAATATGTTCAAGGCGACTCAAGTGGTCTGCTACTAAATTTTGATTACCACTCCTATCCTTTATTTCTAAATCAAATTCTTGTAACAGCAGTATCCAACGTATAAGTCTTGGTTTGGATTCCTTTTTAGCTAATAGATACTTTAGAGCTGCATGGTCCGAATACACTACTACTCTAGTACCAAGTAAATAGGCCCGGAATTTATCCAGAGCAAAAACAATAGCAAGAAGTTCTTTCTCAGTAGTAGTATAATTGGACTGGGCAGTGTCTAAAGTCTTAGACGCATAGGCAATAACAAAGGGATCCTTACCTTCACGCTGAGCCAGCGCTGCTCCTACTGCATGGTTGGAAGCATCGCACATGATTTCAAACGGCTGGCTCCAGTCGGGTCCTCTCACAATTGGGGCTTGAGTTAGAGCAGTCTTCAGCTTATCAAATGCTTGTTTGCAATCTTCACTAAACTCGAACTCAATGTTCTTCTACAGTAATCTGGATAAGGGAAGTGCCACCTTACTAAAGTCCTTAATAAATCTCCTGTAGAAACCTGCATGGCCAAGGAACGAACGGACTTCCCTCACAGAAGAGGGGTAAGGTAAACTAGAAATAACATTCACCTTTGCTGGGTCTACAGAAATGCCATTATTAGATACCACATGTCCTAATACAATCCCTTGTTTTACCATAAAGTGGCACTTTTCGAAATTCAATACAAGGTTTGTATTAACACATCTATCTAATACTCTAGATAATCCATCTAAGCAAAGGTTAAAAGAATCACCATAAATGCTAAAATCGTCCATAAAAACTTCCATACAATCCTCAATAAGATCAGAGAAAAGACTCATCATGCACCTTTGGAAGGTGGCTGGTGCATTGCACAAGCCAAAGGGCATTCTCTTATAAGCATAAGTCCCAAAAGGACATGTAAAAGTAGTCTTTTCCTGATCCTCAAGAGCTATATGAATCTGGAAATAACCTGTGTAACCATCTAAAAAGCAATAATGTGATTTACCTGACAGGCGATCCAGCATTTGATCAATGAATGGAAGTGGGTAGTGATCCTTACGGGTAGCTTGGTTGAGACGCCTATAATCAATGCAGATTCTCCAAGCATTCTGAACTCTAGTTGCTATGAGCTCTCCATGCTCATTTTTAACTGTAGTGACTCCGGACTTCTTGGGCACCACTTGTACTGGGCTTACCCATTCACTGTCTGAAATGGGATATATGATACCGGCCTCCAATAGTCTGGTCACTTCCTTTTTGACAACTTCCAAGATGGTGGGGTTCAATCTTCGTTGGGGTTGACGGACAGGTCTTGCTCCCTCTTCCAAAAATATTCTGTGCACGCATACTTGAGGGTTAATTCCCACTATGTCTGCCAAACTCCACCCAATTGCCTTCTTATGCTTCCTCAGTACATCAAGTAACTGCTCTTCTTGTTGAGAAGTCAGTTCCCTTGCAATAATAACCGGAAGCTTCCGCTCATCCTCAAGATAAGCATATTTGAGATGTGGAGGAAGAGGTTTCAATTCTAACTTTTGATCAGGGGCAGGCTCTGGATTATCTGGGGTTTGTGAAAATGGCGAAGTGTCCTCATTGTTAGTTAAGAGGGTCCCCACACTTGGACCTTGTCCAGTGTGCCTCTCTTCAAACTCTTCTTTTTGAACTTCAGCCACACTTTCATCTATGACATCACACTGGAAGATAGAATGATCTTCTGGGGGGTTGTTAATGACTCCATTCATATTGAAGATCACTATGCGGCCATCTATTTCAAAGGAGTATGTTCTTGAAAAAGCATCCAATTTGAATTTTGATGTTTTCAGGAATGGTCTTCCAAGTAGGATTGATGATGGCTTATCTGAATCATTATGGGGCATCTCCAAGATATAAAAATCAGTGGGAAATGTGAGCCCTTTAATGTTCACCAAAACATCTTCAGCAACTCCAGCCACTGTAATAATGCTTTTATCTGCTAACACAAAACGAGCTGCAGACCTTTTTAAGGGAGGGAGCCTCAGAACATCATATATGGACAAAGGCATTATACTGATACATGCTCCTAAATCACACATGCAATCATAAATTACTACACCACCAATAGTACAACTAACTATGCAAGGACCTGGATCACTACATTTTTCAGGTAATCCTCCCATTAAAGCAGATATGGAACTACCTAAAGGAATAGTTTCTAATTCATTAATTTTGTCTTTATGGATACATAAGTCTTTTAGAAAATTTGCATATTTAGGTACCTGCTGAATAACATCAAAAAGGGGGACAGTTACCTCGACCTTTTCGAATATTTCTACCATTTTAGGATCAGGTTCCAGCTGCTTCCTGGGCTTCCTTGCAAGTTGTGGAAATGGAATGGGAACAGTGGGTTCCGTGGTGCCTGCGCCTTTTGGTGCTTCTTCTTGTGGTTGAGCTATCTCTTCTTCAGCTATGTCCTGTATATCCTCTTCCTCTTCAACATCTTCGACTTCTACCACCTCTTCAGCTGAGGCATATTCTGGTGAGCTTGGTTCCTCCTGATTCCTCCCCTATAGTGTAGTTCCAGACCTCAGGGTGATGGCATTAATGCCTCCCTTTGGATTGGGTAACGGTTGAGAGGGGATTCCAGTGGTGCTTGAAGGTTGGTTACTGGAATTTTGTGCTGAACCAAGCTGTGTCATAAAAGCTTGCAGAGTAGAGGTGAGATCATTCAGACTGGCGTTAATAGTGTTCACGATGGTACTTTCCATGGCCAGTTGTCTTTTCTCAAAAGCTTGTAATAAATCTTCATTAGAAGATACCGAAGAATGAGTAAATTGAGAGGTTTGCTGCTGATTGTTCGGTGGTCCTTGGTTTTGCCTCAGGTGAGGTGCTTGGTAAGGTTGATTTTGCTGCCTGTTGTTGTTATTATTCCACCTCTGATTTCCCTGATTATCTCTGCCTCCCCTGTTATTGTTGTCCCTCCAATTCTGGTTTGAATTGTCCTTCCATCCATGGTTATTATTTCCACTTTGATTGTACCCTTGGTTGGGGCGGTCATAAAAGTTGTGAGTGGATGCCACCATGTTGTCTTCTTGTTGGAGCTACGGGCATTCATCAGTGTAATGGCTGTAATCAGCACAAATTCCGCAAATTCTTTGTGGGACTAGTTGTTGGTTTTGCTGCGGTTGGGTTTACTGAGCTTGTTGATTCAACTGCATTTGCTTCAGCAGGTTGGTCATCTCACAGATGCTTTGAGTTAGAGCAGCAGTCTCTCTGCCAGAAGATACTTCTGCAATGGCTTTTGAACGGCCTTGCTTCTGTCTGTGGTTCCGAGTAGATTCAGCTAAATCACTGATCAATTGCCAAGCCTCATCAGTGGTCTTGTACTTCTTCATAGACCCATTGCTGGCACTTTCCAATGTGGTCTTATCTTGGGGCCTCATACCTTGTGTGATATAGCTGAGTAGCATGCTCTTGTCAATCATGTGGTGGGGGCATGCTTCCAGAAGATTATTGAAGCGCTCCCAGTATTCAAAGAGAGTTTCATTGTCATCCTGAACAATTGTAGAGATATCCTTCCTCAGTTTATCAGTAACTTCAGATGGAAAGAATTTCTCCAGAAACTCCTTTCTGAGTGTATCCCAGTTGGATACATTTGCTATAGGTTGAGTGTAGTACCACTCTCTTGCTATTCCCTCAAGAGAGAACGGAAAAGCTTTCAGCAGAATTGAAGTTTCATCAGTGCCGTCACGCCTGACAGTAGAACAGGCTGCCTGAAAATCTCTCAAGTGCTTGATAGGCTCTTGAGCAGGCAGGCCATGAAACTTGGGCATCAAATTTAATAGTGCGGTCTTTATTTCAAAATCCGTAGCTACCGCTGGATGATGCGCTTGAAACGGTTGCATTGTAAAATCAGGAGCTCCTTCCTCCTGAATGGTAACTCTTCTAGTTGCCATGTTTTCTGCACGTAAAACAACCGAATCAGTAGAACGGGGGCTGGTTTCTTCCTCAGATTCACTTTCAGATCCGCCCTCAGAGCGGGCTAACCTACGCTGTTCTCGCCTTATTCGTGAAATTGTTCTTTCAATTTCAGGATCGAATATTAGCAAGCGCGGATCAGGAAGTGAACGTGTCATTTGACGGAAGAAACATGCAGCTCATAGTAGCAAAATTAAAAAAAATGTAAATAAATAAATTCTAATTAATAAAATTAGCACTCTATTGCAACTCCCCGGCAACGGCGCCAAAAATTGATGGGAAGCAGAAGCTGGTGAATTAAAAATTTATTAAAATGGTTACGTTGCAAGTATAGTTCTTAACTCATCGAAAATCTGCCTATCAATTTAGAAATATGTCACAGAGAGTTTAAATTAAAATTACTGGGAGTTTTAAGTCCCAGGTCGTCTCCCAACGAGTTGCAGAAAAGTGTGCTGTTTTATTAATCAGATGTTCCAAGAAGTTGAGCTAAGTAAATTGGAATTTAAATTGAGGAATTTTAAATAATATAAATAAAAGTCTTGACTGGGAATTGATTTGTTAGAATCTCTATCATTGATGGAGTGATTTTTAAGATTGATTTATAATTAATGGTTACTCTGTTTGGTTATCCTTTACTAGGTAAGGGAAAGTCAAACAAGTTGGAATGCCAGATCTGTTCACAAGTTGCAACCCACTTAGTTCAAAGGGATTGGCGTTGGTGACAGGATAGCAATCCAACATTTAACCCAACTACAAATTTTTCCTTCAATCCTTCCAACTCAAGAGTTCCTTTTAATCAACTCCCCATCAAGTAAGGAAACTACTCACGCATTGTAAATAAAGAATCCATAGCACATGAAAGGGAATTAAAAGAAGACATGATTATTGGAATTGAAATTGAAGTAAAAAGAAATAATCCTTGCATTAATTAATCATAAAAGCATTCAAATACAAAATTGAACAAAGCAAAGAACATGGAAGAATGAAACCAAGTTAAGAAAACGAACTAGAATGACGAAGTCTTGATGCGGGAAATAACTCTTCTCAATGTTCCAATGCTCAGATCAATTCAAAATTAGAATCCTAAAACCTAGAGAGAAAAAACTAAGAGAGTGAAAACTAGATCTAAAAACTACTGAATGAATGTGCGTGTTGTTTCTGCATATTCTCTGACTCTAGTCTACTATTCCGGGCCGAAAACTGGGCCGAAATAAGGTCCAAAATCGCCCCCAGCGAATTCTGCAGATTATGCAGATCGCACATGTCACGCGATCGCGTCATCCATGCGGACGCGTCTCTTGCGCTTTTTCCTCTCCACGCGTTCGCGTCGTCCACGCTACCGCGTCGCTTGGGCTTTCCAATCCGCGTGGCCGCGTGAGCCATGCGACCGCGTCGCTGCGATTTGCTCTCCTTCGCGCGGTCGCGTGAGCCATGCGACCGCGTCACTTCTCGCTGGTTATCTCCTCAAATTCTTGTGTTCCTTCTATTTTTGCTAGCTTCCTCTCCAATCTCCATCTCATTCATGCCCTATAAAGCCTGAAACACTTGACACACATATCACGGCATCGAATGGAATAAAGGAGAATTAAAATTAAATAATTAAACTCTCTAGGAAGCAATTTTCAAACATGTACTGAATTTAGGAAGGAAATCTAAATGCAATATAAATTGATGAATAAGTGGGTAAGGATCATGACAAAAACACACAATTAAACACAATATAAACTATAAAATAGTGGTTTATCAAAGACATAGGCCAACTAATCCTACACTGAGAAAAGGAAAAATGGGTTACTAATCAACAACTCAGACAAAACAGAAAACATCTCGGACAAATACGAAGATAACTCAAACTAAAGCATACAAATGTTAGAAGTTAGATACAGCAACGAAAGGAAACCCCAGGACTCACACCAGGGTCTAGGGGCATGCTTTGGAGGTAGTAACAGAGTAAGGATTCAAAAAAAATCTATAGTCTACGCTCATCTATCAAACATGAAAACAACCCTCATTCAACAACGACACTCCGAAATGAAAGTCACAAATCACAAAAAGACATCAAAGTTATAATCTTTTCACAATTTATCAGCAATAGGATCTCGTAAAGAAAATCATCCATGTCATACAAAACATAAAGCCATCAACATCAAACACACTACGCAGAAGATATCAAAAGATACTACCTTTTTTATAGTCCATTACTCCAAACTCCAAACAAAAAGAGATCTACGTATTCAAAGTAAAAGGGGGCAAAAACAAGTGGTAAATCGAAGAAGCCCTAAAGTAGTGCACATTGCAGAAATGATCAGACACAGCAAATAAAAAAAAGATTCAAACTTTCCAACACGAAGTCAAGCAAGATCAAAACTTCTCAAAATATATATAGCACGGAAAGAGTAAAAAGAAGAAGACCAACCTGTAAAGAAGACGATGAATATCAAAACAAATGGCGAGCCCACACCGACGATCACTTCTGAAAGCAAGGCGAGCACGAAGACGAGAAAACTTAGGGTCAAGAGAATGAAGAAAATCACAGGACGAACCAGAAACAGAAGAGCAAAAAGAAAAGGAGAAGTTACAGAAAACACGGAGAAGGGAAACTAAAAAGAGAGGCTGTGAAATTCAAATGAAGATGCAAAGAGGGAAACAAGAGGAAACGGCAAAGAGTTAAATCAGTATTTAAACCTGTGTACATTCCCAAAGAAAACGCAAAATGCGGGTTCCAATTAAAAAGGGGTGAAAAAAACGCTCCGCATTCAAGCCACTAAATGAAAATTCTACAAAAGATCAAGATGCTCGAGCTCGGCTTCCCCAAGGGAGATCGAAAAAGTCCCAAAAAGGCTCGACCTTAAGAGGAAGACCACACTCAAGCAGCAGCACTATTCATGCCCTGGGTCGAGCTATACGACCCGGGCTGATGGAAGATAAGTCGACCGACCTCTTCAGGTCGGGATTACCCGAGCTCCTCTCAAAGAGCTCGGCCAAATCGCTACAGGGAGCCCAAACAGGCCCAAATAAAGGGACGAAGCCCAATCTAAAGGCAACTAAAGCCTGAAAATATAAGGGCGACTCTCCTCAAGCTAAGATGACTTCACTCCAAAGATAAGATAAGATAACTAACTTATCTCATCCATAAGGGTCACTCCACACTATTATAAATACACTGGAGCACCCAAGTATAACTCATACTCTGATTCTACTAAAAACCTGCTTAAAGCCCATGCTAACTTAAGCATCGGAGTCTCTTGCAGGTACCACCACCCTCCGGTGACAAAGGATAAGCTACATCGGCACCACCACCACCTCCAACAAGTCGAACGTATCAGCTCCAGCCGTCACCGCAAATCTCATCCGAGATCGACCTAACAGTTTCAGGTAACCCGCGGAACAGGTTGCATTGCATTGCATGAGTCTTACTTTCCCCTATTCATTCTTTTTGTCTCCTTGAGCTTAGCATGAGGACATGCTAATTTTTAAGTGTGGGGAGTTTGATAAACCACTATTTTATGGTTTATCTTGTGCTAATTTGAGTGGTTTTTATCAACTTTTTACTCACTTATTCATATGATTTCCATGATTTTAGAATTCCTTCCCAATTTTATTCTATGGTTAAAAACTTGCTTCCTAGACATCTAAATTGCATATTTTTAATCCCCCTTCATACCATTTGATGCCGTGATCTGTGCGTTAAGTGTTTTCAGGTTTTATAGGGCAGGAATGGCTTAAAGGATGGAAAGGAAGCTTGCAAAAAGGGAAGGAGCACAAGAAATAAAGGAGATAACCAGCAAGGAGCGACGCGTATGCGTACCTGATGCGTGCGCGTGATTTGAAGCTTTGCACGGCGACGCGTGCGTGTACCTGATGCGTACGCGTGAGGCGCAAAGATGACCAGCGACGTGTACGCGTGACTGACGAGTACGCGTGACATGCGTAACCTGCAGAAATCACAGAAAATGCTGGGGGCGATTTTGGGCTGAGTTTAGACCCAGTTTTTGGCCCAGAAACACAGACTAGAGCCAGGAGTCAGCAGAGACTCAACACACATTCAAATTACGCATAGTTTTAGTTTTAGTTTGGAATCTTAGAGAGAATTCTACTGCTTCCACTAGGGTTCTTCGTATTCATAGTTTTTAGAGTCTTATGCTTTTGCTTGGGATATTGAGAAGAGTCACTACCTCCGTTGAAGTTTCATTATTCTAGTTTGTTTTCCTATTCCTTTACTCTTTTATTGCCCCCTATTTAGATAAGTATGTTTATGATTTTTGGGATTTATTAATGCAAAGTACTCTTTTTACTTTCAATTAATTTCCAGCTATTATATATTTCATCATGTCTTCCTTTTATCCCCTTTATATGCCTGTGAACGTTATATTCATGTCAATGGAGTAGTTTCCTAACTTGATTGGGAGTTGATTAAGAGGAGAACCTTGAGTTGGAATACTCAAGTGTTAATCTTAACTGGAAGTTGTTGGCTGACTCTCTAGTCTCTGACTCTAATCCTCCCTTAGGAGAGGATTAGGACTTGGGTGATAGAGTTGGTTAGTTAGTTACTTGACTTTCCCTTATTAAGTAAGGGATGACCAAGTAGAACAACAACCTTTTACTATTACACTTGGAAAAATCCAACAAGGATAGAACTTCCAATTAACCTTCTCCCGGTCAAGGCTTTTATTTGAATTATATAAATTCTCTTGTTAATTTTCATTGCTTTAATTTATAATTATTTATTTCTCTGTTTCTCAAACTCAAATATTTCTTGGAAAACCTCTGACCAACAAGCTACACTCTTTTGTCAACTCGTTAGGAGACAACCCGGGATTTCTACTCCCAGTATTTTGTTCTTAATTTTGTGACAACTCTTTTCTAAATTGATAAGCAGATTTTAGTCGGTTAAGAATTGTACTTGCAACGCTATTTTCTTTATAAATTCTTAATCGGCACCTGGCGTGCCACACCCAGGCACGCCAGTAGGCACGCCTTCAATGATATCTTCATTTCCCTTTCCTGAAAGGTTGGCCTGGCGTGCCACGCCTTCACAAGCGTCAGTGGCACGCCCATTGTGCTGCACAAATTCTTCCCTTTGGACAAGTAGCCTGGCATGCCATGCCTTTGAGCATGCTAGTGGCATGCCCATTATGTTATTCCTTGGGTCATCTTTCTGGATCACAAGCCTGGCGTGCCACGCCCAGGCACGCCAGCAGGCATGCCTATAATGATAGCTTGGCGTGCCATGCCTTCGAGCATGCCAGTGGCACGCCCATCATGTTCTAGCCATTTCACCTTTCTGCTTCCTAGGCCTGGCGTGCCACACCCAGGCACGCCAGCATACACGCCCACTTAAGGTCCTTGGCGTGCCACGCTTATGAAAGCGCCAGTGGTACGCCCCTCATACTGTGTCAATATCTCTTTCTGGAATGTAGGCCTGGCATGCCACGCCCAAGCACACCTGTAGACACGCCAATTTTAAGTTCATGGCGTGCCACGCTCATTCAAGCGCCCATGGCACACTCGCAGTACTGCAGCATCCTCACTTCTCTTAAAAACAAGCTTGGCATGCCACGCCCAGGCACACGAGCATACACGCCCATATTGATATTCTTGGTGTGCCATGCCCATGCAAACGCCAGTGGCATGCCCCTTAATGCTGCACAAATTCATTCTCTGGAAGATTGGCCTGACGTGCCACGCCCAGGCACGCCCAGTACGCCCAGTGGCATGCCAGCTTTGCTTGCTTGCTTCCATCCTCTTTGTTGCTCTTTTCTCCTGAAATACATGCAAGATCTAATTTCAAAGTAGTGTTCTACTAATTCCTGATATATCTCTCAATAATGCATTAAATCAGTGAGAATTTATTCATTCTAAGGTCATTCTTTCATGAGAAAATAGATAGATAATGCAAGTCATCACAATACCAAACTTAATTTTTGCTTGTCCTCAAGCAATTCAGAGTTATATGTAAATTGTTCTAACTTTTTGAGACTTGGCCTCTAAGAAAATTCAACTAAGAATCAGAGATAAAGATTAAGTATCTAATCATGCATGAACTTTGTTATTTGCTTTCATATCAAACTGAAACCTTTAGACTTTTGAGGATCCGCATTGTGCTTGCTTCTAGAGCCCTCTTTATGGATTGTCACTGATGAGAGGATAATTTATACTTTTAGGGATGTTTTCATTAGTTTTTATGTTAAATTCACATTTCTGGACTTTACTATGAGTTTGTGTGTTTTTTTGTGATTTCAGGTATTTTCTGGCTGAAATTGAGGGACTTGAGCAAAAATCAGATTCAGAGGTTGAATAAGGACTGCTGATGCTGTTGGATTCTGACCTCCCTGCACTCAAAGTGGATTTTCTGGAGCTACAGAACTCAAACTGGCGCGCTTCCAATTGCGTTGGAAAGTAGACATCCAGGGCTTTCCAGCAATGTATAATAGTCCATACTTTGAATAAGGATTGATGACGTAAAAGGGCATTGAACGTCAGTTCTACGCTGCTGTCTGGAGATAAACGCCAGAAACAAGTCACAAACCAGAGTTGAACGCCAAAAATACGTTACAACCTGGCGTTCAACTCTAGAAAGAGCCTCTGCACGTGCAACATTCAAGATCAGCCCAAGCACACACCAAGTGGGCCCCGGAAGTGGATTTATGCATCAATTACTTACTCTTGTAAGCCCTAGTAACTAGTTTAGTATAAATAGGATTTTTTACTATTGTATTTGACATCCTGGATTGTATTTTGATCCTGTGATCACGTTTTGGGGGCTGGCCATTCGGCCATGCCTGGACCTCTCACTTATGTATTTTCAAACGGTAGAGTTTCTACACTCCATAGATTAAGGTGTGGAGCTCTGCTGTTCCTCAAAGATTAATGCAAAGTACTACTGTTTTTTTATTCAATTCAACTTATTCCGCTTCTAAGATATTCATTCGCACTTCAACCTGAATGTGATGAACGTGACAATCATCATCATTCCCTATGAGCACGTGCCTGACAACCACTTCCGTTCTACCTTCGATTGAATGATTATCTCTTGGATCTCTTAATCAGAATCTTCGTGGTGTAAGCTAGATTGATGGCAGCATTCATGAGAGTCCGGAAAGTCTAAACCTTGTCTGTGGTATTCCGAGTAGGACTCTGGATTGAATGACTGTGACGAACTTCAAACTCGCGAGTGCTGGGCATAGTGACAGACGCAAAAGGAGGGTGAATCCTATTCCAGTATGATCGAGAACCTCAGATGATTAGCCGTGCTGTGACAGAGCATTTGGACCATTTTCACAAGAGGATAGGATGCAGCCATTGATAAGGGTGCTGCCTCCAGACGATTAGCCATGCAGTGACAGCGCATCGGACCATTTTTTAGAGAGGATTAAAGGTAGCCATTGACAATGGTGATGTCCTTACATAAAGCCAGCCATAGAAAGGAGTAAGACTGACTGGATGACGACAGCAGGAAAGCAGAGGTTCAGAGGAACGAGAGCATCTCTATGCGTTTATCTGAAATTCTCACCAATGATTTACATAAGTATTTCTATCCTTATTATTTATTTTCAAAAACTCCATAACTATTTTATATCCGCCTGACTGAGATTTACAAGGTGACCATAGCTTGCTTCATACCAACAATCTCTTTGGGATCGACCCCTTACTCACGTAAGGTTTATTACTTGGATGACCCAGTGCACTTGCTGGTTAGTTGTATCGAAGTTGTGAATGAAAAACAATTTATTAAAGACGTGCGTACAGAGTTTTTGACGCCGTTGCGTGAGATCACAATTTCGTGCACCAAGTTTTTGGCGCCGTTGCCGGGGATTGTTCGAGTTTGGACAACTGACGGTTCATCTTGTTGCTCAGATTAGGTAATTTTCTTTTTGTTTTATTTTCAAAAATTTTTCAAAAAACCTTTCAAAAACTTCTCATCTGTTTTCGAAAAAAAATTTTAAAATAAAAATGTTTTAAAAAAAATATATTTTTCTTCAGAATTTTTAAGAATGAATTCTAGTGTTTCATGAAGCATGTTGAAGCCTGGCTGGCTATAAAGCCATGTCTGATTCTTCTGGATAGGGAATGTCAGGCGTGTCATGTCTGAGTTACATACTAAAGCTTGGCTGGCTATTAAGCCATGCCTGACCCTTTGATTGGAGCTTTAGACTAAAGAGCATAAGATTCCTGGAATTCATATTAAAAATTTTGGAATCCTTATTTTTTTTTTCAAAATGATTTTCGAAAAAATTAAAAGAAAATACAAAAAAATCATAAAATCAAAAAAATATATATATATATATTTTGTATTTCTTGTTTGAGTCTTGAGTCAAGTTGAAAGTTTGGTGTCAATTGCATATTCATCTTGCATTTTTCGAAAATTGCATTCATGCATTCATAGTGTTCTTCATGATCTTCAAGTTGTTCTTGGTAAGTCTTCTTGTTTGATCTTGATGTTTTCATGTTTTGTGTCTTTTCTTGTTTTTCATATGCATTCTTGCATCCATAGAGTCTAAACATGAAAGATTTCTAAGTTTGGTGTCTTGCATGTTTTCTTTGCATAAAAAAATTTTTCAAAAATAAGTTCTTGATGTTCATCTTGACATTCAAAGTGTTCTTGGTGTTCATCTTGACATTCATAGCATTCTTGCATGCATTCATTGTTTTGATCCAAAATTTTCATGCATTGAGTCTTTTTCATGTTTTTCCCTCTCATCATTAAAAATTCAAAAATAAAAAAAATATCTTTCCCTTTTTCTTCTCATAAATTCGGAAATTTGGATTTGACTTTTTCAAAAATTTTTAAAATCTAGTTGTTTTTATGAGTCAAATCAAATTTTCAATTCAAAAATCTTATCTTTTTTCAAAATCTTTTTCAAAAATCAAATTTTTTTCATTTTTCTTAGTTATTTTCGAAAATTTTTAAAAATATTTTTCAAAAATCTTTTTCTTAATTTTACATCATATTTTCGAAAATAACAATAACAATTAATGTTTTGATTCAAAAATTTCAAGTTTGTTACTTACTTGTTAAGAAAGATTCAAACTTTAAGTTCTAGAATCATATCTTGTGATTTCTTGTGAATCAAGTCATTAATTGTGATTTTAAAAATCAAATCTTTTTCAAAACTAATTTCAATCATATCTTTTCAAAAATATCCTCTTATCTTATCTTTTTCAAAAATTTAATTTTAAAATATCTTTTCTAACTTCCTATCTTCTATCTTTTCAAAATTGATTTTCAAATTTGTTTCAACTAACTAACTAACTTTTTGTTTGTTTCTTATCTTTTTCAAAACTACCTAACTAACTCTCTCTCTCTAATTTTCGAAAATTCCTTCCCTCTTTTTCAAAATTTCTTTTTAATTAATTAATTATTTTAATTTTTTTATTTTAATTTTCGAAAATTACTAACTCTTTTTCAAAAATTATTTTCGAAAATCACTAACTCTTTTTCAAAAATAATTTTCGAAAATCCTTCTCCCTCATCTCCTTCTAATTATTTATTCATCTACTAACACTTCTCTTCATCTCACATCACTGCTCCTATCCTTACCCTTGTGTTTGGATTCTTCATTCTTCTTCACCCCTATTCTTTTTCTTCTTCTACTAACAATAAGGAACCTCTTTACTATGACATAGAGGATTCCTCTTCTTTTCTTGTTCTCTTCTCTTTCTTATAAGCAGGAACAAGGAAAAAGGCATTCTTGTTGAAGCTGATCCAGAACCTGAAAGGACTCTGAAGAGAAAACTAAGAGAAGCTAAATTACAACAATCCAGAGACAACCTTATTGAAAATTTCGAACAAGCAAAGGAGATGGCAGCCGAACCCAACAATAATAATGCAAGGAGGATGCTGGGTGACTTTACTGCACCTAATTCCAATTTACATGGAAGAAGCATCTCCATTCCTGTCATTGGAGCAAACAATTTTGAGCTTAAACCTCAATTAGTTTCTCTGATGCAGCAGAACTGCAAGTTTCATGGACTTCCATCTGAAGATCCTTTTCAGTTCTTAACTAAATTCTTGCAGATATGTGATACTGTTAAGACTAATGGAGTAGATCCTGAAGTCTACAGGCTCATGCTTTTTCCTTTTGCTGTGAGAGACAGAGCTAGAATATGGTTGGACTCTCAACCTAAGGATAGCCTGAACTCTTAGGATAAGCTGGTCAAGGCTTTCTTAGCCAAGTTCTTTCCTCCTCAAAAGCTGAGTAAGCTTAGAGTGGATGTTCAGACCTTCAGACAGAAAGAAGGTGAATCCCTCTATGAAGCTTGGGAGAGATACAAAGGACTGACCAAAAAGTGTCCTTCTGACATGCTTTCAGAATGGACCATCCTGGATATATTCTATGATGGTCTGTCTGAATTGGCTAAGATGTCATTGGATACTTCTCCAGGTAGATCCATTCACTTAAAGAAAACGCCTGCAGAAGCTCAAGAACTCATTGACATGGTTGCTAATAACCAGTTCATGTACACTTCTGAAAGGAATCCTGTGAATAATGGGACGCCTATGAAGAAGGGAGTTCTTGAAATTGATACTCTGAATGCCATATTGGCTCAGAATAAAATATTGACTCAGCAAGTCAATATGATTTCTCAGAGTCTGAATGGAATGCAAGCTGCATCCAACAGTACTCAAGAGGCATCTTCTGAGGAAGAAGCTTATGATCCTGAGAACCCTGCAATAGCAGAGGTGAATTATATGGGTGAACCTTATGGAAACACCTATAACCCATCATGGAGAATCATCCAAATTTCTCATGGAAGGATCAAAAGCCTCAACAAGGCTTTAATAATGGTGGAAGAAACAGGTTTAACAATAGTAAACCTTTTCCATCATCCACTCAGCAACAGACAGAGAACTCTGAACAAAATATCTCTAATTTAGCAAACTTAGTCTCTGATCTATCCAAGGCCACTGTAAGTTTCATGAATGAAACAAGGTCTTCCATTAGAAATTTGGAAGCACAAGTGGGCCAGCTGAGTAAAAGGATCACTGAAATCCCTCCTAGTACTCTCCCAAGCAATACAGAAGAAAATCCAAAAGGAGAGTGCAAGGCCATTGACATAACCACCATGGCCGAACCTGTAAGGGAGGTTGAGGACGTGAATCCCAGTGAGGAAGACCTCCTGGGACGTCCAGTGATCAATAAGGAGTTTCCCTCTGAGGAACCAAAGGAATCTGAGGCTCATCTAGAGACCATAGAGATTCCATTGAACCTCCTTATGCCATTCATGAGCTCTGATGAGTATTCCTCTTCTGAAGAGAATGAGGATGTTACTGAAGAGCAAGCTGCGAAGTTTCTTGGTGTAATCATGAAGCTGAATGCCAAATTCTTTGGTATTGAGACTTGGGAAGATGAACTTCCCTTGTTCACCAATGAACTAAGTGATCTGGATCAACTGACATTGCCTCAGAAGAAACAGGATCCTGGAAAGTTCGTAATACCTTGTACCGTAGGCAACATGATCTTTGAAAAGGCTCTGTGTGACCTTGG
Organism: Arachis ipaensis; assembly: GCF_059453495.1. NCBI lineage: Eukaryota > Viridiplantae > Streptophyta > Magnoliopsida > Fabales > Fabaceae > Arachis > Arachis ipaensis. Next base: position 116,353,974 of record NC_142440.1, read on the forward strand.
TTCAGGGATAAACTTTATGCCCCTCTCTGTAATAGAGAAACTGGGAATCTTTGGGGTGCAAGCCACTAAAATCTCATTAGAGATGGCAGACAATTCAAGAAAATAGGCTTATGGACAAGTAGAGGACGTGTTAGTAAAGGTTGAAGGCCTTTACATCCCTGCTGATTTCATAGTCCTAGATACTGGGAAGGATGAGGATGAATTCATCATCCTTGGAAGACCCTTCCTAGCCACAGCAAGAGCTGTGATTGATGTGGACAGAGGAGAATTGATCCTTCAATTAAATGAGGACAACCTTGTGTTTAAAACTCAAGGATCTCTCTCTGTACCCATGGAGAGGAAGCACAGTAAGCTTCTCTCATTGCAAAGTCAACCAGAGCCCCCACAGTCAAACTCTAAGTTTGGTGTTGGGAGGCCATAACCAAACTCTAAGTTTGGTGTTGAACTCCCATATCCAAACTCTAAGTTTGGTGTTGGGGAGTTTCAACAATGCTCTGAACATCTGTGAGGCTCCATGAGAGCCCACTGTCAAGCTATTAACATTAAAGAAGCACTTGTTGGGAGGCAACCCAATTTTTATTTAACTATATTTTTATTAGTTATATGTCTTTATAGGTACATGATCATGTGGAGTCACAAAATAAATCAAAAAATTGAGAACGGAATCAAAAACAGCAGAAGAAAAATCACACCCTGGAGGAAGACCTTACTGGCGTTTAAACGCCAGTAAGAAGCATCTGGCTAGCGTTCAACGCCAGAACAGAGCATGGTTCTTGCGCTGAACACCCAAAATGGGCAGCATCAGGGCGTTTGAACGCCAGAATTGCACCCTGGAGAAGAGCTGGCACTGAACGCCCAGAACGAGCACTAATCTGGCGCTGAACGCCTAGAGTTGTATGCAAGGGCATTTTGCATGCCTAATTGGGTGCAAGGTTGTAAATACTTGAACACCTCAGGATCTGTGGACCCCACATGATCACCTCAGGATCTGTGGACCCCACAGGATCCCCACCTACCTCCACTCACTTCTTCTCACCCCTCTTTCACACAATCCCATAAATACTCTTCCCCAAAACCCTTCACCAATCACCTCAATCTCTCTTCCCCATCACCTCCTCACCACTCACATCCATCTTCACTTTCCAATAAACCCCACCTACCTTCAAAATTCAAAAACAATTTCCCACCCATCCCACCCTAAATGGCCGAACCTTACCCCCCTCCCTTCCCTATATATAGCCCTCCATTCTTCCTCATTTTCACACAACACAACCCTCTCTTCCCCTTTTTGGCCGAATACACTCTCCCTCTTCTCCTCCATATTTTCTTCTTCTTCTTCATCTATTCTTTCTTCTCTTGCTCGAGGGCGAGCAATATTCTAAGTTTGGTGTGGTAAGAGCATAAGCTTTTTGTTTTTCCATTACCATTGATGGCACCCAAGACTGGAGAATCCTCTAGAAAAGGGAAAGGGAAGACAAAAGCTTCCACCTCCGAGTCATGGGAGATGGAAAGGTTCATCTCCAAAGCCCATCAAGACCACTTCTATGATGTTGTGGCCAAGAAGAAGGTGATCCCCGAGGTCCCTTTCAAGCTCAAGAGAAATGAGTATCCGGAGATCCGACATGAAATCCAAAGAAGAGGATGGGAAGTTCTAACAAAACCCATCCAACAAGTCGGCATCCTAATGGTTCAAGAGTTCTATGCCAATGCATGGATCACTAGGAACCATGATCAAAGTAAGAACCCGAATCCTAAGAATTATATTACAATGGTTCGGGGGAAATACTTAGATTTTAGTCCGGAAAATGTGAGGTTGGCGTTTAACTTGCCTATGATGCAAGGAGATGCACGCCCCTACACTAGAAGGGTCAACTTTAATCAAAGGTTAGACCAAGTCCTCATGGACATATGTGTGGAAGGATCTCAATGGAAGATTGACTCCAAAGGCAAGCCGGTTCAACTAAGAAGACTGGACCTCAAGCCTGTAGCTAGAGGATGGTTGGAGTTTATCCAACGCTCCATCATCCCCACTAGCAACCGATCTGATGTTACTGTGGATCGGGCCATCATGATCCATAGCATCATGATTGGAGAGGAAGTAGAAGTTCATGAAGTCATCTCCCTTGAACTCTACAAAATAGCCGAAAAGCCCTCTCCTTGGGCAAGGCTAGCTTTTTCTCATCTTATTTGCCATCTATGTTACTCAGCTGGAGCTTCCATAGAAGGAGACATTCCCATTGAGGAAGAGAAGCGCATCACTAAGAAAAGAATGGAGCAAGCAAGAGAGCCCATTCATGGATCTCAAGAGACACATGAAGCTCATCACCATGAGATCCCGGAGATGCCTCAAATGCATCTTCCTCCACAAAACTATTGGGAGCAAATCAACACCTCCCTAGGAGAATTAAGTTCCAACATGGGACAACTAAGGGTGGAACATCAAGAGCACTCCATCATCCTTCATGAAATTAGAGAAGATCAAAAAGCAATGAGGGAGGAGCAACAAAGACAAGGAAGAGACATAGAAGAGCTCAAGGACATCATTGGTTCCTCAAGAAGGAAACGCCACCATCACTAAAGTGGACTCATTCCTTGTTCTTACATTCTCTATTTTTCATTGTTAAGTGCTTATCTATGTTTGTGTCTTCATTACATGATCATTAGTATTTAGTAACTATGCCTTAAAGTTATGAATGTCCTATGAATCCATCACCTCTCTTAAATGAAAAATGTTTTAATTCAAAAGAACAAGAAGTACATGAGTTTCGAATTTATCCTTGAACTTAGTTTAATTATGTTGATGTGGTGACAATGCTTCTTGTTTTCTGAATGAATGCTTGAACAGTGCATATGTCTTTTGAAGTTGTTGTTTAAGAATGTTAAATATGTTGGCTCTTGAAAGAATGATGACAAGGAGACATGTTATTTGATAATCTGAAAAATCATAAAAATGATTCTTGAAGCAAGAAAAAGCAGCAAAGAACAAAGCTTGCAGAAAAAAAAAGAAGAAAAAAAATAGCGAAAAAAATAGAAAGAAAAAGAAAAAGCAAGCAGAAAAAGACAAAAGCTCTTAAAACCAAGAGGCAAGAGCAAAAAGCCAATAACCCTTAAAACCAAAAGGCAAGGGTAATAAAAAGGATCCCAAGGCTTTGAGCATCAGTGGATAGGAGGGCCTAAAGGAATAAAATCCTGGCCTAAGCGGTTAAACCAAGCTGTCCCTAACCATGTGCTTGTGGCGTGAAGGTGTCAAGTGAAAACTTGAGACTGAGCGGTTAAAGTCAAGGTCCAAAGCAAAAAAAAGAGTGTGCTTAAGAACCCTGGACACCTCTAATTGGGGACTTTAGCAAAGCTGAGTCACAATCTGAAAAGGTTCACCCAGTTATGTGTCTGTGGCATTTATGTATCCGGTGGTAATACTAGAAAACAAAATGCTTAGGGCCACGGCCAAGACTCATAAAGTAGCTGTGTTCAAGAATCATCATACTGAACTAGGAGAATCAATAACACTATCTGAACTCTGAGTTCCTATAGATGCCAATCATTCTGAACCTCAATGGATAAAGTGAGATGCCAAAACTATTCAAGAGACAAAAAGCTACAAGTCCCGCTCATCTGATTGGAGCTATGTTTCATTGATAGTTTGGAATTTATAGTATATTCTCTTCTTTTTATCCTATTTGATTTTCAGTTGCTTGGGGACAAGCAACATTTTAAGTTTGGTGTTGTGATGACCGGATAATTTATACGCTTTTTGGCATTGTTTTTTAGTATGTTTTTAGTAGAATCTAGTTACTTTTAGGGATGTTTTCATTAGTTTTTATGTTAAATTCAAATTTCGGGACTTTACTATGAGTTTTTGTGTTTTTCTGTGATTTCAGGTATTTTCTGGCTGAAATTGAGGGACTTGAGCAAAAATCAGATTCAGAGGTTGAAGAAGGACTGCTGATGCTGTTGGATTCTGACCTCCCAGCACTCAAAGTGGATTTTCTGGAGCTACAGAACTCAAAATGGCGCGCTTCCAATTGCGTTGGAAAGTAGACATCCAGGGCTTTCCAGAAATATATAATAGTTCATACTTTGAATAAGGATTGACGACATAAAAGGGGGTTGAACGCCAGTTCTATGCTGCTGTCTGGAGTTAAACGCCAGAAACAAGTCACAAACCAAAGTTGAACGCCAGAAATACGTTACAACCTGGCGTTCAACTCCAGAAAGAGCCTCTTCACGTGCAACATTCAAGCTCAGCCCAAGCACACACCAAGTGGGCCCCGGAAGTGGATTTATGCATCAATTACTTACTCTTGTAAACCCTAGTAACTAGTTTAGTATAAATAGGACTTTTTACTATTGTATTTGACATCCTGGATTGTATTTTGATCCTGTGATCACGTTTTGGGGGCTGGCCATTCGGCCATGCCTGGACCTCTCACTTATGTATTTTCAAACGGTAGAGTTTCTACACTCCATAGATTAAGGTGTGGAGCTTTGTTGTTCCTCAAAGATTAATGCAAAGTACTACTGTTTTTCTATTCAATTCAACTTATTCCGCTTCTAAGATATTTATTTGCACTTCAACCTAAATGTGATGAACGTGACAATCATCATCATTCCCTATGAATGCGTGCCTAACAACCACTTCCGTTCTACCTTCGATTGAATGATTATCTCCTGGATCTCTTAATCAGAATCTTCGTGGTGTAAGCTAGATTGATGGCGGCATTCATGAGAGTCCGGAAAGTCTAAACCTTGTCTGTGGTATTCCGAGTAGGACTCTGGGATTGAATGACTGTGACGAACTTCAAACTCGCGAGTGCTGGGCGTAGTGACAGACGCAAAAGGAGGGTGAATCCTATTCCAGTATGATCGAGAACCTCAGATGATTAGCCGTGCTGTGATAGAGCATTTGGACCATTTTCACAAGAGGATAGGATGCAGCCATTGATAAGGGTGATGCCTCCAGACGATTAGCCATGCAGTGACAGCGCATCGGACCATTTTCCAGAGAGGATTAAAAGTAGCCATTGACAATGGTGATGTCCTTACATAAAGCCAGCCATAGAAAGGAGTAAGACTGACTGGATGAAGACAGCAGGAAAGCAGAGGTTCAGAGGAACGAGAGCATCTCTATGCGTTTATCTGAAATTCTCACCAATGATTTACATAAGTATTTCTATCCTTATTATTTATTTTCGAAAACTCCATAACTATTTTATATCCGCTTGACTGAGATTTACAAGGTGACCATAGCTTGCTTCATACCAACAATCTCCGTGGAATCGACCCTTACTCACGTAAGGTTTATTACTTGGACGACCCAGTGCACTTGCTGGTTAGTTGTATCAAAGTTGTGAATGAAAAACAATTTATTAAAGACGTGCGTACAGAGTTTTTGACACCGTTGCCTGAGATCACAATTTCGTGCACCAGTCACCTAGAAGTAGTAGTAGTACTATTATTTCTTTTTGTTGATCTTCTTTTCTCCTTTATTTATTGACCACAACTCTAAATGGTTTGTCTCAAGACGGCCTTTTAAGGTAAGCTTTCAATTAGCACTCCCAAATAGTTAATTTTAGGGGACTAGGTGTTGAGACACCCCTGCAAATTTACTTGCTCAGGCCTCTTTTCTTGACACAATTTCATCACAAGCATCTACTAGGGCATTGACTCTTTGAGCCTTTGTTTCCTTCTTTTCTCCCTAGTAGTTGATGCTCAGAGCTTTGGGTCACCCTTACTACTTCTTGGTTCTATTGATTTTTTAGGGTCATCATTGGCATTTCCTCTTATGTCCTCCTATGTCTCATTGCCTCATTCTTAATTACTCACTTTTCAAACTTCATTTTATGGTTCTATACTTAGTCCTTATCTCCTTTTCTTAATCATACTTACTTAGAGCCATACTCATTTCCTTCTTCTTTTGAACAATTTATTATTAACTTCTCTTAATAACAAGCTAAATTCATTAATATTGTGAAGATAACATGCAACATTTTCTTTCTCAAATTAAAGTATTAGCAACTTAGAAGATCAAACTAAAACTCTTAATTCAGACAACAATTAAACATATCAAAGAGACTACTAGATAGAATATAATTGTACTGAATGCTCCTTAATGGGACTTAACCACCTTTGTTTATGATGCCTTTGCTCTTACTCATTGCATTGGTGCTTTTCCTCTTACTGCAGCATCCTTGGAAGTGTTGTCATCAGTCCTCCTTGAAGTCCCTTCTTGTTCTTGAGTCTCTGGTGGTTTCGAAAAGCCAAGCCTCCTCATGAATCCTCTTTCATCTTCCTTGTATTTTTCCAAGATCTCTTCTTGTCGTACCTTCAATGTATCCATCCCTTGCTCAAATGTTAGAATGTTTGGTTTTAGGGTTGCTATTGTGGAGCGCAAGTAATTCAACTTTGCTTGTGTATTGATGTCATATTGAATTTAGTAAGGTTTCTTTGTTGTACCATTTGCTGTTCTATGGTCTGATTGAGGCTTCCTTGCAGTTGCTCCCAGTTGAAATGCTCTTGACTTGGTACTTGGACATTTGGTTCTTCTTGTTGTGGTGGTTCTGGTATGAGTTGTGGGGCTTGTGGGTGAGCTCTACGGGCTCTTGCTCCTTCTAATAGGTTGGTTGCCACTATCTTTCCCATTTTCTTGGAAGTAATTGAGCGCTCTTCTTCTAGCAATGCTTTGTCCTCATTGGTTTCTACCTCAGCCTCATTGCATAAGAGTTGAATAATGCTAGGAAAAGCCAATCTTGTGACATCCTTAGTGCTTGTGATTACTCTTTGAATGTTGCCAGCAATGAGTACTCCAACATTCACTTTGTCACTTTTCATGATGCTGTAAATGAGTACAGCCCTTTCCAATGTTACTTCTGAGGTGTTGAAGGTGGGATTGAGTGATTTTCTTATGAAATCTAGCCAGCCTCTTGCTTGTGGGCAAAGATATCTCCTCCTTAGGTGATTTGGCCTTCTACCCGAGTCCTTTATCCATTCAGTATTAATGACACAAATTTCATTGATGATGTCCTCAAAACCAGGGTCATCTCTCTTTACCCTTTCTTCGAAGCTGGTGGTGGCTCTTGTCCTCTTCACTTCTAAGGTCCTATCCAAGTTAGCAGGGCTATAGTCAATGACTTTTCCCCTTACATAACTTTGATAGGTGAGTGGTTAGCCCAATGGTTGAGAGGCATTTGCATAGAACTCCTTCACTATGCTTATGGTCACCCTCATTGTTGGATTACAAAGGATTGCCCAACCCCTTCTATTGATTTCCACATTTATCTTCCTGTGTTTATCCCTTCCCAGATGAAAGCCCACTGATGCGTGAACATCTTTCTGATCTTTTCCTAGTGAATTTGCATTCTAAATTGTTGAGTTTAATTAAGATTTAAAATACTTTTAGCCACTATGGATGCTACTTTGAGTTGTGTGTAATTCTGTTTATTTTAGGTAGCATTCGGATGGATTTGCTGGAGTTTCTATAGAAAAAGAGAAGAAAGTGAATGATATTGTCAACCCTGACCTCCCTACACTCCAAAAATAATAACTCGAGCTACAGAGATCCAATTGACATGATTCTAGTGGCATTGGAAAGCTAACTTCCAGAGCTTTCCAACAATGTATAATAGTGTACACTTCTTTTCCAGCAATTTGGCCTTGGTGGCGCCTAACTTAGGATTTCCAAGTTAGGTGCCAAGGGAGACTTCACACGCCAAAAGCAAGCTACATAAGTGGTGCCTAACTTGGCTTTTCGCAAGTTATTCGCCAAGACAAACTCAACACGTCCAAGCAAGGCTGTCATAGTGCCGCCTAACTTGGGAATTTCCAAGTTAGGCACCAGCCTTAATTCATCAAGTGGTCCCAACGCTCAATCAAGCAGCATGTGAAGATCTTCATCAATTTTGGATTAAACTTTATTTTATTTATAAATAGAAAAAGATATTATTTAGTTTTAGAAAATATATTTTATATTAATTAGGATTAGATATAAAAGAGAAAAGAGTCAGCCCTTCGTGCTCTTCTTCTCTTCTCTCTTACCTCATTCCGCACTTTACAGTTTTTCAGAATCCTTGTTTTTCTCTCTGAACCATGAGCAACTAAACCTCCACTGTTAAGGTTAGGAGCTCTGTTTATATTATGGATTAATACTATTACTTTTCTATTTTAATTCATGTATTGATTTCAATTTCAATAATTGTTTTCGTTCTTTACCTTATGAATCTGGGTGGAACGGAAGTATGACCCTTATTCTATTTGAGTTCTTGTAAAACTTGGAAAAGCTCTTTACCTGAACAACAGCTTGAAAACAAATTCTCCTAAATCATTAATTATATGGACTTAACGGGATACGTGACATATAATCCTCTTATATTTGGGTAATTAGGATTTCTGTGGCATATAAACTAGAATTAAACTTAACCCACTAATTGGAATCAAGTGACCAAGGAATTGGCAGTTGATGAAAGTTAAAGGAGACTAAAAAGGTCTAAGAAATTAGGTTTTAGTCAGATATAGTTTACCATGAATTGAATATTGCATGATTAAAATAGTTGGTAAGAAAAGTTAATCCGAAAAATAAATAACTCTGAAACCTTAACTGTTTCTCCATATATTTCACAACCCGTTTACTGCTTACTTATTTAATTCTTCAAATTACTGTTTGATGTAATTGAATTCTTAAAACACCATTTTTTGTTTGTCTAACTAAGGGAATCACTCAATCATTATTGCTTAGTCCATCAATCCTCGTGGGATCAATCCTCATTCACTTGAGGTACTACTTGGTACGACCTGGTTTACTTGCCGGTTAGTTTGTGGGTTATAAATTCCGTACCACCCACCTCTGGAATGATTTTCTTTTCTCTTACCCACCCATGGAATTGATTATGATGCAAGAGTGAACGGAATTTATGCTCATCATAATCTGGTGCACTAGAGGTTGTTGGCTCTTTTGTCTTTCTTTTCTTTGAGCTTGAAGCCTTTGAAGTTTTGGGTGGTGCCATTGGTGGTTTTTGGTTTCATGGTAGTGAAGAGAAGAATATTGGAGAGAAAAAATGATTTTTGCTCAACAACACCAAAATTAGAACTTGCTTGTCCCTAAGCAAGAAGGAATGGAAGAGGTAAGGTGGATGTAGTGTGAAACGGGAGAGGGAAGAAGAGGGTGAAGTGTTTTAAAAGGGGGTGGGGTGCTTTCTTTTTATTGATGGTTGGAAGGATGAGAGGAGTCCAAAAAAGGGGGTCTTATGATGGTGTACTTAAATGTTCCTGTTTCGAGGGTTACCTGAAACTGTAGGTCGATCTCGGATGAGATCTTTTGTACTGGTCGGAGATGACGTGTCCGGCTGGCTGGTTGCGGCCGGAGCTGTTGTGTCCGACTTGTTGGACTGGCTGCACCTCTGATCCTTGGTCACCGAAGGGTGGGGGTTACCTGCAAGAGACTCCGATGCTTAAGTTAGCATGGGTATTAAATAGGTTTTTAGTAGAATCAGAGTATGAGTTATACCTGGGTGCTCCAGTGTATTTATAGTAGTGTGGGCTGACCTTTCTGATAAGATAAGTTAGTTATCTTATCTTATCTTATCTTATTTTGAGTGAAGTCAGCTTATCTTTAAGGGAACCGCCTTTATCTCTATAGGTTTGGATTGCCTTTGGATTTGGGTCGTGTTCCTCTATTTGGGCCCTTTATTGGGCTTTCCTGTCGATTTGGCCGATCTCCTTAAGAAGAGATCGGATAGTCGGACCTGAAGAGGTCGGTCGCCATGTCGCTAAACATCCCGGGTCGGACAGCTCGACCCAGGGTATGAACAGTGCCCCTGCTTGAGCTCGGTCTTCTGCTTTGAGGTCGAGTTTTTTGACTTCGAACTTTTTATAGCGAAGCCGAACTCGAGCACTTTCGTCGATTCCTTTCTTTGTAGAGCTTTTTTGAATGTAGAACGTTTTTCCTCTAAAAACGCGCGCTTTTGTATTAGCGCTTTGTTCTGGGGAACGTGCGAGGGTTTAATACCTTCATTAATTGGTATTAATTGCCCCGTTTCTCCTGGCCTTATTTTGAATTTTGCTTCCTCAGAAAAACAGTTTCTCTTCTTCCTTTTTCTTTGTAACTCCTTTGTTTTCTCTGTCTCTGTCTTTTCTTGCGTTGCAGTGCCTTCCAATGGTCTAGTGATTCCTTCCTTTCTACTTCTTCCGAAACTTCTCATTTCTCCAGGTTAGTTCCATTTTGCAATTACTTTCTCTTTTTTTGCTTTGGCTCTGGTTTTGTGGTGAAGTTTGATTTTACTTGGAGAAAGTTTGGATCTTTTTGTTTTTGTTGCGCCTAATTGCTGTTGTATGGTACGTTCTGGGAGTTTCTTCATCTTTCGTATGAACTTTTTCGCCTTTCCTGTTGCTTGATGCTTTTAGGGCTTTTGCATGTTATCACCGTTTCTGCTTGTGCTTTCGATGATGGTTTTTGTTTGATTCTGGAGAAAAGGCTGTGTCTTTGACGATTCTCTGCTTGGCATGTTTGGTGTTGTCGAAGCTTTTTGTAAAAAGATAGTGGCTTTGATGACTTTTTGTACTTTTTTGTGTTTTGTCTTTCTCCTATGAAAATGCTTGCTGTTTGAAATCTTCTTTTTGTTTGGGGGATGCCGAGACGTAAGCTGTAGATTTTTCCTGAAACCTTGCTTTGCTACTGCCTCCAAAGGATGCCCCAGGACTTTGGTTTGAGTCTTAGGGTTTTCCTTTTCTGTTTGTTCATCTGTATCATATTAGTCGAGTTACTTTGCCCCTCCTCCGAGATGTTTTTTAGTAATCCAATCTTCTTTTCTTTTTGTAGGATTAGTTGGCCTCATGTCTTCTCGCAATAACGTTGTAGAGGTGTCTTCCAAAGTTCCCGAGGGGATGTCCGATTGGCTAGACTCCCTTGTCCTAATGTGTGTCTCAGTCGTGGATGCTGAATTTTGTGTAGAGTTGAGGAAACGTCATAGGATCTGTGGTAACAGTGCTTGGGAGAAGGATTATGAGCTTGTAGCTCCTGACTCTTATGAGAGGGCTTATTTTCCTACTTTCGTCGAGGGGGAGTGTCCCTTCTTCTACGCCTATGAATATTTCTTCAGCCAGTTGGACGTTACTTTTCCTTTTACTACTTTTGAGACCGACTTCTTGTGGTCATGTAACATTGCTCCATCCCAGCTTCATCCGAATTCCTGGGGTTTTATCAAAATATTTCAACTGCTTTGCCAAGAGTTAGGCGTAACACCTTCTGAAACTCTTTTCCTCTATCTTTTTGGCTCGGCCAAGCCCGGAGGTTCTTTCAAAAAGAAAGCTTCCTGGGTTTCTTTCAGATCGGCCCAGGGGCATAAAGTTTTTGCCATGTATGATGAGTCTTTTAAAGATTTTAAGAATTATTTCTTCCGAGTCCGTGCTGTTGAGGGGGTCCGCCCCTTTTTTCTTGATGAGAATGATGAGCCTGCTTTTCCTCTAGAGTGGCAAAAGAATGTGAGAGTGCCACGTTATACATGGGAGATGCTTAATGAGGTTGAGCGGGCTTTTGTAGTTGTTCTTGAAAATTTGTGGGGGGAACCACCCCATCTGGATACAAAAAGATTCCTGAGTGATCCATCCTTGGTTCGAACTGCTTTGGGTACTGTCTGACTTATTTTTATACTTGTTTCTGAGCTTTTCTTCTCCTATGTTGTAACTCGTCATTTGTGGTTGATTCTGTATTTTCAGAGATGTCGAAAAACAATGATTCCATGAAGGCCTACAAGAAGGAGAAGAAGGCTGCTGCTGCTCAAAACATCTCGGCCAAGGCGGCTAGAGAGGGATCTTCTCAAGTTCCTGTGAAGCCGCCCGTGCCAAGTTTTCCTGGGCCAAGGAAGGTGATCCTCACTCCTCGAGTTTGTCTGACTGATCCTCCACAGACTTCTGCCATTGCTTCTGGTGCTCCTCCCAACAAGAAATAGAAAACAATTGAGGCCTTTAACCTTGACGCCCCTGATTTTAATGCAATCGAATTCGTAGATCAGCAAATCGGTCCCTACAGTACCCTCCCCATAGATGATGTGTCAATCCTTCGCCATCTGGATTTTATGACCCGAAACAGTGTTAAAATGGCATATATGGGGGCTGCCCTGTACCGAACTGCTCAGAATCTTCCTCTCCATGCCACCAAGGAATTTATGGAGGAGGCTAAACAGGAGTTCGACCGGATGAAGGGCCTGAAGGAAGAGCTTGAGGTAAAGGTATCCAAGTTAGAGAAGGATCTGGAGAACGAAAAGGCGAGTTCCCTTGCTCTGGCGACTTCTGTGCAGTTGGCCAAGGACACGGCATTGAGGCATAAGGACAGTTATGTGACATTTTATCGGGAGGTGGTGCGCCTGAGGGAGGAGTTGGAGAATGCCCGAGCTGATTACTCCGAGCTCCAAGGTCATCTTGTTGGCAGCGTAACTGCTGCCTATGAGAGCTTGAGGGAGCAGGTTCGGATTATTGCTCCCAAGGCCGACCTTACTCTTTTCAGCCTGGATAATGTTGTGAGGGATGGTAAGATTGTACCTGATGACCAGGATGATGATGATGTTGAACCTCCCCCTGTCTCTTCTGCCAAAGTGTCAACCTCTTCAGTTCCTCCAATTGTGTCTGACCCGGATTGCCAGATTCTGAACCCGGATGATGGAACCGTGGATGCTATGCCTATTCATACTCGCCTTCCTTCTCCTCAGACTGATGCTGCCGAGAAGTCTTCTAATCTTAGCTAAATTTTCTTTGGATGTTTGCATAGTTGGCCCGGTTTGTGGGCTTTAAAACTCTTTATTTTGTATAGTTGAATATTTTGCTGACTGCTGGTACTCCTTTTGGTTGCTTGTTTAGCAACTTTTGTTTTAAGAAAAAAAACAAGTAGCTTTCAAGCTTTTGGGCTTGACCCTAATGCTTTATAATATTGTATAGCATGCTTGCTTGTCTTGGCATTTTTCTGGGTTTTTAGAATACTGGAGCCTTGCTGCTCGGCCTCTTTGAACTGCTTTGTACTTGGAGGTCGTAGATGTGTGGATCCAATTCGTATTTCGGTTTGCTTGCTTGTATTTGTCTATAACCGATTTTACGTCGTCCTTTTCCAAGTTATTTTTGTAGTGGACCGACTTTGTCATGTCGATTTCTTCTAAGTTATTTCGTAATCCTCTTTCTTGGACCTTTGTTAGGTCTCTTTTAGGGACTACTTTTATAACTTTTCGTAGGAGGTCGACTTCGTTAGGTTGATTTCTTCTAAGTTATTTTGTAATCCTCTTTCTTGGACTTTTGTTAGGTCTCTTTCAGGGATTACTTATATAACTTATTTTTGTAGGAGACCGACTTCGTTATGTTGATCTCTTCTAAGTTATTTTGTAATCCTCTTTCTTGGACCTTTGTCAGGTCTCTTTCAGGGATTACTTATATAACTTATTTTTGTAGGAGACCGACTTCGTTAGGTCGATCTCTTCTAAGTTATTTTGTAATCCTCTTTCTTGGATCTTTGTCAGGTCTCTTTCAGGGATTACTTTTATAACTTATTTTTGTAGGAGACCAACTTCGTTAGGTCGATCTCTTCTAAGTTATTTTGTAATCCTCTTTCTTGGACCTTTGTCAGGTCTCTTTCAGTGATTACTTTTATAACTTATTTTTGTAGGAAACTGACTTCGTTAGGTCGATCTCTTCTAAGTTATAGCAATTCCTCTTTTATAGGGTTGGCCAGACCTCTTTCCAGGGATTTGCTGATAACTTGGGTTGACTTGGTCCGACTTCTCTATGTCAGCCAGTCTTTAAGTTATTATTTAGCAATCCATAAGACCTCATCAGTTTCTTTTTCGGATCACTTTCGATAACTTCTTGCATTATTCTGTGTTCATCTTTGCCGATTTATAGAAGGTGGTTTCTGTCTTTCTTCGGTTGACCTTTAGATGAATTGCATTTTCATCTTTATTGGTCTTCCATCGTGATCGTGCAGTGAATCTGTTTTTCACTTTCTGCCGATCTGTCGCTTTATAATCAGACGATGAATGCTTCAGATTAATGCGTTTTGAGAATTTGTAGAATATCTAAAAATATATTTTATTCAAAAGCAAGTGCAAATATATACATGCGGGAGTTTTTCATCCCTTTAAGTCGGATAATTTCTGGATCTCAACTTGGTGCCTCATTAAAAAACCTTTTCAGGAAAAAGAGTGCATCTGAGATCTGTTACCTTCTCTAGCTATAATACCTTCTTACGTTGCAGGCGTGCCATGATCTGGGAATCTCTCATCCATCGAGTTCGGAGAGTTTGTAATAGCCTTTTCTAAGTACTTCTATGACTCGGTAGGGTCCTTTCCAGTTTGTTGCCAGCTTTCCTTCTCCGGGTCGAGTTGTCCCAATATCATTTCGGATTAGGATGAGATCATTCTCAGTGAAACCTCTTGGCACTACCCTTTGATTATATCTTGAAGCCATTCGTCGCTTTAGCACTTCTTCCCTGATTCGGGCACTTTCTTGGATTTTCGGAAGTAGGTCGAGCTCTTCTCTTTGAAGTTGAGAGTTGGCTTCTTCATTGTAGTGGACTACTCTAGGCGACCCTTCCTCGATCTCTACTGGGATCATTGCCTCCACTCCATATGCTAGTCGAAATGGTGATTCGTTTGTGGTAGAATGTGGTGTTGTTCGATATAACCATAGGAGTTGTGGAAGTTCTTCGGCCCAAGCTCTCTTTGCATCTTGCAGTCTCCGTTTCAACCCAGCCAATATGACTTTGTTGACAGCTTCGGCCTGTCCATTGGCTTGAGGATGTTCGACGAAGGTGAACTGGTGCTTTATGTTTAAGTCGGCTACTAATCTCCTGAAGCCTGCATCTGTGAATTGAGTGCCATTGTCTATGGTGATGGAGTATGGGACCCCGAACCTCGTGACAATGTTCCTATATAGGAATTTCCGACTTCTTTGAGCAGTGGCGTTGGCTAGGGGCTCTGCCTCAATCCACTTTGTAAAATAGTCTACTCCGACTATGAGGAATTTGACTTGTCCTGATCCCTGGGGAAAGGGTCCGAGAAGATCAAGTCCCCATTTTGCAAATGGCCAAGGTGAGGTTACGCTGATGAGCTCTTCTGGCGGGGCGATGTGAAAGTTGGCATGTTTCTGGCATGGTGGGCATGTCCTTACAAACTCTATAGCTTCTTTTTGTAGAGTTGTCCAGTAGAATCCTACCTGAAGTACCTTTTTGCTGAGAGCTTGTACCCCGAGATGATTGCCACAAATGCCACTGTGTACTTCCTCTAAAACTTCCCTTATGTTGGAGGTCGGTACACATTTTAGTAGTGGTATTGAGATCCCTCTTTTATATAGGGTGTTGTTTATGATGGTGTAGTACTGAGCCTCCCGTTTTAACCTCTTTGCCTCCTTCTCATTTGTGGGGAGTGTTTCTGTTTTGAGGTAATTAATTATGGGGGTCATCCATCCTTGATCCTGACTTGTTATGGCTAGGACTTTTTCCTCTTCCGAGATTGATGGATTCTGCAGCATTTCCTGGATTAGGCTTCTATTGTTGCCCCCTGGTTTGGTGCTGGCTAGTTTTGAGAGTGCGTCAGCTCGGGCATTTTGTTCGCGGGGTATATGGCAGATCTTATATTCCCTGAATTATCCGAGCTGTTCCTTGGTTTTATCCAAATACTTTTTCATGGTGGGATCTTTGGCTTGGTAGTTCCCTGTTATTTGTGAGGTGACTACTTGTGAATCGCTGAAGATTATGAGTTTTTGAGCTCCAACCTCCTTAGTCAGCTTCAAACCAGCTAGTAACGCTTCATATTCCACTTGGTTGTTTGAGGCTGGGAACCCAAATTTGAGGGAAAGCTCAACTTAGGTTCCTTGGTTGCTTTCTATTATCACACCTGCGCCGCTTCCAGTTTTATTTGAAGACCCGTCCACGTAGAGATTCCATTCTGTGGGGTTTCCAGGGTATCTGTGAATTCTGCGATGAAGTCAGCCAAGTATTGTGATTTAATGGCTGTCCGAGCTTCATATTGGAGGTCAAACTCGGATAACTCGACTGCCCATTGTAAAATTCTGCCTGCTAGATCTGTTTTCTGCAGTATCCCCTTTATGGGCTGGTCGGTCCGAACCCTAATGGTGTGGGCCTGGAAGTACGGGCGAAGTCGTTAAGATGTCAGTATGAGAGTGTAGGCGAACTTTTCTATTTTTTGGTAATTCAGCTCGGATCCCTGCAACGCTTTACTGATGAAATATACAGGCTGTTGCCCTTTGTCGTCCTCTCAAACTAGTGCTGAGGCTATTGCCTGACTTCCTATTGCAAGGTATAATACGAGTGGTTCTTCCTCTCGTGGTTGAGTTAGGATAGGTGGCCGTCCTAGGAAATTTTTGAAATCCTGGAAGGCTCGCTCACATTCCATTGTCCATTCGAACTTCTTTCCTTTCCTTAAGGTGGCATAGAAGGGGAACGATCTTATAGCTGATCCTGCTAAGAATCTGGATAAGGCTGCCAATCTCCCGTTGAGTTGTTGTACCCCTCTGACACAAGTTAGGCTTTTCATGTTGAGTATAGCCTGGCATTTGTCTGGATTTACTTCAATTCCTCTTTGTGTGAGCATGAAACCTAAGAATTTGCTCGCTTCTACTGCAAAGGTGCATTTTGTGGGATTGAGTCGCATGTTATGCTTCCTTATAGTGTCGAACACTTGGGCCAGGTCAGATAATAATGTCTCTTAGCTTTGTGTCTTTATTAACATGTCGTCCACGTAGACTTCCATGATTTTTCTGATATGATCTGAAAAGACTTTATTCATTAGCCTTTGATAAGTAGCTCCCGCATTCTTGAGACCGAAAGGCATCACAATGTAGCAGTAATTTGCTTTTGGCGTCAAAAACGAGGTCTTTTCTTGATCTGGTGGATACATGGGGATTTGGTTGTATCCGGAATATGCATCCATAAACGAAAGGTATCTATATCCGGAGGAAGTATCTACCAGAGCGTTGATACTTGGGAGTGGGTAAGGATCTTTTGGGCAGGCTTTGTTGAGGTCGGTGTAGTCGGTGCACATTCGCCACTTCCCATTTGATTTTTTCACCAAGACGACGTTAGCTAGCCATAGTGGGTACTTGACTTCTCTTATGAATCCTGCCTCCAGTAGTGCTTGTACCTGTTCTTCCACAGCTTGGGATCGTTTTGGCCCAAGTTTTCTTCGTCTCTGCTGTACCGGCCAAGATCCTGGATAAACCGCCAACTTGTGACATATTAGCTTGGGATCTATGCCTGGCATGTCTGCGGCTTTCCATGCGAAGAGATCGTCATTATCTCGTACGAACTGTACTAGTAATTCTTTTGTGTTTCCTTTCAGGATCATGCCAATATTAGTTGTTTTGTCCGAGGTATCTCTGATCTGAACTTTCTCTACTTCACCTTCGGGCTGTGGACGGAGTTCTTCTCGCCTTTGAACTCCACCAAGCTCAATTATATGGAACTCTTCTCCTCTGCCTCTGAGGTTTAGACTTTCGTTATAACAGCGGCGTGCCAACCTTTGATCTGCTTTTATCGTAGCTATCCCTTCTGTAGTTGGGAATTTCATGCATAGATGTGGAGTTGAGACTATTGCACCGAGTTAATTTAGTGTTGTCCGACCTATTAAGGCATTGTAGGCTGAACTCACGTCGACCACGATGTAGTCTATCTTGAGTGTTCTGGATTGGTTCCCTTTTCCGAAGGTTGTATGTAGTGACACGTATCCCAGTGGTTGTACTGGGGTATCGCGCAGTCCGAACAGGCTGTTCGGGTATGCTCTAAGCTCCTTTTCTTCTAAGCTGAGCTTGTCGAAGGCAGTTTTGAATAAGATGTCGGCGGAGCTCCCTTGGTCTATTAATGTGTGGTGGAGATTGGCGTTCGCCAGTTAATGCGGGGAAAACTTGTCTCTCAACAAATCTCCCTTCGGCAAGTGTACCGAATTTGTCGTCAAGTAAAAACTCACAATAGAGTGAGGTCGAATCCCACAGGGATTGATTGATCAAGCAACTTTAATTAGAAGAATGTTCTAGTTGAGCGAATCCAGAATTTGGGTTGAGAGTTGCAGAAAATAAAATGGCGGAATGTAAATAACAGAAAAGTAAATGCTAGAATTAAAGGGCTAGAAGTAAATGACTGAAAATAAATTGCAGAATTGTAAATGGGAATGGGGGATTTGCTCATAAAAGTAAATGGCAGAAATTAAAGAGAATGGGTAAGATTAGAGATGGGGAGTTCATTGGGCTTAGGAGATGTTGCAATTCTCCGGATCAAGTTTATTTTCATCTCTTCCTCAATCAATGCACTCATTGATCTCCGTGGCAATCTTAAGTGATTGAATTACAATTTCTTGCAATTCAATCTCTCAAATCTTGATCAATAGCCAATTCCTTGGTCAATTGCTCATGAGAAGAGATGAAGTATGGTCACTGATTATACCACATGCATTTCCCAAATCAAGTATTGAGAGGGTTATAGTCACATACCCATCCAAACCCAATTTGGTCCAGCATGAGAAAGCATTTCTAGCTTGATCTCTTCATTCCTCTTTCAAGGTTCAAAAGAGATCCAAGTTTGAATAGCTTCTCTTCCAGGATAACTACTCAATTGGATGAAGATCGAAAGCTTTCAAGTAAAATCAAGAGGAAAGATAGAAGAAGAATAATGAAAATTAGTATTGATCCATCAAATTACAACAGAGCTCCCTAACCCAATGAAAGGGGTTTAGTTGTTCATAGCTCTTGAAAATGAAAACAAAGATGGAGAATACATCATAAAACTAGAAATTGCAAAGAAAGTAAAATACAGAGAGTAGTTCTCTTTTTCCCAGCCTCCAGAACTTCTTCTCAATTCAAAGCTACTCCTATATATACTACTCTTCTCAGCTTCTAGTGTGATTCTTCAAGTCTTGGGCCTTTGGATCTTGAGTTTGAAGCAGTTCCTTTCTTTATTTGGGCTTGGCTTTACTTGCAGAGAGAAAGTGCGAAGTGGGCGGAGACTTTAGTTCAGGACGTTAGGGGTGTTAATATTTAGTGAGAATATAAGTTCGAGAACGTTAGTGACACTTAACATTGTCACTAACGTTCCAATGCACCCCTTTGCCTCACGTTAAAACCCACGTTAACTAGGTTAACGTGGCTTTTAACGTTGCCTTGTTAACCTTCGAGAACGTTAGTGACACTCAACATTGTCACTAACGTTCCAGTGTGCCCCTTCTTGCTTCACGTTAAAGCTCACGTTAACTAGGTTAACGTGGCTTCTAACGTGGCCCTTGCCATCCTTCGAGAACGTTAGTGACATTCAACATTGTCACTAACGTTCCAATGTGCCCCTAGGTCTCACGTTAGAGTCCATGTTAACTAGGTTAACGTGGCTTCTAACGTGGCCATCTTTAGCCATCCCAACGTTAGTGACAATGTTGAGTGTCACTAACGTTGGCTCATCCTTTATTCCTCATCGTTAGCTTCCACGTTAACCAAGTTAACGTGGAAGTTAACGTGACTCTTGGGGGTTGTGTGGTTGCTTCAACGTTAGTGACAATGTTGAGTGTCACTAACGTTGTCGACAACTCTTCATCCCTTACGTTAGTTCCCATGTTAACCAAGTTAACGTGGGAGTTAACGTGGTACTTTTCACCATAGGCCAACGTTAGTGACAATGTTGAGTGTCACTAACGTTGGCTTCTCTTCCCCCCTTAACGTTAGAGGCCATGTTAACTAGGTTAACGTGGCTTCTAACGTGGCCACTTATGAGTAATTGCCAACGTTAGTGACAATGTTAAGTGTCACTAACGTTGGCTCAACTTCTCTTCTCCACATTAGAGTTCACGTTAACTTAGTTAACGTGACTCTCTAACGTGGGCATTGATGGCTTTTTTTGAGAGTGTTATTGGCAATCACTTTTCTCATTAACCTTGCAAGTTACCTCCCCTTTTCTTGCTTCTTTTTGGTCCTGAAATCAAGCAATAAAGTGCATCAAAGCTCTAGTCCAAGTCATGAGTAATGCAACATAATATTTGTCACTAAACTTATGCAAAATCCTCATGAAATTATGTAAAATGCACAATGTATGACTGAATCAAGGCATAAGTGAATATCTACCCAAAACTAGCTTATTTCCTAAAGAAATGCATGAAACTAACCTAAAAACAGTAAAGAAAAGGTTAGTGAAACTGGCCAAGATGCCCTGGCATCTCAACACCAAACTTAAAGCTTGCTTGTCCCTAAGCAAGTACTGGAACAAGAGAATGATGAATGGAATATCCAGAGGAATGAGTCATTCTTGTGGAAGTTATGTTACTGATTTTATGGTGGTTTCATGCATAGCAATTTAGGTTCATTCCATTACTGGCTTTCAGACCTTTATCATGTCCTAAAACACCCACTTTGTTTATATCCCATGAGACTTTTATTCATTGATCCTTTTATTGTTATTTCAAGGGTTGTTTGTGTTATTTAGGTTAAGTGCTCTGTAAGGGGGCAACTCTTTAAGATAAGCTTTCAGCCAACACTCTCGAACCAGTTGGTTCAAGGTGCTAGGTGTTGAGACACCCCTAAGGACTTACTCCCTCAAGCCTATCCCCCATACATACACACTACATGCATTTAGTTTATTTATTTTCTTTTCTTGAGACCTTAGTGTCCAGCACCTCTTTGGGTTACTAAGTGTTCTGTAGTGAAGGTTACTCTTGATAGTGGACTTTCAGCTGATAATCCCGAGTTAGTTAACCCAAGTTACCAAGTGATAAGGCACCCCTAAGAGCTTATTCATCTAAGTAGATCCCTCACACAGGAGCACCACAGACACTTGCCTCAAGATTAAAACCATTGATGCCTAGCCTTATTGCTTACTCTTTTTCTTTTGTTTTTCACTTCCATTGTTCTTTCCCTTTTCTCTTCTTAGGATCTTGTTATTAACTTAGTCTCATGAGTGTATCCAAAGCAAAGTATTCAGGCCAGATAATTGTCATCCCAGCCTTGTGGTTGAACCAACTTAGCTAACTTATGACTACCCCAAAGATTCATGAATGCACTTCCACAATATGAACTCTACTATGGTCTTTTAAAAACATAATCATTCTCTTCTTCAATTTGATTTAAAATGGACAAGCTTACAAGTAAATAAGGGAATGATGCAGTGACATTTAAACCAGAAATCATGGACCTATTCAGAAGGAAAACTTAAAAGATAGACTTTTAAAAAGTTTAAACATAACATGGAAGCAGGTTCTATTTCATACAAGATCTTCCTTATTTAAAGCATAGAAAATGATGGACTAAAAAGAACTCCGCCACCTTTCATTCATGTGGATGTCCATGCTCCCATCCTTGTTTGTCCTCATTGTGTCTCTCTTGAGTGCTTGTACTTCCACTTCCCTTGCCTTTTACATAGCTTTTGAAGTGTGGGGCTTTGGTCTTATCCTCTCTAGCTGCATTTGCATAGAATTCTTTGATGAGGTTTCCATTGATCTTCCCCTCTGGACTGGTGAGCAATTGCCACCCCCTCTGTTCAATTTTTCTCCAAATCTGTGGTGATTCATTGGCATTGATTTGGAAGATTAACTCTGGCAATATCTTTCTGGCCCTTATCCGCTCAAATTCATGCTCATGAAAGGCAGTCTTGAATCTCTTGTCATCAAAAAGAGCACTCTCCATAGGTTCCTTCCTCTTTTGCCTCTTTGAGCTTGATGATGCCATGACTTGAGTTATTGTTTGAGGGGGTTTAAGGCTTCTGATAGATGAAGAGTGGGTTGGTTAAAGCAATGTGTGATGAAGGGTTTAGTGTGCCAATAGAAGTGTGGAGAGTGGGGATTTGAATGTGAGGAGTGAGCATGCACTAAGGTTCACTTATATAAGAAAATCCTGAGTGAATGAAGGGTGTGGATTGCATGAATGTTTACTAGATGGACGGATGGGGTTGTTTATGAAGGAAAGACAAGGATCATCACTTTAATGAGAGTGATTGGTTCGGTCTTCAAGGGTCTTCTTTCTCCAATGTTGCATGGCAGCGTTTCCCCATGCGTTCCCTCTTGAGACATGTGTGTAGTGCTCTTCATTAAGTGGCGAAATCTCCCCCATTTAATTGTCCAATTGATGACAAGTCATCTTAGCCTAGTTTCACTAGTCTTTTTTCTTTGTTTTCATTTAGTTTCATGCACTTTCTTAAGCCATAAGTAAGTCAATTGGGTTGAATTTCATGTTTTCTTTGATTCAATCAAGCATGGATAAATTGATGCATTTTCATGAGTTTTTGTACCATAATTGCTCATTTGACAAGAAGAAGAACAACTCTCATGATTATGGCATAGCTTTGATACAATTGTTGATTGATGATAGGTGGAATAAAGCTTGGAAGAAGGTTGCAAGAATTGGCTTGAAAAGGGTGATAGCAAGAGGCAAGAGGAAGGACTCACGTTTGAGCCAAAGTTTGCCTCAAACTTGGACTCAAACGTGAGAAAGAGTGCAACCACACCCTGGAGAAGAACCAACGTTTGTGCCAACGTTTGCCTCAAACATTGAGGCAAACGTTGGCTGAAGAAGGAGCAAGGGAGGGCAACGTTTGCGCCAACGTTTGCCTCAAACGTGAGGTCAAACGTTGGCGCCAAAAAGAAGAGAAAGAGCACTCCTGGGCATGACAACGTTTGAGCCAACGTTTGCCTCAAACGTGAGGTCAAACGTTGGCTACATTTTGGCAAGGAAGAGCAAGCAAAAGCACCCTAGAGCAAGCCAACGTTTGCGCCAACGTTTGCCTCAAACGTGAGGTCAAACGTTGGCGCCATTTTAGCATGAAGAAGAGTCCCTGATTGATGATTTAATTGAGCCACGTTTGCGCCAACGTTTGCCTCAAACGTTGGCCAAAAAGGGAGCATGGGGAGATCCACGTTTGAGCTCACGTTTGACCTCAAACGTTGAGCCAAACGTGGATGACAGCATCTTGGACTAGCTGCAAAATTTTACACAAGTGACGTTTGAGTCAACGTTTGCCTCAAACGTTGACTCAAACGTGAATAGTTCATGGCCCGGTTCACTAATGGATTTCTTCCCAACACCAAGAGCAATCAACGGAGGCTACTATCAACCCAATTCCATCAAGACTAAAGGCCCAATTCAAGGCTTAATGATCATTGGAAGAAAGTGTATAAATAGCTTAGGATTTGAAGTTTTAGGGAGCTTTTCTTTTCGGAGCTTTTCCTTTTTAGTTTGCTGAGTAATTTTGGGAGAGCTTTTGGGTTTCGAGCTATTTGGAGATTTAGAGTCTTGGGTGTTGAAGAATTGAGGAAATTCTGTCTCAATCTCACCTTGAGATCTCTTTTTGTTTCTTTCACTGCATCATTGGAGAATTGAGATTTAAATCCAAGTTTTCTTCTGTTTTGATTTTTAATCTCTTGCAATTGAATTCTAAATTTGGATCTAAGAAGGCAGTGAGATCTAGACTTGGTTATCTAGTCTCTTGAGTCCTGAGATCTACATCTTTCAATTTCAATTTCCTTGTTACATTGCTACACCAAGTTTATTTTCATTTGCATTTAAGATCCGGTTCAATTGGATCCATCTTCTACATTTCTGTTTGTTGAGATTTACTGTTCTCTTGTTTAATTTTTGCAATCCCACATCCCTGACCCATTTACAATTCAAGCCATTTACGTTTCTTGCATTCTAAGATTCTGCAATTTACATTTTTTGCGTTCTAAGTTTCTGCCATTTAATTTTTTGTTCTTTAAGATTCAGCACTTTTATTTTCTGTTCTCTTTAATTTCCTGCAATTTACCCCTCTCCCTTTACTTTTCATGCAATTTAATTTCTGTTAATCATAAATCACTCAACCAACTCTTGATTTGCTTGACTAAATCAACCACTAAACTAAAATTGCTCAATCCTTCAATCCCTGTGGGATCGACCTCACTCATGTGAGTTATTATTACTTGATGCGACCCGATACACTTGCCGGTGAGTTTTGTGTCGGATTGTTTTCCGCACATCACCAATCAATCCTTTTTCATGCTTCTTTTCCTTTCCTATAAAGATTTGAAATAAGGAAATTAATATCATAAAAAAAATTTAAACTCTACGGCTAGAATAAAATGAAAGAAAGGATTTGATTGTTTCTTTATGAATTCCAACTAACTAACTAACTATTGGTCGGTCCTTATATGCATTTTGGTGGCACCATGAGGTGACACCAAACTTAGTGTGGATCACTGTGATGGAGGTTTTATGTTTAAAGCTCCCAAGACTAGCATGCGTCTTGGTTTGCTTTGAACACCAAACTTGTTCCTCACTATATTCTGCATAAGAAGATTTTCACCAATTGTTTGCCAAGTTTGGATTGAAGCTCATAAAGATTGACT
Organism: Arachis ipaensis; assembly: GCF_059453495.1. Lineage (NCBI taxonomy): Eukaryota > Viridiplantae > Streptophyta > Magnoliopsida > Fabales > Fabaceae > Arachis > Arachis ipaensis. The sequence goes on from NC_142440.1 coordinate 116,378,303, forward strand.
TATTCATTATCATCTGAAAGCATATAAAACATGGGTTGCCTCCCATGAAGCGCTTCTTTAGCATCACTAGCTTGACGTTTTTCCTTCATCATGGTGGTTGGTAGTGCTTAAAGTCCTCCCCTCTTGCTGTGGACTTGTATCCATTCGTTGGATCAATGATCTCCACATGTTCCAGGGAAAGAACTCTGTTGATAGTGAAGACCTTAGGTAATTGAGATGGCACAGTAGGGAGATTAGGAGGAATATCTGGGAAGTAAGCTGAGACAACTCTATCCCATGGAGAGAAGTCTTCCGTAGGGATCTTCTTGTTTCTCCATCTCCTTGGTACCTTCTTCTTTGTTTCTTTTGAGGTTGCCTTCCCCTTGGTGACCTCTTTTCTCCAAGGAGTTGTGATGCTGTCTTCACCTACCTCTAGAGGTTTGGGTTCCTCCAACTTTTCCTTGAGTTGTGGCAATTGCTATTTTCCTTGTTTGTCAGTTAAGGGGGTCTCAGAATGAGTTGGCTGTGCTTCAGTGCTTTTTTTTTATTTCAGTGTCTCATTATCATCTGTACTCAGTTCCTTGTCCTCTTGATCTGTTTCTTGTGAGAGTTTGAAGACATTAAAGCTGAGTCGTTCATCATGGATTCTCAATATTAGCTCCCCTTTCTCTACATCGATAAGTGCTCTGGCTGTAGCTAGAAATGGTCTTCCCAATATGATTGGATGAGTGTGACTTTCTTCCATGTCCAGAATGACAAAGTCTGTTGGGAGAAAGTACTTCCCAACCTTTAGCAACACATTTTCCACCACTCCTATTGCTTGCTTTTGAGTTTTGTCAGCCAGTCTGATAATGACATCTGTGGGCATTATCTCATTGATCTGCAGCCTCTTCACCAGGGATAAGGGCAGTAAGTTGATGCTGGCCCCTAAATCACATAGTGCTCTGTCGAACATATTTTCACCTATGGCACAAGGGATATGAAAACTTCCTGGGTCTCTTCTTTTTGTAGGCAACTCAGGTTGAATAAGGGCACTACATTCCTTGTTCATCACTATAGTCTGCCCTCCCTTGAGTGAGCTTTTCTTGGGAAGAAGTTCCTTCATATACTTGATGAATGCAGGCATTTGTTGAATTGCCTTGATGAATGGTATGTTCACATGCAGAGATGCAAACAAGTCTAGAAACCTTGAGTATATTTTTTTTCCCACAGCACCATTGAGCAGTTGAGGGAATGGTGCATAGAGCTTCAGCAGCTCTTGTTGTGAGATTTCTGGTTCTTTGTGATCTCTATCCTCCTCCTTTGTTGAGTTGTCTTCAGGTTGTTTGCACATTTTGCCTTGCTTGTCTTCAGTCTCTTGATCACTTGTAGTGACCATTTTACAATCTTCCCATCTTACTTTCTTTGCTTCTCCCTTGGGGTTTTTCTCCGTCTCACTTGGGAAGCTATCAGTAGGTTTGGGAATCTTCTCAGCTAAATATCCCACCTGGAATTCCAGCTTCCTAATGGTCTCTCCCTGGTTCTTAATATTGGCTCGCACCTCCTCTTTGAACACCTTATTTTCTTGAATCTCTTGGCATATTCCTTCAAGTAAGGCTTCAGTCTTAGAGAGCTTGTCATCAATTGATGAGTGATTCGGAGCAGACGTGCTGTTTTGGTTTTGATGAGTGTGTGGAGACGTGTTGTTGTGGGGGTGTTGAGATGTCCTCTAGGTGAATTGCTGGTGAGCTGTATTCTTGTTGGAGTTGTAACGTCTCTGGTCTTGGTTTTGATCTTGCTCACTTCCCCACCCAAAGTTTGGGTGGTTTCTCCATCCAGGGTTGTAAGTCTTGGAGTATGGATCATAGTTTTTCCTTGGTGAATTTCCAATGTAGTTGGCTTGCTCCTGACTCCCCTCTGCTTCTTCATTCACTCCTTCTTGGATTGTTGATGAAGATGAGATTGCTGCTACTTGGTTCCTCTCCATCTTCTTGGTGAGGTCAGCCAGCTGTTGGGTAATGAGCTTGTTTTGGGCCAACAGAGCATCTACATTTTTTAGCTCTATCACTCCTCTTGTGTTCCCTCTTTCGGAAGCATAGAAGTAGTCGTTTTCTGCTACTGTTTCAATAACATCTATGGCTTCCTCAATGGTCTTCTTTTTGTTCAAGGATCCTCCAGATGAATGGTCTACAGCCTTCTTTGACTCATAAGAGAGCCTTTCATAGAAAATGTGCAGCTGGACCCATTCATTGAACATGTCAGGTGGACACTTCCTTGTTAAGTCCTTGAACCTCTCCCATGCTTCATACAGAGTCTCACCATCTTGTTGCCTGAAAGTTTGAACCTCAGCTCTCAGCCTATTAATTTGTTGAGGAGGGTAGAATCTTACTAAGAATTTGTTCACCACATCCTCCCAAGTTGTCAAGCTCTCCCTTGGGAAGGATTCCAGCCACCTGGCTGCCTTGTCCTTGAGTGAGAAAGGAAATAAGAGCAGTCTATAGGCGTCAGGATGAACACCATTAGATTTCACTGTGTCACATATTCTCAGGAAGGTGGTCAAATGTTGATTGGGGTCTTCTTGAACACCTCCTCCAAACGAACAGTTGTTCTGAACAAGGGTGATGAGCTGTGGTTTAAGTTCAAAGTTGTTGGCATGGATTGTTGGCTTTTGGATGCTACTTCCACAATTGCCTGGGTTTGGATTGATGTAAGAGCCCAAAACTCTTCTATCCTCCCCAGCATGATTTGCTCCACCTCCTCTGCCATGGTTGTGAGTCTCTTCTTCATGATGATTTTCCATGTTTTCTTCCATGTTTGGTTCATAGTATGCCTCAAAGTGTTCCTCCTCTTCTTCAGCACCAACTACACGTTTTTCTTTTGCCTCCCTCCTTAGTCTAAGGAAGGTTCTCTCAGGTTCAGAATCAAAGGAAGTTGAAGCCCCGCTTCTTCTCCCTGTCATACAACCAACAAGTACAAGCAAAGAAAATAGGTGTAGACAGTATTTGTGTCAGAATTGCTGTTAGTTGTGGGTGATGCAATATATCAAGCAGTTAGTGGGTTAGCAAACAGAATTGAAAATAACAAAGACAAACAAAAGAGTAGAGGGGGAAGGGAAGAAGTTTAACTAAAACAAAAAGTAAATCACTCAAACAGAAAAATGAAATTCACAAAATAAAAATGCTCAATCTAGTGATCTTCCAATTTAATCATTGTTGATGCACAATCAATCCCCAGCAACAGCGCCATAAACTTGATGCGGGAAAAACTTGTCTCTCAACAAATCTCCCTTCGGCAAGTGTTCCGAATTTGTCGTCAAGTAAAAACTCACAATAGAGTGAGGTCGAATCCCACAGGGATTGATTGATCAAGCAACTTTAATTAGAAGAATGTTCTAATTGAGCGAATCCAGAATTTGGGTTGAGAGTTGTAGAAAATAAAATGGCGGAATGTAAATAACAGAAAAGTAAATGCTAGAATTAAAGGATTGGAAGTAAATGACTAAAAATAAATTGCAGAATTGTAAATGGGAATGGGGGATTTGCTCATAAAAGTAAATGGCAGAAATTAAAGAGAATGGGTAAGATCAGAGATGGGGAGTTCATTGGGCTTAGGAGATGTTGCAATTCTCCGGATCAAGTTCATTTTCATCTCTTCCTCAATCAATGCACTCATTGATCTCCTTGGCAATCTTAAGTGATTGAATTACAATTTCTTGAAATTCAATCTCTCAAATCTTGATCAATAGCCAATTCCTTGGTCAATTGCTCATGAGAAGAGATGAAGTATGGTCACTGATTATACCACATGCATTTCCCAAATCAAGTATTGAGAGGGTTATAGTCACATACCCATCCAAACCCAATTTGGTCCAGCATGAGAAAGCATTTCTAGCTTGATCTCTTCATTCCTCTTTCAAGGTTCAAAAGAGATCCAAGTTTGAATAGCTTCTCTTCCAGGATAACTACTCAATTGGATGAAGATCGAAAGCTTTCAAGTAAAATCAAGAGGAAAGATAGAAGAAGAATAATGAAAATTAGTATTGATCCATCAAATTACAACAGAGCTCCCTAACCCAATGAAAGGGGTTTAGTTGTTCATAGCTCTTGAAAATGAAAACAAAGATGGAGAATACATCATAAAACTAGAAATTGCAAAGAAAGTAAAATACAGAGAGTAGTTCTCTTTTTCCCAGCCTCCAGAACTTCTTCTCAATTCAAAGCTACTCCTATATATACTACTCTTCTCAGCTTCTAGTGTGATTCTTCAAGTCTTGGGCCTTTGAATCTTGAGTTTGAAGCAGTTCCTTTCTTTATTTGGGCTTGGCTTTACTTGCAGAGAGAAAGTGCGAAGTGGGCGGAGACTTTAGTTCAGGACGTTAGGGGTGTTAATATTTAGTGAGAATATAAGTTCGAGAACGTTAGTGACACTAAACATTGTCACTAACGTTCCAATGCACCCCTTTGCCTCACGTTAAAACCCACGTTAACTAGGTTAACGTGGCTTTTAACGTTGCCTTGTTAACCTTTGAGAACGTTAGTGACACTCAACATTGTCACTAACGTTCCAGTGTGCCCCTTCTTGCTTCACATTAAAGCTCACGTTAACTAGGTTAACGTGGCTTCTAACGTGACCCTTGCCATCCTTCGAGAACGTTAGTGACATTCAACATTGTCACTAACGTTCCAATGTGCCCCTAGGTCTCACGTTAGAGTCCACGTTAACTAGGTTAACGTGGCTTCTAACGTGGCCATCTTTAGCCATCCCAACGTTAGTGACAATGTTGAGTGTCACTAACATTGGCTCATCCTTCATTCCTCATCGTTAGCTTCCACGTTAACCAAGTTAACGTGGAAGTTAACGTGACTCTTGGGGGTTGTGTGGTTGCTTCAACGTTAGTGACAATGTTGAGTGTCACTAACGTTGTCGACAACTCTTCATCCCTTACGTTAGTTCCCACGTTAACCAAGTTAACGTGGGAGTTAACGTGGTACTTTGCACCATAGGCCAACGTTAGTGACAATGTTGAGTGTCACTAACGTTGGCTTCTCTTCCCCCCTTAACGTTAGAGGCCACGTTAACTAGGTTAACGTGGCTTCTAACGTGGCCACTTATGAGTAATTGCCAACGTTAGTGACAATGTTAAGTGTCACTAATGTTGGCTCAACTTCTCTTCTCCACGTTAGAGTTCACGTTAACTTAGTTAACGTGACTCTCTAACGTGGGCATTGATGGCTTTTTTTGAGAGTGTTATTGGCAATCACTTTTCTCATTAACCTTGCAAGTTACCTCCCCTTTTCTTGCTTCCTTTTGGTCCTGAAATCAAGCAATAAAGTGCATCAAAACTCTAGTCCAAGTCATGAGTAATGCAACATAATATTTGTCACTAAACTTATGCAGAATCCTCATGAAATTATGTAAAATGCACAATGTATGCTTGAATCAAGGCATAAGTGATTATCTACCCAAAACTAGCTTATTTCCTAAAGAAATGCATGAAACTAACCTAAAAACAGTAAAGAAAAGGTCAGTGAAACTGGCCAAGATGCCCTGGCATCACAAGTATGATGGTGATGACCATGGGATCGTCGTGTCCTGTGATGACACCTGATGCGTCTTCTTTGGTGAATGTGATTGCAGGGATGTCGGGTGCTTCCTCCTTCCCTTTGACATGATAACCTTCTTTGAGATACCTTTTGCGGGATGACTTGGAGATTCCTCCTCCTGTAAATCCTCCGTGTATCATGTGGACATGTCTTTCTGGCGTACGAGGTGATCGCTCAGCTCGTTTGACATCTTCATCTCTTCGTCTTTTTCTTTGCTCATCATGTCGGGTGGCCAGGTACCGATTTAGTTTTCCTTCTCTTACTAATTTTTCTATGATGTTTTTTAAATCGAAACATTCGTTGGTGGAATGTCCTCAGATCTGATGATATTCACAGTATTCGTTCCAATTTCCTCTTCCTCTTTTGCCTTTGAGTGGTTGAGTTGGGGGTATCTTCTCTGTGTTACAGACTTCTTTGTAAATATCCACTAGGGATACCTGAAGAGGAGTGTAATTATGATAATTTTTTATTTTTTCCCCATTCGATCTTCCTTCTTCTTGGATTGTTTATCTTTATCTCGGTAAGTGAAACCGGATTTCGAGGCCTCCCCAAGTCGGGAATTTTCTTCCATGTTGATGTACTTCTCTGCCCGCTCTTGCACCTCATCCAGAGATGTGGGGTATTTCTTTGATATAGATTGGCTGAAAGGTCCCTCTCGTAAGCCGTTGATGAGGCCCATGACGGCGGCCTCTGTTGGCAAGCTTTGTATATCCAGGCATATTTTGTTGAATCTTTCCATGTAGTTGCGAAGACTTTCCCGATCTCCTTGCCTGATTCCTAGTAGACTGGGGGCATGCTTGGATTTGTCTTTTTGGATGGAGAATCTGGCCAAGAACTTTTTGGCTAGGTCGTCAAAGCTTGAGATGGACTTAGGAGGCAAGTTGTCGAACCATCTAATTGCTGTCTTCGTCAGAGTCGTTGGAAAAGCTTTGCAGCGAACGGCATCTGAGGCGTCGGTAAGGTACATTCTGCTTTTGAAGTTGCTGAGGTGATGGTTGGGATCTGTAGTGCCATCGTACAAGGTCATATCCGGGAGTTTGAAGTCTTTAGGGATTTTAGTCTTCATGATTTCCCTAGTGAATAGATCTTGATCCTTGCGAGAGTTGTCCTCAGGGGTGGTCCGGGTAGCCTTTGCTTTGAGATCGGCTTCAAGTTAGAGGAGTTTATCTTCCAATTCTCGACGTCGTCTTACCTCTCTTTGTAGATCCTTGCCGACTTCTTGCTGGTATTGGCTTTCTTTTTCGAGTTGCTTTAGGCGATCTTGAAGTGCTTCTATTACTCCGGATGTGATGAGTTTTTGTCTCTGTTAGATTCCGGAGTGTCTTTTGGTGTGGCACTCATGTTTTTGTGCGGCGTTCTGTCCTCTAAATCTGAGTTGTGGTCGTTATCCTGTTCGTCCGCCATGGTGATGGGATGACTTCCAGGTTCCCCGGCAACGGCGCCAATGTTCCGAGGGTTACCTGAAACTGTAGGTCGATCTCGGATGAGATCTTCTGTACTGGTCGGAGATGACGTGTCCGGCTGGCTGGTTGCGGCCAGAGCTGTTGTGTCTGACTTGTTGGACTGACTGCACCTCTGATCCTTGGTCACCGGAGGGTGGGGGGTACCTGCAAGAGACTCTGATGCTTAAGTTAGCATGGGTATTAAACAGGTTCTTAGTAGAATCAGAGTATGAGTTATACCTGGGTGCTCCAGTATATTTATAGTAGTGTGGGCTGACCTTTCTGATAAGATAAGTTAGTTATCTTATCTTATCTTATCTTATTTTGAGTGAAGTGAGCTTATCTTTAAGGGAACCGCCTTTATCTCTATAGGTTTGGATTGCCTTTGGATTTGGGTTGTGTTCCTCTATTTGGGCCCTTTATTGGGCTTTCCTGTCGATTTGGCCGATCTTTTTAAGAAAAAATCGGATAGTCGGACCTGAAGAGGTCGGTCGCCATATCGCTAAACATCCCGGGTCAGACAGCTCGACCCAGGGTATGAATAGTTCCCAAGGGTGAGTTTAAATTGGAGTTTGGCACCCAACATAAAAAGAAGCGCTGCTTTAAAGTGTGAGTTCCAATGTGTACATGCACTTGCTCCTCGTGCCTTGATGAGAGAGAAGATTCTTCAATGCCTTGTGGGGGCCACTTGCTCTTGAAATTCCAAAAGTTCTCATATTAATAACAAGGAAATTGTTTCAACTTCTTTCTTTCCTAATTAATTGGTATTTAGTTTGGGTGTCTCTTGGACACCAAACTTAGTCTCATTGCATCTCGTAACTGGTGCTAATAATTAAAATTTATTACATACATCATGAGTGAAAAAAAAAATTGATTCTTCATTTCATTTCACTTCTACTCTATGTGTATGTAATTAATTTCTTGCTTACTCATTTCACCATGGTATTGGATGCAATGAAACACTAATCTAACCAGATTCCCCTTTTGTCAAATGCAACAATCTTAGGGGTTTGCTTCTCATGGTGGTGGCCACACGAAACTTAATTTTTGACCTTCCCTTAAGATAATCTAAGTTGCAAGGTAAGTTGAAAGTTAATTGGAGTGGTGGCCACACCAAACTTAATTTCTCAACAAGCTTTTTAAACTATTGAAGAACCACACACAATTGGTTAGTGAGTGTATGAAAAGAGAGTTTGAATGCACCCATCTTGATGGATTGAGATTCGCACCGGTTTGGATTTTCACATTCAAGATAACTCCCGTTGTAAGTATAGACCAAACCGATAATTTAAATCCCAAACATCAAAGTTTAAAATTTCTAATAAACCGAGAGTAACGAAACTTCGGGTCGTCTTTCCTAGAAACTAATGCCCATGAATGCACAATTTTGGTTGTGAGAAAGCAAGGGTGTTTCAATGATTGAAGTAAACAAATAAAGGAAATAAACGAACGAGACAAAATTGCAATTAATGAAGTAATAAAAGAACAAAAGAACTATGTATGTAATATAACAAGTAAAGCTTTAAAGTGAGTGAAAAGTGGTTCAAAACATAAATGAAACCTTGACTTGGGATGAGTTATAGAATGCCTTTCGTGCCATAACCACAACTATGATAATTATGATGGATTAATTTCGAAGGATAAGTTAAGTGAGCATAGTTGTCATTAATCCACAAATCCTAGCTAACTTACCAAACTAGTTGATAAAGAGCTAGAGTTAGTGGAAACAATAACAACTAACAACCCAAGAATTATCACTAAATGTTGGATATTATAGCTCTAGTAATCCATAAACTCATTTTCCCCAAGCCAATGGGTGGAAATTACCCCATAACTAAGATTGGCATTTCATCAAATACATAGAGGGCAAAAATATAAAACATGGCAAAATTGGTAAATTAAGGAAAGCTATAAACCACAAATGCTCAAAATCAATAAAGGCAACTCAAACAAACATATAAAAGCCATCAAACATCAAATTCATCAACTAGAAATCCAAAATTGCAAGACTATGTAAATGTTGACAAGAGACATGAAAATATAAGAAAGTGTAGAACAAGCAATGTAATAAAAGAAACAATTAAAGGAATACTTACAATGAAATTTCTATAATCCCAAATCAAACTTGAAGTATAAATTGTTACAAAACCTAATTAAAACCCTAAGAGAGAATTACCTAATCTACACTACTCCTACTCCTACTATGTATTTCTACCCTACAAGTGAGCTCCTCCTCATATGACATGAAATTCCCTTCATATAGCACTTGATTTTAGCCTCCAAGCCTTCAGAAATGGGCCAAGAAAGCCCCAAAATCGCCCCCAGCGTGCTGCATTAATGAAGTCATGTGATTGCATCGACGCGTACGCGTGGGTTACGCGTACGCGTTGTTTGGCGAATATGCTCCCACGCGTACGCGTGGGTCACGCGTACGTGTCACCAAACTTGCACGCGTGTGCGTACGCACGGAAGCTGAATCTTCCAAAACCTCATTTCTTCATGCTTTCTCCCTTTTTGCATACTTTCCCTTCACTTCTTCCATCCATATTAGCCTTGTAAACCTGAAATTACTCATCAAACACATCAAGGCACCTAATGGAATGAAAATGGAATATAATTGATTAAAGTAAGCACAAAATAGCATGTTTTCACAATTAAGCTCAATTTAGGAAGAAAACACAAAATCATGCTATTTAGGTGAATAAGTGTGGGTTTATGTGATAAAATCCACTCAAATCAAACCAAAATATATCAGAAAATATGGACTCATCACATCTCTACACTATGAAGCAATCACAGTTTATTCTTACAGAAACTAAAGACTATTCAAAGTTAAAACTTAAGCAATGAACACTAAAATCTAGAAAGCAATAAAAAAAGATATGGATGTTGGAGAGTCTCTAGTTGTTTATTACAGAAATGACTCCCTCCATCACTTATGAGAGCTCTTGGCACCCCAAACCTGCTAAATATATTCTTCCTCAAGATGTTTATTACCACTTTATTGTCATTGGTTGAAGTTGCAATAGCCTCTACCCACTTAGATACATAGTCTACCGCCACTAGTATGTAGCTATTTGAGTATGAGGATGGGAATAGTCGCATAAAGTCAATTCTCCATACATCAAATAGCTCTATTTCCATGATAAACATCTGTGGAATTTCATTCTTCTTGGGTAGATTCCCAGCTCTCTGGCACTCATTGTATCTCTTCACCAACTCTCTTGCATCTTTGAAAATGGTAGGCCAGAAAAATTCACATTGTAACACCTTTGCTGCAGTCCTTTCTCCTCCAAAGTGTCCTCCATAGGTGGATCTATGACAATGCCAAATGACTTCTTGTCCTTCATATGAGATGCACCTTCTTAATATTCCATCAGAACATCTTTTAAAGAGGTACGGTTCATCCCATATGAAGTATTTGGTATCATTGATGAGGTTTCTTCTTAAGTGCTTGTTGATATTAGGGGGAAGCTCTCCAATGGCTTTGAAGTTGGCAATGTCCGCAAACCATGGTGCCTCTTGAAGCGTCATTAATTGTTCATCCAGAAAGCTTTCATTCACACAAGGTGTGTAGGCTTCATTGTCCACACATGGAATCCTTGAAAGGTGGTCTGCTACTTTATTTTCTACTCCACTTTTATCCTTGATTTCAATGTTGAATTCTTGGAGTAGTAGGATCCATCTTATCAATCTTGGCTTGGATTCTTGCTTAGTTAGCAAGTATTTAAGTGCTGCATGGTCAGTGAAGACAACTACTTTAGAACCAATGAGGTATGATCTGAATTTATCAAAAACAAAGACAATGGCTAAAAGTTCTTTTTCTGTGGTGGTGTAATTCTTTTGTGCTTCGTTGAGGATTTTGCTAGCATAGTATATTACATGCACTAGCTTGTCTCTCCTCTGTCCCAATACTGTACCAATAGCAAAATCTGATGCATCACACTGATGAGCGGATATTTTATACGCTTTTTGGGGATAATTTCATATAGTTTAGAGTATGTTTTAGTTAGTTTTTAGTCTATTCCTAGTAGTTTTTAGGAAAAATTCATATTTCTGGACTTTACTATGAGTTGTGTGTTTTTCTGTAATTTCAGGTATTTTTCTGGCTGAAATTGAAGGAGCTGAGCAAAATTCTGATTCAGGCTGAAAAAGCACTGCTGATGCTGTTGGATTCTGACCTCCCTGCACTCAAAGTGGATTTTCTGGAGCTACAGAACTCGAACTGGCATGCTTCCAATTGCGTTGGAAAGTAGACATCCAGGGCTTTCCAGAAATATATAATAGTCCATACTTTGCATAAGGATAGATGACGTAAACTGGCGTTCAACGCCAGTTCTCTGCCCAATTCTGGCGTCCAGCGCCAGAAAAGGATCAAAAACTGGAGTTGAACGCCCAAACTGGCATAAAAACTGGCGTTCAACTCCACAAATGGCCTCCGCACGTGAATTGCTTAAAGTCTCAGCCCCAGCACATACCAAGTGGGCCCCAGCACACCAAGTGGGCCCCAGAAGTGGATCTCTGCATCATCCATCATAGTCCACTCATATTTTGTAACCCTAGGCTACTAGTTTAGTATTTAAACAACTTTTAGAGACTTATTCTGTATCTCATGACATTTCAGATCTAAACTTTGTATTCTCTGACGGCATGAGTCTCTAAACCCCATTGTTGGGGGTGAGGAGCTCTGCTGTGTCTCGATGAATTAATGCAAGTATTTCTGTTTTCCATTCAAACACGCTTGTTTCTATCTAAGATGTTCATTCGCGATTAACTGTGATGAAGGTGATGATCTGTGACATTCATCACCTTTCTCAAACCATGAACGTGTGCCTGACAACCACCTCCGTTCTATATCCGATTGAATGAGTATCTCTTAGATTCTTCAATTAGAATCTCCGTGGTATAAGCTAGAACTGATGGCAGCATTCATGAGAATCCGGAAAGTCTAAACCTTGTCTGTGGTATTCCGAGTAGGATTCAAGGATTGAATGACTGTGACGAGCTTCAAACTCCTGAAGGCTGGGCGTTAGTGACAGATGCAAAAGGATAGTAAATCCTATTCCAACCGGATCGAGAACCAACCGGTGATTAGCCGTGCTGTGACAGAGCACGTGAGCGTAGTTTTCACTGGAAGGATGGAAGGTAGCCATTGACAATGGTGATCCACCAACACACAGCTTGCCATAGGGGGACGTGCGTGCGTGAACAAGAAGACAGAGGAAAGCAGAGATTCAGAAGACAAAGCATCTCCAAAACTCCAACATATTCTCCATTACTGCACAACAAGTAACTTTTAATTTATGCTCTACTGGTTACTCACAATTCAATTGATAAACATAATTGACTTCCTGACTAAGATTTACAAGATAACCATAGATTGCTTCAAACCAACAATCTCCGTGGGATTCGACCCTTACTCACGTAAGGTATTACTTGGACGACCCAGTGCACTTGCTGGTCATGTGTGCAAAATTGTAAGAGAGTAACAATTTTGTGCATCAAGTTTTTGGCGCCGTTGCCGGGGATTGTTCGTGTTTGAACAACTGACGGATTATTTTGTTGCTTAGATTAGGAAAAATCTTTCTTTTTTTTGGTTTAGAGTCTTTTATTATTTATCCCTTGTTAAAATACTTTAAACTTATAGATCAGTTATTTAGAACGTGGTGTTTATGTTCATGATAATTGGCTATCATATTTTTAAAACCTTTTTCAAAAATAATTTTTCTATTAAATCCTGTGCCAAACTTTAAGTTTGGTGTTTTCAAAAATAATCTTTCTTAAAATTTTTGAAGGTCCCATAACTCATTTGGCTAGAGCGTTAATCTGTGTTCTTGGTAATTGGGTTAGAGTCTTTTATATTCTTTTCAAAACCTTCTTTTTCATAAATAATATTTTCTCTATTAAATTTTGTGCCAAACTTAAAGTTTAGTGTTTTCTTGTTGATTTCCCTTTGGTTTTCGAAAATTTTGGTTTGGTTTTCTAAAAATTTTAAGTTTGGTGTTCTTTCTTCATGTTCTTGTGTTCTTGTGAGTCTTCAAAGTGTTCTTGAGTTTTCCTTGTGTCTTGATCTTAAAATTTTTAAGTTTGGTGTTCCTTGGTGTTTTCCCTCCAAATTTTTCGAAAACAAGGAGCATTAGATCTAAAAATTTTAAATCTTGTACTATCTTATTGTTTTTCTCTCTCCTCACTAAATTCAAAAAAAAAAATATCTTTTCAAAATATCTCTCCTAACTTCCTAACTTCTTATCTTTTCAAAATTTGTTTCAACTAACTAACTAACTTTTTGTTTGTTTCTTAACTTTTTCAAAACTACCTAACTAACTCTCCCTCTCTCTAATTTTCGAAAATATCTTCCCTCTTTTTCAAAAATTTCTTTTTTTTTTCTAATTAATTTCTTTTTTTTTTAACGAAAAAAAAATTTTAACTTAAAAATTCAAATTCTTTTTAGTTATTTTATTTTATTTAAGTGTTTACTTCTTATAAAATAAAATAAATAAAAAGGTAAATCAGTCCAAGTTATATCCATAGATCCATCATGGACATAAGTGGAAATGAACAGTCTAGGAGGACTCTGGGGTCATATTCTAACCCCTCTACTGCTTCATATGGGAGTAGCATATGCATACCCTCCATTGGAGTTAGTAGCTTTGAGTTGAATCCTCAGCTCATTATCATGGTGCAGCAAAGTTGCCAGTATTCCGGTCTTCCACAGGAAGAACCTACAGAGTTTCTGGCACAATTTTTACAAATTGCTGACACAGTACATGATAAGGAAATAGATCAGGATGTCTACAGACTATTACTGTTTCCATTTGCTGTAAAAGATCAAGCCAAGAGGTGGTTAAATAACCAACCTAAGGCCAGCATAAGAACATGGAAACAGCTGACAGAAAAATTCCTGAATCAATATTTCCCTCCAAAAAGGATGACACAGCTAAGGCTGAACATCCAAGGCTTTAAACAAGGAGATAATGAATCTCTTTATGATGCCTGGGAGAGATACAGAGAGATGCTACGAAAATGCCCCTCTGAAATGTTTTCAGAGTGGGTTCAGTTAGACATCTTCTACTATGGGCTTGCAGAAGGAGCTCAGATGTCTTTAGATTACTCAGCTGGTGGATCTATCCATATGAGAAAGACAATTGAAGAAGCTCAAGAGCTCATTGATACAGTTGCCAGGAATCAGCATCTGTATCTAAGCAGCAACCCTTCCATGAATGAAGAGGTTAAAACAGTAACTGCTGAATTCAGTACTGTAAAACAAGCTGCTGAATTCAATCAGCAATTGGATTTTCTAACAAAGCAGCTAGCTGAATTCAAGGTCAGGCTACAGGAGACGAGGATAGCTAATATACATATGGACGAACAGTTTAAGCAAACAAAGCAGCAGCTATCAAGGCAAATAGCAAAAGAATGCCAAGCAGTTCAATTAAGAAGTGGGAAAACATTAAATACCCCACCTCAAGGCATCAAAAATTCAAGAAATGAGCGACCCACCAAAGATTCACCTGAGGACAGTAAGAGCCCAGGGAAAAATAATTCTGTTACTAAAACGCCAGAAAATGGGTGGAAGGCTGGCGCTGAACGCCCAGACCATGCCCAAAACTGGCGTTCAGTGCCAGAAACAAGGCAGGATTGGCGTTCAACGCCAGAAATGGGCAAGAATCTGGCGTTGAACGCCCAAAGGGGGCATAATCCAGCATTGAACGCCCAAAATGGGCACATTTCTGGCGTTCAGGCGCCAGGAACAGACAGTGAGTTGGCATCTAACGTCACTCCAGCTTCTGACCCTGGTACTCAATTGCCAGTGAGGGATCAGACACACACAAGTGCTGATAACAACCCCTCTAAAAAGGCTTATTTAACCACTAAGGTTGAGGAATATAAAGCCAAGATACCTTATCCTCAAAAACTCCGGAAAGAGGAGCAGGATAAGCAATTTGCTCGCTTTGCAGATTATCTAAGGACTCTTGAAATAAAGATTCCTTTTGCAGAGGCACTTGAGCAAATACCTTCTTATGCCAAGTTCATGAAAGAGATCTTGAGTCATAAAAAGGAGTGGAGAGAAACAGAAAGAGTTCTCCTCACTGAAGAATGCAGTGCAGTCATTCTGAAAAGCTTTCCTTAAAAGCTTAAAGACCCTGGGAGTTTTCTGATACCATGCATATTGGAAGGTGATTGCACCAAGACAGCCTTATGCGATCTTGGGGCAAGCATCAACCTAATACCTGCATCCACTATCAGGAAGCTTGGCTTAACTGAAGAAGTTAAACCAACCAGGATATGTCTCCAACTTGCTGATGGTTCCACTAAATACCCATCAGGCGTGATTGAGGACATGATTGTCAGAGTTGGGCCATTCGCCTTTCCCACTGACTTTGTTGTGCTGGAAATGGAGGAGCACAAGAGTGCCACTCTCATTCTAGGAAGACCCTTCCTAGCAACTGGACGATCCCTCATTGACGTCCAACAGGGGGAAATAACCCTGAGAGTCAATGATGACGAGTTCAAGTTGAACGCTGTCAAAGCCATGCAGCATCCAGACACATCAACAGACTGCATGAAAGTTGACCTTATTGACTCTTTGGTAGAAGAGATCAACATGGCTGAGAGTCTCGAATCAGAGTTGGAAGACATCTTTAAAGATGTTCAGCCTGATTTGGAGGATTCAGGGGACATGAAAGAGCCTCTGAACTTTCTTCTGAAAGAGGAAAAACCTCCTAAACCAGAGCTCAAGCCACTGCCACCATCCTTGAAATATGCATTTCTAGGAGAAGGTGACACCCTTCCAGTGATCATAAGCTCTGCTTTAAATTCACAGGAAGAGGAAGCACTTATTCAAGTGCTAAGGACACACAAGACAGCTCTTGGGTGGTCCATAGGTGACCTTAAGGGCATAAGCCCAGCTAGATGCATGCACAAAATCCTACTGGAGGATAATGCCAAACCAGTGGTTCAACCACAGAGGCGGCTAAATCCAGCCATGAAGGAAGTGGTGCAGAAAGAGGTCACCAAATTACTAGAGGCTGGGATTATTTATCCCATTTCTGATAGCCCCTGGGTGAGCCCTGTTCAAGTCGTCCCAAAAAAGGGAGGCATGACAGTGATTCATAATGAAAAAAATTAACTGGTTCCTACAAGAACAGTTACAGGGTGGCGCATGTGTATTGACTACAGAAGGCTCAATACAGCCACCAGAAAGGATCATTTTCCTTTACCATTCATAGACCAGATGCTAGAGAGACTAGCAGGTCATGACTACTACTGCTTTTTGGATGGCTACTCAGGCTATAACCAGATTGCAGTAGATCCCCAGGATCAAGAGAAAACAGCATTCACATGTCCATCCGGAGTGTTTGCTTATAGAAGGATGCCCTTTGGGCTATGCAATGCACCTGCAACCTTCCAGAGATGCATGCTCTCTATTTTCTCTGATATGGTGGAAAAATTTCTGGAAGTCTTCATGGATGACTTCTCAGTATATGGAGACTCATTCAGCTCCTGTCTTGATCACCTAAAACTTGTTCTGAAAAGATGCCAAGAAACCAACCTAGTTTTAAACTGGGAAAAGTGTCACTTCATGGTGACTGAAGGAATTGTTCTTGGGCATAAAATCTCAAACAAGGGAATAGAGGTGGATCAAGCAAAAATAGAGGTAATTGAAAAATTACCACCACCTGCCAATGTTAAGGCAATCAGAAGATTCCTGGGGCATGCAGGATTCTATAGGAGGTTTATAAAGGATTTTTCAAAAATCGCAAAACCTCTAAGCAATCTGCTAGCTGCTGACACGCCATTTGTGTTTGACACAGCATGCCTGCAAGCGTTTGAAACGCTGAAAGCTAAGCTGGTCACATCACCAGTGATTTCTGCACCAGACTGGACATTGCCATTTGAGTTAATGTGTGATGCCAGTGATCATGCCATTGGTGCAGTATTGGGACAGAGGCATGACAAGCTTCTGCATGTCATTTATTATGCCAGTCGCGTTCTAAATGATGCCCAAAAAAATTACACAACCACAGAAAAAGAACTACTTGCAGTGGTTTACGCCATTGACAAGTTCAGATCATACTTAGTAGGATCAAAAGTGATTGTGTATACTGACCATGCTGCTCTTAAATATCTACTCACAAAGCAGGATTCAAAACCCAGGCTCATCAGATGGGTATTGCTTCTGCAAGAGTTTGATATAGAAATAAGAGACAGAAAAGGGGACAGAGAACCAAGTGGCTGATCATCTGTCCCGGATAGAGCCAGTGGAAGGGACGTCCCTCCCCTTTCTTGAGATCTCTGAGACGTTCCCTGATGAGCATCTATTTGCCATTCAGGAAGCACCATGGTTTGCCGATATTGCAAACTATAAAGCTGCAAGGTTCATACCCAAGGAGTACAATAGAATACAAAAGAAGAAATTAGTTACTGATGCAAAGTACTACTTGTGGGATGAACCCTATCTCTTTAAGAGATGTGCAGACGGAATTATCCGTAGGTGTGTCCCCAGAGAGGAAGCACAGAGAATCCTATGGCATTGCCACGGATCTCAATATGGAGGCCATTTCGGAGGTGAGCGAACAGCCACCAAGGTCCTCCAATGTGGCTTCTACTGGCCCACACTCTATAAAGATTCCCGAGAGTTTGTACGTAATTGTGACAGTTGCCAAAGAGCTGGTAATCTGCCTCATGGTTACGCCATGCCTCAACAAGGAATCTTGGAAATAGAGTTGTTTGATGTATGGGGAATTGACTTCATGGGACCTTTCCCACCATCATACTCAAACACTTATATTCTGGTGGCAGTTGACTATGTATCAAAATGGGTTGAGGCTATTGCCACACCCACCAATGATACTAAAACAGTGCTGAAGTTCCTCCAGAAATATATCTTTAGCAGGTTTGGTGTCCCTAGAGTGTTAATCAGTGATGGGGGCACTCACTTCTGCAATAAACAGCTTTACTCTGCCATGGTTCGGTATGGAATTCGCCACAAAGTGGCCACACCATATCATCCACAAACCAATGGGCAAGTTGAAGTCTCTAACAGAGAATTAAAGAGAATCCTGGAACGGACAGTAAATACCCGTAGAAAGGATTGGGCAAGGAGCTTGGATGATGCTCTGTGGGCTTACAGAACAGCATTCAAGACCCCTATAGGAACCTCTCCATACCAACTCGTGTATGGTAAGGCATGCCACCTGCCCGTGGAACTGGAACATAAGGCCTACTGGGCAACCAGATTCCTAAACTTTGATGCCAAATTAGCAGGAGAAAAACGATTGCTCCAGCTAAATGAGCTAGAGGAATTCAGATTCATAGCTTTCGAAAATGCCAAGCTTTATAAAGAAAAATCAAAAAAATGGCATGACAAAAAGCTGTCATCTAGAATCTTTGAACCAGGACAGAAGGTCCTGTTGTTTAACTCTAGACTCAGGCTATTCCCCGGGAAACTGAAATCCCGGTGGAGGGGACCATACGTGATTACAAGTGTGTCACCATATGGTTTTGTGGAGCTTCAAGATATTGATTCTGATAAGAGGTTCATTGTCAATGGACAGAGAATCAAGCATTATCTTGAAGGCAACATTGAGCAAGAATGCTCAAGGCTGAAGCTAGATTAAAAGCTCAGCAAGGTCCAGCTAAAGACAATAAAGAAGCGCTTGCTGGGAGGCAACCCAGCCATGGGGCATCAATCCTCTAAGCATTTTTGCCCTATTTTTATTTTTATTTGTTTATATAAAGTTCACTGACACTAAGGTACAAAATCATTTGTATAAGTTTACAGGGTTACAGAAGGAATCAGCACACAAAACAGAGTAAAAGAGCTCAATGGCAAGAAAACACCAGTAAAGGGGCATTTTGGGCGTTCAGCGCCCAAAATGGGCATCCACTGGGCGCTGAACGCCAGTAATGGCAGCAATTGGGCGTTCAACGCCAGAAATGGCCACCCACTGGGCGTTGAACGCCAGGAATGGCAGCAACTGGGCGCTGAACGCCCAGGAGATCAGCATTTGGACGCTGAACGCCCAAAACAGGCAGTGTTTGGGCGTTCAAACGCCAGGAGGACAGGGAGGAGCCAAATCCAGTAAACCCACACGTATTTCCATTTTAATTTCAAATTTTATGCTTCAATGCATGATTTTTACATGAACATATCAAGAACCCTGATTTCTAAAATCCTTAATTTCTAAAAATCCATCTTTCCAAATTCAATCCAACTCTTTTCAAAATCTTTTCTGAAAACAAATCTATCTTTTTCACTCAAAAATCTTTTCAACTAATCCATATCTTTTTCAAATTTCCACATTATCTTTTTCAAAAATCCAGATTTATCTTTTTCAAAAATCTATCCTATCTTTTCAAAATCAAACTATATCTTCTATCTTATCTTTTTCAACTAAATCTTTTTATCTTATCTCTTCCAATTTTTCGAAAATCCACCACCCCACCCCTTTAAATTTGGGTTCGGCCCCCCCCTCCTCCATCAACAAGTGCACCTCAATCTCCTTCTATCCCTCTCCTTTCTTTTCTTTTGCTTGAGGACAAGCAAACCTCTAAGTTTGGTGTGTTTATCCGAGATCACTACTAAGATCATGGCTCCCAAAGGAAAACAATCCACTTCAAGAGGCAAGAAAGAGAGTGTTCCAAAATCACTTTGGAATCAAGGGAAGTTCTTATCTAAAGAACATTCAGACCATTATCTTAAAGTAATGGGTCTGAGATCAGTGATCCCGGAAGTGAGATTCGATCTGAAAGAAGATGAATATCCGGAGATCCAGGAGCAAATTCGAATCAGGAACTGGGAAGTCCTAGCTAATCCTGAAACGAAAGTAGGAAGGAACATGGTCCATGAGTTCTATGCTAACATGTGGCAGACTGACAAGCAAAGACTATCTGGAACTGCCTGCTACGAATTTCGGACCATGGTCAGGGGAAAGATTGTTTATACCACCCCTGACAAGATCAGAGAGATATTAAAGCTACCTCAGTTAAAGGATGATCCAGACTCCTTCAACAGAAGGATGATGAGAGCAGACATTGGCCTGGATAAGATTCTAGAGGACATATGTATCCCTGGAGCCAGGTGGACCACCAACACCAAGGGCGTCCCAAATCAGCTCAAGAGAGAGGATCTCAAACCAGTTTCCAGAGGATGGCTGGACTTCATTGGGCGTTCTCTGTTGCCCACTAGCAACCGTTCTGAAGTCACAGTTAAAAGAGCAGTGATGATTCATTGCATCATGACTGGGAAGGAAGTGGAGGTTCATCAGCTGATTTCCACTGAACTCTATAAGATAGCTAATAAAAATTCAAGAGAGGCCAGGTTGGCTTATCCAAGCGTGATTTCTCTGCTCTGCAAGGACGCTGGAGTCAAGATGGGAATAACTGAATATATCCTAATTGAAAAGTCAATCACCAAAGCATCAATGGAGAGACAACAAGCACAGGAAGATCCTATCAAGAAGAGAGCACAGGAATTCCTCCCAGAGATTCCTCAAGCGGAATATTGGGAATATCTTGAGACGTCTGTCACCAAGATACAGGAAGCTATGGAGCAAATAATAAAACAACAGAAGGAACACAGTCAAATGCTGACCCATATGCTTAAAGAACAAGAGGAGCAGGGACGTGACTTAAGGGAACTGAAGCGCCAAAAATCTTCTGTGATACCAAGCCTCCCAAGGATCAGAGGAACCCCCATACCCCCAGAATAAAGGTTGTTAATTTCCAATTTCTGCCTTAACTCTGTGACAGTGTCCTTATAAAAGTACCTTAGAAGTCATATAGTAGTAATTAGTATCTATTTTGATTTTATCTCCAATTAAGCTATAGTTTATTTTTCTCATCATCATTAAACATGAATAAAATAGTAGATCTTTTGAATAAGAAGCAATAAAATTTAAATAAAACAAATTCTAATTGGTTAAATGTGGTGGCAATGCTTTCTGTCTTCTGAATGAATGCTTGAACAGTGCATATGTCGTTTGAATTTGTTGTTTAAGACTGTTAAATATGTTGGCTCTTGAAAGAATAATGAACATGAGACATGTTATTGATAATCTGAAAAATCATAAAAATGATTCTTGAAGCAAGAAAAAGCAGCAAAGAACAAAGCTTGCAGAAAAAAAAAAAAAAAAGCAAGCAGAAAAAGCCAATAACCCTTAAAACCAAAAGGCAAGGGCAATTAAAAAGGATCCCAAGGCTTTGAGCATCAGTGGATAGGAGGGCCTAAAGGACTGAAATCCTGGTCTAAGCGGCTAAACCAAGCTGTCCCTAACCATGTGCTTGTGGCGTGCAGGTGTCAAGTGAAAACTTGAGACTGAGCGGTTAAAGTCAAGGTCCAAAGCAAAAAGAAGAGTGTGCTTAAGAACTCTGGACACCTCTAATTGGGGACTTTAGCAAAGCTGAGTCACAATCTGAAAAGGTTCACCCAGTTATGTGTCTGTGGCATTTATGTATCCAGTAGTAATACTGGAAAACAAAGTGCTTAGGGCCACGGCCAAGACTCATAAAGAAGCTGTGTTCAAGAATCATCACACTGAACTAAGAGAATCAATAACACTATCTGAATTCTGAGTTCCTATAGATGCCAATCACTCTGAGCTTCAATGGATAAAGTGAGATGCCAAAACTGTTCAGAAGCAAAAAGCTACTAGTCCCGCTCATCTAATTAGAATCTGAGCTTCAATCAAAAACTCTGAGATATTAATGCTTCTCAACCTATTAGTCTTCTATTTTATTTGTCTAGTTGCTTGAGGACAAGCAACAGTTTAAGTTTGGTGTTGTGATGAGCGGATATTTTATACGCTTTTTGGGGATAATTTCATATAGTTTAGAGTATGTTTTAGTTAGTTTTTAGTCTATTCCTAGTAGTTTTTAGGAAAAATTCATATTTCTGGACTTTACTATGAGTTGTGTGTTTTTCTGTAATTTCAAGTATTTTTCTGGCTGAAATTGAAGGAGCTGAGCAAAATTCTGATTCAGGCTGAAAAAGGACTGCTGATGCTGTTGGATTCTGACCTCACTGCACTCAAAGTGGATTTTCTGGAGCTACAGAACTCGAAATGGCATGCTTCCAATTGCGTTGGAAAGTAGACATCCAGGGCTTTCCAGCAATATATAATAGTCCATACTTTGCACAAGGATAGACGACGTAAACTGGCGTTCAACGCCAGTTCTCTGCCCAATTCTGGCGTCCAGCGCCAGAAAAGGATCAAAAACTGGAGTTGAACGCCCAAACTGGCATAAAAACTGGCGTTCAACTCCACAAATGGCCTCCGCACGTGAATTGCTTAAAGTCTCAGCCCCAGCACACACCAAGTGGGCCCCAGCACACCAAGTGGGCCCCAGAAGTGGATCTCTGCATCATCCATCATAGTCCACTCATATTTTGTAACCCTAGGCTACTAGTTTAGTATTTAAACAACTTTTAGAGACTTATTCTGTATCTCATGACATTTCAGATCTAAACTTTGTATTCTCTGACGGCATGAGTCTCTAAACCCCATTGTTGGGGGTGAGGAGCTCTGCTGTGTCTCGATGAATTAATGCAAGTATTTTTGTTTTCCATTCAAACACGCTTGTTTCTATCTAAGATGTTCATTCGCGATTAACTGTGATGAAGGTGATGATCTGTGACATTCATCACCTTTCTCAAACCATGAACGTGTGCCTGACAACCACCTCTGTTCTATATCCGATTGAATGAGTATCTCTTAGATTCTTCAATCAGAATCTCCGTGGTATAAGCTAGAACTGATGGCAGCATTCATGAGAATCCGGAAAGTCTAAACCTTGTCTGTGGTATTCCGAGTAGGATTCAAGGATTGAATGACTGTGACGAGCTTCAAACTCTTGAAGGCTGGGCGTTAGTGACAGATGCAAAAGGATAGTAAATCCTATTCCAACCGGATCGAGAACCAACCGGTGATTAGCCGTGCTGTGACAGAGCACGTGAGCGTAGTTTTCACTGGAAGGATGGAAGGGAGCCATTGACAACGGTGATCCACCAACACACAGCTTGCCATAGGGGGACGTGCGTGCGTGAACAAGAAGACAGAGGAAAGCAGAGATTCAGAAGACAAAGCATCTCCAAAACTCCAACATATTCTCCATTACTGCACAACAAGTAACTTTTAATTTATGCTCTACTGGTTACTCACAATTCAATTGATAAACATAATTGACTTCCTGACTAAGATTTACAAGATAACCATAGATTGCTTCAAACCAACAATCTCCGTGGGATTCGACCCTTACTCACGTAAGGTATTACTTGGACGACCCAGTGCACTTGCTGGTCATGTGTGCAAAATTGTAAGAGAGTAACAATTTTGTGCATCACACACATCAACTCAAAGGGTACTTCCCAAATTGATGGTGCTATAATGGCTGCAGAGGAGAGCTTACTCTTAAGCTCCTCAAAAGCTAGCATGCATTCTTTATCAAATATAAAGGGTACATCAAAGACAAGCAAGTTACTCAATGGTTTAGCAATTTTTGAAAAGTCTCTAATGAACCTCCTATAGAAGCCAGCATGTCACAAAAAGCTCCTAACTGCTTTCACATTGCAAGGTGGGGGTAATTTTTTAAATCACCTCCACCTTAGCTCTATCCACTTCTATGCCTTTGTTAGAGATTTTGTCACCAATGATTATCCCTTCAGTTACCATAAAATGGCACTTTTTTCCTGTTTAAAACCAGGTTAGTCTCTTGGCATCTCTATAACACCAAGGCAATATGGTGTAAGCAATTAGGGAAAGAGTTACCAAATTCTTAAAAATTGTCAATGAAGACCTCAATGAACTTTTCAATCATGTTAGAAAAATGGACAGCATGTATCTTTGGAATGTAGCTGGTGCATTGCACAATCCAAAGGGCATGTGCTTATAAGCAAAAACACTATATGGGCAAGTAAAAGATGTCTTCTCTTGGTCTTTAGGATCAACTACAATCTGATTGTAGCCTCAATAGCTATCCAAGAAGCAATAGTATTCATGCCCAGCAAGCCTCTCCAACATTTGGTCCATAAAGGGTAGAGGGAAGTGATCTTTTCTGGTGGCCTCATTAAGCTTTCTATAATCTATACACCTGTGCCATCCAGTGACCGTCTTGGTAGGAATCAGCTCATTCCTTTCATTTGGCACCACTGTGATGCCTCCCTTCTTAGGTACCACTTGAATAGGGCTCACCCAAGGACTATCTAAAATGAGGTAAATCACCCTTGCTTGCCATAGTTTCAACACTTCTTTCTGCACTACTTCCTTCACTGATGGATTCAACCTTCTTTGTGGCTGGATTGTGGGCTTGACATCCTCCTCAAGGAGGATCTTGTGCATGTACATTAAAGGGTTTATCCCTTTTAAGTCAGAGAGAGTCCACCCAATGGAATCTTTATGTTGTTTTAGCACCTCAATTATCTCCTTCTCTTGCTCCTTTCTTAAGGCGGAGTTGATGATTACTGGATAAGTGTCATTGCTCCCCAAGTAAGCATACTTCAGGACAGGAGGTAGTGTCTTCAATTCCAGCTTGGGTGCTTCCTCTTTCTCATTTTTTTTGTCTAACATGATTGGGTTGTCTATGTTCTCTTTTGGAGTTCCACTGCATGCTTGTTGATCTTCCTCCATCACTTCCTCAAGCTTGTTTTCTTATAAGACTCCTTGTACCAATGGCTCAATTGCATCCACCATCATGCATTCTCCAAGAGGTTCCTTTGGGTAACTCATGGCTGTGAATACATTAAACACCATCTTCTCCTCATGTAGTCTGAGAACTAATTCTCCTTTTTGTACATCAATAATTGCTCCAGCTATTACTAGGAATGGTCTCCCTAGTATGATTGATGTATTGGCTTCTTCTTTCATGTCAAGCACCAAAAAATCTGCTGGGAAGATGAAGTCACCTATCTTGACTAACAAGTCTTCTACTACTCCATAGGAAAACTTGAATGTTCTGTCTGCCAGCTGGAGTGCCATTCTTGTTGGTTTGACTTCTTCAATCATCATTCTCCTCATCATGGATAAGGACATTAAGTTGATGCTAGCTCCTAAGTCAAACAGTGCCTTTTCAATGTTGATGTCTCCTATGATGCATGGAATTTGGAAGCTCCCAGGGTCCTTCATCTTTTGAGGGAGTTTCTTTTGTATGATGGCGCTACATTCTTCAGTCAGCACCACAGTTTCTTTTTCTTTCCAGTTTCTCTTCTTGGTCATGAGTTATTTTAGGAACTTAGCATAAAGTGGCATCTGCTCCAATGCTTCAGCAAATGGTATATTGATTTTGAGCCTTTTGAATATCTCCAAAAATTTAGAGAATTGACTGTCCTTCCCATCCTTTCTTAGCCTTTATGGGTACGGAGCCTTTGGCACGTAAGGCTTCAAAATCTCCTTTGGTGGGGTGGGCACAGGTGCCTTTTCCTCCTCTATATTACTTGGGCCCTTGGCAGCTTCTCTTTCTTTTGATTCATTGCTTAAAGGTGCTTCCTTTACTTTTCTCTCACTTCTCAATGTAATGGCCTTGCATTCTCCTTTTGGATTGGTCATGGTGTCACTAGGGAAAGTGTTGGTAGGCATGGGTGCTTGCTTGAACAGATATCCAACTTGTTCTTCAAGCTTCTTAATTGAGGCTCCTTGATTTCCCAGGTTGGATCTAATTTCTTCTTGAAAGTCCTTCATCTCTCTTGCGTGTTGGATCTTTGAATTTGCTAATTCTTCTGCCATTTTTACAAGTATGGTCTCCATCCAAGCAAGTCTATCACTATCAAGGGATGATTGTAGAGCTAAGGATAGTTGGTTGTGACTAGTTATTACGTTATCAGCTTGTTCTGTGCTAGTATGGCATCTACACCTTCAAGTTCCATTACTTCCCATTTTGGATTGGAGCTCCTCTCTGAAGCATAGTAATATTGATTGTTTGCCATAATTTCAATGAGCTCTATGGCTTCTTCAGGGGTCTTCATTGTGTTAAGAGAATCCCCTGATGAGTGATCTAGTGTTTTCTTTGCTTCTTGATAGAGGCCTTCAATGAAGATGTTAAGCTGGATCCATTCATTGAACATGTCAGGGGGCATCTTCTTGTCAGCTCTTTGTACCTCTCCCAAGTTTCATAAAGTGTTTCTCCATCCATTTGCCTAAAGGACTGCACCTCTGTTCTCAGCTTAATGTTCCGTTGAGGAGGGCAAAATTTGGTCAAAAACTTATTGACCACATCCTCCCAAGTAGTCAGGCTTTCCTTGGGGAAGGATTCTAACCATTTAGATACTTTATCTCTTAGGGAGAAAGGGAATAAAATCAATCTATATGTGTCTGGAGGGACCCATTTATTTTAACTGTGTCACATATCCTCAAGAAAGTTATCAAATACTAGTTAGGATCTTCTTGAAATCCTACTCCAAATTGACAATTGTTTTGAACAAGAGTGATCAGTTGGGGTTTCAGCTCAAAATTGTTAGCATGCACATTAGGTGTAAGAATACTGCTCTCGCAATTCCCAGGATTAGGATTGATGAAAGAGCCTAACACCCATCTAGCAGGTGGAGCATGATTACCAGCACCCTCTCCATGGTGATTATGCATTACATCTTCCATGGTTTGATCTGAATCCTCTTCTTCTCCAACTACCCTTTTTTCTCTTGCTGCTGCCTCTCTTCTTAATCTTAGAAATGTCCTTTCTGGCTCAGAATCAAAATAGGTTGATTCTCCCCTTCTACCTCCTGGCATATACAATGCAACACAAGATTCAAAGTAAAGTGATCACCCTCTTAATGGAAAGATGGTGAGGTTAAACTTGCGTGATGCAAAGCATCAAACAGTTAGTATGCTCAAACCAGAATGACAGTATATACAATGAACACTTGAATAATCAATTGCTTGTAAAGATAGAACAAATAACTGAGATTAAATTGGTTAACAAAATAAAGAAAATTGTTTAATCTAGATACCCATTGACTTAATCATTGTCAATTCAAAATCAATCCCCAGTAATGGTGCCATAAACTTGATCATAGAATTTTTGCATCTCTACAAAATTTCCTTCGAATAGGGAAGATTCATTGGGGTTAGGAGGTATTGCATTCTCCGGATCAACACCTCATCATCTCTTCCTCAATCATGCAACTCATTAACCTCTTGGCAATCATGAGTGATCAAATCCCAATTCCTTGATGATTCAATCTCTCTCACTTGATCAATAGCCAATTCTTTGGTCTAATTTCTCATGCAAAGATATGAAGCTTGGTCCCTAATTATACCACACAATCTCATAGATCCAAACATTGGGTAGATTTAATGTTACCATATCCAATCCCAAAACTCAGATATACTCAATTGTGAGAAAGGATTTCAAGCATGATTCTATGATTCCTTTTTCAAGGATCTCATAAAACCCAATTACATTCAATATCTTTCTCAAGATAATTAAATGTTAAAATGAAGAACAAAATGCTTTCTAGTAAATCAAAGAGAGATAAAGAGAAGAAGAAAATTAAATCACTATTGATCCATCAAGTACAATAGAGCTCCCTCCTCCAATGAGAGGGAGTTTAGCTACTCATAGCTCAGAGAGAGTACAAGAGATAGAGAAGTTAAGTACATAAAAGTGTACGTGTATCCAAAAGTAAAAGTCCTCTACTCAGTATGTCCTAAGGGGTTTAAATACTACTCCTATCTGAAAGATGAAAATTACAAAAAATGCCAAATTATAAATTCTTAACTAACTCCTAATTGGACTCCTTTCTCTGAGTGAAGGCGTGTTGAGTGGCGTGCCACTTGAGAGTGCATGCCCATGATGATGCATTGGCGTGCCACACCCTGAGCACGTGGTTGGAACCCCCTCTTTGGTGATTCATTGTCCATTTTCTGTTAGATAAGCCTGGCGTGACACACCCATGGATGTCCATGGACATGCCAATAATGATAGCTGGGCGTGCCACGCCTTCGAGCACGCCAGTGGCACGCCCATAGTGCTGGGTCAAGGTTGCCTACTGTGTAATAAGCCTAGCATGCCGTGCCTAGACACATCAGCGTACACACCCATGTTGAGGTCTTGGCGTGCCATGCCCTTGCAAGCGCCAGTGGCACGCCCATTGTGTTGTAGCCTTGATTCTTCTTTGGATACTTGGCCTGGCATGCCGTGCCCAGGCACGCCAGCAGGCACTCCTTCAATGATATCTTCATTTCCCTTTCCTAGAAGGTTGGCTTGGCGTGCCACGTCCAGACAGGCCAGTAGGCACGCCAGCTTTAAGATCTTGGCGTGCAATGCCTTCGCAAGCGTCAGTGGTACGCCCATTGTGCTGCACAAATTCTTCCCTCTGGACAAGTATCCTGGCGTGCCATGCCAGTGCACGCCAGTAGACACGCCAATATTGAGGTCTTTGGCATGTCAAGCCTTCGAGCACACCAGTGGCACGCCCATTATCTTATTCCTTGGATCATCTTTCTAGATCACAAGCCTGGCGTGCCATGCCCAGGCATGCCAGCATACACGCGCACTTAAGGTCCTTGGGATGCCATGCTTATGAAAATGCCAGTGGCACGCCCCTCATGCTGTGTCAATATCTCTTTCTGGATTGTAGGCCTGACGTGCCACGCCCAGACACGCCTGTAGACAGGCCAGTTTCAAGTTCATGGCGTGCCATGCTCTTTCAAGCACCCATGGCATGCTCACAGTGCTGCACCATCCTAACTTCTCTAGAAAACAAGCCTGGCATGCCACGCCCAGGCACGCCAGCATACATGCCCATATTAAAATTCTTGGCGTGCCACGTCCATGCAAATACCAGTGGCACGCCCTTTAATGGTGCACAAATTCATTTTCTGGAAGATTGGCCTGGCGTGCGACGCCCGGGCACACCCATGGACGCACCCATCTTCCTAGTTTGGTGTGCCATGCCCAGCACGCTCAGTGGCACGCCAGCTTTGCTTGCATTCTTCCACCCTCTTTGTTGCTCTTTTGTCCTGAAATACATGCAAGATCTAATTTCAAAGTAGTGTTCTACTAATTCATGATATATCTCTCAATAATGCATTAAATTAGTGAGAATTTATTCATTCTATGGTCATTCTTTCATGAGAAAATAGATAGATGATGCAAGTCATCATCACTTGAGAATCACTATACACGATCAACCTTACTGTCCCGACCTCTTTGGTTATCTTCAAGCCAGTAAGTAATGCTTAGTACTTTGCTTGATTATTGTTGGCCGAAAAACTGAATTTTAATGAAAGCTCTATTCGAGTTCCTTTTTCACTCTCTAGGATGACTCTTGCTCCACTTCCAGATTTATTGGATGATCCATCCACATATAAAGTCCAGGCTGTAGGATTTCCCTGGGTTTTGGTGTACTTAGCCACAAAGTTGGCAAGGTATTGGGATTTTATTGTTGTCCGAGTTTCATACCTTAAGTTGAATTCGGATAGTTCTATGGCCCATTGTAGCATCCGACCTGTAGTGTCTATCTTTTGGATGATATGCTTCATGTATTGATTAGTTAGGACTTTTATGGTATGAGTTTGGAAATAAGGTCAGAGCCTTTTGGAAGTGAGCACAAGGGCATATGTGAACTTTTCTATTTTCTGATAGTTTAATTATGCCCCCTGTAGAGCCTTGCTAATAAAATAATTTGGTTGCTACCCATTCTCATCTTCTTGGACTTAAGCTGAGGCTATGACCCTACTTTCAACTACTAAATACAACACGAGTTCTTTCCCTGAAACAGGTTGGGTGAGTATTGGTGGCTGACTCAGGAATTTTTTTATGTCTTGAAAAGCTTGCTCGCATTCTCGAGTCCATTCAAATTGGCATCCTTTCTTAAGTATTGAGAACAGGGATACAGACCTCGGGGCTGATCGCGCCAAGAATCTAGATCGGGCTACTAACCTTCCATTTAATTTTTGCACTTCCTTGAGACATGTCAGGCTTTTCATATCGAGAATTGCTTTGTATTTATCCAGGTTGGCTTCAATGCCTTTTTAGATGAGCATGAAGCCTAAGAACTTTCTAGCTTCTAATGTAAAGATACATTTTGAGAGATTTAATCTCATCCCTTGTTCTCTAACTGTGTTGAATACATCAGACAAGTCAGACAAGAGGGTAGCATCTTCTTTTATTTTGACAAGCATGTCATCAACGTAGACTTCTATCAACATATCGAGATGGGATGAAAACACCTTATTCATTAGCTATTGATAGGTGGCTCCAGCATTTTTAATCCAAAAGGCATTACTACATAACAGTAGTTGGCCTTTGGGATGATGAAGGAGGTCTTTTATTGGTCCTACTTATACATTGAAATTTGATTGTACCCCAAGTATGCATCCATAAAAGACAAGTATCGATACCCTGAAGCTGAATCCACCAAGGTATCAATGCTGGAAAGTTGGTATTGGTCTTTAGAATAAGCTTTATTGAGGTCAGTATAATTGACACACATTCTCCACTTTCTGTTATGTTTTTTCATGAGTACCACATTAGCCAGCCACAAAAGGTATTTCACCTCTCTTATGAATCCGGCTTCCAATAAAGCTTGCACTTGCTCTTGTGTAATTTGTGCTCTTTCAGGACCGAGCTTTCGTCATCTTTGTTGAATAGGTCATGAGTCGGGAGAGACAACGATCTTGTGACTCATGAGGTCGGGATGTATCCCAGGCATGTCAGAGGCTTTCCAAGCAAAGAGGTCAGAGTTTTCTGGTAAGATCTTAACGAGAACTGTTTTTAATTCTTTGTCCAGGTTAGCTCTTATGGTTGTTATTTTCTCTGCTTGATCTTCGATTTGAACCTTTTCAGTCTTTCCACCAGGTTGAGGTCATAGTTCTTCTCGAGTTTAGACACCACCCAGTTCAATGGTGTTGACTTTTTTCCCTTAATACTTTCCCGTAGATTCAAGCTCTCATTATAGCATTTTTGTGCCAACCTCTGATCTCCTCTTATGGTAGCAATTTTCTCTAAAGTTGGAAATTTCATATAGAGATACGGAGTGAAAACGATCACATCTAGTCAGTTCAAAGTTGTCTGACCTATCAATGCATTTTAGGCTGATTCCACGTTAACTACAACATAGTCTATATTCAAAGTTCTGGACTTCAATCCCTTACCAAAAGTGGTATGCAAGGAGATGAAGTCGAGAGGTCAGATGGGTATGTTTCCTTACCCAAAAATATTTTCAGGATAGGATCTTAATTCTTTTTCTTCTAGCCCTAGCTTGTCAAAAGCGGGTTTGAATAAGATGCCAACCGAGCTCCCCTAATCTACCAGAGTTCTGTGGAGATTTTCATTGCCATGTATGATTGTAATCACAATAGGATCATCATGCCCTAGGGTTACTCCTTGAGTGTCTTCTTTGGTGAATGAGATTGTGGTTAAATCGGGAACTTCACATTCTTCACTTACTTGATAGACTTCTTTTAGATGCCTTTTACGAGAAGACTTGGTTACCCCTCCTCCTGCAAATCCTCCAACTATCATGTAGATGTGCCTATCAAGAGTTTGTAGTGGCCGATCTCATCGACCCTTATCTTCACCCCTCTTCCATTATCCTGGATTGTCTGATCTCTCTGTGAGATATCTTTCTAACCAACCTTCCCTGACTAGTTTTTCTATCACATTTTTCAAGTCGTAGAAAGTATTGGTAGAATGCCCATGTAGTTTGTGAAAAGCATAGTATTCCATTCGACTTCCAGCTTTCTTGTTCTTGATGGGGCAAGGGGGTGGGAGTTTTTCAATGTGGCAAATCTCCCTATAGATGTCAACAAGAGAAACTCAGAGCGGGGTGTAATTATGGTATCTTCAGGGCTTGTCCAAGTTGTATTCATCCTTTTTCTTTAATTTTTTATCTTTATACCAAGCTTGATAAGGAAGGTTTTGCTTTGAAATTCGCTCTCTAAATCGAAAATTATCCTTCATGTTGATGTATTTTTCCTTTCATTCTTGTACTTTATACAGAGAGGTCGGATGTCACTTGGATATAGATTGAGAAAATGGTCCTTCTCTTAAGTTGTTAACCAAACCCATTATCACTGCTTCTGTGGGTAAATTTTGAATCTCCAAGCAAGCTTTGATGAAGCTTTCCGTATAAGCTCGAAGAGTTACACCGAATTTTTGTTTAACCCCTAAGAGACTTGGAGCATGCTTGACTTTGTCCTTATGAATTGAGAATCTAGTGAGAAATTCCCTTGCCAGATTATCAAAACAAGTTACTGACCTAGGTGGTGATGCACGAAAATCTGTCTCTCAACAAATTTCCTTCGACAAGTATATCGAATGTCGTCAAGTAAAATCTCACAGTAGAGTGAGGTCAAATCCCATAGGAATTGATTAGTTGAGCAACTTTAATTAGAGGAGTGTTCTAGTTGAACTGAGCAGATTTGAATTGGGATTTATAGAAATTAAAATGGCGAGAAATGTAAATTGCAAGAAATGTAAATGACTGAAGGTAAAAGAGCTAAATGTAAATTGCAGAAAGTAATTGCAGGAAATTAAACTTGCAGAGATTTAAATGGGACTGGGAATGATGAGCATAAATGTAAATAGCAGAATATAAAGAATGGGAACATCAGAAATGGGGAGTTCATTGGGCTTAGGAGATATTGTATTCTCCAGATCAAGTTCATTCTCATCTCTTCCTCAATCCATGTAACTCATTGATCTCTTGGCAATCTTAGGTGATTGAATCCCAATTTCTTGGCAATTCAATCTCTCTAAGCTTGAACAATTGCCCAATTCCTTGATCTAATTACTCATGGAAATAGCTGAAGTATGGTCACTGATTATACCATATATTTTCCTAGATCAAAGTATTAGTAGGATTATATGTCACTATATCCATCTAACCCCCAATCTAGTCCAACATGAGAAAGCATTTCTAGCATGATTTCCTCATTCCTCTTCCAAGGTTCAAAGGAAATCCAAGTATGAACAACTTCTCTTCCGAGACAGTTACCCAATTGGATGAAGATTGAAAGCTTTCAAGTAAATCAAAGAGAATGGAAAGAAGAAGAAGAATAAGAACTATAATTGATCCATTGAATTACAACAGAGCTCCCTAACCCAATGAAATGGGGTTTAACTGTTCATAGCTATGGGAATGGAGAATTGAATTGTAAATTTCATTCTGAAATAAAGCTGAATTACAGTAAATACAAAGTGTTTGTAGTCCTGGATCCCCAGGTGCCAATTCCTTTCTAACCTAAATTCTATGCTATTTATACACTTTCTTCATTCAATCTTGAAGTCTTGGATGTGGGCTTTGGCCCTTGTTGAAGCTAGTTGAAAGTGGCTCTTAGTGATGCTGACGTGGGCTTGAGCTAACCAATGTTCATAACCTTGCATGGGTGCCACTAGAATTGAGCTTAGCATGGACATTAGTAACTACCGTTGGCCAATGTTCCCCTTAAGTCATTAAGGAACGTTTGAGGCAATGTTGGCCTAGTCATGCATATGTGTCAAACTGGTTTTTTTGCCATTTTGCGCATGCGCGTCACCCATGTGTACACGAGACTTGCTGCTTTTCCATTTTCATGCTTACGCATTATCGACGCGTACTGACAAAGAGAATTCTTGCATGGTTTGGAATCAATCAAAATAGGCATTAATTCGTTGGTAGCATAGTCCAAACCGACAATGAATTCTCAAGATCAAATATTGAATCCAATACCAAATAACCGAGATCGAGAGTAATTCAACCTCGAGTCGTTCTCCCTAGGATACAATCAAAGTGTTATGCTTTTGGTTGTGGAGGCAAAAAGGGGTTTTGAATCAAAGAACGAAATATTAAAAGAACTAAGTAATAAAAGAACTAAGAGATGATCAAAATTGTAATTAATGCAATTAAAGAGAAGATGAGATCAAAACTAGTGAAAATGCTATAAATGCAAAAAGAGCCTTGACATGGGAATGAGAATCTAAGGAATCCTATCATTGTCATAACCACAACTATGGTAATTATCATGAGTCAATCTCGCTTGGTTAACCCCAACCATCGAGGAGTAAGTCAAGCAAGTATAATTGACCTTAATCCATAAGTCCTAACTAACTTACCAAACTAGTTGATAAAAGGCTAGCATCAATGGAAACAAGAGTCAACTAACTTCCCAAGAATTACCACTAAATGTCAGACATTACGACTCTAGTATCCTAGGAACTCAAATCCCAAGCCAAGGTGTGAAAATCTACTCAAAACTCAAAGTTGGCATTTTCACAAACATCTTGTGTGCATAAAAGTAAAACATGGAAAATTGCAAAGTAAAATGAAAAACTATAACCAACTATCAACAATATCAACAAGAGACAAGCAATCAAGCATAGAGAAAGCATAAGATATGAAATTATTAATCAAAACTTCAAGAAACTAAAAATTGAAAATATGAACAAAGTAACTTAAACCAAAGGAAATGAAAATAAAGGCAATATAATTAAAGAGGAAATTGAGAGTACTTACAATTAAAGAAGCAAAATCCAAAATCAAAGCATGCTATAAAATGCTACAATGGAAATAGAAATGAAACCCTAAGAGAGCAATCTACTCTACACTACTCCTACTCCTAATACTATGAAAAACTTGTAAAAACTAAAAACTAAAATGTGCTAAAGCCTAATGCCTTCATATGTGTTGAATTCCCCTTCATATAGCATCCAAAATCAGCATTCAAGCCTTCCAAAATAGGCCAAGAAGCCTCAGAAATCGTAAAGCACGTGTTTCATTAATGCAACCACGTGCAGGGACCTGTGCGTATGCGCACGCACGAGTGGTTATGCGCACGCACACTTCGCTGTGTGTGCTTTTCCTTGTTTTCTTCATGTTTTCTCCCTTGTACATGCTTTCTTCCACTTTTATCTATCCATTCTTACCTCTAAGGCCTGAAATCACTCAGCAAATATGTCACGGCATCAAATGGAATAAAAGTGGAATTAAATTGCTCATTTCAAGCACAAAAACACATGTTTTCATATTTAGGATAAAATTGGGGATAAAACACAAAAGTATGCTATTTTGGTGCTTAAATGTGAGTTCATGTGCTATAATCCATCCAAATTGAGTCAAAATATATCGTCAAATATGCACTCATCAATTCTCTCACACTTAAACAATAGCATGTCCTCATGCTAAACCAACAAGGAGGATGATCAAAAAAGGGGTAATCAACTTATTAGATGCAAATATCTATATGCATGCAAGTATACTATATACTATCTATATCTATATATATGCTATAGTTTCCTATAAAATTGCTGAAAACAAACAATCAAATTTCCAAGCAAGAGTATAGACAAATAGGGTAAGGCAAAGAGATAATTCAATGCAAGCAAAATCTAAAGAATTGATTCAACTCATCAAAATGAAGCAACTTTCAAGAATACATGATAAGAGGTTTGGAAACATAGAGTTGAGTAATTAAACCTTCACTAGGAGTGTATGCACTCTAATCGCTCGGTGTCTAAGGGTTTAATCACTCAATTATCTTCTAATCATGTTTTCAAGGCATTTCTTTTCATCTAACAATCAACAACAAGTGATTCATGAATACAATTATCATGAGGACTTCATATGGTTATAACGGGGTTAGGGTTAAGGTGGGATAGATATGGCTAAGTGGACTAAAATGATTGAATCCTTGATTAGTTTAAGTATCCAACTTAACCCATGTCAACCAAATTAACACAGAATGCAATCCTAACCTTCCATAATTTCTTTCTCACAAACACTCATGTATGATTTATCATTCATATCACATATGAATTTCTTATTCATTTCTTATCTAACTTAACCTATTTCAACCAAATTAACACAGAATGCAATCCTAGTTCATACATGATTGTTCCTATTTTCTAAAATTTTCAATGAAATACCCAAATTAAACATTTTCATTCACTGCCAATGTTTCCCAAAATTCTCCCACACTTAAATGAAACACACTCCTTCAACCTAAGCTAATCAAGGATACAATCTAAGGTAAATCCTGGTTTTTCGCCTAAGGTTGTGATATGCTAATATCAAGAACAATGGGGTAGATAAAGCTCAAAGGGTGTTAATAAGGATAGATGCAAAGGGTAGGCAATATGGGTAAAGTAAGCTTTTAATCAAGGATGGCCTCAATCATGCTCAATGCAATTCAAAACATCAACCATTGGAAATAAAGAATCAAGCAAAACCGAGATTACAATTATAGAAGAGATATAACACTCAATGAACAAAATTAGTGGTTAAGATGTGTAACCACTCATTATAGCTCAAAAAACTCACAAGGTATTTGTTCTTTACTCTTCTATGTTCCAAAATAAAATTATTCAAGCAAGTTTAAAAACAATTTTCTCAATCAATTCAATAGAATGCCCTATAACAAAATTCTTGGAAATCCTTATCGTTTTCACCAAAATTATTTCCTATATGCATGTATGTTGTGATTTTCAAAATTTCCTAGTTCTTTTCTGAATTTTAAACAAGAAAAATGTAACATGAACAATTAGGATCAAAAGTAAACTAGGCATATGCTATTCACATCATCCAATCACAATCCATATCTATACTATATACCAAGCGAAACAAGCTCAAAACATATATATATATATATATACCGTAATTAAAATGCAATACTAAAGATAACTAGAAGCAGCTAATATATATACCAAAAGTACTAAACAGTAGTGCATAAGTCAAAGTACTACAAATATCCACAAAAAGCATAATAAAACTTAAAATAAACTAAATGACAAGTGTTGAGGAGAGAATGTTTACACCCAAAATATTGTAGATCCTCCCCCACACTTAAATCATGCACGGTCCTCCATGCTTAAAAGAATCAAACGGAGGGGGTCAACTTTGAGTAGCTCCACCGTCAGATGGTGGTAGGTGGTGATGACGCCGATAAACAATGATGGCTCAGGATGTCTCTATGGTGGTCTCAGCTGCCAACTCCTCAACTGCCTGGTCAGCTGTCTCTGCCGCTATCTCTACTATCTGCTCGGATCCAGCTGCCGGCTCCTCAACTCTCTGAATTGTAGACTCCTCAACTGTGGTCTCCGCCACTCTCTGCCCAGAGGGATGAACTGCTTGGCCAGCTTCAGCTACTGGCTCCTCTGGTGCTGGCTTCTCGGTCTCTGTCTCAGGCTCTGGTGTGTCTGAAGGAGGTGGCCCAGGGTCTTTACCCTCAAATTTTGCCACTATCCACTGGAAGCGGCGAGCGTTGCGGCGCTCGAAATGGTAGAGGAGCTGAATGATCTCCCGACCCAGCTCATAAGGTGTCTGAAGTCGGGGTGTGGGTGCGGGAGCCGTAGGAGGTGCTGTGGGCTCTGCTGCTAATGGTGGCTCAGAGGTCTTTCTCTTCTTCTGTGGTGGTCCCTCATAGTCGCCGTATGGCAGGAATGGTTGCTTGCTGATGAAGACATAGGTCCGGTCTGTTGGGCGTCTCTCTACTCCAGATAAAGCGGCTAATCTGGTGATCATCAATGGGAAGGGAATGTTGTATTTCTGCTGTTGGTTCAACTTCCACATCGAATCTCTGATAAGGGAAAGAACAAAGGTCCTCTTCTCCTCCAGAATAGCCCAAAGCAAGACCGCCACATGGACCCTAATTGCGTGACATGCGTGCTCGGTAGAATGTAGTCGGCAATGATCTGCTGCCAGATCCTTGCCTCAGGATTTAGATCAGTGCACGCAATGCTCAATGGGACTGAATTGTCTCCTGATGAGCGGATAATTTATACCCTTTTTGACATTATTTTTACATAGTTTTTAGTATGTTTTAGTCACTTTTTATTATATTTTTATTAATTTTTATTCAAAAATCACATTTCTGGACTATAAGTTTGTGTTTTTCTGTAATTTCAGGTAAATTCTGGCTGAAATTGAGGGACCTGAGCAAAAATCCGATTCAGAGGCTGAGAAAGGACTGCAGATGTTGTTGGATTCTGACCTCCCTGCACTCGAAATGGATTTTCTGGAGCTACAGAAGTTCAATTGATGCACTTTTAATTGCGTTGGAAAGTAGACATCTTGGGCTTTCCAGCAATATATAATAGTCCATACTTGGCTCGAGATTTGGTAGCGCAAATTGGCATTTAAACGCCAGCTCCTTACCCTTTTCTGGCGTTAAACGCCAGAACTGGCATAAAAGTTAGAGTTACACGCCCAAACTGGCACAAAAGCTAGAGTTCAATGCCAGGAATAGCCTATGCACGTGAAAGCTTCAGTGCTTAGCCCAATACACACCAAGTGGGCCCCGGAAGTGGATTTTTGTAATATCTATCTTAGCTTACTCATTTTCTGTAAACCTAGGTTACTAGTTGAGTATAAAAATGACTTTTAGAGATTTATTTTGTACCTCATGACATTTCACATCAGAATTTGTATTTTCTACGGCATGAGTCTCTAAACTCCATGGTTAGGGGTGAGGAGCTCTGTTGTGTCTCGATGGATTAATGCAATTACTACTGTTTTCCATTCAATCACGCTTGTTTCTATTCTAAGATATTCACTTGCACTTCAACATGATGAATGTGATGATCCATGACACTCATCACCATTCTCAACCTCTGAACGCGTGCCTGACAATCACTTCCGTTCTACCTTAGATTGAGTGTGTATCTCTTTGGTTCCTGGTTCACGAGTTTGATTGCCTCTCCTGACAACAGAGCATTCAAATCTGTGAGATTGAGTCTTCGTGGTATAAGCTAAAATCAATTGGCAGCATTCTTGAGATCCGAAAAGTCTAAACCTTGTCTGTGTTATTCCGAGTAGGATCTGGGAAAGGATGACTGTGACGAGCTTCAAACTCATGAATGTTGGGCATAGTGACAGTGTTCAAAAGGATCAATGGATCATATTCCAACACTAGTGAGAACTGACAGATGATTAGCCCTACGAAACCCGTAGCTGGACCATTTTCACTGAGAGGACGGATGGTAGCCATTGACAACGGTGATCCACCAACATACAGCTTGCCATGGAAGGAGCCTTGCGTGCATGAAGAAGAAGACAGTAGGAAAGCAGGGAATCAGAAGACAGAGCATCTCCAAAACCTCACCCTGTTCTCCATTACTGCATAACAAGTATCATTTAATTTATGTTCTGTTACTCATTCCAATTAAAACTAAGAATTATTGTTGATATCCTGACTAAGAGTTACAAGATAACTGATGAGCGGATAATTTATACGCTTTTTGCCATTGTTTTTACATAGTTTTCAGTATGATTTAGTTAGTTTTTAATATATTTTTATTAGTTTTTAAATAAAAATCATATTTCTGGACTTTACTATGAGTTTGTGTGTTTTTTTGTGATTTCAGGTACTTTCTGGCTGAAATTGAGGGACTTGAGCAAAAAATCAGATTCAGAGGCTGAAGAAGAACTGCAGATGCTGTTGGATTCTGACCTCCCTGCACTCAAAGTGAATTTTCTAGAGCTACAGAAGTCCAAATGGCGCACTCTCAATTGCGTTAGAAAGTAGACATCCAGGGCTTTCCAGAAATATATAAAGTCCATACGTTTCCCGAGTTTAGATGATGCAAACTGGCATTTAACGCCAGCTTTCTACCCTATTCTGGAGTTAAACACCAGAAACAGGTTGCAAAGCAGAGTTAAACGCCAGAAACAGGTTACTGGTGCGCAAAAATTGTGATTACACTTTGATTATGTAAAATTCATCGCTCTTTCTTTCTCTGGTAATGGCGCCAAAAACATGATGCCAATACCATGGTTCACAACTTCACACAACTAACCAGCAAGTGCACTGGGTCGTCCAAGTAATACCTTACGTGAGTAAGGGTCGAATCCCACGGAGATTGTTGGTATGAAGCAAGCTATGGTCACCTTGTAAATCTCAGTTAGGCGGATATAAAATAGTGATGGAGTTTTCGAAATTAAATAATAAAAGAGGGATAGAAATACTTA
Source organism: Arachis ipaensis (assembly GCF_059453495.1). Lineage (NCBI taxonomy): Eukaryota > Viridiplantae > Streptophyta > Magnoliopsida > Fabales > Fabaceae > Arachis > Arachis ipaensis. Next base: position 116,418,184 of record NC_142440.1, read on the forward strand.
TGTAATTCATTGGTGAGAATTTCAGATAAGCGAATAGAGATGCTTTCGTTCCTCTGAACCTCTGCTTTCCTGCTATCTTCATCCAATCAGTCTTACTCCTTTCCATGGCTGGCTTTATGTGATACATCACCACTGTCAATGGCTACTTTCGGTCATCTCTCGGGAAAATGATCCAATGCCCTGTCACGGCACGGCTAATCGTCTGGAGGCATCACCCTTGTCAATGGCTTCATCTTATCCTCTCAGTGAAAATGGTCAACGCACCCTGTCACGGCACGGCTATTCATCTGTCGGTTCTCGATCATGCTGGAATAGGATTTACTATCCTTTTGCGTCTGTCACTAACGCCCTGCAATCGCGAGTTAGGAGCTCGTCACAGTCATTCATTCATTGAATCCTACTCGGAATACCACAGACAAGGTTTAGACTTTCCGGATTCTCTTGAATGCCGCCATCATTCTAGCTTACACCACGAAGATTCTGGTTAGGAGATCTAAGAGATACTCATTCAGTCGAAGGTAGAACGGTAGTGGTTGTCAGGCACGCGTTCATAGGGAATGATGATGATTGTCACGTTCATCACATTCAGTTTGAAGTTCGAATGAATATCTTGGAAGCGAAACAAGATGAATTGAATAGAAAACAGTAGTACTTTGCATTAATCTTTGAGGAACAGCAGAGCTCCACACCTTAATCTATGGAGTGTAGAAACTCTACCGTTAAAAATACATAAGTGAAGGTCCAGGCATGGCCGAATGGCCAACCCCCTAAAACGTGATCAATAGTCTCCTAAGATGAACAATGGATTAAAACTGAGACCAAAGATGGTCAAAAAGACGTCTAATACAATAGTGAAAGGTCCTATTTATAATAAACTAGCTACTAGGGTTTACATGAGTAAGTAATTGATGCATAAATCCACTTCCGGGGCCCACTTGGTGTGTGCTTGGGCTGAGCTTGAGTGTTGCACGTGTAGAGGTCCTTCTTGGAGTTGAACGCCAGTTTTTGTGCCAGTTTGGGCGTTCAACTCTGGTTTTGGCTCCTTTTCTGGCGCTGGACACCAGATTTGGGCAGAAAGCTGGCGTTGAACGCCAGTTTACGTCGTCTATTCTTGGCCAAAGTATGGACTATTATATATTGCTGGAGATCCCTGGATGTCTACTTTCCAACGCAATTGGAAGCGCACCATTTCAAGTTCTGTAGCTCCAGAAAATCCACTTTGAGTGCAGGGAGGTCAGAATCCAACAGCATCAGCAGTCCTTCTTCAACCTCTGAATCTGATTTCTGCTCAAGTCCCTCAATTTCAGCCAGAAAATACCTGAAATCACAGAAAAACACAAAAACTCATAGTAAAGTCCAGAAATGTGAATTTAACATAAAAACTAATGAAAACATCCCTAAAAGTAACTAGATCCTACTAAAAACAATGTCAAAAAGCGTATAAATTATCCGCTCATCACAACACCAAACTTAAATTGTTGCTTGTCCCCAAGCAACTGAAAATCAATTAGGATAAAAAGAAGAGAATATACTATAAATTCCAAACTATCAATGAAACGTAGCTTCAATCATATGAGCGGGACTTATAGCTTTTTGCCTCTTGAATAGTTTTGGCATCTCACTCTATCCATTGAGGTTCAGAATGATTGGCATCTATAGGAACTCAGGGTTCAGATAGTGTTATTGATTCTCCTAGTTCAATATGATGATTCTTGAACACAACTTCTTTATGAGTCTTGGCCGTGGCCCTAAGCACTTTGTTTTCCAGTATTACCACCGGATACATAAATGCCACAGACACATAATTGGGTGAACCCTTTCAGATTGTGACTTAGCTTTGCTAAAGTCCCCAATTAGAGGTGTCCAGGGTTCTTAAGCACACTTTTTTTTTTTGCTTTAGACCTTGACTTTAACCGCTCAGTCTCAAGTTTTCACTTGACACCTACACGCCACAAGCACATGGTTAGGGACAGCTTGGTTTAGCCGCTTAGACCAGGATTTTATTCCTTTAGGCCCTCCTATCCACTGATGCTCAAAGCCTTGGGATCCTTTTTATTTGCCCTTGCCTTTTGGTTTTAAGGGTTATTGGCTTTTTGCTCTTGCCTCTTGGTTTTAAGAGCTTTTGGCTTTTTCTGCTTGCTTTTTCTTTTTCTTTCTATTTTTTTTCCCCTATTTTTTTTTTCTGCAAGCTTTGCTCTTTGCTGCTTTTTCTTGCTTCAAGAATCATTTTTATGATTTTTTAGATTATCAAATAACATGTCTCCTAGTCATCATTCTTTCAAGAGCCAACATATTTAACATTCTTAAACAACAACTTCAAAAGACATATGCACTGTTCAAGCATACATTCAGAAAATAAGAAGCATTGTCACCACATCAATATAATTAAGCTAAGTTCAAGGATAAATTTGAAACTCATGTACTTCTTGTTCTTTTTGAATTAAAACATTTTTTTCATTTAAGAGAGGTGATAGATTCATAGGACATTCATAACTTTAAGACATAGTTACTACTACTAATGATCATGTAATGAAGACACAAACATAGATAAGCACATAACATAGAAAACGAAAAACAGAAGAAATAAGAACAAGGAATGAATCCACCTTAGTGATGGTGGCGTTTCCTTCTTGAGGAACCAATGATGTCCTTGAGCTCTTCTATGTCTCTTCCTTGTCTTTGTTGCTCCTCCCTCATTACTTTTTGATCTTCTCTTATTTCATGAAGCATGATGGAGTGCTCTTGATGTTCCACCCTTAGTTGTCCCATATTGGAACTCAATTCTCCTAGGGAGGTATTGATTTGCTCCCAATAGTTTTGTGGAGGAAAGTGCATTTGAGGCATCTCCGGGATCTCATGGTGATGAGCTTCATACGCCTCTTGAGCTCCATGAATGGGCTCTCTTGCTTGCTCCATTTTTTTCTTAGTGATGGGCTTGTCCTCTTTAATGAGGATATCTCCCTCTATGTCAATCCCAGCCGAATTGCGTAGATGGAAAATGAGGTGAGGGAAGGCTAACCTTGCCATAGTGGAGGACTTGTCAGCCACCTTGTAGAGTTCTTGAGGTATAATCTCATGAACTTCTACCTCTTCTCCAATCATGATGCTATGGATCATGATGGCCCGGTCTATAGTAACTTCAGACCGGTTGCTAGTGGGAATGATTGAGCATTGAATGAACTCCAACCATCCTCTAGCTATAGGCTTGAGGTCCAATCTTCTTAGTTAAACTGGCTTGCCTTTGGAGTCAATCTTCCATTGAGCTCCTTCCACGCATATGTCCATAAGGACTTGGTCCAACCTTTGATTAAAGTTGACCCTTCTAGTGTAGGGGCGTTCATCTCCTTGCATCATGGGCAAGTTAAACGCCAACCTCACATTCTCCGGACTAAAATCTAAGTATTTCCCCCGAACCATTGTAACATAGTTCTTTGGATCCGGGTTCTTACTTTGATCATGGTTCTTGGTGATCCATGCATTGGCATAGAACTCTTGAACCATTAGGATGCCGACTTGTTGGATGGGATTTGTTAGAACTTCCCAACCTCTTCTTTGAATTTCATGTCGGATCTCCGGATACTCATTTCTTTTGAGTTTGAAAGGGATCTCAGGGATCACCTTCTTCTTGGCCACAACATCATAGAAGTGGTCTTGATGGGCTTTGGAGATGAACCTTTCCATCTCCCATGACTCGGATGTGGAAGCTTTTGTCTTTCCTTTCCCCTTTCTAGAGGATTCTCCGGTCTTAGGTGCTATCAATGGTAATGGAAAAACAAAAAGCTTATGCTTTTACCACACCAAACTTAGAATTTTGCTCGCCCTCGAGCAATAAAAGAAAGAATAAATGAGGAAGAAGAAGAAATGGAGGAGAGGGAGAAGGGAAGGTGTTTCGGCCAAGAAGGGTGTAGAGGGGTGTGTTGTGTGAATTTGATGAAGAATGGAGGGCTTTATATAGGGAAGGGAGGGGGGGAAAGGTTTTGGCCATATGGGTGGGTTTGGGTGGGAAATTGGTTTTGAATTTTGAAGGTAGGTGGGGTTTATGAGGTAGGTTTATGGGGAAGAGTGGATGGATGTGAGTGGTGAAGAGGTGATGGGGAAGAGAGATTGAGGTGATTGGTGAAGGGTTTTTGGGGAAGAGTGTTTATGGGGTTGTGTGAAAGAGAGTGGTGAGAAGAAGTGAGTGGAGGTATGTGGGGATCCTGTGGGGTCCACAGATCCTGAGGTGATCCTGTGGGGTCCACAGATCCTGAGATGATCCTGTGGGGTCTACAGATCCTGGGGTGTCAAGGATTTGCATCCCTGCACCAATTAGGCATGTAAAATGCCTTTGCACACAACTCTGGGCATTCAGCGCCAGGTTGGTGCCCATTTTGGGCGTTCAACGCCCATTTGTTGCCATTTTTGGCGTTGAACGCCAGAACCATGCTTGTTCTGGGCGTTCAGCGTCAGAATGCTGCCCATTTTGGGCGCTCAGCGCCAGAACCATGCTCTGTTCTGGCGTTGAACACCAGGCAGATGCTCCTCCAGGGTGTGATTTTTCTTTTGCTGTTTTTGATTCTGTTTTCAATTTTTATATTTATTTTGTGACTCCACATGATCATGAACCTAATAAAACATGAAAAACAAAAACAAAATTAGATAAATAAACATTGGGTTGCCTCCCAACAAGCGCTTCTTTAATGTCAATAGCTTGACAGTGGGCTCTCATGGAGCCTCACAGATGTGCAGAGCTTTGTTGAGACTCTCCAACACCAAACTTAGAGTTTGGATATGGGAGTTCAACACCAAACTTAGAGTTTGGTTGTGGCCTCCCAACACCAAACTTAGAGTTTGACTGTAGGAGCTTTGTTTGACTCTGCTTTGAGAGAAGCTTTTCATGCTTCCTCTCCATGGTTGCAGAGGGAGATCCTTGAGTTTTAAACACAAGGGAGTCCTCATTCCATTGAAGGACTAGTTCACCTCTGTCAACATCAATCACAGCTCTTGCTATGGCCAGGAAAGGTCTTCCTAGGATGATGGATTCATCCTCTTCCTTTCCAGTATCCAGGACTATGAAATCAGCAGGGATGTAAAGGCCTTCAACCTTTACTAACACGTCCCCTACTTGTCCATATGCCTGTTTTCTTGAATTGTCTGCCATCTCTAATGAGATTTTAGCAGCTTGCACCCCATAGATTCCCAGTTTCTCTATTACAGAGAGGGGCATGAGGTTTATTCCAGAACCAAGGTCACACAGAGCCTTGAAGATCATGGTGCCTATGGTACAAGGTATTATGAACTTCCCAAGATCCTGTCTCTTCTGAGGCAATGTCAGTTGATCCAGGTCACTAAGTTCATTGATGAACAAGGGAGGTTCAACTTCCCAAGTATCAATGCCAAATAATTTGGCATTTAGCTTCATGATTGCACCAAGAAACTTGGTAGTTTGCTCTTCAGTAACATCCTCATTCTCTTCAGAAGAGGAATACTCATCAGAGCTCATGAAGGGCATAAGGAGGTTCAATGGAATCTCTATGGTCTCTAGATGAGCCTCAGAGTCCTTTGGTTCCTCAGAGGGAAGCTCCTTATTGATCACTGGACGTCCCAGGAGGTCTTCCTCCTTGGGATTCACGTCCTCCTCTCCCTCATTGGGTTCGGCCATTTTGCTTATGTCAATGGCCTTGCACTCTCCTTTTGGATTCTCTTCTGTATTGCTTGGGAGAGTACTGGGAGGGATTTCAATGATCCTTTTACTCAGCTGGCCCACTTGTGCTTCCAAATTTCTAATGGAAGACCTTGTTTCATTCATGAAACTTACAGTGGCCTTAGATAGATCAGAGACTAAGTTTGCTAAATTAGAAGTATTTTGTTCAGAGTTCTCTGTCTGTTGCTGAGTGGATGATGGAAAAGGTTTATTATTGTTAAACCTGTTTCTTCTACCATTATTAAAGCCTTGTTGAGGCTTTTGATCCTTCCATGAGAAATTTGGATGATTTCTCCATGATGGGTTATAGGTGTTTCCATAAGGTTCACCTAAGTAATTCACCTCTGCCATTGCAGGGTTTTCAGGATCATAAGCTTCTTCTGCATAAGAAGCCTCTTGAGTACTGTTGGATGCAGATTGCATTCCATTCAGACTCTGAAAAATCATATTGACTTGTTGAGTCAATATTTTGTTCTGAGCCAATATGGCATTCAGAGTATCAACTTCAAGAACTCCCTTCTTCATAGGCGTCCCATTACTCACAGGATTCCTCTCAGAAGTATACATGAACTGGTTATTAGCAACCATGTCAATGAGTTCTTGAGCTTCTGCAGGCGTTTTCTTTAGGTGAATGGATCCACCTGCAGAAGTATCCAATGACATCTTTGATAGCTCAGATAAACCATCATAGAATATATCCAAGATGGTCCATTCTGAAAGCATGTCAGAAGGACACTTTTTGGTCAACCGTTTGTATCTTTCCCAAGCTTCATAGAGGGATTCACCATCTTTTTGTCTGAAGGTCTGAACATCCACTCTAAGCTTGCTCAGCTTTTGAGGAGGAAAGAACTTGGCTAAGAAAGCCGTGACCAGCTTATCCCAAGAGTTCAGGCTATCTCTGGGTTGAGAGTCCAACCACACTCTAGCTCTGTCTCTTACAGCAAAAGGGAAAAGCATGAGCCTGTAGACTTCAGGATCTACTCCATTAGTCTTAACAGTATCACATATCTGCAAGAATTCAGTTAAGAACTGAAAAGGATCTTCAGATGGAAGTCCCTGAAACTTGCAGTTCTGCTGCATCAGAGAAACTAATTGAGGTTTCAGCTCAAAGTTGTTTGCTCCAATGGCAGGAATGGAGATGCTTCTTCCATGTAAATTGGAATTAGGTGCAGTAAAGTCACCAAGCATTCTCCTTGCATTATTATTATTTTCGGCTACCATCTCCTCTTCCTGTTCGAAAATTTCTGAAAGGTTATCTCTGGATTGTTGTATTTTAGCTTCTCTTAGTTTTCTCTTCAGAGTCCTTTCAGGTTCTGGATCTGCATCAACAAGAATATTCTTGTCCTTGCTCCTGCTCATATGACAAAGAAGAGGGCACAGAAATAATAATAATAATAATATGGATCCTTTATACCATAGTATAGAGGTCCTTGTGTTAGTAGAAGAAAAGAAGAAAAAATCTGAACTCAGAGAAAGAGAGGGTTCGGATTTTTGGTGGTGTGAGGAAGAGATGTTAGTAGATGAATAAATAAATAGAATGGGATGAGAGAGAAGGAATTTTCGAAAATAATTTTTGAAAAAGAGTTAGTGATTTTTGAAAATAGTTTTTTTTTTTTGAAAAATGTTAGTAATTTTTGAAAATTTTAAAAATTAAAATAATTAGTTAATTAAAAAGAGATTTTTGAAAAAGAGGAAAGATATTTTCGAAAATTAGAGAGAGAGAGTTAGTTAGGTGGTTTTGAAAAAGATAAGAAACAAACAAAAAGTTAGTTAGTTAGTTGAAACAAATTTTGAAAGGATGAGAGGTTAGGAAGTTAGAAAAGATATTTTGAAATCATATTTTTTTGAAAAAGATAAGATAAGAAGATATTTTTGAAAAGATATGATAGAAATTAGTTTTTGAAAAAGATTTGATTTTTAAAATCACAATTAATGACTTGATTCACAAGAAATCACAAGATATGATTCTAGAACTTAAAGTTTGAATCTTTCTTAACAAGCAAGTAACAAACTTGAAATTTTTGAATCAAAACATTAATTGTTGATGTTATTTTCAAAAATATGATGTAAAATTAAGAAAAAGATTTTTGAAAAATATTTTTTTGGAATTTTCGAAAATAACTGAGAAATTTGAAAAAGATTTGATTTTTGAAAAAGATTTTGAAAAAGATAAGATTTTCAAATTGAAAATTTGATTTGACTCATAAGAAACAACTTGATTTTAAAAATTTTTTGAAAAAGTCAACTCAAATTTTCAAATTTGATGAGAGAAAAAGGGAAATATATTTTTTTTTATTTTTGAATTTTTATGATGCAAGAGAAAAATTAAAACATCATTTTCTTGTTTTTCTCTTTTATTTTTGAATCAAAACAAGGAATGCATGCAAGAATGCTATGAATGTCAAGATGAACACCAAGAACACTATGAATGTCAAGATGAACATCAAGAACATAATTTTGAAAAATTTTTAATGCAAGGAAAACATGCAAGACACCAAACTTAGAATTCTTTAATGCTTAGACACTAAGAATTCAAGAATGCATATGAAAAACAAGAAAAGACACAAAACATGCAAATGCAAAGATCAAACAAGAAGACTTACCAAGAACAACTTGAAGATCATGAAGAACACTATGAATGCATGAGAATTTTCGAAAAATGCAAAATGCACATGCAATTGACACCAAACTTATAACATGACTCAAGACTCAAACAAGAAACAGAAAAATATTTTTGATTTTTATGATTTTCTAATTTTTTTTGGATTTTTCGAAAATTAATTGAAAAGGAAAATAAGGATTCCAAAATTTTTAATATGAATTCCAGGAATCTTGCATTCTTAGTCTAAAGCTTCAGTCCAGGAATTAGACATGGCTCACTAGGCAGCCAAGCTTTCAATGAAAGCTCCGGTCCAAAACACTAGACATGGCCAATGGCCAGCCAAGCTTCAGCAAACATATGAGTGTAATTCATTCAATTTTAATCCAAAACCTCAGTCCAAAAGAATTTAGACATGGCTTTACAGCCAGCCAGGCTTTAGCATGCTTCATGAAACAATAGAATTCATTTTTAAAAATTCTGAAGGAGAATATATTTTTGAAAACATTTTTTTTTCGAAAACAAAGGAGAAAGTTTTGAAATATTTTTGAAAACTTTTTGAAAAGAAAATAAAAAGAAAGTTACCTAATCTGAGCAACAAGATGAACCGTCAGTTGTCCAAACTCGAACAATCCCCGGCAACGGCGCCAAAAACTTGGTGCGCAGAAATTGTGATTACACTTTGATTATGTAAAATTCATCGCTCTTTCTTTCTCTAGTAATGGCGCCAAAAACATGATGCCAATACCATGGTTCACAACTTCGCACAACTAACCAGCAAGTGCACTGGGTCGTCCAAGTAATACCTTACGTGAGTAAGGGTCGAATCCCACGGAGATTGTTGGTATGAAGCAAGCTATGGTCACCTTGTAAATCTCAGTCAGGCGGATATAAAATAGTGATGGAGTTTTCGAAATTAAATAATAAAAGAGGGATAGAAATACTTATGTAATTCATTGGTGAGAATTTCAGATAAGCGAATAGAGATGCTTTCGTTCCTCTGAACCTCTGCTTTCCTGCTATCTTCATCCAATCAGTCTTACTCCTTTCCATGGCTGGCTTTATGTGATACATCACCACTGTCAATGGCTACTTTCGGTCATCTCTCGGGAAAATGATCCAATGCCCTGTCACGGCACGGCTAATCGTCTGGAGGCATCACCCTTGTCAATGGCTTCATCTTATCCTCTCAGTGAAAATGGTCAACGCACCCTGTCACGGCACGGCTATTCATCTGTCGGTTCTCGATCATGCTGGAATAGGATTTACTATCCTTTTGCGTCTGTCACTAACGCCCTGCAATCGCGAGTTAGGAGCTCGTCACAGTCATTCATTCATTGAATCCTACTCGGAATACCACAGACAAGGTTTAGACTTTCCGGATTCTCTTGAATGCCGCCATCATTCTAGCTTACACCACGAAGATTCTGGTTAGGAGATCTAAGAGATACTCATTCAGTCGAAGGTAGAACGGAAGTGGTTGTCAGGCACGCGTTAATAGGGAATGATGATGATTGTCACGTTCATCACATTCAGTTTGAAGTACGAATGAATATCTTGGAAGCAAAACAAGATGAATTGAATAGAAAACAGTAGTACTTTGCATTAATCTTTGAGGAACAGCAGAGCTCCACACCTTAATCTATGGAGTGTAGAAACTCTACCATTAAAAATACATAAGTGAAGGTCCAGGCATGGCCGAATGGCCAGCCCCCTAAAACGTGATCAATAGTCTCCTAAGATGAACAATGGATTAAAACTGAGACCAAAGATGGTCAAAAAGACGTCTAATACAATAGTGAAAGGTCCTATTTATAATAAACTAGCTACTAGGGTTTACATGAGTAAGTAATTGATGCATAAATCCACTTCCGGGGCCCACTTGGTGTGTTCTTGGGCTGAGCTTGAGTGTTGCACGTGTAGAGGTCCTTCTTGGAGTTGAATGCCAGTTTTTGTGCCAGTTTGGGCGTTCAACTCTGGTTTTGGCTCCTTTTCTGGCGCTGGATGCCAGATTTGGGCAGAAAGCTGGCGTTGAACGCCAGTTTACGTCATCTATTCTTGGCCAAAGTATGGACTATTATATATTGCTGGAAAGCCCTGGATGTCTACTTTCCAACGCAATTGGAATCGCGCCATTTCGAGTTCTGTAGCTCCAGAAAATCCACTTTGAGTGCAGGGAGGTCAGAATCCAACAGCATCAGCAGTCCTTCTTCAACCTCTGAATCTGATTTCTGCTCAAGTCCCTCAATTTCAGCCAGAAAATATCTAAAATCACAGAAAAACACAAAAACTCATAGTAAAGTCCAGAAATGTGAATTTAACATAAAAACTAATGAAAACATCCCTAAAAGTAACTAGATCCTACTAAAAACATACTAAAAACAATGTCAAAAAGCGTATAAATTATCCGCTCATCAGTTACAAACTGGCGTTTAACTCCAAGGAAGACCTCTACACGTAAAAGCTTCAATGCTCAGCCCAAGCACACACCAAGTGGGCCCGGAAGTGGATTTCGACATCATTTACTTATCTCTATAAACCCTAGTAACTAGTTTAGTATAAATAGAACATTTTACTATTGTTTTTATCATCTTTGGACATCTTTTGATCATCTTTGGACATTTAGTCCCTAGACCTTTGGGGCTGGCCATTCGGCCATGCCTAGACCTTGTTCTTATGTATTTTCAATGGTAGAGTTTCTACACACCATAGATTAAGGTGTGGAGCTCTGCTGTTCCTCATGAATTAACGCAAAGTACTATTGTTTTTCTATTCAATTCAAGCCTATTTCTTCTCTAAGATATTCATTCGCACACAAGAATATGATGAATGTGATGATTATGTGACGCTCATCATCATTCTCACTTATGAACGCGTGCCTGACAAACACTTCCGTTCTACATGCAAACAAGCTTGAATGCATATCTCTTAGCCTCCTGATCTATGATCAGAGTCTTCGTGGTATAGGCTAGAATTATTGGCGGCCATTCTTGAGATCTGGAAAGTCTAAACCTTGTTTGTGATATTCCGAGTAGGATCTGGGAAGGGATGGCTGTGACGAGCTTCAAACTCGCGAGTGTTGGGCGTAGTGACAGACGCAAAAGGATTAATGAATCCTATTCCAGTATGATCGAGAACCGACAGATGATTAGCCATGCAGTGACAGCGCATTTTGGACCATTTTCACTGAGGGGACGGGATGTACCCATTGACAACGGTGATGCCCTACATAATGCTTGCAATGGAAAGGAGTAGGAATGATTGGATGAAGATAGTAGGAAAGCAGAGGTTCAGAAGGAACAAAAGCATCTCCATACGCTTATCTGAAATTCTCACCAATGAATTACATAAGTATTTCTATCCTATTTTATATTTTAATTATATTTTAATTATCAAATCTCCATAACCAACTGAATCTGCCTGACTGAGATTTACAAGGTGACCATAGCTTGCTTCAAGCCGACAATCTCCGTGGAATCGACCCTTACTCACGTAAGGTTTATTACTTGGACGACCCAGTGCACTTGCTCGTTAGTTGTGCGAAGTTGTGACAAAGAATTAAGATTATGAACGTGCATATAAAGTTTTTGATACCGTTACCAAGGAATGAACGATCACGATTTTGCATACCAAGTTTTTGGCGTCGTTGCCGGGGATTGTTCGAGTTTGGACAACTGACGGTTCATCTTGTTGCTCAGATTACGTAATTTTATTTTAATTTTAAGTTTTTTTTATTCTTTTTATTTTCGAAAAATTTTCAAAAAATTTTTAAAAATAAATTATTCTATGGCTTTAGAATTTTTAAGAATTAATTCTAGAGTTTCAAGATAACATGTTGATGCCTGGCTGGCTGTAAAGCCATGTCTAAATTCTTTTGGACTGAGGCTTCCTCTTCACATGCTTGAACTATGTATGCTGAAGCTTGGCTGGCCATTGGCCATATCTAGTGTTTTGGACCGGAGCTTTCGCTGAAAGCTTGGCTGGCTAGTAAGCCATGTCTAATTCCTGGACTGGAGCTTTAGACTAACATTGCATGATTCCTGGAATTCTCATTAGAAATTTTGAAATCCTTATTTTTCTTTTTCCAATTAATTTTCGAAAAATTACAAAAAAATTTTAATAAAATCATAAAAACCAAAAAAAATTTGATGTTTCTTGTTTGAGTCTTGTGTCAATTTTTAAGTTTGGTGTCCATTGTATGTTTGTAATTTTTTCTTAATTTTCAAAAATTTATCATATGTTCTTCATGATCTTCAAGTTGTTCTTGATGATCTTCTTTGTTTGATCTTTGCATTTTTTTATTGTACATCTTTTCTCATTTTTCGTATGCATTTTCAATTTGTTAGTGTCTAAACATTGAAAATTTCTAAGTTTGGTGTCTTGCATGTATTTCTTTTCTTAAAAATTTTCAAAAACATGTTCTTGATGTTCATCTTGAAATTCAAAGTGTTCTTGGTGTTCATCTTGATATTCATAGTGTTCTTGCATGCATCATTTGTTTTGATCCAAAATTTTCATGCATTGAGTATTTTTGATATTTTTCTCTCTCATCATTAAAATTCAAAAATAAAAAAAAATATCTTTTCCTTATTCATTCATAAATTTTCGAAAATTTGAGTTGACTTTTTCAAAACTTTTTAAAATTTAATTATTTCTTATGAGTCAAGTCAAATTTTCAATTTAAAAACCTTATCTTTTTCAAATCTTTTTCAAAAATCAAATCTTTTTCATTTTTCTTTCATAATTTTCGAAAATTTCAAATTGATTTTCAAAAATATTTTTCTTATTTTGTTTCATAATTTCAAAATCTTTACTAACAATTAATGTGATTGATTCAAAAATTTTAAGTTTGTTACTTGCCTAGTAAGAAAGGTTCAATCTTTAAAATTTAAAATCATATCCTTTTGTTTCTTGTTAGTCAAGTAATCAACTTTAATTTTTCAAAATCAAATCTTTTTAAATTTCTTTTTCAAGTCTTTTTCAAAATAAATTTCAATCACATCTTTTTCAAAATCAATTTCAAAACCTTTTCTAACTTCCTATCTCTTCAAATCTTTTTCAATTAACTAATTGACTTTTTGTTTGTTTTAAAATTCTTATCTTTTTCAAAACCACCTAACTAATTATCTCTCTCTAATTTTCGAAAATCACCTTCCTCTTTTTCAAAATTCCTTTTTAATTAACTAATTGTTTTAAATTTTAATTTAATTTAATTTTATTTTTCTTTTTAAAATTTTCGAATTATAAATGATTTTAAATTAAAAAAAACAAAAATAATTTTATTTTATTTTATTTAATTTTTGAATTCTTCCCTCTCTCATCTCCTTCTAATTATTTATTTATTTACTATCACTTCTCTTCATCTCAAAATTCGAACCCTCTTTTCCTCTTGGTGTTCGAATTTCTCTTCTTCTATTCTTTTCTTCTTCTACTCACATAAAAGAATCTCTATACTGTGACATAGAGGATTCCTCTTCTTTTCTGTTCTCTTCTTTTTCACATGAGCAGGAGCAAGGATAAGAACATTCTTGTTGAAGCTGATCTGGAACCTGAAAGGACTTGAAGAGGAAGCTAAGAGAAGCTAAAACACAACACTCTGAAAAGGACTTTACTGAAATTTTCGAAAAAGTTGAGATGGCCGAAACCAATAACAATGGTGGAGATGCAAGGAAGATGCTTGGTGACTTTACTGCACCAAATTCCAACTTACATGGAAGAAGCATCTCAATCCCTGCAATTGGAGCAAACAATTTTGAGCTAAAGCCTCAATTAGTTTCTCTGATGCAACAGAATTGCAAGTTTCATGGACTTCCAACAGAATATCCTTTTCAGTTCTTAACTGAATTCTTGCAGATCTGTGATACTGTTAAGACCAATGGGGTTGATCCCGAGGTCTACAGGCTTATGCTTTTCCCGTTTGCTGTAAGAGACAGAGCTAGAATATGGTTAGACTCTCAACCTAAAGATAGCCTGAACTCTTGGGATAAGCTGGTCACGGCTTTCTTAGCCAAGTTCTTTCCTCCTCAAAAGCTTATCAAGCTTAGAGTGGATGTTCAAACCTTCAGACAAAAAGAAGGTGAATCCCTCTATGAAGCTTGGGAGAGATACAAGCAACTGACCAAAAAGTGTCCTTCTGACATGCTTTCAGAATGGACCATCCTGGATATATTCTATGATGGTCTGTCTGAATTATCAAAGATGTCATTGGACCATTCTGCAGGTGGATCCATTCACCTAAAGAAAACGCCTGGAGAAGCTCAGGAACTCATTGACATGGTTGTAAATAACCAGTTCATGTACACTTTTGAAAGGAATCCTGTGAGTAATGGGACGCCTTAGAGGAAGGGATTTCTTAAAATTGATGCTCTGAATGCCATATTGGCTCAGAACAAAATATTGACTCAGCAAGTCAATATGATTTCTCAGAGTCTGAATGGATTGCAAGCTACATCCAACAGTACTAAAAAGGCATCTTCTGAAGAAGAAGCTTATGATCCTGAGAACCCTGCAATAGCAGAGGTGAATTATATGGGTGAACCCTATGGAAACACCTATAATCCCTCGTGGAGAAATCATCCAAATTTCTCATGGAAGGATCAACAAAAGCCTCAACAAGGCTTTAATAATGGTGGAAGAAACAGGTTTAGCAATAGCAAGCCTTTTCCATCATCCACTCAGCAACAGACAGAGAATTCTGAGCAGAATCCATCTAGCTTAGCAAATATAGTCTCTGATCTATCTAAGGCCACTCTAAGTTTTATGAATAAAACAAGGTCTTCCATTAGAAATTTGGAGGCACAAGTGGGCCAGCTGAGTAAAAGATTCATTGAAACTCCTTCTAGTACTTTCCCAAGCAATACAGAAGAGAATCCAAAAAGAGTGCAAGGCCATAACCTTACTTGATGTGGCCGAACCCAGAGAAGAGGAGGAGGACGTAAATCCCAATGAGGAAGACCTCATGGGAGGTCCTCTAAACACTAAGGATTCCTCAATGAGGACCTGAAGAAATCTGAGGCTCATACAGAGACCATAGAGATTCCATTCAACTTGCTTCTGCCCTTCATGAGCTCTGATGAGTATTCTTCCTCTAAAGAGGATGAAGACATTACTGAAGAGCAAGTTGCTAAGTACCTTGGTGCAATCATGAAGCTGAATGCCAAATTATTTGGTAATGAGACTTGGGAAGATGAACCTCCCTTGCTCACCAATGAACTAAATGCATTGGATAGGCAGAAATTATCTCAAAAGAAATAGGATCCTGGTAAATTCCTAATTCCCTGTAACATAGGCACCATGACCTTTGAGAAGGCTCTGTGTGACCTGGGGTCAGGCATTAATCTTATGCCACTCTCTGTAATGGAGAAACTTGGGATCTTTGAGGTGCAAGCTACCAGAATCTCATTAGAGATGGCAGACAACTCAAGAAAACAGGCTTATGGACTAGTAGAGGATGTGTTAGTAAAGGTTGAAGGCCTTTACATCCCTGCTGATTTCATAATCCTAGACATTGGGAAGGATGAGGATGAATCCATCATCCTTGGAAGACCATTCCTAGCCACAGCAAGAGCTGTGATTGATATGGACAGAAGAGAGTTGGTCCTTCAACTGAATGAGGACTACCTTGTATTTAAGACTCAAGGATCTCCTTCTGTAACCATGAAGAGGAAGCATGAAAAGCTTCTCTCATTGCAGAGTCAACTAAAGTCCCCACAGTCAAACTCTAACTTTGGTATTGGGAGGGCACAACCAAACTCTAAGTTTAGTGTTGAACCCCCATATTCAAACTCTAAGTTTGGTGTTGGGAGGTTCCAACAATGCTCTGAACATCTGTGAGGCTCCATGAGAGCTCACTGTCAAGCTATTGACATTAAAGAAGCGCTTGTTGGGAGGCAACCCAATGTTATTTAATTATATCTATTTTATTTTTATTGTTATTTTGTGTTTTATTAGGTTGATGATCATGTGAAGTCACAAGAACAACTGAAAAATTAAAAATAGAATAAAAAACAACAAAAGAAACAGCGCACCCTGGAGGAAGAGCACTCTGGCGTTTAAACGCCAGAAACAAGCATCTGTCTAGCGTTTAACGCCAAAAACAAGCACCAAGCTGGCGTTTAACGCTAGAAACAAGCATCAACTTGGCGTTAAACGCCAGGCAGCAGTCTGGCGTTAAATGCCAGTATTGCATACTAAGGGAGTTTTACACGCCTAATTGGAGCAGGGATGTTAAGTCTTTGACCCCACTGGATCTGTGGACCCCACTGGATCCCCACAGGATCCCCACCTACCCCACCTCTTCTTCTCTCCTCTTCACACCTTTTCATAACCCTCTTCCCCAAATACCCTTCACCAATCACCTCAATCACTATTCCCCATAGACCCCACCTACCTCCAAAATTCAAATTCTTTTCCCTCCCAAACCCAACCCTAATGGCCGAGCCCTAAACCTCTCCTCACTCCTATATAAACCCCTCATTCCTTCTTCATTTTCACACAACACAACCCTCTCTTCTTCCCCTTGGCCGAATACACACCTCTTGATGATAAGTCATCTTAGCCTAGTTTCACTAGCCTTTTTCTTTGTTTTTATTAGGTTTTATGCACTTTCTTGCATTCTAAG
Organism: Arachis ipaensis; assembly: GCF_059453495.1. Lineage (NCBI taxonomy): Eukaryota > Viridiplantae > Streptophyta > Magnoliopsida > Fabales > Fabaceae > Arachis > Arachis ipaensis. The sequence continues at coordinate 116,435,086 of NC_142440.1, forward strand.
TAAGTAATTTGGAATGAAAATGCATGACTTCTTTGAATCAATCAACCACCATGTAATTGATGTTAAATCATGAGGTTTAAGCTAAATTTAATTGAATTTTAATGATTTATAAACCTTGTGAATTTGGTGATACTTTGATTGGTTGATTTGATTACTTGTAGGTGAAGAAAGAAGAAAATAAGAAAAGCATGGCATAAGGGACGTTCCAAAGGAAGCAAAAAGCATGCCCCAAAGGAAGAAAAAGCGTGGCAACGTTAAGGGAGAAGGAAAGCTAAGTTTGGGAAATGAACTGAGCTTCACAAGGAATGAAAGGAGAAGGCAAGGTACAAAGCTAAGTTCAAATAGTTAACTGAGCACTAAAGAAAGCAAGGAAATGGCATGAAGCTCAGTTCACTAAGTGAACTTTATCGGGGACCTCTCAAAATTAATTCAAGATGAAATTCCAAGGGATGAAGCCACCAAGATTCGAACCAAGGACCAAGGGGAGGCAAGGAACATTCCCCACAAAAGAAAATTATGAAGAATTAACCAAAATGTCTCCTCTAGGATTCGAACTTGGGAATCCTTTGAAACATAAGGGAGGAGCGCCACTCAGCTTGCAAGGAAAATGAACTAACATGCTTGGGCCAAGTTTCGAACTTGAGAACTCTTTGAGAAGCAAGGGAGGAGCGTCCAACCCTTCCAAGAAAAATAGCCTCCACTTGCTCCCTCTAGGATTCGAACTTGGGAATTATTGGAGACATAAGGAAGGAGCACCCACTCTTTCAAAGGAAATTGCTCCAAACTTCCTCCACCAGGATTTGAACCTGGGACCTTGGAGTGCAAAGCTAAGCGCTACACCATGGAAAGCTCAGTTGGTTTTTCCAACTGAGCACTACCTCCCCAAGCTCCCCACACTTTGACACGGCCAAGATGCCATGGAGCGCACAACTTTGACACACCTAGAGCTCAGTTCAAAATTCCAACTGAGCTCTAGTGTCAAGCATTCAACCAAGGCTGGGACACGCACCATACTTGACACGGGCAGCACACTTGAGTGCTCAGTTGGTTTCTCCAACTGAGCTTGCCCCTGGGAGGTGAAATATTCGGCTAAAAATTGAATTAAAACTCCAACTTATTTCATTTCTTCACCAAATCAAAAGCCCATCCAAATTCCAAAATCCAAGAATAGAAAGTGTATAAATAGGATCTAGTTTGATGTAATTAGGACCTCTAGACTCTACTTTGAATTTTCCTTTTACTTTCATTCTCATTTTGAGCTTTTATTTTTGAATTTAGATCTTAGAGAATTGGGAAGGAGAATTGATCTCTCTTCTTCCTTGTTCTTGCTTGAGCACTCTTTACTTTTCTTGCTTTGGATCTTGGGTGAAGAATTGAAGAACTTTTGTTTCAATCTCACCTTGAGATCCTGTTTTAATCTTCTGCATAAATGAATTTCAGTTTCTATTTACTGCTTCATTCTTCTACTCTTCTGCAATTTACTTCTGCAATTTAATTTCCTTTATTTCTTTTGCAATTGTTCTTGTTGGATCAAGGAAGGATTTGAGATCTAGACTTGTTGTCTAGTTTCTTCCGCTCCTGAGATCTTCAACCACTTTTAAATTGCTGCAAATTAAGCATTGCTCAATTTCTGTTTTTAAATTTTCTCAAGCATTTCTACTTTTCTGTTTAGATCTATTTCAATTCAATTACTCCTCTACTCTTCTGTTTATTGCAATTTATCTTTTCTTGTTTAAATTCTACAATCCTAATTCCCAATTCCTTTTATGATTCAAGCAATTTACATTTCTTGCACTTTAAGCTTCAGTTATTTACATTTCTTGCAATCTAAGTTTCTGCAATTTACTTTACTTGTTCTTTAAGATTCAGCACTTTTACTTTCCTGTTCTTTCATTTACTGCAATTTCCCCCTCTCCCTTTATATTTCAAGCAATTTAGTTTCTGTCAAATACAAACAACTCAACCAATACTTGATTCGCTTGACTAAATCAACCACTAAACTAAAATTGCTCAATCCCTCAATCCCTGTGGGATCGACCTCACTCATGTGAGTTATTATTACTTGATGCGACCCGGCACACTTGCCGGTGAGTTTTGTGTTGGATCGTTTTCCACACATCAAGTTTTTGGCGCCGTTGCCGGGGATTGAATTAGATTGACAATGATTAAGTGAAGTGGAGATCTAGATCAAGCACTTTTTATTTTCGGTTTTCTTTAATTTTTGACTAACACACTAACTGTTTGAATTTTTGCTTAATCCAACTAACATTTCATTTCAGCAATGAATTGAAGTGTTATTACCTTTCTGGTGTTGTGTGATTCTTATGCTTTGGTTGTATGTCAGGTACAAGGAAAATTATACCCACTTTTTGTGAACAAGACGAAAGAACCCTCAGAAGATTAAGAAGAGCTGAAAGAGGGAAAAACATTGTTGGAGAAGAGGAATTAGAAGAAGAGTTCCAAGATATGGAGGAACACTTAACAAATCCACCAAATGGAACAGAAGGGACAGCCAATAACAACAATAATCCACTACAGAGAAGAGTTTTAGCTTCCTACACATGTGCAGATCCTAGACATTGTGGGAGTAGCATTCTTACCCCAAATGTTAATGCAAATAACTTTGAACTAAAGCCACAACTCATCACCTTGGTTCAAAACAATTGTTCTTATGGAGGAGGACCACTTGAAGATCCTAACCAACACTTATCCACCTTCCTGAGGATTTGTGACACTGTCAAAACCAATGGTGTACACCCTGACAGTTACAAGCTACTGCTATTTCTATTTTCTCTCAGAGACAAAGCCACTCAATGGTTGGAATCCTTCCCAAGAGACAGCATCAACAATTGGGGTGATCTAGTAACCAAGTTCCTTGCCAAGTTTTACCCACCTTAAAGAGTTATTAGATTGAAGACTGAAGTGCAAACATTCACACAAATGGATGCTGAACCCTTGTACGAAGCACGGGAACGATACAAAGCTCTAATTAGGAAGCGTCCACCAGGAATGTTCAGTGAGTGGGACAGATTGCAGAATTTCTATGAAGGCTTGACACTGAAATCTCAAGAGGCTTTGGATTATTCAGCAGGAGGCTCTTTACAACTAATGAAAACGGCAGAGGAAGCCCAAAATCTCATTGATATGGTGGCCAACAATCAATATTTCTTTGCTCACCAAAGGCAATACCAACCATCACAAAGGAAAGGAGTGATGGAGTTGGAAGGAGTGGACTCAATCCTAGCTCAAAACAAAATGTTGCAGCAGCAAATTCAACAACAATTTGAGCAAATGGCCAAGAGGATTGATAGCCTCCAAGTTGCAGCAGTCAACACAAGCCAACCATCATCTACATGGGGACAAAATGAAGAAACTCAAGAGGAGCAACAACAAGAACAAGTCCAGTACATGCACAACCAAAATTCTGGGCCAAATGAAGTCTATGGTGATACTTACAACCCTTCATGGAAGAACCATCCCAACCTCAGATGGGGAGACAACCACAATCAAACTCAACAGCCATGGCAGAGAAACTCAAACCAAAATAATTGAAAAAACACAAACCAAAACAACCAACAGAATAATAGCCAAGTCACATACAGAAAATCACAAAACACCTACTCGAATTCTAACCATCATCCATCCAATAACCAAGCCTCAAGTCAAAACACTTACCCTCAACCCTCAATACCCCACAATCAACCAATCTCACAAGACTCTCAAAGGATTAACAACTTGGAGCTCTTAATGGAAAAGATGATGAAGCACCAAGAGATGACATTAAGGAACCAGGAAGCCTCCATGAAAAATATGGAAAGGCAAATTGGACAACTCTCCAAGAAAATTACCATTGAAAGGCCATCAAGCTCACTACCAAGTGACACCATTCCTAATCCAAAAGAGGAGTGCAAGGCAATACAACTAAGGAGTGGAAAGATCCTTGTGAAAAATGAAGAGGCAACCAAGAAGCCAAAGGAAAGTGATAAGAAACAAGCTGAAGAAGAGGCAACCAATGACAAGGAGGAGACAGCAAACAAGCAAACTTCAGAGCAGGCTCAAGAAAAGGAGGAACAGCCAAGAACTTCAAGAAAGGGAAAGGAAGTAATTGAAGAGCCAACCAAGGACCAAAGGCAGGGAGTGAACTTCACACCACCTTTGCCATATCCTCAAAGGTTCAACAAAGAGACTAAGGACCAACACTTCCCAAAATTTCTTGAAGTCTTTAAGAAGTTGGAGATCAATATTCCCTTAGCTGAAGCACTTGAGCAAATGCCCCTGTATGCAAAGTTCTTGAAGGAACTTATCAACAAGAAGAGGAGTTGGCAAGTTAATGAAACTGTACTGCTTACTGAGGAATGCAGAGCACTAATCCAGAAGGGACTTCCGCCCAAACTCGAGGACCCTGGGAGTTTCTTTCTACCCTGCGCCATTGGCAGTATGACCATCAACAAGGCGATGTGTGACTTAGGAGCTAGTATCAATCTAATGCCTGCCTCTCTAGTGAAAAAGCTAAGCATAAAAGAGGTGAAACCAGTATAAATGTCTCTAGAATTGGTGGATAAGTCAGTGATATGCCCTAGGAGTATGATTGAGAACCTTCTAGTCAAGGTAGACAGATTCATCTTCCCTGCAGATTTTGTGATCTTAGATTCAGATCAGGATGAGGGTGACTCCATTATACTGGGAAGACCGTTCTTGGCCACTGCTAGGGCCATCATAGACATAGAGCAAGGAGAATTAACCCTCAGGATGCATGATGAAAGTGTCACTCTGAGTGTGCTGCCAGAAACACAGATTAGTAATGGAAAGAAGGATGGTACGGAAATAGACAAAGAGAACCTGCAGTGGAAGGAGGGAATCAACAAGACAAACAACAACTGCCCTCCCAAGCAAGAGATAGATGATACAGCAGGTCAAAAAAAGAAAGAGACTGTGCAAAATAATGAAGAAGCTCAAGAGGACATTGTAGTATTGGCAACTAAGAAAAGAAATCTCAGGAGGAAGCCTGTTGTCAAAGAAGAATGGTCAACAAAAGGAGGGAAGAAAAACAAAAATAGAATCAAAAAGGGTTGGAAGAACAAAAAAATTCCAACAGATGGGCTCTCCAAAGGTGACAAAGTGCAATTAGTCTATCAACAACTGGGAGCAAGCCAATAGACTATTGATTACTATACTGTGAGCAAAATACTCTCACTAGAACATGCTGAAATAGAGCACCAAGGAACAAAGAAGAAGCTCACTATCAGAGGGGACAAGTTGAGGCACTACAGTCATCAACCACCATAAAAGAGGGGGTCAATGTCAAGCTAATGACAATAAAAGAGCGCTTCATGGGAGGCAACCCATGATTTATGATTCCTGCTTGCTTTTGAATTCAATAAAGTGTGATCACTTTTGCATGATTTTGAATTTTTCTAGACATCCTTGATAGATGCATACACTGCTTTGAAATACATGCCAGACTTCTAAGTTTGGTGTGCTTGACAGCACACAAAAGTTAACATTTCAAGCATTCTTAGATCATATGCTTAGTCACTTTGGTGAAGTATATGACCAAACATTAAGTTTGGTGTCTGCATGTGTACGAATTCTGAAAAAAAAATCAACTTTTGTTCAGAAAATCAAAATCATGCAAAGATGGATCGTGCATTGTTTTGTTTTAGAAATTTATGCTAAGAGAAAAATTGGCACTTATGGTGAAAGTATCAATTGTGACAAGTGTTTATTATAATCACTGAGCAAGAAACAAGTTTGATGTTCACCAAAATCTTGGTTCAGGGACATAATTGATCTTTCACAACTAAGGACCATAATATAACATGAAAGCATTCACCATTTGACCACCATACTTTAAATAAGTTCTGAAGCATTTCATTTTGATTTAATTAGAAAAGAAGGTTTGAGGAAAAGACAAGAGGAAGGAACGGTTATGACAAGTCAAGAGAAGGATCACATGTGCCTAGAGAGGTGTGCCAATCTTGGAAAGTAAAATCTGCATGCATGCACCATTGGACACTGAAAAAGCATGCAGCCAATAGGAAGAGAATCCTCGTCAAGCTTCAACAATACATGCAGGCCATTCATTTCATGAGTTTCTATACTATTCAACTCAATCCTCACCCTTCATTATCATAACCGAATCCACTCCTCTCTTGTGATCTTGTTGGGAAACTTGGAAACCTTGTCCATAAATAGCCTCCAACACATCATAAAGAACACTTTCATACAAGCCACTCTCACTCAAAGCACACGATTTCTTCATTTTCTTCACAACAAGACCGAACATCACTCCAAACACAACCCTACTTATCTCTTATCTACATATTCAATGGCTCCTTCAAGTTCAAGAAGAAGATCAGGAAAAGAACCAATGGTGACAGAGCCTCCATCCTATGACACAAAGAGGTTCAAATCCCAATTTCATGAAGCAAGATACAATAGACTCATGAAAACAAAGATTTTCATTCCTGAAATGGGGTTCGAACTAAGGGAGGGAGAATACCCCATTATGCGACAAATCACCAAGGAAAGAAGATGGGATCTTCTGTGCCGTCCTCTCACTGATATTAGTGCTGTGATGATAAGGGAGTTTTACGCCAATGCGGTTAAGAAGAACGAAGACAGCCCATCATACAAAAGTTATGTCAGAGGTGTTGAAGTGGACTTTAGTCCACCATCAATCACAAGAGCTCTAAAGTTGAGAACCATAACTTATGATGAGCTTAGCTATGAAGACAGACTGCGTGGTGATAATGATCCTGATGAAATATTGGAGGGGTTATGTATTAAAGGAAGAGACTGGGAAAGAGACTCACAGGGAACCCCGAGTTGTCTGAAGAGACTTGATCTCAGACCTGAGGCAAAGGGGTGGTATGAGGTAGTAAGGGGATCAATACTCCCCACTGCGAATACCTCATCAGTCATAATCAAGAGAGCTCTCCTGACATACTGCATCCTACATGGTGGGGAAATCGACCTTGCCCAACTCATAGCAGATAGTATCCAGGAGATGGCTGAAGACACAAACAAATCGGGTAGGCTTGGGCACCCAAGCACGATCCTGAGATTGTGTAACAAAGCTGGAGTGCTCTTCGAGGATGAAGATACAAAGAATGTGAAAGGAACCAGAGGAATTATAAAGAGAAAAATGGAAGGCCTTAATGAAGAGGAAGAGGAAGATCAAGAAGAAGAAAGAACTCACAGAAGAAGAAGGTCACACAGGAGGGACGAACAAGCTCAGAGTATCATAGATATGAGTCAATTGCAGGAAGTTTTTGATGAAATATCACAACAGAATGTGAGAGTACAAGAGCAGTATTCAAGGCAACAGGAACTCTATCTGCAACAATAAGAGCAATATCTAGAGCACCGGGAATAATATTCGAAGGACGGGGAGCAAAATGAAGCTTGGCAACACAGAATGGAGGAAAGATTGGAGAGCTGGTAGCAACAATCAATGGCCCAACAACAAGAATTCCAAGCCAATATTCTTGAAGGGCAGAAGGAACAAACAGCAAATCTTAAGGAATCATATGACAAAATGTTCCTAACTCATGCCAAGTATGGGGAATATACTCACAACCTGTACCAGTGGAAGAATATTCATCACACCATTGGAGAGGTTAGACATGTGTAACAATCAGATTGTAATGAGGATGTACAAGCAAGGTTGGAGTATTTAACCCGCTGCATGCCAGTACTAAATCCACAAATCAAATCATTTGATCAATGCCAAGAACTTAGAGACCGCCAGGCAGCAAAGTCTCAGCTTAATACCCAGGTAGCATTCCAAAGATTAGAGGCAGTTGGGCTCTCAGGTCTCACAGATCCTGTTTGGGAAAGAAGATGTCCTCGTGAAGAAGCTCAAGATTATACACAGACGAGGAAGAAGAGGAAGGGAGAATCCAGCAAATCCAAAAGAATGGAAATGCCTGACAAATAGAAGTGGTGAAGCTCCTTTTCTTACTTTTACTTAAATAAGGAAGATGCATGTCTGAAACATGACATGCCTCCAATTGCTTCATGTTTTACTATTTCTTTTGTTTACATTAGTAGTTAGTTAAGAATAAAATATCTGCATAATAAATGTCATCACTCATAAGCTTGAACACTTTGTCTTGTCTCCCTTGCTGTTTGAATAAAAGAAAGATGTTTGATTTAGAAAAGTAATTGTTCAATGTTGCAAAAGTTAGAATGAAAGTTAGTGGTGGTGTGTGTTTGATTCAACTATTAGCTCATGGAATAAATGTTGCAGAATGACTTATTTCTTGAAGCTTAAGCTAGTTTGCTGCTATGATCCTTCAATTAATGAAAGCCCCTTGAAAATAAACCAAAACAGAAAGAAAAAGAAAGAAGAAAAACCAAAAGTTGGCAAAGGAACAAACAATAAGGCTAGACACCAATAGCTTGGACCCTAGGACATATGCCTGTGGTGTTTATGTACTAGGATATGCTTGGACAAGTAGGTTCTAAGGAGTATTTTAAAACTTGGCAACTTAGATCAACTGATTTGGGATTGCCAACTGAAAGTCCACAATAAAGAGCAACCTAGCTACAAAACATTTAGTGATCCAAAAAGATGCTGGGCATCAATGATCCTAGGAAGAAAAAGGTGAGCCATGTGTCTGTGGTGAAAAAAAAAATTTTGAGTGAAAATAAGCCAAAGGCCACTGCAACATTTGCCACCAAGCCTTTAATAAGTAATAAGCTCTGAAATGCAAAAGAAAGAAGAAAAAGCTTACAAGGGAAATAAGCAAAAAGACAAGGAATCATAGCAGCAACCTTGGTAAACCCTTAAGGAAACATTGTTTGTTTTGACAGCAAGTAATAAATGAGCTATTTTTGATCTGCATAAAACCCCATAAACCAAATTCAACTATTTGCCTAATAAGGACATGCGTACTTATCTATTTTATTCTATCTTCTCTTATGTTTAAGTGCTTGCTTGGGGACAAGCAAGTTTTAAGTTTGGTGTTGTGATGACAAGTCATCTTAGCCTAGTTTCACTAGCCTTTTTCTTTGTTTTTATTAGGTTTTATGCACTTTCTTGCATTCTAAGTAAGTAATTTGGAATAAAAATGTATGACTTCTTTGAATCAATCAACCACCATGTAATTGATGTTAAATCATGAGGTTTAAGCTAAATTTAATTGAATTTTAATGATTTATAAACCTTGTAAATTTGGTGATACTTTGATTGGTTGATTTGATTACTTGTAGGTGAAGAAAGAAGAAAATAAGAAAAGCGTGGCATAAGGAACGTTCCAAAGGAAGCAAAAAGCATGCCCCAAAGGAAGAAAAAGCGTGGCAACGTTAAGGGAGAAGGAAAGCTAAGTTTGGGAAATGAACTAAGCTTCACAAGGAATGAAAGGAGAAGGCAAGGTACATAGCTAAGTTCAAAGAGTTAACTGAGCACTAAAGAAAGCAAGGAAATGGCATGAAGCTCAGTTCACTAAGTGAACTTTATCGGGGACCTCTCAAAATTAATTCAAGATGAAATTCCAAGGGATGAAGCCACCAAGATTTGAACCAAGGACCAAGGGGAGGCAAGGAACGTTCCTCACAAAAGAAAATCATGAAGAATTAACCAAAATGCCTCCTCTAGCATTCGAACTTGGGAATCCTTTGAAACATAAGGGAGGAGCGCCACTCAGCTTGCAAGGAAAATGAACTAACATGCTTGGGCCAAGTTTCGAACTTGGGAACTCTTTGAGAAGCAAGGGAGGAGCGTCCAACCCTTCCAAGAAAAATAGCCTCCACTTGCTCCCTCTAGGATTCGAACTTGGGAATTCTTGGAGACATAAGGAAGGAGCACCCACTCTTCCAAAGGAAATTGCTCCAAACTTCCTCCACCAGGATTTGAACCTGGGACCTTGGAGTGCAAAGCTAAGCGCTACACCATGGAAAGCTCAGTTGGTTTTTCCAACTGAGCACTACCTCCCCAAGCTCCCCACACTTTGACACGACCAAGCAACAAATTGGCGCAACAAGGAGCAAGCATGAGCGCGCACTTGACACGGCCAAGATGCCATGGAGTGCACAACTTTGACACACCTAGAGCTCAGTTCAAAATTCCAACTGAGCTCTAGTGTCAAGCATTCAACCAAGGCTGGGACACGCACCATACTTGACACGGGCAGCACACTTGAGTGCTCAGTTAGTTTTTCCAACTGAGCTTGCCCCTGGGAGGTGAAATATTGGGCTAAAAATTGAATTAAAACTCCAACTTATTTCATTTCTTCACCAAATCAAAAGCTCATCCAAATTCCAAAATCCAAGAATAGAAAGTGTATAAATAGGATCTAGTTTGATGTAATTAGGACCTCTAGACTCTACTTTGAATTTTCCTTTTACTTTCATTCTCATTTTGAGCTTTTATTTTTGAGTTTAGATCTTAGAGAATTGGGAAGGAGAATTGATCTCTCTTCTTCCTTGTTCTTGCTTGAGCACTCTTTACTTTTCTTGCTTTGGATCTTGGGTGAAGAATTGAAGAACTTCTGTTTCAATCTCACCTTGAGATCCTGTTTTAATCTTCTGCATAATTGAATTTCAGTTTCTATTTACTGCTTCATTCTTCTACTCTTATGCAATTTACTTCTGCAATTTAATTTCCTTTATTTCTTTTGCAATTTTTCTTGTTGGATCAAGGAAGGATTTGAGATCTAGACTTGTTATCTAGTCTCTTCCACTCCTGAGATCTTCAACCACTTTTAAATTGTTGCAAATTAAGCATTGCTCACTTTCTGTTTTTAAATTTTGTCAAGCATTTCTACTTTTTTGTTTAGATCTATTTCAATTCAATTACTCCTCTACTCATCTGTTTATTGCAATTTATCTTTTCTTGTTTAAATTCTGTGATGAGCGGATAATTTATACGCTTTTTTGGCATTGTTTTTAGTATGTTTTTAGTAGGATCTAGTTACTTTTAGGGATGTTTTCATTAGTTTTTATGATAAATTCACATTTCTGGACTTTACTATGAGTTTGTGTGTTTTTCTATGATTTCAGATATTTTCTGGCTGAAATTAAAGGACTTGAGCAAAAATCAGATTCAGAGGTTGAAGAAGGACTGCTGATGCTGTTGGATTCTGACCTCCCTGCTCTCAAAGTGGATTTTCTGGAGCTACAGAACTCGAAATGGCTCGCTTTTAATTGCGTTGGAAAGTAGACATCCAGGGCTTTCCAGAAATGTATAATAGTCCATACTTTGCCCAAGTTTAGACGACGCAAACTGGCGTTCAACGCCAGCTCTCTGCCCAATTCTGGCGTCCAGCGCCAGAAACAAGTTGCAAAGTGGAGTTCAACGCCCAAAATGGCACAAAAGGTGGCGTTCAACTCCAAGAAGGACCTCTACACGTGCAACACTCAAGCTCAGCCCAAGAACACACCAAGTGGGCCCCGGAAGTGGATTTATGCATCAATTACTTACTTCTGTAAAACCTAGTAGCTAGTTTATTATAAATAGGACCTTTTACTATTGTATTAGATATCATTTGATCATCCTGGATTGTATTTTGATCCTGTGATCTTGTTTTGGGGGCTGGCCATTCGGCCATGCCTGGACCTTCACTTATGTATTTTCAACGGTAGAGCTTCTACATTCCATAGATTAAGGTGTGGAGCTCTGCTGTTCCTCAAAGATTAATGCAAAGTACTACTGTTTTCTATTCAATTCAACTTATTCCACTTCTAAGATATTCATTCGCACTTCAACCTGAATGTGATGAAAGTGACAATCATCATCATTCCCTATGAACGCGTGCCTGACAACCACTCCCGTTCTACCTTCGATTGAACGAGTTCTCTTAGATTACTAATACAGGGGACCGAGTCCGAGATATTGGGATCTTCGTGGTATAAGCTAGATTGATGGCGGCATTCATGAGAATCCAGAAAGTCTAAACCTTGTCCGTGGTATTCCGAGTAGGATTCTGGGATTGAATGACTGTGATGAGCTTCAAACTCGCGAGTGCTGGGCGTAGTGACAGACGCAAAAGGATAGTAAATCCTATTCCAGTATGATCGAGAACCTCCAGATGATTAGCCATGCAGTGACAGCGCATCGGACTATTTTCACAGGGAGGAATAGGATGCAACCAACGACAAAGGTGATGCCTCCAGACGATTAGCCGTGCTGTGACAGAGCATTTGGATCATTTTCCCGAGAGAGATCAAAAGTAGCCATTGGCACCGGTGACATCCTTACATAAAGCTAGCCATAGAAAGGAGTAAGATTGATTGGATGAAGATAGCAGGAAAGCAGAGGTTCAGAGGAACGAAAGCATCTCTACACGCTTATCTGAAATTCTAACCAATGAATTACATAAGTATTTCTATCCTTATTTTAGTATTATTTTCGAAAACCCCATTACTATTTTATATCTTCCTGACTGAGATTTACAAGGTGACTATAGCTTGCTTCATACCAACAATCTCCGTGGGATTCGACCCTTACTCACGTAAGGTATTACTTGGATGACCCAGTGCACTTGCTGGTTAGTTGTGCGAAGTTATGAACCATGGTATTGGCATCATGTTTTTGGGGCCACTGCCAGGAAAAGAAAGAGCAATGAATTTTAAATAATCAAAGTGTAATCACAATTTTGTCCACCAAGTTTTTGGCGCCGTTACCGGGGATTGTTCGAGTTTGGACAACTGACGGTTCATCTTGTTGCTCAGATTAGGTAATTTTCTTTTTGTTTTATTTTCAAAAAAATTTTCAAAAATCTTTCAAAAATTTTCCTTTTGTTTTCGAAAAAAAAAATTTTTAAATAAAAATGTTTTCAAAAATATATTTTTCTTCAGAATTTTTAAGAATGAATTCTAGTGTTTCATGAAGCATGTTGAAGCCTGGCTGGCTGTAAAGCCATGTCTCAATTCTTTTGGACTCAGATTTCACTTATACTCAAGAGAAGAGCTTCTTTATCTTTCTTAGCCAATTGGCTGTTGAATGTAGGAAATGTCAGGCGTGTCATGTCTGAGTTACATGCTAGAACTTGGCTGGCTATTAAGCCATGCCTGACCCTTTGATTGGAGCTTTAGTTTAAAGAGCATAAGATTCCTGGAATTCATATTAAAATTTTTGGAATCCTTATTTTTATTTTTCAAATAATTTTCGAAAAAATACAAAAAAAAATTAGAAAATCATAAAAAAATCAAAAATATTTTTGTTTCTTGTTTGAGTCTTGAGTCATGTTATAAGTTTGGTGTCAATTGCATGTTCATCTTGCATTTTTCGAAAAAATTCATGCATTCATAGTGTTCTTCATGATCTTCAAGTTGTTCTTGGTAAGTCTTCTTGTTTGATCTTTGCATTTGCATGTTTTGTGTCTTTTCTTGTTTTTCATATGCATTCTTGAATTCTTAGTGCCTAAGCATCAAAGATTTCTAAGTTTGGTGTCTTGCATGTTTTCTTTGCATTAAAAATTTTCTCAAAAATGTGTTCTTGATGTTCATCATGATCTTCATAGTGTTCTTGGTGTTCATCTTGACATTCATAGCATTCTTGCATGCATTCATTGTTTTGATCCATAACTTTCATACATTGCATCATTTTTCTTGTTTTTCTCTCTCATCATAAAAATTCAAAAATAAAAAAAATATCTTTACCTTTTTCTCTCTTAAAATTTCGAAAATAAGATTTGACTTTTTAAAAAATTTTTAAAATCCAGTTGTTTTTATGAGTCAAATCAAATTTTCAATTTAAAAACCTTATCTCTTTCAAAATCTTTTTCAAAAATCAAATCTTTTTCAAAAACTAATTTCAATCATATCTTTTCAAAAATATCTTCTTATCTTATCATTTTCAAAAATTTGATTTCAAAATATCTTTTCTAACTTCCTAACTTCTTATCTTTTCAAAAATTTGTTTCAACTAACCAACTAACTTTTTGTTTGTTTCTTATCTTTTTCAAAACTACCTAACTAACTCTCTCTCTCTAATTTTCGAAAATATCTTCCCCCTTTTTCAAAATTTCTTTTTAATTAACTAACTATTTTAATTTTTAATTTTAATTTTTAATTTTAATTTTCGAAAAATTACTAACCTTTTTCAAAAAAAAAACTATTTTCAAAAATCACTAACTCTTTTTCAAAAATTATTTTCGAAAATTCTCCCTCTCCCATCTTACTCTATTCATTTATTTATCTACTAACAATAAGGAACCTCTTTACTGTGACATAGAGGATTCCTCTTCTTTTCTTGTTCTCTTCTCTTTCTTATGAGCAGGAACAAGGAAAAAGGTATTCTTGTTGAAGCTGATCCAGAACCTGAAAGGACTCTGAAGAGGAAACTAAGAGAAGCTAAATTACAACAATCTAGAGACAACCTTATTGAAAATTTCGAACAAGTAAAGGAGATGGCAGCCGAACCCAACAACAACAATGCAAGGAGAATGCTTGGTGACTTTACTGCACCTAATTCCAATTTACATAGAAGAAGCATCTCCATTCCTACCATTGGAGCAAACAATTTTGAGCTGAAACCTCAGCTAGTTTCTCTGATGCAGCAGAACTGCAAATTTCATGGACTTCCATCTGAAGATCCTTTTCAGTTCTTAACTGAATTCTTGCAGATTTGTGATACTGTTAAGACTAATGGAGTAAATCCTGAAGTCTACAGGCTCATGCTTTTCCCTTTTGCTGTAAGAGACAGAGCTAGAGTTTGGTTGGACTCTCAACCCAAAGATAACCTGAACTCTTGGGATAAGCTGGTCACGGCTTTCTTGGCCAAGTTCTTTCCTCCTCAAAAGCTGAGCAAGCTTAGAGTGGATGTTCAAACCTTCAGACAGAAAGAAGGTGAATCCCTCTATGAAGCTTGGGAAAGATACAAGCAGCTGACCAAAAAGTGTCCTTTTGACATGCTTTCAGATTGGACCATCCTGGATATATTCTATGATGGTCTCTCTGAATTAGCTAAGATGTCATTGGATACTTCTGCAGGTGGATCCATTCACCTAAAGAAAACGCCTGCAGAAGCTCAAGAACTCATTGACATGGTTGCTAATACCCAGTTCATGTACACTTCTGAGAGGAATCCTGTGAGTAATGGGACGCCTATGAAGAAGGGAGTTCTTGAAATTGATACTCTGAATGCCATATTGGCTCAGAATAAAATATTGACTCAGCAAGTCAATATGATTTCCCAAAGTCTGAATGGAATGCAAGCTACATCCAACAGTACTCAAGAGGCATCTTCTGAAGAAGAAGCTTATGATCCTGAGAACCCTGCAATAGCAGAGGTGAATTACTTAGGTGAACCTTATGGAAACACCTATAACTCATCATGGAGAAATCATCCAAATTTCTCATGGAAGGATCAAAAGCCTCAACAAGTCAATAATGGTGGAAGAAACAGGTTTAGCAATAGCAAGCCTTTTCCATCATCCACTCAGCAACAGACAGAGAATTCTGAGCAGAATCCATCTAGCTTAGCAAACTTAGTCTCTGATCTATCTAAGGCCACTGTGAGTTTCATGAATGAAACAAGGTCTTCCATTAGAAATTTAGAAGCACAAGTGGGCCAGCTGAGTAAAAGGATCACAGAAATCCCTCCTAGTACTCTCCCAAGCAATACAGAAGAGAATCCAAAAGGAGAGTGCAAGGCCATTGACATAACCAAAATGGCCGACCCAAAGAGGGAGAGGAGGACATGAATCCCAAGGGGGAAGACCTCTTGGGACGTCCAGTGATCAATAAGGAGTTTTCCTCTGAGGAACCAAAGGACTCTGAGGCTCATCTAGAGACCATAGAGATTCCATTGAACCTCCTTATGCCATTCATGAGCTCTGATGAGTATTCCTCTTCTGAAGAGAATGAGGATGTCACTGAAGAGCAAGCTGCCAAGTTCCTTGGTGCAATAATAAAGCTAAATGCCAAATTATTTGGTATTGACACTTGAGAAGATGAACCTCCCTTGTTCACCAATGAACTAAGTGATCTGGATCAACTGACATTGCCTCAGAAGAGACAGGATCCTGGAAAGTTCATAATACCTTGTACCATAGGCACCATGATCTTTAAGGCTCTGTGTGACCTTGGTTCAGGAATAAACCTCATGCCCCTCTCTGTAATAGAGAAACTGGGAATCTATGGGGTGCAAGCTGCTAAAATCTCATTAGAGATGGCAGACAATTCAAGAAAACAAGCTTATGGACAAGTAGAGGACGTGTTAGTAAAGGTTGAAGGCCTTTACATCCCTGCTGATTTTATAGTCCTGGATACTGGAAAGGAAGAGGATGAATCCATCATCCTAGGAAGACCTTTCCTAGCCACAGCAAGAGCTGTGATTGATGTGGATAGAGGAGAATTGATCCTTCAATTAAATAAGGACAAACTTGTGTTTACAACTCAAGGATCTCTCTCTGCATCCATGGAGAGGAAGCAGAAAAAGCTTCTCTCAAAGCAGAGTCAACCAAAGCCGCCACAGTCAAACTCTAAGTTTGGTGTTGGGAGGCCACAACCAAACTCTAAGTTTGGTGTTGAACTCCCATATCCAAACTCTAAGTTTGGTATTGGAGAGTCTCAACAAAGCTCTGCACATCTGTGAGGCTCCATGAGAGCCCACTGTCAAGCTATTGACATTAAAGAAGCGCTTGTTGGGAGGCAACCCAATTTTTATTTAATTTCTATTTTTATTGTTTTTCATGTTTTATTAGGTTCATGATCATGTGGAGTCACAAAATAAATATAAAATTTAGAAACAGAATAAAAAACAGCGGAAGAAAAATCACACCCTGGAGGAAGCACCTGTCTGGCGTTCAACGCCAGAACAGAGCATGGTTCTGGCGCTGAACGCCCAAAATGGGCAGTATCTGGGCGCTGAACACCCAAAATGGGCAGCATCTGGGCGCTGAACGCCAGAATTGCACCCTGGAGAAGAGCTGGCGCTGAACGCCCAGAACAAGCATGGTTCTGGCGTTCAACGCCAGAAATGGGCAACAAATGGGCGTTAAACGCCCAAAATGGGCACCAACCTGGCGCTGAACGCCCAGAGTTATGTGCAAGGGCATTTTACATGCCTAATTTGGTGAAAGGTTGTAATTCCTTGAACACCTCAGGATCTATGGACCCCACAGGATCATCTCAGGATCTGTGGACCCCACAGGATTATCTCAGGATCTGTGAATCTCACAGGATCCCCACCCACCTCACCCTCTCTCTCTCCATTCATGGTCATCCCTTCTGTTTCCCATTCACCACTCACATCCATACACACATCCCTCTATCTCCTCCATATCTTCTTCTTCTTCATCTATTCTTTCTTCTCTTGCTCGAGGGCGAGCAATTTTCTAAGTTTGGTGTGGTAAAAGCATAAGCTTTTTGTTTTTCCATTACCATTAATGGCACCTAAGGCCAGAGAAACCTCAAGAAAGAGGAAAGGGAAGACAAATGCTTCCACCTCTGAGCCATGGGAGATGGAAAGATTCATCTCACAAGCCCATCACTAAGAAAAGGATGGAGCAAACAAGAGAGCACATTCATGAATCTCAACAGGCACATGAAGAAGCTCATCATCAAGAAATCCCTGAGATACATCAAGGGATGCACTTGCCTCCACAGAATTTTTGGGAGCAAATCAACACCTCCCTAGGAGAATTAAGTTCCAACATGGGACAATTAAGGGTGGAACATCAAGAACACTCCATCATCCTTCATGAAATTAAAGAAGATCAAAAAGCAATGAGGGAGGAGCAACAAAGACAAGGAAGAGACATAGAAGAGCTCAAGGACATCATTGGTTCCTCAAGAAAGAAATGCACCCATCACTAAGGTGGACTCATTCCTTGTTCTTACTTTCTCTGTTTTTCGTTCTCTATGTTAAGTGCTTATCCATGTTTGTGTCTTCATTACATGATCATTAGTAGTTAGTAACTATGTCTTAAAGTTATGAATGTCCTATGAATCCATCACCTCTCTTAAATGAAAAATGTTTTAATTCAAAAGAATAAGAAGTACATGAGTTTCGAATTTATCCTTGAACTTAGTTTAATTATATTGATGTGGTGACAATGCTTCTTGTTTTCTGAATGAATGCTTGAACAGTGCATATGTCTTTTGAAGTTGTTGTTTAAGAATGTTAAATATGTTGGCTCTTGAAAGAATGATGACAAGGAGACATGTTATTTGATAATCTGAAAAATCATAAAAATGATTCTTGAAGCAAGAAAAAGCAGCAAAGAACAAAGCTTGCAGAAAAAAAAAATATAGGCGAAAAAAAAATAGAAAGAAAAAGAAAAAGCAAGCAGAAAAAGCCAAAAGCTCTTAAAACCAAGAGGCAAGAGCAAAAAGCCAATAACCCTTAAAACCAAAAGGCAAGGGCAAATAAAAAGGATCCCAAGGCTTTGAGCATCAGTGGATAGGAGGGTCTAAAGGAATAAAATCCTGGCCTAAGCGGCTAAACCAAGCTGTCCCTAACCATGTGCTTGTGGCGTGAAGGTGTCAAGTGAAAACTTGAGACTGAGCGGTTAAAGTCAAGGTCCAAAGCAAAAAAAGAGTGTGCTTAAGAACCCTGGACACCTCTAATTGGGGACTTTAGCAAAGCTGAGTCACAATCTGAAAAGGTTCACCCAATTATGTGTCTGTGGCATTTATGTATCCGGTGGTAATACTGGAAAACAAAGTGCTTAGGGCCACGGCCAAGACTCATGAAATAGCTGTGTTCAAGAATCATCATACTGAACTAGGAGAATCAATAACACTATCTGAACTCTGAGTTCCTATAGATGCCAATCATTCTGAACCTCAATGGATAAAGTGAGATGCCAAAACTATTCAAGAGGCAAAAAGCTATAAGTCCCGCTCATTTGATTGGAGCTATGTTTCATTGATAGTTTGGAATTTATAGTATATTCTCTTCTTTTTATACTACTTGATTTTCAGTTGCTTGGGGACAAGCAACAATTTAAGTTTAGTGTTGTGATGAGCGGATAATTTATACGCTTTTTGGCATTGTTTTTAGTATGTTTTTAGTAGGATCTAGTTACTTTTAGGGATGTTTTCATTAGTTTTTACGATAAATTCACATTTCTGGACTTTACTATGAGTTTGTGTGTTTTTCTGTGATTTCAGGTATTTTCTGGCTGAAATTGAGGGACTTGAGCAAAAATCAGATTCAGAGGTTGAAGAAGGACTGCTGATGCTGTTGGATTCTGACCTCCCTGCACTCAAAGTGGATTTTCTGGAGCTACAGAGCTCGAAAAGGCGCGCTTCCAATTTCGTTGGAAAGTAGACATCCAGGGCTTTCCAGCAATGTATAATAGTCCATACTTTGCCCACGTTTAGACGACACAAACTGGCGTTCAACGCCAGCTCTCTGTCCAATTCTGGCGTCCAGCGCCAGAAACAAGTTGCAAAGTGGAGTTCAACGCCCAAAATGGCACAAAAGGTGGCGTTCAACTCCAAGAAGGACCTCTACATGGGCAACACTCAAGCTCAGCCCAAGCACACACCAAGTGGGCCCCGGAAGTGGATTTATGCATCAATTACTTACTTCTGTAAACCCTAGTAGCTAGTTTATTATAAATAGGACCTTTTACTATTGTATTAGATATCTTTTGATCATCCTGGATTGTATTTTGATCCTGTGATCTCGTTTTGGGGGCTGGCCATTCGGCCATGCCTGGACCTTCACTTATGTATTTTCAACGGTAGAGCTTCTACACTCCATAGATTAAGGTGTGGAGCTCTGCTGTTCCTCAAAGATTAATGCAAAGTACTACTGTTTTCTATTCAATTCAACTTATTCCACTTCTAAGATATTCATTCGCACTTCAACCTGAATGTGATGAATGTGACAATCATCATCATTCCCTATGAACGCGTACCTGACAACCACTCCCGTTCTACCTTCGATTGAACGAGTATCTCTTAGATTACTAATACAGGGGACCGAGTCCGAGATATTGGGATCTTCGTGGTATAAGCTAGATTGATGGCGGCATTCATGAGAATTCGGAAAGTCTAAACCTTGTTCATGGTATTTCGAGTAGGATTCTGGGATTGAATGACTGTGACGAGCTTCAAACTCGTGAGTGCTGGGCGTAGTGACAGACGCAAAAGGATAGTAAATCCTATTCCAGTATGATCGAGAACCTCCAGATGATTAGCCATGCAGTGACAGCGCATCGGACCATTTTCACAGGGAGGAATAGGATGCAACCAACGACAAAGGTGATGCCTCCAGACGATTAGCCGTGCTGTGACAGAGCATTTGGATCATTTTCCCGAGAGAGATTGAAAGTAGCCATTGGCACCGGTGACATCCTTACATAAAGCTAGCCATAGAAAGGAGTAAGATTGATTGGATGAAGATAGCAGGAAAGCAGAGGTTCAGAGGAACGAAAGCATCTCTACACGCTTATCTGAAATTCTAACCAATGAATTACATAAGTATTTCTATCCTTATTTTAGTATTATTTTCGAAAACCCCATTACTATTTTATATCTTCCTGACTGAGATTTACAAGGTGACTATAGCTTGCTTCATACCAACAATCTCCGTGGGATTCGACCCTTACTCACGTAAGGTATTACTTGGACGACCTAGTGCACTTGCTGTTTAGTTGTGCGAAGTTGTGAACCATGGTATTGGCATCATGTTTTTGGCGCCACTGCCAGGAAAAGAAAGAGCAATGAATTTTACATAATCAAAGTGTAATCACAATTTCGTCCACCATTCTGCAATCCCAATTCCCAATTCCTTTTATGATTCAAGCAATTTACATTTCTTGCACTTTAAGCTTCAGTTATTTACATTTCTTACAATCTAAGTTTCTGCAATTTACTCTACTTGTTCTTTAAGATTCAGCACTTTTACTTTCCTGTTCTTTCATTTACTGCAATTTCCCCCTCTCCCTTTACATTTCAAGCAATTTAGTTTCTATCAAATACAAACAACTCAACCAATACTTGATTCGCTTGACTAAATCAACCACTAAACTAAAATTGCTCAATCCCTCAATCCCTGTGGGATCGAACTCACTCATGTGAGTTATTATTACTTGATGCGACCCGGTACACTTGCCGGTGAGTTTTGTGTTGGATCGTTTTCCACACATCACCTCTCTCCCTCTCTTCCATTTTTCTTCTTCTTCTCCTTTTTTCTTTCTTTTTTTGCTCGGGGACGAGCAAACATTTTAAGTTTGGTCCGGTAAAAGCATTGCTTTTTGTTTTTCCATAACTATTAATGGCACCTAAGGCCAGAGAAACCTCAAGAAAGAGGAAAGGGAAGGCAATTGCTTCCACCTCTGAGTCATGGGAGATGGAGAGATTCATCTCAAAAGTCCATCAAGACCACTTCTATGAAGTTATGGCCAAGAAGAAAGTGATCCCTGAGGTTCCTTTTAAGCTCAAAAAGAATGAGTATCCGGAGATCCGACATGAGATCCGAAGAAGAGGTTGGGAAGTTCTCACCAACCCTATTCAACAAATCGGGATCTTAATGGTTCAAGGGTTCTATGAAAACGCATGGATCACTAGGAACCATGATCAAAGTGTGAACCTGAATCCAAAGAATTGGCTTACCATGGTTTGGCGGAAATACTTAGATTTCAGTCCGGAAAATGTAAGGTTGGCGTTCAACTTACCAATGATGCAAGAAAACGCACGCCCCTATACTAGAAGGGTCAACTTTGATCAAAGGTTGGACCAAGTCCTCATGGACATATGTGTAGAAGGAGCTCAATAGAAAGTTGACTCAAGAGGCAAGCCAGTTCAATTAAGAAGACCGGACCTTAACCCTGTAGCTAGATGATGGTTGGAGTTTTGTTCAACGCTCAATTATTCTTACTTGCAACCGGTCTGAAGTTACTATAGACCGGCCCATCATGATCCATAGTATCATGAATGGGGAGGAAGTGGAAGTTCATGAAATTATACCTCAAAAACTCTACAAGGTGATGTACTTTCCTCAGGGGATGTACTTTCCTCCACAAAATTATTGGAAGCAAATCAACACCTCCCTAGGAGAATTAAGCTCCAACATGGGACAACTAAGGATGGAGCACCAAGAGCACTCCATCATTCTCCATGAGATTAGAGAAGATCAAAGAGCTATGAGGGAGGAGCAACAAAGGCAAGGAAGAGACATAAAGGAGCTCAAGAGCACCATTGGTTCTTCAAGAAAAGGAAGACGCCACCCTCACTAAGGTGGACTTGTTCCTTAATCTCCTTGTTCTTATTTTTCTGTGTTTCGTTTACTATGCTTTATGTTTTATTTATGTTTGTGTCTTCACTATATGATCATTGGTGTTTAAGTGTCTATGTCTTAAAGCTATGAATGTCCTATGAATCCATCACCTATCTTAAATGAAAAGTGTTTTTAATCACAAAAGAACAAGAAGTACATGAATTTCGAATTCATCCTTGAAATTAGTTTAATTATTTTGATGTGGTGACAATACTTTTTGTTTTCTAAATGAATGCTTGAACAGTGCATATGTCTTTTGATATTGTTGTTTATGAATGTTAAATATATTGGCTCTTGAAAGAATGATAAAAAGGAGAAATGTTATTTGATAATCTGAAAAGTCATAAAAATGATTCTTGAAGCAAGAAAAAGCAGTGAAGAACAAAGCTTGCAGAAAAAAATAAATGCGAAAAAAAAAATAATAAAAGAAAGAAAAAGAAAAAGCAAGCAGAAAAAGCCAAGAGCTCTTTAAACCAAAAGGCAAGAGCAAAAAGCCAATAGCCCTTAAAACCAAAAGACAAGGGTAAAAAGGATCCAAGGCTTTGAGCATCAGTGGATAGGAGGGCCTAAAAGAATAACATCCTGGCCTAAGCAGCTAAACCAAGTTGTCCCTAACCATGTGCTTGTGGCGTGAAGGTGTCAAGTGAAAACTTGAGACTGAGCGGTTGATAAACCCATATTTCATGAGTTCTTTTGTGCTTAATTAGAGTGATTTATTCAACTCTTCACCTACTTATTCACATTAATTACATGGTTTTACCTTCCCTTCCTTATTATGTCATATTGTGAAAAACATGTTTCCTAAGCTTTAAAAATTAATTATTTTAATTACCTTTATTTCCATTCGATGCCGTGATTAGTGTGTTGAGTAGTTTCAGATTTTCTAAGGCATAATGACTTAAAGGATGGAAAAGGAAACATACAAAAATGGAAGGAGAAAGCAAACGGAGCTTTGAAGGAAACTGGTATTCACGCGATCGCATGGATGACGCAATCGCGTGCCAAGCACGAATTAGCAGCGACGCGGCCGCATGACTGACGCGACTGCGCGCCTTAAGCAAAATGCACATGACGCGGTCGCATGACTGACGCGACCGCGTGGAAAGGAAAAGCTCCAGATGACGCGACCGCGTGACCCACGCGGACGCGTGACAGAGGCCACGTACCAGAAATTACAGAATACGCCCCCAGCGAATTCTGAAGCCCTTTTTGGCCCAGATCCAAGTACAGACAGCATAGACCAGAAGTTATAAAATGTGGGAATACATCCATTCAAAGGGAGCTCGCATATTTTACCTTTCAATGATTTAGATTTAGTTGAGAGGGAGATCTTCTCTCTCTCTTTTAGGATTTAGGATTTCTTCTTGTTTTAAGAGTAACTCTGGATCCCAGGTTTAATGTTCTTTTATTTTAGTTTTACTTTTATTTATTTATTCCAACATTTGAATTGATTATTATAATTTGATCTAAGAATTCTTCCATGTTACAGACAGTTATTTGAATTAATGATATTTGAGGTATTTTCAGTTTATGATTGTTCTCTTGATTTAAGTTGCCATTGCTTCCTATCTAAGGATATTTTTATTATTCTATCAATTTTACTTTTTTTCCCTTTTGGTTCTAGTTAAGAATTCAGTAACTCAACAGTTATTAAACTCAACATAATTGATAATCATTATCTTGCTAATTGAGCTGAACTTAAGCAATCCCAACCTTTTCTTAGGAAATAAATAGGATTCAAAGGTCAATTTAATTAGTCCCCTGACTTTCCTTTGCCCTAGTAAAGGTTGACCAAGTGGAGTTTAGATTCAACTTTCATCATAGTTGAGAGAGATAACTACGTTGGACCTCCGACTTCTCTTACCTTGTCAAAAGTTTGCTTTACAGTATTTATTTATTTATAGCCAATAATAAGAACACACTTTCTCGCAGTTCGTTGAGAAGAGGACCCGAGGTTTGAATACTCGGTTAACAATTTTTAAAGGAGTTTGTTACTTGTGACACCCAAAACGTTTGTACGAAGGGATTTTTTGTCGGTTTAGAGACTATATCTACAATGCGACTATTTCTATGAATCTCTTTATTGGTAAAAATCCTAACGTCAGCAGTTAAAGTCGAGGTCCAAAGCAAAAAGAAGAGTGTGTTTAAGAACCCTGGACACCTCTAATTGGGGACTCTAACAAAGCTGAGTCACAATCTGAAAAGGTTCACCCAGTTATGTGTCTGTGGCATTTATGTATCCGGTGGTAATACTGGAAAACAAAGTGCTTAGGGCCACGGCCAAGACTCATAAAGTAGCTGTGTTCAAGAATCAACATACTGAACTAGGAGAATCAATAACACTATCTGAATTCTAAGTTCCTATAGATGCCAATCATTCTGAACTTCAATGGATAAAGTGAGATGCCAAAACTATTCAGAGGCAAAAAGCTACTAGTCCCGCTCATCTAATTGGAGCTAAGTTTCATTGATATTTTGGAATTTATAGTATATTCTCTTCTTTTTATCCTATTTGATTTTCAGTTGCTTGGGGACAATCAACAATTTAAGTTTGGTGTTGTGATGAGTGGATAATTTATACGCTTTTTGGCATTGTTTTTACATAGTTTTAAGTATGATTTAGTTAGTTTTTAATATATTTTTATTAGTTTTTAAATAAAAATCACATTTCTGGACTTTACTATGAGTTTGTGTGTTTTTCTGTGATTTCAGATACTTTCTGGCTGAAATTGAGGGACTTGAGCAAAAAATCAGATTCAGAGGCTGAAGAAGAACTGCAGATGCTATTGGATTCTGACCTCCCTGCACTCAAAGTGGATTTTCTGGAGCTACTGGAGTCCAAATGGCGCGCTCTCAATTGCGTTGGAAAGTAGACATCCAGGGCTTTTCAGAAATATATAATAGTCCATACTTTGTTTGAGTTTAGATAATAAAAGCTGGCGTTCAACGCCAGCTTTCTGCCCTATTCTGGAGTTAAACGCCAGAAACAGGTTGCAAAGCAGAGTTAAACGCCAGAAATAGGTTACAAATTGGCGTTTAACTCCAAGGAAGACCTCTACATGGGAAAGCTTCAATGCTCAGCCCAAGCACACACCAAGTGGGCCCGGAAGTGGATTTCTACATCATTTACTTATCTCTGTAAACCCTAGTAACTAGTTCAGTATAAATAGAACTTTTTACTATTGTTTTTATCATCTTTGGACGTTTAGTCCCTAGACCTTTGGGGCTGGCCATTTGGCCATGCCTAGACCTTGTTCTTATGTATTTTCAATGGTAGAGTTTCTACACACCATAGATTAAGGTGTGGAGCTCTGCTGTTCCTCATGAATTAACGGAAAGTACTATTATTTTTCTATTCAATTTAAGCCTATTTCTTCTCTAAGATATTCATTCGCACACAAGAACATGATGAATGTCATGATTATGTGACGCTCATCATCATTCTCACTTATGAACGCGTGCCTGACAAACACTTCCGTTCTACATGCAAACAAGCTTGAATGCATATCTCTTAGCCTCTTGATCTATGATCAGAGTCTTCGTGGTATAGGCTAGAATTATTGGCGGCCATTCTTGAGATCCGGAAAGTCTAAACCTTGTCTGTGGTATTCCGAGTAGGATTTGGGAAGGGATGGCTATGACGAGCTTCAAACTCGCGAGTGCTGGGCGTAGTGACAGATGCAAAAGGATTACTGAATCCTATTCCAGTATGATCGAGAACCGACAAATGATTAGCCGTGCGGTGACAGCTCATTTTGGACCATTTTCACTGAGAGGACAGGATGTAGCCATTGACAATGGTGATGCCCTACATAAATCTTGCCATGGAAAGGAGTAGGAATGATTGGATGAAGACAGTAGGAAAGCAGAGGTTCAGAAGGAACAAAAGCATCTCCATACGCTTATCTGAAATTCTCACCAATGAATTACATAAGTATTTCTATCCTATTTTATATTTTAATTATATTTTAATTATATTTTAATTATCAAATCTCCATAACCAACTGAATCTGCCTGATTGATATTTACAAGGTGACCATAGCTTGCTTCAAGCCGACAATCTCCGTGGGATCGACCCTTACTCACGTAAGGTTTATTACTTGGACGACCCAGTGCACTTGCTGGTTAGTTGTGCGAAGTTGTGACAAAGAATTAAGATTATGAATGTGCGTATAAAGTTTTTGACGCCGTTACCAAGGAATGAACGATCACGATTTTGCATACCAATAACCATAGCTTGCTTCAAGCCGACAATCTCCGTGGGATCGACCCTTACTCACGTAAGGTATTACTTGGACGACCCAGTGCACTTGCTGGTTAGTTGTGCGGAATTGCAAAAGTGTGATTGTAATTTCGTGCACCAAGTTTTTGGCGCCGTTGCCGGGGATTGTTCGAGTTTGGACAACTGACTGTTTATTTTGTTGCTTAGATTAGGAAAAATTTTTCTTTTTGGTTTAGAGTCTTCTATTATTGTTTTTGATTAAAATTTTAAAATCCTTATTTTATTTTTATAAGTTATTTTTGAAAATTTTCAAAACCAATAACTTCGTAATTTAGTCTTCTGTTTGAGTTTAGTTTCATATTTTAAGTTTGGTGTAAATTGTATAAGTTTATTTTTCTTTCATTTTTTTTGAATTATTAGTGCTCAGAGTGTAAAAATTTTTAAGTTTGGTGTCCTTTGTGTTTCTGTTTTCTTAAAAATTTTTCAAAAGTTGCTCTCAGTGTTCATCTTGATATTCAAAGTTTTCCTGTTTGTTTTCTTTGTTTTAATCTAAAAATTCTAAGTTTGGTGTTGATAAACCACTATTTTATGGTTTATCTTGTGCTCAATTGAGTGGTTTTTATCAATTCTTCACCCACTTATTCATAGGAATCGCATGTTTTACGTTTTCCTTCCTGATTTTGTGTTGTGACTGAAAACATGCTTCTTTGACCTTATATTTACTTATTATTAATCCTCTTCTATTACTATTCGATGCCTTGATATGTGTGTTAAGTGTTTTCAGAGATTATAGGGCAGGAATGGCTTAGAGGATGGAAAGGAAGCATGCAAAAATGGATGGAATACAAGAAACTGAAGGAACTGCAAAGCTGTCCAGCCTGACCTCTTCGCACTCAAATGGTCATAAATTGAGCTACAAAAATCCAAATGAGATGGTTTTAGTTACGTTGGAAAGCTAACATCTGGGGCTTCGCAACGATATATAATTTGCCTTAGCTGCCTCGACGCCAGGCGATGCGAACGCGTGGATCACGCGGATGCGTGACCTGGCAAAAATGCAATCCACGCAAACGCGTGGACGACGCCTCCGCGTTACTTTGCTGCGACCTGAATGTAACAGAAATTGCTGGGGGTAATTTTTGGGCTATTTTGACCCAGTTTTAGGCCCAGAAAATACAGATTAGAGGCTATAAAGTGGGGGAATGCATCCATTCATTAACGTGTCTTCCATTATTCACTTTTCATAATTCTAGATGTAGTTTTTAGAGAGAGAGGTTCTCTCCTCTCTCTTAGGATTTAGGATTAGGATTCCTCTTAAAGGAATTAGGATTTCTTATTATTTCAACTAATTATTTCAACTTTTTCTCAGGTTCAATATTCCTTTTATATTTCTATTTACTCTAATGCTTTTATTCGTATCTGATTCATGTTACCAATTTGGCTTATGAATTCTTCGTATTTAGATGTGAACGTTTTATTTAATATAATTTGAGGTATTTCAGATTTGACTTTGCTTTGCTTTATTTATATGAATGCTTTTAATTTAATTTAGATTTTCCCCTTTTGGCTTTGGTTGATTAATTGGTGATGCACGGAAACTTGTCTCTCAACAAATCTCCCTTCGGCAAGTATACCGAATTGTCGTCAATTAATAACTCACAAAAGAGTGAGGTTGAATCCCACAGAGATTAACGGATTAAGCAATCAATGGTTAATTAATTATCCTAGTTAGACGAATCATATTAGAGTGATAAGTAATTAAGGAAATGTAAATGGCATAAAAGTAAAGAAAAGCAATAAAGTGCAGACAAGTAAAATGGCAAGAAAAGTAAATGATAGAACTAAAAATAAAATGAACATTGGGATTAAGAGATATTGCAATCCTCTGGATCAAGTTCATTCTCATCTCTTCCTCAATCAATGCATTCATTGATCTCCTTGGCAATCTTAAGTGATTGGATCCCAATTCCTTGGCAACCCAATCTCTCTAAGCTTGAACAATTTCCCAATTCCTTGATTTAATTGCTCATGAGAAGAGATGAAGTTTGGTCACTGATTATACCACACACATTCATAGATCAAAGTATTGGTAGGATTAAATGTCACAATATCCATCCAACCCCCAACCTAATCCAATGTGAGAGAGCATTTCTAGCATGATTTCCTCATTCCTCTTCCAAGGTTCAGAGGAAATCTGAGTATGAGCAATTTCTCTTCCGAGACAATTATCCAATTGGATGAAGATCGAAACCTCTCTAGTAAAATCAAGAGAAAAGAAAGAAGAAGAAGAATAAGAATAAGAACTACAATTGATCCATTGAATCACAATAGAGCTCTCTAACCTAATGCAAAGAGTTAGTTGATCATTGCTCTACCAAAATAGAAAAGAAAGAAAGTTCAGAAAAGTAAAGATGAAGATTAAAACTAAAATTGAAACTTCAAAATTCATAAATGAAAAGTACACAGAAAAGAAAGAGAAGGAAAAGTGTGTGAGGGGAGGGAGTCCGAAGACCCCTCTTCAATCCCCCCAATTCCAGAATGTCAGTTCCCCTTGAATGTAAAAACTAAGGCCTTTATATAGGCTCTCCTAAATTACAAAATAAAATTAAAAGCAAATTACAATGAAATGAAAAATTTTATTCTAGATGCTTCTTGTGGCCTTGATTGGTTGACACTTGTGGGCTTGCTTGCTTGAGCTTTGAAGTGGACTTGAGAGAGAGGTGAATCAAATTGAGGTCCAGGGTGACTTGGCATTATTGCTGCCGTTAGCCATACTAACGCTACAAGTGTGGCGTTAGTGCTAAAGTTAGTGTCGCTAACGTCACACTTGCTACCCAGTTGGTGTTTTGGGGCTTAAAAGATGCCTCTGGTTTGTGCTCCAATTTCATGCCCACTATAGAGTATTATATTTCATTGAAAAGCTCTGAACGTCAGCTTTCTAACGCAACTAGAATCACCTCAATTGGACCTCTGTAACTCAAGTTATGCTCCTTTGAAGTGGACAAGGTCGCTGGCATAGTCGCTAGCGTTACTGGAAAACGTGAGTCACAATAACGTTAGCGACCAGGGGATGAATATTGCCAGGTTCTGAAGTTCAAACTTACTGTCCACTCCATAATATTATATATTGTTGGAAAGCTCTGGATGTCTACTTTCCAACGCCTTTGGAAGCGCATCATTTGGAGCTCTACAGCTCGAGTTACATTTCTTGAAAGGTGAAGAGGTCAGCTGGCCTTACTACAGGTTGATACCATGTTCATCTTCTCACTTTCGAGGCAGGTTTTCTCCCTCAAATTTAGTGTCCACCATGTAGTGCCATATATGCTTGGAAAAATCTGGAATTCCACTTTCCAATGCCACTAGAATCACCTCATTTGGAGCATTGTGGCTCAAGTTATTCTTGTTTGAAGAAGGCATGGTCAGGCTGCCGGGTGAGATTTTTGCCTACGTTAATGTCCACGTTAGTGTAACTAACGTGGCCATTAACGTGGGTCCTTCTTTGCTTCGCAAACGTTAGTGGCGTTCACCTTTTCCACTAACATTGGCGTTTCCCTTTCCTTCCACGTTAGTTCCCACGTTAATGTAACTAACGTGGAAGCTAACGTGGGTGTTCTAGCCTTCGCAAACGTTAGTGGCATTCACTTTTTCCACTAACGTTGGCATTTCCTTTTCCTTCCACGTTAGTTCCCACGTTAATGTAACTAACGTGGGTCTTCTTGCCCGTCGCTAACGTTAGTGGTGTTTACTTTTACCACTAACGTTCCATGCTCTCCTTCTTCAAAGTTAATGCCACTAACTTTCTCACTAACGTTGGGGCTTCTCTTTTCTTCCACGTTAATGGCCACGTTAGTGGCACTAACGTAGCCACTAACGTGGCTCTTCTCTGCTTCTTGTTACCTGAAATCAATCAAACAAAGTGCATCAAAGTCTTGCTCTTAATCATGGGATCATGCATCATCCATTTTATCATTCAATTCATGCATAATTCTCATGAAATCATTCAAAATTCACAATGTTTGCTTGAATCATGGTGTGAATGCATTTTCAACCAAATACTTGCTTATTTCCTAAGAAAATGCATGAAACCAACCTAAAGCATACAAAAAATGGCTAGTAAAACTAGCCATGATGCCCTGGCATCAATTGGTAACTCTTGAGTTATCAAACTCATCATGATTGATAATTGTTATTTTAGCTAATTGAATTGAATTCCACTAACTCTAGTCCTTTCTTAGGAGTTGGCTAGGACTTGAGGATCTAACTAATTAGTTCACTTGACTTTCCTTTGCTTTAATAAAGGTTAACTAAGTGGGATTAAAACTCAATTCTCATCACCATTGATAAGGATAACTAGGATAGGACTTCCAATTTTCATACCTTGCCAAGAGTTTATTTAGATATTAATTTATTAATTCCTGCAATTTATTTTTCTTGTTCAAACCTTTCAAAACCCAAAATTCTACCTTTTCCATAGCTAATAATAAGTCATACCTCCCTGCAATTCCTTGAGAAGACGACCCGAAGTTTAAATACTCGGTTATCAATTTTATTGGGTTTGCTTAAGTGACAAACAAAACGTTTGTACGAAAAGGATTTTCTGTTGGTTTAGAAGCTATACTTACAACGCGATTATACATTTGTGAATTTCTTTACCGATAGGAAATCCGGATCGTCAAAATGGTGCCGTTGCCGGGGAATTGCAAACGTGTGCCTTATCATTGGTTATTGTGAATATTTGCTTTTTGCTTATTTATTTGTTTTTATTTTTATTTTTATTTTTTCTTTTTTGTAAATTAAGAGGTTATTGATTTTTATTTAGTTATAAAAAAAATTTCAGATTTTTATTTTAAAATTTTTTTATCTTATCTTATCTTAGTTTTAAATTTCAAAATTCAAATCTTTTTTCAAAAATCATATCTTTTTCAAAATCTTATCTTATCTTATTTCAAATTCAAATTTCAAATTTCAATTAAATTCCAAAATTCAAAATTCAAATTTTAAAATTTAAATTTAAAATTTTAAAAATCAAACCTTTTCAAATTTTAAATATTTTTCAAATCTTTATCTTATATTGTTGACTTTTTCAAAATTCAAAATTCAAAATTTAAAATTCAAAAATCAAAATTCAAAATTTAAAATTCAAATTTCAAATTTCAAATTTCAAATTTCAAATTTCAAATTTCAAATTTCAAAATTTAAAATTCAAAATTCAAAGTTTAATTTTCAAATTTAAAAATTTAAATAACCTTTTAATTTAAATTTGTTTTTATTTTCGTTTTTAATTTTTATTTGCTATTATGAGTTCTCACCCCCATCGCTTTAAGTTTGGTTCCAATGTTGTTGTAAGGAATGGAAACTATAATGAAAATAGGCATCAAGGTTGGAGGAATCAAAGATGGGAGGAGCCACAAGGATTTGATCAACCCTCTTGGCAACAACCCCCTCCAATGCACTATAACCAACAACCATTCTGTGATGCATACCAAAATGATGACTATGGTGGACCCCTTTGTAGTTACCAACAAGTCCCGCCATATGCTTATGAACCATCTCCTCAACACAACTCTGGACCACCATACTCACAAACCCCTTACCACCAAACACCACCATATGACCCTAACCTGTATCCACCACACCAACCACCATATGAACCACACCCAGAACCACCACCTCAATATTCACCATCTCCATATCCTTATCAAGAAGAACCACCTTCCTATTATGAACCCTTTCTCCAAAATAATAAACCCTCATATCCACCCCAACCTCCAATGGATGACAAACTTCGTGTTCTTCTTCAAGGACAAGTGAAGATGCAAAGGGACGTACTGGAACTCACTACTACCTTAACCGAGGTAGTAAATATAATAGCTTCCCAACATATGAGTACTCAAAGTACTCCCATGGCTACATGTGGAGAATCAAAAGAAGAGCGTAGCATGAAGGAGACACTAGAAACTTCGGTGGACAATGAGGAACATGGCTTTGTATTGGAACAAGTGGAGGAAGCCATAATAGTTGCAGAGGAAGAAATAGTTGAAGATTTGGGAGATGCTGAACCTCCATGGGAAAGTCAAGACATAGAGCCTCCTTCCAAGATGGTTGCATTTGATGTTGAGGAGGGTGTACAACCTCCAAGGCATGTCATGGTTAAGGACTTGGAAGAGGTCGATCAAGAGATGGAGATTCAAGAAGAAGAAGCACAACCTTTCATGCCCTTGGAAAGCAGTGAAGAGGAGATTGAATTGGAAGAAAGCTACCAAGAGGAAGAGGTTGAAATTGAAGAAGCTTACAAGGAGGTGGAAGTTGTCAGAGAAGAGCACAAGGGAGTGAAGCTTGCAAGTTCATTAGAAACACCTCTCCCAAGGCCATTACCGTCCAACACAATGTTCAAGTAGGTAAAATTCTTATCCTTGACCTTTACCTTCCCACTTGAATATGGGCTACTGGAGACGGATGGTCAACTTAGAGCTCTTTGTGGCATTAAGAGGAAGAGGAAGATGGTCAGTGGTAAGAATTGTCCTGCAAGGTTCATTATGGTTGGAAGCTTTAAGTTTAAACGCAAAGGTTGGTGTAGAGCTCAATTGAATTGGTCTGGAAAGTTGTTTGGATGCTTCAGTGAGAATTCTAAGGCTGAACCACCCGGTTGGAACACTACTGATCAACAAGAAGACGGGTGCAAAAGCAAGGTTTGGGACCCCAGAATTCAGTCTAGAAATCAATACTCTTGGGGCCTTGTCACTTGCTTTAACCTGCTTGAAGGCTTTCTGCGCCTAGTTTGGGATCCGGAGGCCATTGGAATTCCAAACATCGGTGGAGATTTTTGGATGAATACAAGCACAAGCCACCATAACAGGGAGCTCACCAAATGTCCAACTTAAGGACTTTAACTAAAAGTGCTAGGTGGGAGACAACCCACCGTGGTATGATCGTTCCATTTTCAATCTTATTTAGTTTTGTTTGTTTTTGAGTTTTATTTTATTTTATGGAACCTGGAATTATTTATAACATTTACATCAGCATCTGCATACTGTATTCTGCATTTTGCAAAAAAAAAATAAAAAAATAAAAAAATGGCACGTGACGCGACAACGTCGCCGACGCGTACGCGTCATATGTGCATTGGGAAGAAAATGATGCCAGGGCATTTTGGCCAGTTTCACTGACCTTTTCTTTATTGTTTTAGGGTAGTTTCATGACTTTCTTAGAAAATAAGCAAGTTTTGGGTAAATAATCATTTACATCTTGATTCAAGCAAACATTGTGAATTTTATATGATTTTATGAGAATTATGCATGAATTGAATGATAAAATGAATGATGCATGATCTCATGGGTTAGAACCTAGCTTTGATACACTCTATTTGCTTGATTTCAGGACAAAGGAAGCAAGGAAGATGCCACGTTAGTCTAACTAACGTGACCATTAACGTGGAATGGAGGATAGCTTGCAACGTTAATGAGAAAAGTGATCGCCAATAACGCCTTCGTGAGCCATCATAGCCCACGTTAGTTGCCACGTTAACTACATTAACATGGAAGCTAATGTGGAAGAGAAGTAAAGCTCCAACGTTAGTGGTAAAAGTGAATGCCACTAACGTTGGAAAAAGGGGGCACACCTAGCCACGTTAAGAGTCACGTTAAGTACATTAACGTGAGCTCTAACGTGGAAGGAAAGAAGTGCCAACGTTAGTGACACTTACATTTGTCACTAACGTTGGACTAAGCCACTATTAGCCACGTTAGTTGCCACGTTAATTGCATTAACGTGGAAGCTAACGTGGAGAAAAGGAATGATGAGCCAACATTAGTGACACTCACCTTTGTCACTAACGTTGGAGATGGCTATCACTACCACGTTAGAAGTCACGTTAACCTAAGTAACGTGAACTCTAACGTAGGAAGAAGGGTGTTTGGAGTGTTAGTGACAAAGGTAAGTGTCACTAATGCTCTCAAGGCTAAGGCATGCCCACGTTAAGAGCCATGATAGTTATACTAACGTGGACTCTAACGTGAGAAAAGGGGGTTAAGAGCAACGTTAGTGAAAAAGGTAAACCCCAATAACATTCACGAAGGATCAAAAGGCAACGTTAGTGGTCACGTTAGTGCCACTAACGTTGAAGTTAACGTGAACCATCTTGGGCTAGAAACGTTAGTGAAAAAGGTGATCGTCACTAATGTTCTCGAACCCACATTTTCACTTAAACGTTAACACCACTAACGTCCTAGCTAAAATTCATGCCTACTTCACACTTTCTCTGCAAGTAAAGCTGAGCCCACTGAAGACTCCAAACTGCTTCAACTCAAGATCCAAAGGCCCATATCCAAGACTTGAAGAGCCAACTAGAAGAACAGAAGAGTAGTATATATAGGAGTAATTTAAAACTAGAGAAAAAAAAAGCTTTTGGATTGAGAGAACTACTCTCTGTATAATTTTACTTTCTCTGCAACTTTTAGTTTTACTTTCAGAATGCATTCTCCATCTTTGTTTTCCATTCCCAGAGCCATGAACAACTAAACCCCTTTCATTGGGTTAGGGAGCTCTGTTGTAATTTGATGGATCAATAATAGTTTTCATCATTCTTCTTCTTTCTTTTCTCTTGATTTTACTAGAAAGCTTTCAATCTTCATCCAATTGGGTAGTTGTCTTGGAAAAGAAGCTATTCATACTTGGATCTCTTCAGAACCTTGGAAGAGGAATGAAGAGATCATGCTAGAAATACTTTCTCATGTTGGACCAAATTGGGGTTTGGATAAATATAGTGACATATAATCCTACCAACACTTTAATTTGGAAATACATGTGGTATAATCAGTGACCATACTTCATCTCTTCTCATGAGCAATTGCACCAAGGAATTGGCTATTGATCAAGATTTGAGAGATTGAATTACCAAGGAATTGGAGTTCAATCACTTAAGATTGCCAAGGAGATCAATGAATGCATTGATTGAGGAAGAGTTGAAAATGAACTTGATCCGGAGAATGCAACATCTTCGAAGCCCAATGAAGCCCCCATTTCTGATCTTACCCATTCTCTTTAATTTCTGCAATTTACTTTCATGCTAAATTCCCCATTCCCCATTTAAGATTCTGTAATTTACTTTCCGTCATTTATATTCAGCTCTTTATTCCCAGCATTTACAATTTCTGCTAATTACTTTCCGCCATTTAATTTCCTGCAACTCTCACATCAAATTCTGCTTAGCTCAACTAGAACGTTCCTCTAATTAAAGTTGATTGACCAATCAATCCCTATGGGATTCGACCTCACTCTATTGTGAGTTTTTACTTGACGACAATTCGGTATACTTACCGAGGGAAATTGTTGAGAGACAAGTTTCCGTGCATCAAGTTTATGGCACCGTTGCCGGGGATTGATTTTGCATCAACAATGATTAAATTGGTGGATAACTAGATTGAGCATTTTTTTTATTTTGTTTGAGTTAATTTCATTTGAGTAATTTACTTTCAGTTTTAGTTATTTCCTTCCCTTTACCCTTTACCCGTTTGTGGTGTTATCTGCACATTTTTTTTACTATCTAGTTCACTGACCCACTAACTATTTGATATATTGCATCACTCATACAAACAGTATTTCTGTAGAGAGTACTGTCTGCATCTATCTTTCTTGCTTGTGACTTGTGGGTTGTATGACAGGTAGAAGAAGCAGGGCTTCAACTTCCTTTGATTTTGAACCTGAGAGGACCTTCCTTAGATTGAGGAGGGAAGCAAGAGGAAAGAGAGTCGTTAGTGCTGAGGAAGAGGAGGAGTATTTTGAACCAGACATGGATAAGAATATGGAAAACCATCATGAAGAAGAGGCTCACAACCATGGCAGAGAAGGCCCAGTGCATCATGCTGGGCAAGAGAGAAGAGTTCTGGGATCCTACATCAATCCAAACCCAGGAAACTGTAGAAGTAGCATCCAAAAGCCAACCATACATGCCAACAACTTTGAACTAAAGCCACAACTCATCACCCTTGTTCAGAACAACTGTTCATTCGGAGGAAGTGTTTAAGAAGATCCCAATCAACATCTAACCACCTTTCTGAGGATATGTGATACTGTGAAGTCTAATGGTGTTCATCCTGACACCTACAGACTGCTTCTATTCCCCTTCTCACTCAAGGACAAGGCATCTAAATGGCTGGAATCTTTCCCGAAGGAGAGCTTAACAATCTGGGAAGATGTGGTGAACAAGTTCTTGGCGAGATTCTATCCTCCTCAAAGAATCAACAGGTTGAGAGCTGAAGTTCAAACTTTCAGGCAACAGGATGGTGAGACTCTCTACGAAGCATGGGAGAGATTTAAAGACTTGACAAGAAGGTGCCCGTCAGATATGTTCAATGAATGGGTGCAGTTACACATTTTCTATGAAGGTCTTTCTTATGAATCAAAGAAGGCAGTAGACCACTCATCCGGGGGATCTTTGAACAAGAAGAAGACCATTGAAGAATCCATAGATGTCATTGAGACTGTAGCTGAGAATGACTATTTCTATGCTTCTGAAAGAGGCAACACTAGAGGAGTGATGGAGGTGAACAACGTGGATGCACTGCTGGCCTAGAACAAGCTGATTACCAAGCAGCTGGCTGACCTTACCAAGAAGATGGAGAGGAACCAAGTAGCAGCAATCACCACCTCATTAGCAACTCAAGAAGGAGTAAATGCAGAGGCAGAGGGTAATTAGGAACAAGCCAACTACATTGGAAACTCACCCAGGCAAGCACATGATCCATACTCCAAGACTTACAATCTTGGTTGGAGGAACCACCCAAACTTTGGGTGGGGAAACCAACAAGATCAAGGCTAAGATCAGAGACGTCACAACCCCAACAACAATGCAGCTAACCAACATTCCACATAGAGATCATATCAGCACCTACCTAACAACACACCTCAACATCCATACCAAAGCCAGAATGGCCCTTCTCATCACTCCAACTCTAACTCACCATCATCTGAGGACAGACTCTCAAGGATTGAGACTCTACTTGAAGGCATATGCAAAGAGATTCAAGATAACAAGGTGTTCAAAGAGGAGGTGCGAGCTAATCTCAAAAACCAGGGAGACACCATTCAGAGGCTAGAATTTCAAGTGGGATACCTCTTTGAGAAGATTCCCAAACCCACTAACAGCTTCCCAAGTGACACAGAGAAAAACCTGAGAGGTGAAGCAAAGAAAGTAAGATGGAAAGACTGCAAGATGGTCACTACAAGTGATAAAGGGACTGAGGAAGAGCCAAACAAACCATTAGAACAACCTGGAGACACATCAGCAGAGAAACAGGAAGAGGATCACCAAGAAACCAAAATTACACAGAAGGAGCTGCTGAGGCTCTATGCACCTTTTCCCCAAAAACTCAAGGGTGGTGTAGAAAAGAGAATATACTCAAAGTTCCTTGACATATTTGCATCTCTCCATGTAAACATACCATTCATCAAGGCCCTCCAACAAATACCCTCATACATTAAGTATATGAAGGAGCTGCTGACCAGGAAAAGCTCACTCAAAGGAGGGCAAACAATAGTGATGAATAAAGAGTGCAATGCGCTCATTCAACCAGAGATGCCTACAAAAAGGAAGGACCCAGGGAGTTTTCACATCCCCTGTGCCATAGGAGAAACAATGTTTGATAAGGGATTCTGTGATCTGGGAGCAAGCATCAACTTAATGCCTTTATCCCTTATGAAGAAGCTGCAGATCAATGAGCTAATGCCCACATATGTAGTCATCAGGCTGGCTGACAAAACTCAAAAACCAGCAGTAGGAGTGGTGGAAAACGTGTTAGTGAAGGTTGGGAACTACTTCCTTCCCACAGACTTTGTCATAGTAGAAATGGAAGAGAGTCACATTCACCCAATCATATTGGGAAGACCATTCCTAGCTACAGCCAGAGCGCTCATAGATGTGGAGTGAGGAGAGCTAATATTGAGGATACATGACGAACAACTCGCATTCAATGTCTTCAAACCCTCACAAGAAGTAGATCAGGAAAGCAAGGAACCAAGGAAAGAGCACGACAAAGCACTGGTGGAAGAAACAAGCATTGAAGCACAGGGAATCCCTTTGGTTGATGAACAAGATAATCAGCAGCTGTCATAGCTCAAGGAAAATCAGGAGGAACCTAAACCACCAGAGTCATATGAGACCAGCAACAAAATTTCCTTGAAAGAAGAGGCCACAAAGAGCAGGGCAACATCAAAAGGAACAAAGAAGAAGGCACCAAGGGGATGGAGGAACAAGAAGATCCCTACAGAGGATTTCTCTCCAGGGGATAAAGTGATCTCAGCTTATTACCCAGTTATCCCACCTCATCTCCCTACCATCCCATCTCAGCTACCTAAAGTTTTCACCATCAATAGGATTCTCTCCTTAGAACATGTGGAGATTCTTGATGAAGCCAATGGAGATAGATTTACTGCGAGAGGGGAAGATCTGAAGCATTACCAACCACCCTGACAAAGGCAGAACGTCAAGCTAGTGACACTAAAGAAGCGCTTCATGGGAGGCAACCCATGTTTTATATGCTTTTAAAAGTAGTCAATAATGCAAGTTTCATGAAGTCCAAATCAACTTTGACATACACTTGACTAAATCTTTCCTTTTTGCAACACATAGTGAAGAACAAGATTGGTGTTCAAGGCACACTAAGAGAACATGAATGCAATTCATATCATGTCACTCTTAGAACCTTGAACAATTCCTTTTACACGACATGGCCACAAACTAAATTTGGTGTCACCAATGTTGCATATATGGACAATCAATTAGTCAGTTGGTTTGTATTCATGAATAGCACTTAGTTAGTTAACAACAAAAATTTTAAAAAGTAGTTACTCTTTCTTTTCTTTTAAATTTTGCCGCCACTTCCCACAATTTCATTAATCACATCCCTTTATTTGTAGGAGAATTGATGGGACAATTGAAGGAGGAGGTTTCGGCCACTTCAAAAGGAGGAGACTATACACATGTCTCAAAGGGGAATGCATTGGGAAATGTTGCCATGCAACATTAGAAGAAGAACACGCTTGGAAACTGAGCAACCCCATGAGTAAAAGGTGGTGGAGTTCCCTCATTATCCCATATTTATTAAGTTTTAAATAAGGAAAATCATGTATGAGATAGAACATGCTTCCATAGTAGCTTAGGAATTTTCAATTCTGTCTTTAGTATTTTCATTGCTTAGGTCTAGGCTTGCTAGTCTAATGTCCTGTTTTCATCTGCACCTTGCTCACTTGTATGCTTGTCCTTTTAAGCCAAATAAAAAGAAATGTTATGAAAGACTAGAGTGATAATCATTTGTGGAGTAGGTTCTTAAGCTTGTGGTGTAGTAATCACTTAGCTAAGTTGGTTCACCAACAAGGTAGGAAGGTAACTATCTGTCCTGAATCATATGCTTGAAACACACCCCATGAGACTAAGCTACAGAACAAGATCCTAATTAGAGAAAGGAAAAGAAAAATGAAAGTTGAGAAATAAAGAAAAAGAGTAAGAAATAAGGCTAGGCACCAAAGGTTGAATCTTGAGGCATGTGTCTGTGGTGCTCCTGTGTAAAGGATATGCTTGGATGAATAATCTCTCAGGGGTGCCTTATCACTTGGTAACTTGGGTTAACTAACCTGGGATTATCAGCTGAAGGTCCACTATCAAGAGTAACCTTTACTACAGAACATTTAGTAACCCAAAGAGGTGCTGGACACCAAGGTCTCAAGTAAGAAAATAACAAACCATGTGCATGTGGTGTGTATGTATGGGGGAAAGAGACTTGAGGGAGTAAGTCCTTAGGGGTGTCTTAACACCCAGCACCTTGGACCAACTGGTTCGGGAGTGCTGGCTGAAAGCTTATCTTAAAGAGTCGCCCCCTTACAAAGCACCTAGTCTAAAGAACACAATCAAACCCTGAAAAAAGGGGGGGGGGATCAATACATAAAAGTCTCATAGGGTGCAATCAAATGAGTATTCCAGGGCATGGTAAAGGTCTGAAAGCCAATAAAGGAATGAACCTAAGTTGCTATGCATGAAACTCCATAAAACCAAGGACATGACTTCCACAATAATGATTCATTTCTCTTGTCATTTCATTCATCATTCTCTTGTTCCAGTACTTGCTTAGGGACAAGCAAGCTTTAAGTTTGGTGTTGTGATGCCAGGGCATTTTGGCTAGTTTCAATGACCTTTTCTTTATTGTTTTAGGGTAGTTTCATGCACTTTCTTAGAAAATAAGCAAGTTTTGGGTAAATAATCATTTACATCTTGATTCAAGCAAACATTGTGAATTTTATATGATTTTATGAGAATTATGCATGAATTGAATGATAAAATGAATGATGCATGATCTCATGGGTTAGAACCTAGCTTTGATGCACTCTATTTGCTTGATTTTAGGACAAAGGAAGCAAGGAAGATGCCACGTTAATAGCCATGTTAGTCTAACTAACGTGACCATTAACGTGAAATGGAGGATAGCTTGCAACGTTAATGAGAAAAGTGATCGCCAATAACGCCTTCGTGAGCCATCATAGCCCACGTTAGTTGCCACGTTAACTACGTTAACGTGGAAGCTAACGTGGAAGAGAAGTAAAGCTCCAACGTTAGTGGTAAAAGTGAATGCAACTGGTGCACGAATTGTGAATCACACTTTTCACAATTTGTACCACTAACCAGCAAGTGCACTGGGTCGTCCAAGTAATACCTTACGTGAGTAAGGGTCGAATCCCACGGAGATTGTTGGTTTGAAGCAATCTCTGGTTATCTTGTAAATCTCAGTTAGGAGGTCAATTATAATTATCAGTTGACTTGCAAATGAACAAGGGAACATAAAATAGATACTTGGTATGCAGTAATGGAGAATATGTTGGAGTTTTGGAGATGCTTTGTCTTCTGAATCTCTGCTTTCTCCCTGTCTTCTTCTTCACGCACACAAGGTTCCTCCTATGGCAAGCTGTGTGTTGGTGGATCACCGTTGTCAATGGTTACCATCCGTCCTCTCAGTGAAAAAGGTCCAGGTGCGCTGTCATCGCACGGCTAATCATCTGTCGGTTCTCGATCATGTCAGAATAGGATCCATTGATCCTTTTGCGTCTGTCACTACGCCCAACACTCGCGAGTTTGAAGCTCGTCACAGTCATTCAATCCCTGAATCCTACTCGGAATACCACAGACAAGGTTTAGACTTTTCGGATTCTCAAGAATGCTGCCAATGGATTCTCGCTTATACCACGAAGATTCTGATTAAGGAATCCAAGAGATATTCATTCAATCAAAAGTAGAACGGAGGTGGTTGTCAGGCACACGTTCATAGGTTGAGAATGGTGATGACTGTCACGGATAATCACATCCATCATATTAAAGTACGAATGAACATCTTAGATAGAAACAAGCGTGTTTGAATAGAAAACAGAAATAGTTGCATTAATTCATCGAAACACAGCAGAGCTCCTCACCCCCAACAATGGAGTTTAGAGACTCATGCCATCAGAGATTACAAAGTTCAGATCTAAAATGTCATGAGATGCAAAATAAATCTCTAAAAGTTGTTTAAATACTAAACTAGTAACTTAGGTTTACAGAAAATGACTAAACTATGATAGATAGTGCAGAAATCCACTTCTGGGGCCCACTTAGTGTGTGCTGGGGCTGAGACTTAAGCTTCTCACGTGCCTGGGCTGTTTTGGGCGTTCAACACCAGGTTGTAACCTGTTTCTGGCGTTGAACTCCAACTTGTAACTTGTTTCTGGCGCTG
The DNA here is from genome assembly GCF_059453495.1 of Arachis ipaensis. Taxonomy (NCBI): domain Eukaryota; kingdom Viridiplantae; phylum Streptophyta; class Magnoliopsida; order Fabales; family Fabaceae; genus Arachis; species Arachis ipaensis. The sequence continues at coordinate 116,477,243 of NC_142440.1, forward strand.
GACGCCAGACTGCAACATGGAACTCGCGTTGAACGCCATTTTACGTCGTCTATCCTTGAGCAAAGTATGGACTATTATATATTGCTGAAAATCCCTGGATGTCTAATTTCCAACGCAATTGAGAGCGCACCATTTGGAGTTCTGTAGCTCCAGAAAATCCACTTTGAGTGCAGGAAGGTCAGAATCCAACAGCATCAGCAGTCCTTTTTCAGCCTAAATCAGATTTTTGCTCAGCTCCCTCAATTTCAGCCAGAAAATACCTGAAATCACAGAAAAACACACAAACTCATAGTAAAGTCTAGAAATGTGATTTTTAATTAAAAACTAATAAAAATATACTAAAAACCAACTAAATCATACTAAAAACTAAGTAAAAACAATGCCAAAAAGCGTATAAATTATCCGCTCATCACAACACCAAACATAAATTATTGCTTGTCCCCAAGCAACTAAAAACAAAGTAGGATAAAAAGAAGAGAATATACAATAAATTCCAAAAACATCTATGAAGATCAGTGTTAATTAGATGAGCGGGGCTATTAGCTTTTTGCTTCTGAACAGTTTTGGCATCTCACTTTATCCTTTGAAGTTCAGAATGATTGGCATCTATAGGAACTCAGAATTTAGATAGTGTTATTGATTCTCCTAGTTCAGTATGTTGATTCTTGAACACAGCTACTTTATGAGTCTTGGCCGTGGCCCTAAGCACTCTGTTTTCCAGTATTACCACCGGATACATACATGCCACAGACACATAACTTGGTGAACCTTTTCAGATTGTGACTCAGCTTTACTAAAGTCCCCAATTAGAGGTGTCCAGGGTTCTTAAGCACACTCTATTTTTTTTTTTTTTTTGCTTTGGACCTCGACTTTAACCGCTCAGTCTCAAGTTTTCACTTGACACCTTCACGCCACAAGCACATGGTTAGGGACAGCTTGGTTTAGCCGCTAAGGCTAGGATTTTATTCCTTTAGGCCCCCCTATCCACTGATGCTCAAAGCCTTGGATCCTTTTTATTACCCTTGCCTTTTGGTTTAAAGTGCTTTTGGCTTTTTCTGCTTGCTTTTTTTTTCGCATTTTTGTTTCTGCAAGCTTTGTTCTTCACTGCTTTTTCTTGCTTCAAGAATCATTTTTATGATTTTTCAGATTATCAAATAACATTTCTCCTTTTTCATCATTCTTTCAAGAGCCAACAATTTTAACATTCATAAACAACAAATTCAAAAGAAATATGCACTGTTCAAGCATTCATTCAGAAAACAAAAAGTATTGCCACCACATCAAAATAATTAAACTATTTTAAAATTCGAAATTCATGTACTTCTTTTTCTTTTTCAGAAAACAATTTTCATTTAAGAAAGGTGATGGATTCATAGGACATTCATATCTTTAAGACATAGACACTTAGATACTAGTGATCATATAGTAAAGACACAAACATAATTAAACATGAAGCATAGTAAACGAAAAATAGGAAAATAAGAACAAGGAGATTAAGGAATGGGTCCACCTTAATGAGGGTGGCGTCTTCCTCTTTTTGAAGAACCAATGGTGCTCTTGAGCTCCTCTATGTCTCTTTCTTGCCTTTGTTGCTCTTTCCTCATAGCTCTTTGATCTGCAGTCAATTGCTCTACCACTGAATTATGGAAAAACAAAAGCAATACTTTTACCACACCAAACTTAAAAGGTTTGCTCGTCCTCGAGCAAAAGAAGAAAGAAGTGGAGAAGATGGAGGAGATGGAAGTGTGTGAATGGGTGGGTTTGGGAGGGAAATAGTTTGAATTTGAATGGTGAGGTAGGTGGAGATCATGTAGGGTCCACAGATCCAGTGGGGTCAAGGATTTAGCATCCCTGCTCCAATTAGGCGTACAAAATGCCCTTTACTGTGCAATCCTGGCGTTTAACGCCAGACTGCTGCCTGTTTCTGGCGTTAAACACCCAAATGTAGCCTGTTTCTGGCGTTTAACGCCAGACTGATGCTTGTTTCTGGCGTTAAACGCCAGCTTGGTGCTTGGTTCTGGCGTTAAACGCCAGACAGATGCTTGTTTCTGGCGTTTAAATGCCAGAATGATCTTCCTCCAGGGTGTGCTATTTTTCATTCTGTTTTTGATTTTTGATTTGTTTTTGTGACTTCACATGATCATCAACCTAAAGAAAACATAAAATAGCCATGGAAAATAAATAGATATAATTAAATAACATTGGGTTGCCTCCCAACAAGCGCTTCTTTAATGTCAATAGCTTGACAGTGAGCTCTCATGGAGCCTCACAGATAATCAGAGCAAGGTTGGGACCTCCCAACACCAAACTTAGAGTTTGAATGTGGGGGTTCAACACCAAACTTAGAGTTTGGTTGTGGCCTCCCAACACCAAACTTAGAGTTTGACTGTGGGGGCTTTGGTTGACTCTGCAGTGAGAGAAGCTCTTCATGCTTCCTCTCCATGGTTACAGAAGGAGAACCTTGTGTCTTATAGTTTGCAATGTCTGCAAACCACAGAGCTTTTTGAATAGCAAACAATTGCTCATCCGGAAAGGTTTCAGAGATCTCAGTAGGAGGGAGGGATCCTCCTGCTACTGGTTCTATCCGGGACAGGAGATCAGCTACTTGATTCTCTGTTCCTTTTCTGTCTCTTATTTCTATATCAAACTCTTGCAGAAGCAACACCCATCTTATGAGCCTGGGCTTTGAATCCTGCTTTGTGAGTAGATATTTAACAGCAGCATGGTCAGTGTACACAATCACTTTTGATCCTACTAAGTAGGATCAAAACTTGTCAATGGCATAAACCACTGCAAGTAATTCTTTTTCTGTGGTTGTGTACTTTTTTTGGGCATCATTTAAAACAATGCTAGCATAATAAATGACATGCAGAAGCTTGTTATGCCTCTGTCCTAATACTGCACCAATGGTATGGTCACTGGCATCACACATTAGTTCGAAGGGTAATGTCCAGTCTGGTGCAGAAATAACTGGTGCTGTGACCAGCTTAGCTTTCAGGGTCTCAAACGCCTGCAGACACTTTGTATCAAACACAAATGGCGTGTCAGCAGCTAGCAGATTGCTCAGAGGTTTTGCAATTTTTGAAAAATCCTTTATAAACCTCCTATAGAATCCTGCATGCCCCAGAAAGCTTTTGATTGCCTTAACATTGGCAGGTGGTGGTAATTTTTCAATTACTTCAACTTTAGCTTGATCCACCTCTATTCCCTTGTTTGAAATTTTATGCCCAAGGACAATCCCTTCAGTCACCATAAAGTGACATTTTTCCCAGTTTAAAACTAGGTTGGTCTCTTGGCATCTTTTCAGAACAAGTGCTAAATGGTTAAGGCAGGAGCTGAATGAGTCTCCAAATACTGAAAAGTCATCCATGAAGACTTCCAGAAACTTCTCTACCATATCAAAGAAGATAGAGAGCATCCACCTCTGAAAGGTTGCAGGTGCATTACACAGAGCAAAAGGCATCCTTCTGTAGGCAAACACTCCAGAAGGACATGTGAATGCTGTTTTCTCTTGGTCCTGAGGATCTACTGCAATTTGGTTGTAACCTGAATAGCCATCCAAAAAGCAGTAAAATTCATGACCTGCTAGTCTCTCTAGCATCTGGTCTATGAATGGTAAAGGAAAATGATCCTTCCTGGTGGCTGTATTGAGCCTTCTGTAGTCAATACACATACGCCACCCTGTAACTGTTCTTGTAGGAACTAGTTCATTCTTTTCATTATGAACCACTGTCATTCCTCCCTTCTTAGGGACAACATGGACAGGGCTCACCCAGGGGCTATCAGAAATAGGATAGATAATCCCAGTCTCTAGTAACTTAGTGACCTCTTTCTGCACCACCTCCTTCATGGCGGGATTTAGCCACCTCTGTTGTTGAACCACTAGCTTAGCATCATCCCCCAATAGGATCTTGTGTATGCATCTGGCTGGGCTTGTAAGACCCTAATATTCAAATCCTTATGCTCGAGTCATAAGTCAATGATATTACGGTGGTACGACTCTCAGGTGGATTTTTAATAAATAAATATAGGTAATTTCGAAAGGAGTCTTAATCGAGAAGCCTGAAAAGAGTAGAAATAAAATCGCGAAGACGTATCTCTCACGTTTCGACAACAAAAGATAAACCGTGAAGCCGAAAACGATATACGGACAAGGCGTAAAGGAGATTAAGAGATAGATAACAGATAGATATATATAACATAAGTAAATAGCTACTAGTCGCGACCCGCGAAGTTTAGGTCAGCTAGAGTACATTATGAAATTAGTTGACAACAGTATATCCTAATCTCTCCCGAAGGAAACATGAGAGCCTCTATAGGCAAATTCAAAGAGTTCAATACATAATATAAACTTTCCAAAACAAAGGTGGAGAGATTCTAATCAAAACACAAAGTAGAGGAAATAAAGATTTTCGCCGTCTCTCAGACGACCCACAACTCACTTCTGAGCACCTGGACCTGTATCTGAAAAACAAGAGATATATATGGAATGAGAACCCCGGGCCCATGGGTTCCCAGTACGGTAAAAGTGCCAAATAAATTCAATGTACTGCAACAAAAACTCACTAAGCATCCTAAACTTCTTCACCAATTATTCATCCTAGGTTCTCGCTAATCCATGAATAGGCAACTGTCATAAGGGAGTGCTAAATTTAATTCATGTTTCACATGTTTCCCAACTCGCTGACTCTTCCACGAATCAGACTCAGAATCATAAGCAAAACCATCACCAGTTGTTCTGCCTCAGTAGTTCTATATCAATACATCATCATGCAATCGCATCATCAATTCATCCCATCAAGAACAGCCCTCACACCCACCGACACCAGCATGAAGGGCCTCTCAGTTGTACAAACACAAGCAATACAGGCAAGTAATACACAAACATGATACAAGTAGAACAAGTAGCATATAGTCAGGTAACATGGCATATATGATGTAGAAATCCAAGACAAATGGCAAACCCAAACAATTCAAACATATGCAAATGATGAATGCCTGTCCTATGGCTGATGATATCATCTGTCGGTTATATAGCCAACCCGACATGTCCTGGTAGCTAACCATTGGACAGAAACACCCCTTGCAGAGCAAGTAGGTTTGAGCTACAACCCCCTTGCTACTGCCCGCTCAACCCAGAGCCAGTGAAATAATCACTACTGCGGCTACTACCCAGGCGGGTGTCTAAAAGCTCAACCTGGAGCGAGTGGATTCACCACTACTGCCGCTACTACCCAGGCGTCGCAATCTCTGACCTGGAGCAAGTGGGACGAACCACAACCCTTGCTACTACCCAAGTATCTCAAGCATTGGCCCGGAGCAAGTGGGACGAACCACAACCCTTGCTACTGCCCAGGCATCTCAAACATATATTCATTCAATCTCAATTCATATTATCAACATTCATTGTTACCAAATCTCAAACATTAACTTGGAGCAAGTGGGACGAACCACAACCCTTGCTACTACCCAAGTATCACAAATAAACATTTATTCATAATCACCCTTCATTATTATCAATCCTCAGACAATGACCCGGAGCAAGCGGGACGAACCACGACCCTTGCTACTACCCAGGTATCATAAATACACATTTATTCAAAACCCCACGATTAAACTCGTTTATCATAATCCTCCTTTCCCATCTCATACCCGGAGCAAGTGGACAACGCCACTGCCTACTACCCGGGGTCGCACATCACATTTCAATATTTTTTTCATTATTATCCATTTAACATATTCATTCATTAATCATATATGCATTTATACTCAGCCATAAACAATAATGGCTTTGCCGTAACCCGGCAATAACTCAGCCATCCGGCTCATGGTCCAATCAAGAACGGGCCATTTATCAATAAATATAGCCCTCCGGCTCATGGCATACACGGTACTTCCACCGTCATCCTCCATATCTCATATAATCATCTTTGATCATCATTGATCATAACTTTTCCCCTTGCTTCACTCGCAAGTTACCACATCCCCTAGCTCATTGCTAGGCATATCAGAATTATTTAATACATGAAAGGTGAGATCGGAGGCTTAGAAGTATGAGATTTGGCTTTTAAAACTCAAAAATCAACTTTGGCATGAAAACAGGGCCACGCGTACGCGCACTCCACGCGCACGCGTGGATGGCCACAAAACTCATCGACGCGCAAGCATCATACGCGCAGACGCGCGGGTTGAAAAATAGCCAAACGACGCGCAAGCGTCAGCCACGCGTACGCGTGGGTGCTCTTGCGCCCCAGGCACAAAACTGGCACAACTCTGGCACAACTCTCGGGAAAATAGCTGGGCATTTGGTGCAGCGCATCGACGCGCCCGCGCACACCACCCGCACGCGTGGATAGTGCCTTCTTGAAGAACGACGCGTACGCGCCAAGTGCGCCTACGCGTGGAGGGTCATTCTGCTAAAAATTTTCTAAGTTAAAAGCTGCAGAATTTACAGATTCAACCCCCAATCTTCCGACGGACATAACTTTCTCATTTTAAATCATTTTTCACCCGTTCTTCAAACGGCATGGACATCCCGGATCCAATTTCATTTCTAAATAGATTTGGCACAAAACAGAGATCCGTAGTCCAAGTTATGTCCCATCAAAGTATGCCCAAAAACCATGTTTTCATACAAAACCACTAGGTGCCATTTTCAAAACAAGCCATTTTCAACTCTTTTCAAAATCAACCAAAACATGCCAATTTCAACCCTTTTTGAAATCAATCAAAATGTACCAAAATCCACATCAAGCCATCCTCAACTCACACATTGACACTTTAGCAAAAATTCCCAAAACCACATCTAACCATTTTAACACTTCTCAATCAAATGGCTAAAGGACAAACACAATATCATGTCATACATCCTTCCTCATCCCAATTTCCAATAATACCATTTCCAATCAACCATCATTATACGTAATCAATATCATACTCACTATCACGTGATTTCACCCACAAATCAACCTTAATCATTCCCCAAGCATATATCACAACATACATATCTCTAATGCATCATCATACCATCAAGGCATCAATAATCATAATCACATATATGATCACATAATATATCTCAACCGAACCAAACATACCTCGTCTACATAATTTCACCCAAAATTACCAAATTCCACACTTCAACTTCTCAAACCTTATTATTCAATAACAAACCTAATCATTCATATATTCATTATCTGAAATTCATCCAATCACTTGTGCCATCATACAATGCACACATCGACTTACCTTTCTTACCTCTTTCCGGCCTCCGGCCCAAAATTCACGGCCTCCGGCCCAATTTTCACAATTTAAATGCATAAACCACAAATCAATACTCATTACCCAGTACATCAAATTCTCAATACACCAAGCATACAAGGTCACACAATTCTCAACCCAATCATTAATTCACATTACATATCAACTATGCATATTAGCACCAACCATTTACACAATCCAAACTTAATCCTAGGGGCATCTAGCCTAGGAATTCTCATCACAACACACGGTACTTAAATGAAACTTAAACCGTACCTCTTGTAGCCAAACCAATTGAGCCTCTTCTTTGGAATTCTTCACCAACCTTAGCTCCAATCCTTACCAAAGCTCCTCAAGCAATACCAATCTCCCAATTGTGCACCAACATCACCAAATACACTAACATAACCAATGTCACATACATACATCAACCTAGGGCTCATAAAAATGACAAATCACAAGGGTTTGAGCACTTCTTACCTCAGCCCATATGAAGTAGGGATAGAACCCACTTAGAATCCATATTGGAGTATCCCTAAACACCCAAAATCATAAGATTTCAACACTAACTACCCAAAAACGTGTAACAGTGGGAATTTCGAAAACTAGGCAGAGATAAATGAAATACTTACCACCAAACTTAGATAGAATTGTAGAGGATGAGAAGAGCAACGCGTGGCCGCAAACGGCTCGTCAATCGGAGCTCCGTAGCTCAAGTTATGGTGGTTTGAAGATCAAAGAGAGTTAGGTTTTCTCTCTTCTCTTCTCTCTTCTCAAATCAGCGCCCCAACCCTTCTTTTTAGGGTAAAATGAGCTGAAATGCTCACAACTAATGTTTATATATGTTGGGTCTTGGGCCGACTTAGGCCCGGTTCACTTATTTTTGCCCATTGGCCAAATTTTGGGCCAAAACCTTTAAGATTAGCGCTCTAAATCGCACTTTAAATATTTCTACCTTCCCTAATTATAATTCCTCATTTCTTAATCTTATTTACCCATAATCAATTTCCTCAGTTGTAGTACTAGACAGATCTCAGCCGGTACTGCCAGTCAAAATTCCACTGCGCACTTTTACGCAGAAAACTATATTTTCCGACTCGGAAAAATTCACTGAATCCAAATATCATATTTAAATTATCAAATTCCAATTGCCAAATCTTCCAACCATATTCGCTCCTATTTAACTTATTATTTACTAAATTTCGGTTAGACCGGGTATTACATTCTACCCCCCTAACAGAAATTTTCGCCCTCGAAAATTCCATCCATCACTATCCTCTCCCTCTGCCAAGCCAATTACCACTAATCACAGCTCAACTCCAAGCATAACCTCCAAACTTACTTTCTTATTCTCAAACCTTCGAATTTCTACATGACTTGCTGTTATAAAGTCTCTGACTCATCAATCAAAAACCCCTTTCATTTCTAGAAAGCAAATGAGTTTGAAATAACAATTTAACAAAAATCATGAGAATCCGCTTTCCTTTAATAATCTATAAAAGCATTCGAGACACATCTCTTTCGTTAAAGTTACTCATATAAAAAATTATCCTCAAAACCATAACCAGCACTCTTTCAAATTTTTTGGAGAAAAATTTTCAATAGTACCTCCCCAAGAATTGGAGTTTACCACCCGTCACGGGCTCCCTCAAACCAATCTCAGAACTGCATCTGTATTTCAATTTAGTGGCTTTCACATTCGTCTTTCAAAACTAATCATTATAAATCTCAATCTAATTCCAAGGTCACTATGACCAAACATCATGGTACTCATCTCTCAAACACGACAACTCGCACTCTCTCATCATCTAAATCCAATTATGCATCAATGATAATTTCTTCATCCGTTTCAGAACCATCAAGGCTCACAGCCGCAATTAATTCCAATTACCTAGAATCATTATCTGCATAGCTCACTAAACTTTTAAGTACTCAAAGCATAAAGCATTTCCAATCATGCTCTACTTTTCCTTATTATTACCATACTATGCTAACACTTTAGCAAGCTTCTGCTATGCCACCTTGATTTCTCGTCAAGTATTAGTTCCATCACTTATTTCCTCAAGTACTAAACCACCACTTAACTTGACCGACAATTCGAATTAACGTTTCCAAATCCATCATTTAGGACCATCCCTTATCTATTTAAATCAAAGGAACTAAAAGTCACGAGTTCAATCCATTTCACCAAAAATCCAGAAATCAACCAACTACATAACAAACACAACACATCATTCTCAACAGAAATTCATTTACATCACAGGCATTTATCCATTTGTATTAAGGCAATTACCTCAATCTTACTGTCACAATCGGCCCGCATCCTGACTCTCTCCTTGTTGGCAATTTCTTGATACATGCCCTGGTAACCCGCACTTGTAACATACACCTAACCCCAATCGGCACGGCCTATTTGGGTGATGACTTCCACATCTCTGACAGCTTAAAACATCAGAAGCAGCCGCTGCCCGTTTTCCCTTACCATTCCTTTGGGACTCCTTACTCGTCGCAAAGTTATTCTGTCCTTGGGGAAAGTGTTGTACGTATCCTCTCTCCTTAAACTCTCGACCCCTTGGTGCGAATCCTTGGTTGTGCTCTCTATGACTTCCCTTCTCTGCAACCCTCCTTTTCACACACTCTTCAGCAATTCTGCTCTTATTCACTAACTCTGAAAAAGTTCGGATCTCCATTGGTCCCACTGAACTTAAGATGTCGCTCCGGAGCCCTCCTTCATACTTAATGCATTTCCATTCCTCGAAGTCTCCCGGAGCTCCTTGACACATCGGGAAAACCTAAATAGCTCCTCAAATTTGTCTGTATACTCAGATATGGACATAGCACCTTGCTTTAGCTGCAGTAACTCCAATTCCTTGGCTATCCTGGCGAAATTCGGAAAGTACTTCTTATAGAATTCCACCTGGAAGGCATCCCAAGTGATATGATCATTCCCTTGTTGCAGGAGACGTCGAGCCCCTTGCCACCAATGCGATGCTTCCCCCGTGAGTAGATAGGTAGCGAATTCAACACGCTGCTCTTCAGGCACCAACTGCGCTTGCAGTGCTCGCTCCATGGCCTGAAACCAAGTATCAGCTTCAGTCGGATTGGTGGTTCCCTTGAACTTAGGTGGATTAACCTTTAAGAAGGTTGCCAGTGTCATCGGGCCCTGAGCTTCCCTTCCGCCATTGCCATTATTGTTCATCTGTTGCCCAAGAGCCTCCGTAGTGGCCTGCATAGCAGCAGCCATATTCTCCAACGCCGCCATAAGGTTTACCGGGTTATTCGGGTTGATTTCCGGTTCCTGCGTATTAGTACGATCTCTTTCACGTCCCCGACCGGGTCCACGAGGTGCCATCTGGTTCCTATACATACCAAACAATCGATATCAAGTTGATCAGTCTCAATATCGGAAGTATAGTGCTTCAAAGTACCAAAGGTACACTCATGGACTTCATGCTAGATGTATCGATTAGATACCCTAACTAGCACAGGCACAGACTCAGAGTATGCATTGAAGCATAAGCATTTCTATCCCTCAGGCTCACGAGAACGAACTGCTCTGATACCATAATGTAACACCCTAATATTCAAATCCTTATGCTCGAGTCATAAGTCAATGATATTACGGTGGTACGACTCTCAGGTGGATTTTTAATAAATAAATATAGGTAATTTCGAAAGGAGTATTAATCGAGAAGCCTGAAAAGAGTAGAAATAAAATCGCGAAGACGTATCTCTCACGTTTTGACAACAAAAGATAAACCGTGAAGCCGAAAACGATATACGGACAAGGCGTAAAGGATATTAAGAGATAGATAACAGATAGATATATATAACATAAGTAAATAGCTACTAGTCGCGACCCGCGAAGTTTAGGTCAGCTAGAGTACATTATGAAATTAGTTGACAACAGTATATCCTAATCTCTCCCGAAGGAAACATGAGAGCCTCTATAGGCAAATTCAAAGAGTTCAATACATAATATAAACTTTCCAAAACAAAGGTGGAGAGATTCTAATCAAAACACAAAGTAGAGGAAATAAAGATCTTCGCCGTCTCTCAGACGACCCACAACTTACTTCTGAGCACATGGACCTGTATCTGAAAAACAAGAGATATATACGGAATGAGAACCCCGGGCCCATGGGTTCCCAGTACGGTAAAAGTGCCAAATAAATTCAATGTACTGCAACAAAAACTCACTAAGCATCCTAAACTTCTTCACCAATTATTCATCCTAGGTTCTCGCTAATCCATGAATAGGCAACTGTCATAAGGGAGTGCTAAATTTAATTCATGTTTCACATGTTTCCCAACTCGCTGACTCTTCCACGAATCAGACTCAGAATCATAAGCAAAACCATCACCAGTTATTCTGCCTCAGTAGTTCTATATCAATACATCATCATGCAATCGCATCATCAATTCATCCCATCAAGAATAGCCCTCACACCCACCGACACCAGCATGAAGGGCCTCTCAGTTGTACAAACACAAGCAATACAGGCAAGTAATACACAAACATGATACAAGTAGAACAAGTAGCATATAGTCAGGTAACATGGCATATATGATGTAGAAATCCAAGACAAATGGTAAACCCAAACAATTCAAACATATGCAAATGATGAATGCCTGTCCTATGGCTGATGATATCATCTGTCGGTTATATAGCCAACCCGACATGTCCTGGTAGCTAACCATTGGACAGAAACACCCCTTGCAGAGCAAGTAGGTTTGAGCTACAACCCCCTTGCTACTGCCCGCTCAACCCAGAGCCAGTGAAATAATCACTACTGCGGCTACTACCCAGGCGGGTGTCTAAAAGCTCAACCTGGAGCGAGTGGATTCACCACTACTGCCGCTACTACCCAGGCGTCGCAATCTCTGACCTGGAGCAAGTGGGACGAACCACAACCCTTGCTACTACCCAAGTATCTCAAGCATTGGCCCGGAGCAAGTGGGACGAACCACAACCCTTGCTACTGCCCAGGCATCTCAAACATATATTCATTCAATCTCAATTCATATTATCAACATTCATTGTTACCAAATCTCAAACATTAACTTGGAGCAAGTGGGACGAACCACAACCCTTGCTACTACCCAAGTATCACAAATAAACATTTATTCATAATCACCCTTCATTATTTTCAATCCTCAGACAATGACCCGGAGCAAGCGGGACGAACCACGACCCTTGCTACTACCCAGGTATCACAAATACACATTTATTCAAAACCCCACGATTAAACTCGTTTATCATAATCCTCCTTTCCCGTCTCATACCCGGAGCAAGTGGACAACGCCACTGCCTACTACCCGGGGTCGCACATCACATTTCAATATTTTTTTCATTATTATCCATTTAACATATTCATTCATTAATCATATACGCATTTATACTCAGCCATAAACAATAATGGCTTTGCCGTAACCCGGCAATAACTCAGCCATCCGGCTCATGGTCCAATCAAGAACGGGCCATTTATCAATAAACATAGCCCTCCGGCTCATGGCATACACGGTACTTCCACCGTCATCCTCCATATCTCATATAATCATCTTTGATCATCATTGATCATAACTTTTCCCCTTGCTTCACTCGCAAGTTACCACATCCCCTAGCTCATTGCTAGGCATATCAGAATGATTTAATACATGAAAGGTGAGATCGGAGGCTTAGAAGTATGAGATTTGGCTTTTAAAACTCAAAAATCAACTTTGGCATGAAAACAGGGCCACGCGTACGCGCACTCCACGCGCACGCGTGGATGACCACAAAACTCATCGACGCGCAAGCATCATACGCGCGGACGCGCGGGTTGAAAAATAGCCAAACGACGCGCAAGCGTCAGCCACGCGTATGCGTGGGTGCTCTTGCGCCCCAGGCACAAAACTGGCACAACTCTGGCACAACTCTCGGGAAAATAGCTGGGCATTTGGTGCAGCGCATCGACGCGCCCGCGCACACCACCCGCACGCGTGGATAGTGCCTTCTTGAAGAACGACGCGTACGCGCCAAGTGCGCCTACGCGTGGAGGGTCATTCTGCTAAAAATTTTCTAAGTTAAAAGCTGCAGAATTTACAGATTCAACCCCCAATCTTCCGACGGACATAACTTTCTCATTTTAAATCATTTTTCACCCGTTCTTCAAACGGCATGGACATCCCGGATCCAATTTCATTTCTAAATAGATTTGGCACAAAACAGAGATCCGTAGTCCAAGTTATGTCCCATCAAAGTATGCCCAAAAACCATGTTTTCATACAAAACCACTAGGTGCCATTTTCAAAACAAGCCATTTTCAACTCTTTTCAAAATCAACCAAAACATGCCAATTTCAACCCTTTTTGAAATCAATCAAAATGTACCAAAATCCACATCAAGCCATCCTCAACTCACACATTGACACTTTAGCAAAAATTCCCAAAACCACATCTAACCATTTTAACACTTCTCAATCAAATGGATAAAGGACAAACACAATATCATGTCATACATCCTTCCTCATCCCAATTTCCAATAATACCATTTCCAATCAACCATCATTATACGTAATCAATATCATACTCACTATCACGTGATTTCACCCACAAATCAACCTTAATCATTCCCCAAGCATATATCACAACATACATATCTCTAATACATCATCATACCATCAAGGCATCAATAATCATAATCACATATATGATCACATAATATATCTCAACCGAACCAAACATACCTCGTCTACATAATTTCACCCAAAATTACCAAATTCCACACTTCAACTTCTCAAACCTTATTATTCAATAACAAACCTAATCATTCATATATTCATTATCTGAAATTCATCCAATCACTTGTGCCATCATACAATGCACACATCGACTTACCTTTCTTACCTCTTTCCGGCCTCCGGCCCAAAATTCACGGCCTCCGGCCCAATTTTTACAATTTAAATGCATAAACCACAAATCAATACTCATTACCCAGTACATCAAATTCTCAATACACCAAGCATACAAGGTCACACAATTCTCAACCCAATCATTAATTCACATTACATATCAACTATGCATAATAGCACCAACCATTTACACAATCCAAACTTAATCCTAGGGGCATCTAGCCTAGGAATTTTCATCACAACACACGGTACTTAAATGAAACTTAAACCGTACCTCTTGTAGCCAAACCAATTGAGCCTCTTCTTTGGAATTCTTCACCAACCTTAGCTCCAAGCCTTACCAAAGCTCCTCAAGCAATACCAATCTCCCAATTGTGCACCAACATCACCAAATACACTAACATAACCAATGTCACATACATACATCAACCTAGGGCTCATAAAAATGACAAATCACAAGGGTTTGAGCACTTCTTACCTCAGCCCATATGAAGTAGGGATAGAACTCACTTAGAATCCATATTGGAGTATCCCTAAACACCCAAAATCACAAGATTTCAACACTAACTACCCAAAAACGTGTAACAGTGGGGAATTTCGAAAACTGGGCAGAGATAAATGAAATACTTACCACCAAACTTAGATAGAATTATAGAGGATGAGAAGAGCAACACGTGGCCGCAAACGGCTCGTCAATCGGAGCTCCGTAGCTCAAGTTATGGTGGTTTGAAGATCAAAGAGAGTTAGGTTTTCTCTCTTCTCTTCTCTCTTCTCAAATCAGCGCCCCAACCCTTCTTTTTAGGGTAAAATGAGCTGAAATACTCACAACTAATGTTTATATATGTTGGGTCTTGGGCCCACTTAGGCCCGGTTCACTTATTTTTGCCCATTGGCCCAATTTTGGGCCAAAACCTTTAAGATTAGCGCTCTAAATCGCACTTTAAATATTTCTACCTTCCCTAATTATAATTCCTCATTTCTTAATCTTATTTACCCATAATCAATTTCCTCAGTTGTAGTACCAGACAGATCTCTGCCGGTACTGCCGGTCAAAATTCCACTGCGCACTTTTATGCAGAAAACTATATTTTCCGACTCGGAAAAATTCACTGAATCCAAATATCATATTTAAATTATCAAATTCCAATTGCCAAATCTTCCAACCATATTCGCTCCTATTTAACTTATTATTTACTAAATTTCGGTTAGACCGGGTATTACATGGCTAATGCCTTTAAGATCACTTATGGACCACCCAAGAGCTGTCTTGTGTGTCCTTAGCACCTGAATTAGTGCTTTCTTTTCCTGTGGCCCTAAAGCAGAGCTTATGATTACAGGAAAAGTGTCACCTTCTCCTAGAAATGCATATTTCAGGGATGGTGGTAGTGGTTTGAGCTCGGGTTTAGGAGGTTTCTCCTCTTCCTGAGGAGTTTCAGAGGTTCTTTTATTTCCTCTGGTTCCTCCAGATCAGGCTGAACATCTTTAAAAATGTCCTCTAGCTCTGATTCGAGACTCTCAGTCATATGGACCTCTTCCACCAGGGAGTCAATAATATCAATGCCCAGGCAGTCGTCTGATGTGTCTGGATGTTGCATAGCTTTGACAACATTCAACTTAAACTCATCCTCATTGACTCTCAGGGTTATCTCCCCTTTTTGGACCTCAATGAGGGTTCGTCCAGTTGCTAGGAATGGTCTTCCTAGAATGAGAGTTGCACTCTTGTACTCCTCCATTTCCAGCACTACAAATTCAGTAGGGAAGGCAAATGGCCCAACCTTGACAATCATGTTCTCAATTATGCCTGATGGGTATTTAATGGAGCCATCAGCAAGTTGAAGACAAATCTGGGTTGGTTTGACCTCTTCAGTCAAGCCAAGCTTTCTGATAGTGGATGCAGGGATTAGGTTGATGCTTGCCCCAAGATCACATAGAGCTGTCTTGGTGCAGTTACCCTCTAATATGCATGGTATCATAAAGCTCCCGGGATCTTTAAGCTTTTCTGGGAAGCTTTTTAGAATGACTGCACTGCATTCTTCAGTGAGGAGAACTCTTTCAGTTTCTCTCCAATCCTTCTTATGACTCAAGATATCTTTCATGAACTTGGCATAAGAGGGTATTTGCTCAAGTGCCTCTGCAAACGGAATCTTTATTTCAAGAGTCCTGAGATAGTCTGCAAAGCGGGCAAATTGCTTATCCTGCTTCTCTTTGCAGAGTTTTTGAGGATAAGGCATCTTAGCTTTGTATTCCGCAACCTTAGTTGCTACAGGTTTATTTCCTACAGAGGTAGGTTGAGAAGCCTTCTTGAGGGATTTATTATCAGCACTTGCAGGTGTCTGATCCCTCACTAGCATTTGAAAGCCAGGGTTGGAAGCTGGAGTGGCGTTAGACGCCAACTCCTCATCTGTTCCTGGCGTCTGAATGCCAGAACTGTGCTTCCTTTGGGCGTTCAACGCCAGTTCCTTGCTTGTTTCTGGCGTTGAACGCCAGTCCTGAGCATGGTTTGGGCATTCAGCGCCAGCCTTCCACCCAATTTCTGGCGTTTTAGTGCCAGAATTATTTTTTCCCAGGCTCTTACTGTCCTCAGATGGAATTTGGGTAGTTTGCTCATTTCTTGGCTTCCTGCTGCCTTGAGGTGGGGTATTTAATGTTTTTCCACTTCTTAATTGAACTGCTTGGCATTCTTCTATTATTTGTTTTGACAGCTGCTGCTTTGTTTGCTTTAATTGTTCTTCCATATTTATATTAGCCATCCTTGTCTCTTGTAGTCTCTCCTTGAATTCGGCTAACTGTTTTGTTAGAAAATCTAATTGCTGATTGAATTCAGTAGCTTGTTCAGCAGGACTGAGTTCAGTAGTCACTGTTTTAGCCTCTTCTTTCATGGAAGGTTCGCTGCTTAAGTACAGATGCTAATTTCTGGCAACTGTATCAATGAGCTCTTGAGCTTCTTCAATTGTCTTCCTCATGTGGATAGATCCACCAGCTGAGTAGTCTAGAGATATCTGAGCTCTTTCTGTAAGCCCATAATAGAAGATGTCTAGCTGAACCCACTCTGAAAACATCTCAGAGGGGCATTTTCTTAGCATCTCTCTGTATCTCTCCCAAGCATCATAAAGAGATTCATTATCTCCTTGTTTAAAGCCTTGGATGTCCAACCTTAGCTGTGTCATCCGTTTTGGAGGAAAGTATTGATTCAGGAATTTTTCTGTTAGCTGTTTCCATGTCTTTATGCTAGCCTTAGGTTGGTTATTTAACCACCTCTTAGCTTGGTCTTTTACAGCAAATGGGAACAGTAATAATCTGTAGACATCCTGATCTACTTCCTTATCATGTACTGTGTCAGCAATTTGTAAAAACAATGCCAGAAACTCTGTAGGTTCTTCTTGTGGAACACCGGAATACTGGCAACTTTGCTGCACCATGATAATGAGCTGAGAATTCAACTCAAAGCTACTGACTCCAATGGAGGGTATACTGATACTACTCCCATATGAAGCAGTGGTGGGGTTAGCATATGACCCCAGAGTCCTTCTGGACTGTTCATTTCCACTTAGATCCATGATGGAGAAAGGGAGATGATGTAAAATAGAGAAAAAATATTTTTATTTATTTATTTATTTATTTATTTCGAAAATAAAATAAATTAAAATAAAATAAATAAAAAATGGGTGAAGATTTTCGAAAAATAGAGAGAGAGAAAGAAAAAAAAATTGGTTAGGAAGTTTTGAAAAAGATATGATTTGAAAAATTTTGACCAAGTCAACCCAAGTAATTCGAAAATTATGAGAAAAGATAATTTAGAAGATATGATTTGTAAAAGATAAATATGATAGGAAAAAGATGTAATTAAAAATTAAAAAAATATAAAAGATATTTGAAAAAAGATAAATTTGTTTTGAAAAAGATATTGTGAAGATTTGAAAAAGATATTTATGAGTTGAAAAGATTTTAAGAATGAAAAGATATAGATTTGTTTTGAAAAAGATATAAATTTTTTTTTTAATCTTAAAAGGATAAGATTTGAAAAATTTTGAAATTAAAATCTGAATTTTTATAAAAAAAATTCAAAAATATGGCTTAAAAATAGTTAGAAAATATATCTTTTTTTTGAATTTTGAATTTTATGATGAAAGAGAAAAACACATAAAAGACACAAGACTAAAATTTTTAGATCTAATGCTCCTTATTTTCGAAAATTTTGGAGGAAAAACTCCAAGGAACACCAAACTTAAGAATTTTAAGATCAAGACACAAAGAATACTCAAGAATACTTTGAAGATTCACAAGAACACCAAGAACAAAAGAAAGAACACCAAACTTCAAATTTTTAGAAGACCAAAATAACTTTTCGAAAATTATATAAAGATTAACAAGAAAACACCAAACTTAAAGTTTAGCACATGATTAAATCAAGAAAATTATTTTTGAAAAAGATTTTTAATAGAACCAGTGCCCAATCATCAAGAACATAAACCAATGCTCT
The DNA here is from genome assembly GCF_059453495.1 of Arachis ipaensis. Lineage (NCBI taxonomy): Eukaryota > Viridiplantae > Streptophyta > Magnoliopsida > Fabales > Fabaceae > Arachis > Arachis ipaensis. The sequence goes on from NC_142440.1 coordinate 116,495,873, forward strand.
AGCCAATTGAGCTGTAAATGTAACACTTGTTTTGAAGAGGTATATTTTCACTAACTAAAAATAAATTCCTTTTTGAAGACTAATGCTTTGGAAAAACACAAGAAAAACAAGAAAAGACACTGAACAAGAAAAACTAAAAATCAAACAAGACAAATAAATAAGAACAACTTGAAGATCAAAGAACACAACTTCGAAAATTTAAAAGAAAAATATAGAATATGGAATTGACACCAAACTTAGAACAAGACACTAAACTCACGAAAAAAAATTAAAAATTGATAAAGAAAAATAATATTTTTGAAAAATTTTTGAAAAGGAAATAAAGGACTCATAATTTAATAACTCTATAGCAACAAAAATAAATTATTCCTAATCTAAGCAACAAAATAAACCTTTAGTTGTTCAAACTCAAACAATCCCCGGCAACGGCGCCAAAAACTTGGTGCACGAATTGTGAATCACACTTTTCACAATTCGTACCACTAACCAGCAAGTGCACTGGGTCGTCCAAGTAATACCTTACGTGAGTAAGGGTCGAATCCCACGGAGATTGTTGGTTTGAAGCAATCTCTGGTTATCTTGTAAATCTCAGTTAGGAGGTCAATTATAATTATCAGTTGACTTACAAATGAACAAGGGAACATAAAATAGATACTTGGTATGCAGTAATGGAGAATATGTTGGAGTTTTGGAGATGCTTTGTCTTCTGAATCTCTGCTTTCTCCCTGTCTTCTTCTTCACGCACGCAAGGTTCCTCCTATGGCAAGCTGTGTGTTGGTGGATCACCGTTGTCAATGGTTACCATTCGTCCTCTCAGTGAAAAAGGTCCAGGTGCGCTGTCATCGCACGGCTAATCATCTGTCGGTTCTCGATCATGTCAGAACAGGATCCATTGATCCTTTTGCGTCTGTCACTACGCCCAACACTCGCGAGTTTGAAGCTCATCACAGTCATTCAATCCCTGAATCCTACTCAGAATACCACAGACAAGGTTTAGACTTTTCGGATTCTCAAGAATGCTGCCAATGGATTCTCGCTTATACCACGAAGATTCTGATTAAGGAATCCAAGAGATATTCATTCAATCAAAAGTAGAACGGAGGTGGTTGTCAGGCACGCGTTCATAGGTTGAGAATGGTGATGACTGTCACGGATAATCACATCCATCATATTGAAGTACGAATGAACATCTTAGATAGAAACAAGCGTGTTTGAATAGAAAACAGAAATAGTTGCATTAATTCATCGAAACACAGCAAAGCTCCTCACCCCCAACAATGGAGTTTAGAGACTCATGCCGTCAGAGATTACAAAGTTTAGATCTAAAATGTCATGAGATGCAAAATAAATCTCTAAAGGTTTTTTAAATACTAAACTAGTAACCTAGGTTTATAGAAAATGAGTAAACTATGATAGATAGTACAGAAATCCACTTCTGGGGCCCACTTGGTGTCTGCTGGGGCTGAGACTTAAGCTTCTCACGTGCCTGGGCTGTTTTGGGCGTTCAACGCCAGGTTGTAACCTGTTTCTGGCGTTGAACTCCAACTTGTAACTTGTTTCTGGCGCTGGACGCCAGACTGCAACATGGAACTCGCGTTGAACGCCATTATACGTCGTCTATCCTTGAGAAAAGTATGGACTATTATATATTTCTGGAAAGCCCTGGATGTCTACTTTCCAACGCAATTGAGAGCGCACCAATTGAAGTTCTGTAGCTCCAGAAAATCCACTTTGAGTGCAGGAAGGTCAGAATCCAACAGCATCAGCAGTCCTTTTTCAGCCTGAATCAGATTTTTGCTCAGCTCCCTCAATTTCAGCCAGAAAATACCTGAAATCACAGAAAAACACACAAACTCATAGTAAATTCTAGAAATGTGATTTTTAATTAAAAACTAATAAAAATATACTAAAAACCAACTAAATCATACTAAAAACTAAGTAAAAACAATGCCAAAAAGCGTATAAATTATCCGCTCATCACAACACCAAACTTAAATTATTGCTTGTCCCCAAGCAACTAAAAACAAAGTAGGATAAAAAGAAGAGAATATACAATAAATTCCAAAAACATCTATGAAGATCAGTGTTAATTAGATGAGCGGGGCTATTAGCTTTTTGCTTCTGAACAGTTTTGGCATCTCACTTTATCCTTTGAAGTTCAGAATGATTGGCATCTATAGGAACTCAGAATTTAGATAGTGTTATTGATTCTCCTAGTTCAGTATGTTGATTCTTGAACACATCTACTTTATGAGTCTTGGCCGTGGCCCTAAGCACTCTGTTTTCCAGTATTACCACCGGATACATACATGCCACAGACACATAACTTGGTGAACCTTTTCAGATTATGACTCAGCTTTACTAAAGTCCCCAATTAGAGGTGTCCAGGGTTCTTAAGCACACTCTGTTTTTTTTTTTTTTTTTTGCTTTGGACCTCGACTTTAACCGCTCAGTCTCAAGTTTTCACTTGACACCTTCACGCCACAAGCACATGGTTAGGGACAGCTTGGTTTAGCCGCTAAGGCTAGGATTTTATTCCTTTAGGCCCCCCTATCCACTGATGCTCAAAGCCTTGGATCCTTTTTATTACCCTTGCCTTTTGGTTTTAAGGGCTATTGGCTTTTTGCTCTTGCCTTTTGGTTTAAAGTGCTTTTGGCTTTTCTGCTTGCTTTTTTTTTTCGCATTTTTTTTTCTGCAAGCTTTGTTCTTCACTGCTTTTTCTTGCTTCAAGAATCATTTTTATGATTTTTCAGATTATCAAATAACATTTCTCCTTTTTCATCATTCTTTCAAGAGCCAACAATTTTAACATTCATAAACAACAAATTCAAAAGAAATATGCACTGTTCAAGCATTCATTATGAAAACAAAAAGTATTGCCACCACATCAAAATAATTAAACTATTTTAAAATTCGAAATTCATGTACTTCTTTTTCTTTTTCAGAAAACAATTTTCATTTAAGAAAGGTGATAGATTCATAGGACATTCATATCTTTAAGACATAGACACTTAGATACTAGTGATCATATAGTAAAGACACAAACATAATTAAACATGAAGCATAGTAAACGAAAAATAGGAAAATAAGAACAAGGAGATTAAGGAATGGGTCACCTGAATGAGGGTGGCGTCTTCCTCTTTTTGAAGAACCAATGGTGCTCTTGAGCTCCTCTATGTCTCTTTCTTGCCTTTGTTGCTCTTTTCTCATAGCTCTTTGATCTGCAATCAATTGCTCTACCACTGAATTATGGAAAAACAAAAGCAATACTTTTACCACACCAAACTTAAAAGGTTTGCTCGTCCTCGAGCAAAAGAAGAAATAAGTGGAAAAGATGGAGGAGATGGAAGTGTGTGAATGGGTGGGTTTGGGAGGGAAATAGTTTGAATTTGAATGGTGAGGTAGGTGGAGATCCTGTGGGGTCCACAGATCCAGTGGGGTCAAGGATTTAGCATCCCTGCTCCAATTAGGCGTACAAAATGCCCTTTACTGTGCAATCCTGGCGTTTAACGCCAGACTGCTGCCTGTTTCTGGCGTTAAACACCCAAATGTAGCCTGTTTCTGGCGTTTAACGCCAGACTGATGCTTGTTTCTAGCGTTAAACGCCAGCTTGGTGCTTGGTTCTGGCGTTAAACGCCAGACAGATGCTTGTTTCTGGCGTTTAAATGCCAGAATAATCTTCCTCCAGGGTGTGCTATTTTTCATGCTGTTTTTCATTCTGTTTTTGATTTTCCATTTGTTTTTGTGACTTCACATGATCATCAACCTAAAGAAAACATAAAATAGCCATGGAAAATAAATAGATATAATTAAATAACATTGGGTTGCCTCCCAACAAGCGCTTCTTTAATGTCAATAGCTTGACAGTGAGCTCTCATGGAGCCTCACAGATAATCAGAGCAAGGTTGGGACCTCCCAACACCAAACTTAGAGTTTGAATGTGGGGGTTCAACACCAAACTTAGAGTTTGGTTGTGGCCTCCCAACACCAAACTTAGAGTTTGACTGTGGGGGCTTTGGTTGACTCTGCAGTGAGAGAAGCTCTTCATGCTTCCTCTCCATGGTTACAGAAGGAGAACCTTGTGTCTTATAGTTTGCAATGTCTGCAAACCACAGAGCTTTTTGAATAGCAAACAATTGCTCATCCGGAAAGGTTTCAGAGATCTCAGTAGGAGAGAGGGATCCTCCTGCTACTGGTTCTATCCGGGACAGGAGATCAGCTACTTGATTCTCTATTCCTTTTCTGTCTCTTATTTCTATATCAAACTCTTGCAGAAGCAACACCCATCTTATGAGCCTGGGCTTTGAATCCTGCTTTGTGAGTAGATATTTAACAGCAGCATGGTCAGTGTACACAATCACTTTTGATCCTACTAAGTAGGATCTAAACTTGTCAATGGCATAAACCACTGCAAGTAATTCTTTTTCTGTGGTTGTGTACTTTTTTTGGGCAACATTTAAAACACTGCTAGCATAATAAATGACATGCAGAAGCTTGTTATGCCTCTGTCCTAATACTGCACCAATGGTATGGTCACTGGCATCACACATTAGTTCGAAGGGTAATGTCCAGTCTGGTGCAGAAATAACTGGTGCTGTGACCAGCTTAGCTTTCAGGGTCTCAAACGCCTGCAGACACTTTGTATCAAACACAAATGGCATGTCAGCAGCTAGCAGATTGCTCAGAGGTTTTGCAATTTTTGAAAAATCCTTTATAAACCTCCTATAGAATCCTGCATGCCCCAGAAAGCATCTGATTGCCTTAACATTGGCAGGTGGTGGTAATTTTTTAATTACTTCAACTTTAGCTTGATCCACCTCTATTCCCTTATTTGAAATTTTATGCCCAAGGACAATCCCTTCAGTCACCATAAAGTGACATTTTTCCCAGTTTAAAACTAGGTTGGTCTCTTGGCATCTTTTCAGAACAAGTGCTAAATGGTTAAGGCAGGAGCTGAATGAGTCTCCAAATACTGAAAAGTCATCCATGAAGACTTCCAGAAACTTCTCTACCATATCAGAGAAGATAGAGAGCATCCACCTCTGAAAGGTTGCAGGTGCATTACACAGAGCAAAAGGCATCCTTCTGTAGGCAAACACTCCAGAAGGACATGTGAATGCTGTTTTCTCTTGGTCCTGAGGATCTACTGCAATTTGGTTGTAACCTGAATAGCCATCCAAAAAGCAATAAAATTCATGACCTGCTAGTCTCTCTAGCATCTGGTCTATGAATGGTAAAGGAAAATGATCCTTCCTGGTGGCTGTATTGAGCCTTCTGTAGTCAATACACATACGCTACCCTGTAACTGTTCTTGTAGGAACCAGTTCATTCTTTTCATTATGAACCACTGTCATTCCTCCCTTCTTAGGGACAACATGGACAGGGCTCACCCAGGGGCTATCAGAAATAGGATAGATAATCCCAGCCTCTAGTAACTTAGTGACCTCTTTCTGCACCACCTCCTTCATGGCGGGATTTTGCCGCCTCTGTCGTTGAACCACTGGCTTAGCATCATCCTCCAATAGGATTTTTTGTATGCATCTGGCTGGGCTAATGCCTTTAAGATCACTTATGGACCACCCAAGAGCTGTCTTGTGTGTCCTTAGCACCTGAATTAGTGCTTTCTCTTCCTGTGGCCCTAAAGCAGAGCTTATGATTACAGGAAGAGAGTCACCTTCTCCCAGAAATGCATATTTCAGGGATGGTGGTAGTGGTTTGAGCTCGGGTTTAGGAGGTTTCTCCTCTTCCTGAGGAGTTTCAGAGGTTCTTTTATTTCCTCTGGTTCCTCCAGATCAGGCTGAACATCTTTAAAAATGTCCTCTAGCTCTGATTCGAGACTCTCAGTCATATGGACCTCTTCCACCAGGGAGTCAATAATATCAATGCCCAGGCAGTCGTCTGATGTGTCTGGATGTTGCATAGCTTTGACAACATTCAACTTAAACTCATCCTCATTGACTCTCGGGGTTATCTCCCCTTTTTGGACCTCAATGAGGGTTCGTCCAGTTGCTAGGAATGGTCTTCCTAGAATGAGAGTTGCACTCTTGTGCTCCTCCATTTCCAGCACTACAAAGTCAGTGGGGAAGGCAAATGGCCCAACCTTGACAATCATGTCCTCAATTATGCCTGATGGGTATTTAATGGAGCCATCAGCAAGTTGAAGACAAATCTGGGTTGGTTTGACCTCTTCAGTCAAGCCAAGCTTTCTGATAGTGGATGCAGGGATTAGGTTGATGCTTGCCCCAAGATCACATAGAGCTGTCTTGGTGCAGTTACCCTCTAATATGCATGGTATCATAAAGCTCCCGGGATCTTTAAGCTTTTCTGGGAAGCTTTTCAGAATGACTGCACTGCATTCTTCAGTGAGGAGAACTCTTTCAGTTTCTCTCCAATCCTTCTTATGACTCAAGATATCTTTCATGAACATGGCATAAGAGGGTATTTGCTCAAGTGCCTCTGCAAACGGAATCTTTATTTAAAGAGTCCTGAGATAGTCTGCAAAGCGGGCAAATTGCTTATCCTGCTTCTCTTTGCAGAGTTTTTGAGGATAAGGCATCTTGGCTTTGTATTCCATAACCTTAGTTGCTGCAGGTTTATTTCCTACAGAGGTAGGTTGAGAAGCCTTCTTGAGGGATTTATTATCAGCACTTGCAGGTGTCTGATCCCTCACTGGCATTTGAAAGCCAGGGTTGGAAGCTGGAGTGGCGTTAGACGCCAACTCCTCATCTGTTCCTAGCGTCTGAACGCCAGAACTGTGCTTCCTTTGGGCGTTCAACGCCAGTTCCTTGCTTGTTTCTGGCGTTGAACGCCAGTCCTGAGCATGGTTTGGGCGTTCAGCACCAGCCTTCCACCCAATTTCTGGCGTTTTAGTGCCAGAATTATTTTTCCTCAGGCTCTTACTGTCCTCAGATGAAATTTGGGTAGTTTGCTCATTTCTTGGCTTCCTGCTGCCTTGAGGTGGGGTATTTAATGTTTTCCCACTTCTTAATTGAACTGCTTGGCATTCTTCTGTTATTTGTTTTGACAGCTGCTGCTTTGTTTGCTTTAATTGTTCTTCCATATTTATATTATCCATCCTTGTCTCTTGTAGTCTCTCCTTAAATTCGGCTAACTGTTTTGTTAGAAAATCTAATTGCTGATTGAATTCAGTAGCTTGTTCAGCAGGACTGAGTTCAGTAGTCACTGTTTTAGCCTCTTCTTTCATGGAAGGTTCGCTGCTTAAGTACAGATGCTGATTTCTGGCAACTGTATCAATGAGCTCTTGAGCTTCTTCAATTGTCTTCCTCATGTGGATAGATCCACCAGCTGAGTAGTCTAGAGATATCTGAGCTCTTTCTGTAAGCCCATAATAGAAGATGTCTAGCTGAACCCACTCTGAAAACATCTCAGAGGGGCATTTTCTTAGCATCTCTCTGTATCTCTCCCAAGCATCATAAAGAGATTCATTATCTCCTTGTTTAAAGCCTTGGATGTCCAGCCTTAGCTGTGTCATCCGTTTTGGAGGAAAGTATTGATTCAGGAATTTTTCTGTCAGCTGTTTCCATGTCTTTATGCTAGCCTTAGGTTGGTTATTTAACCACCTCTTAGCTTGGTCTTTTACAGCAAATGGGAACAGTAATAATCTGTAGACATCCTGATCTACTTCCTTATCATGTACTGTGTCAGCAATTTGTAAAAACTGTCCCAGAAACTCTGTAGGTTCTTCCCGTGGAAGACCGGAATACTGGCAACTTTGCTGCACCATGATAATGAGCTGAGGATTCAACTCAAAGCTACTGACTCCAATGGAGGGTATACTGATACTACTCCCATATGAAGCAGTGGTGGGGTTAGCATATGACCCCAGAGTCCTTCTAGACTGTTCATTTCCACTTAGATCCATGATGGAGAAAGGGAGATGATATAAAATAGAGAAAAAATATTTTTATTTATTTATTTATTTATTTATTTTGAAAATAAAATAAATTAAAATAAAATAAATAAAAATGGGTGAAGATTTTCAAAAAATGGAGAGACAGAAAGAAAAAAAAATTGGTTAGGAAGTTTTGAAAAAGATATGATTTGAAAATTTTTGACCAAGTCAACCCAAGTAATTCGAAAATTATGAGAAAAGATAAGATAGAAGATATGATTTGTAAAAGATAAATATGATAGGAAAAAGATGTAATTAAAAATTAAAAAAATATAAAAGATATTTGAAAAAAGATAAATTTGTTTTGAAAAAGATATTGTGAAGATTTGAAAAAGATATTTATGAGTTGAAAAGATTTTAAGAATGAAAAGATATAGATTTGTTTTGAAAAAGATATAAATTTTTTTTTAATCTTAAAAGGATAAGATTTGAAAAATTTTGAAATTGAAATCTGAATTTTTATAAAAAAAATTCGAAAATATGGCTTAAAAATAGTTAGAAAATATATATTTTTTTTTGAATTTTAAATTTTATGATGAAAGAGAAAAACACATAAAAGACACAAGACTTAAAATTTTTAGATCTAATGCTCCTTGTTTTCGAAAATTTTGGAGGAAAAACACCAAGGAACACCAAACTTAAGAATTTTAAGATCAAGACACAAAGAATACTCAAGAACACTTTGAAGATTCACAAGAACACCAAGAACAAAAGAAAGAACACCAAACTTCAAATTTTTAGAAGACCAAAATAACTTTTCAAAAATTATATAAAGATTAACAAGAAAACACCAAACTTAAAGTTTAGCACATGATTAAATCAAGAAAAATTATTTTTGAAAAAGATTTTTAATAGAACCAGTGCCCAGTCATCAAGAACATAAACCAATGCTCTAGCCAATTGAGCTGTAAATGTAACACTTGTTTTGAAGAGGTATATTTTCACTAACTAAAAATAAATTCCTTTTTGAAGACTAATGCTTTGGAAAAACACAAGAAAAACAAGAAAAGACACAGAACAAGAAAAACTAAAAATCAAACAAGAAAAATAAACAAGAACAACTTGAAGATCAAAGAACACAACTTCGAAAATTTAAAAGAAAAATATAGAATATGGAATTGACACCAAACTTAGAACAAGACACTAAACTCACGAAAAAAAATTAAAAATTGATAAAGAAAAATAATATTTTTGAAAAATTTTTGAAAAGGAAATAAAGGACTCAGAATTTAATAACTCTATAGCAACAAAAATAAATTATTCCTAATCTAAGCAACAAAATAAACCTTTAGTTGTTCAAACTCAAACAATCCCCGGCAACGGCGCCAAAAACTTGGTGCACGAATTGTTAATTACACTTTTCACAATTCGTACCACTAACCAGCAAGTGCACTGGGTCGTCCAAGTAATACCTTACGTGAGTAAGGGTCGAATCCCACGGAGATTGTTGGTTTGAAGCAATCTCTGGTTATCTTGTAAATCTCAGTTAGGAGGTCAATTATAATTATCAGTTGACTTGCAAATGAACAAGGGAACATAAAATAGATACTTGGTATGCAGTAATGGAGAATATGTTGGAGTTTTGGAGATGCTTTGTCTTCTGAATCTCTGCTTTCTCCCTGTCTTCTTCTTCACGCACGCAAGGTTCCTCCTATGGCAAGCTGTGTGTTAGTGGATCACCGTTGTCAATGGTTACCATCCGTCCTCTCAGTGAAAAAGGTCCAGGTGCGCTGTCATCGCATGGCTAATCATCTGTCGGTTCTCGATCATGTCAGAATAGGATCCATTGATCCTTTTGCGTCTGTCACTACGCCCAACACTCGCGAGTTTGAAGCTCGTCACAGTCATTCAATCCTTGAATCTTACTCGGAATACCACAGACAAGGTTTAGACTTTCCGGATTTTCAAGAATGATGCCAATGGATTCTCGCTTATACCACGAAGATTCTGATTAAGGAATCCAAGAGATATTCATTCAATCGAAAGTAGAATGGAGGTGGTTTTCAGGCACGCATTCACAGGTTGAGAATGGTGATGACTGTCACAGATAATCACATCCATCATATTGAAGTGCGAATGAACATCTTAGATAGAAACAAGCGTGTTTGAATAGAAAACAGAAATAGTTGCATTAATTCATCAGAACACAGCAGAGCTCCTCACCCCCAACAATGGAGTTTAGAGACTCATGCCGTCAGAGATTACAAAGTTCAGATCTAAAATGTCATGAGATGCAAAATAAATCTCTAAAATTTGTTTAAATACTAAACTAGTAACCTAGGTTTACAGAAAATGAGTAAACTATGATAGATAGTGCAGAAATCCACTTCTGGGGCCCACTTGGTGTGTGCTGGGGCTGAGACTTAAGCTTCTCACGTGACTGGGCTGTTTTGGGCATTCAACGCCAGGTTGTAACCTGTTTCTGGTGTTGAACTCCAACTTGTAACTTGTTTCTGGCGCTGGACGCCAGACTGCAACATGGAACTGGCGTTGAACGCCAGTTTACGTCATCTATCCTTGAGCAAAGTATGGACTATTATATATTGCTGGAAAGCCCTGGATGTCTACTTTCCAACGCAATTGAGAGCTGCCATTTGGATTTCTGTAGCTCCAGAATAGCCACTTTGAGTGCAGGAAGGTCAGAATCCAACAGCATCAGCAGTCCTTTTTCAGCCTGAATCAGATTTTTGCTCAGCTCCCTCAATTTCAGCCAGAAAATACCTAAAATCACAGAAAAACACACAAACTCATAGTAAAGTCTAGAAATGTGATTTTTAATTAAAAACTAATAAAAATATACTAAAAACCAACTAAATCATACTAAAAACTAAGTAAAAACAATGCCAAAAAGCGTATAAATTATCCGCTCATCAGCCACTAACGTTGGAAAAAGGGGGCACACCTAGCCACGTTAAGAGTCACGTTAAGTACATTAACGTGAGCTCTAACATGGAAGGAAAGAAGTGCTAATGTTAGTGACACTCACCTTTGTCACTAACGTTGGACTAAGCCACTATTAGCCACGTTAGCTGCCACGTTAATTGCATTAACGTGGAAGCTAACGTGGAGGAAAGGAATGATGAGCCAACGTTAGTGATACTCACCTTTGTCACTAATGTTGGAGATGGCTATCACTACCACATTAGAAGTCACGTTAACCTAAGTAACGTGAACTCTAACGTGGGAAGAAGGGTGTTTGGAGCGTTAGTGACAAAGGTAAGTGTCACTAACGCTCTCGAGGCTAAGGCATGCCCACGTTAAGAGCCATGTTAGTTATACTAACCTGGACTCTAACGTGAGAAAAGTGGGTTAAGAGCAACGTTAGTGAAAAAGGTAAACCCCAATAACGTTCACGAAGGATCAAGAGGCAACGTTAGTGGTCACGTTAGTGCCACTAACGTTGAAGTTAACGTGAACCATCTTGGGCTAGAAACGTTAGTGAAAAAGGTGATTGTCACTAACGTTCTCGAACCCACATTTTCACTTAAACGTTAACACCGCTAACGTCCTAGCTAAAATCCATACCTACTTCACACTTTCTCTGCAAGTAAAGCTGAGCCCACTAAAGACTCCAAACTGCTTCAAATCAAGATCCAAAGGCCCATATCCAAGACTTGAAGAGCCAACTAGAAGAACAGAAGAGTAGTATATATAGGAGTAATTTTAAACTAGATAAAAAAAAGCTTTTGGATTGAGAGAACTACTCTCTGTATAATTTTACTTTCTTTGCAACTTTTAGTTTTACTTTTAGAATGCATTCTCCATCTTTGTTTTCCATTCCCAGAGCCATGAACAACTAAACCCCTTTCATTGGGTTAGGGAGCTCTGTTGTAATTTGATGGATCAATAATAGTTTTTATTATTCTTCTTCTTTCTTTTCTCTTGATTTTACTAGAAAGCTTTCAATCTTCATCCCATTGGGTAGTTGTCTTGGAAAAGAAGCTATTCATACTTGGATCTCTTTAGAACCTTGGAAGAGGAATGAAGAGATCATGCTAGAAATGCTTTCTCATGTTGGACCAAATTGGGGTTTGGATGGATATAGTAACATATAATCCTACCAACACTTTGATTTGGAAATACATGTGGTATAATCAGTGACCATACTTCATCTCTTCTCATGAGCAATTAGACTAAGGAATTGGCTATTGATCAAGATTTGAGAGATTGAATTACCAAGGAATTGGAGTTCAATCACTTAAGATTGCCAAGGAGATCAATGAATGCATTGATTGAGGAAGAGATGAAAATGAACTTGATCCAGAGAATGCAACATCTCCTAAGCCCAATAAAGCCCCATTTCTGATCTTACCCATTCTCTTTAATTTCTGCAATTTACTTTCATGCTAAATTCCCCATTCCTCATTTAAGATTCTGCAATTTACTTTCCGTCATTTATATTCAGCTCTTTATTCCCAGCATTTACATTTTCTGCTAATTACTTTCCGCCATTTAATTTCCTGCAACTCTCACATCAAATTCTGCTTAGCTCAACTAGAACATTCCTCTAATTAAAGTTGATTGACCAATCAATCCCTGTGGGATTCGACCTCACTCTATTGTGAGTTTTTACCTGACGACAATTCGGTATACTTGCCGAGGGAAATTGTTGAGAGACAAGTTTCCGTGCATCAGAAAACAAGATTGAACAGAGAGTCACGCGAAAGTGTGGCTGGAGGTGTGCCTTTGGCACAAATGGATCCACGTGACCGCGTCGCTGACGCGTCCGCGTCACCACGCGAATGCGTGGCCCTGTAAAATCGACGTAAACGGGTACTTGGCAGCAAATTAGGCTGGAACGATGCTAGAAGCACAAGCCTTACCACACGAATGCGTGCCCCACTTGTCTGCGTCATTTTGCAAATATGGCCATCCACGCTATTGCGTTACCCACGAACGCGTCACCCCAGATTTTTGGCAAAAATGCATTTAAACAGAGAGTTGTGCGTATGCGAGGCTGCTCTCGCGCCACTAGCACAACTCGAGTCACGTGTCCGCGTGCCCCACGTGTCCGCGTCACCTGAACTTATCGCACACCACGCGACCGCGTGACCCACGCGTCCGCGTCGCATGCGACGCATGGTTTATCCAGATCAGCGCCAGAATTCCTATCTTTTCTTCTCCAATCCTACTTATCTCTTTATTATCATTCTTTCTTCTTTCATTATTCTCTTTCATTCTATTTTTCCTATTGCATTTGCATATTTTCATTCACTTCATTTTAATTTTGTGCATACTTTTATTTTCTTTTCTAAAGTTATTATTTTTCTGTTGGTGTCAAATTTTCTTATTTAACTGTTACATCTTCTCTTGAATTATCCTGGTGCTTCATGACTTGTTTTATTCTGATTGGGCAATATTATTTAAATCAATGCTAATCTTTTATGATACTTGTACTCCTCTTGCATTGATATAAACTTATACTGTCTTTCATTACCCACACTCTTCCCCTTTGTTGCAATTTTTAGCACCACTGGTGCTTCTATTGTTTTCTCACTTGCATGTTGTAGCTACCATGTAATTGAGACCCTCATTATTTGGCATTAACCCACCAAGACTTTATTTATTTTCTTATCTTTGCTCTTGGGTTACTTTTCTTCTTTTTCCTTTTCTTTCAGGCTGGCCACTAAAGAAGGGAAAGGGAAAGCTTCTAAATGGGGAGACAAACAAGTCCATCAGCACAATCTTTAGAGAAAATCATTAGTTGAAGCAACCCTTCCACTTGCACATCTTAGCATGCACCGAGGACAGTACAATCTTTAAGTGTGGGGAGGTCGATACCGATCTCCGTGGGTTAGTACCTTCCTGTCCCAACACTAATGTTTAAATTTTCTTTGTAGTTAGTTGTTGCATGTTTGATTGCATATTTGTTTGAATTTTTTGTGCATATCTTACCACCACTTGGTTAAAGTAATATTTTCTTTTTCAAGAAACTTTTTAAAGAATTTCACTAATTTGAATAAAATTTAATGTTAAACTTGTTTGAAGAAATATTATACTGGAACATGGTTTAGAGCTCGAACATACAAAACCAGTGAGATTTTTTAGCCTATTTGATTGGTTGCATTTTATCAACCAAAATTCTGTTTTAGTGTGTATTTTTCTCTCTAAAATTGTGATCTTTGTCTTGCTTAATTCTATATTTTCATTGTTTAATGTATGCATGCACTTATATGATTGAGGCCTTTGTTTCACTGAGCTTACATACCCATATGGCCTTACCTTTCATTATCCCTTGCAAACCAATTTTGAGCCTATTATACCCCTTTTATTCTTTACTTTAGCACATCATTAGCTCTAAGCAAAAGACAATAATGCCCTTAATTTGAATCCTTGGTTAGCTTAGACTAGTGAGAGTGCTTATGATTTAAGTGTGGAGAAATTGGCTTTGGAAACATTTGGTTTGAGAATTGAGTATGTTAGAATTTTCTGAAAATGGGAAAAAATGTTTAGGACATATTCATGCATTCAATAATTTAATCATATGCATTGAGAAAAACAAAAAAAAAATAATAAAATAAAACAAAAAAAAAAGAAAAGAGAGAAAAAGAAAAGAAAAAAAAAGAGAAAATAAATAAAAAGGGGGACAAAATGCCCCAAAGTAAATGGTGAAAGCAATGCATATGTAATGTACTCAAAATCAGATGCATGAATATGTGGAAAACATGGTTAATGGATAGTTAGATGTTGTATTATGATTACATGGATTGTCTAAGTTAGTTGGAAAAGTTTAAGTTAATTAAGGATTCAGATTTTAGTCTACTTGGCCAAATACAATCCTACCTTGACCCTAACCCCATTACAACCCTTAAAAGACCTCTTGATATGTGTATCTGTGCATTAAATTTTTGTTGATTGTTAGATGAAGAGCAAGCCTTAGAAAGCAAGATTAGTATAGAATTGAGAGATCGAACCTTAAACACTTGAGCGATTAGAGTGCATACACTTCCAGTGAGGGTTCGACACTCGATTCTTTGTTCCCGGCTTTCATGAGCTATCTTCTTCGTGTACTTTTTTTTACGATTTGAATTAGTGAAATCCAGTTCATATCTGTTCTTAGAGAATTTGATTTACTTTTAACCAAGTAGGTAGAATCATTTTTTGCATGTAGTTGCATTCATATACATAGGTTACATTTCATACATTTTACCATTCCTGTTCACTCCTTTATAGTTTCTCTTGAGCTTAGCATGGGGACATGCTAATGTTTAAGTGTGGGGAGGTTGATAAACCACTATTTATGGTTTATCTTGTGCTCAATTGAGTGGTTTTTATCAATTCTTCACCCAGTTATTCATAGGAATCGCATGTTTTACGTTTTCCTTCTTGATTTTGTGCTGTGACTGAAAGCATGCTTCCTTGACCTTATATTTGCTTATTATTAATCCTCTTCTATTACTATTCGATGCCTTGATATGTGTGTTAAGTGCTTTCAGAGATTACAGGGCAGGAATGGCTTAGAGGATGGAAAGGAAGCATGCAAAAATGGAAGGAATACAAGAAACTGAAGGAACTGCAAAGCTGTCCAGCCTGACCTCTTTGCACTCAAATGGTCATAACTTGAGCTACAGAGATCCAAATGAGATGGTTCCAGTTGCGTTGGAAAGCTAACATTCGGGGCTTCGCAACGATATATAATTTACAATAGCTGCCCAGACGCCAGATGACGCGAACGCGTGAATCACGCGGACGCGTGAATCACGCGGACGCGTGACCTAGCAAAAATGCAATCCATGCAAACGCGTGGACGACGCCTCCGTGTCACTTTGCCGCAACCTGAACGTAACAGAAATCGCTGGGGGTAATTTCTGGGCTTTTTTGACCCAGTTTTCGGCCCAGAAAACATAGATTAGAGGCTATAAAGTGGGGGAATGCATCCATTCATTAACGTGTCTTCCATTATTCACTTTTCATAATTCTAGATGTAGTTTTTAGAGAGAGAGGTTCTTTCCTCTCTCTTAGGATTTAGGATTAGGATTCCTCTTAAAAGAATTAGGATTTCTTATTATTTCAACTTATTATTTCAACTTCTTCTCAGGTTCAATATTCCTTTTATATTTCTATTTACTCTAATGCTTTTATTCGTATCTGATTCATGTTATCAATTTGGCTTATGAATTCTTCGTATTTAGATTTGAATGTTTTATTTAATATAATTTGAGGTATTTCAGATTTGACTTTGCTTTGCTTTATTTATATGAATGCTTTTAATTTAATTTAGATTTTCCCCTTTTGGCTTTGGTTGATTAATTGGTAACTCTTGAGTTATCAAACTCATCGTGATTGATAATTGTTATTTTAGCTAATTGAATTGAATTCCATTAACTCTAGTCCTTTCTTAGGAGTTGGCTAGGACTTGAGGATCTAACTAATTAGTTTACTTGACTTTCCTTTGCTTTAATAAAGGTTAACTAAGTGGGATTGAAACTCAATTCTCATCACCATTGATAAGGATAACTAGGATAGGACTTCCAATTTTCATACCTTGCCAAGAGTTTATTTAGATATTAATTTATTAATTCCTGCAATTTATTTTCCTTGTTCAAACCTTTCAAAACCCAAAATTCTACCTTTTCCATAGCTAATAATAAGTCATACCTCCCTGCAATTCCTTGAGAAGACGACCCGAGGTTTAAATACTCGGTTATCAATTTTATTGGGTTTGCTTAAGTGACAAACAAAACGTTTGTATGAAAAGGATTTTCTGTTGGTTTAGAAGCTATACTTGCAATGCGATTATACATTTGTGAATTTCTTTACCGATAGGAAATCCGGATCGTCAGGTGTCATTCTATTGTTTTTCTCTTTCCTCATTAAATTCAAAATCCCTTTCAAAAATCATATCCAAAATTTTTCAAATCTTCTTAATTAAGTAATTATTCTAGTTTTTGAATTTATTTTTCCTTTTTCTTTTAGTTTTTGAAATTTATATTTTAATTTCTAATTATTTTATTTTATCTTATTTTTTTATTCATTCGGTTTGTTTTTAATTAAATAAAATAAAAATAAAAATATATTTTATTTGCAATTCACATCAATTTCCTTTTCTCCATCATGGACCTAAGTGGAATTGAACAGTCCAGAAGGACTCTGGGGTCATATGCTAACCCCATCATGGCTACATATGGGAGTAGCATCTGTGTACCTCCCATCAAAGCAAGCAGTTTTGAGCTAAATCCTCAGCTCATTATCATGGTGCAGCAAAATTACCAATATTCCGGTCTTCCACAGGAAGAACCTACTGAGTTTCTGGCACAGTTCTTACAACTTGCTGACACAGTACGTGATAAGGAAGTAGATCAGGATGTCTTCAGATTATTATTGTTCCCATTTTCTGTAAAAGATCAAGCTAAGAGGTGGTTAAATAACCAACCCACAGCAAGCATAAGAACATGGAAACAATTATCAGACAAATTTCTGAATCAATATTACCCTCCAAAATAGATGACACAGCTAAGACTGGACATCCAAGGCTTTAAACAAGAGGATAATGAATCTCTTTACAATACCTGGGAGTGGTACAGAGGGATGCTAAGGAAATGCCCCTCTGAAATTTTTTCAGAGTGGATACAGTTAGACATCTTTTACTATGGGCTTACAGAAAAAGCTCAAATATCTCTAGATCACTCAGCTGGTGTATCTATACATATGAAAAAGACAATTAAAGAGGCTCAAGAGCTCATTGATACAGTTGCTAGAAATCAATATCTGTACTTAAGAAGTGAGTCCTCCCTGAAAGAAGAGGCTAAAGCAGTATCCACTGAGCTTAGTCCTCAAGAACAACTTGCTGAACTCAATCAGCAATTGCTTATTATAACAAAACAGTTCGCAAAATTCAAGGAGATGCTCCAAGACACTAAAATTGCTAATCAAAATGTGGAAGCACAATTGGATCAGACAAGACAGCAGCTATCTAAACAGATAATAGAAGAATGCAAAGCTATTCAATTTAAGAGTGGGAAGACATTAAATGTCTCAACTCAAGGCAGCAGAAAGCCAAGAAAGGAACAACTGACAGAGGATGAGCAAACCACTACCCAAAATCCCTTTGAGGATAGTAAGAGCCTAGAGAGGAATGATTCTGGCGTTCAAACGCCAGAAAATGGTGAAAAACTGGCATTAAACGCCCAATCCATGTCCAATTCTGGCGTTCAAATGCCAAAAAAGTGTAGGAATCTGGCGTTAAACGCCCATCCATCTCCCTATCCTGGCGTTCAAACGCCAATGAGGGATCAGACACCTGCAAGGGCTGATAATAACTCCCTCAAGAAGGCTTCTCAACCTGCCTCTGTAGGAAATAAACCTGCAGCAACTAAGGTTGAAGAATATAAAGCCAAGATACCTTATCCTCAGAAACTCTGCCAAGCGGAACAGGATAAACAATTTTCCCGCTTTGCAGACTATCTCAGGACTCTTGAAATAAAGATTTCGTTTGCAGAGGCACTTGAGCAAATACCCCCTTATGCTAATTTCATGAAAGAGATCTTAAGTCATAAGAAGGATTGGAGAGAAACTGAAAAAGTTTTTCTCACTGAAGAATGCAATGCAGTCATTCTAACAAGCTTACCAGAAAAACTCAAGGATCCCGGAAGCTTTATGATACCATGCACATTAGAGGGTACTTGTACCAAGACAGCTCTATGTGACCTTGGGGCAAGTATTAATCTAATCCTTGCATCCACTATCAGAAAGCTTGGCTTGACTGAAGAGGTCAAACCAACCCGGATATGTCTTTAACTTGCTGATGACTCCATTAAATATCTATCAGGCATAATTGAGGACATGATTGTCAAGGTTGGGCCATTTGCCTTTTCCACTAACTTTGTAGTGCTGGAAATGGAGGAGCACAAGAGTGCAACTCTCATTCTAGGAAGACCCTTCCTAGCAACTGGATGAACTCTCATTGATATCCAAAAAGGGGAAGTGACCCTGAGAGTTAATGAGGATGAGTTCAAGTTAAATGCTGTCAAAGCTATGCAGCATCCAGACACATCAAATGACTGCATGAGCGTTGATATTATTGACTCCTTGGTGGAAGAGATCAATATGACTGAGAGTCTCGAATCAGAGCTAGAGGACATCTTTAAAGATGTTCAGCCTGATCTGGAGGAACCAGAGGAAACAGAAAAGCCTCTGAAAACTCTTCAGGAAGAGGATAAGCCTCTTAAACCCGAGCTCAAACCACTACCACCATCCCTGAAATATGTGTTTCTGGGAGAATATGGCACTTTTCCTGTGATCATAAGCTCTGCCTTAGATCCACAGGAAGAGAAAGCACTACTTCAGGTGCTAAGGACACACAAGACAGCTCTTGGGTGGTCCATAAGTGACCTTAAGGGAATCAGCCCAGCCAGATGCATGCACAAGATTCTATTAGAGGATGATGCTAAGCCAGTGGTCCAATCACAAAGGCGGCTGAATCCAGCCATGAAGGAGGTGGTGCAGAAAGAGGTCACTAAATTACTAGAGGCTGAGATTATTTATCCTATTTCTGATAGCCCCTGGGTGAGTCCTGTCGAAGTTGTACCCAAAAAGGGAGGCATGACAGTGGTTCACAATGAAAAGAATGAACTGGTTCTTACAAGAATAATTACAGGGTGGCGTATGTGTATTGACTATAGAAGGCTCAATACAGCCACCAGAAACGATCATTTTCCTTTACCATTCATAGACCAGATGCTAGAAAGACTAGCAAGTCATGACTATTACTGCTTTTTGGATGGCTATTCAGGTTATAACCAAATTGCAGTAGATCCTCAGGATCAAGAGAAAACAGCATTCACATGTCCATCTGGAGTATTTGCTTACAGAAGGATGCCTTTTGGTCTGTGCAATGCACCTGCAACCTTTCAGAGATGCATGCTCTCTATTTTCTCTGATATGGTGGAAAAATTTCTAGAAGTCTTCATGGATGACTTCTCAGTATTTGGAGACTCATTCAGCTCCTTTCTTGATCATCTAGCACTTGTTCTGAAAAGGTGCCAAGAGACTAACCTGGTTTTAAACAGGGAAAAATGTCACTTTATGGTGACTGAAGGAATTGTCCTTGGGCATAAGATTTTGAACAAAGGAATAGAGGTGGATCAAGCTAAGGTAGAGGTAATTGAAAAATTACCACCACCCACCAATGTTAAGGCAATCAGAAGCTTTCTGGGACATGCAGGATTCTACAGGAGGTTTATAAAAGATTTTTCAAAAATTGCAAAATCTCTCAGTAATCTGCTAGCTGCTGATACACCATTTGTCTTTGACACAGAGTGTTTGTAGGCCTTCGAGACTCTGAAGGCTAAGCTGGTCACAGCACATATCATTTCTGCACCAGACTGGACATTACCATTCGAGTTAATGTGTGATACCAGTGACCATGCTATTGGTGCAGTATTAGGACAAAGGCATAACAAGCTTCTGCACGTCATTTACTATGCCAGCCGTGTTCTAAATGACGCACAGAAGAATTACACAACCACAGAAAAAGAGCTGCTTGCAGTGGTTATGCCATTGACAAGTTTAGATCCTATTTAGTAGGATCAAAAGTGATTGTGTACACTGATCATGCTGCTCTCAAATATCTACTCACAAAGCAGGATTCAAAACCCAGGCTCATAAGATGGGTGATGCTTCTGCAAGAGTTTGATATAGAAATAAAAGACAGAAAAGGGACAGAGAACCAGGTAGCTGATCACCTGTCCCAGATAGAACCAGTAGCAGGGGTGTCCCTCCCTCCTACTGAGATCTCTAAGACCTTTCCGGATGAACAACTCTTTGCCATTCATGAGGTACCATGGTTTGCAGACATTGCAAACTATAAAGCTGTGAGATTCATACCCAAGGAGTACAGCAGGCAGCAAACAAAAAAATTAATTTATGATGCAAAGTACTACTTGTGGGATGAGCCATATCTATTTAAGACATGTGCAGATGGAGTAATCTGTAGATGCATGCCTAGAGAAGAGGCACAGAAAATCCTATGGCATTACCATGGATCACAATATATGGAGGACATTTTGAAGGTGAGCGAACAGCCACAAAAGTTCTCCAATGCGGCTTCTACTGGCCTACCCTCTATAGAGACTCCCAAGAATTTGTACGGAACTATGACAGTTGCCAGAGAGCTAGTAATCTACCTCATGGTTACACCATCCCTCAGCAAGGGATCTTAGAGATTGAGTTGTTTGATGTATGAGGTATTGACTTCATGGGGCCTTTCCCACCATCATACTCAAACACTTACATTCTGGTGGCAATAGACTATGTATCTAAAGGGTAGAGGCAATTGCCACACCCACTAATGATACTAAGACAGTGCTAAAGTTCCTCCAGAAGCATATCTTCAGCAGATTTAGTGTCCCTAGAATACTAATCAGTGATGGAGGGTGATGAGCGGATAATTTATATGCTTTTTGGCATTATTTTTACATAGTTTTTAGTATGATTTAATTAGTTTTTAGCATATTTTTATTAGTTTTTAAAAAAAATCACATTTCTGGACTTTACTATGAGTTTGTGTGTTTTTCTGTTATTTCAGGTAATTTCTGGCTGAAATTGAGGGACTTGAGCAAAAATCAGATTCAGAGGCTGAAGAAGGACTGCAGATGCTGTTGGATTCTGACCTCTCTGCACTCAAAGTAAATTTTCTGGAGCTACATAAGTCCAAATGGCACGCTCTCAATTGCGTTGGAAATTAGACATCCAGGGCTTTCGAGCAATATATAATACTCCATACTTTGCCCGAGTTTATATGATGCAAACTGGCGTTCAACGCCAGCTTTCTGCCCTATTCTGGAGTTAAACGCTAGAAACAGGTTACAAATTGGCGTTTAACTCCAAGAAATACCTCTACACGTGAAAGCTTCAATGCTCAGCCCAAGCACACACCAAGTGGGCCCGGAAGTGGATTTCTGCATCATTTACTTATTTCTGCAACCCTAGTAACTAGTTTATTATAAATAGAACTTTTTACTATTGTGTTAGACATCTTGGGATCTTTTGATCATTTTTGAGACTATCCTTGTATCACTTTTGATCTCTTGATCACGTTTACGGGGCTGGCCATTCGGCCGTGCCTGGACCTTGTTCTTATGTATTTTCAACGGTAGAGTTTCTACACACCATAGATTAAGGTGTGGAGCTCTGCTGTTCCTCATGAATTAATGCAAAGTACTATTGTTTTTCTATTCAATTCAAGCCTTTTTCTTCTCTAAGATATTCATTCGCACACAAGAACATGATGAATGTGATGATTATGTGACGCTCATCATCATTCTCACTTATGAATGCGTGCCTGACAAACACTTCTGTTCTACATGCAAACAAGCTTTAATGCATATCTCTTAGCCTCTTGATCTACGATCAGAGTCTTCGTGGTATAGGCTAGAATTATTGGCGGCCATTCTTGAGATCCAGAAATTCTAAACCTTGTCTGTGTTATTCCGAG
Organism: Arachis ipaensis; assembly: GCF_059453495.1. Taxonomy (NCBI): domain Eukaryota; kingdom Viridiplantae; phylum Streptophyta; class Magnoliopsida; order Fabales; family Fabaceae; genus Arachis; species Arachis ipaensis. The sequence continues at coordinate 116,518,219 of NC_142440.1, forward strand.
TAGGATCTGGGAAGGTATGGCTGTGACGAGCTTCAAACTCGCAAGTGCTGGGCGTAGTGACAGATGCAAAAAGATTACTGAATCCTATTCCAGTATGATTGAGAACCGACAGATGATTAGCCGTGCGGTGACAGCGCATTTGGACCATTTTCACTGAGAGGACGGGAAGTAGCCATTGACAACGGTGATGCCCAACATACAACTTGCCATGGAAAGGAGTATGAAGGATTGGATGAAAGCAGTAGGAAAGCGGAGATTCAGAAGGAACTAAGCATCTCTATACGCTTATCTGAAATTCTCACCAATGAATTACATAAGTATCTCTATCTTTATTTTACGTTTTATTTACCTTTTAATTATGAAAACTCTATAACCATTTGAATCCGCCTGACTGAGATTTATAAGGTGACCATAGCTTGCTTCAAGCCGATAATCTCCGTGGGATCGACCCTTACTCACGTAAGGTTTATTACTTGGACGACCCAGTGCACTTGCTGGTTAGTTGTGCGAAGTTGTGACAAAGAACTAAGATTACGAACGTGCGTATTAAGTTTTTGGCACCGTTACCAAGGAATGAACGATCACGATTTCGTGCACCAGAGGGATTCATTTCTACAATAAACAACTTGACTCTGCTCTGATCCGATATGGAATTAACCACAACGTGGCAACTCCATATCATCCACAGATAAATGAGTAGGCTGAAGTCTCAAATAGAGAACTAAAACGGATCCTGGAATGGACTGTAAGTACCCGTAGAAAGGATTGGGCAAGGAGTCTGGATGATGCTCTATGGGCATACAGAACTGTATTCAAAACTCCTATAGGGACCTCTCCATACCAGCCTGTGTATGGAAAAGCCTGTCACCTACCAGTGGAACTGGAACACAAGGCCTATTGGGCAACCAGATTCCTAAACCTTGATGCCAAGTTAGCTGGAGAGAAAAGATTGCTCCAGTTGAATGAGCTAGAGGAATTCAGACTCAATACTTTCAAAAATGCAAAAATTTACAAGGAGAAAGCAAAAAGGTGGCATGAAAAGAAACTGTCATCCAGAGTCTTTGAGCCAGGACAGAAGGTTCTGCTGTTCAACTCTAGGCTCAAACTTTTCCCTGGGAAATTAAAATCCCGGTGGAGGGGACCATATGTGATTACAAGTGTGTCACCATATAGATATGTAGAGCTTCATGATATTGACTCTGACAAGAAGTTCATTGTTAATGGACAAAGAGTCAAACATTATCTTGAAAGCAATATTGAGCAAGAATGCTCAAAACTGAGACTAGATTAAAGCTCAGTAAAGTCCAGCTAAAGACAATAAAGAAGCGCTTGCTGGGAGGCAACCCAGCCATTAGCAAAGTTTATTTGTTATTTAAATAATAATTATAGGAGTTTGATATGAATTATCTTCAAGGTTAATTATCAATTGCAGGAGTTTACAGAGTTACAGAAGGATTCAGAGCATAAAGCAAAAAAAAGGAGCTCACTGGCACGAAAACGCCAGTAAGGGGTATTTTGGGCATTAAACGCCAGAATGGGTACCATTCTGGGCGTTTAACGCCAGTAAAGATACCATTTTGAGCGTTAAACACCAAAATGGGTACTATTCTGGGCGTTTAACGCCAGAGTTGCAGCATCCTAGGCGTTTAGAAAAACGCCAACATATGGGCGTTAAATGCCAGAATGGATACCATTCTGGGCGTTTAACGCCAGAAAAGGCAAGGGGAGGAGATTTCGTTTCCACTTCAATTTTTTTTCAAACTTTCATGTTTTAATTCATAATTTTCTGCATAAACATGTTACAAATTTTCATCACTCACACTCAATCTTCAAAAATTCAATAATCTTCTAAATCCCTTTTCAATTTTCTTTCAAATCCTTTACAAATCTTTTTCAAAAACTCATTTACCTTTTCAATTCCTTTTCAAATATTTTCCAACTCATCATATCTTCTTTTAATTCTTAGATGCATCAACAAATTTTCAGATTTAACTTCTTTATATCTTTTTCATACCTTTTGAATTTTAAAATCTCATCTTTTTCATATCATGATTCAATTTTTTTTACCAATCATATCTTTCTATCATATCTTTTTCAAAATTTTTGAAACCCCACCCCTCCACTCTTAAATACACGTTCGGCCACCCCCCATGATCACCGAGCTAAGACTCATTAAGATCATGGCCCCTAAGGGAAAACAAACCACTTCAAGAGGCAAGAAAGAGAATACTCCAAAGCCACTATGGAATCAAGAGAGGTTCTTAACCAAAGAACATGCAGACCATTATCACAAAATAATGGGTTTGAAGTCAGTGATCCCGGAAGTTATGTTCGATCTGAAAGAAGACAAATATCCAGAGATCCAAGAACAGATTCGAAACAGAGGTTGGGAAATTCTAGCCAATCCTGAAATAAAGGTTGGAAGAAACATGGTTCAGGAATTCTACTCAAATCTGTGGCTGACAGATAAGCAGAGAATGAATAGAACTGCCTTCCATACCTTTCAACTATGGTCAGAGGGAGGATTATCTACTTTCACCTTGACAAAATAAGAGAGGTCTTCAAGCTGTCTCAACTGCAAGATGATCCAGAATTCTTTAATAGAAGAATGGTGAGAATAGATAAATAGATGGACCAAGTTCTAGAGGACATATGCCTCCCTGGAGCCAAGTGGATAACCAACTCAAAAGGTGTCCCAAACCAACTCAAGAGAGGAGATCTCAAACCAGTCGCTAGGGGCTGGTTGGACTTCATTGGGCATTCTATACTGCCCACTAGCAACCGCTCTGAGGTCACTGTCAAAAGAGCAGTGATGATTCATTGCATTATGCTGGGAAATGAAGTGGAGATTCATCATCTGATTTCTTGTGAGATCTACACAATTGCAAATAAGAACTCCACTGAAGCCAAATTAGCTTACCCAAGCTTAATCTCTCTGCTATGTAAAGATGCTGGGGTAAAGATGGGAGTAGATGAGTTCATCCCAGTCGAGCACCCAATCACCAAGAAGTCAATGGAAGGACAACAAGTGCAAGATAACTCCATCAAAAGGAAGACACAGAAGTTCCTCCCAGAAATCCCTCAGATTGACTACTGAACCCACCTAGAAGCATCTGTCACCAAGCTGCAAGAAGCTATGGATCAACTTAAAGAGGAACAACAAAATCAAAATAGCATGCTTTGCAAGCTGCTTAAGGAACAGGAGAAGCAAGGGCATGAGCTACAGGAGCTGAAGCGCCAGAAGCTCTCCCTTGAAGAGCCAGGCATCCCACAACTTGAAGGAGCACTTACCTCCCCCAATGCAGGTTGTTGAGTCCTAACTCTGTGATAACTTTTGTTATTAGAGATCAATTTTAAGGGTCATTTATTTTTATGTTTTTAATTTTCTTTCTTTTATTATTGTCTATCTGCTTTTATGCTTATTTCATGTCTTATTTCCATAATCAATAAAATTTAGAGTATATGTTTTAAAGCTATGAATAATCCCATAAATCCCTCACCTTTCTTAAAAGAAAAATGTTTTTATTTACAAAAGAATAAGAAGTACATGAATTTCGAAAAATATCTTAAAAATAATCTAATTATTTTGATGTGGTGGCAATACTTTTTGTTTTCTGGATGAATGCTTGAACAGTGCATACTTTTGATATTGTTGTTTATGAATGTTAAAACTGTTGGCTCTTGAAAGAATAATGGAAAAAGAGAAATATTATTGATAATCTGAAAAATCATAAAATTGATTCTTGAAGCAAGAAAAAGCAGTGAATATAAAGCTTGCGAAAAAAATTTGGCAAAAAATAAAAGAAAAAAGAAAGAAAAAGAAAAAGCAAGCAGAAAAAGTCAATAACCCTTTAAACCAAAAGGCAAGGGTGAAAAGAATCCAAGGCTTTGAGCATTAATGGATAGGAGGGCCTAAAGGCATAAAATCCTGGCCTAAGCGACTGAATCAAGTTGTCCCTAACCATGTGCTTGTGGCATGAAGGTCCAAGTGAAGAGCTTGAGACTGAGTGGTTAAAGTTGTGGTCCAAAGCAAAAAGAGTGTGCTTAAGAGCTCTGGGCACCTCTAATTGGGGACTCTAGCAAAGCTGAGTCACAATCTGAAAATGTTCACCCAGTTATGTGTCTGTGGCATTTATGTATCCGGTGGTAATACTGAAAAACAAAGTGCTTAGGATCACGGCCAAGACTCATAAAGTAACTGTGTTCAAGAATCAACACACTGAACTAGGAGAATCAATAACACTATCTAAATTCTGAGTTCCTATAAATGCCAATCATTCTGAACTTCAAACGATAAAGTGAGATGCTAAAACTGTTCAGAAGCAAAAAGGCTACAAGTCCTGCTCATCTAATTAGAACTGAGCTTCATTGATATTTGAAATTCATTGTATATTCTCTTATTTTTATCCTATTTTGTTTTTAGTTGCTTAGGGACAAGCAACAATTTAAGTTTGGTGTTGTGATGAAAGGATAATTTATACCCTTTTTGACATTATTTTTACATAGTTTTTAATATGTTTTAGTCACTTTTTATTATATTTTTATTAGTTTTTATTCAAAAATCACATTTCTGGACTTTACTATGAGTTTGTGTGTTTTTCTATAATTTCAGGTAAATTCTGGCTGAAATTGAGGGACCTGAGCAAAAATCTGATTCAGAGGCTGAGAAAGGACTGCAGATGCTGTTGGATTCTGACCTCCCTGGACGAATGGATTTTCTGGAGCTACAGAAGTCCAATTGACACGCTCTCAATTGCATTGGAAAGTAGACATCTTGGGCTTTCTAGCAATATATAATAGTCCATACTTGGCCCGAGATTTGGTAGCGCAAACTGGCGTTTAAACGCCAGCTCCTTACCCATTTTCTGGCGTTAAATGCCAGAACTGGCATAAAAGTTGGAGTTACACACCCAAACTGGCACAAAAGTTGGAGTTCAACGCCAAGAATAGCCTATGCATGTGAAAGCTTCAGTTCTCAGCCCAACGCACACCAAGTGGGACCCGAAAGTGGATTTCTGCACTATCTATCTTAGCTTACTCATTTTCTGTAAACCTAGGTTACTAGTTGAGTATAAAAATGACTTTTAGAGATTTATTTTGCACCTCATGACATTTCACATCAGAACTTGTATTTTCTACGGCATGAGTCTCTAAACTCCATGGTTGGGTGAGGAGCTCTGCTGTGTCTTGATGGATTAATGCAATTACTACTGTTTTCCATTCATCGAATTGTGAGGCACATTAAAAAAATGGAATATATAAGCCCCCAAATAAAAATAAAGAAAACTAAGACATTATAGGGAGGGAGGGGTCAAACTTTTTTTTCTATTGGAAAAATCTTCTATACTTAATATTTATATCATCTTATATTTATATATAGGGAGGGTATATTGTTATGGTATATTGTAAAACTTAAAAACAAATCTCAAAATAGAAATTGAATTCAACTTTCAAAATTTATCAATTTAATATAATTAAATTTATAGAATAAAATCACAAAATAAAAAAGATAGTAATAGAAAAATGAATTTGAATATTCAATAGGAGTAATATATTTAGATTTATAGATTTTATTAATCTATTAAATTTCGAATCTTTATAACGTGAAGAAATCGATCGATTTCTTCACGATCGGATTATATTTGTTTTCAATACTGTTGTCAATATTAGTTTAGTGTTGAAAACATAGAATCGCGAAAAACAAATGAATTCAAATTCGAAAAAAAAATGAAATATTAATATAAATCGAATTTGATTATATTTTTAGTAATTTGTTTTTATTATATAAATAAATATATTCTAGTTGATATTTGTCAATATTCTTTCTAATTTTTTAGAAAAATTATTAAATTATTAATTGAATTTTTTCTATTTCTCTTTATTGAAATACTCCAATTTAACTATTCCATATCCATTTATTTATATACTCTACATTTCTAGACTCTAATATATATCTAATAGATAAGATATATCTAATCGATTAGAATATAGAACTTTATGGATATAATAAAAAAGAAAAAAAAGATATATTATGTTTATGCAATAAATTAAGTATCTTTGTCTTCGGAATCACGCTTGTTTCTATTCTAAGATATTCACTCGCACTTCAACATGATGAATGTGATGATCCGTGACACTCATCACCATTCTCAACCTATGAACCCGTGCCTGACAACCACTTCTGTTCTACCTTAGATTGAGTGTGTATCTCTTTGGTTCCTAGTTCACGAGTTTGATTGCCTCTCATAACAACAGAGCATTCAAATCTGTGAGATCAGAGTCTTCGTGGTATAAGCTAGAATCAATTGGCAGCATTCTTGAGATCCGAAAAGTCTAAACCTTGTCTGTGGTATTCCGAGTAGGATCTGAGAAAGGATGAATGTGACGAGCTTCAAACTCATGAATGTTGGGCATAGTGACAGTGTGCAAAAGGATCAATGGATCTTATTCCAACACTAGTGAGAACCAACAGATAATTAGCCCTATAAAACCCGTAGCTGCACCATTTTCACTGAGAGGACGGATGGTAGCCATTGACAACGGTGATCCACCAACATACAGCTTGCCATGGAAGGAGCCTTGCATGCGTGAAGAAGAAGACAGTAGGAAAGCAGGGATTCAGAAGACAGAGCATCTCCAAAACCTCAACCTGTTCTCCATTACTGCATAACAAGTATCATTTAATTTATGTTCTTTTACTCATTCCAATTAAAACTAAGAATTATTGTTGATATCCTGACTAAGAGTTACAAGATAACCATAGCTTGCTTCAAGCCGACAATCTCCGTGGGATCGACCCTTACTCACGTAAGGTATTACTTGGATGACCTAGTGCACTTACTGGTTAGTTGTGCGGAATTACAAAAGTTTGATTATAATTTCGTGCACCATCTCCCTTGCTGTACTCCCATCTGGCCTCAAGCAGGCCAATCTTTTTTAGAACCACATCTAAAAAAAGCTTTCCGGATGTCAAGTCTTTCACTATTTGAGGATAAGCGTCACAAACCGGAGGAATATGCGGAATATCTAAGAGGGCCTCTAAAGCAGCATCAGAGGTGTCCAGTGTGACACCTCTCAGAAAAATAATTGGGGCGTCCTTCTTTTGAAGATTTTTGTAGAATTCCCTGACCTGGTGTTCATTGACTTCCACCGGATCGAATTCTACGAATTTCCAATGGTAAAAAATTAGTCTATTAAAAATCTGATCCGCATATTTCTTGGGCAAGTTTAGCTTTCTCTCGTAGTGAAAGGCTCGTTTTTCAAGTTTTTGTATTGTTCTTGGGCTTCAGCATTAATGAATGTGTCCGGTTAGTTACTCGGAGGCACAGGAGGAGGACGAGCCAAAGGATTGGATTTTTCCTTTCCTTTGCGAGCCATCCTGAAAAAGACAAAAATAGAGTACAACTCAAGAGAAACAGATAAGAATCACAGAAAGAAGGAGGATATAATTAAGTAATTCAAATAAGAGCCAATAAGGTAAACAACACTTAATTAAGGAAAAACATCCAAAAAGAGGTTGAATGCTGAAAAGGAAATGTATTTTCCCAAAATTAAGTAACCTAAGTAACAAATGAAAGAATGAACAACAATTAAAGCATACATATGACTTAGGTGTAACAATGCAAGTGAATTGACTTGAGAAAGATATTGATTGTTGCAGTTTTACAATTAAAGTTTGAAGACTTAGAAAAAATTGGCACAAAAGGCAATAATCAAAGCCATAGTGAAAGCATGCACATATTCATGTTGAAAAGATAAGAAATGATCACATATACATAACTTCTTGTCCAAAGCAATACTTGGTTGAAGAACAGATTGCATTGCTCAAAAACATAAAGGAACAAGTGGCTATGTATATGGTCATTGATGTTAAAAACACATGAATAAGCATTTAATCAATTCACTCAAAAAAACAAATGTATGTACAGCTGCAAATGGCACCAAACAAATTTCAAGATTTATGAGTTTAAGGCTAGTTTGGTGTTTAAGCAAAAGGAATGAGTAGTCAGTACATAATGCAGCAAATTAGCATGCTATGCACTTGCAAATGCATCAAACAAAATAATGTCAGCTTGGTATTCTACACAGCTACAGATTTCGAGTTCAGTTTGATGTTCCAGCATGAATAACACAGAGTGCAAAAATAGTTTTATCTTAGGCAACATCCACGATCGACAGAGAATTGCACAAGTAGAAATTAACAATGAAAAATGGGAAGAAAATTCAAAACCTATGCTGATCAGACACAGAAGTTGAATCAAAAATCCATTCAGGCCTTATATCAAGCATGTTATGTGCATTAGTGAAACAACATTCTCAGTTCATACACAGCAGCATTCATAGTTCATACAAAGCAGCATTTACCCAGAAATCCAAAAATAATCAGTCAATCAACAGCATTCAGTCTAGAAATAGAAGCCATTTAACCTAAATCCTCTTAATCACTAAAACAACATTAAAAACGGAATTAAAAAGCAAGTAAAATAAAGCAGTAGAAAATGGAATAGGGGCAAGGAACATGGGAAAGAAATGGAACCTGTAATGCAGAAGGAAGGAGAAGAAACAGACAGAAAAGGAGGGTGGTGGTTGCGCGGTCGCGGCGGCACACACACTTGCCGCCGCTGGTGGCTGGTCGCCAGACTGAAAGGCATGGCCTAGGGATTGCTGGCGCGGGCAGCAGGGTGCAGCGCAAATACAAGGAAAATAAGAGGGGGAAATGTAGAAGAGAGAGAAGAAGAAGAAGGGAAGAGAGAGAGATAGAGGGTCGGCGATGGTCGCCAGCGGTGAAGCGGTCGGACGGAGGTGGTGGCGTTGGCTAGGGTGGTCTGGATTGAGTAGGGTTTGTGGTCGGGTGGTGTTGGGTTCAGAGAAGGGAGAAGAAGAAAGGTTTGGGGTGTTTGGGGGAAACTGAAGCGCGACTCTCTTTCTTTTTGAATTAACGTTCAAAAAGTGACCTGTGCGGACGCACAAGGTCGTGTACGGACGCACAAACAAGAGAAATGGCAAGGCATGTGCACACACAGCAGCGTGCAGACGCTGCGGACAGAAGGAGTATCGCGGCCTGTGCGGATGCACGAGGTTATGTGTGGACGCACAGAAGGAAAGAAGGGGTTGCGTTCACACGCACAAGCCGAGCACGTGCTGTGAATAGAGAGAGTGTTTAGGGGTGTGCGTCCGCACATTGATATGCGTACGTACAGGGACGGAAAAACAGGGGAACTGTGCACGCGCACAAGGCTGTGCGGACGCATAGGTCTCTGTTCCCGCAATAAAAATTTTGCCTCTAAGGCATCAAACTTGATATCCAAAACAGGTTTTCAAGTCCCAAAACATCATAAAACTCCCAAAAACACATTATTTCACTAAAATTACCCAACAAACTTCAAAATAAAACTAACCAACCAAGCAAAATAACCAATTATTCATGAAACAAAAACTAAAAGAGAGAAGGTTAGAAGGATATTACCATGGTGGGGTGTCTCCCACTTAGCACTTTGGTTTATAGTCCTTAAGTTGGACTTGGTGAGGAGATCCTTGTTAGGGCGGCTTATGTTTCCAGTCCTCCTTGAATCTCCAACCAAGTTTGCTATTGATTTGACCTCGAGGGTCCCAAATGAATTGTATCAAACTCTTAAGAGACTTCAAGCTAGCAACTAGGATCTTTAAGTATTGATTCTTGAAATTAATACCCGGATCCCATACTTGAGTTCTTCTATCACCATTGACATACTTATACACTCCCTGGAATCCACTAAATTGACTCTTGCACCAAAATTGAGCTCCAAATGTTAAGTTGGCTCCTTTGATGAACTTTGCATTTCTTTGCCAATTAGCATTCTTCTCTCTACCATCCACTACTCCAAGAAGGGTTTGAAGTTGACAATCCATCTCCAAGATGGCATATTGATGTGCGCCTAGAAAGCTTGTTGAAGAAGTCCTCTCCTGCTCAATTCGTTCTTGCACAACTATCTTTACCTCTTAGTGAACAAAATCTTCCTCAACCTCCTTTGAATCTTCCTCATCATCACTCAAGTAAAAAATTGGAGGTTGTGTGAAGTCCACATCAACATCTCCTTCCAAATCCAATAAGGGAGGCTCATGAAGGTCATTGGCGGGGTTAACCAAGTTGGACAAAAAATCTTGAATGATGGAATCCTCTTGATCACTTCCTACCAACTCTTCATTTATCTCCTCTTGTGCTTCATGTTGTGACTTGATATCTTCTACTTGATTTTGTAATTCCTTGCTCACTCCACACTTTTCACTTGGTTCTACACATTCATCCATTAGAACTTCTTGGTCATGTCATGAACGCAATGAAGCTAACCGGTTAAGAGTTTCTGCTACTGTAGACATGCCTTGCTCTTGCTTCTTTCGGAACTCTTGTTGTTCTTGAATGAGCATGAAAAGTACTTCTTGTGTGGCTTGATCCATATGTGAAGATGAAGATTGAGGTGATGAAGGTTGACAATCAAACTCATGATGGTAAGGGTTATGGTTTTGTATGTAGTGAGGTGATGGTGTATAGAATTGGTGGCTAGAAAGGTAAGTGTTTGGGTTTCATTGGGGTACATTGTGGTAATAGTGTAAAATGTCATAAAGAAAATATAAACAAAGACTTACTAACAAAAGCAAAAAAACAACCAAAAAGTACTATTTACACTATTAACATATTCACATCAACCAAAAGATATAACACCGTTTGCATTCCCACACAACGGCGCCAAATTTGACAAAGAGAATTCTTGCATGGTTTGGAATCAATCAAAACAAGCATCAATTCGTTGGTAGCATAGTCCAAACCGACATTGAATTCTCAAGATCAAATATTAAATCCAATACCAAATAACTGAGATTGAGAGTAATTCAACCTCGGGTCGTTCTCCCTAGGATGCAATCGAAGTGTTACGCTTTCGGTTGTGGAGGCAAAAAGGGGTTTTGAACCAAAGAACGAAATATTAAAAGAACTAATTAATAAAAGAAATAAGAGATGATCAAAATTGTAACTAATGCAATTAAAGAGAAGATGAGATCAAAACTAGTGAAAATACTATAAATGCAAAAAGAGCCTTGACTTGGAAATGAGAATCTAAGGAATTTTATCATTTCCATAACCACAACTATGGTAATTATCATGAGTCAATCTCGCTTAGTTAACCCCAACTATCGAGGAGTAAGTCAAGCAAGTATAATTGACCTTAATCCATAAGTCCTAACCAACTTACCAAACTAGTTGATAAAAGGCTAGCGTCAATGGAAACAAGAGTCAACTAACTACCCATGAACTACCACTAAATATCGAACATTACGAATCTAGTATCCTAGGAACTCAAATCCCAAGCCAAGGTGTGAAAATCTACTCAAAACTCAAAGTTGGCATTTTCACAAACATCTTATGTGCATAAAAGTAAAACATGGAAAATTGCAAAGTAAAATGGAAAACTATAACCAACTATCAACAATATCAACAAGAGACAAGCAATCAAGCATAAAGAAAGCATAAGATATGAAATTCATTAATCAAAACTTCAAGAAACTAAAAATTGCAAATATGAACAAAGTAACTTGAACCAAAGGAAATGAAAATAAAGGCAATATAATTAAAGAGGAAATTGAGAGTACTTACAATTAAAGAAGCAAAATCCAAAATCAAAGCTTGCTATAAAATGCTACAATGGAAATGAAAATGAAACCCTAAGAGAGCAATCTACTCTACACTACTCCTACTCCTAATACTATGAAAAACTTGTAAAAACTAAAAACTAAAATGTGCTAAAGCCTAATGCCTTCATATGTGTTGAATTCTCCTTCATATAGCATCCAAAATCAGCATTCAAGCCTTTCAAAATGGGCCAAGAGGCCTCAGAAATCTCAAAGCACATGTTTCATTAATACAACCACGTGCAGGGACCTGTGCGTACGCACAGATGTGTGCGTACGCACACTCGGCTGAAAGTTGACCTGTGCATACGCACAGGTGCTTGTGCGCATGCACACATGGAAATTATTTCTTGTGCGCACGCACAGGTGGTTGTGCGCACACACACTTCGCTGTGTGTACTTTTTCTTGTTTTCTTCATGTTTTCTCCCTTGTACATGCTTTCTTCCACTTTTGGCTATCCATTCTTACCTCTAAGGCCTGAAATCACTCAGCAAATATGTCATGGCATCAAATAGAATAAAAGTGGAATTAAATTGCTCATTTCAAGCACAAAAATGCATGTCTTCACATTTAGGATCAAATTGGGGATAAAACACAAAAGTATGCTATTTTGGTGCTTATGTATGAGTTCATGTGATAAAATCTATCCAAATTGAGTCAAAATATATAATCAAATATGGACTCATCACGTACGCGTCATATCAAAATTTTTCAATCTCAAAACTAAAATTTGATCGCAGTCGTTGGGGGTAACGTTGGTTCACCAACGTTCCCTCCAACGTTGCACACTTGTGCGTACGCGCACTGCCTTGTACGTGCGCACACTTGCAATTTTTTTCTTCTTGTGCGTACGCACACAACACTGTGCGTACACACACAAGGCAATTCTTCCAGCTCCAGTTTTGAGATTAGTCGAGGACGTTGGGGGTAACGTTGGTTCACCAACGTTCCCTCCAACGTTGGCACCCAGTTTTGCATAACGTTGCCAGCAATGTTGGTGAGCCAACTTTGGCCACCAACATTGCTCTTCAAGCCCTTGGAACATTGGTGGCAACATTGGTGAGCCAACTTTGGCCACCAACGTTGCCTTCTCTGCTTCTTTCTCACCATTCCTCTGCTTCTCTTCACCTATCATCAACCAAACAAATGCATCAAAGCTTTGCCATAATCACAAGATTTTTGCACCATTCATAGCATCAAGTAATTCCTTGCATAGATCTTGTGAAAATGCACATAATTAACCATGTTTGATTGAATCAAGGTATTCATGAAATTCTCATCCAAATACTTACTTATTGCTTAAGAAAGTGCATGAAACCATATTAAAACAAATGAAAAAGGCTTGTGAAATTGCCCTAAGATGCCTAGGCATCACAACACCAAACTTAAATCTTGCTTGTTCCCGAGCAAGCAGTAAAACATGAGAAGAATGAATGAAAACAGAGAGGAAACATGTCCTTATTGGAAAGCACTCAGTCTAGGTTCATGGGGTTTCATGCAAGATATATTTGAAGCTCAACTCTTATTGGTTTCCAGGTTTGAAATGTCCCTCTAAGTGCTAACTAAGGTGCTTCTATGAAACCTTGTTATTCATTGATCCTTGGTGTTTGATTTTTGTTTTTCTTTTGCTTTAGAAACTTATTCTTTACAGCTTAGTGTTCTGTGTTGAAGTAGCTTTTTAGATAAGTTTTTAGTCAACACTCCCGATCTAGTTGGCTCAAGGTGTTGGATGATGAAGCACCCTTCAGACCTACTAACTCAAGCCTCTCCTCAACACATACACACCAAAAACACTTGGCTCACAATTCATCCTAAAGACATTGATGCCCAGCACCTCTTTGGGTCACTAAATGCCTTGCAACTAGGTTGCTCTTGATAGTGGACTTTTGGTTGATAATTCCGGGATAGTTAACCCAAGTTACCAAGTGTTAAAACACTCCTTAGAACCTAGTCATCCAAGCAGATCCTAGTACAAAAACACCACAGGCATGTATCTTAAGGGTTAAGCTATTGGTGCCTAGCTTATTCATTGTTTCTTTTTCGTTTTGGTTGCCAACGTTGGTGCTGGCTGTTGGTGGCCCAACTTTGCAACCAACGTTGACTTTTCTTTCCTTCTTTCTTGTTCTTTCTTTCTTCCAAGGATTTTTTATTTCTCAAAGGTTTCACATATAGCAACAAAGTTCATACTTAAGGGACATTCTACCCTTCATCTTTATTAGTGAGCTTGCTAAACAATCAAACATATACCACCACTTAACCTTATTCTATTTCCTACCAAATTGGACTATTACTCTTTCTGTTTCAAAGAATTTTTCTTTTATTCAATCAAAAGGGGACAAAGCATACATTCAAGCAAGATGAAAATGAAACAAGCACTTAGACTAGCACACTTAAATGACAATTAAGAAAAACAAACAAACAGAATTCAAATGACTTAAACTTGAAGTAAACTCATAAAACAGAAGAGATTGGGAGTAAGTTCTTCCTTATTAAATTAATGATCAAGGAACAGCACCACCTTTCATTCTTTGGGTTGTTTTCCTTTATTTGACTCCCCTTTCTTCTTTGGTTCTTGTTTCTTTTTCCTTCTTGTTTCCTCTCATTGTTATCTAGGCTCATATTCCTCTTCCCAAAGTCTAGCATCTATCAATCTTTGCTTCATTCTTTCTTCATTTCTTTTTGCTCTTGCCCTTTGTGTTTCTCCTACTTGAGTGACCTGTTGATATGGTTGGATTTCTCAATTCAATACAGGCATGCAAGCAGTTAGGTAGCTAAGCTTGGCTTCAGTGTCTATATCATATTTAACCCGATCTAAATGCCTAGACTCTCTGGCTGTATGATATAGATTTTTCCAGTGAAACAAGTTTTGGAGGTATATTTCTTGCTGAGCTTGTTGTTGGGACAATTTGTTGAAGGATTCTTGGAATTGAGCAGACTATTCCCTTTGTTGATCTAGTAATCTTGATTGAAATTCTCTTTGTTGATCCATCATTCTCAGCTGGAACTCCTCTTGTTTTTCTTGAACCTTTATGTATTGTTGGGATAGGCCTTCAATAACGCTCTGGATTTGACTCATGTCCATAGTAGATGGTAGTGAAACCTGTTACTCCTCTTGCTGCTCTTCTTCCACTTGTTATTCCTCCCTCATTCTCCTCCTTTGTGGTTTTCTTTGTTGTTGGGCAGCCGTGACATATGTCATTATCTCAATGGTGATTGGCTTGCCTGGATGTAGCCAAATAGGATTTGCATCTTCTAGCGCCACCCTAGCCTTTATGCATAGACGAAGAATGTTGCTAGGGTAGTGGAGCCAAGAGTCAGGGGAACTCTTCTTAGAAAGCTTTTGGATGTTTTTGGCTATGAGCTCATGAACTTTAATCTCTCCTCCTATCATGATGCAATGCAGCATAGTGGCTCTCTTAATATTGACCTCTGAAATGTTCATGCTGGGGAGGATGGATCTCCTAATGATATCATACCACCCCTTGGCTTCTGGGTAAGATCTCCTCTTTTTAGAAATATTGGCATTCCATTGGACTCCCTCACCCAGTCAGCCCTAACTACGCAAATGTCACTAGCAATCTCCTCACAATCAGGGTTACCACCCACTCTCTCATGGTAACTAGCTTCATCAAAATGTGCTGTTCTTAGGCCAAGAACCTTCATGATGGCCTTTGGACTGAAGTCAACCTCTACATCTCTTACATAACTTTTGTAAGAGGTGTCAATGCTTGTGTTCTCCCTCACTGTGTTGGCATAGAACTCCTTTACAATGTTTGCATTTATTCTGGTGATTGGAGGAGTGAGGAGCTCCCATTTTCTTTTTCTAATCTTCTCTTTGATTTCTTGGCCCTCATCCTCGGGAAGTTGGAATTAGGTCTCATCCATTCGAGTTGTATCTCATAGAATACTGACTTGAACCTCCATTTGTCATAAAGAGTTTCTTCTTCAACGGGTTCTTTTCCTTTCCTTCTTCTGGAGCTTGATGAGGCTGCCATGGTTGCTCTGGAGTTGGCCGAATAGAAGATCAAGAATTAGTGAGGAAGAGTGGCTAGTATCTTGTGCAAAGTGGAATGAGAGTGAGGCTTGAGGGTGAAGTAAGTGATTTGATCAAGTAAGAGTGATTTGAACAAAAAGAGAGCACGGTTATGAATTGAACTTTATAGGGATACAAGAACTGAAATTTTGAATGCAAGAGTGTATAAATTTGAAGTGTGAAACTCGGTTCAAGTGGGGGTTATTTATAGCAAAAATTGATGAAGAATGAATGGTAAGGATGCTTTTGAGATGGCAAAAATGGATGGTATGCATGTAGAATTGAATGAAGACAAGGATTGCTTCCTCATTAGGTATGTAGGTTCAGTCATCTAGGTGATATGCCTCTCCAACCAATGTGCAGAATTGTGCTTCCCAATGAGCAACTTCCAAGGACATGTGACTTGCTTTTGCTCTAGGATAGCCGTGCATTCCCTTGCCTTTTCCTCTCCATCAATCTTCTCTTCTATATGCCTATTAACCACATCAGAACAAAATGAATTAAAATAATTGGCGGTAAAGTAAATGAAAAGCAATAGCTAAATTTTAAATTTTTGAAATTTTTTTTGGCTAAGTGTTCCTTATGCATTAATAACCAACCGTCACTCTTGCAAGCATATATATAGCCCTGGTGGACACCAAACTTAGTGTTTGGCCGTGTGGTTCAAAGGGTTATGTTCAATTCCTAGGATGTACATCTAGTGACCCTTATGCACCATCCTAGGTGCCTTGCACATCAAGCTTGTCATCCACCTTCTAAATCATGCAGCAATTCAATGAAGTTCTTATCACCTTTGATTCAATCATCATAAAGAACACTTTATTTTTCTACTTTTAAGCATAAACTCAAAAAGAATGCAAAACCTGGTTAAACTCTCATGAGATTCAAGACTTAAAACAAATTTGACTCTCATTAATTGTACTCATAGCATAGTTACAACACCAAACTTAATGTTTGGCTATATACTTCAAGAAAGTGCTTGAGTATATATCCTAAGATAGCTATATGATCATCTTGCTTGAAAACTATCTTAGGGTGCCTTTAGGCACACCAAACTTAGAAATTAATCATATGCTTCAAGATACTATATGCAGCAGTCAAATTTGTTTATGAAAGCCTAAATTCATGCGAGAAAACCATTGATTATTAACAGTAAAGCAGTAAATGAAAATGTTTAAACACGGGTTGCCTCCCATGAAGCGCTCGTTTATTGTCACTAGCTTGACATTAGTTCTCTGTTTGTTAGGAAGGCAGATAATGTCTTAGGTCTTCTCCTCTTGCAGTTAATCTGTCTCTGCTTGCCTCTTTGAGAATCTCTACATGCTCCAAGGATAAGATTTTATTGATGATGTACACTTGAGCTAGCTGAGATGGAATTGTAGGAAGATGAGGTGGGATTAGTGGTTGGTGGATTGATATCACTTTGTCCCCTGGAGAGAAATCCTCTGTAGGGATCTTCTTGTTTTTCCATCCCCTTGGTACCTTTTTCCTAATTCTCTTCTCTCCTTCAAGTGGTGCTTAAGTGATTCTTGTGTCAGGAGGGTCCTTATTGATTGTCCCTTTTGAACTTTGTGGTTCCAGCTTCTCCTTGGACTTCTTTGATTGTTGTATCACTTGAATTTCTTGTTTTTCTACCAAGGAGGTCTTGAAAGGTTCTGCTTGTGATTCATTGTTTATTTCCTCCAAGATGCTTCCTTGTGATCATCCTTCGGGTCTTTATTCTCTTGTTCAGATTCATGTGAGGGCTTGAAGACATGAAAGGTGAGTTGTTCATCGTGTATTCTCAATATCAACTCTCCCTGCTCAACATCTATGAGTGCTCTGGTTGTGGCCAAGAATGGTCTCCCCAGAATGATTTGGTGAAGATAACTTTCTTCCATTTCAAGAACAACAAAGTCTGTAGGGAGGAAGTACTTCCCTACCCTGACTAGCACATTTTCAACAACTCCTAGTGCTTGTTTCTGGGTTTTGTAAGCCAGTTGAAGAGTTACATCTGTGGATTTCAGCTCATTAATTTGCAGCTTCTTCATGAGAGACAAGGGCATTAAATTTATGCTAGCTCCAAGATCACAGAACCCTCTGTCAATCATTGTATCCCCTATAGTACAAGGGATGTAAAAAATCCCTGGATCTGTCTTCTTTATGGGCAAATCCTTCTGGATGAGGGCACTGCTCTCCTGAGTCATCACTATTGTTTGCCCACCCTTTAAGGTACTCTTCTTGGTTAGCAACTTCTTCATGCACTTAATATATGAGGGCATCCGTTGGAGGGCTTCAATGAAGGAAATGTTGATATGAAGAGATGTAAATATATCTAGGAACCCAGAATACATCTTTCCTTTTTCACCACCCCTGAGTCTCTAAGGGAATGGTGCTTTTGGCACATATGACTTCAAGGTTTCCTTCTCCATTAGTTCCTTCATTTGTGCAGAGTCAATTCCTTGTTCTTTCTCTACCAACTTCTCCTTTAGAACCCCTTGGTTGCGCTCTGTTGGCTTGCAGATTTCTTCCTCCAAGGTCTCCTCACTTCTTAGAGTGATTGCCTTGTATTCTTCCCATCTCACATTCTTTGTTTCTCCTCTTGGATTCTTCTCAATGTCACTTGGAAAACTGTCAGTGGATTTAGGGATTTGTTGAGATAGGTGTCCTACTTAAGATTCAAGCTTCTTGATGGCATCTCCCTGGTTTTTCATATTAGACCTTACTTCCTCTTTGAATACTCTATTTTCTTGAAAATCCTTACAAAGTTTTTCAAGCAAGGCTTCAATCCGGGATAATCTATCCTTAGTTGGCAGTGGTAGGTTAGAATTTGGGGCTTGAGAATGGTTATTTTGTGTTTGATATGGGGCTGGAAAGCGTTGTTGTGTGGCGTTTGGTATGATCTTTGATTGGTTTGTTGGTAAGTGGGATTGTTGTAATAGTTAGAGTTGTGAGGTCTCTGATCTTGATTTTGGTTCTGCTGATTTCCTCACCCAAAGTTTGGGTGGTTCTTCTAACCAGGATTGTAGGTTTTGGAATGTGGATCATAGGATTGTCTTGATGAGTTTCCAACATAATTGGCTTGCTCACATTCACCTCCTTCCTCTGCATCCACCCCTTCTTGAGCTGGTGGTTGAATATTGACTGCTGCAACTTGGTTCCTCTCCATCTGCTTGGTGAGTGATTGATGATTGGATTTTTGATGGTTTAGAATTTCACGAATGAAATCTCGTTGCAAGTATAGTTTCTAAACCAATCACTAATCCTTTCATACAAAAAGTTGTTTGTCACTAAAACAAACCCCTAAAATTTATAAACCGAAGTATTCAAACCTCGGGTCGTTCTCCCTAGGAATTGTAATGAAGTGTCTTGTTATCGGTTGTGAGTTATATTTGGGGTTTTGATATGAAGCATGAAAGATAAATGGTAAGAAAGTAAACTAATGGCTAAAAAGGTCTTGGCAAGGGTTGGTGGTCAAAGATCTCTATCCTAATCACTAACTACAATATGAGAATTGGCAAGGATTAATCTCATTAAATCATCCTCTAACTAGTAGTAAAGGAAAGTCAAATGAGCTATATCAATCTTAGTCCATAAGTCCTAACTCTCCACTAATTCAATTAGTGAGAACTAGAGTCAATGAATCCCAATCATCAATTACTTGGACATTAGTAACTCAAGAGTTCCTAAGTTACCTTTCCAAGCCAAGAACATAAAACTCTACTCTAAAATCCAACCAAGCATTTCATCAAACACTTGGAAGGCATAAAAGGAAAGCATAGTAAAATTGCAAGAAGAGTAAATCTACACTACTCAATTTGCAAGGAATTAAACAACAACAAATCAAATGAACACAATTATTATGATTTACCTTGAATTGAATTGAAAGAGAAAGGGAGGAACAAAAGTAGATCTACAACAAAATGCAAGAACAACATAAAGGAAATTACAACAAAAGGATGGAAGAAGAATGAATGTAACAACAAGGAATTGAGAAGAAGAAGATGAATTAAAATCTAGATCTAAGAACTAAACCTAATCCTAATTCTAGAGAGAAGTGAGAGCTTCTCTCTCTAGAAACTAATTACAAAGCTAAACTAAACTAATTGGTAACTAACATATGTTTCCCTCTTCACTCCTTGGGTTAAATAGCATCAGAAATGAGTTGGATTGGGCCCACAAGGCTTTAGAATTCGTTGGCCACGTTTTGCTTTAAGTGAACTAGGTGGCAGCAACAGCGCGTGTGCGTACTTTGCGCGTGCGCGCCACCATACGTGTAGCAACTATGGCAAATCTTATATCGTTTCGAATCCCCGGATGTTAGCTTTCCAACCCAACTGGAACCGCATCAATTGGACCTCTGTAGCTCAAGTTATGGTCGTTTAAGTGCGAAGAGGTCGGCTTGACAGCTTTCCGGTTCTTCCATTTCTTCATGAGTTCTCCAACTTTTCATGCTTTCTTTCTTCATTCCCTTGATCCAATCTTTGCCTCCTAAACCTTAAATCACTTAACAAACATATCAAGGCATCTAATAGAATCAAGGTGAATTAAATTTAGCTATTTTGAGTCCTAAAAAGCATGTTTTCACATTCAAGCACAATTAAAGGAGAATATACAAAGCCATGCTATTTCTTGAATAAATATGGGTAAAAGGTGATAAAATCCCCAAAAATCAATACAAGATAAACCCTACAAATGGGGTTTGTCAACCTCCCCACACTTAAACCAAGCATGTCCTCATGCTTAAGCCAAGAGAGAAACAAAGGGTATCAACATTTTATTCAATGTAAATAAACTATATGCAACCTAAACTATATGCAATTATCTAAATGGATGCAAGTGCTTGGTCAAAATAAATCAATTCCCAAGAAACATATATGCACAAGGGCTAAGGACTAGCAAGTCTAATCCACAATTGAATTGAGTTATCAAATATTTTTATAAACTTGCATGAAAATTATGATCATAGGTGAAAACATGTAATTGAGCATCAAACCCTCACCGGATGTGTTTGCACTCTATTCGCTCAAGTGTTTAGGGTTGATTCACTCAATTCTCCTCTATTTCATGCTTTCCAAGATTTGTTTTTCTTCTAACAATCAACATTTATTTCATGCATGCATACAAGTATCATGAGGTCTTTTCATTGGTTGTAATGGGGCTAGGGTCAAGGTAGGATGCATATTTGGTCAAGTGAGCTTGAAATTTGAATCTTTGATAAGCTTAAACTTCCCACCTAACCTATGACATCCTATACAATTAAGTTCTAATCTAGCTACCCATTTTTCACTTTTTCACATACTCATGCATTTTCTTTTCATTTCACAACTCATATGCATTGATCTTATTGAGCTTCACTTTGGGGCATTTTGTCCCCTTTTTATTTCTTTCTTTTTCGTTTTCTTTCTTTTTCCATTTTTTTTCTATACTTTTCATATATATATTTTTTTTTTGTTTTTCTCATCTTTTCTTTCTTTCAAACTATATACAAGAGTACCAATGCATAAGGTCTATACATTTAATCAATACATGAGCATGTACCCAATCCCCAATATTTACAATAATAATACAAAACTACCCTTTTATTCACCCAATGTCCCAAGGTTTCCACACTTGAATGATACACACACTCTAGCCTAAGCTAATCAAAGATCCAAATTAAGGGACAATTATTGTTTTTCGCTTTAAGGCTTGTAATGTGCTAAAATAAGAATAAGTGGGTTAAGCGTAGGCTCAAATTTGGCTAACAAAGGAAGATAAAAGGTAGGCTATTTGGGTAAGTGAGC
This sequence comes from Arachis ipaensis, assembly GCF_059453495.1. Classification (NCBI taxonomy): domain Eukaryota; kingdom Viridiplantae; phylum Streptophyta; class Magnoliopsida; order Fabales; family Fabaceae; genus Arachis; species Arachis ipaensis. Next base: position 116,539,679 of record NC_142440.1, read on the forward strand.
TAATGAAATGATGGCCTCAATCATATAAATGCATGAATACACAAAATAATGGACATAAAGAATCAAACAAATCAAAGATTACAATCATAGAAAGAGAATAATGCACACAAGAAGGAAAAATAAGTGGTTGTAAGATGTAACCACACCGTTAGGCTCAAATCTCACAAGCTTGTGTTCTTTGCTCAAAACATATTCCACAATATATATAATTCAAGCAAGTTCTATGAAAAGTTTTCACTCAAATCAATTGACATGCCCTATAGATAGAAATCCGTGGAAAATTTCATTATTTTGACTAAGCTTATTGTGTATATATATGCAAAAATAAGAAAATGCAACAAAAATCCAAAAAACCTAAAATGAAATGCAAAAGTGTTGGGATTAGAAATTTGTCACCCAAAATCGCCGACCGGTCGGACGACCTCCCCACACTTAAAAGTTTGCACCGTCCTCGGTGCACTCAAAGATGAGCAAGGGGGTACGGCGACTCTTCGGATTGCTATGTGTTCTTTCTTCCACTTCCATGGTTGCTTGTGGTGCATTCGTTATGAAAAACAAAAATATAACACCATAAGGTGAGAAGATATAAAAGCAAAGAAGCATACATTGTTGGAATGAGGTAGATCACTAGAAATGAGTGAGTGAATTAGTGTGACATGAATGACAAATAAGTGTGTGAATTCTAAATTGCGCGGTTTAGAACACACATTAGTATAAAGAGCTATGTCATAAAAGAAGCATGCACTGTACTCATTCTAGTGTGCTTGAGATGCTTTAAGTAAGCTTGTAAGGTAAGACAAGCATTAGAGAAGCATGAAAGCATTTAAGTCAAACATATGGATGGATATAATCATGAAATACAATGCATTAAGGTAAATGCTCAACATTATCCATCAAGAGATTGCCTAATCGAGGGAAAAGGATCCAAATCACATGGTGGCTAGCTACAACATGCAATTCAAAAGAGTTATAAGCTCGAAGACAATTCTTATCACTTGGTATTTTTTCAAAAGGTAAGCATGAAGAACTCAAAACCAAGTAACAAAATATAACCTCAATCATAGAATCCAACAAAGATTATCTAAAAAAATTCATGCTAAAATAGCATTTAGGCAATAAGGGATATAGCAATGTATGGTAAATAAAGTCAATACTCCAACACTTATGATGAAAAGAGAGAAAATAAAATGAAAACTAAACTAAAACTAACTAATCAATTAACTAACTAACTAATTAACTAACAACCAACTAAAATAAATGGTTATCGATGGTGTTTGGAAGTGTTGGATGAGGGGTAGAAGAAGGGAAGAAGAAAGGAAAAAGGGAGAAATGGAAGGAGGAGAAGAAAAGAAATGGATGGAAGAAAGGGCATCCACGCGCACGCACGCATGGCGCGCGCGCGTCGTTGGCTTATTTCGAGAGTGGCGCGTACGCGTCATGTGCGCGAGCGCGCAAATAGGTTTGTGCCAAAGGCACAACGTTGGCGCGGCGTGGGCATAACTCTCTGGAAAATGTATGGAATGTAGAACTTCTCAATCCACGCGTACGCACACATGGCGCGCGCGCGTGGATGGTCGAAAATGCTGGAAGTGCGCGTACGCGCCATGTACGCGTACGCGTGGATGGTGCTCTGTTTTTTCAAAAAAAAAAAATTTTCTATGTTTTTGCACCAATCCAAGCATTCCAAACCTCCAAACAGCTACCAAAACACCATAAAACCTTATTCAACATACTTAAACTACCAAACATACTTAACTAACTAAACAAAATATGAAATTAAACTAATTCTACCAATATATACAAAAGAGAAAATGAAAGGATTTTACCATGGTGGGTTGTCTCCCACCTAGCACTTTTGTTTATTGTCCTTAAGTTGGACTTTATGGGGAGCTCCTCATCAAGGTGGCTTGTGCTTGTATTCATCTTGGAACTCCCACCAATGCTTGGTTCTCCATTGTGCCCCAAGATTCTTCATGGATTGAGCCAAGTCTTGATGGAGTTCTTCACAAGCTTGGGGCTCCCAAAGTTGATCATCTTCTTGTAATCCGGGATCCCACACTTTATTTTCACACCCGTCTTGAAGTTGATCATCATTATTAATCCATCCGGGTGGTGAACAAGATGAATTCTCTATGAAATGCCCAACAATCCTCCTAGACCCATCTATTTGAGCACTACTCCAACCTTTATATCTCATGTTTGATGCATCAACCATAATGAGCCTTGAATAATGTTTCCAACCACTAGCCATTTCCTTTTTGCTTTTAAAGCCACAAATATGTCTAAGTTGACCATCCGTCTCAAGCAAACCATATTCAAGGGGAATAATAAAGCTTGAGTATAAGGAATTTACCCACTTGAATGAAAGAATGGATGGTGGTGGCTTGGGGAGAGGTATCTCCAACGTGCTAGCAAGCTTTACTCCCTTGTGTTCTTCCTTATTAATTTCCACCTCTTCATAAGCTTCTTCACCTCCAATCCTTTGTTCATCAATTTCATCTAACTCTTCCTCATCACTCAAATCATAAATGGGAGGTTGAGAGAAATCTACCTCCACATTGCTTTCTATCTCATTGGGAGAAGGTTCTTCAAATTCAAAAGATTCACCACCAAGATGGTTGGATGCATGATCTTCATCACCAAGGGAACTCAATTCTTGCTTCATTCTTTCCAAGTCTTCATTCAAAAATTGTTTTGGAGGTTGTGCACTTTCCTCCTCGACATCAATTTCAATCATCTTGGAGGGGTTTTCTTCAACTCTATGTTCCCATGTAAGCTCCGCATCTCCTAAGTCTTCTACCACTTCTTCCTTGTCTTCAACAATTAAAGCTTCCTCCAATTGTTCCAATACAAAGCAACTTCCCTTATTTTTCACCGGAGTTTCCAATCTTTCCTTCATGCTATGCTCTTTAATTGGTTCTCCACATGTGACCATGGGAGTGCTTTGAGTGCTCAAGCATTGGGAGGCTAAAATGCTTACTACCTTGGTCAAGGTAGCCATAAATTCTAGTGTCTCCCTTTGCATTTCTCCTTGACCTTGAAGTATAAGGCTAAGGGTTTCATCCATTGAGAATTGGGGTGGATAAGAGGGTTCATTGTCTTGGAGAAAGAGTTTATTATAGGAAGGTGGTTCTTCTTGGTAAGGTGGTGGTGTGTATTGAGGTGGTTCTTGGGGGTAGTAATCTTGGAATTGTGGTTCCATGTATGGCCCATATGGTTCAAAAGGAGGTTGGTATGGTAGGTAAGGATCATGGTCATATGGAGGCGTTTGTTGAAAATAGGCTTGTGAGTGTGGTTGAGGTTCATGTTGAGGATATGACTCATAGGCATATGGTGGTGGTTCTTGAAAGTCACAAGGAGATTCACCATAGCCATTGGATTGATATGCATCATAGAATGGCTCTTCTTCATAGTGCATTGGTGGAGGTTGTTGCCAAGAGGATTGATCATAAGCATATGGCTCCTCCCACCTTTGGTTATCCCATCCTTGACACACATCTTCATTGTAGCTCCCATCACCTACAACATAGTTGTAATCACACTCATAGCCGAAATGAGAATTCATGGTGAAAAGATAAAATAAAAACAAAAGCTAATAGAAAACAAAAGAAACGAAATTCTACAACTAGCAAATAAAGCAAAAAGCAAGATATTCACACTATTCACATATGTACAATAACCAATAACATAACACCATTGCAATTCCCCGGCAACGGCGCCATTTTGATGATTGTATTTTTGATGGTTTAGAATTTCACAAATGAAATCTCGTTGCAAGTATAGTTTCTAAACCAATCACTAATCCTTTCATACAAAAAGTTGTTTGTCACTAAAACAAACCCCTAAAATTTATAAACCGAAGTATTCAAACCTCGGGTCGTTCTCCCTAGGAATTGTAATGAAGTGTCTTGTTATCGGTTGTGAGTTATATTTGGGGTTTTGATATGAAGCATGAAAGATAAATGGTAAGAAAGTAAACTAATGGCTAAAAAGGTCTTGGCAAGGGTTGGTGGTCAAAGATCTCTATCCTAATCACTAACCACAATATGAGAATTGGCAAGGATTAATCTCATTAAATCATCCTCTAACTAGTAGTAAAGGAAAGTCAAATGAGCTATATCAATCCTAGTCCATAAGTCCTAACTCTCCACTAATTCAATTAGTGAGAACTAGAGTCAATGAATCCCAATCATCAATTACTTGGACATTAGTAACTCAAGAGTTCCTAAGTTACCTTTCCAAGCCAAGAACATAAAACTCTACTCTAAAATCCAACCAAGCATTTCATCAAACACTTGGAAGGCATAAAAGAAAAGCATAGTAAAATTGCAAGAAGAGTAAATCTACACTACTCAATTTGCAAGGAATTAAACAACAACAAATCAAATGAACACAATTATTATGATTTACCTTGAATTGAATTGAAAGAGAAAGGGAGGAACAAAAGTAGATCTACAACAAAATGCAAGAACAACATAAAGGAAATTACAACAAAAGGATGGAAGAAGAACGAATGTAACAACAAGGAATTGAGAAGAAGAAGATGAATTAAAATCTAGATCTAAGAACTAAACCTAATCTTAATTCTAGAGAGAAGTGAGAGCTTCTCTCTCTAGAAACTAATTACCAAGCTAAACTAAACTAATTGGTAACTAACATATGTTTCCCTCTTCACTCCTTGGGTTAAATAGCATCAGAAATGAGTTGGATTGGGCCCACAAGGCTTTAGAATTCGTTGGCCACGTTTTGCTTTAAGTGAACTAGGTGGCAGCAACGGCGCGTGCGCGTACTTTGCACGTGCGCGCCACCATACGTGTAGCAACTATGGCAAATCTTATATTGTTTCGAAGCCCCGGATGTTAGCTTTCCAACTCAACTGAAACCGCATCAATTGGACCTCTGTAGCTCAAGTTATGGTCGTTTAAGTGCGAAGAGGTCGGCTTGACAGCTTTCCGGTTCTTCCATTTCTTCATGAGTTCTCCAACTTTTCATGCTTTCTTTCTTCATTCCCTTGATCCAATCTTTGCCTCCTAAACCTTAAATCACTTAACAAACATATCAAGGCATCTAATAGAATCAAGGTGAATTAAATTTAGCTATTTTGAGTCCTAAAAAGCATGTTTTCACATTCAAGCACAATTAAAGGAGAATATACAAAGCCATGCTATTTCTTGAATAAATATGGGTAAAAGGTGATAAAATCCCCAAAAATCAATACAAGATAAACCCTACAAATGGAGTTTGTCAGTGATGTGTTAACTTTTGTTGATATAGAATTTCTCAATTGAATTCTCGTTGCAAGTATAGTTCTACACCAACAAAGAGTCCTCACATACAAAAATTTAGGTTGTCACAAGGACAAACCCCAAATAAAAATTTACCGAAGTAATTGGACTCCGGGTCGTCTCCCTAGGAAACAATAGAATGCTCAATTATTGGCTATAAAGGGGTAAGGGGGGTTTTTGGTCATAAGAGGGCAAGAAAAGTAAATTAGGCAAGTAATTAAAGAAAACAAGATAAAAAACTCTTGGCTAAGACTTAGGTAATTGAGATCACCATCCTTGTCAACAAACCAAATATTGATAATCATGAGAGGCCAACCTATTAGGTCTACTTCCCAAAGCTTTAAGTACGTAACATCTACTCCTAAGCTTCGAAGTACGTCAAATAGGTTTGATCACATCAACCCGTAAGTCCTAACCTACCTACTAATTAACTTAGTAGTGGGTTAGCATCAATAGATATCAAATTGATCACCAAGGGTTCTCAAATCACCAAATCCATTATACCCAATAACTCAAATTTACCCAATTTCCCTTAGCTTAGACCAAGAGTTGATAAAACTACTCAAAAACTAAAGAGAACATTTCATCAAACACATAGAGTGCAATAAAAGTAAGCATCATAAATTGCAAGAATAATAAAATCTACCAACTACTAATTGCGAGAAAAGTAAGATCACAACTCAATTCATCAATAAAAGAAACATCAACATCAAATTGCATTAAATGTAAATCAAATCCAACATGAGTTCATCCTCACAAAAGAGAGCAAAATGAGAAATTAACATCACAAATAAGAGAATCAAGATGTAGAAATAAGAAGTTATAAAAGAAACAAGATAAGATCAAGTAATTAAACATGGATCTAAGATAATCTAGCCTAATCCTAACCTAATTCTAGAGAGAAAAGGGAGCTTCTCTCTCTAGAAAACTAACAAAAGGCTCATCTTGGCTAAACTAATTGCTCCCCCTTTGCTTGGACTTCAATTTTGCATGAAATACACTCAGACACAAGTTGGATTTGGGCCTGGGCAACTCAGAAATCGCCCCCAGCGTTTTGCCTTTAAATGGGCCATGTGAGAGTATCGGCGCGTGCGCATCGATTGGCAAATTCTTCATCCGCGCGGACGCGTCATGTACGCGTGCGCGTCTCTATGTAAAACCACTTTTGCGCGTGCGTGCCTTGTACGCGTGCGTGTCCATTGGTGCATTCCCAATCTTCATTTCTTCATGCATTCTCCTCTTTGCATGCTTTTCTCTTCATTCCTTCCATCCAATACTTGTCTTATGGACCTGAAATCACTCAACAAACACATCAAGGCATCAAATGGAATTAAAGTGAATCAAAATCACCAATTTAAGGGCCTAAAAAGTATGTTTTTACACTTAAGCACAATTCAAGGGAGAATTACAAAACCATGCTATTTCATTGAATAAATGTGGGAAAAGGTGGTAAAATCCCCTAAAATAAGCACAAGATAAATCACGAAAGCGAGGTTTATCAAATCTCCCCACACTTAAACTAAGCATGTCATCATGCTAAAATCAAGAAAGAAGCAAAGGGTATTTACATTTATTCAATGCAACTAACTAAATGCAATCTATCTATATGCAACCTATCTACATGATGCAATGGCTTAGTCAAAATAAATCAATCTCCAAGAATACACATGCAAGCACAAGGGCTAAGGTATTAGCAATCAAAGCAAACCACAATTGGATTGAATCATTGAAAGAGTTCACAAACTTGCAAGATGATCATGGGTGGAAACATGTAGTTGAGCGATCGAACCCTCGCTGGATGTGTATCCGCTCTAGGCACTCAAGTGTATGGGGTTGATTCACTCAATTCTCCCCCAATCATGCTTTCCAATATTTATTTTTCATCTAACAATCAACAATTACTTTATGCATGCATACAAATATCATGAGGACTTTCCCATAGGTTGTAATGGGGCTAGGGTTAAGGTAAGATGCATATGGTTAAATGAGCTTGGAATTCGAATCTTTGATTAACTTAAACTTCCCACCTAACTTATGACAACCTAAATAATTCTAAACAAACCTAGCTATCCATCCTTCATTTTTTCACACACTCATGTATTCTTTTTAGATTCTCACACATATGCATTGAATTTATAAAACTTTAAACCTTGGGACATTTTGTTCCCTTTTTGTTGTAAAAAAAATTTTTTTTAAGCTAAAGCATATATACAAGAGCATCAATGCATATGGTTTGCACATGATTAATACATGAGTATGTACCCAATTCTTGAAAATTTCTCAACAAAAATATAAATACACTTTTATCTCTACATAATGTACCCAACTTTCCCAAAATCAAATGATAAACACTCTCACTAGCCTAAGCTAATCAAAGATCCAAACAAGGCACATTTATTGTTTTTCACTTAAGCTTGTATGTGCTACAATTATGAACAAATGGGTTAAGCATAGGCTCAAGATTGGTTAACAATAGAAGATAAAAGGTAGGCTATTTGGGTAAGTGAGCTATTTGAACAATGGCCTCAATCATATAAATGCATGTATACACAAAATAATGGACATAAAGAATCAAATAAATCAAGGATTACAATTATATGATGTAACCACACAATTAGGCTCAAATCTCACATGCTTGTGTTTTTGCTCAAAACATGATCCACAAGTGTATAGTTCAAGCAAGTTCTAAAAAAAAATTTTCAACCAATTGGGGTGGTGCCCTAAAAATGAATTTCTTGGAAATTTTTATCATATTGACTAGGCTTATTCCAATGCGATGTTGTGATTTAGAAAAAATTTTAAAATTTTCCCTAGTTTACCCCTTTTTCAATCAAAACACAATTCTTATATAAAAAGGGTTAACTAGATTTTTAACAATCCCAAAACATTTTTCGAAATCACAATCAAAGCCAAGATGCAAAACATATATATATATATAATAAAAATAAATAAAAGTGTGCATCAACCAAGATAAGGGTATCCAGAATAGTAAATATGTACAAAAATCCCAAAATGATCTAAAACATAAAGTGTAAAATAACTAAAGTAGCAGAAAATAGAAATAGATGTCTGAAAGTTCACCACATGAATGCAAACACCGGTCACGAATGGTGACCTCCCCACACTTTAGAATCAAGCATCGTTCTCGATGCTACTGCTGAAGCTCAGGATGGGGTCAACAATCGCGCTGGGCTATGGCTCAGGCTCATGCTGTGGGACTGGGATCGGCTGTGGCTCTGACTGTGGCTGTGGAGTGTCCTGCTGAACCTCAGGAGGGCGCTGAACCTCAGTGGTGACCTGTGTCTCTGGAGGTGCATCCTGATGAGTCGGCTCCTCGTCATGCTCCTCACCATGCTCCTCCTCCTGATCCTGCTCGTCGGAGGCAGGAAAGTCTGGGAGCGGCGGTAGCTCGATGCCCTGCGATACAAACACCTGGTCGATGTGGTCGAGACGTCGCAAGACACGACGCTCGAGGCACTCCATGAAGTAAAGTAGGTGCTGCACCAACAAGTAAGTCGGCTCCGGTGCTGGTGGTGGTGGTAAGGATGCTGTGGCTGCTGAAGTGGGGGGGTCCTGCTGTTGCTGCTGATGATGAAGGCTAAGCTGCCTCCTCTACTGCTCTGGCTCGAGAACGGCGTTTGGGTGGGGGCTTCTCGTGCACCCACCCACCCCATAGAATGGTAACCTCCTTCTCATTGTCATCTGGGGGTGGTGGTGTCACGTCATCATTCTCTCACGGAACATCAGCCATCTCGATCATGCTAGTGATCAGAGTAGGGAATGGCAAGAGGCCACGGATATGCGCGCGCCACATACTCTGCCTGATCAGCCAGGGGAAGTTCACCTCCTTCCTCTCCATCACACACCCAATCAGAACTAGCATATCCATCAGAATCTCTGAGAAGTGAGTGGTGGGGAAGACATAGTGGGCAAAGATATGCTGCCAGGTCCTAGCCTCCCTCGCCAGATATGTGAAACGCATTCCTTTGGGCTTCTTGTTCCCAGAATTCATCACCCAGGGGGCGTCAGGTGTAGTAATCATGTGCTTAAGCACCTCATAGTCAAATGTCATGCAGTGGATGGCTATCTCTGCCTGCTTATAGGCACATATGTCATCAGGATGATGGTGGCAAAGCAGTGCATCCCCAATAGCAGCCTCAGTGATCATAATCTCTCCACCCCGCAGTTAAACTGAATCAAGAGTGGCTCAGAAGAAGTTGCAATAAAATTCTCTCACCCATGAAGTGTTCACCCTCCCCAAATCTCTGTCAACAAAATCCAATCTTAACTCCAGAATGCGGGTGTTAATGGCACGCCTCACATCATTGCGAAGGAGCGGTTTCTTCTCAATGTTTAGATTCTTCTTCCGGAAGTCGGAGAAGCGGAGCTCACAGTAAAGGTTTGGGAATATGATTGGGTCAGTGGGTGGCAGCAGCTGATTTTCCTTATCCTCTTCATTCAGCGGATTCTTAGCATAGTTTGCATAAGGTGAAGGGGTAGAGGTTTTAGAGTGCTTTCTCTTTTTAGAAGTAGTGGCTATAGCTTTTCCTTTGTCTGACATCCTGAAAAACAGAGATGATACAATATAAGCAGATAGCCAAACAGATATAAAGCACTCAGAGCAAAGCATATTCATAAAGTGAAGAAAGAAAAGAGATTTCTTGGAATGCAATCAACAGAATTCAGAATTCAAATCAAACTTCAAACCAAGAATTCAAACCACATTTGCACATTACTTGTTTAATAAGCCTAGGAAACACCATATCCAAAAGAATGATCAAAAGAGTTAAGTTGAAAACTAAAAGAAGTTAGTTGGTTAAACAAGTTAGAGTTAGAAATTAGTTGAAAATCAGTGATATGGTGGTTACCGGCTCAATTCAAAAGGAATGTACAAAATAGGAATGTAAGCACACTCACAATCATGAAATGCATCAAGTCATTGACAATGAAATATAATATTGCTAGAAAGTGACTAATGTGAAACAAACCATCAATCAATATAAAGATCACTAGTGGTATTCGTGAAATTAAAACCTTGAGAATCAAATAACTCAAACAATAATTAACACGAATCCCAACAATGCATACAGGTCACAAGTTGAGAAAAGAGTGAAAAGTTTTATGGTCTATATGGATTAATGTAAATTATGTATGAATAAAGTGAAGCACATCAGCCACATAGATTAAAAACTTTCAAACTTGTGTGTTTATGCAAAAGAGGCATGAAATCTTAAAAGAGTTACAAGTGATGGCCAATCTGAAAATTCATTCAAATCATTCAATGCCTATAAGCAATTCATCATGAATAACAAGCAAAGAATATAATAAGCTTGACCAAAACATGTAAACATGCCCTTTAGGAGTTTCCAAAACCAATTAGGCAACAAAAGTCTTTTGATACAGAAATCATCAAATAGAAGTTTGTACACGCATCAAAATAATGTCAGTTCATGAAACATGGTTAGGAAAAATCCGGCAGAATTTCAGTAGCACATTGGCTATTTTCCAAATCCAAACACTCAAATTAATTTCATATGAATTCATTAAAAATTAAAAGCACAAAATTATGTATGAGTTCATATAAATGGAGCAATTAAGCCAATAGTTCAGCAGCAGACATCATAAAACGAATTAAGCCAAACTAACATGCTACAAACAAGCAGCAGCATCAACAATTCAAATGAGCACAGAACAATTTAGTGAAACAGAGCAATTTCACACAGCAGCAAAAATTCAAACAAACCTAAATCCACTACTCAGCCCAGATTCGCTAACCACCTAATTACACTAAACTAACTAAACTAATCTAACTAAACTAAATTGACAAAAATTCACTAACTAACTGAAGTAAAGAAATGGAATAAAATAGGGGAGAAGGGTGTGGACCTGGAATGCAGAAGCAGGGAGTGAGAGAAATTGGGAAAGGAAAGGGGCGAAGCAGCGAGTTGGAGATGCTTCCCAGGAGTGGTGGCGGCGCAGTGGAGCTCGTGGCGATGGGCAGTGGCTGGCTGCGGAGACGCTCTGAGAGAGAACAGAGAAGAGAGGGTTGAGTGAAAGAGAGAGAGCGAGGAAGAGGGGGCGTGCGGCGACGACGGCAGTAGTGTGCGCCGGGAGGCTCGCCGGAGGATGGCTGGTGGTTGCAGAGGTGGTGGTTGGCAATGGAGGGAGAGGAAGAAATGGAACGTTGGAGGTGAAGGTTGATGCACGAATGCGCTGGGGTTTCGCGTCCCTGGTTAAATGGGATTTTTAAATCCACGCGTGCGCGCACCGTGTGCGTCTGCGTGGGTGGTGGCAATTAAGGATTGGCGCGGAAGCGCCATATGCGCTTGCGCGTAGATGGAGGAATTGGCAATGGGCACGGACGCGTACTGATATTCGAAAATTGTTCGATTCGGTATAGAATTTCACAAAGGAAATCTCGTTGCAAGTATAGTTCTAAACCGACAAACAATTCTCACATCAAAAATATTGGTTGTCACAAGTACAAACCCCAAAGAATTTATAACCGAAGTATTTAGACCTCGGGTCGTCTCACAAGGAATTGCAATGAAGTGTTTAATTATTGGCTATGAAAGTGCAAGGGGTGTTTGATTTTGATGATTGACAAGAAAATATAAAAGCAAGAAAGTAAAATAACAAGAACTAATAAAAGAAATAGAAAGATACTCTTGGCTAGACCTAGGTAATTGAGATCACCATCCTTGTCTACAAACCATATATTGATAATTATGAGAGGCCATGCTCATTAAGTCTACTTCCAAAAGTCTTAAGTACGTAATATCTACTCCTAGACTTGAAGTACGTCAAATGGCTTTGATCACATCAACCCAAAAGTTCCAACCTATCTACTAATTAGATTAGTAGTGGGTTGGTGTCAATGAGTATCAAATTGATCACCAAGGGTTCTCAAATCACCAATTCAATGAGACCCAATGACTCAAGGTCACTCAATTCCCTTAGCCTAGGCCAAGAGCAAAGAGAACTACTCAAAAACTAAAGAAAACATTCTATCAAACACCTAGTGTGCAATAAAAGCAAACATCATAAAATACTAGAATTAAAAGAAACCCATAACTAACATAAGCAAGAAATCAACAATAACAATGAAGATCAACATAAAAGAAACATGACAACCTAAAATTGCATTAAAGAAAATTAGGATCCAACAATTGTTCAAAAACATAAAAGAGAGCAACATAAGAAATTAACAAGAGAAACTAAGAAAATTGAGACAATAGATCACTAAAATATAAAGAGAATTAAAATCAAAACAAGAATTGAAAGTGAAATTTGAGAGTGATTAACCTAATCTTACCCTAGTTTCTATCCTAAATCTAGAGAGAGGAGAGAGCCTCTCTCTCTAGAATTCTACCCTAAAACATGATGAAAACTAAACTTGACTACTTGGTTCATTCCCCCCTAAATCCTTGGGTTCAATAGAATCAGAAATGAGTTGGATTGGGCCCAAAATGAGCAAGAAATCGCCCCCAACGAAGTGCAAAAAGTGGACCCACGCAGCTCCATCAGCGGGCACGCGTACAGTGCACGTGCACACCTCTATACGTCAGAAAATTATGGCAAATTTTATATCATTTCAAATCCCTGGATGTTAGCTTTCCAACGCAACTAGAACCGTCTCATTTGGACTTCTATAGCTCATGTTATGGTCGATTAAGTGCAAGGAGGTCAGGCTTGACAGCTTTACGGTTCCTTCATTTCTTCATGAGTTCTCCCACTTTGCATGCTTTTCTCCTCACTTCTTCCATCCAATACTTGCCTTATGGATCTGAAATCACTTAACAAACATATCAAGGCATTGAATGGAATTAAATTGAATTAAAATCACCAATTTTAGGGCCTAAAAAGCATGTTTTCACATTTAGGCACAAATCAAGGGAGAATTGCAAAACCATGCTATTTCATTGAATAAATGTGAGAAAAGTTGATAAAACTACCCAAATTAAGCACAAGATAAACCACAAAATCAGGGTTTATCAAATCTCCCCACACTTAAACCAAGCATGTCTTCATGATAAGAATAAAGAAGGATAAAAAAAGGGTATAACATTTATTCAATGCAAATAAACTATATGCACCTATCTATATGAATGCAACTAAATGCAGAATGATTCTACCTACTTGGTCAAAAGCAAATCAATCTCCAAGAACACATATGCTCATGTAGGGCTAAGTAGTATGATGACTCACTAACTCTACCAATTCGAATATCAAAATGAAGTACAAGTAGACTTGCAAGAAGAAAAGCTCATGAAAGCCGGGAACAAGGAATTGAGTATCGAACCCTCACCGGAAGTGTATCCGCTCTAGTCGCTCAAGTGTATAGGGTCGATTCACTCAATTCTCCTCTAATCATGCTTTCCAAGATTTGTTTTTCTTCTAACAATCAACAATTATTCAATGCATGCATACATTCATCATGAGGACTTATTCATAGGTTGTAATGGGGCTAGGGTAAAGGTAAGGATGCGTATGGTCAAGTGAGCTTGAAATTTGTATCTTTGATTAGCTTAAGCTCTCACCTAGCACATGTAACAACCTATACAATTCTAATACACAACCTAGCTACCCATGATTCCCACTTTTTCACAAACTCATGCATTCTTTTTAATTCACATCCTATATGCATTGATATTATCAAACTTTACTTTGGGGCATTTTTGTCCCCTCTTTATTTCTTTTTATCTCTTCTTTTTTTTCTTTTTCTATTTTTTTCTTTTATATATATATATGTTTTTTTTTATCATTTTTTTTCAAAAGTATATACAAACGTATCAATGCATATGTGATGAGCGGAAAATTTATACGCTTTTTGGCATTGTTTTTAGTATGTTTTTAGTAGAATCTAGTTACTTTTAGGGATGTTTTCATTAGTTTTTATGTTAAATTCACATTTCTGGACTTCACTATGAGTTTGTGTATTTTTCTGTGATTTCAGGTATTTTCTGGTTGAAATTGAGGGACTTGAGCAAAAATCAGATTCAAAGGTTGAAGAAGGACTGCTGATGCTGTTGGATTCTGACCTCCCTGCACTCAAAGTGGATTTTCTGGAGCTACAGAACTCAAAATGGTGCACTTCCAATTGCGTTGGAAAGTAGACATCCAGGGCTTTCCAGAAATATATAATAGTTCATACTTTGCCCAAGTTTAGACGACGAAAACTGGCATTCAACGCCAACTCTCTGCCCAATTCTGGCGTCCAGCGCCAGAAACAAGTTGCAAAGTGGAGTTCAACGCCTAAACTGGCACAAAAGCTGGCGTTCAACTCCAAGAATGACCTCTCCACGTGTAGACTTCAAGCTCAGCCCAAGCACACACCAAGTGGGCCCCGGAAGTGGATTTATGCATCAATTACTTACTTCTGTAAACCCTAGTAACTAGTTTATTATAAATAGGACTTTTTACTATTGTATTAGACATCTTTTGATCGTTTTTAGATCTCTAGACCTCCATGGGAGGCTGGCCACTCGGCTATGCTTACCCTCTATTATCACTTATGTATTTTCAACGGTAGAGTTTCTACACTCCATAGATTAAGGTGTGGAGCTCTGCTGTTCCTCAAAGATGAATGCAAAGTACTACTGTTTTCTATTCAATTCAACTGATTCCGCTTCTAAGATATTCATTCGCACTTCAACCTGAATGTGATGAATGTGACAATCATCATCATTCCCTATGAACGCGTGCCTGACAACCACTTCCGTTCTACCTTAGATTGAATGAGTATCTCTTGGATCTCTTAATCAGAATCTTCGTGGTGTAAGCTAGATTGATGGCGGCATTTATGAGAATCCGGAAAGTCTAAACCTTGTCTGTGGTATTTTGAGTAGGATTCAGGGATTGAATGACTCTGACAAGCTTCAAACTCGCGAGTGCTGGGCGTAGTGACAGACGCAAAAGGAGGGTGAATCCTATTCCAACATTATCGGGAACCTCAGATGATTAGTCGTGCTGTGACAGAGCATTTGGACCATTTTCACAAGAGGAGGGGATGTAACCATTGACAACGGTGATGCCCTTGCATAAAGCCAGCCATGGAAAGGAGTAAGACTGATTGGATGAAGGTAGCGGGAAAGCAGAGATTCAGAGGAACGAAAGCATCTCTGCACGCTTATCTGAAATTCTCACCAATAAAATTACATAAGTGTTTCTATCCCTATTTTCTGTTTAATTAGTATTATTTTCGAAAACTCCATAATCAACTATTATCCGCCTGACTGAGATTTACAAGGTGACCATAGCTTGCTTCATACCAACAATCTCCGTGGGATCGACCCTTACTCGCGTAAGGTTTATTACTTGGACGACTCAGTGCACTTGCTGGTTAGTTGTATCGAAGTTGTGACAATTTATGAATTGAGATTAGAGCACCAAGTTTTTGGAGCCATTACCAGAGATCACAATTTCGTGCACCAAGTTTTTGGTGCCGTTGCCGAGGATTGTTCGAGTTTGGACAACTGACGGTTCATCTTGTTGCTCAGATTAGGTAATTTTCTTTTTGTTTTATTTTCAAAAATTTTTCAAAAAAAAAAATTTTCAAAAATTTCTCCTTTGTTTTCGAAAAAAAAAATGTGTTTTCAAAAAAATATATTTTTCTCCAGAATTTTTAAGAATGAATTCTAGTGTTTCATGAAGCATGTTGAAGCATGGCTGGCTGTAAAGCCATGTTTAATTCCTCTGTAGGGCATGTTAGGCTTGTCATGTCTGAGTTACATACTAAAGCTTGGCTGGCTATTAAGCCATGCCTGACCCTTTGATTGGAGCTTTAGACTAAAGAGCATAAGATTCCTGGAATTCATATTAAAAATTTTGGAATCCTTATTTTTCTTTTTTCAAAATGATTTTCGAAAAAATTAAAAGAAAATACAAAAAAATCATAAAATCATAAAAATCAAAAATATTTTTTGTGTTTCTTGTTTGAGTCTTGAGTCAATTTTTAAGTTTGGTGTCAATTGCATATTCATCTTGCATTTTTTGAAAATTCATGCATTCATAGTGTTCTTCATGATCTTCAAGTTGTTCTTGGTAAGTCTTCTTGTTTGATCTTGATGTTTTCTTGTTTTGCATCTTTTCTCGTTTTTCATGTGCATTTTTGCATCCATAGAGTCTAAACATGAAAGATTTCTAGGTTTGGTGTCTTGCATGTTTTCTTTGCATATAAAATTTTTCAAAAAATAAGTTCTTGATGTTCATCTTGACATTCAAAGTGTTCTTGGTGTTCATCTTGACATTCATAGCATTCTTGCATGCATTCATTGTTTTGATCCAAAATTTTCATGCATTGCATCATTTTTGTTGTTTTTCTCTCTCATCATAAAAATTCAAAAATCAAAAAAATATCTTCCCCTTTTTCTCTCTCAAAATTTCGAAAATTAGATTTGACTTTTTCAAAAATTTTTAAAAATCTAGTTGTTTTTATGAGTCAAATCAAATTTTCAATTTAAAAATCTTATCTTTTTCAAAATCTTTTTCAAAAATCAAATCTTTTTCATTTTTTCTTGGTTATTTTTGAAAATTTTAAAAATATTTTTCAAAAATCTTTTTCTTATCTTTATCCCCTAATTTTCGAAAATAACATCATCAATTAATGTTTTGATTCAAAAATTTCAAGTTTGTTACTTGCTTGTTAAGAAAGATTCAAACTTTAAGTTCTAGAATCATATCTTGTGATTTCTTGTGAATCAAGTCATTAATTGTGATTTTAAAAATCAAATCTTTTTTTTCAAAAACTAATTTCAATCATATCTTTTCAAAAATATCTTCTTATCTTATCTTTTTTTTTTAAAAAAAATTTTGATTTCAAAATATCTTTTCTAACTTCCTAACTTCTTATCTTTTCAAAAATTGTTTCAACTAACTAACTAACTTTTTGTTTGTTTCTTATCTTTTTCAAAACTACCTAACTAACTCTCTCTCTCTAATTTTTGAAAATATCTTCCCTCTTTTTCAAAATTTCTTTTTAATTAACTAATTATTTTAATTTTTGATTTTAATTTTCGAAAATTACTAACCTTTTTCAAAAACTATTTTCGAAAATCACTAACCCTTTTTCAAAAATAATTTTCGAAAATTCTTCTCCCTCATCTCTTTCTGTTTATTCATCTACTAACATCTCTTCCTCACATCACTCACCAAAAATCCGAACTCCCTCTCTCTCTCTGAGTTCATATTTTCTCTTCTTCTTTTCTTCTACTCACACAAGGACCTCTATACTGTGGTAAAAAGGATCCCTATTATTATTATTTTTCTGTCCCTCTTTTTCATGTGAGCAGGAGCAAAGACAAGAATATTCTTGTTGAAGCAGATCCAGAACCTGAAAGGACTCTGAAGAGGAAACTAAGAGAAGCTAAATTACAACAATCCAGAGATAAACTCTTTTTCAAAAAATATTTTTCGAAAATTCTCCCTCTTCCATCTTATTCTATTTATTTATTCATCTACTAACATCTCATCTCACATCTCAACCCTCCTCACAGTTGTGTTTCTTCCATTACATTACATTCTTTGTCTCCCCCTCTTCTTCTACTCACACAGGGATCCCTATACTGTGGTATAAAGGATCTCTATTATTATTATTATTATTTTTCTGTGCCCTCTTCTTTGTCATATGAGCAGGAGCAAGGATAAGAACATTCTTGTGGAAGCAGATCCAGAACCTAAAAGGACTCTAAAAAGGAAACTAAGAGAAGCTAAAATACAACAATCCAGAGATAACCTTTCAGAAATTTTCGAACAGGAAGAGGAGATGGCAGCCGAAAATAATAATAATGCAAGGAGGATGCTTGGTGACTTTACTGCACCTAATTCCAATTTACATGGAAGAAGCATCTCCATTCCTGCCATTGGAGCAAACAATTTTGAGCTGAAACCTCAGCTAGTTTCTCTGATGCAGCAGAACTGCAAGTTCCATGGACTTCCATCTGAAGATCCTTTTCAGTTCTTAATTGAATTCTTGCAGATATGTGATACTGTTAAGACTAATGGAGTAGATCCTGAAGTCTACAGGCTCATGCTTTTCCCTTTTACTATAAGAGACAGAGCTAGAATATGGTTGGACTCTCAACCTAAGGATAGCCTGAACTCTTGGGATAAGCTGGTCAAGGCTTTCTTAGCCAAGTTCTTTCCTCCTCAAAAGCTGAGTAAGCTTAGAGTGGATGTTCAAACCTTTAGACAGAAAGAAGGTGAATCCCTCTATGAAGCTTGGGAGAGATACAAAGGACTGACCAAAAAGTGTCCTTCTGACATGCTTTCAGAATGGACCATCCTGGATATATTCTATGATGGTCTGTCTGAATTAGCTAAGATGTCATTAGATACTTCTGCAGGTGGATCCATTCACCTAAAGAAAACGCCTGCAGAAGCTCAGGAACTCATTGACATGGTTGCTAATAACCAGTTCATGTATACTTCTGAAAGGAATCCTGTGAATAATGGGACGCCTATGAAGAAGGGAGTTCTTGATATTGATACTCTGAATGTCATATTGGCTCAGAATAAAATATTGACTCAGCAAGTCAATATGATTTCTCAGAGTCTGAATGGAATGCAAGCTACATCCAACAGTACTCAAGAGGCATCTTCTGAAGAAGAAGCTTATGATCCTGAGAATCCTGCAATAGCAGAGGTAAATTACTTAGGTGAACCTTATGGAAACACATATAATTCATCATGGAGAAATCATCCAAATTTCTCATGGAAGGATCAACAAAAGCCTCAACAAGGCTTTAATAATGGTGGAAGAAATAGGTTTAACAATAGTAAACCTTTTCCATCATCCACTCAACAACAGACGGAGAACTCTGAACTAAATACCTCTAATTTAGCAAACTTAGTCTCTGATCTATCTAAGGCCACTGTGAGTTTCATGAATGAAACAAGGTCATCCATTAGAAATTTGGAAGCACAAGTGGGCCAGCTGAGTAAGAGGATCACTGAAATCCCTCCTAGTACTCTCCCAAGTAATACAGAAGAAAATCCAAAAGGAGAGTGCAAGGCCATTGAATTAATCACCATGGCCGAACCTGTGAAGGAAGGAGAGGACGTGAATCCCAAGGAGGAAGACCTCCTGGGACGTCCAGTGATCAATAAGGAGCTTCCCTTTGAGGAACCAAAGGAATCAGAGGCTCAACTAGAGACCATAGAGATTCCATTAAACCTCCTTATGCCATTCATGAGCTCTGATGAGTATTCCTCTTCTGAAGAGAATGAGGATGTCACTGAGGAGCAAGTCACCAAGTACCTTGGTGCAATCATGAAGCTGAATGCCAAATTATTTGGCATTGAAACTTGGGAAGATGAACCTCCCTTGTTCACCAATGAACTAAGTGATCTGGATCAACTGACATTGCCTCAGAAGAAACAGGATCCTGGAAAGTTCTTAATACCTTGTACCATAGGCACCATGATCTTTAAGGCTCTGTGTGACCTTGGTTCAGGAATAAACCTCATGCCCCTCTCTGTAATAGAGAAACTGGAAATCTTTGGGGTGCAAGCCACTAAAATCTCATTGGAGATGGCAGACAATTCAAGAAAACAGGCTTATGGACAAGTAGAGGACGTGTTAGTAAAGGTTGAAGGCCTTTACATCCGTGCTGATTTCATAGTCCTAGATACTGGGAAGTATGAGGATGAATTCATCATCCTTGGAAGACCCTTCCTAGCCACAGCAAGAGCTGTGATTGATGTGGACAGAAGAGAATTGATCCTTCAAATAAATGAGGACAATCTTGTGTTTACAACTCAAGGATCTCTCTCTCTGCATCCATGGAGAGGAAGCATAAAAAGCTTCTCTCAAAGCAGAGTCAAACAAAGCCCCCACAGTCAAACTCTAAGTTTGGTGTTGGGAGGCCACAACCAAACTCTAAGTTTGGTGTCAAACCCCCATATCCAAACTCTAAGTTTGGTGTTGGGAGGTCTCAACAAAGCTCTGCACATCTGTGAGGCTCCATGAGAGCCCACTGTCAAGCTATTGACATTAAAGAAGCGCTTGTTGGGAGGCAACCCAATGTTTATTTATCTAATTTTCATTGTTTTTCATATTTTATTAGGTTCATGATCATGTGGAGTCACAAAATAAATATAAAAATTGAAAACAGAATCAAAAACAGCAGAAGAAAAATCACACCCTGGAAGAAGACCTTACTGGCGTTTAAACGCCAGTAAGAAGCATGTTTTGGGCGTTCAACGCCAGAACAGAGCATGGTTCTAGCGCTGAACGCCAGAAATGGGCAGCATCTGGGCGTTTGAACGCCAGAAATGCACCCTGGAGAAGAGCTGGCGCTGAACACCCAGAATAAGCATGGTTCTGGTGTTCAACGCCAGAAATGGGCAACAAATGGGCGTTCAACGCCCAGAACAAGCACCAATCTGGCGCTGAACGCCAGAGTTGTGTGCAAAGGCATTTTGCATGCCTAATTTGGTGCAAGGTTGTAAATCCTTGAACACCTCAGGATCTGTGGACCCCACAGGATCATCTCAGGATCTGTGGACCCCACAGGATCACCACCTACCTCCACTCACTTCTTCTTACCCCTCTTTCACACAATCCCATAAACATTCTTCCCCAAAACTCTTCCCCATCACCTCTTCACCACTCACATCCATCCACTCTTCCCTATAAACCTACCTCATAAACTCCACCTACCTTCAAAATTCAAAATCAATTTCCCACCCAAACCCTCCCTAAATGGCCGAACCTAACACCCCCTCCCTTCCCTATATAAAGCCCTCCATTCTTCCTCATTTTCACACAACACAATCCTTTCTTCCCCTTCTTGGCCGAATACACATCTCCCTTCTCTCTTCCATATTTTCTTCTTTTTCTTCTTCTATTCTTTCTTTTCTTGCTCGAGGGCGAGCAAAAATTCTAAGTTTGGTGTGGTAAAAGCATAAGCTTTTTATTTTTCCATTACCATTGATGGCACCCAAGACCGGAGAATCCTCTAGAAAAGGGAAAGGGAAGACAAAAGCTTCTACCTCCGAGTCATGGAAGATGGAAAGGTTCATCTCCAAAGCCCATCAAGACCACTTCTATGATGTTGTGGCCAAGAAGAAGGTGATCCCCGAGGTCCCTTTTAAACTCAAGAAAAATGAGTATCCGGAGATCCGACATGAAATCCAAAGAAGAGGTTGGGAAGTTCTAACAAACCCCATCCAACAAGTCGGCATCCTAATAGTTCAAGAGTTCTATGCCAATGCATGGATTACTAGGAACCATGATCAAAGTAAGAACCCGAATCCAAAGAATTATGTTACAATGGTTCGGGGGAAATACTTAGATTTTAGTCCGGAGAATGTGAGGTTGGCGTTTAACTTGCCTATGATGCAAGGAGATTAGCGCCCCTACACTAGAAGGGTCAATTTTAATCAAAGGTTGGACCAAGTCCTCATGGACATATGTGTGGAAGGAGCTCAATGGAAGATTGACTCCAAAGGCAAGCCGGTTCAACTAAGAAGACTGGACCTCAAGCCTGTGGCTAGAGGATGGTTAGAGTTCATCAAACGCTCCATCATCCCCACTAGCAACCGATCTAAAGTTACTGTGGATCGGGCCATCATGATCCATAGCATCATGATTGGAGAGGAAGTAGAAGTTCATGAAGTCATCTCCCTTGAACTCTACAAAATAGCCGAAAAGCCCTCCCCTGGGGCAAGGCTAGCTTTCCCTCATCTTATCTACCATCTATGTTACTCAGCTGGAGCTTTCATAGAAGGAGACATTCACATTGAAGAAGAGAAGCCCATCACTAAGAAAAAGATGGAGCAAGCAAGAGAGCCCATTCATGGAGCTCAAGAGGCGTAGGAAGCTCATCACCATGAGATCCCGGAGATGCCTCAAATGCATTTCCCTCCACAAAACTATTGGGAGCAAATCAACACCTCCCTAGGAGAATTAAGTTCCAACATGGGACAACTAAGGGTGGAACATCAAGAGCACTCCATCATCCTTCATGAAATAAGAGAAGATTAAAAAGCAATGAGGGAGGAGCAACAAAGACAAGGAAGAGACATAGAAGAGCTCAAGGACACCATTGGTTCCTCAAGAAGAAAACGCCACCATCACTAAGGTGGACTCATTCCTTGTTCTTACATTCTCTGTTTTTCGTTTTCTATGTTAAGTGCTTATCCATGTTTGTGTCTTCATTACATGATCATTAGTATTTAGTAACTATGTCTTAAAGTTATGAATGTCCTATGAATCCATCACCTCTCTTGAATGAAAAATGTTTTAAATCAAAAGAACAAGAAGTACATGAGTTTCGAACTTATCCTTGAACTTAGTTTAATTATATTGATATGGTGACAATGCTTCTTGTTTTCTGAATGAATGCTTGAACAGTGCATATGTCTTTTGAAGTTGTTGTTTAAGAATGTTAAATATGTTGGCTCTTGAAAGAATGATGACAAGGAGACATGTTATCTGGTAATATGAAAAATCATAAAAATGATTCTTGAAGCAAGAAAAAGCAGCAAAGAACAAAGCTTGCAGAAAAAAAATATATATATAGCGAAAAAAAATAGAAAGAAAAAGAAAAAGCAAGCAGAAAAAGCCAAAGCTCTTAAAACCAAGAGGCAAGAGCAAAAAGCCAGTAACCCTTAAAACCAAAAGGCAAGGGTAAATAAAAAGGATCCCAAGGCTTTGAGCATCAGTGGATAAGAGGGCCTAAAGGAATAAAATCATGGCCTAAGCGGCTAAACCAAGCTGTCCCTAACCATGTGCTTGTGGCGTGAAGGTGTCAAGTGAAAACTTGAGACTGAGCGGTTAAAGTCAAGGTCCAAAGAAAAAAAAGAGTGTGCTTAAGAACCCTGGACACCTCTAATTGGGGACTTTAGCAAAGCTGAGTCACAATCTGAAAAGGTTCACCCAGTTATGTGTCTGTGGCATTTATGTATCCGGTGGTAATACTGGAAAACAAAGTGCTTAGGGCCACAGCCAAGACTCATAAAATAGCTGTGTTCAAGAATCATCATACTGAACTAGGAGAATCAATAACACTATCTGAACTCTGAGTTCCTATAGAAGCCAATTATTCTGAACTCCAATGGAAAAAGTGAGATGCCAAAACTATTCAAGAGGCAAAAAGCTACAAGTCCCGCTCATCTGATTGGAGCTATGTTTCATTGATAGTTTGGAATTTATAGTATATTCTCTTCTTTTTATTCTATTTGATTTTCAGTTGCTTGGGGACAAGCAACAATTTAAGTTTGGTGTTGTGATGAGCGGATAATTTATACGCTTTTTGGCATTGTTTTTAGTATGTTTTTAGTAGAATCTAGTTACTTTTAGGGATGTTCTCATTAGTTTTTATGTTAAATTCACATTTCTGGACTTTACTATGAGTTTGTGTGTTTTTCTGTGATTTCAGGTATTTTCTGGCTGAAATTGAGGGACTTGAGCAAAAATCAGATTCAGAGGTTGAAGAAGGACTGCTGATGCTGTTGGATTCTAACCTCCCTGCACTCAAAGTGGATTTTCTGGAGCTACAAAACTCGAAATGGTGCGCTTCCAATTTCGTTGGAAAGTAGACATCCCGGGCTTTCCAGCAATATATAATAGTCCATACTTTGCCCAATTTTAGACGACGCAAACTGGCGTTCAACGCCAGCTCTCTGCCCAATTCTGGCGTCCAGCGCCAGAAACAAGTTGCAAAGTGGAGTTCAACGCCCAAACTGGCACAAAAGCTGGCGTTCAACTCCAAGAATGACCTCTCCACGTGTAGACTTCAAGCTCAGCCAAAGCACACACCAAGTGGGCCCCGGAAGTGGATTTATGCATCAATTACTTACTTCTGTAAACCCTAGTAACTAGTTTATTATAAATAGGACTTTTTACTATTGTATTAGACATCTTTTGATCATTTTTAGATCTCTAGACCTCCATGGGAGGTGATGGGATATTTTCGTGGAAAAACGAATTTCTCCAAAACACCCAAAACTAACCGGCAAGTGCACCGGGTCGCATCAAGTAATAATAACTCATGGGAGTGAGGTCAATCCCACAGGGATTGAAGGATTGAGCAATTTTAGTTTAGTGGTTGATTTAGTCAAGCGAATCAAGATTTGGTTGAGAGATTTGTGATTTGCAGAATTTAAATTGCATAGAAAGTAAAGGGAATGGGTAATTGGCATGAAATTAAAGAGAACTGAAATTTAAAATACTGAATCTTAAAGAACAAGAAATTAAATGGCAAAAACTTGGAACGCAAGAAATGTAAATTGCAGAATCTTAAAGTGCAAGAAATGTAAATGGCTTGAATTGTAAAGGGAATTGGGAATTGGATTTGCAGAAATTAAACAAGGAAAAGTAAAATTGCAACAAGCAGAGAAGTAAAGGATGACTGGAATTGAATCGGATCTAAAACAGAAAAGTAAATGAGCATGAAAAGCAGTAAACAGAGGATGTAAATTTGGAATTCAGATCTCAGGACCCAAGAGACTAGAAAACAAGTCTAGATCTCAATGCCTTCCTAGATCCAACAAGCACAATTGCAAAGGAAATTGTAAATTGCAAAGAAAGTAGATGAAGAAACAAGTAACCGAAACTGAAATTCAATTAAGCAGAAAATTAAACAAGATCCCAAGGTGAGATTGAAACAGAATTTCTTCAATTCTCCACCCAAAATCCAAGACAAGAAAAGTAAAGAGTGCTGGGCAAGAACAAGGAAGAAGAGAGATCAATTCTCCTCCCAAATTCTCTTGAATTAAAACAACAATGCTAAGAAATGTAAAAGTGAGCTCTAAGCAAACTGAAAAGAAAGCTATTCTGAAAAACTAAAAGGGAAGCTGTATGAAAACTAAAAAAAGAAAACTCCAAGGAAAAGCTTAAATCCTATGCTATTTATACACTTTCTTCAAATGGTCTTCAAGCCTTCAATTGGGCCTTTGCTCTTGATGGAATTGGGTTGATAGAGGCCTTGGTTGATTGCTCTTGGAGTTTGGAGAAGAACCGAATTGAACCGGGTTGGAATCATGAAAGCTTGAGTAAAAGTTGGAGTAAAAGTTGGAGGCTAACTTTTACTCCAACTTTTCACATCAGCCACCCTTCTTTGCTGATACCAACGTTGGGGCAAAAGTTAGGGGTCTAACTTTTGCTCCAACGTTGGCCTTCCTTTGCATACTCATGGCGCCAACGTTAGCCAACAAGTAAGAGGCTAACGTTGGCGCAAACTTTTGCTCTCCAGGGTGTGTTTTTCATGCGCCAACGTTAGCCAAAAAGTTAGGGGCTAACGTTGGCGCAAACTTTTGCTCTCCAGGGTGTTGATTTGTGATGCCAAAAGTTAGCCAAAAAGTTTGAGGCTAACTTTTGCTCCAGCTTTTTGCCCAAAAGTTAGCCAAAAAGTTTGAGGCTAACTTTTGCTCCAGCTTTTTACCCAAAAGTTTGCACAAAAGTTTGAGGCTAACTTTTGGTCCAGCTTTTTGCTCCCTGGTTCATTTTCACTTATTCCAAAAGTTTGAGCTAAAGTTTGAGGCAAACTTTTGCTCAAACTTTTTGTCCTCTCTTCCTCCTAGCCATTCCTTCTTGCTTCAACCTTTCTCCAAGCTTTCTTCACCTATCATTAATCAACCAAACACATCAAAGCTATGCTCAAAATCATGAGATATTCATTCTTTCATAATATATGACAATTATAGCATAAAACCTCATGAAATAGCATGAATTCATACATGGTTGATTAAATCAAAGGAAGCATGAAAATCTACCCAATTGGCTTGCTTATGGCTCAAGAAAGTGCATAATTCAGTTGAAAACAAAAGAAAAAGGCTAGTGAAACTAGGCTAAGATGACTTGTCATCAGGAGGCTGGCCACTCGGCCATGCTTACCCTCTATTATCACTTATGTATTTTCAACGGTAGAGTTTCTACACTCCATAGATTAAGGTGTGGAGCTCTGCTGTTCCTCAAAGATTAATGCAAAGTACTACTGTTTTCTATTCAATTCAACTTATTCCGCTTCTAAGATATTCATTCGCACTTCAACCTGAATGTGATGAACGTGACAATCATCATCATTCCCTATGAACGCATGCCTGACAACCACTTCCATTCTACCTTAGATTGAATGAGTATCTCTTGGATCTCTTAATTAGAATCTTCGTGGTGTAAGCTAGATTGATGGCAGCATTCATGAGAATCCGGAAAGTCTAAACCTTGTCTGTGGTATTCCGAGTAGGATTCAGGGATTGAATGACTGTGACGAGCTTCAAACTCGCGAGTGCTGGGCGTAGTGACAGACGCAAAAGGAGGGTGAATCCTATTCCAGCATGATCGGGAACCTCAGATGATTAGCCGTGCTGTGACAGAGCATTTGGACCATTTTCACAAGAGGAGGGGATGTAACCATTGACAACGGTGATGCCCTTGCATAAAGCCAGCCATGGAAAGGAGTAAGACTGATTGGATGAAGGCAGCGGGAAAGCAGAGATTCAGAGGAACGAAAGCATCTCTGCACGCTTATCTGAAATTCTCACCAATAAAATTACATAAGTGTTTCTATCCCTATTTTCTGTTTAATTAGTATTATTTTCGAAAACTCCATAATCAATTATTATCCGCCTGACTGAGATTTACAAGGTGACCATAGCTTGCTTCATACCAACAATCTCCGTGGGATCGACCCTTACTCGCGTAAGGTTTATTACTTGGACGACCCAGTGCACTTGCTGGTTAGTTGTGTCAAAGTTGTGACAATTTATGAATTGAGATTAGAGCACCAAGTTTTTGGAGCCATTACCAGAGATCACAATTTCGTGCACCAATATGGTTTTACATATAGTGCATGAATATGTACCCAATTTCCAATATTTTCAATAAAAATAAAAATTACACCTTTACCTCAACCAATGTCCCAAGTTTCCCATACCCAAATGATACACACCCTCACTAGCCTAAGCTAATCAAAGATCCAAATAAAGGACATTTATTGTTTTTCACTTAGGGATAGTGATGTGCTAAAATTAAGAACATAAGGGATTAAATAGGCTCAAATTTGGCTAACAATGGTTGATGAAAGGTAGGCTATTTGGGTAAGTGAGCTAAATGAAATGATAACCTCAATCATATAAATACATATATACATGGAATAATGGACATAAAGAATCAAACAAATCAAAGATTAAAATCATAGAAAGAGAACAATGCACACAAGAATGGAAAATAAGTGGTTATAAAATGTAACCACGCAATTAGGATCAAAACTCACATGTTTGTGTTCTTAGCTCAAAAACCATGTTCCAAAATAAATTCTTCAAGCAATTTTAACCAAAAAAAATTTTCAATTTCAAATTGGTAGGGTCCCCTAAAATAATTTTTCTTGGAAAAGACATCATCACCCTAACCAAGTAGTCCTAACATAAATAGAAATGGTGAAATATGTACAAATTCTAACTAACATGCAACTTATCATGCAATGCAACAACTACTAACAAAGAAAATCAAGAATTGGTGTTGAAAAAGGACATTGTTACCCATGGAGATCGGTCGAACGACCTCCCCACACTTAGAAATTTGCACCATCCTCGGTGCATGCAAAAAAGAGCAATGTGGATGAGTTGCTATAATTGATGAGTTTCTTCAAAAGGTTGTGCGGGTGAACTTGTTTGTTGCCCCATTAGAAGCTTTTCCATTTCTTTCCTTCTTGGTGGCCAACCTCAAAGGAGAGAAAAAGAAAGGAAATTAAGCCCACAACAAAGATATTAAAGCAAATAAAATATAGGCGGGGGCTAATGCCAAATAAGAGCAAGGTTCTCAAATACATGGTAGCTACAACATGTGAGTGAGAAAGCAATTCAAGCAAAGGCATATTAACTAATACTTGATGCAAGAACAAGTTAAAGCATGGGTACATGACATGAAGAGCATGTTGTATCAAGCTTAATCAATAATTGACACAAACAAGATTAGTGATAAGCATGAGAGCATTTGGTCCCATCCTAACTCAATGATGATGAAGTACAAAAATAAGGGATCATGAGTCAGGACGGACTAAAGCACTAATCTTGTGTGTAGAGCGAATATTACAATTAATGCCAAACAAGTCACAAAGCACCAAGATTAACCAAGAAATTCTCAACAATTGAATATAAGAATCCAACACCATTATTAAAATAAGAAACTTAGAAAATAAAATAAGAACAAGCTATAAAAATAAAATTAAAATGCAATGGGTGATAATATGCAAATGCAATATATAGAAGAAAATGAGAATAAGAAAAATAGAAAGTGGAGTTTTGAAAAGAAAAGAAGAAGGGAAAGAAAGTAAGAAAGGAAGAAAGAAGGAGAAAGAAAGAGGAAGAAACTAGAAGGAAAAGAAGAGAAGAAGGGAGAAAGAAAACAGGGCAGAACAGGGGAAAAACAGGGCGCGGAGGGCGACGCGTACGCGTCACGCACGCGTGGGCGTGGGTGGGCAGGCGAGACAGGCGACGCAGATGCGCATAGCACGCATACGCGTGGATGTGAAGATGGCGACCGATGCGGACGCGTCATGTACGCTTGCGCGTCAGGTCGCGGGCACAAAATATGCACAACTTTGGTACAACTCTCTAGTTTTTGTACCAGGAGTGTGAGATGCACCACCGGCGCGCGCGCGCACAATGCGCTTGTGCGCGGATGCCCTTTTTTTTTCAAAAACAGGGCACTCTTCAAATCTACAAGCATTCTAATATAACCAAAATTAAATTCAACAACAATTCTTTTTGGTTTTTGAAAAATTTTCAAACATACTAAAAATAAAACTTATACTACAAGAAAAATGCAATTCAAAAATAACTATTCTAATCAATGCATGAATCTAATAAGCAATCAATCAAAGCAAGACATGCAAAAGTATGAAAAGAAGAAAACTACCTAACAATGGTAACTCAATGCATTCATTGATTATATATACAAGAGAATGGAAAGAGTTTACCATGGTGGGGTGTCTCCCACCTAGCACTTTTATTTTAAGTCCTTAAGTTGGACATTTGGAAAGCTCCTTGTCATGGTGGCTTATGCTTGAATTCATCTTGAAACTTCCACCAATGCTTGGACTTCAAGTAAGCTCCAAAATTCAAAATCAATGGCACCAAGCTTTGATGAAGTTCCACACAAGCTAAGGGCTTCCAAAATTGATCTTCATATATTCCCGGATCCCAAATCTTGTTTCCACACCCATCTTCAAGTTGATCATCACAATTCCAATTGGGTGAGAAGTGATCCGAATTCTCAAGTGATGAGCGGATATTTTATACGCTTTTTGGGGTTAATTTCATGTAGTTGTTAGTATGTTTTAGTTAGTTTTTAGTATATTTTTCATTAGTTCTAGGAAAAATTCATATTTCTGGACTTTACTATGAGTTTGTGAGTTTTTCTGTGATTTCAGGTAATTTCTGGCTGAAATTGAGGGAGCTGAGCAAAAATCTTATTCAGGATGAAAAAGGACTGCTGATGCTGTTGGATTCTGACCTCCCTGCACTCGGAATAGATTTTCTTGAGCTACAGGAGTCCAATTGGCACGCTCCCAATTGCGTTAGAAAGTAGACATCCAGGGCTTTCCAGAAATATATAATAGTCTATACTTTGCTCAAGGATAAATGACGTAAACTGGCATTCAACGCCAGTTCCATGTTGCAGTCTGGCGTTAAACGCTAGAAACAGGTTACAAATTGAAGTTAAAAGCCAGAAACAGGTTACAACCTGGCGTTTAACTCCAGAAACATCCTAGGCACGTGTAAAGCTTAAGTCTCAGCCCCAGCACACACCAAGTGGGCCCCAGAAGTGGATTCCTGCACCATCTATCTTAGTTTACTCATTTTTTATAAAG
The DNA here is from genome assembly GCF_059453495.1 of Arachis ipaensis. Taxonomy (NCBI): domain Eukaryota; kingdom Viridiplantae; phylum Streptophyta; class Magnoliopsida; order Fabales; family Fabaceae; genus Arachis; species Arachis ipaensis. The sequence goes on from NC_142440.1 coordinate 116,569,779, forward strand.
CTAGGTTACTAGTTTATTATTTAAACAACTTTTAGAGATTTATTTTGTATCTCATGACATTTTTAGATCTGAACTTTGTACTCTTTGACGGCATGAGTCTCTAAACTCCATTGTTGGAGGGTGAGGAGCTCTGTGTCTCTCGATGAATTAATGCAATTACTTCTGTTTTCCATTCAACCATGCTTGTTTCTATCTAGGATATTTATTCGCACTTTAATATGATGAATGTGATGATCCGTGATACTCATCACCATTCTCAACCTATGAATGCGTGCCTAACAACCACCTCCGTTCTACATTAGATTGAATGAGTATCTCTTGGATTCCTTAATCAGAGTCTTCGTGGTATAAGCTAGAATCCATTGGCAGCATTCTTGAGAATCCGGAAAGTCTAAACCTTGTCTGTGGTATTCCAAGTAGGATTCAGGGATTGGATGACTGTGATGAGCTTCAAACTCACAAGGGTTGGGCATAGTGACAGACGCAAAAGGATCAATGGATCCTATTCCAGCATGAGTGAGAACCGACAGATGATTAGCTGTGCGGTGACAGCGCACCTGGACCATTTTCACTGAGAGGACGGATGGTAGTCATTGACAACGGTGATCCACCAACATACAGCTTGCCATAGGAGGAACCTTGCGTGCGTGAAGAAGAAGACAGGGGGAAAGCAGAGATTCAGAAGACAAAGCATCTCCACAACTCCAACATATTCTCCATTACTGCAGAACAAGTATTTATTTCATGCTCTTTTATTTTTCGTAATTCAAACTGATAAATATAATTGATATCCTAACTAAGAGTTACAAGATAACCATAGGTTGCTTCAACACAACAATCTCCGTGGGATTCGACCATTACTCACGTAAGGTATTACTTGGACGACCCAGTGCACTTGCTGGTTAGTGGTACGAGTTGTGAAAAGTGTGATTCACAATTTGTGCACCAAGTTTTTGGCGCCGTTGCCGGGGATTGTTCGAGTTTGGACAACTGACGGTTTATTTTGTTGCTTAGATTAGGAAAAATTTTTCTTTTTGGTTTAGAGTCTTCTATTATTGTTTTTGGTTGAATTTTTTAAAAATATCCTTATTTTCTCTTTTTAATTGTTTTCGAAAATTTTTATAAGCTAAAAATTGAGTTTTTCTGTTTGAGTTTAGTTTCGTATTTTATGTTTGGTGTCAATTGCATGTTTTTATTTTCTTTTAAATTTTCGAACTTGTGTTCTTTGTTCTTTCTTAATCTTCAAGTTATTCTTATTTATTTTCCTTGTTTGATCTTTAGTTTTTCTTGTTCTGTGTCTTTTCTTGTTTTTCTTGTGCTTTTTCAAAATATCAGTTTTCAAAAAAAAAATCTTTATTTATTAAATACCTTATTAAAACACGTTAAATTTATAGCTAAATTGGCTAGAGCGTTGTACTTATGTTCTTGGTAATTGGCTATCTTCTTTTTAAAACGTTTTCAAAAATAATTTTTCTTTGAATAAATCTTGTGCCAAACTTTAAGTTTGGTCTTCTCTTGTTGATTTTTCTTTAGTTTTTGAAAATTTTATTTTGGTTTTCTAAAAATTTTAAGTTTGGTGTTCTATCTTCATGTTCTTATTGTTCTTGTGAGTCTTCAAGGTGTTCTTGAGTCTTCCTTGTGTTTTGATCTTAAAATCTTTAAGTTTGGTGTTCCTTGGTGTTTTCCCTCCAAAATTTTCGAAAATAAGGAACATTAGATCTAAAAATTTTAAGTTGTGTGTCTTTTGTGTGTTTTTCTCTTTCATCATAAAATTCAAAAATAAAAAAAATATCTTTTCTCTCTATTTTAAAGTGAATTTTCGAAAATTGCTTTTAAAATTCAGATTTCTATTTCAAAATCTAAAATCTTTTTCAAAAATCATATCCAAAGTTTTTCAAATCTTCTTAATTAAGTAATTATTTTAGTTTTAAAATTTTTTCTTCTTAATTTTCAAAATCTATATTTAATTTCTAGTTATTTTATTTCATTTTTTTTATTTGTTCTCTTTTTATAAAATAAAAATAAAAATATATTTAATTGCAATTCACATCAATTCCCTTCTCTCCATCATGGACCTAAGTGGAAATGAACAGTCCAGAAGGACTCTGGGGTCATATTCTAACCCCACTACTGCTTCATATGGGAGCAGTATCTGTATACCCTCCATTGGAGTCAGTAGCTTTGAGTTGAATCCTCAGCTCATTATCATGGTGCAGCAAAGTTGTCAGTATTCCGGTCTTCCACAGGAAGAACCTACAGAGTTTCTGCCACAATTTTTACAAATTACTGACACAGTATATGATAAGAAAGTAGATCAGGATGTCTACAGATTATTACTGTTTTCATTTGCTGTAAAAGACCAAGCTAAGAGGTGGTTAAATAACCAACCTAAGGCTAGCATAAGGACATCGAAACAGCTGTCAGAAAAATTCCTGAATCAATACTTCCCTCCAAAACGGATGACACAGCTAAGGCTGGACATCCAAGGCTTTAAACAAGGAGATAATGAATCTCTTTATGATGCCTGGGAAAGATACAGAGAGATGCTAAGAAAATGCCCCTCTGAAATATTTTCAGAATGGATGCAGTTAGACATCTTCTATTATGGGCTTACAGAGAGAGCTCAAATTTCTCTAGATCACTCAGCTGATGGATCTATACACATGAGAAATCAGCATCTGTACCTAAATAGTGAATCTTCCATGAAAGAAGAGGCTAAAACAGTAACTGCTGAACTCAGTCCTACAGAACAAATTACTGAATTCAATCAGCAATTAGACTTTCTAACAAAACAGCTGGCCGAATTCAAGGAGATACTACAAGAAACAAGAATGGCTAATATAAATATGGAGGTACAGTTGAAGCAAATAGAACAACAGTTATCAAAACAAATAACAGAAGAGTGCCAAGCAGTTCAATTAAGAAGTGGGAAAACATTAAATACCTCACTTCAAGGCAGCAGGAAGCCAAGAAATGAACAAACTGCTATCCAAAATCCCTCTGAGGACAGTAAGAGCCCAGAGAGGAATAACTCTGGCGTTCAAACGCCAGAAATAAGCAAGGAGTTGGCGTCAAACGCCCAATGGAAGTTCAGTTATGGCGTTCAAACGCCAGGAACAAGTAAGGAGTTGGCGTCCAACGCCAATCTAGCTTCTAACCCTGGCATTCAAATGCCAGTGAGGGATCAGACATACACAAGTGCTGATAACAACCCCTCTCAAAAGGCTTCTCCTACCACCTCTGTAGGAAATAAACCTGCAGCAACTAAGGTTGAGGAATATAAAGCCAAGATGCCTTATCCTCAAAAACTCCGCCAAGAGGAGCAGGATAAGTAATTTGCTCGCTTTGCAGATTATCTCAGGGCTCTTAAAATAAAGATTCCGTTTGCAGAGGCACTTGAGCAAATACCTTCTTATTCCAAGTTCATGAAAGAGATCTTGAGTCATAAGAAGGATTGGAGAGAAACTGAAAGAGTTCTCCTCACTGAAGAATGCAGTGCAGTCATTCTGAAAAGCTTTCCAGAAAATTTTAAAGATCCCGGGAGCTTTCTGATACCATGCATATTAGAGGGTAATTGCACCAAGACAGCTTTATGTGATCTTGGGGCAAGCATCAACCTAATACCTGCATCCACTATCAGAAAGCTTGGTTTAACTGAAGAAGTTAAACCAACCCGGATATGTCTCCAACTTGCTGATGGCTCCATTAAATACCCATCAGGCGTGATTGAGGACATGATTGTCAGGGTTGGGCCATTCGCCTTTCCCACTGACTTTGTAGTGCTGGAAATGGAGGAGCACAAGAGTGCTACTGTCATTCTAGGAAGACCTTTCCTAGCAACTGGACGAACTCTCATTGATTTCCAAAAGGGGGAAGTGACCCTAAGAGTCAATAAGGATGAGTTTAAGTTGAATGCTGTCAAGGCCATGCAGCATCCAGACACACCAAAAGACTGCATGAATGTTGATCTCATTGACTCTTTGGTAGAGGAGGTCAACATGGCTGAGAGTCTCGAATCAGAGCTGGAAGACATCTTTAAAGATGTTCAGCCTAATTTGGAGGGTTCAGAGGAATTGAAAGAGCCTTTGAGACTTCCTCAGGAAGAGGAAAAACCACCTAAACCCGAGCTCAAGCCATTACCACCATCCCTGAAATATGCATTTCTGGGAGAAGGTGACACTTTTCTAGTGATCATAAGCTCTGCTTTAAACCCACTGGAAGAGGAAGCATTAATTCAAGTGCTAAGGACACACAAGACAACTCTTGGGTGGTCCATAAGTGACCTTAAGGGCATAAGCCCAGCTAGATGCATGCACAAAATCCTATTGGAGGATGATGCTAAGCCAGTGGTTCAACCACAGAGGCGGCTAAATCCAGCCATGAAGGAAGTGGTGCAGAAAGAGGTCATCAAATTACTGGAGGCTGGGATTATTTATCCTATTTCTGATAGCCCCTGGGTGAGCCCTGTTCAAGTTGTTCCCAAGAAGGAAAGCATGACAGTGGTTCATAATGAAAAAAATGAACTGGTTCCTACAAGAACAGTTACAGGGTGGCGCATGTGTATTGACTACAGAAGGCTTAACACGGCCACCAGAAAGGATCATTTTCCTTTACCATTCATAGACCAAATGCTAGAGAGACTAGCAGGTCATGAATATTACTGCTTTTTGGATGGCTATTCAGGTTACAGAAGAAAACAGCATTCACATGTCCTTCTGGAGTATTTGCTTACAGAAGAATGCCTTTTGGTCTGTGTAATGCACCTGCAACCTTTCAGAGGTGCATGCTTTCTATCTTCTCTGATATGGTTGAGAAGTTTCTGGAAGTCTTCATGGATGACTTTTTAGTATTTGGAGACTCATTCAGCTCCTGCCTTGACCATTTAGCACTTGTTCTGAAAAGATGCCAAGAGACCAACCTAGTTTTAAACTGGGAAAAATGTCACTTTATGGTGACTGAAGGAATTGTCCTTAGGCATAAAATTTCAAACAAGGGAATAGAGGTGGATCAAGCTAAAGTGGAAGTAATTGAAAAATTACCACCACCTGCTAATGTTAAGGCAATCAGAAGCTTTCTGGGGCATGCAGGATTCTACAAGAGGTTTATAAAGGATTTTTCAAAAATTGCAAAACCCCTGAGCAATCTGCTAGCTGCTGACACGCCATTTGCGTTTGACACAAAGTGTCTGCAGGCGTTTGAGACTCTGAAAGCTAAGCTGGTCACAGCACCAGTTATTTATGCACCAGACTAGACTTTACCATTTGAACTAATGTGTGATGCCAGTGACCACGCCATTGGTGCAGTACTGGGGCAGAGGCATGATAAGCTTCTGCATGTCATTTATTATGCTAGCCGTGTTTTAAATGATGCCCAGAAAAATTACACAACCACAGAAAAAGAATTGCTTGCAGTGGTTTATGCCATTGACAAGTTTAGATCATACTTAGTAGGATCAAAAGTGATTGTGTACACTGACCATGCTGCTCTTAAATATCTACTCACAAATCAAGATTCAAAACCCAGGCTCATAAGATGGGTGTTGCTTCTGCAAGAGTTTGATATAGAAATAAGAGACAGAAAAGGGACAGAGAACCAAGTGGCTGATCATCTGTCCCGAATAGAACCAGTAGAAGGGGAGTTTCCCCCCTCTATTGAGATCTCTGAGACCTTTCCAAATGAGCATTTGTTTGCCATTCAGGAAATACCATGGTTTGCAGACATTGCAAACTATAAAGCTGCAAGGTTCATACCCAAGGAGTACAGCAAGCAACAAAAGAAAAAATTAATTACTGATGCAAAGTACTACTTGTGGGATGAACTCTATCTCTTTAAGAGATGTGCAGACGAAATAATCCGTAGGTGTGTGCCTAGAGAAGAAGCACAGAGGATCTTATGGCATTGCCATGGATCACAATATGGAGGCCATTTCGGAGGTGAGCGAACAGCCACCAAGGTCCTCCAATGTGGCTTCTACTGGCCTACACTCTATAGGGATTCCTGAGAGTTTGTACGTAACTGTGATAGTTGCCAAAGAGCTGGTAATCTGCCTCATGGTTACGCCATGCCTCTACGGGGAATCTTGGAGATTGAGTTGTTTGATGTATGGGGAATTGACTTCATGGGACCTTTCCCACTATCATACTCAAACACTTATATTCTGGTGGCAGTCGACTATGTATCATGGGTAAAGGCCGTTGCCACACCCACCAATGATACTAAAACAGTGCTGAAGTTCCTCTAGAAACATATCTTCAGCAGGTTTGGTGTCCCTAGAGTACTAATCAGTGATGGGGGCACTAACTTCTGCAATAAACAGCTTTACTCTGTCATGGTCCGGTATGGGATTCGCCACAAGGTGGCAACTCCATATCATCCACAGACAAATGGGCAAGCTGAAGTTTCTAACAGAGAACTAAAAAGAATCCTGGAACGGACTGTAAGTACCCGTAGAAAAGATTGGGCACGAAGCTTGGATGATGCTCTGTGGGCTTACAGAACAGCATTCAAGACTCCTATAGGGACCTCTCCATACCAACTTGTGTATGGTAAGGCCTATCATCTGCTCGTGGAATTGGAACATAAGGCCTACTGGGCAACCAAATTCCTAAACTTTGATGCCAAATTAGCTGGAGAAAAAAGATTGCTCCAACTGAATGAGCTAGAGGAATTCAGATTCACTGCTTTCGAAAATGCCAAGCTTTATAAAGAGAAATAAAAAAGGTGGCATGACAGAAAGCTGTCATTTAGAGTCTTTGAACCAGGACAAAAGGTTTTGTTGTTTAACTCTAGGCTCAGGCTATTCCCCGGGAAACTGAAATCCCGGTGGAGGGGACCATATGTGATTACAAGTGTATCACCATATGGTTATGTGGAGCTTCAAGACATTGATTCTGATAAGAAGTTCATTGTTAATGGACAGAGAATCAAGCACTATCTTGAAGGCAATGTTGAGCAAGAGTGCTCAAGGCTGAGGCTAGATTAAAAGCTCAGCAAGGTCCAGCTAAAGACAATAAAGAAGCGCTTGCTGGGAGGCAACCCAGCCATTAGCAAAACTTTTTCTGTTATTTTATTTTATTTTATTCTTTATTTTATTTATTTTTTGAAATATATGAGCTTAATATTAACAAGGTAAAGAATCAATTGCATAAGTCCACAGGGTTACAGAAGAATTCAGAGCACAAAATAGGAAACAGGAGCTCACTGGCAAGAAAACGCCAGTAAGAGGCACAATTGGGCGTTAAACGCCCAAAAGGAGCATCTACTGGGCGTTTAACACTAGTAAAGATAGCCATCTAGGTGTTAAACGCCAGAAAGAAGCAGCTTCTGGGCGTTTAACGCCAGATTTACAACATCCTGGGCGTTCAGAAAAATGCCCAGTGACAAAGGGGTTTCTGGCGTTTAACGCCAGCTAGAAGCAACAGTTGGGCATTAAACACCCAAACCAAGCACCAACTGGGCGTTAAACGCCCAAAACATGCAGCAGTTGAGCGTTTAACACCAAGATTGTGGGGAGTAGGCAATTTCGTTTTCAATTCAAATTTTTTTCATTTTTTATGTTTCAATTCATGATTTCTTGCACAAACATGTTACAAATCCTAATTTTTCAAATCCTTTTTCAAAAGATATCAAATGTATCTTAATTCATAAACCCTTTTTCCTCTTCAAATTATTTTCAAATTCTTTTCAAAACAAATCTATCTCTTTTCCTTCTAAAATCTTTTCAACTCATCAATATCTTTTTCAAATCTTCACATCATCTTTTTCAAAATCCAGATTTATCTTTTTCAAATATCTTTCAAATCTTTTCAATTTTAAATCACATCTTTTCCTATCATACTTATATTTTCCAAATCACTTTTTCTATCATATCTTTTTCAAATAATTTTCGAAACCCACCCCCTTCCCTTTAAATTTTGGTTCGGCCTCTCCCCCTCTCCTCCACAAGTTGCGCTTGGCTCTCCCTCTTTCCCTCTCCTTTGCTTTCTTTTGCTTGAGGACAAGCAAACCTCTAAGTTTGGTGTGTTTATCCGTGATCAGTAAACCAATACCCACTAAGGTCATGGCTCCTAAGGGAAAACAAACCGACTCAAGAGGCAAGAAAGAGAATATTCCAAAACCACTTTGGAATCAAGGGAAGTTCATAACCAAAGAACATTCAGACCATTTTTACAAAATAATGAGTCTAAGGTCAGTGATCCCAGAAGTTAAATTCGATCTGAAAGAAGATGAATATCCGGAGATCCAAGAGCAAATCCGAAACAGGAGCTGGGAAGTCTTAGCTAATCCTGAAACAAAGGTGGGAAGAAACATGGTTCAGGAATTCTACGCTAATCTGTGGCAGACGGACAGACAGAGAATAGCTGGAACCGCATTCCATGACTATAGAACTCTGGTCAGAGGGAAAATTGTTCACACCCACCCTGACAAAATAAGGGAGATCTTCAAGCTGCCTCAACTGCAAGATGACCCTGACTCCTTCAATAGGAGAATGATGAGATCAAACCTGGGCTTGGATAAAATCCTAGAGGACATATGCCTCCCTGGAGCCAAGTGGACAACCAACACAAAGGGTGCCTCGAACCAACTCAAGAGAGGAGATCTCAAACCAGTCGCCAGAGGCTGGCTGGACTTCATTGGGCGCTCTATTCTGCCCACTAGCAACCGCTCTGAGGTCACTATCAGAAGAGCAGTGATGATTCATTGCATTATGCTGGAAAAAGAAGTGGAAGTTCATCAGCTGATTGCTTGTGAGCTTTATAAAATTGCAAACAAGAACTCCAAAGATGCCAAATTGGCCTATCCAAGCTTAGTCTCTCTGTTATGTAAAGATGCTGGGATAAAAATGGGAGTAGATAAGTATATCTCAGTTGAGCAACCAATCACCAAAAAGTCTATGGAAGGACAACAAGTGCAGGACGACCCCAACAAGAGAAAAGCACAAGAGTTTCTCCCAGAAATCCCTCAAATTGAATACTGGGAGCGCCTAGAAGCATCTGTCACCAAGTTGCAAGAAGTTGTGGATCAACTGAAGGAAGAACAGCAAAATCAAAACAGCATGCTCTGCAAACTGCTTAGAGAACAAGAAGAGCAAGGGCGTGAACTGAAGGAATTAAAGCGTCAGAAACTATCTCTTGAAGGGCCAAGCACTCCACAGACTAAAGAGGCATCCACCTCCCAAATTCAAGGTTGTTGAGTTCTAATCTTAGCCTTAACTCTGTGATAATTGTTCTTATTTGAATTTTACCTTAGAAGTTATATATGAGTAGCAGTAATTAGTATCTATATTTTGATTTTATCTCTAATTAAGCTATAATTTATTTTTCTCATCATCATTAAACATGAATAAAATAGCAGATTTTCTTTAGAATAAGGAGGCAATATTTTTCGAGTTTTTAATAAGAAAAATTCTAATTATTTACATGTGGTGGAATTACTTTTTGTCTTCTGAATGAATGCTTGAACAGTGCATATGTCTTTTGAATTTGATGTTTATGAATGTTAAATATGTTGGCTCTTGAAAGAATGATGAAAAAGGAGAAATGTTATTTGATAATCTGAAAAATCATAAAAAAAAATTGATTCTTGAAGCAAGAAAAAGCAGTGAATACAAAAGCTTGCAGAAAAAAATGGCGAAAAAAAGAAAAAAAAAAGAGAAAAAGCAAGCAGAAAAAGCCAATAGCCCTTAAAACCAAAAGGCAAGGGTAATAAAAAGGATCCAAGGCTTTGAGCATCAGTGGATAGGAGGGCCTAAAGGATTCAAATCCTGGCCTAAGCGGCTAAACCAAGCTGTCCCTAACCATGTGCTGGTGGCGTGAAGGTGTCAAGTGAAAACTTGAGACTGAGCGGTTAAAGTTAAGGTCCAAAGCAAAATGAAGGGTGTGCTTAAGAACCCTAGACACCTCTAATTGGGGACTTTAGCAAAGCTGAGTCACAATCTGAAAAGGTTCACCCAATTATGTGTCTGTGGCATTTATGTATCCGGTGGTAATACTGGAAAACAAAGTGCTTAGGGCCACGGCCAAGACTCATAAAGTAGCTGTGTTCAAGAATCAACATAGTGAACTAGGAGAATCAATAACACTATCTGAATTCTAAGTTCCTATAGATGTCAATCATTCTGAGCTTCAATGGATAAAGTGAAATGCCAAAACTGTTCGGAAGCAAAAAGCTACTAGTCCCGTTCATCTAATTAGAATCTGAGCTTCACTCAAAAACTCTGAGATATTATTGCTTCTTGACTTATTTGTATTCTATTTTATTTGTCTAGTTGCTTGGGGACAAGCAACAGTTTAAGTTTGGTGTTGTGATGAGCGGATATTTTATATGCTTTTTGGGGTTAATTTCATGTAGTTTTTAGTATGTTTTAGTTAGTTTTTAATATATTTTTCATTAGTTCTAGGAAAAATTCATATTTCTGAACTTTACTATGAGTTTGTGTGTTTTTCTATGATTTCAAGTAATTTCTGTCTGAAATTGAGGGAGCTAAGCAAAAATCTGATTCAGGCTGAAAAAGGACTGCCGATGCTGTTGGATTCTGACCTCCCTGCACTCGGAATGGATTTTCTTGAGCTACAAGAGTCCAATTGGCGCGTTCCCAATTGAGTTGAAAAGTAGACATCCAGGGCTTTCCAGAAATATATAATAGTCCATACTTTGCTCAAGGATAGATGACGTAAACTGGCGTTCAACGCCAGTTCCATGTTGCAATCTGGCGTTAAACGCCAGAAACAGGTTACGAATTGGAGTTAAACGCCAGAAACAGGTTACAACCTGGCGTTTAACACAAGAAACAGCCTAGTCACGTGTAAAGCTTAAGTCTCAGCCCTAGCACACACCAAGTGGGCCCCAGAAGTGGATTTCTGCAGCATCTATCTTAGTTTACTCATTTTCTGTAAACCTAGGTTACTAGTTTAGTATTTAAACAACTTTTAGAGATTTATTTTGTATCTCATGAAATTTTTATATCTGAACTTTGTACTCTTTGACGGCATGAGTCTCTAAACTCCATTATTGGGGGTGAGGAGATCTGCTGTGTCTCGATGAATTAATGCAATTACTTCTGTTTTCCATTCAAACATGCTTGTTTCTATCTAGGATATTTATTCGCACTTCAATATGATGAATGTGATGATACGTGACACTCATCACCATTCTCAACCTATGACCGCGTGCCTGACAACCACCTCCGTTCTACATTAGATTGAATGAGTATCTCTTGGATTGCTTAATCAGAGTCTTCGTAGTATAAGCTAGAATCCATTGGCAGCATTCTTGAGAATCTGAAAAGTCTAAACCTTGTCTGTGGTATTTCGAGTAGGATTCAGGGATTGGATGACTGTGACGAGCTTCAAACTCACAAGGGTTGGGCGTAATGACAGACGCAAAAGGATCAATAGATCCTATTCCAGCATGAGTAAGAACCGACAGATGATTAGCCGTGTGGTGACAGCGCACCTGGACCATTTTCACTGAGAGGACGGATAGTAGCCATTGACAACGGTGATCCACCAACATACAGCTTGCCATAGGAGGAACCTTGCGTGCGTGAAGAAGAAGACAGGGGGAAAGTAGAGATTCAGAAGACAAAGCATCTCCAAAACTCCAACATATTCTCCATTACTGCAGAACAAGTATTTATTTCATGCTTTTTTATTTTTTGCAATTCAAACTGATAAATATAATTGATATCCTGACTCAGAGTTACAAGATAACCATAGGTTGCTTCAAGCCAACAATCTCTGTGGGATTCGACCCTTACTCACGTAAGGTATTACTTGGACGACCCAGTGCACTTGCTGGTTAGTGGTACGAGTTGTGAAAAGTGTGATTCACAATTTGTGCACCATCATGTAAACACCAAAGCATCTTCCTATACCCCTTTAGTTGAGGACTATACCAACCATTGCACTTAGACTTTAAGCTTCCAACCATAAGGAACCTCGATTGGCATTTCCACCTACTAACCAATTCTCTCTTACTCTTGACTCCACAAAAAGCTCTAAGTTGCCCATCCGTCTCAAGCAAACCATATTCAAGTGAGAAATTAAAGCTTAGGGATAAGAATTGTACCCACTTGAATGTTGTATTAGATGGTGACTTAGGAAGGGAAACCTCGCCACACTTAGACAATGCAAGGTCTACTCCCTTGTGCTCTTTCTTGACTACCTCCACCTCTTGGCAAGCTTCTTCAACTTCAACCTCTTCCTCTTGACAAAGTTCTTCATATTCAACCACCTCTTCACCAACTTCTTTTAGCTCTTCCCCACTCTTCATGTCACAACATAGAGGTAATGTGGAAGTTATCTCAACGTTTACCTCAATATCAATAGGGGAAGATTCCTCAAATACCAAAGGATCATGTGTTAGTGTGGGCTCATCTCCAAGAGGAAGATTTGTTATTTGCTCACCTTCTTCCAATTCTTCATCATTCATTATATGCTTAGGAGGTTGCGCATTATCCTCCTCAACACCAAATTCAAGCTCATTGGAAGAAGGTTCAACAACTTCCATAAAATCATCAACAATGTCACTTGGTGTGGAAGTGCTTTCAAGTTTGAAATCCACCTCTTGTTTAACTTTGCCTAGGCTTTCAACCACTTCTTCTTCATTAACAATCTCTTCACTCTCCACTTTTTGCAAGACATACCCCATCTCCTTGTCCTCATGTTGAGATTCTAAAATCTCCTTCATGCTCCTTTCTTCGGTTGATTTCTCACATTCATCCATGGAGATGCTTTGCTTGTTGCATGAGTCCCATGAGTCCAAGTTGGCTTTAATTTTGGCAAGATTGGCCTTGATAGCTTCATAATTCTTTTGGGCTCTCTCCTCTTGCTCCTTTTGATGGATTATTGCTTGAAGCCGATCCATTGCTTCCTTGAGACGATCCATTGGCTCTTGGATGGATGGGTATGGGTGTTCTTCCATAGAGGGTTGTGGTGGAGAGGGAAATTCATTATGTGGTTGAAAGTCATCATACATGGGAGGTGATTCATCTTGGTAATAGTATGGAGGTGGTGGTTCTTGAGGGTATTGGTGGTGGAATTGGGGTGGTTCTTCATATGGTTCATATGGTTCACAAGGTGGTTGGTATGGTGGATATGGGTTGGGGTCATATGGAGGTGTTTGGTGAAAAGGGGCTTGTGAGTAAGGTGGTTCAAAATTATGTTGAGGAGGTGGTTCATAGGCATATGGTGGTGGTTGTTGACAATCACAATAAGGATCACCACATCCATTAGATTGATATACATTAGGATTAGGATTATACCCATAAGAATCCGGAGGTTGTTGTTGCCAAGAAGGTTGATCAATCCCTTGAGGCTCCTTCCATCTTTGATTGTTCCATCCTTGATGCACATCCTCATTGTAGATTCCATTCTCTACAACATAATTTGAGCCAAACTCATAGCCAAAGGGGTGAGAATTCATAATAGCAAACAAAAATAAAAGCTACAAAAATAAGCAACAAGTCCTAAGCCTAACAAAATCTAACAAACAAGCAAAAGATAAACATATTCACATATTCACAATAGCCAATAATATAACACCATTGCAACTCCCCGGCAACGGCGCCATTTTGATGAACGGATTTTTGACGGTTTAGAATTCCACAAATGAAGTCTCGTTGCAATATAGTTTCTAAACCAACATTAATCCTTTCATACAAAAATTTGTTTATCATAAGTAACAAACCCCTAAAATCTATAAACCAAAGTGTTGAACCTCGGGTCATTCTCCCTTGGAATTGTAATGAAGTGTCTTGCTATTGGTCGTGAGGTATGTTTGGGGTTTTTTTTGAGATTTTAGACAAGAAAAGTAAATGGCAATGAAAGTAAACTAATAACTATGAAAGCTCTTGGTAAGGTTATGAGAATTAGAAGTCCTATCCTAGTTATCCTCCTCAATTGTGACCACAAATTGTTCATTGCTACCACTTAATTAACCTCTAACCAATAAGGAAAGTCAAGTGGGTGAATCAACTTGATTCCACAAGTCCTAGCCAACTCCCAAGGGAAAGACTAGCGTTAGTGGTATCCAAATTAATTAGCAACTTCTAATTATCGATCAACAAAGGAATTAGATAACTCAAGCATCACTAATTACTCCACCTAGGCCAAGAGGAATAAAAATCTATACTAAAATCCAACCAAGCATTTCATCAAACACTTGGGAGGCACAAAAGAAAAGCATAGTAAATTGATAACAAGAATAGAATCTAGCAACAATTGAATGTAGAAAATTAACAACAACAATCAAAGAAAACAAGATCTACATGAATTACCTCAAATTGCATTAAAAGAAAATAGAGTGAATAAGAGTAGATCTACAAACAAAGTAGAAGAAAGTAATAACAACAATGGAAGAATGATGAATGTAACAACAAGGAATTAAGAAGAAGAGGTAGAAGAGAGCATGAATTAAAACCTAGATCTAAGAACTAAACCTAATCCTAATCCTAATTCTAGAGAGAAGTGAGAGCTTCTCTCTCTAAAACTAAAACTAAAAACTATCCTAATGTGTGTTATGATAGATGATTTCCCTCAATTCAATCCTTGGTCCTTTTGAGTGTTTTGGCGCCAAAGTTGGCTTGAATTGGGCCCCATAGGCCTTGAGAATTCGCTGGCCACGTTTTTATTAAAAAATTATATATCAGCACCGACGCGTACATGCACAGCACGCGTACGCGTCCATGGGCGACTTCACAAGGTGCGCGTAAGCGCCTGGTGCGCGCGCGCGTCCATGGCTGAGTTCAACTCTTTGGCTTTTCATGATCTTCTCCACTTGCATGCTTCCTTCCTTGCTCCCTTGATTCATTCCTAGCCTTTTTCAACCTGAGATTACTAGCAAACACATCAAGGCATCTAATAGAATCAAGGTGAATTAAATTTAGCTATTCTAAGTCCTAAAAAGCATGTGTTCACTCGTAAGCACAATTAAAGGAGAATTTACAAAACCATGCTATTTCAGTGAATAAATGTGGGTAAAAGGTGATAAAATCCCTTAAATGAAGCATAAGATAAACCATACAAATGAGGTTTATCACGTATAGTGCGCGTCCGCGCGGGTAAGCTGGGCCAGAGGCATAAAAGGGGCCCAGAGTTGGCACAACTCTCGGGTCCTTTGGCCTGGGTGATGCTAAAACGCATCGACGCGCACGTGTACTGTGCGCGTTCGCGTGGATGGCTTGAGCTTATGAAATGGGCGCGGAGGCGCCAGGTGCGCCTACGCGTGGGTAAGGAAGCAGGAAGTGGCGCGGACGCGTACAGCTTGCATCCGCGTGGGTTGAGGCACAGAGTTGGCCCAAAATTGGCACAACTATCTGGTCCTTGGCCCAGAGAACTTAAATGCGCAGCTGACGCGCACGCGCACCATGCGCTTGCACGTGGCTTGGCTTTCTCCTTTTTTTTTATAAGAGCCTTATAACCTTCCCATCCTTCTCTAAGATTCGAAAACTAGCTAAGATGCAAAATTAAACACACTTTTGAAATATTGGGGATTTTTCAAACAAATTGAGAAAACTTGCAATCCAGGCAAAAACTCAAATTTAAAGAATCATCCCTAATTAAAGCATAGAATGTATAAACACCTTAGCAAGCAAAGCAAAATGTACTAAGAAGTAAAGAAATTATATACAATGGAACTCAATTCATTCATTCATTATATCTACAAGAGAATGGAAAGAGTTTACCATTGGTGGGGTGTCTCCCACCAAGCACTTTTAGTTTAAGTCCTTAAGTTGGATATTTGGGAGGCTTCTTGTCAAGGTGGCTTATGCTTGTATCCATCCTTGAACCTCCAAGAGTGCTTATCCTTCAATCGGTTTTCAGAAGTTCCAACCATCTTCGCCAAGCTTTGGTGAGGTTCTTTCCAAAATATGAGCTCCCAAAATCGATTGCTATGATGTGATCCAGGATCCCATATTTTGTCCTTGCACCCATCTTCTAATTAATCGCCTTGATTCCGGCTGGGTGACAAGAAAGCAAAATTCTCATGAAAGCACCAAACTACCCTCCTAGACCCATTTAATTGAGCATTACACCAATTCATGCTCTTCAATTTTGATCTTCCGACCATAATGAGTCTAGATTTAGAACGCCAACCACTAAATATCCTCCTCTTTCGCTTAATTCCACAAAGCACCCTAAGTTAGCCATCCGTCTCATGCAAACCATACTCAAGTGGGATAATAAAGCTGAGAGTTAGAAGTTTTATCCACTCAAGCGAAGGATTGGATGGCGAACTAGGTGGAGGAGTTCCCAAAGATCTTGATAAAGCATGCTCTACTCCCGTCCATCCTCTTCTAGAGGTTTCCACCACTTGGCGAGGTTTTTCAAGTTTCTCCTCTTGCCAAGCTTCCTCAAGTTCACATTCTCCTTCATCAATTTCTTCTATCTCCTCCCCATCATTCTCATCATAGATAGGAGGTCTAGTGAAGTCTACCTCATCATCAAGTTTAATCATTGTGGGAAAGGATTCTTCAAACTCGAAAGGATCATAAGTTGATGCAGAATCATCATAGATAGGAGGGCTTGTTGCTTGGAACACTTCTTCCAGTTCTTCACTCACAATAGGTCTTGAACGTTGCACATCTTCCTCAACCTTGCCTTCTAGTCCACTAGGAGAAGGTTCAACAAGATCGTCAAGGAAATTGATCAATATGGGCAAAAAATCACTAGTGATGGAATCCACGTCCTGATCAATTTCCTTCAACTCTCCGTTTACTTTCGTAACTTTACTCTCCTCTTTAACATCTCTTCCATACTCTGTGGAGGAGGGCTCTTCAACTTGAGGTTCCCTTATGTGCTCAACATATCCTAAACATCCGCCCACTACTTCCTTTTGTTTGCTAATCTCTACCTTCTCCTCTTGTTGTACTTCTTGCTTCAACCCTTCTTCTCCACCATGGAGCTTCAAGTTCACTCCCTCACTAGGCTCCTTGATTATTTCTCCACATTCATCAATGGGGGTACTTACGGTACATGAGCTTAGGTGGGATGTTAGGTGACTCACGGCTTCTACTATGCCGGCCATCCTTGCTTTTAGCTCCTTAAACTTAGTTTCATCCTCCTCTTGTCGCCTTAAGATACGAAATTCAAGGTCTCTCAATTCTAACATGAAGGCTTCATCGGGAGGTGGTGGTGGAAGATATGGTTCATTGTTTGAGGGAAGATTGTTGATGTTAGAAGGTGGTTCATATTGGTGGAATTCTTGAGGTGGTGTATGTGGAATTTGTGATTCTTGAAAGTATTGGCATTGGGATGGTAGTTGTTCTAGATGTGGTTCATATGGTGGTTGGTATGGTGTGTATGAGTTATGGTCATATGGAGTTGAATGGTGGTGTGAGGCATGTGAGTATGGTGTATGGCTATATTGAGGAATGGGATCATATGCATATGATGATTGTGGTTGACAACCACAATGAGGATCATCACACACATTGGATTGATACACATTAGGATCAGGATTATACCCATAAGAGTCCGGAGGAGGTTGTTGCCATGAAGGTTGTTCATAAGCTTGAGGTTCCTCCCATCCTTGATGTATATCCTCATTGGAGCTTTCATTTCCTACAACATAGTTTGAACTATATTCATAGCCAAAAGGATGAGAATTCATAGCGAAAGAGAAAATAAAAAACTAAGATTAATAAGAAACAAAGAAAATAAAATCCTAAACTAGCAAAAACTGGCAAAGAAACCAAAATTCAAGCTATTCACAATATATACAATAGCCAATAACATAGCACCATTGTGTCCCCGGAAACAGTGCCATTTTGATGTGTTAACTTTTGTTGATATAGAATTTCTCAATTGAATTCTCGTTGCAAGTATAGTTCTACACCAACAAAGAGTCCTCACATACAAAAATTTAGGTTGTCACAAGTACAAACCCTAAATAAAAATTTACCGAAGTATTTGGACTCCGGGTCGTCTCCCTAGGAAATAATAGAATGCTCAATTATTGGCTATAAAGGGGTAAGGGGGTTTTTTGGTTCATAAGAGGGCAAGAAAAGTAAAGTAGGCAAGTAATTAAAGAAAACAAGATAAAGAACTATTGGCTAAGACTTAGGTAATTAAGATCACCATCCTTGTCAACAAACCAAATATTGATAATCATGAGAGGCCAACCTATTAGGTCTACTTCCCAAAGCTTTAAGTACGTAACATCTACTCCTAAGCTTCGAAGTACGTCAAATAGGTTTGATCACATCAACCCGTAAGTCCCAACCTACCTACTAATTAACTTAGTAGTGGGTTAGCGTCAATGGGTATCAAATTGATCACCAAGGGTTCTCAAATCACCAAATCCATTATACCCAATAACTCAAATTTACCCAATTCTCTTAGCTTAGACCAAGAGTTGATAAAATTACTCAAAAACTAAAGAGAACATTTCATCAAACACATAGAGTGCAATAAAAGTAAGCATCATAAATTGCAAGAATAATAAAATCTACCAACTACTAATTACGAGAAAAGTAAGATCACAACTCAATTCATCAATAAAAGAAACATCAACATCAAATTGCATTAAATGTAAATCAAATCCAACATGAGTTCATCCTCACAAAAGAGAGCAAAATGAGAAATTAACATCACAAATAAGAGAATCAAGATGTAGAAATGAGAAGTTATAAAAGAAACAAGATAAGATCAAGTAATTAAACATGGATCTAAGATAATCTAACATAATCCTAACCTAATTCTAGATAAAAGAGGGAGCTTCTCTCTCTAGAAAACTAACTAAAGGCTCATGTTGGCTAAACTAATTGCTCCCACTTTGCTTGGATTTCAATTATGCATGAAATACACTCAGAAACAAGTTGAATTTGGGCCTGGGCAGCTCAGAAATTGCCCCAGCGTTTTGCCTTTAAGTGGGCCATGTTAGAGTATCGGTGCGTGCGCGCCATGTGCGCGTGCACGTCGATTGGCAAATTCTTCATCCGCGCGGACGCGTCATGTACGCGTGCGCGTCTCTATGTAAAACCACTTTTGTGCGTGCGCGCCTTGTACGAGTGCGCTTCCATTGGTGCATTTCCAATCTTTATTTCTTCATGCATTCTCCTCTTTGCATGCTTTTCTCCTCATTCCTTCCATCCAATACTTGCCTTATGGACCTGAAATCACTCAATAAACACATCAAGGCATCGAATGAAATTAAAGTGAATCAAAATCACCAATTTAAGGGCCTAAAAAGCATATTTTTATACTTAAGTATAATTCAAGGGAGAATTACAAAACCATGCTATTTCATTGAATAAATGTGGGAAAAGGTGGTAAAATCCCCTAAAATAAGCACAAGATAAATCACGAAATCGGGGTTTATCAGTGAGGTCTGCCAATTGCTTGTTAATCAACTTGTTTTGATCCAGCAATGCATCCATGGGATTCAACTCCATCACTCCTCTATTTAGGTTTCTATTAGAGGCATAGAAGTATTCATTGTTGGCCACAGTTTCCATGATGTCTATGGCCTCATCAATTATCTTCTTCTTGTTGAGAGAGCCTCCTGAAGAGTGATCTAAGGCCTTCTTTGATTCTTGTGACAATCCCTCATAGAAAATGTGCAGATGTACCTGATGACAAGTCATCTTAGCCTATTTTAACTAGCCTTTTTCTTTTGTTTTCAATAGGTTTTATGCACTTTCTTGATCCATAAGCAAGCCAATTGGGTAGATTTTCATGTTTCCTTTGATTTAATCAACCATGTATGAATTCATGCTATTTCATGAGGTTTTATGCTAAAATTGTCACATATTATGAAAGAATGAATATCTCATGATTTTGAGCATAGCTTTGATGTGTTTGGTTGATTAATGATAGGTGAAGAAGGCTTGGAGAAAGATTGAAGCAAAGAGGAATGGCTAGGAGTGAAGAGAGGACAATGGAACAAGTGAAATTGAACCAGGAAGCATGAAGTTAGCCCCAACGTTAGCCCCCTAACTTGGAGGCTAACGTTGGCACATGTATATTCAAGGAAGAGGAGCAAAAGTTAGCCCCAACATTAGCCCCCTAACTTGGAGGCTAACGTTGGAACTTGAGAAGATCTCCCCTTGGCACCAACGTTTGCGCCAACGTTAGCCCCCTAACTTGGAGGCTAACGTTGGCACATGAATTACAAAGGGAGACGGGCCAACGTTTGCGCCAACGTTAGCCCCCTAACTTGGAGGCTAACGTTGGCGCCACACACCACAAGGCATACAAGGGGTATACTTCCAACAAGAATAACTTGAGCTACAGAGCTCCAAATGAGGTGATTCAAGAAGCATTGGAAAGTAGGAATCAAGAGCTTTCCAAGCATATATGGCACTGCATGGTGGACACTAAAATTGAGGGAGAAAACTGCCCCGCAATGTGCATAAACGAACATGGTGGCAACCTGCAGTGAGGCCAACTGACCTCTGTACCTTCAAAGGAGTATAACTCGAGCTGTAGAGCTCCAAATAATGTGCTCCCAACGGCATTGGAAAGTAGACATCCAGGGCTTTCCAACAATGTATAATAGTATGGGGTGGACAATACATTTGAGCCTCCAGAACTGGCGTTTTCGCCAACGTTTGAGGGCTAACGTTACCTCAAACGCTGCACACCAAAGCCAGCGACCATGCTCTCTTCAAATGATCATAACTTGAGTTGTAGATGTCCAATTGAAGTAATTCCAAATGGGTTAGAAAGCTGACATTCAGAGCTTTCCAACCATATATGATAGTCTATATTGGGCATAAAATTGGCAACATGACAAGAGGACAAAGTTGGCGCCATAAATGTGCATAAGGGAGGCCAACGTTAGGGTCAAAGTTAGACCCCTAACGTTGGCACCAACGTGCATACCAGTAAATTTTGCTTGCTGCTATGAAAAGTTGGAGGCTCAAACTTTAGGTCCAACTTTGGCTAACCTCAAACCCGGTTCAATTGGTTCACTTTGGTTCTTCCTCAAACTTCAAGAGCAATCAACCAAGGCCTCTTTCAACCCAATTCCATCAAGAGCAAGGGCCCAAATGATCATCACTCAAAGGCACAAGAAATAGATAAAATAGGAATTTTATTTAATTGTAATTTGTTTTGAATTTCATTTTCATTTTGTAAAAATGCCTATAAATAGGCATCTGTTTCATATTTGTAAGGAGGCTGGCTCCACTAGGGAGCATTAGGATAAGAGAGCTCTTTCTTAGTTTTCAATTTCGTTTTAAATCTTGGGTTGAGAATTGAAGAAATTCTGTTTCAATCTCACCTTGAGAATTTTCTTGTTTACTTTCTCTGCACAATTGAATTTCCATTCCTATTTACTACTTCACCTTCTCTTGGCTTCTGCAATTTACTCTTCTCTATTTTCTTCGGCAATTATTCTCTGTTGGATCAAGGAAGGAATTGAGATCTAGACTTGGTCTCTAGTCTCATCCAACCCCTGAGATCTTCAACCTCTCATTTAGATTTTGCAATTGAGCCAAGTTGCTCTCTGTTTTGATTTTAAAGTGATTTTCCAAATCTGTTGAACCTGCTACATCTTTTACTTCTCTGTTTGATTGCTATTTACACTTCCTTGTTTGCTTTCTTTAATTTCTCTGCACCCAATTCCCTTTACATTTAATGAATTTTATCTTTCTTGCAATTTAAGTTTCTGCAATTTACTTTTCTTGCACTTTAAGTTTCTGTACATTTATTTTCTGCAACTTTAAATTCTCTGCATTTTACATTCTGCTCTCAAAATTTCACCCAACCACTCAATGTTAGCTTGACTAAACTAATCACCCACTAAAATTGCTTGATCCATCAATCCCTGTGGGATCGACCTCACCCCCGTGAGTTTTTATTACTTGATGCGACCCGGTGCACTTGCCGGTTAGATTTGTGTGTTTTGGGAGAAATTTATTTTTCCTCCAAAATAACTCATCAAGTTTTTGGCGTCGTTGCCGGGGATTGATTTAGATCAACAATGATTATGTGGGTGAGAAGTCTAGATCAAGCATTTTCTTTATTTTTGTTTTCTGTTTCAAAGTGAAACCAAGGTGTTTGAGTTTTTGCCTCACTAAGAAATTCTCATCTCTGATATGAGTAATTTCAATTTTCCTTGGTTGTGTGTTTTACAAAACTCAAATGGAGTTCAACTCATCTTATGATCAAACAAATTCTATGGGATATCACCCACCATCACCAATCTCTAATGATGGATGGGAATATCACCAAGAAACTTCAAATTCTGGGCTCTCCAATTCATGGAGCCATGCTTCAGAACCACAAGATGAGAAAGAAAATCATATGGGATACCAACCACCACCACAAAATGATTCATATCATTATCCTCATGGAAGATGGAAGCATCGCCAAAGAATGGAAAAGCATCCACCCTCACGTCCCAGTTTCTCATTTGAAAGTTCTTCATCACTTAATTATGCCTCAACACAAAGTTTCCTCCAAAGTCCATACCAGTCATCCCATCAATCACATAACTCATTCCACACCCCTCAACACAACTTCACCACAACACATTCACGTCACCAGAATTACTCTCAACCTTCATCCCTTGGATTTACAGATGAGGAATACCTTGAAGCCATTGAAATACAGAGAAAACTAGTGGAAATACACACAAAATCTCCATCTTGGGAAGAATTCGTATTCAAGAAGATGAATGAGTCCTCAGAGCAATCAAGGGGGGACTTAGAACCATCAAACAGTGAAGATGAAGACCAATTTGTGAGTGAGGAAGTGGAAGAGCAAAATAAGGAGGCCACTGCATCAAGTGAACTTTCAATGAAGAATGAGGTGGTTGAACCTGAAACTTCACTTGAGATGACAAGAGAATATGAAAACTCACAACTCTCACAAACCTCCCTGGACCAAAATTCCTCAACATCTGAATCCATGATTGAAAGGTATGACGAGGAGATGAAGAAATGTTGGGAAGATCGACAAACCTCCCCCATGATAGAGCGATTGAAACAAATGTTGGGTGTAAAAGAGGAAGTGGAGGAGCAAGAAAGTGAAGAAGTCATTCCACACTCAAGTGAAGCAGAAAATCACATGAAGGAAGGGCTCGTGGAACCACCAATACAAGAGGCCCTGAATGAAGAAATCACTCCAATAATCACACAGCAACCATGTCTTGACATCCAAGAAGTGAAGGAAATTAACAAAAGCACCAAGAAGAGGATTGTGACCAAGACACCAAGGACAACATTCATGAGAAGGTCAACTGCAAACAATCCTCCCCCTGATCCAGCAAGCAAGATCAATCAAGCCAATTTCACAAGGAAGCTTGCTGAGGAGAGACCAAGACAGGGGGCACTAGCTGAAACTTCTCCTCCTTTGAAGTCATTTCTCTTAACAAATTGGAAGAAAAGGAAGAAAGTAAAGAACAGGTAGACAGTAGGTACAATTCTTCTCCTTGCTTTGTTTAAATTTCAATAAATTGGCATATGATTACATTCTAAGTTTGGTGTTGCCCTGCAACAAACTGTTTTCCATTTTCATGGATGATTGCATCAATTTTACATGAAAGTGACACACCAAGATTCTAAGTTTGGTGTGCCACCTATTTTTCTATGCAATTCAATCCAGCAACATCACTTGTCTGCATAATCATATTGCCTTTTACAGTGTTATTTTTCTTCTTAGTTGGATAATTTTTGTTTTCTCTTTGTTTCATTTATTTACTTGTTTTTAATGCTTTCCTTCATTAACTGTTATTGTTAATACATCACCAAGACATCCTTATTCATAACAGACTCTTCATTTGGTGATTGTATTTAACATATAACAGTTTCTTTTGTTTAGTTTTAGTTCAAATAAATTGACATAGGATTGCATTCTAAGTTTGGTGTTGCTATGCAACAAAACTTGGTTCCAATTCTTACAAGATACTTGCATTAATTCCAAGTGAAAGTGTCACACTAAGTTTGGTGTGCCACTTATCTTCTATGCAAAGTATTATGCTCACCTTCTTAAGTATGCAATCACAATGTCTCTGTCTCTTGTGCCTTGATTATTATCTTTAATTTTGCTTGCTTGAAACACATGTACTACTAACATTCCTTGTGTAAGACATTCATGATCCATCTTAGCCCAATAGCCACGGTTCTAATAGTTGCTTGAGGATGAGCAAGCATTCTGAGTTTGGTATGGGAAGGAAGAGAATGGGAGGAAAATGACAACAATAGAGAAGATGAACTACAAGGTTGTAAAGTTCCTTTTCCTCTCATTTGCTTCAAGCACTATAAACTGCATGATTGTCTTTACCTTCTCTGTATGCATGTGTGTATGAAAAGGCATAGTTGATTTTTAATTTGCAACATGGTGCTATGTCATTATGATTACCAACTTGAGTTTTGTGAATTCAAAAGAAACAAAGTATCATGATCATAAACAAACAAGGCATTAAAGAAGATTTTAGCATGTGCATAAAAGTATTGGAAAGCTAATATGATTAATTGTTACTCAATTGCATTGGATTTTATTTAATTGAAGTTTTCATCTAGTACATTTTGTGAAATCTTTTGAAAATCATGAAAACTTTGAAAGAAAAAGCAAAATAGAGCAAGAAAAGAAAAAGGGAAAGAGTGAGAAAGCTGAAGGCTCTGAGTACCAATGGCAATTTATTTGCTAAGTACTTGTGGTGTTTATGTATCAAGCCAAATGCTTGAAAACAAAACACTTAGAAGTCAAGGCTAGGCTCAAAGTGCAAAAGCACTCCCTCAAAGCTCAAGGCTCTGAGCATCAATGATTAGAGAGTTAAGAAAAGAAAAGAAAAATGAGCTTAATGAAGTCCTCTAATCAAATGCTTGTGGTGCTTATGTATCAAGTGGTAATACTTGAAAACAAAGCATTTAGAAGTCGTAGCTTTGTTATCAACTCATGGGGCAAAGCACCCAAAAGGAGAAGCTAAATAAGAAAATCAAAAGCTTGTTTCAAGGAAGAAATATAAAAGAAAGATTTCATAAATTGAGCTAGATGGAAGCATCAATCATTTACATTTCTTTTGTGATTGTAGCATGCTTAGAAAACTAGCTTACCATGAACATTGAGTTGCTATTCTTCTTACCTTGGATTGTCAATCTTTATTGCATGATTCTTTTCTTGCTTGGGGACAAGCAAGCTTTAAGTTTGGTGTTGTGATGACAAGTCATCTTAGCCTATTTTAACTAGCCTTTTTCTTTTGTTTTCAATAGGTTTTATGCACTTTCTTGATCCATAAGCAAGCCAATTGGGTAGATTTTCATGTTTCCTTTGATTTAATCAACCATGTATGAATTCATGCTATTTCATGAGGTTTTATGCTAAAATTGTCACATATTATGAAAGAATGAATATCTCATGATTTTGAGCATAGCTTTGATGTGTTTGGTTGATTAATGATAGGTGAAGAAGGCTTGGAGAAAGGTTGAAGCAAAGAGGAATGGCTAGGAGTGAAGAGAGGACAATGGAACAAGTGAAATTGAACCAGGAAGCATGAAGTTAGCCCCAACGTTAGCCCCCTAACTTGGAGGCTAACGTTGGCACATGTATATTCAAGGAAGAGGAGCAAAAGTTAGCCCCAACGTTAGCCCCCTAACTTGGAGGCTAACGTTGGAACTTGAGAAGATCTCCCCTTGGCACCAACGTTTGCGCCAACGTTAGCCCCCTAACTTGGAGGCTAACGTTGGCACATGAATTACAAAGGGAGAAGGGCCAACGTTTGCGCCAACGTTAGCCCCCTAACTTGGAGGCTAACGTTGGCGCCACACACCACAAGGCATACAAGGGGTATACTTCCAACAAGAATAACTTGAGCTACAGAGCTCCAAATGAGGTGATTCAAGAAGCATTGGAAAGTAGGAATCAAGAGCTTTCCAAGCATATATGGCACTGCATGGTGGACACTAAAATTGAGGGAGAAAACTGCCCCGCAATGTGCATAAACGAACATGGTGGCAACCTGCAGTGAGGCCAACTGACCTCTGCACCTTCAAAGGAGTATAACTCGAGCTGTAGAGCTCCAAATAATGTGCTCCCAACGGCATTGGAAAATAGACATCCAGGGCTTTCCAACAATGTATAATAGTATGGGGTGGACAATACATTTGAGCCTCCAGAACTGGCGTTTTCGCCAACGTTTGAGGGCTAACGTTACCTCAAACGCTGCACACCAAAGCCAGCGACCATGCCCTCTTCAAATGATCATAACTTGAGTTGTAGATGTCCAATTGAAGTGATTCCAAATGGGTTAGAAAGCTGACATTCAGAGCTTTCCAACCATATATGATAGTTTATATTGGGCATAAAATTGGCAACATGACAAGAGGACAAAGTTGGCGCCATAAATGTGCATAAGGGAGGCCAACGTTAGGGTCAAAGTTAGACCCCTAACGTTGGCACCAACGTGCATACCAGTAAATTTTGCTTGCTGCTATGAAAAGTTGGAGCCAAAGTTAGACCCCTAACTTTGGCTCAAACTTTAGGTCCAACTTTGGCTAACCTCAAACCCGGTTCAATTGGTTCACTTTGGTTCTTCCTCAAACTTCAAGAGCAATCAACCAAGGCCTCTTTCAACCCAATTCCATCAAGAGCAAGGGCCCAAATGATCATCACTCAAAGGCACAAGAAATAGATAAAATAGGAATTTCATTTAATTGTAATTTGTTTTGAATTTTATTTTCATTTTGTAAAAATGCCTATAAATAGGCATCTGTTTCATATTTGTAAGGAGGCTGGCTCCACTAGGGAGCATTAGGATAAGAGAGCTCTTTCTTAGTTTTCAATTTCGTTTTAAATCTTGGGTTGAGAATTGAAGAAATTCTGTTTCAATCTCACCTTGAGAATTTTCTTGTTTACTTTCTCTGCACAATTGAATTTCCATTCCTGTTTACTACTTCACCTTCTCTTGGCTTCTGCAATTTACTCTTCTCTATTTTCTTCGGCAATTATTCTCTGTTGGATCAAGGAAGGAATTGAGATCTAGACTTGGTCTCTAGTCTCATCCAACCCCTGAGATCTTCAACCTCTCATTTAGATTTTGCAATTGAGCCAAGTTGCTCTCTGTTTTGATTTTAAAGTGATTTTCCAAATCTGTTGAACCTGCTACATCTTTTACTTCTCTGTTTGATTGCTATTTACACTTCCTTGTTTGCTTTCTTTAATTTCTCTACACCCAATTCCCTTTACATTTAATGAATTTTATCTTTCTTGCAATTTAAGTTTCTGCAATTTACTTTTCTTGCACTTTAAGTTTCTGTACATTTATTTTCTGCAACTTTAAATTCTCTGCATTTTACATTCTGCTCTCAAAATTTCACCCAACCACTCAATGTTAGCTTGACTAAACTAATCACCCACTAAAATTGCTTGATCCATCAATCCCTGTGGGATCGACCTCACCCCCGTGAGTTTTTATTACTTGATGCGACCCGGTGGACTTGCCGGTTAGATTTGTGTGTTTTGGGAGAAATTTATTTTTCCTCCAAAATAACTCATCAGTACCCATTCATTGAACATGTCCAGAGGGCACTTTCTTGTCAACTCCTTGTATCTCTCCCACGCTTCATAGAGAGTTTCTCCATCTTCTTGTCTAAACATTTGTACCTCAGTCCTCAACCTGTTAACTCCTTGTGGAGGGTAAAATCTTGCCAAGAACTTATTCATCACCTCTTCCTAAGTTGTCAAACTCTCCCTTGGAAAGGACTCTAACCACTTTGCTGCTTTATCCTTGAGAGAAAAGGGAAACAAAAGCAGTTTGTAGGTGTCAGGGTGAACACCATTAGCCTTCACTGTGTCACAAATTCTCAAGAATGTGGTTAGATGTTGGTTTGGATCTTCTTGATCATTTCCTCTAAATGAACAATTATTCTGAACAAGATTGATTAGCTGTGGTTTGATCTCAAAATTATTGGCATGTATGATAGGTTTCAAGATGCTGCTTCCACAATTCCCAGGATTGGGATTGATGTAAGAGCCTAGCACTCTTCTCTTCTGCCCAACATGATTATGTGCTTCTTCCTCCATAGAAATGTCTAGATCTTCTTCCAACTCTTCTTCACCAACTATACCTTTACCTCTTGCTTCCCTCCTTAGCCTAAGGAAGGTCCTTTCAGGTTCACTATCAAAAGAAGTTGAGACTCCTCTTCTTCTACCTGTCATACACTTAGCAGACAAACAAGCAAATGCAAGTGAAGGATTCACTCTTGTTGAGAATTATGGTTAGAGTGGTTAGGGCAATTGATCAAACAGTTAGTGGATTAGTGTGCTGGAAACTAAATAAACAATGGAAAAACCAATCAAATTGCTAAAAATGAAAGTGAATAAGCTGAAATGAAACAAATCAACAAGGAAAAGAAAATGTTCAATCTAGTTATCCTCCAATTTAATTATCGTCAATGCAAAATCAATCCCCGGCAAAGGCACCATAAACTTGATGCACGAAAATCTGTCTCTCAACAAATTTCCTTCGAAAAGTATGCCTAATGTCGTCAAGTAAAAACTCACAGTAGAGTGAGGTCGAATCCCACAGGGATTGATTAGTTGAGCAACTTTAATTAGAGGAGTGTTCTAGTTGAACTGAGTAGATTTGAATTGGGATTTGCAAAAATTAAAATGGAGGAAAACGTAAATTGCAAGAAAAGTAAATGACTGAAGGTAAAAGAGCTAAATGTAAATCGCATAAAGTAATTGCAGGAAATTAAACTTGCAGGGATTTAAATGGGACTGGGAGTGATGAGCATAAATGTAAATAGCAGAATATAAAGAATGGGAAGATCAGAAATGGGGAGTTCATTAGGCTTAGGAGATATTGTATTTACCCTGATCAAGTTCATTCTCATCTCTTCCTCAATCCATGCAACTCATTGATCCCTTGGCAATCTTAGGTGATTGAATCCCAATTTCTTGGCAATTCAATCTCTCTAAGCTTGAAAAATTGTCCAATTTCTTGATCTAATTGCTCATGGGAAGAGATGAAGTAAGGTCACTGATTATACCACATGTATTCCTAGATCAAAGTATTGGTAGGATTATATCTCACTATATCCATCCAACTCCCAATCCAGTCCAACATGAGAAAGCATTTCAAGCATGATTTCCTCATTCCTCTTCCAAGGTTCAGAGGAAATCCAAGTATGAATAACTTCTCTTCTGAGACAGTTACCCAATTGGATGAAGATCGAAATCTTTCAAGTAAATCAAAGAGAATGGAAAGAAGAAGAAGAATAAGAACTATAATCGATCCATTGAATTACAACAGAGCTCCCTAACCCAATGGAGAATTGAATTGAAAATTTCATTCTAAAATAAACCTCAATTGCAGTAAATACAAAGTGTTTGCAGTCCTGGATCCCCAGGTGCCAATTCCTTTCTAAATTAAATTCTATGCTATGTATACACTTCCGTCATTCAGTCTTGAAGTCTTGGATGTGGGCTTTGGCCCATGTTGAAGCTAGTTGAAAGTGGCTCTTAGTGATGCTGACGTGGGCTTAAGCTAACTAATGTTCATGACCTTGCATGGGTGCCACTGGAATTGAGCTTAGCATGGACGTTAGTAACTAACATTGGTGGCCACTAACGTTGGCCAATGTTCCCCTTAAGTCATTGAGGAACGTTTGAGGCAACGTTTGTGCACCAACGTTACTACCAATGTTGGCCTGGTCACACGTACACGTCACCCACGCGTACGCGTCAAACTGGTTTTTTGCCATTTTGCGCATACGCGTCGCCCATGCGTACACGAGACTTGCTGCTTTTCCATTTTCACGCGTATGCGTTATCGACGCGTATGCGTCATATCAAAATTTTCCAATCTCAAAACTGAAATTTGATCGCAGACGTTGGGGATAACGTTGGTTCACCAACGTTCCCTCTAACGTTGCACACTTGTGTGTACGCACACTGCCTTGTGCGTGCGCACACTTGCAATTTTTTTTCTTCTTGTGCGTACACACACAACACTGTGCGTACGCACACAAGGCAATTCTTCCAGCTCCAGTTTTGAGATTAGTCGAGGACGTTGGGGGTAACGTCGGTTCACCAACGTTTCCTCCAACATTGGCACCCAGTTTTGCATAACGTTAGTGAGCCAACTTTGGCCACCAACGTTGCCTTCTCTGCTTCTTTCTCACCCTTCCTCTGCTTCTCTTCACCTATCATCAAGCAAACAAATGCATCAAAGCTTTGCCATAATCACAAGATTTTTGCACCATTCATAGCATAAAGTAATTTCTTGCATAGATCTCGTGAAAATGCACATAATTAACTACTTTTTATTGAATCAAGGTATGCATGAAATTCTCATCTAAATACTTACTTATTTCTCAAGAATGTGCATGAAACCATATTAAGACAAATGAAAAAGGCTTGTGAAACTAGCCTAAGATGTCTAGGCATCAGGTGGTAAGCTATCAAATCACTTCATGAAACCATATTAAATCACTTCAAAAAAAGGAAATCATCAAGAACAACTTGAAGATCATGAAGAACATATGATGAATTTTCGAACATTAAAGAAAATTATAAAAGCATGCAATTGACACCAAACTTAAAAACTGACACAAGACTCAAACAAGAAACATCAAATTTTTGGGTTTTTTATGATTTTATTAATTTTTTTGGATTTTTCAAAAATTATTTTGAAAAAAAAATTAAGGATTTCAAAATTTTTAATAGGAATTCCAGGAATCTTGCAATGTTAGTCTAAAGCTCCGGTCCAGGAATTAGACATGGCTTACTAGCCAGCCAAGCTTTCAGTGAAAGCTTCGGTCCAAAACACTAGACATGGTCAATGGCCAGCCAAGCTTCAGCATACATAGTTCAAGCATGTGAAGAAGAAGCCTCAGTCCAAAAGAATTTAGACATGGCTTTACAGCCAGCCAGGCTTCAACATATCTCATGAAACTCTAGAATTCATTCTTAAAAATTCTGAAGCCATAGAATAATTTATTTATTTTATAGAAATGTTTTTTTTTTGAAAATTTTTTCAAAAATAGAAATAAAAATAAAAAAAGCTTAAAATTAAAATAAAATTACCTAATCTGAGCAACAAGATGAACTGTCAGTTGTCCAAACTCGAACAATCCCGGCAACGGCGCCAAAAACTTGGTGCACGAAATCGTGATCGTTCATTCCTTGGTAACGGCGCTGAAAACTTAATACGCACATTCATAATCTTAGTTCTTCTTCACAACTTCGCATAACTAACTAGCAAGTGCACTGGGTCGTCCAAGTAATAAACCTTACGTGAGAAAGGGTCGATCCCACGGAGATTGTCGGCTTGAAGCAAGCTATGGTCACCTTATAAATCTCAGTCAGGCGGATTCAAATGGTTATAGAGTTTTCATAATTAAAAGGTAAATAAAACGTAAAATAAAGATAGAGATACTTATGTAATTCATTGGTGAGAATTTCAGATAAGCGTATAGAGATGCTTAGTTCCTTCTGAATCTCCGCTTTCCTACTGCTTTCATCCAATCCTTCATACTCCTTTCCATGGCAAGTTGTATGTTGGGCATCACTGTTGTCAATGGCTACTTCCCGTCCTCTCAGTGAAAATGGTCCAAATACGCTGTCACCGCACGGCTAATCATCTGTCGTTTCTCGATCATATTGGAATAGGATTCAGTAATCCTTTTGCGTCTGTCACTACGCCCAGCACTCGCGAGTTTGAAGCTCATCACAGCCATCCCTTCCCAGATCCTACTCGGAATACCACAGACAAGGTTTAGACTTTCCGGATCTCAAGAATGGCCGCCAATAATTCTAGCATATACCACGAAGACTCTGATCGTAGATCAGGAGGCTAAGAGATATGCATTCAAGCTTGTTTGCATGTAGAATGGAAGTATTTGTCAAGCACGCGTTCATAAGTGAGAATGATGATGAGCGTCACATAATCATCACATTCATCATGTTCTTGTGTGCGAATGAATATCTTAGAGAAGAAATAGGCTTGAATTTAATAGAAAAACAATATTACTTTGCATTAATTCATGAGGAACAGCAGAGCTCCACACCTTAATCTATGGTGTGTAGAAACTCCACCGTTGAAAATACATAAGAACAAGGTCCAGGCATGGCCGAATGGCCAGCCCCCTAAACGTGATCAAGAGATCAAAAGTGATACAAGGATAGTCTCAAAAATGATCAAAAGATCCCAAGATGTCTAACACAATAGTAAAAAGTTCTATTTATACTAAACTAGTTACTAGGGTTGCAGAAATAAGTAAATGATACAGAAATCCACTTCCGGGCCCACTTGGTGTGTGCTTGGGCTGAGCATTGAAGCTTTCATGTGTAGAGGTCTTCCTTGGAGTTAAACGCCTGTTTGTAACCTGTTTCTGGCGTTTAACTCTGCTTTGCAACCTGTTTTTGGCGTTTAACTCCAGAA
This sequence comes from Arachis ipaensis, assembly GCF_059453495.1. Lineage (NCBI taxonomy): Eukaryota > Viridiplantae > Streptophyta > Magnoliopsida > Fabales > Fabaceae > Arachis > Arachis ipaensis. Next base: position 116,602,116 of record NC_142440.1, read on the forward strand.
TAGGGAAGAAAGCTGGCATTGAACGCCAGTTTGCATCGTCTAAACTCGAGCAAAATATGGACTATTATATATTACTGGAAAGCCCTGGATGTCTACTTTCCAACGCAATTAAGAGCGTGCCATTTGGACTTCTGTAGCTCCAGAAAATTCACTTTTAGTGCAGGGAGGTCAGAATCCAACAGCATCTGCAGTCCTTCTTCAGCCTCTGAATCTGATTTTTGCTCAAGAACCTCAATTTCAGCCAGAAATTACCTGAAATCATAGAAAAACACATAAACTCATAGTAAAGTCCAGAAATGTTATTTTTATTTAAAAACTAATAAAAATATACTAAAAACTAATTAAATCATACTAAAAACTATGTAAAAACAATGCCAAAAAGCGTATAAATTATCAACTCATCACAACACTAAACTTAAATTGTTGCTTGTCCACAAGCAACTGAAAATCAAATAGGATAAAAAGAAGAGAATATACTATAAATCCCAAAGTATCAATGAAACTTAGCTCTAATTAGATGACCGGGACTAGTAGCTTTTTGCCTCTGAACAGTTTTGGCATCTCACTTTATCCTTTGAAGTTCAGAATGATTGGCATCTATAGGAACTCAGAATTCAGATAGTGTTATTAATTCTCCTAGTTCAGTATGTTGATTCTTGAACACAGCTACTTTATGAGTCTTGGCCGTGACCCTAAGCACTTTGTTTTCCAGTATTACCACCGGATACATAAATGCCACAGACACATAACTGGCTGAACATTTTCAAATTGTGACTCAGCTTTGCTAGAGTCCCCAGTTAGAGGTGTCCAGGGTTCTTAAGCACACTCTTATTTTTTTTGCTTTGGACCTTGACTTTAACCGCTCAGTCTCAAGTTTTCACTTGACACCTTCACGCCACAAGCACATGGTTAGGGACAGCTTGGTTTAGCCGCTTAGGCCCGGATTTTATTCCTTTGGGCCCTCCTATCCATTGATGCTCAAAGCCTTGGATCCCTTTTACCCTTGTCTTTTAATTTTAAGGGCTATTGGCTTTTTGCTCTTGCCTTTTGGTTTAAAGAGCTCTTGGCTTTTTCTGCTTGCTTTTTCTTTTTCTTTCTTTTTCTTTTGCCAATTTTCTTTTCTTCTTCTTTTTTTCTTTTTTTTTTCACAAGCTTTTGTATTCACTGCTTTTTCTTGCTTCAAGAATCAATTTTATGATTTTTCAGATTATCAAATAACATTTCTCCTTTTTCATCATTCTTCAAGAGCCAACAATTCTAACATTCATAAACAACAAATTCAAAAGATATATGCACTGTTCAAGCATTCATTCAGAAAGCAAAAAGTATTGTCGCCACATCAAAATAATTAAACTAATTTCAAGGATGAATTCGAAATCATGTACTTCTTGTTCTTATGTAATTAAAACATTTTTCATTTAAGAGAGGTGATGGATTCATAGGACATTCATAGCCATAGGACATAGACACTTAAATACTAATGATCATGTAATAAGACACAAACATAGACATGAAGCACAGTAAACGAAAATCAGAGAAAAATAAATAGACAAAGAGATTAAGGAATGGGTCCACCTTAGTGAGGGTGGCGTCTTCCTCTTCTTGAAGAACCAATGGTGCTCTTGAGCTCCTCTATGTCTCTTCCTTGTCTTTGTTGCTCCTCCCTCATAGCTCTTTAATCTTCTCTAATCTCATGAAGAATGATGGAGTGCTCTTGGTGTTCCATCCTTAGTTGTCCCATGTTGGAACTTAATTCTCCTAGGGAGGTGTTGATTTGCTCCCAATAGTTTTGTGGAGGGAAGTGCATCCCTTGAGGCATCTCAGGGATCTCATGGTGAGGAATTTTCTCATGCTCTTGTTGAGGTCCATGATCTCTTGTTTGCTCCATCCTTTTCTTAGTGATGGGCTTGTCCTCATCAATGAGGACATCTCCCTCTATGTCAATTCCATCCGAATTGCAGAGGTGGCAAATGAGGTGAGGAAAGGCTAACCTTGCCAAAGTCGAGGACTTGTCAGCCACCTTATAGAGTTCTTGAGGTATAATCTCATGAACTTCCACTTCCTCCCCAATCATGATACTATGGATCATGATGGCTCGGTCTACAGTAACTTCAGACCGGTTGCTAGTAGGAATAATTGAGCGTTGAATGAACTCCAACCATCCTCTAGCTACAGGCTTAAGGTCCAGTCTTCTCAATTGAACCGGCTTGCCTCTTGAGTCAACTTTCCATTGAGCTCCTTCCACACATATGTCCATGAGGACTTGGTCCAACCTTTGATCAAAGTTGACCCTTTTAGTGTAGGGGCATGCGTTTTCTTACATCATTGGCAAGTTGAACACCAACCTTACATTTTCCAGACTAAAATCTAAGTATTTCCCCCGAACCATTGTAAGCCAATTCTTTGGATTCAGGTTCCTACTTTGATCATGGTTCCTAGTGATCCATGCATTTGCAAAGAACTCTTGAACCATTAAGATCCCGACTTGTTGAATAGGATTAGAGAGAACTTCCCATCCTCTTCTTCTAATCTCTTGTCGGATCTCTGGATATTCACTCTTTTTGAGCTTAAAAGGGACCTCAGAGATCACCTTTTTCTTGGCCACAACTTCATAGAAGTGGTCTTGATGGACCTTTGAGATGAATCTCTCCATCTCCCATGACTCAGAGGTGGAAGCAATTGCCTTCCCTTTCCTCTTTCTTGATGTTTATCTGGCCTTAGGTGCCATTAGTGGTTATGGAAAAACAAAAAGTAATGCTTTTACCACACCAAACTTAAAAGGTTTGCTCATCTCCGAGCAAAAGAAGAGAGAAAATAGTAGAAGAAGAAGAAAATGGAGGAGATGGAGGGAGAGAGTGTATTCGGCCAATGGGGAGAAGTGGTGGTTGTAATGTGTGAAAATGGAGTAGTGTTGAGGGGTTTATATAGGGTGGGGAGAAGGGTAGGTTTCGGCCATTAGGGTTGGGTTTGGGAGGGAAAAGAATTTGAAATTTTGGAGGTAGGAGGGGTTTATGGGGAAGAGTGGATGGATGTGAGTGGTTAAGGGTATTTGGGGAAGAGGTATGGAGGTGATTGGTGAAGGGTATTTGGGGAAGAGAGTTAAGAAAAGGTGTGAAGAGGAGAGAAGAAGAGGTGGGGTAGGTGGGGATCCTGTGGGGTCCACAGATCCAGTGGGGTCAAGGACTTAGCATCCCTGCTCCAATTAGGCGTGCAAAATGCCCTTAGAGTGCATGTCTGGCATTAAACATCAGTCTGCTGCTTGTTTCTGGCGTTTAACGCCACTTCCATGCTCTGTTCTGGCGTTAAACGCCAGTCTGGTGCATGTTTCTGGCGTTTAACGCCAGCTTGATGCTTCTTTCTGGCGTTAAACGCCATTTTGATGCTTCTTACTGGCGTTTAAACGCCAATAAGTTCTTCCTCCAGGGTGAGCTGTTTTTAATGCTGTTTTTTATTCTGTTTTTGATTTTTCAGTAGTTTTTGTGACTTCACATGATCATCAACCTAAAGAAAACATAAAATAGCAATGGAAAATAAATAGATATAATTAAATAACATTGGGTTGCCTCCCAACAAGCGCTTCTTTAATGTCAATAGCTTGACAGTGAGCTCTCATGGAGCCTCACAGATGTTCAGAGCATTGTTGGAACCTTCCAACACCAAACTTAGAGTTTGAATGTGGGGGTTCAACACCAAACTAAGAGTTTGGTTGTGGCCTCCCAACACCAAACTTAGAGTTTGACTATGGGGGCTTTGGTTGACTCTGTAGTGAGAGAAGCTTTTCATGCTTCCTCTCCATGGTTCCAGAAGGAGAACCTTGAGTCTTAAATAAAAGGTAGTCCTCATTCAGTTGAAGGACCAACTCTCCTCTGTCCACATCAATCACAGCTTTTGCTGTGGCTAGGAAGGGTCTTCCAAGGATGATGGATTCATCCTCATCCTTCCCAGTGTCTAGGATTATGAAATCAGCAAGGATGTAAAGGCCTTCAACCTTTACTAATACGTCCTATACTAGTCCATAAGCCTGTTTCATTGATTTGTCTGTCATCTCTAGTGAGATTCTTGCAGCTTGTACCTCATAGATTCCCAATTTCTCTATTACAGAGAGTGGCATGAGGTTTATCCCAGACCCAAGGTCACACAGAGCCTTCTCAATGGTCATGGTGCCTATGGTACAAGGTTTGAAAAACTTTCTGGGATCCGGTTTCTTCTGAGGCAATGTCTGCCTTATCAATGCACTGAGTTCATTGGAGAACAAGGGGGGTTCATCCTCCCTAGTATCATTACCAAATAAACTGGCATTCAACTTCATGATGGCTCCTAGATATTTATCAACCTACTCTTCACTGATGTCTTCATCCTCTTCAGAGGAAGAATAGTCATCAGAGCTCATGAATGGTAAAAGGAGGTTCAATGGAATCTCTATGGTCTCTAGTTGAGCCTCAGATTCCTTTGGTTCCTCAAAGGAAAACTCCTTATTGGTCCGTGAACGTCCTAGGAGGTCTTCCTCACAAGGATTCACGTCCTTCTCCTCCTCTCTGGGTTCGGCCACACCAAGTAAGGTAATGGCCTTGCACTCTCTTTTTGGATTCTCTTCTGTATTGCTTGGGAGAGTACTAGGAGGAGTTTCAGTGACTCTTTTACTCAGCTAGCCCACTTGTGCCTCCAAATTTCTAATGGAGGACCTTGTTTCATTCATCAAACTTAGAGTGGCCTTAGATAGATCAGAGACTATATTTGCTAAGCTAGATGGATTCTGCTCAGATTTCTCTGTCTGTTGCTGAGTGGATGATGGAAAAGGCTTGCTATTGCTAAACCTGTTTCTTCCACCATTATTAAAGCCTGGTTGAGGCTTTTGTTGATCCTTCCATGAGAAATTTGGATGATTTCTCCATGAGGTATTATAGGTGTTTCCATAGGGTTCACCCATGTAATTCACCTCTGCTATTGCAGGGTTCTCAGGATCATAAGCTTCTTCTTCAGAAGATGCCTCTTTAGTACTGTTGGATGCAGCTTGCAATCCATTCAGACTCTGAGAAATCATATTGACTTGCTGAGTCAATATTTTGTTCTGAGCCAATATGGCATTCAGAGTATCAATTTCAAGAACTCCCTTCCTCGGAGGCGTTCCATTACTCACAGGATTCCTTTCAGAAGTGTACATGAACTGGTTATTTGCAACCATGTCAATGAGTTCCTGAGTTTCTGCAGGAATTTTCTTTAGGTGAATGGATCCACCTACAGAATGGTCCAATGATATCTTTGATAATTCAGACAGACCATCATAGAATATATCCAGGATGGTCCATTCTGAAAGCATGTCAGAATGACACTTTTTGGTCAGTTGATTGTATCTCTCCCAAGCTTCATAGAGGGATTCACCTTCTTTCTGTTTGAAGGTTTGAACATCCACTCTAAGCTTGCTAAGCTTTTGAGGAGGAAAGAACTTGGCTAAGAAAGTCGTGACCAGCTTATCCCAAGAGTTCAGGCTATCTTTAGGTTGAGAGTCCAACCATATTCTAGCTCTGTCTCTTACAGCAAACGGGAAAAGCATAAGCCTGTAGACCTCGGGATCAACCCCATTAGTCTTAACAGTATCACAGATCTGCAAGAATTCAGTTAAGAACTGAAAAAGATCTTCTGATGGAAGTCCATAAGACTTGCAATTCTGTTGCATCAGAGAAACTAATTGAGGCTTTAGCTCAAAATTATTTGCTCCAATGGCAGGGATTGAGATGCTTCTTCCATGTAAGTTGCAATTTGGTGCAGTAAAGTCACCAAGCATCTTCCTTGCATCTCCACCATTGTCATTATTTTCAGCCATGTTTCCTTCTTTTTCGAAAATTTTTGTTAGATTTTCTCCAGAGAGTTGTGCTTTAGCTTCCCTTAGCTTCCTCTTCAAAGTCTTTTCAGGTTTAGGATCAGCTTCAACAAGAATGTTCTTATCCTTGTTCCTGCTCATATGAAAAAGAAGAGAACAGAAAAAAAAGTATGGAATCCTCTATGTCACAGTATAGAGATTCCTTATATGAGTAGAAGAGAAGAATGAAAGAAAGAAAAGATAAGAATTCGAAATTTAAGATGGGAAATAAAATTAAATTAAAATTTAAGACAATTAGTTAATTAAAACAAGTTTTGAAAAAGGGGTTAGTATTTTTCGAAAATAAGAGAGAGAAAAGTAGTTAGGTGGTTTTGAAAAAGATATGATTGAAATAGTAAACTTTTAAAATCAAACAAAAAGTTAAGTGGTTAATTGAAAAAGATTTGAAAATCAAATTTTGAAAAGATTTTGAAATTAAATTTTGAAAAAGATATGATTGAAAGATATGATTGAAAATTTAATTTGAAAAAGATTTGAAAATGAAATTAAAAAGATTTGATTTTGAAAATTAAAGTTGATTACTTGACTAACAAGAAACAAAAAGATATGATTTTAAAATTTAAAGATTGAACCTTTCTTAATAGGCAAGAAACAAACTTTAAAATTTTTGAATTTAAATGCTAGTAATGAATTCGAAAATAAGAAACAAAAATAAGAAAAATATTTTGAAAATCAATTTGAAATTTTTGAAAATATAAAAGAAAAAATGAAAAAGATTTTATTTTTTGAAAAAGATTTGAAAAAGATAGAATTTTTAAATTGAAAATTTGACTTGACTCATAAGAAACAATTAACTTTAAAAACTTTTGACTAAATCAAATCAAATTTTCGAAAATTATGAGTGAAATAAGGGAAAGATATTTTTTTATTTTTGAATTTTTAATGAGGAGAGATAAAAAGACTAAAAAAAGACACAAGACATAAAAATTATGAATCAAAACAAGAAAAAAATGCAAGAACACTTTGAATATGAAGATGAACACTAAGAACACTTTGAATGTCAAGATGGACATCAAGAACATGTTTTTGAAAATTTTTTTAAGAAAAGAAAAGCATGCAATACACCAAACTTAAAAAATTTTTAATGTTGAGACACTAACAACTCAAAAATGCATATGAAAAACAAGAAAAGACACCAAACATGAAAATGCAAAGATCAAACAAAGGAAATCATCAAGAACAACTTGAAGATCATGAAGAACATATGATGAATTTTCGAAAATTAAAGAAAATTATAAAAGCATGCAATTGACACCAAACTTAAAAACTAACACAAGATTCAAACAAGAAACATCAAAATTTTGGGTTTTTTATGATTTTATTAATTTTTTTTGAATTTTTTTAAAATTATTTTGAAAAAGAAAATTAAGGATTTTAAAATTTTTAAAAGGAATTCCAGGAATCTTGCAATGTTAGTCTAAAACTCCGATCCAAGAATTAGACATGGCTTACTAGCCAGCCAAGCTTTCAGTGAAAGCTTCGGTCCAAAACACTAGACATGGTCAATGGTCAGCCAAGCTTCAGCATACATAGCTCAAGCATGTGAAGAAGAAGCCTCAGTCCAAAAGAATTTAGACATGGCTTTACAGCCAGCCAGGCTTCAACATATCTCATAAAACTCTAGAATTCATTCTTAAAAATTCTGAAGCCATAGAATAATTTATTTATTTTATAGAAATAATTTTTTTTTTTGAAAATTTTTTCAAAAATAGAAATAAAAATAATAAAAATAAAAAAATCTTAAGATTAAAATAAAGTTACCTAATCTGAGCAAAAAGATGAACTGTCAGTTGTCCAAACTCGAACAATCCCCGGCAACGGCGCCAAAAACTTGGTGCACGAAATCGTGATCGTTCATTCCTTAGTAACGGCGCTGAAAACTTAAAACGCACGTTTATAATCTTAGTTCTTCTTCACAACTTTGCACAACTAACCAGCAAGTGCACTGGGTCGTCCAAGTAATAAACCTTACCTGAGTAGGGGTCGATCTCACGGAGATTGTCAGCTTGAAGCAAGCTATGGTCACCTTATAAATCTCAGTCAGGCAGATTCAAATGGTTATAGAGTTTTCATAATTAAAAGGTAAATAAAACGTAAAATAAAGATAGAGATACTTATGTAATTCATTGGTGAGAATTTCAGATAAGCGTATAGAGATGCTTAGTTCCTTCTGAATCTCCGCTTTCCTACTGCTTTCATCCAATCCTTCATACTCCTTTCCATGGCAAGCTGTATGTTGGGCATCACTGTTGTCAATGGCTACTTCCCGTCCTCTCAGTAAAAATGGTCCAAATGCGCTGTCACCGCACGGCTAATCATCTGTCGGTTCTCGATCATAATGGAATAGGATTCAGTAATCCTTTTGCGTCTGTCACTACGCCCAGCACTCGCGAGTTTGAAGCTCGTCACAGCTATCCCTTCCCAGATCCTACTCGGAATACCACAAACAAGGTTTAGACTTTCCAGATCTCAAGAATGGCCACCAATGATTCTAGCCTATACCACGAAGACTCTGATCGTAGATCAGAAGGCTAAGAGATATGCATTCAAGCTTGTTTCCATGTAGAACGGAAGTGTTTGTCAGGCACGCGTTCATAATTGAGAATGATGATGAGCGTCACATAATCATCACATTCATCATGTTCTTGTGTGCGAATGAATATCTTAGAAAAGAAATAGGCTTGAATTGAATAGAAAAACAATAGTACTTTGCATTAATTCATGAGGAACAGCAGAGCTCCACACCTTAATCTATGGTGTGTAGAAACTCTACCGTTGAAAATACATAAGAACAAGGTCCAAGCATGGCCGAATGGCCAGCCCCCTAAACGTGATCAAGAGATCAAAAGTGATACAAGGATAGTCTCAAAAATGATCAAAAGATCTCAAGATGTCTAACACAATAGTAAAAAGTTCTATTTATACTAAACTAGTTACTAGGGTTGCAGAAATAAGTAAATGATGCAAAAATTCACTTCCGGGCCCACTTGGTGTGTGCTTGGGCTGAGCATTGAAGCTTTCACATGTAGACGTCTTCCTTGGAGTTAAACGCCAGTTTGTAACCTATTTCTGGTATTTAACTCTGCTTTGCAATCTATTTCTGGCGTTTAACTCCAGAATAGGGCAGAAAGCTGGCGTTGAATGCCAGTTTGTGTCATTTAAACTCGAGCAAAGTATGGACTATTATATATTGCTGGAAAGCCCTGAGTGTCTAGTTTCCAACGCAATTGAGAGCGTGCCATTTGGACTCCTGAAGCTCCAGAAATTCCACTTTGAGTGCAGGGAGGTCAGAATCCAACAGCATCTGTAGTCCTTCTTCAGCCTCTGAATCTGATTTTTGCTCAAGTCCCTCAATTTCAGCCAGAAATTTCCTGAAATCACAAAAAAACATACAAACTCATAGTAAAGTCTAGAAATGTGATTTTTATTTAAAAACTAATAAAAATATACTAAAAATAAATTAAATCATACTAAAAACTATGTAAAAATAATGCCAAAAAGCGTATAAATTATCCGCTCATCAGAAGGTCTGCTCTAGTTTCGAGAGTTTTTCTTCTAGCACTCTTCGTCGGCATACCTCCTTTCGCAAATTTCTTTCAGCTTCTCTTTGTCGCTCGATCTCCTGTTCAAGTTACTCTAATCAAATATTGTGCCCTATCGTCCGATGATCTCGGTTGGATACGGTGGCTCTTCATTCTCTAGTGGATGTATTTCTGAATGGCTTCTCCTAGGTGGAGGGTTTCCCGATGTTCCCTCCCCGTTAGGACCACTTGTTCTATCATGCCGTGGTGGTATCATGAGTGCTCAGTCAACGTTATGAGGTTCTAACTCAGACGTCGTGTGTCCGTCTTCCAACTGATTGTCTGCCATGATTGGGTGTAGATTTTCTGGTTCCCGGCAACGGCGCCAATGTTCTGAAGGTTACCTGAAACTGGGTTATTTTTGGATCTGAACATGAGGTCCAAGCTACTTTGGGGCAGCGTACGATGTCTCCCGGTACTGAGATGCCGTTGTCCAAGTTCATCATGAGGAGGTGGGGGGTGGTACCTACAAGGGACTCTGATGCTTAAGTTAGCAAGGGTTTTAGGCAGGTTTTTAGTAGATTGTGTTCTGAATGTACCTGAAGGAGTCAGTGTATTTATAGTAGAATAGATAACTACCTTTTAGAGTAGTTCCACCTTTGTTGATGGATGATCATTTTCTTTTTCAAGGAATGTTGTTGAGATCTCTCTTCTAGGTGAGTGAAAAATACCTTAGGAGTTGGTTACTTATTTAGATAAGTATGGTTGTACTGTTGTTGCCGTATCCGACCTCTATGAGGTCGGGTAGGAGTAAATGAGGTCTAACCTCTTAAGTGGGTTGTTATTTATTTTGGTCCTTGCTATGTTTCTGGGCCAGCGTATGAACAGGTACTATATAAAATTTTTAAAATTTTATTATGTTTCTTATTCCTTTTTAGTACTGATTTAAATGTGTTGGTTTCTAGGAAAATAATGTTCTAATTTTAAATGGGCAGTTTCAAATTACGTAATACGCCCAATCGCCCACTAATCAATGAGTTAAAAATCGCTCATCTCCCCTATTATTTTGAAACTGCCAATCTTCTTTATTATTTGAAACCGCCCATCTTTTCTATTATTTGAAACATTCTATTTTTAAGAGTTCAGTAGAAACAAGGTTATTAATTTAAAATTTAAAATATAGATGAGATATAAATTAATTAAAGTCGATCTAAATAGTAACAAAATATATCGATTTTTATTTTTTACATTGGTCCAAATTAAATTATTAATATTTTTTAATATTTTCAAAAATATATTTTTATATTTACAAATATACATATCTCGTTTACAGTGCAAACGAGATATGTGTATCTTTCAAATTCCATATATCTCGTTTGTAAATGATATAAAGTCAATAAAATCATGTATTATCTCGTTTACACTGTAAACGAAATATGTAAAAAGATAGAAGTTGGTAAATATGCTACGAATTACCTATACCTATAAATAAAATATTTAAATTATTTATTTAAAATATCCCAACAATCTCTTCTATGTACAGTATGAAATTAGAATCACATGCCAAAAATATTCAGACCCTTCATCGACCTAATCTCAATGGGAACAATATCTAAATGAATCTCGAAAGCTTACATCCACACCATGATTTTTTTCAAGGTTCTGAAAACCAGTTCGAACCATCCAGTTGAACCATGAATCGGTGAGGATTCCAATTCAGACAGAAGCCATAACCGCTCTTTTTGAAAACTATTATCAGACTGCCGAATCGGCCGGGAACCGTCCGGTCGAATCGAATTGGAACCCGGCCGATTTTCAGATTTTGCATCAAAAGTCCAAAACCCTAATCCCCTTCCCAGTTTCCCCTTTCTTGAGCCCTCACTCCCTCTCTCCCTCTTCCCTCTCTAAAAAAGAAAAGAAGCCCTAGCTTCCACCGTCGCCACCATTTTTCTCTCCACCATTGTCCCTCCTGCTCCGGTCGTCACTCCACTGTCCAACAGATCGCCTCCAACCCCTCTTATATTCATGAATCGTAAGCTGTTCTGCATCGTTCATCGCATGTCGTAGGATGTCCTGTTTGTCGCCTGGTCGCCCGTCATCTATCGCACGTCGTGGGTCGTCGTGCTCCTTGTCTAGTTGCCCGTCGTCCATCGCGTTCTCATCGCCGGCATTCTTGCTCCCTCTACCTGATACCCTACTCATTGCTCACTACTCAAAGTCTCATACTCTGCTTAGAGTCTCATTTGTTATTCAGATTCAAAGACGTCCCTTCCCTCCTTTACTTGGTTAGATCAGTATGATTCAGTTTATTCATTCAAGATATTGCTTAATTTTTTTATGCATAATCACTTAGTTGGGAATTTGGTTAAATTGAGGATAATTGTGCAAAGCAATGATTGGATGGAGGTTGCAGATATTGCTTTAGTTGGTGATTGTTTTATTTAGTAGGTTGCAGTTCTAGTTCTTATTTCGTTGTTGGATTGTTGTATTAACTTGTTTTCTTAACTTATTTGTTATGTTCTTGATCTTTTTAACCTGTTACTTGGATAAATTGTTGTTCCGAGACTGTTCTTGATCTTGTAAATTGTGATTATTAGGTTGTTGTGTTATTTTTGACATTTTAATAACTTGTTACTTTGATCAATTATATTTATTGTGGTTTGTTGTTTTTATCTTGATCTTATTATTGTTATTTTGATCTTAGTTTATGTTGTTGTTCTTAATTCAGTTTTTGTGATTGGGCTACTGTTAACTAAATTTTGTTATTGGCTAGATGATAGTATCAATTTGGTTAAATTAGGGATAATTGTGCAAAAAAATTACTGGACAGAGATTGCATATCTTGTTTTAGTTGGTGGTTATTTTAATTAGTATGTTGCAGTTCTAGTTCTTATTTCATTGTTGTATTGCTGTATTAACTTATTTTGTTAACTTGTTTTGTTTTATTCTTGATCTTTCTAACTTGTTACTTTGATAAGTTAATGTTCTGGGACTGTTCTTGATCTTGTAAATTGTTATTGTTAGGTTGTTGTGTTGTTTTTGACATTTTAAAAGCTTGTTAATTTGATAAATTGTACTTGTTATGGTTTGTTTTTTATCTTGATCTTTTCATTGTTATTTTAATCTTAGTTTATGTTGTTGATCTTAATTCATTGTTTTTGTCATTGGGTTGCTGTTAACTAAATTTTGTTATTGGCTAGATGATAGTATCAATCAATTTAATTCGTTGTTCTTTTTATTGGGTTATATTTGATCTTAGTTTATGTTTTTGTGGATTTTGATTACTAATGACAAAATTTGATATTGGCATTTCATGTTTAATTGTTTATTTTGTTATTTGACTTCTAAGTTTGTATTTGGATGATATTATAACATTGTGATTGATGTGACACTTTTGATTTAGATGACATTTTAAAGTTTAAATTAGATTATAATTATGTTTTAGTGTGTTCATTTATGTTTTATGTATTATTTTATTATAAACTGGTTATTCTAGTTGAACTACAGTTGAACCAGTTAAATTTGTAAACCAATAAACTAATAGCTAGAACAGTTTGATGATCGGTTCGATTTTCAAAACTTTGATTTTTTTTTCTTTTTCCAATTAAACCGTCATCACATCCTATCTCAAAAAAACACAACTAACTTGACAAAAAATGATGAGTCCCATTATGGAAGTACGAATCTCCGAATAAAATTTTTTTTTCTATATTCGGACTCAAACCCAAGATCTCTGTTTAAGAGATTAAAAAAACTCAAGCTTGACCCAACCCACATTGACATTAGTAGCACATGAATAGAAATCCAAAAAGAAAAGAAAAATAAAAAATGAAAAAAGAAACTGCAAAATTATACAAGATTATACTTATTTGGCGTAGAAGTTCTTAGGAAAGCTGTGGTCTTTTGCTTGCATATTATTGACCGGCCACCCTTCTGATGAGAGGAGGCTTCACGAGAGGAGGGGCCTCGCGATCCCATGAGCCAAGAGAAGGAAAAAATAGAAAAGGAAAGAAAGTGAAGCAGACTAGGGAAGGTGGAGAGTTCTCTGGAGACTTAGCCATTCCGCTGAGGGTTGAGGAATGGATGATTGAAGATGAAGTAGTGATGGATACAGGAGTTGAAGGAGTCAACATAGAAGCAGTGGTAAGTATGGGAACAGACAGCCAAGAGAAAGAATGCGGAAGGAGAACTTTTGCAAGCATTGTAAAAACTGGCAGAAATGATCAAGCTAACCCTGCTCCAAAAAGAAGGGATGTTGAGGTGGAATACGCTCCAGACCAAGAAGAAAGTGAAGATGATGAGGAAATAGTCATAAAAAGCTACCAAATGGTATCTGCAGCTTGGTTATTGGTGAAAGCATTAAAAGAGAAATTAGTAAGGAATTGTAGGATTTCCTCATTGTCAAGCTTATGGGAAGAAGAATCTCTTTGCAAGCCATGAAGAGAAGGCTTGAAACAATGGGGGGGAAAAGAGGAAGTTTATAAATTATTGATCCGGGCTCTGATTTTTTTCTGGTAAGGTTTTTTAACTCTGAAGACCTGGAATTCGCACTCACAGAAGGTCCTTGGAAAATTTTTTATCACTATCTTACAATAAGACTATGGAAACCAGATTCTGATCCAACGAATGCTATGATAAATAGAATAGCAGCCTGGGTTCGTCTTTCAGGATTCGCTATTGAATATTAGTATGCGAAATTGTTGTTCGTTCATTCGTTCAATCCCCGGCAACGGCGCCAAAAACTTGGTACGCACAATTGTAATCTCAACTCTTTATCACAACTTCGCACAACTAACCAGCAAGTGCACTAGGTCATCCAAGTAATAAACCTTACGTGAGTAAGGGTCGATCCCACGGAGATTGTTGGTATGAAGCAAGCTATGGTCATCTTGTAAATCTCAGTCAAGCGGATTCAAATGGTTATGGAGGATGAATGATTAAAAGATAAATAAAACATAAAATAAAGATAGATACTTATGTAATTCATTGGTGAGAATTTCAGATAAGCGTATGAAGATGCTTTGTCCCTTCCGTCTCTCTGCCTTCCTACTGTCTTTATCCAATCCTTCTTACTCCTTTCCATGGCAAGCTGTATGTTGGGCATCACCGTTGTCAGTGGCTACAATCCCGTCCTCTCAGTGAAAATGTTCAACGCACTCTGTCACAGCACGGCTATTCATCTGTCGGTTCTCGATCATGTCGGAATAGAATCCAGTGATTCTTTTGCGTCTGTCACTAACGCCCCACAATCACGAGTTTGAAGCTCGTCACAGTCATTCAATCCTTGAATCCTACTCAGAATACCACAGACAAGGTTTAGACCTTCCAGATTCTCAAGAATGCCGCCATCAATTCTAGCTTATACCACGAAGATTCTGATTAAGGAATCCAAGAGATAAACACTCAATCGAAGGTAGAACGGAGGTGGTTGTCAAGCACACGTTCATAGGTGAGAATGATGATGAGTGTCACGGATCATCTCATTCATCAAGTTGAAGAACAAGTGATATCTTAGAACAAGAATAAGCTGAATTGAATAGAAGAACAATAGTAATTGCATTAATACTCGAGGTACAGCAGAGCTCCACACCTTAATCTATGGTGTGTAGAAAATCTACCGTTGAAAATACATAAGAACAAGGTCTAGGCATGGCCGTGAGGCCAGCCCCCAAAACGTGATCTAAGATAGCATAAGACTACTCAAAGATTCAAAGTATGAAAACACAATAGCAAAAGGTCCTATTTATAGAAAACTAGTAGCCTAGGGTTACAGAAATCAGTAATTAATGCAGAACTCTTCTTCCGGGCCCACTTGGTGTGTGCTTGGGCTGAGCATTGAAGCATTTTCGTGTAGAGACTTTTTTTGGAGTTAAACGCCAGCTTTTGTGCCAGTTTTGGAGTTAAACGCCAGAATTCTTGAGCTGTCTTTGAACGCCTGTTTGGGCCATCAAATCTCGGACAAAGTATGGACTATTATATATTGCTGAAAAGCCCAGGATGTCTACTTTCCAACTCAATTAAGAGCGCGCCAATTGGGCTTCTGTAGCTCTGGAGAATCCACTTTGAGTGCAGGGAGGTCAGAATCCAACAGCATCTGCAGTCCTTTTTCAGCCTCTGAATCAGATTTTTGCTCAGGTCCCTCAATTTCAGCCAGAAAATACCTGAAATCACAGAAAAACACACAAACTCATAGTAAAGTCCAGAAAAGTGATTTTTATTTAAAAACTAATAAAAACATAATAAAAACTAACTAAAACATGCTAAAAACATACTAAAAACAATGCCAAAAAGCGTATAAATTATCCGCTCATCACAACACCAAAATTAAATTGTTGCTTGTCCCCAAGCAAATGAAAATAAAATAGGATAAAAAGAAGAGAATATACAATGAATTCCAAAGACATCTATGAAGATCAGTATTAATTAGATGAGCGGGGCTTTTAGCTTTTTGCTTCTGAACAGTTTTGGCATCTCACTTTATCCCTTGAAGTTCAGAATGATTGGCATCTATAGGAACTCAGAATCCAAATAGTGTTACTGACTCTCCTAGTTAAGTATGTTGATTCTTGAACACAGCTACTTTATGAGTCTTGGCCGTGACCCTAAGCACTTTGTTTTTCAGTATTACCACCGGATACATAAATGCCATAGACACATAACTGGGTAAACCTTTTTAGATTGTGACTCAGCTTTGCTAGAGTCCCCAATTAGAGGTGTCGAGGGTTCTTAAGCACACTCTTCTTTTTGCTTTGGACCTCGACTTTAACCACTCAGTCTCAAGTTTTCACTTGACACCTTCACGCCACAAGCACATGGTTAGGGACAGCTTGTTTTAGCTGCTTAGGCCAGGATTTTATTCCTGTGGGCCCTCCTATCCACTGATGCTCAAAGCCTTGGATCCTTTTTATCACCCTTGCCTTTTGGTTTAAAGGGGTATTGGCTTTTTCTACTTGCTTTTTCTTTTTTTTTTCCGCATATATCTTTTTTTTCTGCAAGCTTTTCACTACTTTTTCTTGCTTCAAGAATCAATTTTATGATTTTTCAGATCATCAGATAACATTTCTCCTTTTTCTTTCATTCTTTCAAGAGCCAACAATTTTAACATTCATAAACAATCAAATTCAAAAATATGCACTGTTCAAGCATTCATTCAGAAAAACAATAGCATTGCCACCACATCAAGATAATTAAACTGTTTTAAAATTTGAAATTCATGCACTTCTTTTTCTTTTTCAATTAAAAACATTTTTCATTTAAGAAAGGTGATGGATTCATAGGACACTCATAGCTTTAAGGCATAGACACTAAGACACTAATGATCATAAGACACAAACATAGATAAACATAAGCATAAAAAATTTCGAAAAACAGGAAAGTAAAGAACAAGGAGATTAAAGAACGGGTCCACCTTAGTGATGGCGGCTTGTTCTTCCTCTTGAAGATCTTATGTAGTTCTTGAGCTCCTCAATGTCTCTTCCTTGCCTTTGTTGCTCCTCTCTCATGATTCTTTGATCTTCTCTAATTTCATAGAGGAGGATGGAATGTTCTTGGTGCTCCACCCTTAGTTGTCCCATGTTGGAACTCAATTCTCCTAGGGAGGTGTTGATTTGCTCCCAATAGTTTTGTGGGAGAAAGTGCATCCCTTGAGGCATCTCAGGGATTTCATGATGAGGAATTTCCTCATGCTCATGTCCATGAGTGGGATCTCTTGTTTGCTCCATCCTTTTCTTAGTGATGGGCTTGTCCTCATCAATGAGGATGTCTCCCTCTATGTTAATTCCAACTGAATTACAGAGGTGACAAATGAGATGAGGGAAGGCTAATCTTGCCGAGGTAGAGGACTTGTCCGCCACCTTATAGAGTTCTTGGGATATAACCTCATGAACTTCTACTTCCTCTCCAATCATGATGCTATGAATCATGATGGCCCGGTCTATAGTAGCTTCGGACCGGTTGCTAGTGGGAATGATTGAACGTTGGATAAACTCCAACCATCCCCTAGCCACGGGCTTGAGGTCATGCCTTCTTAAATGAACCGGCTTTCCTCTTGAATCTCTCTTCCATTGAGCGCCCTCTTCACAAATGTCTATGAGGACTTGGTCCAACCTTTGATCAAAGTTGACCCTTCTAGTGTAGGGGTGTTCATCTTCTTGCATCATGGGCAAGTTGAATGCCAACCTTACATTTTCCGGACTAAAGTCTAAGCATTTCCCCCGAACCATTGTAAGCCAATTCTTTGGGTCCGGGTTCATACTTTGATCATGGTTCTTGGTGATCCATGCATTGGCATAGAACTCTTGAACCATTAAGATCCTGACTTGTTGAATGGGGTTGGTAAGAACTTCCCAACCTCTTCTTCGGATCTCATGTCGGATTTTCGGATATTCACACTTTTTGAGTTTGAAGGGGACCTCGAGGGATCACCTTCTTCATGGCCACAACTTCATAGAAGTGGTCTTGATGCACCCTTGAGATGAATCTCTCCATCTCCCATGACTCGGAGGTGGAAGCTTTTGCCTTTCCTTTCCTCTTTCTAGAGGTTTCTCCGGCCTTAGGTGCCATAAATGGTTATGGAAAAGCAAAAAAGCAATGCTTTTACCGCACCAAACTTAGAAGGTTTGCTCGTCCTCGAGCAAAAGAAGAAAGAGAAGAGTAGGAGAATAAGAAAAATAGAGGAGATGGAGGAGGCTTTGTGGTTCGGCCAAGGGGGATGGGTAGTATGTATGTTGTGTGAAAAGGAAGGAGTGAAGATGGGTTTATATAGGAGTTGAGAGGGGTGTAGGGTTCGGCTATAGAGGGTGGGTTTGGGAGGAAAAGTGGTTTGAATTTGAATGGTGACGTAGGTGGGGTTTTATGAAGGATGGATGTGAGTGGTGAAGAGAATGGTGGGATTTAATAGGTGAGGGGTTTTTTTTTTGGGAAGAGGTATTTGAGGTGATTGGTGAATGGGTGAAGGAGAGAGAGTGGTAGGGTAGGTGGGGATTCTGTGGGGTCCACAGATCCTGAGGTGTCAAGGATATCTCATCCCTGCACCAATTGGCGTGCAAAACGCCCCTTGTTGCCAAACCTGGCGTTAAACGCCGGGCTGGTGCCCTTTTCTGGTGTTTAACGCCAGCTCCTTGCCCATTCCTGGCGTTAAACGCCAGTCTGGTGCCCATTTCTGGCGTTAAATGCCCAGAATGGTGCCAGACTGGGAGTTAAACGCCCATTTGCTGGCCTTACTGGCATTTAAACGCCAGCAAGCTTTTCCTCCAGGGTGTGCTGTTTTTTTCTCTGTTTTTCATTCTGTTTTTGCTTTTTCAATTATTTTTGTGACTTCACATGATCATCAACCTACAGAAAACATAAAATAACAATGGAAAATAGATAGATATAACATTGGGTTGCCTCCCAACAAGCGCTTCTTTAATGTCAGTAGCTTGACAGTGGGCTCTCATGGAGCCTCACAGATGTTCAGAGCAATGTTGGAACCTCCCAACACCAAACTTAGAGTTTGACTGTGGGGGCTCTGTTTGACTCTGTATTGAGAGAAGCTCTTCATGCTTCCTCTCCATGGTGACAGAGGGATATCCTTGAGCTTTAAACACAAGGGAGTCTTCATTCACTTGAATGATCAATTCTCCTCTGTCAACATCTATCACAACTTTTGCTGTGGCTAGGAAGGGTCTGCCAAGGATGATAGATTCATCCATGCACTTCCCAGTCTCTAGGACTATGAAATCAGCAGGGATGTAGTGATCTCCAACCTTTACCAAGACATCCTCTACAAGTCCATAAGCTTGTTTCTTTGAATTGTCTGCCATCACTAGTGAGATTCTTGCAGCTTGTACCTCAATGATTCCTAGCTTCTCCATCACAGAGAGAGGCATGAGGTTTATGCTTGATCCTAGGTCACACAGAGCCTTCTCAAAGGTCATGGTGCCTATGGTACAAGGGATTGAGAACTTTCCATGGTCCTGTCTCTTTTGAGGTAATCTCTGCCTAGTCAAGTTATCCAGTTCTTTGATGAGAAATGGAGGTTCATTCTCCCAAGTCTCATTACCAAATAACTTGTCATTTTGCTTCATGATTGCTCCAAGGTACTTAGCAACTTGCTCTTCAGTAACATTTTCATCCTCTTCAGAGGAAGAATACTCTTCAGAGCTCATGAATGGCAGAAGTAAATTCAATGGAATCTCTATGGTCTCAGAATGAGCCTTAGATTCCCATGGTTCCTCATTAGGTAACTCCATCGAGGTCAGTGGGCGTCCATTGAGGTCTTCCTCAGTGGGAATCACTGCCTCTTCCTCCTCTCCAAATTCGGCCATGTTGATGGCTTTGCACTCTCCTTTTGGATTCTCTTCTGTATTGCTTGGTAGAGTACTAGGAGGGAGTTCAGTAACTTTCTTACTCAGCTGACCCACTTGTGCCTCTAAATTTCTAATGGAGGACCTTGTTTCAGTCATGAAACTTTGAGTGGTTTTAATTAGATCAGAGACCATGGTTGCTAAGTCAGAGTGGCTCTGCTTAAAATTCTCTGTCTGTTGCTGAGAAGATGATGAAAAAGGCTTGCCGTTGCTAAACCTGTTTCTTCCACTATTATTGTTGTTAAAACCTTGTTGAGGTCTCTGTTGATCCTTCCATAAGAGATTTGGATGATTTCTCCATGAAGGATTGTAGGTGTTTCCATAGGGTTCTCCCATGTAATTCACCTCTTCCATAGATGGGTTCTCAGGATCATAAGCTTCTTCTTCAGATGAAGCGTCCTTAGTACTGCCTGGTACAACTTGCATTCCAGACAGGCTTTGAGAAATCATATTGACTTGCTGAGTCAATATTTTGTTCTGAGCCAATATGGCATTCAGAGTATCAATCTCAAGAATTCCTTTCTTCTGATTTGTCCCATTATTCACAGGATTCCTTTCAGAAGTGTACATGAATTGGTTATTTGCAACCATTTCAATGAGTTCTTGAGCTTCTGTATGCGTCTTCTTTAGATGAAGAGATCCTCCAGCAGAGCTATCCAATGACATCTTGGATAGTTCAGACAGACCATCATAGAAAATACCTATGATGCTACATTCTGAAAGCATGTCAGAAGGGCACCTTCTGATCAATTGCTTGTATCTTTCCCAAGCTTCATAGAGGGATTCACCTTCCTTCTATCTGAAGGTTTGGACTTCCACTCTAAGCTTCCTCAATTTTTGAGGTGGAAGGAATTTTGCCAAGAAGGCATTGACTAGCTTTTCCCAAGAGTTCAGGCTTTCCTTAGGTTGTGAGTCCAACCATATCCTAGCTCTGTCTCTTACAGCAAAAGGGAATAGCATAAGTCTATAGACTTCAGGGTAAACCCCATTGGTCTTGGCAGTGTCATAGATTTGCAAGAATTCAGCTAAAAACTGATGAGGATCTTCCAATGGAAGTCCATGAAACTTGCAGTTCTGTTGCATTAGAGAAACTAATTGAGGCTTCAGCTCAAAGTTGTTTGCTCCAATGGCAGGGATTGAGATGCTTCTCCCATAGAAGTCGGGAGTAGGTGCAGTAAAGTCACCAAGCACCTTCCTTGCATTGTTGGCATTGTTGTTGTTCTCGGCTGCCATATCTTCTTCTAGTTTGAAGATTTCTGTTAGGTCCTCTTCAGAGGGTTGTGCCTTAGCTTCTCTTAGCTTTCGCTTCAAGGACCTTTCAGGTTTAGGGTCAGCGTCAACAAGAATGCCTTTGTCTTTGCTCCTGCTCATATGAAAGAGAAGAGAACAAGAAAGTATGGAATCCTCTATGTCACAGTATAGAGATTCCTTGAGGTGTCAGAGGAAAAGAAGAATAGAAGGAGGAGGTAGAAAGAGAAGAATTCGAACTTATCAAGAGGGATAGAGTTCGAATTATTGATAGTGGAGGAGTGTTAGTCCTTAAATAGAAGGATGTGAGAAGAGGGAAAGAATTTTCGAAAATAAATTAAAAAGATTTTGAAATTAGAAATAAAAAAGATATGATTGAAAACTATTTTGAAAAAGATGTGATTAAGAAGATATGATTGAAAAGGTGTGGTTTTAAACAGATATGATTGAAAAATAGTTAAAAAAAGATTTGATTTTTAAAATTAATGACTTGGCTAACAAGAAATTTAAAAGATATGATTCAGACATTAAACCTTTCTTAACAGAAAAGGCAACACACTTGAAAGTTTTGAATCAAATCATTAATTGTTAGCAAGTATTTTTGAAAATGGAAAGAAATTGATTTTGAAAATATATGATTGAAAAGATATGATTTGAAAAAGATTTGATTTTGAAAAATTATGAAAACTTGAAAAAAATGTGCATTAAAACCAAAATCTTCCCTCTTGTGTCATCCTGGCATTAGACGCCCAGAATGGTATCCATTCTGGCGTTTAACGCCCAAAATGCTACCCTTTTAGGCGTTAAACGCCCAGCCAGGTACTATGGCTAGCGTTTAAACGCCAGTTTTCCTTCTTCACTGGGCGTTTTGAACGCCCAACTTTTTCTGTGTGATTCATCTGCTGTATGTTCTGAATCTTCAATTCTCTGTATTATTGACTTGAAAAGACACAATTTTTGAAAAAAATTTTGAATTTTAATGATGAGAAATGATCAAAATGCAACTAAACATGAAAACTAAATTCAAATAAACAATGCATGCAAGACACCAAACTTAGAAGTTTGTATACTAAGGACTATAACAATATGAAAATGCATGTGAAAAACAACAAAACACACAAGACAAGAGAATTTAAAGATCAGAGCAAGGAAATCATCAAGAACTTCTTGAAGATTAATGAAGAACACAATGCATGTAACTTTCGAAAATTAGAAGAATAAAGACATGCAATTGACACCAAACTTAAAATGAGACACTAGACTCAAACAAGAAACATAAAATATTTTTGATTTTATGATTTTACAAATTTTTTTTGTCCTTTTTTTTTCGAAAATTGAGTGGAAAAGAAAAAATAAGGGTTCAAAATTCTTAATGAGAATTCCAGGAATCATTGCAATGCTAGTCTAAGACTCCGGTCCAGGAATTAGACATGGCTTCACAGCCAGCCAAGCTTTCAGTGAAAGCTCCGGTCCAAAACATTAGACATGGCCAATGGCCAGCCAAGCTTTAGCAGATCAATGCTAACAACAGCAAAATTGATAGGAATCAACAAGCTCTTGTGATGATAAATTGAAACCTCGGTCCAATAAGATTAGACATGGCTTCACAGCCAGCCAGACTTCAACAAATCATCATGAAACTCTAGAATTCATTCTTAAAAACTCTGAAGAACAAAATAGAAAATCTTTTTTGTATTTTTTGAAAATTTTTTCGAAAAATAAAAAGGAAAAGTACCTAATCTAAGCAACAAGATGAACCGTCAGTTGTCCAAACTCGAACAATCCCCGGCAACGGCGCCAAAAACTTGGTATGCGAAATTGATGTTCGTTCATTCGTTCAATCCCCGGCAACGGCGCCAAAAACTTGGTACGCACAATTGTAATCTCAACTCTTTATCACAACTAACCAGCAAGTGCACTGGGTCGTCCAAGTAATAAACCTTACGTGAGTAAGGGTCGATCCCACGGAGATTGTTGGTATGAAGCAAGCTATGGTCATCTTGTAAATCTCAGTCAGGCGGATTCAAATGGTTATGGAGGATGAATGATTAAAAGATAAATAAAACATAAAATAAAGATAGAGATACTTATGTAATTCATTGGTGAGAATTTCAGATAAGCGTATGAAGATGCTTTGTCCCTTCCGTCTCTCTGCTTTCCTACTGTCTTTATCCAATCCTTCTTACTCCTTTCCATGGCAAGCTGTATGTTGGGCATCACTGTTGTCAGTGGCTACAATCCTGTCCTCTCAGTGAAAATGTTCAACGCACTCTGTCACAGCACGGCTATTCATCTGTCGGTTCTCGATCATGTCGGAATAGAATCCAGTGATTCTTTTGCGCCTGTCACTAACACCCCACAATCACGAGTTTGAAGCTCGTCACAGTCATTCAATCCTTGAATCCTACTCAGAATACCACAGACAAGGTTTAGACCTTCCGCATTCTCAAGAATGCCGCCATCAATTCTAGCTTATACCACGAAGATTCTGATTAAGGAATCCAAGAGATAAACACTCAATCGAAGGTAGAACGGAGGTGGTTGTCAGGCACACGTTCATAGGTGAGAATGATGATGAGTGTCACGGATCATCTCATTCATCAAGTTGAAGAACAAGTGATATCTTAGAACAAGAATAAGCTGAATTGAATAGAAGAACAATAGTAATTGCATTAATACTCGAGGTACAGCAGAGCTCCACACCTTAATCTATGGTGTGTAAAAACTCTACCGTTGAAAATACATAAGAACAAGGTCTAGGCATGGCCGTGAGGCCAGCCCCCAAAACGTGATCTAAGATAGCATAAGACTACTCAAAGATTCAAAGTATGAAAACACAATAGCAAAAGGTCCTATTTATAGAAAACTAGTAGCCTAGGGTTACAGAAATCAGTAATTAATGCAGAAATCTTCTTCCGGGCCCACTTGGTGTGTGCTTGGGCTGAGCATTGAAGCATTTTTATGTAGAGACTTTTCTTGGAGTTAAACGCCAGCTTTTGTGCCAGTTTGGGCATTTAACTTCAGCTTTTATGCCAGTTTTGGAGTTAAACGCCAGAATTCTTGAGCTGTCTTTGAACGCCTGTTTGGGCCATCAAATCTCAGGAAAAGTATGGACTATTATATATTGCTGGAAAGCCCAAGATGTCTACTTTCCAACGCAATTGAGAGCGCGCCAATTGGGCTTCTGTAGCTCCGGAGAATCCACTTTGAGTGCAGGGAGGTCAGAATCCAACAGCATCTGCAGTCCTTTTTCAGCCTCTGAATCAGATTTTTGCTCAGGTCCCTCAATTTCAGCCAGAAAATACCTGAAATCATAGAAAAACATACAAACTCATAGTAAAGTCCAGAAGAGTGATTTTTATTTAAAAACTAATAAAAACATAATAAAAACTTACTAAAACATGCTAAAAATATACTAAAAATAATGCGAAAAAGCGTATAAATTATCCGCTCATCAAATATTACAACAGAACTATTTTGGGAAAAATTGGCAACATAATTGGAAAAATGTTGAAAATTGACTCTAATACAGCAGAAGTCTCAAGAGAAAAGTTTGCGAGAATCTGTGTGGAAGTTGATTTAGACAAGCCCTTAGTGTCACAATACCAAATCAATGGAATTAATCATACTATTGAGTATGAGGGGCTGCACCAAGTCTGCTTCAAGTGTGGAAGAGTGGGACATGAAAAGGAGGACTGTTTGAAGAAGAAAAAAACTCAGGTAGCCATGAATCAGGGTAATGCAGTAGCTATTGAACCAATGCAAGAGGTAGAAGAAAGGGGCAATGTGGTCCAACAAAAAAATAACAAGGACAAAGAGGTAATTTCTGAAACAACAGTAGGCTTTGGGCCATGGATGTTGGTTCAACATCCTACACGTGGCAGAAGAAATACGAAAGCAGGGGAGGGTACAAGTAGTGGGGGAATGGTGGAGGAAAAAGACAGGTTAGTGGAGGGAATACCAGATTTGATGTACTGCAAAATGAAGAGGTAGAGAATGAGAATGTTCCAACGGAAGGAGAGAAGCTAATCCAGAAGGAATATGACCTAGGCAAAAAGGAGCGTGCTACTTAAAGAATTTCTAACCTGACCCACTATGCTGATACCCGCAATACAACCAAACCCATTTTAAGCCCAAAAACCCAGAACAACAACTCTGCAACCCAAAAAGTCCAACTTATATAGAAAAAAACACAACCAACAACAGTTAATCAAAATATACCTGCTCCTAGCCCATTTTTAATTTCATCCCCTTCCTCTAACCTGAATCTTCACTTAGATCCAAGACCATATCCACAACAATCAATACTACTAGCTTATCCCAACGAAAAACCCACTTCCAAAGGAATTGGAAGGACCAGACCCCAGATAGCCCACTCCTAACAAAGGTTATTAATGAAACACCATTGTCAACCTCTCAAATGGAGGAACCTCCTGATCCGAAGCAAACAGAAATTGAATCTTTAGATCCAGATGCTCTCTCGGAGGCTATGGGAAAAGTGGAGAGAATAGAAGAGAAGCAGGCTGAAAGGCAAAATGCTAACATGCAGATGGAAGAAACTCTCTAATAAGGAGAGGAGATGCAATGTAATTAGTTTGTCTCTGTCTTTTGTAGCAGGATTCATGTATAGATGTCACTTTTCTTTCTGCTCCTCTAGTGTTATTATGATCATTTTAGCCTGGAATATTAGAGGGATTGCGAATCAAGCTTTAATTCGCACCCTTAAAGAAATTGTCAGACAGAAAAAACCTCTTATAGTGTTGCTGTATGAAACTCGATGTAGTGGAAGCAAAGCTAAGGAGGTAGTTAGAGACCTGGGTTTTATATATTCTTATCGGGAAGAAGCTGCAGGTTTCAGTGGAGGAATTGGGTGCTTTGGAATAATGATTCCCTTATGATTAATATAAATGAGTCTTATTATCAATTTGTTCATATGGAGTTAACTGAGCTTGGTCACAGGCCATGGCGTTAACTGCAGTCTATGCTAGTCCACAAGAAACTCTAAGAAGAGACCTGTGGGAGAAGTTATTTGATTTGGCTCAAAACATGGGAAGACCTTGGATGTTGGTGGGCGATTTTAATGACATAGCTTATGAGTATGAAAAGAAAGGGGGAGCTTGGGTTGATACAAATGCTTGTCGAAGATTTCAGAATTGGGTGAATAAATATAATTTGGTGGACTTAGAATATGTGGGGTCCAAATTCACGTGGAAAGGTGCTCAGCGTGAGGGTATGGAGAGAGTCTTTAAAAGACTAGATAGAGCACTTGCGAATATAGATTGGAGGAGGGATTTTGGGGATGCTAGAGTTGAAGTCTTACCCAGGGTGAATTCTGACCATCACCCTATCTTGGTCAGACTAAAGCCGGAGAGATTGGATTTGGGAGATAAGCCTTTTAGATTTGAAATTATATGGAGAACTCACCATTCTTTCAAAGATTTCCTTAATTCAGCTTGGAAGTGGGACTTTCCTCTTTCCATGGCTATAAAGGACATCATCGAAAAACTCCAAAAATGGAACAAAGACGTGTTTGGAAACCTCTTCAGAAGAAAAAGAAGAATTCTTAACAGAATTGCAGGAATACAAAATGCTCATTCCTATGGCTGCAACCCCTTTTTAGATGATCTGGAAAAGGAACTGTCAAGAGAGTTGGCGACTATTTTAGACCAAGAGAAGCTGTTATTGTTGCAAAATTCAAGACAACAATGGATAGTAGACGGCGATATAAACACTCATTTCTACCATACCAAGACAACCATGAGACGGAGGAAAAATAGAATAGTTAAGTTAAGAAAGGGAGATGGAACTTGGAACGAAGATGCTGAAGAAGTCAAATCTGCAGCTACGGAATTCTTCCATAATCTATATAAAAAAGAGTGCCCAGACCACGCCTCTTTAGAAACAGATCTAACCTACCCCCCTACGGAAGAACATCACAGATTAGCGCTTTCACATCCCCCTACCAGCATTAAAATCTATAAGGCACTTAACAGCATAGGTTCTTTGAAGGCACCGGGGGAAGATGGATTCCCAGCTTATTTTTTTAAAGATAACTGGGATCTTATCAAAGTCTCATTCACATCTTGCATCCGTTTTTTGTGGAACCAACCCAGTGATATAAAAAGTATCAATCAAACTCTCATCTCTCTCATACCTAAGGTCCAATGTCCTGAATTTATAACCAAGCAAGTTTTGTACCTGGACGTGTCATCCATGGCAATGTCATCATTGCTAAAGAGATTAACCATCATATGAGAAGGCTGAAAGGAAAGAAAAAGTTCATAGCGATCAAAATTGATTTCAAAAAAGCTTATGACAGGCTTAGGTGGAGTTTTATTGAAGATTGTTTGGAAGAATTTGGGTTAACAAGCCACTTTAAACAATTAATAATGAAATGCATAACTTCAGTAGAATACAAGCTATTATAGAATGGCTGCCAAACTGAAGCTTTCCTCCCTACAAGAGGAATCAGGCAGGGAGACCCTATGTCACCCTACCTGTTCATAATAACTATGAAAAAATTTTCTCACATGATAGAGGAAGAAGTGACAAAAGAAAATTGGATCCCTGTCAAAGCAGGGAGGGAAGGGCCCCTTATATCTCACCTTCTATTTGCAGACGACCTTATCTTGTTTGCAGATGCTTCCAAAAACCAATTGAAGAAACTCCTGGACACATTGAATAGATTCTGCCAGGCATCTGGACTGAAAGTTAATACAACAAAATCATCAATAATCTTCTCAAGAAATATTGAACATGATCTAAAAGAAGATATCACTAGATGCAGTGGGTACAACCAGCTAGAAAACATAGGGAAATATCTTGGAGCCATGATAACAAATGACAAAGTTAAAAAGGAGAATTACAGAGGAGCTATAGAAAGAATAAAGAATAAATTGAGTCGCTGGAAAGCTAATTGCCTCACCTTTGTAGGGAGAATAACTCTTGCACAGTCGATTATTTTACCTTCCCTAAATTATGAGATGATGCATAGTCAACTGCCAAAAGGAATATGTCAAGAAGTGGAGAAATTAGAGAAACAATTTATATGGGGTAATAAACAAGGAGAGAGAAAATTTCATAGTGTGGGATAGAATATAATTTGCAAACCAAAAAGAAATGGTGGATTGGGTTTTTGAAAACTAACCTGGATGAACGAAGCACTTCTGACAAAATAGTGTTGGAGGCTTCTAACAGAAAAGCATGCGAGATGGGCTCAAGTGATCTATGGTAAATATGGCAGAGGTAATAATCTTCTGCAAAAGATTGAGTGCAAAGCAGCAGACTCTGGGCTGTGGAAGAGCATAGTGAAGATTCGGGAAAGGTTCAAGCAGAATATCTCATATGCTGTTGGAGATGGAACTTCTATAAAAAATCTGGCATGATAGCTGGGTTAAAGGAGAACAAGCATTAATCAATAAAGTTATCAATCCAATCCCACCAAACCTCCAAAATCTCACAGTAGCGGAAGCTATTAATCAAGAACAAGAATGGGATCTACCTTTTTTAAGAAGATTCTTGCCTAAAAATATTGTTCATCAAATCCACGCCATTCACCCGCCTGTGGATGAATTAGGGGAAGATAGGATCCTATGGAACCTATCACAAAGTAGAGAATTCTCTGCGGCATCCATGTATCACAAAATTGCTAACCAACCTGAGACTTGGGATCAAATTTGAATGATGATATGGAGATGGAAAGGACCCCAAAAACTAAAGTGTCTTGCTTGGATGTTAACCCATAAAAAATTAATGACAGCAGAAAGAAGGAGTAGGATTTTTGGAACATCCCCTTTTTGTCATAGATGCTATGGTACAGTTGAGGATTACACACATATTTTGAGAGACTACCCGGCAGCTTCGATGGTTTGGACCCAGATAATCCCTCTCACCTCCATAACTTCTTTAGAGCTTCCTTCGAGGTTTGGCTCAGATGGGATCTCTCTTCTGAAATCGGGCGCCATAACCAAATTCCTTGGATAACACAATTCCTAACCACTTGTTGGTGGTTATGGAAATAGAGAAATAAGGAAATTTTTTAACCCCATTTTTAGAGACCTCTAAATCAGCTTCTTGTGATTAAGTCATATGGGAAAGCTATTTTAGAAGCTTTCAGAAAGGAAGAGATAATAAAGCCTGTGGAAAGAAGAATAGAACTCAATGTCGCTTGGGTTTTCCCTCCCAATAGCACCTGGATGAAATTAAATACTAATGGGGCTTCAAATAGGAATCTAGAAAATGCAACTTGTGGAGGATTAATTAGAAACGAACTGGGAAGTGAAAGAGCCTAGCAGCGGAAATGACACAAATGTCCAACCCAAGAACAATATGGAAACACTCACAACACAATATGGCAGCAACTATAACAAGCAAATATAGCAAGTAAAGCAATAATAAGAACACCGAGATTTTAACGTTGAAAACCCCCTCAATGTGAGAGGTAAAAACCACGAGTCGTCCAGAATAATGAAATAGCTCTACTATAATCAAATGAGGTATAAGAGAGTCTCAAACAAAGCACAAAAAAGTACATATAACCAGCCAAAACATCAAAGCACTAAAGCTTACAAATCAGAAGCAAGAAGATGAAATATACCCAAAAAAACAGAGCTGATGTCGAAGCCAATTTCTCCCTCTTCAGACCTCCAATTAAAATCTCCACCGCCCAGAATGAATAACAATATGTGAAGAATCTACAGTTTAAATATCACGTCGATCCAACAGTAAAAAAATGAGAAACTGCCGTTCCAAGATTTCTGCTCTGTGTAAAAATGGAAAACCTAATTTCTATCTTGCGAAGCCAATTTCTCTCACTGCAAATCCTTAATCATCATCTTCACCAACCAGAATGAAGAACAAGATGATAAAAACACGTAGTTTAAATTTCAAGCTGATCCAACGGTGAACAACTGAGAAACTGCCATTTGAAATTTACTGCTTTGGGCAAAAACGGGAATTCTGTTTTTCCCCTTCTCTCTCACTTGGTGGCTACTCTCTTTTTCTCAAAATGACCTCCAAAATCTGAATTAGGGTTGTGACACTAGGGTGCAAGAATACACCTCCAAAATGTTGGGCTTGGGCCTCACAAAGGAGAGAAAAAAACCCAACAAATCTCCCCTTTCTCGACTAGGTGGAGGCTCTCGCCATTCCGGCGATCAAACAACACGTTTCAAACTTTTCTCTTGACAATGCTTTTGTCATCATATCAGCACCATTGTCATCAGTGTGAACTTTCTCAAGTTTCAACAACTTGAAATCTAACACATCCCGTATCCAGTGATACCTAACATCAATATGTTTAGATCTTGGATGAAAAGTAGAATTCTTGGCAAGATGAATAGCACTTTGGCTATCACACAACAACACATAATGGTCTTGCTTGAAACCAAGTGCTGCAAAAAACTTCTTCATCCACAACAACTCTTTACATGCTTCAGTTGCTGCAATAAACTCTGCCTCTGTGGTAGAAAGTGCAACACACTTTTGTAGCCTTGACTGCCATGAAATAGCTCCCCTGCAAACTTGACCAAATAACCTGAAGTAGAATTTCGAGAATCAATATCTCCTGCCATGTCTGCATCAGTAAAGCCAACTAGCAAAGGTTTCTCACCACCAAAACTCAAACTCAAGTTAGTTATACCTTTGAGATATCTCATAATCCATTTAACAGCATTCCAATGTTCTTTACCTGGATTAGAGAGAAAACGACTCACAGTACCAACCGCATGAGCAATGTCTGGTCTAGTACATATCATAGCATACATCAAGCTTCCAACAGCTGAGGCATAAGGAATTTCATCCATTGCTTGTTTCTCCTCATCAGTGGTTGGACACTGCTTGGTACTCAACTTAAAATGAGGAGCAAAAGAACTAGCAACACATTTGGCATCATTCATGCCAAACCTTTGAAGCACCTTCTTTATGTACTTCTCCTGTGACAAATAAAGCTTCTTGGAATCTCTATAACGAGTAATAGTCATGCCCAAAATTTGTTTGGCAGGACCCAAGTCCTTCATAGCAAAGAACTTGCTCAATTGTTTCTTCAACTCATTAATCCTCAAAGCATTCTTGCCCACAATCAAAATATCATCCACATAAAGCAAAAGAATGATAAAATCATCATCAGAAAATTTTTGCACAAATACACAATGATCTGAAGTTGTCTTATGCTAACCATGCTTCCCCATAACAGATTCAAACTTCTTGTACCACTGTCTTGGAGCTTGCTTCAACCCATAAAGACTCTTCTTAAGCTTGCACACAAAATCTTCCTTTCCTTTAACAACAAAGTCCTCCGGTTGCTCCATGTAGATCTCCTTGTCTAAATCACCATGAAGAAAAGCTGTCTTCACATCCATTTGCCCAATCTCCAAATCAAGAGACGCTGTTAATCCAAGCACAGCACGAATGGATGACATCCTCACAACAGGAGAAAAGATTTCCTCATAATCAACACCTTTTCTCTGTCTAAAACCTCTAACAACCAATCTAGCCTTATACCGAGGATTAAAATTGTGTTCTTCATTCTTGATTCTGAATATCCATTTGTTCTTCAAAACTCGCATACCCTTCGGTAGCTTCACCAACTCATAGGTATCATTCTCAAGTAAGGACTTCATTTCTTCTTGCATAGCTTCAAGCCATTGAGCTTTGCTTTCATCTTCAACAGCCTCTCCAAAGCATTCAGGTTCTCCCCCATCAGTCAACAAAACAAACTCATGTGGAGAATACCTTGACGAAGGCTTCCTCTCTCTTGTAGACCTTCTAAGTGCATTTGCAGGAATTTCTAAAGCTGGTTGTTCATTGATGAGCGGATAATTTATACGCTTTTTGGCATTATTTTTAGTATGTTTTTAGTAGAATCTAGTTACTTTTAGGGATGTTTTCATTAGTTTTTATGTTAAATTCACATTTTTGGATTTTACTATGAGTTTGTGTGTTTTTCTATGATTTCAGGTATTTTCTGGCTGAAATTGAGGGACTTGAGCAAAAATCAGATTCAGAGGTTGAAGAAGGACTGCTGATGCTGTTGGATTCTGACCTCTCTGCACTCAAAATGGATTTTCTGGAGCTACAGAACTCAAAATGGCTCGCTTCCAATTGCGTTGGAAAGTAGACATCCAGGGCTTTCCATCAATATATAATAGTCTATACTTTGAATAAGGATTGACGACGTAAAAGGGCGTTGAACGCCAGTTCTACGCTGTTGTCAGGAGTTAAATGCCAGAAACAAGTCACAAACCAGAGTTGAACGCCAGAAATACGTTACAACCTGGCGTTCAACTCCAGAAAGAGCCTCTGCACGTGCAACATTCAAGCTCAGCGCAAGCACACACCAAGTGGGCCCCGGAAGTGGATTTATGCATCAATTACTTACTCCTATAAACCCTAGTAACTAGTTTAGTATAAATAGGACTTTTTACTATTGAGACTTGGGAAGATGAACCTCCCTTGTTCACCAATGAACTAAGTGATCTGGATCAACTGACATTGCCTCAGAAGAAAATGGATCCTGGAAAGTTCGTAATACCTTGTACCATAGGCAACATGATCTTTGAAAAGGCTCTGTGTGACCTTGGTTCAGGGATAAATCTCATGCCCCTCTCTGTAATAGAGAAACTGGGAATCTTTGGGGTACAAGCCACTAAAATCTCATTAGAGATGGCAGACAATTCAAGAAAACAGGCTTATGGACAAGTAGAGGACGTGTTAGTAAAGGTTGAAGGCCTTTACATCCCTGCTGATTTCATAGTCCTAGATACTGGGAAGGATGAGGATGAATTCATCATCCTTGGAAGACCCTTCCTAGCCACAGCAAGAGCTGTGATTGATGTGGACAGAGGAGAATTGATCCTTCAATTAAATGAGGACAACCTTGTGTTTAAAACTCAAGGATCTCTCTCTGTACCCATGGTTCTGGCGCTGAACGCCCAAAATGGGCAGCATCTGGGCGTTTAAACGCCAGAATTGCACCCTAGAGAAGAGCTGGCGCTGAACGCTCAGAACAAGCATGGTTCTGGCGTTCAACGCCAGAAATGGGCAACATATGGGCGTTCAACGCCCAGAACAAGCACCAATCTGGCGCTGAACGCCCAGAGTTGTGTGCAAGGGCATTTTGCATGCCTAATTTGGTGCAAGGTTGTAAATCCTTGATCACCTCAGGATCTGTGGACCCCACAGGATCCCCACCTACCTCCACTCACTTCTTCTCACCGCTCTTTCACAAAATCCCATAAACACTCTTCCCCAAAACTCTTCACCAATCACCTCAATCTCTCTTCCCTATCACCACTTCACCACTCACATCCATCCACTCTTCCCCATAAACCTACCTCATAAACTCCACCTACCTTCAAAATTCAAAATCACTTTCCCACCCAAAACCCACCCTTATGGCCGAACCTTACCCCCCTCCCTTCCCTATATATAGCCCTCCATTCTTCCTCATTTTCACACAACACAACCCTCTCTTCCCCTTCTTGGCCGAATACACTCCCTCTTCTCCTCCATATTTTCTTCTTCTTCTTCATCTATTCTTTCTTCTCTTGCTCGAGGGCGAGCAATATTCTAAGTTTGGTGTGGTAAAAGCATAAGCTTTTTGTTTTTCCATTACCATTGATGGCACCCAAGACCGGAGAATCCTCTAGAAAAGGGAAAGGGAAGACAAAAGCTTCCACCTCCGAGTCATGGGAGATGGAAAGGTTCATCTCCAAAGCCCATCAAGACCACTTCTATGATGTTGTGGTCAAGAAGAAGGTGATCCCCGAGGTCCCTTTCAAGCTCAAGAAGAATGAGTATCCGGAGATCCAACATGAAATCCAAAGAAGATGTTGGGAAGTTCTAACAAACCCCATCCAACAAGTCGGCATCTTAATGGTTCAAGAGTTCTATGCCAATGCATGGATCACTAGGAACCATGATCAAAGTAAGAACCCAAACCCAAAGAATTATATTACAATGGATCAGGGAAAATACTTAGATTTTAGTCCGGAGAATGAGAGATTGGCGTTTAACTTGCCTATGATGCAAGGAGATGCACGCCCCTACACTAGAAGGGTCAACTTTAATCAAAGGTTGGACCAAGTCCTCATGGACATATGTGTGGAAGGAGCTCAATGGAAGATTGACTCCAAAGGCAAGCCGGTTCAACTAAGAAGACTGGACCTCAAGCCTGTAGCTAGAGGATGGTTGGAATTCATCCAACACTCCATCATCCCCACTAGCAACCGATCTGAAGTTATTGTGGATCGGGCCATCATGATCCATAGCATCATGATTGGAGAAGAAGTAGAAGTTCATGAAGTCATCTCCCTTGAACTCTACAAAATAGCCGAAAAGCCCTCTCCTGGGGCAAGGCTAGCTTTTCCTCATCTTATTTGCCATCTATGTTACTCAGCTGGAGCTTCTATAGAAGGAGACATTCCCATTGAGGAAGAGAAGCCCATCACTAAGAAAAGAATGGAGCAAGCAAGAGAGCCCATTCATGGATCTCAAGAGACGCATGAAGCTCATCACCATGAGATCCCGGAGATGCCTCAAATGCATCTTCCTCCATAAAACTATTGGGAGCAAATCAACACCTCCCTAGGAGAATTAAGTTCCAACATGGGACAACTAAGGGTGGAACATCAAGAGCACTCCATCATCCTTCATGAAATTAGAGAAGATCAAAAAGCAATAAGGGAGGAGCAACAAAGACAAGGAAGAGACATAGAAGAGCTCAAGGACATCATTGGTTCCTCAAGAAGGAAACGCCACCATCACTAAGGTGGACTCATTCCTTGTTCTTACTTTCTCTATTTTTCGTTTTCTATGTTAAGTGCTTGTCTATGTTTGTGTCTTCATTACATGATCATTAGTATTTAGTAACTATGCCTTAAAGTTATGAATGTCCTATGAATCCATCACCCCTCTTAAATGAAAAATGTTTTAATTCAAAAGAACAAGAAGTACATGAGTTTCGAATTTATCCTTGAACTTAGTTTAATTATGTTGATGTGGTGACAATGCTTCTTGTTTTCTGAATGAATGCTTGAACAGTGCATATGTCTTTTGAAGTTGTTGTTTAAGAATGTTAAATATGTTGGCTCTTGAAAGAATGATGACAAGGAGACATGTTATTTGATAATCTGAAAAATCATAAAAATGATTCTTGAAGCAAGAAAAAGCAACAAAGAACAAAGCTTGCAGAAAAAAAATAGCGAAAAAAATAGAAAGAAAAAGAAAAAGCAAGTAGAAAAAGCCAAAAGCTCTTAAAACCAAAAGGCAAGAGCAAAAAGCCAGTAACCCTTGAAACCAAAAGGCAAGGGTAATAAAAAGGATCCCAAGCCTTTGAGCATCAGTGGATAGGAGGGCCTAAAGGAATAAAATCCTGGCCTAAGCGGCTAAACCAAGCTGTCCCTAACCATGTGCTTGTGGCGTGAAGGTGTCAAGTGAAAACTTGAGACTGAGCGGTTAAAGTCAAGGTCCAAAGCAAAAGAAGAGTGTGCTTAAGAACCCTAGACACCTCTAATTGGGGACTTTAGCAAAGCTAAGTCACAATCTGAAAAGGTTCACCCAGTTATGTGTCTGTGGCATTTATGTATCCGGTGGTAATACTGGAAAACAAAGTGCTTAGGGCCACGGCCAAGACTCATAAAATAGCTGTGTTCAAGAATCATCATACTGAACTAGGAGAATCAATAACACTATCTGAACTCTGAGTTCCTATAGATGCCAATCATTCTTAACTTCAATGGATAAAGTGAGATGCCAAAACTATTCGAGAGGCAAAAAGCTACAAGTCCCGCTCATTTAATTGGAGCTATGTTTCATTGATAGTTTGGAATTTATAGTATATTCTCTTCTTTTTATCCTATTTGATTTTCAGTTGCTTGGGGACAAGCAACAATTTAAGTTTGGTGTTGTGATGAGCGGATAATTTATACGCTTTTTGGCATTGTTTTTAGTATGTTTTTAGTAGAATCTAGTTACTTTTAGGGATGTTTTCATTAGTTTTTATGTTAAATTCACATTTCTGGACTTTACTATGAGTTTGTGTGTTTTTCTGTGATTTCAGGTATTTTCTGGCTGAAATTAAGGGACTTGAGCAAAAATCAGATTCAGAGGTTGAAGAAGGACTGCTGATGCTGTTGGATTCTGACCTCTCTGCACTCAAAGTGGATTTTCTGGAGCTACAAAACTCAAAATGGCACGCTTCCAATTGCGTTGGAAAGTAGATATCCAGGGCTTTCCAGCAATGTTTAATAGTCCATACTTTGAATAAGGATTGATGACGTAAAAGGGCGTTGAACGCCAGTTCTACGCTGCTGTCTGGAGTTAAACGCCAGAAACAAGTCACAAACCAGAGTTGAACGCCAGAAATACGTTACAACCTAGCGTTCAACTCCAGAAAGAGCCTCTGCACGTGAAACATTCAAGTTCAGCCCAAGCACACACCAAGTGGGCCCCGGAAGTGGATTTATGCATCAATTACTTACTCCTGTAAACCCTAGTAACTAGTTTAGTATAAATAGGACTTTTTACTATTGTATTTGACATCCTGGATTGTATTTTGATCCTGTGATCACGTTTTGGGGGCTGGCCATTCGACCATGCCTGGACCTCTCACTTATGTATTTTCAAACGGTAGAGTTTCTACACTCCATAGATTAAGGTGTGGAGCTCTGCTGTTCCTCAAAGATTAATGCAAAGTATTACTGTTTTTCTATTCAATTCAACTTATTCCGCTTCTAAGATATTCATTCGCACTCCAACCTGAATGTGATGAACGTGACAATCATCATCATTCCCTATGAACGCGTGCCTGACAACCACTTCCATTCTACCTTCGATTGAATGATTATCTCTTGGATCTCTTAATCAGAATCTTCGTGGTATAAGCTAGATTGATGGCGGCATTCATGAGAGTCCGGAAAGTCTAAACCTTGTCTGTGGTATTCCGAGTAGGACTCTGGGATTGAATGACTGTGACGAACTTCAAACTCGCGAGTGCTGGGCGTAGTGACAGACGCAAAAGGAGGGTGAATCCTATTCCAGTATGATCGAGAACCTCAGATGATTAGCCGTGCTGTGACAGAGCATTTGGACCATTTTCACAAGAGGATAGGATGCAGCCATTGACAGGGGTGATGCCTCCAGACGATTAGCCATGTAGTGACAGTACATCGGACCATTTTCCAGAGAGGATTCAAAGTAGCCATTGACAACGGTGATGTCCTTACATAAAGCCAGCCATAGAAAGGAGTAAGATTGATTGGATGAAGACAGTAGGAAAGCAGAGGTTCAGAGGAACGAAAGCATCTCTATGCGTTTATCTGAAATTCTCACCAATGATTTACATAAGTATTTCTATCCTTATTATTTATTTTCGAAAACTCCATAACTATTTTATATCCGCCTGACTGAGATTTACAAGGTGACCATAGCTTGCTTCATACCAATAATCTCCGTGGGATCGACCCTTACTCACGTAAGGTTTATTACTTGGACGACCCAGTGCACTTGCTGGTTAGTTGTATCGAAGTTGTGAATGAAAAACAATTTATTAAGACGTGCGTACAGAGTTTTTGGCGCCGTTGCCTGAGATTACAATTTCGTGCACCATTCATCTTGATCATCATCACCAACTTCATCAAGTGTCGGATCAATTGTTCCATCTTCACCTGCACTTGTATTATGCTCATTATTTTGAGCTTCAACTCTACCATCTTCTACCATAGGCATAGAGGAAGTAATATCCAAGTCAGAAAAATCATCACTAGGCTGAACCATTGGCTTCTCCGCATTATCAACATCCTTCAATGTTTGGTCTTCAACAAAGACAACATCTCTACTCCGAATCACCTTTTTGTTAACAGGATCATAAAACATGTAACCAAACTCATCCATGCCATAGCCAATAAAAATACATTGCCTAATCTTTACATCAAGCTTAGATCTCTCATCTTTAGGAATATGAACAAAAGTTTTACATCCAAAGACTCTTAAATGATCATAAGAAACATCTTTACCTGACCATACCTTCTCTGGCACTTCAAATTGCAAGGGAACACATGGTGTCCAGTTCAAGACATAAACAACAGTGCTCAAAGCTTCACCCCAAAAGGATTTTGCCAATCCAGACTGTGACAATAAGCACCTAACTTTTTCAACCAATGTTCTGTTCATCCTTTCAGCCAAGCCATTCAACTGAGGAGTCTTCGGAGGAGTTTTTTGATGTCTTATACCATGCTCTTTACAATAAGCATCAAATGGACCTGAGTACTCACCACCATTGTCAGTACGAATGCATTTCAACTTCTTCCCAGTTTCTCTTTCAACAGAAGCTTGAAATTGCTTGAACACATTCAAAACTTGATCTTTGGTCTTCAAAGTGTAAACCCATAATTTCCTAGAATGATCATCAATAAAGGTTACAAAATAGATAGACCCTCCAAGTGTTCTTGTCTTCATCAGCCCACATACATCAGAATGCACCAAGTTAAGTATCTCCGGCTTCCTTGAAGGTGGATGGCTCTTAAAAGAAACCCTGTTTTATTTTCCAGCAAAGCAATGGTTGCACTTTTGCAAAGCAACCTTGCAACCAGACAAAATATTCCTCTTGGATAACATATTCATGCCCTTCTCACTCATATGACATAATCTCTTATGCCATAAATCAGTTTCATCAACAAACTCAGCAGCATTAACAACATCTTTCACAATCTTTGCTTGAGTTAAATAAAGAGTAGAGTGTCGAGTACCTCTAGCAACAACCATGGAACCCTTGGTGAGCTTCCAACTATCACGAGAGAATGAGCTATCCAAGTCTTCATCACACAACTTACCGACAGAAAGTAAGTTCAACCGAATATCTGGAACATGCTTCACACGCTTCAAAGTCAACTTGGTACCGTTGGAGGTTTCCAAGCAAACCTGTCCAACACCGGTACATTTTGCAACACCTTGATGAGCCATTTTCACATCACCAAAATCACCAGGAGTATAAGACGTAAACAAATCCCTCCTAGATGTAACATGAATAGAAGCACCGCTATCAATCACCCAACTAGTGCTATTATCAACAAGGTTAACAGATTCAAACTCCTCAACAAGAAGAAAATCATCATGAGTTACATTAACCTTGTCTTCCTTACTACCATCATCTTTATTTGTGCTCTTGTCTTTACTTGCCTTGGCTTTCTCCTTCTTTAGCTGCCAACAAAATTTCTTCACATGTCCCTTTTGACCACAATAATGACACTCAATATTCTTATACTTTCCTCGAGACTTGCTTCTGCTTTGATCTCTACCTTTAGGACCTCGACTTTTGCTTCTCCCCCTAGACTCAGAAACAAGAACATCTGAATGTGTAGTCGATGTACCTTGTGACTTTTTTCTCATCTCTTCATTCAAAACACTGCTCTTGACAAGATCCATAGAGATTACACCATCAGGAGCAGAATTGGACAATGACATTCTGAGAATTTTCCACGAGTCTGGTAATGAGCCAAGAAGTAACAATCCTTGAATCTCTTCATCAAACTTGATACCCATGGAAGATAACTGATTCATAATTCCTTGGAAATTATTCAAGTGATCTGTCATTGATGTCCCATCTGTATACTTCAAAGCCAACAACTGCTTGATCAAAAACATCTTGTTATTCCCAGTTTTTCGAGCATACAACTGTTCAAGCTTAATCCAAAGAGTCCGAGCATGTGTCTCTCCAATAATATGGTTCAACACATTATCGTCAACCCACTACCTAATATATCCACAGACTTGTCTATGCAACAAAGTCCAATCATTATCAGATTTATCATTAGGCTTCTCTGTACCAAAAACTGGTTGATGAAAATTCTTGACATAAAGCAAATCTTCCATTTTTGACTTTCACAAATCATAATTAGGACCATTAAGAGTGATCATCCTACTAGTATTAGTATTAGCTTCCATTGTTCACAAAATCACAAGCCCAGAAAAATACCAACAAGCTCTGATGCCAGTATGAAAGAGCCTAGCAGCGGAAATGACACAAATTTCCAACCCAAGAACAATATGAAAATACTCACAACACAATATGGCAGCAACTATAACAAGCAAATATAGCAAGTAAAGCAATAATAAGAACACACCGAGATTTTAACGTGGAAAACCCCCTCAATGTGAGAGGTAAAAACCACGAGTCGTCCAGACCAATGAAATAGCTCCACTATAATCAAATGAGGTATAAGAAAGTCTCAAACAAAGCACAAAAAAGTGCATATAACCATCCAAAACATCAAAGCACCAAAGCTTATAAATTAGAAGCAAGAAGATGAAATATACCCAAAAAAATAGAGCTGCTGTCGAAGCCAATTTCTCCCTCTTCAGACCTCCAATTAAAATCTTCACCGTCCAGAATGAAGAACAAGATATGAAGAATCTACAGTTCAAATTTCACGTCGATCCAACGGTGAAAGAATGAGAAACTGCCGTTCCAAGATTGCTGCTCTGTGTAAAAACGGGAAACCTAATTTCTCTCTTGCGAAGCCAATTTCTCTCACTCCAAATCTCCAATCAACATCTCCACCGACCAGAATGAAGAACAAGATGATAGGAATACGCAGTTTAAATTTCAAGCTGATCCAACTGTGAACAACTGAGAAACTGCCATTTGAAATTTACTGCTTTGGACAAAAACGGAAATTATGTTTTTCCCTTTCTCTCTCACTTGGTGGCTACTCTCTTTTTCTCAAAATGACCTCCAAAATCTGAATTAGGGTTGTGACACTAGGGTGCAAGAATACACCCCCAAAATATTGGGCTTGGACCTCACAAAGGAGAGAAAAAAATCCAACAGAAAGATGGGTGGCGGGATTTTGTGCTAATATAGGGAGATGTTCAGCTTATCAAGCTGAATTTTGGGGAGTTTTGTTGGGACTCTGAATAGCGTGGGACTTAGATTTTAGGAGAATAATTCTAGAACTTGATTCAAAAGCTGTTCTTGAGACTATAGAAATGGAAAGAAGAGGAAGCAAGCTCCCAAATGGTCTCATTCAAAATATAAGGAGATGGTTGAATAAAGATTGGGTAGTGAAAATAGAGCACACCTTCATAGAAGGAAACAAGGCAGCAGATTTTTTGGCAAAAAAAGGACTAGATCAAGAGTTAGGATACCATTTTGTAGATATGTCATGTCCTGAGTTAAGTCTCATACTTGAGGATGACTACAGAGGGATTTCAATGCCCCGTGCAATTAGAGTTATGTAAGAGTTATGTTTTTTTCTTTTGGGCTCTTAGAGCCCCATCTTTTACCAAAAAAAAAATGATTATACTTATTTGATCAATTATGAGGTGGTAACGTGTTATGCCTCTTTGAAGGACCTGAAGGTGGCACCGTTCTTTTAGGTGGCATAGTTGGTTTTGCTTTCCCATGAGGAATTCTTCTGTTTCACTCAGCCTTAGAGTTGGTTTTGTTCTTGTTGCATTACTAGAAACAATAACAACTAGCAAGTAAACCAAAAAGAGTAGAAAAAAAATTCTTGAATTGAAGATTCAAAGATCTAGAATTATGAGAACCTCCCATTGAATGGAAAGAGCTTTAGGGATGTCAGATACTTGGATTACCAAACAAGATATAGTCTAATTATGTGTTACAAGGAGAGTTAGGCAACTAAGATTGTGAATAGTTGGAGATATTAACAACAGAAAGTAATGAAAGGACTTGGCATTTCTGAATGTTAAAGGCTGATGGTACTCAGTTCGTCTAGATATTAGGCGAACTGCAAAAAATTAATGATTCTAGCTCATCCCTCCTGGTCATTGCATGTGAGGTCAACCCAATCGACGATTCACATTTCTTCATTACTACTATATTGTCTTCCACCCCCAAGAAGCTCACATTATTGTCCTTGACGAAGCATCCGTTCCGCTGCAATGCGCCACCGCATGCGTCCAGGCAGCCCGGTTGACCGACGGCAATGAGTCAGTGTCACCAAAGCAGCCTCCCATGGCGGAGAGCATGATCATCATCACCACCAGAAACATAACATGGTACTGATGAGTGATATGTAGTTCGCCGAATCACTAGGCAAACTGCATACGAACTTCTAGTTCATCGAATAACTGGGCGAACTGTGATGAATCTCCAATAAAATAATGGATATTAGTAATTAAAGTCAGAATTATTTTTTTTTTAGAAAATAATGAATTTTTTTAATTTATTCCATAAAAAATTCGGTTTTTAAGAGTACAAGGCAGCTACAAAATTACAAATTTTGAATATTTTCAAAACTATTTTGGGTTCAAAAACATTTTAAATGGTATTCCAACCATCAAATTGTCCTTGGCTCTTCCCGCAGTGAATAGTGTCAAATCCGAATATACTAGTCCAATCCAAACTACAAACACTACCATAGTAACATAGTTCGGATTGAATTGATTTTTCCTGCAAGAAACTCAAATCCTATTGTTGTTAATGATGAAATGGGTGCAAATCCCCCAACTGCCTGAAGCATCAGACAGTCCATCCAGCTTCACATCTAAACTGCCAGCAAAAATTCACCTTGCAATTATCATGTTCTCCAGATACACAACATACCACAATGTACCTTTCAAGACACAAATAAATGTCACTGTAATTAATTTAAAAGGACAAATTTAAACAGGAACGTATCTTTTTGTTGATAACCTTATCCAAAACTGAGCTACAATATGTTTCACATTTTGGCAAAAAAAAATAAATAAATAACTTCCTACACAACCTGCATACTCTATTTGGCAAGAGGATAGTCATTGGGAACAAAGTACTCTAAATGGAAAAAAGAAAAGTAGAAAACTCCTATAAGACAAGAGAACACGGAGGTTAACCTTAACCCCAAGTAAGATTATATAGTTGCTTCATAGCTGCTTGCCTATTTAAACAGAGTTCCCTAATTGGAAGGAATGAGGACACAAGCATTTCTATTGTAATATCCATGACAAATAGGAACTAGTTCAATCATGTTGTGAA
Source organism: Arachis ipaensis (assembly GCF_059453495.1). Lineage (NCBI taxonomy): Eukaryota > Viridiplantae > Streptophyta > Magnoliopsida > Fabales > Fabaceae > Arachis > Arachis ipaensis. Next base: position 116,645,085 of record NC_142440.1, read on the forward strand.
AAATTTAAAGATCATCTTTATTGCGGACTCCTCCTCCTCCTCCTCTTCCTCCACCTGCCTCCGCCTCCCTCCGCCTCCGCCTCTGCCTCCGCTGCCTCCTCCCCTATTTCTCCCTCCCTGATATCATTTTCAACCCCAAGGATTGTGCTTCCACCTTCATCTTCATATTCTGTGGCACCATTTTCTTCCACACGATCCACAGAGTTGGTTACAGCACCATTGTCATCCACAATGTCTCTTGGTACTTCAAACTGTAAAAATGTGTTTAATGAATAAATAGAATATACATAAAAAAAACACAAATTCTGAATTGAAAAAGAAACCTTGATGACAATGCCAAAGGGTTTAGCAGTGAAATAATTAACTATTGGACGTTTTGATTATTCTGTGATGGATGGGTGGACATATGTCATGCAACTGCTGAGGATCAGGGACTACAAGGTGATTTATCGTGATGATACACAAGGTGGAAAGCAAGTTTGGTTTGAGTATATTGCAGCAGATGATTGTCTCTATTTCATTTCTCACTTTTTTTTCTTTTATACATTGTTGTGGTTTTCCTCCTTCACTACCCTTTCTGGGTAACAGCGAAGCATCTGAACTATCAAGGGGGGAAAGAAATAACAGTAGGAATGTTATACCCTAACAACCCTTTCTTCCAAGGTTCTTGTCGTCGAGACCTGTACGTGAACTGTGCTTTGGATGTTGCCGGCTGCTTCTACTAATGAGGCACCAGGGTCAACTTCAGGGACTTTATTCAGCTCTGGTTTACTAGAAGCAACTTCTTTCTGCACGCCTTGTGTTCTATTGGAAAAGTCTACTGTAGAACCTACACTGCATACCAAGATATGAATGATATTAGAACCACCAAAAAAAATTCTGACCACAAATCTCAGGAAAATGAATGAATCACAATTTGTACCAACTATACTTTTGGCCCTCTACACAGCCATATGCAAGACACTTGCAATAACACACTTAAAAGCATCCCAAATTAATTAAAAGAACATGAAGTAGACAATCACTCAATTCATCATTTCAATTTCCTAATATTATCATACACAAGGAAAATGATATTTACAATACCGAAAGAATACCCTATACAGAATAAATAAATAAAGGAAATGTATAACAAGAACCTTCTGTCAAATAAGTAATGTACAATCTGAGAACCCAAAATAACAAAAAATTAGTTGACATAGATTGTGTTGCTTCAATTATTAACTCTCCTTTCACCAAAAAATCCCAAATTACAAAACTAATCAACAAATAATTATTTTCTCTTACAGATGGAAACTGTCATCAATTTTAATTACTATATGAATCTTAGTGTGGTTCTGTCTATACACAAACATAATAATCGTCTAGCTAAGAGACTACCTCAACAATTCATTAATCACCAGGATGTGATATTATGTCATTCTCAATATCAAATACGTATGCAGTAGTAAAGATTGGTTGAGATGGGGTATGTTATGATATAACATTACAAGATAATACAATCTTGCAAACAACGGTCAAAATCATGCAATCCAGTGAAATAAAACTGGCACTACAATCATTTATATTCCTTCCTGGGTATGGACCAGGGGGGCAACGATAGAGGACTGGTCTTTCAGTGTGGAAGTCAACAAAAAACGTTTCCATAATGTCATTAAGAAAATTACAATTCTCAAACGTATCTAGTTCACATTTACATTCAAGAGTATTATACTCAATTCATGGACCCAACCAGCATAAACTATAACTATAGTGTCCGACAAAATCACCAAGACTGAACTTACATCTTTGGATGCCTGAGATTGTATCGCTTCTCTCCAGTAACTTGTGCAGGTGAAGCAGCCATTTGCCTCTTCTTCCTGTGTCCACCAGCTGTAATGCTTTCTGATTGTCCATCACTATCATCTGCATTCTGCTCACTTTCCGTAATTCTTGAAGTTTGTGAGCGTTGTCGCTTCCTTCCATTCCTACCAACAGCTTTATCAATTTGACTAGAGTCTCCTTGACTGTCTTCTTTGAAATGATCGGCATTGAGAGATAGCAAACTCGCATCTTCTATTTCCTCAGAGGCTTGCCCTAGGAACTCATTGGCCTCTCTAACTACAGCCTTCACTGAGCGTGTTCTAGCAATTCCAGATTTGCTTTTCTTCCCAGGTCTTCCCCGACTGCGGTTTGGAACTGACTGCTGAGAATCATCTGGATATTCATCTACAAAGCTATCTCTGTAGCTATGATCATCCATGGACTCTGTGTTTTGAACATCCACCTGTCGAAAAATTCTCTCAAATTGGGGTTGTGGAGTTTCCGAAGAGTGATGAGCTCCATCTGCTAGCTGTTGTTCTTCAAGAGTGACCTCAGCTCCTTCTATAATGGGCAGAGATTCCAGTTCAGGTACTTTTTCTGTAGCAACATTCACATATGAAAGTGGCATTGTCCCATCCTCATTAGAAGAACCAATGCCATCAGTTCTTTTATTTGAAGATAAACCGAGGATTGGTCTACATTTACGGAGGAACCAATTTCCAGTCCATGTAGATCCAGAAGAGTCCAAATTGGAAGCAGTTACCTTGTCCTGGGAGTTCTTAATCAGCATACCATTCAGAGTAGGAGAGGTGGCTGAGGGAACAATGGCTCTTTGTTTAAAGTCAGGCAACTGAAGATCAGATACTACAAAGCCCCCAACAACCTCACCACACTCCTTGCAACACTTTAGCTTCTCAACAAATGCAAGAAATTGATTTCTTTCAGCCACAAGTAGTTCACGTTCATTTTTAACCTTCCGGCTTAGATTCATAAGCATTTCAGAGTCCTCATGCATCTCACGTTGGCCTGACTTCAACTGCTGCTTGTTTGACTCAAGCTCCTTCCTCTCATTCTCTAACCTAAGGCCCTGAGACTTCACTTCTTCCCATTCCTTCTCAGTAACATCCTTCAAGACATTAATATTATTAAGCTCCCTTTCCATCTTCTCCTGAAATTTTCTCTCTCTTTCCTGCAGATCTTTCTCCATTTCATCCTGCCTTTTCTGGATTTCAATCTCAAGAGAACTTGTCTTCCATTCAAAATCCTGAAGCATTTGCAATTTCTCATTCTTCAACTTTTCAGACAAAAGAAGTTTCTCTTGCTTCATTGATTCTCTAAATGATTCCTTCTCTAGTTCAAGCTTATCTAGTTGATTCCTTATATGATCTTGCATGTCGTGTCTCTCCCTTTTCAACCGTTCATCTTCACTGTGATGTAGTTTTCTTAATCTTTCTTTCTCCACATCATTTTCATGTTTCTCTCTATTAATTTCAGCTCTTTTCTCATCCAATACTTCCCACTCTTTCTCAAACCTCAGTCTATCCTCCCTTAAGCTTTCAACTTCATTCATAAGAGAATCCTTCTGCAATCTGGTATGTTCTATCTCCTGCTTTAGTTCCAATTGCAACCGAGAATGCTCAGCTCTCTCTTCTTCAGTAAGTTTCAAATCTTCAATTTCTTTGCATATTTTCTGCTTCTGCTGAGAAATCTCATCTTTAAGCTTATCAAGTTCATCTTTTAAATTCTGCAGATTTTCCACATCAGCAAGCAATTGCTGTTTTTCCTTCTCCAACACTTTTTCGTTGACCTTAATACCCCTTTCTTTCTCCTTTAAAGATTTTGATTTTGTTTCAAGTTCCTTACTTTGTTCCTTTATTCTCTCAGCCTTCTTATTCAAACCATGTTCTTCTTTTTCGACAACCTTCTGCCTGTGGTTGATTTCAGCTTCCCTCTGCTCCAAGTCTTCCTCCTTGCTCCTAAACTCCTGAAGGAGAGATTTCCGTCTTTCCTCTGTTTCCAGCTCAAACTGCTGCAACTTCAAATCCAGCATAACCTTCTGCTCTTGAAGGAGCTTCTCAATCCCCTCCTGTGAGAACCACAATAAGAACAGTCAGTAAGTAGCATTATCAAGCAAATAAATCAGTTATTGGAGCTATGTAAACAGTAATAACATACTCCCTATGATACATCTTATGAGCTTATATAGTAACCTTCTAACATCCAATTTCTTTCCGCATTTTCAAACAACTATTCCTAGGTATGTAATAAAAAATACCAGTTAAGAGTGAATAAAACAATGCATTATATACGCTATCCTATGCCAATATATAAATTCAAGATTAGGCCTTCTTTAATGATCTCTAACAATGACAGCGATTTAACTCTTGAAAGTGATCTCTACTTAGTGGAAAAACTACTATGATATTTCATTTGGCTTTAAAATTATAGTCATTCATAGCAGCTAATTTTTCAAAAAATTTAGGATAAATTTAGCAATAATTTCACAAGAACAACTTTCAACACAAGCAAATCAGACTTAGGTGTCGTGCATTATTGCTTGATTGGTTCTAAACTTTTTGAAAATTTAGCTGTCAGGATACTAGAATTAATGCAACTAGCATTTCTGGCATTACACCCGTTTTAAAATGCAGACTACTAATGGTAATGCCACATGGGTGCAGTATACAATGATACAAAAACTAATATATAACAACCATAGAGCAACCATAACAAAATTTATCTTATATGAGGAAAATTCCAAAGAACCTGTCATCCTACTTCACATTAAAAGACCATAATAAAGTTTTCAAAACCTAAATATTTCGCTATCTCTTGCCAAGAGTACTTGAGGATTTGTATATACTTGTGCCTCACTATCTAATTAGAATCAAAATGGCTTAGGCAATCATATATATCCCAGTATTTTCATGGGCAAAACATTGCAGAAACTTCCATTTTATTGTAAAGCTACCAGGTACCTAGACTTACTTTTTCTCTAGCACTAAGCTTCAGTTCCAGTGCAAGTAATTCTTTCTCTTTAACATCCAGCAAGCTCTTTACAGAATCAACTTTCTGAAATCATAGGCACAACACTGAATAATGGAAAAGACCACATAAAATCACATAAAAAGTTACCTGAAGCAAAAAAGTGCAAAAAATCATCAAGCTCATAATAAGTATGAAATGCACCTCTTCTTTAGCATCTAGATCTGCTAGTCTTGTACTTATCTCAGCTTTCTTTTCTTCCAACAAAGACATAGAGGAATTAATATTCTTTTCCAACGCTTCTAAATGTCTCTCTCTCTTCGACAATTTCTTTTCAGTCTCAATCATCTTCTCCTCTCTCTCGCCAAGATTTTGCCTACCACCACATAATATATCTTCTCTTTGCTGAAGTTTCTTCTCCCACTCCTTCAAATCTTCCCTCTGTTTGTGGGACGTTGCTTCAAATGATTCTCGACTGTATGGGGCAGTAGAATACCAACTTTAGATGAATTAAAGCACATAACAAACTAGATAACATATTATGATGACTGGATATTCATAAACTGTAAAGCATGGTACATACTCGGTAGCCACCGACAACTGTTCCTTGCAAAGCAAACTTTCACGAACCTCCAGTTCTCGCAATTTCATATCCAGCTCTGCACTTTTTCTGTTCACCTCAGCAAGTTTATATTCTGCATCATGCAGTTTCTTGTTGACCAGTGAAGACTTCTCTTCAATACCATCAACCAATGCATTTGCTTCAGATAACTTCGTCTTGGAGGACGAATGAACTAGGGCATGCTCTTGTTGCATCGCACGCAGGGCTCTCTCAAGCTGGCAAGTGATACGGTCACATCAACATCAAATAACAGAACATAAGAGCATGCTTATTAGATGTAGTCAACCTTAACCACACATGAGGCCAGTTGAAAATAGCCCGTCACAAAATTGGATTAGAAACAACCTAGTAAAGTAACTGAACAATATTGTTTGAGAACATGTATTAGGTGATTTACTGATAATGGACTGGGCATATACTAATCTCAAACATTTTTCTGTTTTTTAATAAATTCCATATCATACTTGAGAGACCTAAAAATGATGAATTTTGAACATTATCAACATACATAACATATGTACTACATTGTGTTAGCCACGTTAGCAAAAATAAAGAGAAAATTTAGGGTCAAAACTAAAAAAAAAAAAAAAATTAGGGTAGAGACTAAAACAAAAATTCAGGACACATATAGAGAAAAAACTGGTTTTAACTAAAACTAGCAGAGAAAATAAAGAAAAATATATCTCACATGCCTAATCATGGATATATGTTGCATATTGAAGTTCTAGGAATAAAAGGAAGTGAGCAAAAAAGGCAAAAGTTAAAATCTCTGTTCAATATGATCTAAACAATTGACCACATGAGAAGAAAGAAAATCAACAAAAAAGAGCATACATCAGCCCCACACTTCTTTTCTGTGATTAATGCTTTCCTCAAATTTTCCTCTCTCTTTTGTACTTCGGATAATGCAATCAAGTGTGATGATTGTTCTCGTTTAAGAATCTCCTTAGTCGCAGATAGTTCTTGCCTTAATTGATCAAACTTCAGATTCCATTCTTTTCTTTCAATCAACAGGATGCCCATGTTGTCCTGGTAGTCCAAAAGCTGAAAAAGAAAAATGAAAGGAAACCAAGGTTCCATTAGCGGTCAATTATTACAAATTTTCAATGATAAATAGATAGATAGATAGATAGATAAACTAAAACCACAAAGACATGAATCATAGTAATCTTGTTGCAGATTGCATATGCATCAAAGTAAATTAACCTTAAATTTATCATTCTATCTTTCAAATTAAATTTTTGATGTTAGGATTTGATTTTAAGGTGTCATTCCAAAAAATCTATTAAAAGGGACCATAATGGAAATAATGGAGGTATTTTGTAATTCAATATTGATATTGATGACAAGACGACAAATTTGGAAGGAAAAAAAATGTAAAACCAAACAGACCTGAATGTTACTTTTTTTTTATGAGCTTCCTCTCCTGACTGGATAATCAAGATGATATCAAAACTCTCAAAAATTTAAAGAAATTACAAGTATAACAACCTAGGCATTCAACCCTTAAATCTCTTTTTCATCAGGCTTCATTAGTTTTTGCTCGTGCATTTATTTCATGCCTGCAGAATCCCTTTCCCACTTCCTAAGTACTGAATGATCACTGAAGAAAGGCTTTAATTTGAAATGATTAGCATAAACCAAAACATAAACGGATCTTTCTCCCTGAACTCTGTCCAAGAGAATATAAATATATCATTTCGCCTGAAGGAACAATTTAGATTCGATGGCAGAAAGTCAATTTGTCTTTAGTACTCAATCAACTGGAATGCTTCTTTTCACTAAACCTAATGAGCAACTGAAGGTATTTTTCCTGCTACTAAAATCAAGCAAAACCTTCCCTTATTCTAAACAGAAGTTGCATAACAGTCACTACATTATGAGCAACAGTAACTGCAAGTTGAGATTTAGAACTAACAATCAATCAAAATTTTCCTACAGCCAGTCACCCACCATCAAGTGACCATGATCAGAAACTGAGAAGGAAAGCAAATTAAGAAAAATTAAAAAAAAAAGATAAATAAATAACTAAATTATCATATATTACCGTTAAAACATAAACCTAATTAAACCCAGCAATCAAATGAATAATAGCAATCTTGGCAAGCATAATCCAATTGAATCCAGAACCCTAAAGAACAATGAAAATTAAAGGTATCAACAAGGAAAAAATTGGCAAAATGTTTGCGAAAACCAACCTCTTTTTCGAGCCTAGACACCCTCTGCAAGAGTGCTTCATGGTCTTTCCGCTGCATAACCGCCTCATCGAGCAAACCTACCTCTCTGAACTTCTTCCAATCATCGACGCTCCCCCCATCGAACGCTACCGTCACATCCGTCTCCCGGGTTGCTTCGCTCAGAGAACCCAACGGCGGCGGCGGCGCAGGATCGTCGAAGACGACGACGGCCTTGCCCTTCAAGAGAGCAGAATTCGCCGCCCCGCCGCCTCGGTGAGGCGTAAATGAAGATGCCGCGGGCCACGCCTTCCTCTGTGGCGTGAACATTGCGCTTTGTGTAGAAATTAAAACTTGCCGGAAAGAACCCGTTAAAGGTTTTGCCGGAGAAAGAAAATTGGAGATTGTTCGTCTTTGGGTGCTTGTGGAGTGTGGAGTGAGGAAGATGGGAACGGATTAAAGGAAGGGTTTTGGATTGAGTTAAATTTTTTTGCGAACGCTCTCCCCACCGTATGTATAACAGTCGTTGGAGAGAGATTCGACCCAAGTGAATGGTTAATTGCAGATTTTCGAAATTGGTCATCCGTAATTAATAGGACTAACTTTATTACTATACTGATATATTTATCGTTCGATGTACGTAACATATTTATTTTTTTATATTTTTGTTTAAAATATATTTTTTTTTAATTTTAATATGAATAATTTATAAAATAATTTTATATTTTTTGTTATTTATATAAATATCAAATAATGGTATAAAAAAATTATAATTATAGTAATATATTAATTATATTTTTAATGTCTTATATGTATTATCAAAATTTATTTGATTATAATAATTTAATTGATATATATTTTATTTGATAATTATTTTATCTTATTTTCTTTTACTATTTATAGTCATAATGAAAAGTCATTTTATTTGTGATTTTATATAAAATAAATTTTAAAAATATTTAATCTTATTAAAAAAAAATTTTTTAATAGTTGTATACTTCCAAAACATCTATACGTAACTAGAGGTAAAATAAAAAGTATCAAAATAAAATTATACTGAATAAGTTAAGAAATAAAATCTCAAAATAACTACCTAAAATTAAACAATCATACTATCATAGTATTTTTATTTTTCAAAAAAAGAAAAATAAAAAATATTATTTAATTTTAAATTTTATTTTGATTTCTCGTAACTAAAATATAATGTGTCATGAAAATTTAGGCTAGTTGACCGTAGATTAGGTTGAACCAGGATGACTTGTTAAAGTTTAATAAATTGGTAAAGCTATGGAGTTGAATATGTGAATGTGTTGCTGAATTATTGAGTCATAATGAGATTTGAGTTTGATTGTAAATGATGATGATGTTATATTGATGATTTATGAGTATTGTTAGTTTGGTTATGATTGTGTGGGTTAGAGTTGATGAAATTGAGTGTTGAAGTGTGTGTTTGGATTACAGTTTACAAACGGGAGTTTGAATAAAAGTGATTTTGCAAACCTGATTTTGATGAAAAATAAGTTTATGTTAAAGTGATTTATGTTTGGCAATCTTTGCATTAAAATGAATTATAGTAAAATAAATGTTGTTTGGATTATACTATTCAAAATCACTTTTAAATAAAAAATTACTAAAATAGACATCAACTTAAATAATTTTTGTATATTATCTTATCATTTTAATTTAGATAATTGAATAAATCTTATTAATTAATTCTATAATAAAATTAATATTTATAAACTAAAATAAAAATAATATATAAAAATTGGCAAAATATATTTTTAATTAAAACTAACAAAATATAAATTTTAGAGAGTACTAAGAATAATAAAAAAAATTAAATATTTATCTTGGTAGTAATTGAAATAAATCAAAAAAATTTTTATGATATTTTTTATATAGTATATTTTTAGTACTCTTAGTACTCTTTTTTAGTATGCTATAATTTTTTATTATTATTATTATTTACAATTAATTTTTTGTTTAATTTACTTTACCTAATAGAATCAATAAATCATATTATAAAAAGATAATAAAAATAATACAAAAAATTATAATTATAAAAGTGTATAATATCAAATAAATAATTAATAAAAAATAATAAATAATAAATAATAAAAAAAGAGTTCATGTAAACAAAAATAATAAGAATTTCATAAATAATATAATAACATGCATAAATGATAAAGTTGGTAAAAGATAAATAAAGATGTAGTATTGATGGCTAAAAACCCGTTGTTAAAACGAAGAAGCTCAAAATTGTAGCTTCTTGTAAACGTGGTTTTGAAAGCAAAATCACTTCTGCGTTCATGAATAAAAAATTTGCCAAACCAAAAATTGAAGCTTTCAAGAAAGCTAAACGTGCTTCTTCTCTTGTAACGCGTTTGCCAAACACACCCGAAGTGTTGTGGAATGAAAGAAATGGTTATGAAATTGTTTTAAGTGTATTTAATGTTATTTTGGATTGTGAAATTTGGTTTGAAAATGAGAATTTGAAAAAATAAAGGTTTTGAACTTTTTTTGTAAAAGCATATTTTTAATGAACTTCGATGGTCCATAACCTGAGTCTCGGATACTGAATTTGAGTGAATTTTGATTCAAATTAAAGATAGTTTTAAGAGCTTTAAGATGGTATAAACTTTGTGAAAAACGGAATTTCGTAAAGGAAGTTATAGATGTCGGAAGTTATATGTAAAAACTGAATTTTCGAAGTTGTAGGAAAAACCAAAAACTCTGTTTAAGGTCTATTAGTTAGGTTTTGGGTTATGGAGTAAGGGTTAGTGAGTGGAAGAAGATAGAATTGGTGTCGAAGGAGTTGAGGAAGGGGATGCTTGATTTGATATGGATGATGAGAGTAATGATGAGGATTTGTAATTTAAAGAGATATATGTGACTAGGTAGTAGGCAGTGACGTTGTCCACTTGCTCCGAGTATGAGATGAGGAAGAAGAATTATGAAAACTGAGTTTAATTATGAAATTTTGACTAAATATGAAATAATTGAAATGTTTTAATGAAAGTAATAATGAATTTTGAATGTGATATATGGGCAGTAGTAAGGATTGTGGTTTGTCTCGCTTGCTTCAGGACAATTTTTGAGATTTGATAATAATGATGATTGTGTTTAGACTGAATAAATATATGTTTCAGATACCTGGGCAGTAGCAAGGATTGTGGTTTGTCCCGCTTGCTCCAGGTCAGTGATTGTGACGCCTGGGTAGTAGCAGCAATAGTGGATCATTCCGTTTGCTCCAGGTTGAGCTTTTAAACACCCGCCTGAGTAGTAGCCGCAGTAATGGTTATTCCACTGGTTTTGGGTTAAGCGGGTAGTAGCAAGGGGTTGTAGCTCAAACACACTCGCTCCGCAATGGGTGTTTCTATCCATGGTTAGCTACCAGGATGTGTTGGGGTGGCTATATAACCGACAGATGATATCATCAGCCATAGAACAGGCATGCATCATATGCATCTATGTGTTTGATTGGTGTGTTTTGTTTGGATTACCTAACTGATTGCATAAACTACTTGCTACTTATTTATCTGAATCTTAATTGTGATTTTCTTGATTGTAGTAATTGTGTTTGAACAAACATTCCAATGGAGGTTGGGAGGTTCGGAAGAGTTGAAAATGGGAGTATTAGAATAGAACGAAGATCCTTAGTTAGTTGCCTCATTTACTTTTGGTTTAGTTGTGTTTTCATAAGCTTTAATCACATGTTAGAAGTTCTAGAAATGCCTTTGACTTTTCTAGGACATTATATATTAGATATGTGGGTGCTGTTACCATACTGAGAACCTCTAATTCTCACCCCATACGTATTTTATGGTTTTCAGATGCAGGACGTGAGGCACCTCGCTGAGGTATGCTGGAAGCTTCTGATAGCGAAGATCTTTAATATCTTTTAGGGTTTATTTTGATTATGTATATAAGTAGATACTTATTATCTCCACTGTTTATGTATATACTTCCTCTTTGAGGTTATTTTAGAGAAACAGGTTCTGTAAACTCTGTATTTTGCGCTTCTTTTGGGTTCTCGTGTGTGTGTGTGTGCGAGCCGAGTCTTGAGTTTTGATATTTGTACCTTGGAACTCTCTTTCGTTTATATCCATGTTAGCTTACTTTTACGTCGCTTCGTTAACGTTGACACCTCGTGAGTGTTGCGCTTTTCAATTTATTGCTTTTGTTTTAACGTTTCTTCAAAGGCTCCTAGTTATAAAAAACCGTTTTCAAACTATATATATATATATATATATATATATATATATATATATATATAATTTTATTTTTAGAGGTCATAATATCTCACCACCTCTGTCTTATGACTTAAACATAAGATTTTATGTGGTAGGGTGTTACATGATACCTGTATATCTCATTTACAATGTAAACGAGATACGTGCAAGCTTATCTTATTTACACTGTAAACGAGATAAGACTAGGTAACGCCTATATATAGATGTCGTTTACAGCGAGGTTCTGGACCCCATTTTGAACCTTTCCACCACTTTCTCCTCTCTTCTACTCCTTTCTGACCATATTATCAAGTAAAACGAAGATGGTGCGTGAAGATGCACTGATCCAGATATCAATAGGCTGAACGCGACTTGGCACTACGCCGGGACAGCCGACTTTACGGTTAGTTTTCTTATCTTGACGTTTTTGTTATCACATATACGTATAGCCACTATTAGAATACTTGTCAATAACTAGAATGCAATTTGTATCGTTAGTAACAGGTCACCAATAGAATGCAATTTTGGTAGATATTTTCCAACCGTTGAAGATATTTTATTGGTTACACGTTTCTTAAGTTATTAGTTTAGTTATTAATTATCCAAGTAAAAGTTATTTTTTAAGTTAAGTGAACTATTATGTACTTTTGTATTTACCTAAATTAAATTATTAAGTTAAAATTTGATAATTAGATTATTAATTACTTTAATAAATGTCTTTATTTTAAGTAACATGTTGAGGAAATGTTTATGAATTAACTATGTAAAAATATTAACGTAAAAAATTTTATTGACATAAATTAAGTTAGTACATACGTATAAATTTCTATTAAACAAATGTATACTATAGTTAAGTCAGTTTGTTATGTTGATGCACGCATACATTTTTAATAATTGTGATCTTTTTTTTCAGAGGCCTCGCTTACTTCTGCTTCGACGAGTGAGTCACATGCTTCTATCACCGGACGTCATCGTCCCGTATTTGAGGGAGGCCGGCTTCGACGACACAGTGCTTCTCAAGGACTTCTTCCATGGATGTCAAACATGAGTCACATATGCTCGTCGCCACGGAGCCGAAACAAGTGAAACCGAAAAGCTCCGTTACCCAACGGTGCTAGAAACTTATACCCCACCTTCCGATTTCTTTTCTCCCTAAACCACCAAAGTTTCTCAATATCAGACTCTTCAACTCGGACAACGAACTTACTCACCGAATGCGCAACAGTAACGGATTATCACACTCAAATATCACCCAATTATCACTGTTTCTCATACGACAATTGGGATACACACAAATAACCACATATTCGCTACTACTGAACATTTTTGCTTATTTTTGAAAAGAAAAAACAGAGGAAAAAATATATGAAATGTATGTGGAGAATGCCAAGGCTTGCACATCCTTTTATAGTTGTTAGCAGTTTGTCTTACTGTATCTCGTTTACACTGTAAACATTATAATTTAACACGCATCTCATTTACAGTAAACTTGCATGTATCTCGTTTACACTGTGAACGAGATATACACGTATCACACTTACTGTCTTTTTTTGTTTTTACTGTAAACGAGATAAATAATCTTACGTATTTTCGTAATAATTTTTATAATTATTTATTCTAGTATATAAAATATTTTTTAAATTTATTTTAATAAAAAATCCACTCTATATTACTTGACGCAAAAAACATAAAAATATGCTCCTGCATCACATTACTTTTTATTTATTATTTACTTATTTATCTTTGAGGGATGACAACACACTTATTCATATACTAATGGCTTTTATTCCCAATCCTCATCGTCATATGCACTGCATATATTGAACACATGCATCAAATACCAAAACTACTTGCATGTAGCAACTAAGACCTTTCTAGGAGGAAGGGAAGGCCTTCTTCCATGGAGCAAAGCCAAGTTGTCAAGGAACAGAAGATCTCCCTTCTCCCATTTGAACTGGATGCTTTCTTCTTCGATGATTTGTGCACACCTTTTCACCACATTTTCTGGGATTTCTGTTCCGTCCGCCATCTTCGCCGAGCTAATCTCCCTCCCATGCATGCCTACTATTGTGTTAAACCACATTCTTCTTCCTTTTCTACCTTCAAATACCTTTGTTAAATTTCTTGGTCCAAGTATTGTTTTCAACCCACCATCTGGAAGCCACTCCAGTTCCATTCCAAAAGCTTTTGCCCTGCATCAGTTTCATTTGAACAAGTACTAAGGTTCTCTGAGCCAAGCCACAAATGATAGATTACACGTTATAGAAATTATATTAGATTATATTCCCATATATATATAAATGCATAATATTACAATTGTCTTTAGTAAACACTAAATCAATTACTAATATAAAATAGACATTGAAATATAAAATATATATTAAAAATAAATTAAATTATATATATATATATATATATATATATATATATATATATATATATATATATATATTGGCTAATCTTTAGTGTGTGCATAGCATTTTTGTATTGCAATACTACTATATTAAACACATTTGCAATTGGCATATAGCTACTAATTCTATTAGACATTTTATAAAATCAATAATTTGCATACTTCTAACCATAATCATAAAATTTTTAATTTAATTTAAAATTTTCAATTTTTGAATCACAAAGTGAAATAGAATCAAAATGTGTTTGTTTGTTGTACGATGATTAGAATTAGAGACTCAAATTATATAAATTTTGAATAGTCACGCTCTTATCATAAAAAAACATTGCTAAAACAATTAACTAGTATAATTTTTTAATAATTATAATACTATCTAAACTAATTTCTATATTAACAAATTAAACCACAAATAGAATAAAATTGTAACAAATTCAGCTTATTAATCTATCTGCTTTAATTTCTTTTGCTTCAATAAATAAGATTTATACTGCTACTATTTTAAAAGATAATAAGACTTGAATTAAATAGAAGAACGTTAAAGGATGTGCAGAACACTCCTCTTTCAGTAATGAGGGGCATGTTTATGTAAAAGCCAACCAAATTTGTTAGATGAATGTAGTTTGGCCGCTATAAGTCTTACTTTACTTCCGAAATCGAAAGTTCAGATTCTTGAACTTTTTATAAATGAATTTTATGTATAGAATGTAAAGTTGATAAAATACTAGTTTTGCAATACATAAAAGCTAGATGTTAAAACTGTTATGAACCTGTTTCTTTAAGAGTTAAAACCGTTAGATAGAAATATATGAGTAATTTTTTTTGTAAATATTTAGTAACAAAAAAATTAACTAAAAATAATTAGAATTTGTCTTATTTAACATTCATTAATTATAACAATAATTAATAAATATTAAATAAGGCAAATTTTAGTTATTTTTTTTCTCTCCTTAAATATTATTGTTTTTTTTCTAAACGTGAATAATGTATGAATTTATTTTATTTTATGCTACAATTTTATTTTTATTTAAAAATAAAACAGGAGTAATAAAAGTTGTACTTTAAACTTTTAGTTATAAAATCTTTAGTACCATGTTACTAACCTATATCTTCTAAAAATTTAAATTGCTAAATAAATACACAGAATTATCATATAGGGTTTTTGGAGGTTTAATAATACCTTTTCTCAACTTCTTGGGGATCTGAGGTCCCAAAGGCATCTTCCCACCCTCTTCCTCTCATGGAACCAGTGTTATTTTTACCAGGAGCTGTAAATGTGTACCTCAATCCCTTCTCCTCCATTTCCTTCACAGCCTCCGGGAACTCTTCCACCATCTTTTCTGTCACCTTGAAACTCGGCACGACCGGGGTCTGTCCTCCTTCTGGGGGTGGTATCTCACAAAACAGGATAACTTTCAAGGGACATTCCTTGAACTGCTCATTTAAAAACCACACTCAATTTTGTAAACATACATTATTATTATTACAGGGAAATTAGTAGACCACACAGAAAATGCATATAATTCTCCAAAATAATTTTTTTACTTGCAATTGGCCAAATTCAAAGTCAAAGATGATGTCAAAAGCTTAATTTAGAAAAAAAAAAAACTGATTCAATTAAGTTTTAGCATACAAGTTGAAATATAGAATTAATAAATCATTTTATCTATTTCACCTTGCATCATCATGGCTTTCTGCCAAAAATAGCATTTGCAAAAGCACAAGTACTACTAGTTATGACATAATCTGCATATATATTTTATAGTTACTAGAAAGGATATACCATGAATATTTGCATAACATATAAATTGTCTATCATATATTGTCATAAGCTAAGGCTATCTTTCTTGGTTTCATCATTAGATATTGACTCTTTGATTAATTAAATGATGAAATTCGTTCTTGACGAGCATCTTAAATTCAGTGAAGCTTCTCTAGTTTCTAATTTCTACTGTGCACAATGAAAAATTTGAAATGCATCTTTGATATTTTTGTTGGGTTTAAAGTGGCTAGGAGAATCCAAAAGGAGAAAGATTTTAAGCTTTGGTTAGGCAAAATTTTTGGAAGAAATACAATTATCTTATTATATTTAGTAACTAAAAAAGACTATATATTTGTGTTTGTAGTTTTTTAAAAGTTATGAATATTTTAAAAGTACTTAAGCAAAATTTTTTAAAATTGATTTGTGCTCTATCAAAATTAAAATGTCTAATATAATTTTATATATTAATAAATATCTAAAATTATTATTATACCTATGTTTATTTTTATCTTTTTAAATTTTAAAACTATTATATTAAATATAATTATTATTGCTTGTATTTATTGAAATTTTGATTTGCCAAATATAAATTTTAAAAAATTATCTTTCAAAAATTAGTTTTAATAAGTTATTTTTAAAAAATAAAAATTTTACTAAACCAAGTCTTAAATCAATGGATCAATTGAAAAATAACAAATAAGTTAGACTTTTATATTTTGATGAAAATTGGTCTCTAGACAATGGGTTTAATGGTGTTTCTAAAGATATAACATAAGACTTACCAAAACCATTTCATGGTGATAGTATATGAACTCTGACAGGGGACCTTCATTGGCCGTCCAAACTCTCTTGTAAATATGAGTGCGCGGCGCCGGTCCGACATAACGAATGTCTTCCCAGCCACAGATCTCAACAATTTCATTGAATTCCTCAGCGTTCTTTACATCAAAGCCTCTTAGAAGAACAGCACTGTTCTTTATGATCATTTGTTCAAACCATTCCTTGTTGTTCTTCAGAGCCAACAACAATGATTCCAAGTCATTCTTGTTGGCCTCAGAAGGTTGTAGCACCAAAGGGATGGTTTCCCCGTCAACTAGTTTCTCTCCTTCACATTTCCCTACCTTAAAGTGTTTGCAAGAGAATTCCATGTTTTTATTACTTCCTCCTTCAATTCCCTGCCTCTCTTTTTATGTGGAATGTTTTTATACTGTGTTAGAAAGTTTTACTTTTGTGGGTTTTTAACCTTGGATGGGTTTATATATATGGGCCGGGGTTCACAATTGCTATATATATATATATATATATGCTACAAATAATGACAAGAGGCAAGCTTCGACACCCTCTTACAATGATTACCATTGTCTTTATCTACCTGTTCATATGTTTTGGAAGGAATTTTAGTGTGTGTGTATATATATTGAAAAGATTTATTTCAAAAAAATAACAGATTTTTTAATTTTAACAAGATGAGTAGCATAATGAGACACACTGCTTAAATATATTTTAAAATGATTTATGCTAAAATTGATTTATATTGTGGATAATTTTCTTTTAAAATTTAAAATGTTTTTAGTTGAGTTTGGAAACTTGGATTATTATGATGATTAAATATTATTAATGTTAATTAGAAAATTGTTATTTCAATATTTAATTTCAATTATTTGTATGATGATTTTGTTAATGTGCAGGTTTTGATTATTGGGCAAAAGACAACATAAGCCCAATATGATGAAAAAAAAGTGATAAGCCTTTGTGCAAAAATATTACATGCAATATGGCTGAATTATTTAAAGAAAGAACAAAGCTAATTGGGCCAGGAAACCAATATGTAGCCCAATACAATCTTTTTGAAAGACCAACAAAGCCTTTGGTCTGAAATTAAAGAAAGAAGGAATGGAAAGAGAAATGGTTCGGTTACCCACTCTCTTTTGATGGTATAATTCAAATTTTAATTAAATTGAATGCATGCATTGGTTACTGGAATACAAAATTCAATTTGATTAAATGCTCACATAGGTGACCGAAGTCCACATTTCAATTTCATTTAATTTTACATTGAATGTTTTGTTTCTTCTCTCTCTTATTGTTTCGGTTGTCACTTCACTCAGGAAAGAAGAGTGAACAAGTTATCAGAGAAAAGAGAAGTACAGAGAAAATACCGAAGCTATGAAGAAGAAAAAGGCTAGGTTGATGATGGATTCTAAACAAGGAAGATCCGAAGCATGGTGTGGCTAAGATCTTTGCCGCTGAAGGCAAGATTTCAAGAAGAAGCTTCAAGATCTTCATGCCAAGAATAAAAGCAATTGGCCTCGGTCAGAGAAGAAGATCTCTGTGGTAAAGCTCGTTTCTATTTTTGTTCATCCAAGACAGAAGGTAGCTACTAGAGCTACGTAGAGGAAGAAGCAAATATGGAAAGGAAGGAGCTGTCAAGGATCAGAGATTCATCAAGGGTCAGAGTTCTTTCTTGGAGCCAAAGTCAAGATCAAGGACTCAGAATGAAGAAGCTTCATGAGAAGGGTTGAGAGAGGTACATGCATGTTGGTTTGCTTTCGGTTTTTCCTCTCTCTTCTCTCTGTCCGAACCGAAACTGCTTGTGTGTTGGAGAAGATGTTGGTGGCTTGGTTAAACCGGTTTCAACCTTGGAAGCTTCCCTTTCTATAATAAGGGTGAACGGTCAAGGATTGAAGGAAGGAGAGAAAGCACAGAGTTCTCATAGCTACCCTAAGCTAACAGAGTTCTTCTCCTTCAATGAGTTTCATTTTGTTTTCTTTTCTTTAGTTTTGTCTATCTGAGTCTTATGGTAAAAGGCAAACAGAGTGAGGTTTGTAAGAAAAAGCCAGTGAGAGGAAAAAGGCAGTGAGCAAAATTAAAGAAAAAGCTATAGATGTCTAAGAGTTCCTTTGTGCATCTGTATGTTGTGTTTCATGATCCTGTGGTGATTTCCTTGCAAGTTGGGTTAGCACTTTGCGGTTGAAAACTTGGTAGGTGTCCAAGTCAAGTTCAGATTTAGGGATAGAATCTAGATTTGTCCCAGATAGGAATGGGTAGTTCCTAGGGAAGAATTGGTATATGTAATCTGATGATTATAGTGAAATCCCATCACTGTTGTGATAGAGACTGGATGCAGATTGCATTGCACTTAGCAGCTGAACCAGGATACTTCTGGGTGTGATTCTCTCTCTCTCTTCTACTTCTATTCTATTTTTTTTGCACTGGAGACAAAATTAAAAAATATCTCCTAATCGGTTGCGAGACAAAAAGAAAATATCTCTTGACTAGTTATGAGACAAAAAGCAGAAATATCTCCTGAAGTTATTTGAAAAAATAGAAATTAATATACACCAAAAAGGGGCTAAGATTCAACCCCCATTCTCTTAGCCACTGATTACCATCATTTCTATACTGGAAGTTTTCGGTACGGGTTGTGAGATAGATCCGAGATTTGCTGGTCAAGGCGGTTGCCAGATCACCTGGCTGGAGCAATGGGGGGGTGGTACCTGCAAAGACACTCCGATGCTCAAGTCAGAGAGGATCTGAGAGGTATAAGGTGTGTGGAATGAGTGAGTACCTGATGGGGCCTGTGGCTCCCCTTATAAAGCTAGTGGTAGTTATCTCATGTTATCTTATTTGGTTAAGATAAGGGAGGTATTTGAATTCGAATGTTAGATAGAGATTGTAGGGCCGGTTTGGACCGTCAAAAGGAGGCTAACCTTGGGTAACCAGGTTGGAGTCCGTTCCGATGTGGGACCTGGATCTATAATAGTTGTCCTTGGAGCGAGAGAGTGAGCGTGTTGAGTCTCATCACTGGAGGAACCTTTTCCTAGCCGTTGTGGCTTGGCAAGGAGATCGTTGTTTGGTATTTCCAGTCGAGGTCGGAGATTCGGGGAATTCCTGGCCATTTCATGGTCTGGCGAGGAGCGCGTTCTTTGGGCGAGGTCGGTAGTCGTCGAGTGATTTGGGAGTCTCATCACATGCCGGGTTCGGTGACCGTTCCGAAGAAGGGCCCGAAGATCAAGTTTAGAACATTTGCCTCTGGAGCATGAGAGCATGCTTGCTTGGTCTCACCTTTTTTGTTATTTAGATATCCGTTCTGTTGGCCTCAGGGTAATCGATCCCCGGGTAGCCGTTTACTTATTTGGATATCTATTTGTTATTTGAATATCTGTTCTATTGGTTTCGGGGTGATCGATCCCCGAGTAGTCGTTTACTTATTTAGATATCCGTTTTGTTATTTGGATATCCGTTCTATTAGCCTCGGGGCGATCGATTCTCGGGTAGCTGTTTACTTTATTTGGATATCCGTTTTGTTATTTGGATATCTGTTCTGTTGAGCTCGGGGTGATCGATCCCCGGATAGCCATTTACTTATTTGGATATCCATTTTTTATTTGGATATCCATTCGTTGACCTCGGAGTGATCAATCTCTGGGTAGTCGTTTACTTATTTGGATATCCGTTTTGTTATTTAGATATCTGTTCTGCTGACCTCGGGATGATTGATCCTCGGGTAGCTGTTTTCTTATTTGGATATCTATTTTGTTAGTTGGGTATCCATTCTGTTGGCCTCAGGGCGATCGATCCCCGGGTAGCCGTTTACTTATTTAGATATCCGTTTTGTTATTTAGCTATACGTTCTGTTGGCCTCAGGGTGATTGATCCCTGGGTAGCCGTTTACTTATTTGGATATCCATTTTGTTATTTGGATATCCGTTCAGTTGACCTCAGAGTGATCGTTCCCCGGGTAGCCGTTTACTTATTTGGATATACAATTTGTTATTTGGATATCCGTTCTGTTGGCCTCAGAGTGATCGATCCCCGGGTAGCCATTTATTTATTTGAATATCCATTTTGTTATTTAGATCTCCGTTCTGTTGGCCTCGGGGTGATCGATCTGCGGGTAGGCGTTTACTTTTTTGGATATCCATTTTGTTATTTGGATATCTGTTCTATTGGCTTTCGGGGTGATCGATCCCTAATGGTAGCCGCGTTTTGTTCTTGCCGTTAGACGGGGCAATGCTTTTGAAAAGATGAATTTCATTTGAGATTTGGGCCTCGTTAAAACCTCCCCATGTGGGTAGGAAAGAGTGCTCGGTAAGAAACTATGCGATTAAACAACTTAAGCAATAAATAAAAGTGAAAAAAGAAAAAAAAAGGTAAAGAGATAGTCTTAAACGACCTCAATCTTGTTGCTTTGGAAGGATGTTTCTACATATAGTAGCACCGTAAGTTGGTGGCATTCCAGGATCTCGGGAGCTTGGTCCTGTCTAGTCTTTCGAGCATGTAGGCTCTTTTTTCAATTACCGTCTTGAATCAATAGGGACTTTCCCAGTTGAGCGTGAGCTTCCCTTCTCCAGGAGTGGGGAATTGATGTCCTTTCGTCGCAAGACAAGGTCTCTTGGTATGAAGTCTCGTCGTTCCGTGCTGCGATTGTACCTCTGGCTTATTCTCTATTTTTAGGGCTAGCTCCTATAGGTGTGCAATGCTCCTGACCTCGTCTGCGAGGTTGGTGCACGAAATTACAATCACACTTTTGCAACTCCAGACAACTAACCAGCAAGTGCACTGGGTCATCCAAGTAATATCTTACGTGAGTAAGGGTCGATCCCACGGAGATTGTCGGCTTGAAGCAAGCTATGGTTATCTTGTAACTCTTAGTCAGGATATCAATAATTCTCATATTTGATTGTAAAAAGTAAAAGAACATGAATAAATACTTGTTATGCAATAATGAAGAACAGGTTGAGGTTTTGGAGATGCTTTGTCTTCTGAATCTCTGCTTTTCTACTATCTTCTTCTTCATGCACGCAAGGCTCCTTCCATGGCAAGCTTTATGTTGGGCATCACCGTTGTCAATGGCTACTTCTCGTCCTCTCAGTGAAAATGTTCCAAATGCGCTGTCACCGCACGGCTAATCATCTGTCGGTTCTCGATCATGTTGGAATAGGATCCATTGATCCTTTTGCGTCTGTCACACGGCCAACAATCGCGAGTTTGAAGCTCATCACAGTCATCCCTTCCCAGATCCTACTCGGAATACCACAGACAAGGTTTAGACTTTCCGAATCTCAAGAATGACCGCCAAGAATTCTAGCCTATACCATGAAGGTTTCAATCTTAGATTAGAAACCCAAGAGATACACATTCAAGCTTGATTGCATGTAGAACGGAGGTGGTTGTCAGGCACGCATTCATAGGTGAGAATGATGATGATTGTCACGGATCATCACATTCATCAGGTTGAAGTACGAATGAATATCTTAGAATAGAAGCAAGCGTGATAGAATAGAGAACAGTAGTAATTGCATTAATTCATGAAGAACGGCAGAGCTCCTCACCCCAACAATGGGGTTTAGAGACTCATGCCGTAGAAGATACAATACGAAACGTATAGAATGTCATGAGGTACAAGATGAATTACTAAAAGTAGTTTTTATAGTAAACTAGTGACCTAGGGTTACAGAAAATGAGTAAGCTAGGGTGTTTAGTGTAAAAAATCCACTTCCGGGGCCCACTTGGTGTGTGCTTGGGCTGAGCATTGAAGATTTCATATGTAGAGACTTTTCTTGGAGTTAAACGCCAACTTT
The DNA here is from genome assembly GCF_059453495.1 of Arachis ipaensis. Taxonomy (NCBI): domain Eukaryota; kingdom Viridiplantae; phylum Streptophyta; class Magnoliopsida; order Fabales; family Fabaceae; genus Arachis; species Arachis ipaensis. The sequence goes on from NC_142440.1 coordinate 116,667,657, forward strand.
TGTGCCAGTTTGGGCGTTTAACTCTAGCTTTTATGCCAGTTCTGGCGTTAAACGCCAGAATTCTTAAGCTGACTTGGAACGCCGATTTGGGCCATCAAATATTGGGCAAAGTATGGACTATTATATATTTATGGAAAGCCTAGGATGTCTACTTTCCAACGAAATTGAGAGCGTGCCAATTGAGCTTCTGTAGCTCCAGAAAATCCACTTCGAGTGCAGGGAGGTCAGAATCCAACAGCATCTGCAGTCCTTTTTCAGCCTCTGAATCAGATTTTTGCTTAGGTCCCTCAATTTCAGCCAGAAAATACCTGAAATCACAGAAAAATACAAAAACTCATAGTAAAGTCCAGAAAAGTGAATTTTAAATAAAAACTAATAAAAATATAATAAAAACTAACTAAAATATACTAAAAACAGTGCCAAAAAGCATATAAATTATCCGCTCATCACAACACCAAACTTAAATTGTTGCTTGTCCCCAAGCAACTGAAAATCAAATAGGATAAAAAGAAGAGAATATACAATGAATTCCAAAAATATCTATGAAGATCAGTATTAATTAGATGAGCGGGGCTTTTAGCTTTTTGCCTCTGAACAGTTTTGGCATCTCACTTTATCCTTTGAAGTTCAGAATGATTGGCTTCTATAGGAACTCAGAATCCTGATAGTGTTATTGATTCTCCTAGTTAAGTATGTTGATTTTTGAACACAACTACTTTATGAGACCGTGACCCTAAGCATTTTGTTTTCCAGTGTTACCACCGGATACATAAATGCCACAGACACATAACTGGGTGAACCTTTTCAGATTGTCACTCAGCTTTGCTAGAGTCCCCAATTAGAGGTGTCCAGAGCTCTTAAGCACACTCTTTTTTGCTTTGGACCATGACTTTAACCGCTCAGTCTCAAGTTTTCACTTGACACCTTCACGCCACAAGCACATGGTTAGGGACAGCTTAGTTTAGCCGCTTTGGCCAGGATTTTATTCCTGAGGGCCCTCCTATCCACTGATGCTCAAAGCCTTGGATCCTTTTTATTACCCTTGCCTTTTGGTTTAAAGGGCTATTGGCTTCTTCTGCTTGCTTTTTCTTTCTTTTTCTTCTTTTTTTTTCGCATATCATCCTCTCTTTTTTTTTCTATTCACTGCTTTTTCTTGCTTCAAGAATCAATTTTTTGACTTTTTAGATTATCAATAACACTTCTCCTTTTCCATCATTCTTTCAAGAGCCAACAATTTTAACATTCATAAACAAAAAATTCAAACATATGCACTGTTCAAGCATTCATTCAGAAAACAAGAGTATTGCCACCACATCAAAGTAATTAAACTGTTTTAAAATTTGAAATTCATGTACTTCTTTTTCTTTTTCAATTAAAAACACTTTTTATTTAAGAAAGGTGATGGATTCATAGGACATTCATAGCTTTAAGACATAAACTTTAAATTTTATTAATCATGGAATGAAAATAAGACTCAAAAATAAATATAAGAGCAAACTAATAATAATAGAAGACAGAAAAGTAAAAAAAAGAAAAATAAATGACTCTTAAAATAGACTCTTAATAATAAAGGTTATTACAGAGTTAGGACTCAACAACCTTGATCTTGAGAAGTGGATGCTCCCTCAATCTGTGGGGTGCTTGGTCCTTCAAGGGAGAGCTTCTGGCGCTTCAGCTCCTGTAGCTCACGCCCCTGCTTCTCCTGTTCCTTCAGCAGTTTGCAGAGCATGCAGTTTTGATTCTGCTGTTCTTCCTTAAGTTGTTCCATAGCTTCTTGCAGCTTGGTAACAGATGCTTCTAGGCGGGTCCAGTAGTCAATTTCAGGAATTTCTGGGAGGAACTCCTGCGCCCTCCTTTTTATGAAGTTGTCTTGCACTTGTCCTTCCATTGACTTCTTGGTGATTGGGTGTTCGATTGGGATGAATTCATCTACTCCCATCCTCACCCCAGCATCTTTACATAGCAGAGAAATTAAGCTTGGGTAGGCCAGTTTGGCTTTAGTAGAGTTCTTGTTTGCAATTGTGTAAATCTCACAAGAAATCAGATGATGAATCTCTACTTCTTTTCCAAGCATAATACAATGAATCATCACTGCTCTTTTGACAGTGACCTCAGAGCGGTTGCTAGTGGGCAATATAGAATGTCCAATGAAGTCCAACCAGCCTCTTGCAACTGGTTTGAGATCTCCCCTCTTGAGTTGGTTTGGGACACCTTTTGAATTGGTTATCCACTTAGTTCCAAGGAGGCATATGTCCTCTAGAACTTGATCCAACCCCTTATCTACTCTCACCATTCTCCTATTAAAGGATTCTGGATCATCTTGTAGTTGAGGCAGTTTGAAGACCTCTCTTATTTTGTCCAGATGGAAGTAAATAAGCCTCCCTCTGACCATGGTTCGGTAGGTATGAAAGGCGGTTCCAGTTATTCTCTGCTTATCTGTTAGCCACAGATTTAAGTAGAATTCCTGAACCATGTTTCTTCCAACCTTTGTTTCAGGATTAGCTAGAATTTCCCATCCTCTATTTCGAATTTGCTCTTGGATCTCTGGATATTCATCTTCTTTCAGATTGAATTTAACTTCCGGGATCACTGACCTCAGACCCATTATTTTGTGGTAATGGTCTGCATGTTCTTTGGTTAGGAACATCTCTTGATTCCAAAGACTCTTTGGAGTATTCTCTTTCTTGCCTCTTGATTTGGTTTGCTTTCCCTTAGGTGCCATGATCTTGATGAGTCTTAGCTCAGTGATCACGGAAAAACACACCAAACTTAGAGGTTTGCTTGCCCTCAAGCAAAAGAAAGGAAAGGGGAGAGAGAGGAGAAGAGGCAAATTCGAATGGTGGAGAGGAGGGGATGGCTGAATGTGTATTTATAAGAGGAGGGGGGGATTTTGAAAATTTTGAAAGAGATATGCCATAGAGATATGATTGGTGGAAGAAAATAAAATCATGATATGAAAAAGATGAGATTTTCAATTGAAAAAGATATAAAGAGGTTAAATCTGATAATTTGGTTATGCATCTAAGAAATAAGAGATGATATGATGGGTTTGAAAAGATTTGAAAAGAAATTGAAAAGATACTTGAGTTTTTGAAGAAGATTTGGGAAGGATTTGAAAGAAAATTGAAAAAGAGATTTAGAGAATTGTTGAATTTTTGAAAATTGAGGGTGAATAATGAAAGTTTGAAACATGTTTATGCAGAAAATTATGAGTTAAAACATGAAAATTTGAAAAAAAATTTGAATTTGGAAACAAAATCTCCTCCCCCTGCCTTTCTGGCGTTAAACGCCCAAAATGGTATCCATTCTGGCGTTTAACGCCCAATTGTTGGCCATTATGGGCGTTTAACGCCTAGCCAGGTACCCTGGCTGGCGTTAAACGCCAGAAACCCCTTTATCACTGGGCGTTTTGCTGAACGCCCAGGATGCTGCAATTCTGGCGTTAAACACCCATAATGGTGCCAATTCTGGCGTTTAACGCCCAAAATGGTACCTTTACTGGCATTAAACACCCAGAATGGTACCCATTCTGGCGTTTAACGCCCAAAATGCCCTTTACTGGCGTTTTCTTATCAGCAAGCTCATTTTCTCTGCTTTTTGCACTGAATCCTTCTGTAACGCTTTGAATTCCTTCAATTTTGATGATTAACCTTTGAAGAAAGTGTATATCAAATTTCTACAAGTATTATTTAAAACAAATAACTTGCTAATGGCTGGGTTGCCTCCCAGCAAGCGCTTCTTTATTGTCTTTAGCTGGACCTTTACTGAGCTTCATTCAAGCCTCAGTTTTGAGCATTCTTGCTCAAAATTGCTTTCAAGATAATGTTTGATTCTTTGTCCATTAACAATGAAATTTTTGTCAGAATCAATATCTTGAAGCTCAACATATCCATATGGTGACACTCCTGTAATCACATATGGTCCCCTCCACCGGGATTTTAATTTCCTGGGGAATAATCTGAGCCTAGAGTTGAACAGCAGAACTTTTTGTCCTGGCTCAAAGACTCTGGATGACAATTTCTTGTCATGCCACTTTTTTGCTTTCTCCTTATAAATTTTTACATTTTCAAAAGCATTGAGTCTGAACTCCTCTAGCTCATTTAGTTGGAGCAATCTTTTCTCACTAGCTAACTTAGCATCCAGGTTTAGGAATCTGGTTGCCCATTAGGCTTTATGTTCCAGTTCCACGGGCAGATGACAGGCTTTGCCATACACATGCTGGTATGGAGAGGTTCCTATAGGAGTCTTGAATGCTGTTCTGTATGCCCACAGAGCATCATCCAAGCTCTTTGCCCAATCCTTTCTACGGGCAATTACAGTCCGTTCCAGGATTCTTTTTAGCTCTCTATTAGAGACTTCAGCCTGCCCATTTGTCTGTGGATGATATGGAGTTGCTACTTTGTGGCTAATTCCATATCGGACCATGGCAGAGTAAAGCTGTTTATTACAAAAATGGGTGCCCCCCATCACTGATTAGTACTCTGGGAACACCAAATCTGCTGAAAATATGTTTCTGGAGGAACTTCAGCACAGTCTTGGTATCATTAGTGGGTGTGGCAATTGCCTCCACCCATTTAGATACGTAGTCTACAGCCACCAGAATGTAAGTGTTTGAGTATGATGGTGGGAAAGGACCCATGAAGTCAATACACCATACATCAAACAACTCAATCTCTAAGATCCCTTGTTGAGGCATGGCATAACCATGAGGTAAGTTACCAGCTCTTTGACTACTATCACAGTTACGCACAAACTCTCGGGCATCTTTATAGAGAGTAGGCCAGTAGAAACCACATTGGAGGACTTTAGTGGCTGTGCGCTTACTTCCGAAATGTCCTCCATACTGTGATCCATGGCAATGCCACAGGATCTTCTGTGCCTCCTCTCTAGGGACGCATCTGCGGATCATTCCGTCTGTACATCTTTTAAAGAGATATGGTTCATCCCACAAGTAGTACTTTGCATCAGAAATTAGTTTTTTCTTTTGCACCCTGCTGTACTCCTAGGGTATGAACCTCACAGCTTTATAATTTGCAAGGTCTGCAAACCATGGTGCTTCCTGAATGGCAAAGAGTTGCTCATCTGGAAAGGTCTCAGAGATTTCAGTAGAAGGGAGGGACGCCCCAGCTACTGGTTCTATCCGGGATAGGTGATCAACTACCTGGTTCTCTGTCCCTTTTCTGTCTCTTATTTCTATATCAAACTCTTACAGAAGCAACACCCATCTTATGAGCCTGGGTTTTGAATCCTGCTTTGTGAGTAAATATTTAAGAGCAGCATGGTCAGTGTACACAATCACTTTTGATCCTACTAAATAGGATCTAAACTTGTCAATGGCATAAACCACTGCTAGCAGCTCTTTTTCTGTGGTTGTGTAATTTTTTTGTGCATCATTTAGAACACGACTGGCATAGTAAATGATGTGCAGAAGCTTGTTATGCCTTTGTCCCAACACTGCACCAATGGCATGGTCACTGGCACCACACATTAATTCGAATGGTAATGTCCAGTCAGGTGCAGAAATGACTGATGCTGTGACCAGCTTGGCTTTCAGGGTTTCAAACGCCTGCAGACACTCTGTGTCAAACACAAATGACATGTCAGCAGCTAGCAGGTTGCTTAGAGATTTTGCAATTTTTGAAAAATCCTTTATGAACCTCCTATAGAATCCTGCATGCCCCAGAAAGCTTCTGATTGCCTTAATATTGGCAGGTGGTGGTAATTTTTCAATCACCTCTACCTTGGCTTGATCCACCTCTATTCCCTTGCTTGAAATTTTGTGCCTAAGGACAATTCCTTCAGTCACCATAAAGTGACATTTTTCCCAGTTTAAGACCAGGTTAGTCTCTTGGCACCTTTTTAGGACAAGTGCTAGATGATCAAGACAGGAGCCGAATGAGTCTCCAAATACTGAGAAGTCATCCATGAAGACTTCCAGGAACTTCTCTACCATATCAGAGAAGATAGAGAGCATGCACCTCTGAAAGGTTGCAGGTGCATTGTACAGACCAAAAGGCATTCTTCTGTAAGAAAATACTCCAGATGGACATGTGAATGCTGTTTTCTCTTGGTCTTGAGGATCCACTGCAATTTGGTTGTAGCCTGAATAGCCATCTAAAAAGCAGTAGTATTCATGGCCTGCTAGTCTCTCTAGCATCTGGTCTATGAATGGTAAAGGAAAGTGATCCTTTCTGGTGACTGTATTGAGCCTTCTGTAGTCAATACACATACGCCACCCTGTAACTGTTCTTGTGGGAACCAGTTCATTCTTTTCATTATGAACTACTGTCATGCCTCCCTTCTTGGGGATAACTTGGACAGGGCTCACCCAGGGGCTATCAGAAATAGGATAAATAATCCCAGCCTCTAGTAACTTAGTGACCTCTTTCTGCACTACCTCCTTCATGGCTGGATTTAGCCGCCTCTGTGGTTGAACCACTGGCTTAGCATCATCCTCCAATAGGATCTTGTGCATGCATCTTGCTAGGTTAATGCCCTTAAGATCACTTATGGACCACCCAAGAGCTGTCTTGTGTGTCCTTAGCACTTGAATTAGTGCTTTCTCTTCTTGTGGATTTAAAGTAGAGCTTATGATCACTGGAAAAGTGTCACCCTCTCCCAGAAATGCATATTTCAGGGATGGTGGTAGTGGTTTGAGCTCGGGTTTAGGAGGTTTCTCCTCTTCCTGAGGGATTTTTAGAGGTTCTTTTATTTCCTCTGGTTCCTCCAGATCAGGCTGAACATCTTTAAAGATATCCTCTAACTCTGATTCAAGACTCTCAGTCATAATGATCTCTTCCACCAAAGAGTCAATAATATTAGTGTTCATGCAGTCATTTGATGTGTCTGGATGCTGCATAGCTTTGACAGCATTTAACTTGAACTCATCCTCATTAGCTTTCAGGGTCACTTCCCCTTTTTGTACATCAATAAGAGTTCGTCCAGTTGTTAGGAAAGGTCTTCCTATAATGAGAGTTGCACTCTTGTGCTCCTCCATTTCCAGCACTACAAAGTCAGTGGGAAAGGCAAATGGCCCAACCTTGACAATCATGTCCTCAATTATGCCTGATGGATATTTAATGGAGCCATCATCAAGTTGAAGACATATCCGGGTTGGTTTGACTTCTTCAGTCAACCCAAGCTTTCTGATAGTAGATGCAGATATTAGGTTGATACTTGCTCCAAGGTCACATAGAGCTGTCTTAGTACAAGCACCCTCTAATGTGCATGGTATCATAAAGCTTCCTGGATCTTGAAGCTTTTTTGGTAAGCTTTTCAGAATGACTGTACTGCATTCTTCAGTGAGAAATACTTTTTCAGTTTCTCTCCAATCCTTCTTATGACTTAAGATCTCTTTCATGAACTTAGCATAAGAGGGTATTTGCTCAAGTGCCTCTGCAAACGGGATCTTTATCTCAAGAGTCCTGAGATAATCTGCAAAGCGGGCAAATTGTTTATCTTGTTCCGCTTGGCGGAGTTTCTGAGGATAAGGCATCTTGGTTTTATATTCTTCAACCTTAGTTGCTGCAGGTTTATTCCCTACAGAAGTGGTTGGAGAAGCCTTCTTAGAGGGGTTACTATCAGCACTTGCAGGTGTCTGATCCCTCACTGGCGTTTGAATGCCAGGATTGGGTGCAGGATGGGCGTTTAACGCCAGTTTCCCACCCTTTTATGGCGTTTGAATGCCAGAACTGGGCAAGGAATGGGCGTTTAACGCCAACTTTTCTCCCTTTTCTGGCGTTTGAACGCCAGAATTATTCCTCTCTGGGCTCTTGCTGTCCTCAGAGGGATTTTGGACAGTGGTTTGATCATCCTCTGTTATTTGTTCCTTTCTTGACTTTTTGCTACTTTGAGCTGAATTATTCAATGTCTTCCCGCTCCTTAGTTGAATAGCTTGGCATTCTTCTGTTATCTGTTTAGATAGCTGCTGTCTTGTCTGATTTAATTGTGCTTCTATATTCTTGTTAGCATTTTTAGTGTCTTGGAGCATCTCCTTGAATTCTGCTAATTGTTTTGTCATTAGAAGTAATTGCTGATTTAGTTCAACAATCTGTTCTTGAGGATTATGATCAGTAGTTGCTACCATAGCTTCTTTTTCTTTGGAGGGCTCATTGCTTGAGTATAGATGTTGATTTCTAGCAACTGTATCTATGAGTTATTGAGCCTCTTCAATTGTCTTTCTCATGTATATAGATCCACCAGCTGAGTGGTCTAGAGACATTTGAGCTCTTTCTGTAAGCCCATAGTAGAAGATGTCTAACTGTACCCACTCTGAAAATATTTCAGAGGGGCATTTCCTTAGCATCCCTCTATACCTCTCTCAGGAATTATAAAGGGATTCATGATCCTCTTGTTTAAAGCCTTGGATGTCCAGCCTTAGCTGTGTCATCCTTTTTGAAGGGTAAAATTGATTCAGGAATTTGTCTGATAACTGTCTCCATGTTTTTATGCTTGCTGTGGGTTGGTTATTTAACCACCTCTTAGCTTGATCTTTTACAGCAAATGGAAACAGTAATAATCTGTAGACATCTTGATCCACTTCTTTATCACGTACTGTGTCAGCAATTTGTAAGAACTGTGCCAGAAACTCAGTAGGTTCTTCCTGTGGAAGACCGGAATATTGACAATTTTGCTGCACCATGATAATGTGCTGAGGATTTAGCTCAAAACTGCTTGCTTTGATGGGAGGTATACAGATGCTACTCCCATATGCAGCTGTAATGGGGTTGGCATATGACCCCAGAGTCCTTCTGGACTATTCACTTCCACTTATGTCCATGATGAAGAAAAGGAAATTGATATGAATTGCAAATAAAATATATTTTTATTTTTATTTTATTTTAATTAAAATTAACCGAATAAAATAAAACGAAATAAATGAAAAATAAAATAGAACTTTCAAAAATTAGAAGAAAATGAAATAAAAGCAAATTGAAAACTAAATTAATTAATTGATTAAAAAGATTTTGAAAATTAGCAATAAAAAAGATATGATTGAAAATTATTTTAAAAAAAGATATGATTGAAATTTATTAAAAAAAAGATATGATTGAAAAGATATGATTGAAGAAATTAAAAAGATTTGATTTTTGAAAGAGATTTGAAAAGATCAATTTTTGAAATTAGAATTTTGACTTGACTAAAAAAAAGATATGATTTTGAAAATCTTTGACTAATTTAATGCAAAATTTCGAAATTTATGAGTAAAATAAGGAAAAGATAATTTTTTGATTTTTGAATTTTAATGAGGAAAGAGAAAACAACAAAATGACACTAAACTTAGAGATTTTAGATCAAAACAAAGAGAACAAACAAGAAAACTTTGAATATCAAGATGAACACCAAGAAGACTTTGAAGATCAAGATGAACACCAAGAACAAATTTTTGAAAAATTTTAAGTAAATAAAAGCACAAGGGACACCAAACTTAAAATTTTTAGAAAATCAAGCACAAATTTTTGAAAATTTAAAGGAAAACACAAAGAAGACACCAAACTTAGAATTTTTAAAGATCAAGAAGAACTAGGAACATGCAAATTCGAAAAATCAAAAGAAAATAAAAACATGCAATTGACACCAAACTTAAAATATAAAATTAAACTCAAATAAAAGACTCAAATTTAGTGACTCTAAACCAACAAAGATAAATTATTCCTAATCTAAGCAACAAGATAAACCGTCAGTTGTCCAAACTCGAACAATCCCCGGCAACAGCGCCAAAAACTTGGTGCACGAAATTACAATCACACTTTTGTAACTCCGCACAACTAACCAGCAAGTGCACTGGGTCGTCCAAGTAATATCTTACGTGAGTAAGGGTCGATCCCACGGAGATTGTCGGCTTGAAGCAAGCTATGGTTATCTTGTAACTCTTAGTCAGGATATCAATAATTCTCAGATTTGATTGTAAAAAGTAAAAGAACATGAATAAATACTTGTTATGTGATAAACCCATATTTCATGAGTTATTTTGTGCTTAGTTTGAGTGATTTATTCAATCCTTCACCCACTTATTCATATTAATTGCATGGTTTTACTTTCCCTTCCTTATTATGTGATGTATGTGAAAAACATGTTTCCTAAGCTTTAAAATTAATTATTTTAATTACCTTTGCTTCCATTCAATGCCGTGATTAGTGTGTTGAGTAGTTTCAGATTTTCTAAGGCAGAATGACTTAAAGGATGGAAAAAGAAACATACAAAAATGGAAGGAAGTGCGAAACGGAGTTTTGAAGAAACTGGCATCCACGCGATCGCATGGACGACGCAATCGTGTGCTAGGAGCGAAGAAGCAGCGACGCGGCCGCATGACTGACGCGACCCCGTGACTTAAGTAGAACACATATGACGCAGACGCGTGACTGACGCGACCGCGTGGCAAGGAAAACTCCGAATGACGCGACTGCGTGACCCACGCAGACGCGTGACAGAGGCCACGTATCAGAATTTACAGAATACGCTCAAAGTGGATTCTAAAGCCTTTTGGCCCAAATCCAAGTGCAGAACACATAAACTAGAGGCTATAAAGTGAGGGAATGCATCTATTCAAAAGGGAGCTCGCATTTTTACTACTTTCCATGATTTAGATGAGAAGGAGATTCTCTCCTTTTTCTCTTAGGATTAGGATTAGGATTAGGATTTAGGACTTCTCTTAGTTTTTAAGAGTGACTCTCGATCCAGGTTTAGCATTTACTTTAATTTATGTTTCTATGCTACTTTTACTTTAATGCTTTTATTCGTATCTATAAATGTTGCCAACTTGACTTATGAACCCTTTCCATGTTATGATTTGAATTAATGATTATTTGAGGTATTTCAGTTATTGATTGCTTTCTCTTTAATTTGTTTTACCATTGCTTTCCATCTAAGGACATTTTTATTCCAGCAATTTACTTTTTCCCCTTTTGGTCTTGGTTAAGAAATCAGTAACTCAACATTATCAAACTCAACATAACTGATAATCGCTATCTTGCTAATTGAACTGAACTTCAATAATCCCAACTTTTTCTTAGGAAATAAATAGGATTCGAAGGTCAAACTAATTAGTCCCTTGACTTTCCTTTGTTTTAGCAAAGGTTAACTAAGTGGAATTTAGATTCAACTTTCATTATTGTTGAGAGAGATAACTAAGTTGGACTTCCAATTTCTCTTATATTGCCAGAAGTTTGCTTTACAGTATTTATTTATTTTAATTATCATCTACTTTACTTGTCATTTAAATCACTTGCATCTCACCTTCTAAACCCCGATTACAACCTTTATAGCCAATAATAAGAACATACTTCCTTGCAGTTCCTTGAGAAGACGACCCGAGGTTTGAATACTCGGTTAACAATTTTTAAAGGGGTTTGTTACTTGTGACACCCAAAACGTTTGTACGAAGGGATTTTTGTTGGTTTAGAGACTATATCTACAACGCGACTGTTTTTATGAAATTCTTTACTGGCAAAAATCCCAACGTCATTATGCAGTAATGAAGAACATGTTGAGGTTTTGGAGATGCTTTGTCTTTTGAATCTCTGCTTTCCTACTATCTTCTTCTTCATGCACGCAAGGCTCCTTCCATAGCAAGTTTTATGTTGGGCATCACCGTTGTCAATGGCTACTTCCCGTCCTCTCAGTGAAAATGTTCCAAATGCGCTGTCACCGCACGACTAATCATTTGTTGGTTCTCGATCATGTTGGAATAGGATCCATTGATCCTTTTACGTCTGTCACACGGCCAACAATCGCGAGTTTGAAGATCGTCACAGTCATCCCTTCCCAGATCCTACTCGGAATACCACAGACAAGGTTTAGACTTTCCGAATCTCAAGAATGACTGCCAATAATTCTAGCCTATACCACGAAGGTTTCAATCTTAGATTAGAAACCCAAGAGATACACATTCAAGCTTGATTGCATGTAGAACGGAGGTGGTTGTCAGGCACGCATTCATAGGTGAGAATGATGATGATTGTCACGGATCATCACATTCATCAGGTTGAAGTGCGAATGAATATCTTAGAATAGAAGCAAGCGTGATAGAATAGAGAACAGTAGTAATTGCATTAATTCATGAAGAACGGCAGAGCTCCTCACCCCAACAATGGGGTTTAGAGACTCATGCCGTAGAAGATACAATATGAAACATATAGAATGTCATGAGGTACAAGATGAATTACTAAAAGTAGTTTTTATAGTAAACTAGTGACCTAGGGTTACAGAAAATGAGTAAGCTAGGGTGTTTAGTGTAAAAAATCCACTTTCGGGGCCCACTTGGTGTGTGCTTGGGTTGAGCATTGAAGCTTTCATGTGTAGAGAATTTTCTTGGAGTTAAACGCCAGCTTTTGTGCCAGTTTGGGCGTTTAACTCCAACTTTTATGCCAGTTCTGGCGTTAAACGCCAGAATTCTTATGCAGACTTGGAACGCCAATTTGGGCCATCAAATCTTGGGCAAAGTATGGACTATTATATATTGCTGAAAAGTCCAGAATGTCTACTTTCCAATGCAATTAAGAGCGCGTCAATTGGGTTTCTGTAGCTCTAGGAAATTCACTTTGAGTGCAGGGAGGTCAGAATCCAACAGCATCTGCAGTCCTTTTTCAGCCTCTGAATCAGATTTTTGCCCTGGTCCCTCAATTTCAGCCAGAAAATACCTGAAATCACAGAAAAACACACAAACTCATAGTAAAGTCCAAAAAAGTGAATTTTAAATAAAAACTAATAAAAATATAATAAAAACTAACTAAAATATACTAAAAACATACTAAAATCAGTGCCAAAAAGCGTATAAATTATCCGCTCATCAGAGGTCCCGCTCTGCTTCTTCATCGTTTCCTCCCATGGTTCTGCGTGGGCTGGGGTCTTGGCGTGCATCGAGGTCGGTGAGAAAGATGCCAGACGCATCTCGGGATCTTTTGCGGATGGTTAGGCTGGTATTATCGCATTTAACAGCGACTCCTCGGTCCCCGTGTATTGTTCCAATGGTGCCGTTATCCGCTTGGAACTTCATGATGAGGAACTTGGTGCAAATGACAGCGGATAAGTCGTTGATCGTCTTCCTTTCGAGGATGATGTTATAGGTGGTGGAGTCTTTGAGAACCACGAACTCGGAGAGGATGATTTTTCTCTAGCTTCTATTTCTAATGGTTAGCGGTAGTACTATGGAACTGTCTGGTTTGAGAAAGTTGTCTTCGAGTCTGATTACTCCATTGTGGTGGGTTTGCAGATTTTTGTTTCGAAGACTACGCTTGTCGAAGGCTCCTCTAAAGAGGATGTTGGAAACAGCTCCGGTGTTGACCAGCATTTTTTTCACAAGTCCGCTTCTGACTTTTTCCGAGATGACGAAGAGGGCATCTTCTGCCGAGGTGTCGTGTTGGCAGTCATCCAGGGAAAATGTGATCGCCATTGGAACCGAGGAGATGCTTGATTTCTTACGGTAGGACTTTGAGATCCTTTTTAGTGCTGATTTTGACTTTCCCGGCATGTCCTTTTTGTTGATGACATTTATGTTTATGGTGGGTTGGTTTTTGGATTTTCTTGAGGTTCTTGTCATATCGTCCTCAGGTTGCATCCTTTGTGTTTTGGTGATCTTTATCTTTCATTTCTCGTAGGTTCTAGGATGATTTTGGCAAATTTGGGGAGTTTGCCGTCTCGGATGGCTTGTTCGAGGGCGTCTTTTAGGTCGAAACAATCTTGGGTTTTATGTCTGTATCCTTGGTGGTAATCGCAGTATAAGCTCTTGTTGCCACCTGTTCGTTCCTTTAATTGTCGCACCTTCGGAAGGATGCCTCACGCTGCTGTTTAGTGGTAGATTTCTATAATGGGAGTGGGTAGGGGTGTAGTTTTTGAACTTTCCTACCCTAGGTGGTCGGTTGGGGACAGCGGGTCTGGGCTGTTCTTTCGGGGTACCTTTCGGTGGTGGGTTACTACGGGGTGCCATGTTGTCGTGCTGCCGTTTATTGGCAGCCACGACTTGGCTCACCTCTTTGTGGTTTATGTATTCTCTCATGATGCTTTAGATTTCGTGCATGGTCTAGACTGGCTTGGTGGTGAGGTGCTTTCAGAAGTCTTCGTTCATGAGGTCATTGGTCAGACTAAGATTGGCGACCGAGTCCGTGAATCCGTTAATTGTTTGGCACTCATCGTTGAACCTATCAAGATATTTTCTTGTGGATTCATCTTGCCTTTGGGTGATTTTGAGTAGGCTGATCTGGTGCTTTGCTTTGGTGTTCCCGGTGGTGAACTGGGTCATAAACATTCTAGAGACGTCGTCAAAACTAGCCATCAAACCATTCAGGAGGCCGTTGAAACATTTGATATCAGGGCCGGCTAAGGTTACTGGAAAGGCCCTGCATCGGATTGCATCGGCAGCTCCTTCCAGGTTCATCTTGGCATCGAAGGCCATTAGGTGTTCTTGGGGATCCTTGGTGTCGTCATACTTCTTGGCGGTGGGTTTGTGAAAACCTTTAGGGAGTTTGGACTTTAGGATTTTCTCGGTGAATGGGGTAGCTCCCATTGTCACGTGCTCGCTTCTTGTTTGTTTGGCCTCTCGATGGTGCCTTTGGTCATCCTCGTTGTGTCAGCGTTCCGGATCTCTGGATTGGAGGATGTTCTAGTGTGAGACCCGAAAATCGGATCCGTAACAATTTCTAATAATTTTTATTAGTAAATTTCTGTAACTAACCAGTAATGAAAGAACAAACATCAAAGGCTAATGGCTTTATTTGGATTTTAACCTTTTTAAAATAAATAAATAAGAGAAAAAAAAGGAGAGGGTGGTTGAAAAAAAAAGCGGGTTAATTTGGAATGTGAATTGAGTAGATTTATGAGGTTTAATAATTACTCTCCAATACGAATAAATTTTTATTTTATCCATGAACTACATTACATGAGTTATTACATAAATGGAAAATCAAATTAACGTGCAAAATATGGATAAGTACTTTTTTCGTCCCTAAGGTCTGGGGTCAAAATCAATTTCGTCCCTAATCTTTTTTTGTTATTAAAATCATCCTCAATCTTTAAAACACATTAAAATCATCCTTCCCCACATCTACAAAAATTTTCGGACATATTTACCCATGAGGGTCCCTAATGTTTCGTTTTCATTCCTGCGAAAGGCATTCACTATCTCATTTGTCATTACACACTTCAAAGGTGATGTTTCATGTTCAATGATGCCCTAGCAGTGGTCTGTCGTCACGGAGGAGTATCGGAACTGTATTTGGACGTTGTTAGCAAGGGTGAGGAAAGAGGTCGGTTCGACATTGTCATCGCTATTCAGGTATGTATGCAGCATTTGTTATGGTTTTGGTCGAGGTTGAACGTAATAATGTTTGAACAGATTCTTTTAGTTTCCTAAAACTAAGAGGGTTTGATTTACATTTTTTTGTCTCTTTAAGAAATGGGAAGCTTTACTCTGACTGTCTACCATGGGGATCGATTCGGATATGAAGATGGGACGTTGCGGTATTTAGGGGGACAAAAGACACTCATTGAAGATGTTGAGAGTGATTGCTGGTCTGTATTTGAGGTATATACAGAGCCAAGGCAGTTTGGATACACAAAAGAGAATATTTCAGCTCTGTGGTATAAGGATCTAGCAAATGAATGGTTAGAGAAGGCTCTAAAATTATTTGCTACGAATAAAGATGCACTTAAGATGTGTAGAATAGCAAAGTTGAGGGGTCATGTTGAGGTGTTTGTGGTGCATGTGGTTGAGGATGCAGAAGAATTTTCTGAAGCTGTGTTTATTGATGTTGGAGGCCAAACAGAGAACATTCCCAGTAATCAGTTGGTGGTTTATGAGGGTGAACAAGGTCAACATGTGGAAAATGATGATGTGCAACAAGTTATTGAAAGAGATAACTCAGAACCAGATGTGGCTACTGAAAATGAACGGGATGAGACAGATAGCGATGATGACAATGATGATGATGAGTTTATTCCGTCTGATCTTGAGGTTGATGGTGCAGACGACGTTCATTTTACAGACAGTGAAGAGGAATATGATTATGAGAGTGGGTTTGAGGAAGATACAAGTGCCAAGGATAGTGAGAGGGTTCATAAAGGCAAAGGGGTTATGAATGGTGAATTTAGTGATGAGGAAGGCTTCAATAGCGATGAAGTGGATTTGGAGTATGAGGTTGGTATTGGTTCAGATGATGAGGAAGGACAAGGGGAAGATAACTATGAGTCAAGGAGCTATCCAATTCATAAGGATATTAAAGACATGACGAGGGAAGTGGGAACAGTTTTTGCTTCAAGAGAGGAATTTAAAGACACTGTGACATTATATGCAGTACAAACAAGAAGGAGACTCAGGTATGCCAAGCTTGACTTATTTAGAGTGAGGGCTGTTTGTCAGTCTGGTTGTCTTTTTTGGTTATATGCTGCTAAGATGAGAGAGGAAGCAACTTGGCAACTTCGGTCCATGAACCTTAAGCATACATGTGGCCAGTCGCATAGGGTTGGGATAATACATACCTCGTGGCTGAGTAGAGCTTTTAAGAAGAAGGTGGAACATAATTCGAAGGTTAAGATCAAGGAATTGGTGAACAAGGCACAAAGGAAGTTGAATCTGACAGTTATAACCTCAATGGCAGCTAGGTCAAGGCAAGCTGCGTTGGATGACATACAGGGAGAGTACAGAAAGCAGTACAAGAGGATTGCTGATTACTGCTCAGAGTTGCTACATGCTAATTGGTGCACGAAATTGTGATCATCAATGGCGCCAACAACTTGGTACGCCCAATTGTAATCTCAACCCTTTGTCACAACTCCGCACAACTAACCAGCAAGTGTACTGGGTCGTCCAAGTAATAAACCTTACGTGAGTAAGGGTCGATCCCACGGAGATTGTCGGCTTGAAGCAAGCTATGGTCATCTTGTAAATCTCAGTCAGGCGGATTCAAATGGTTATGGAGAATTGATAAGTAAAAGATGAATAAAATATAAAATAAGATAGAGATACTTATGTAATTCATTGGCGAGAATTTCAGATAAGCGCATGAAGATGCTTTGTTCCTCATGAACTTCTGCTTTTCTATTGT
Source organism: Arachis ipaensis (assembly GCF_059453495.1). Classification (NCBI taxonomy): domain Eukaryota; kingdom Viridiplantae; phylum Streptophyta; class Magnoliopsida; order Fabales; family Fabaceae; genus Arachis; species Arachis ipaensis. The sequence goes on from NC_142440.1 coordinate 116,684,693, forward strand.
CTTCATCCAATCATTCATACTCCTTTCCATGGAAAGCTGTATGTTGGATTTCACTCTTGTCAATGGCTACCTCCCGTCCTCTCAGTGAAAATGGTTCAAATGCGCTGTCACCGCACGGCTAATCATCTGTCGGTTCTCAATCATGTTGGAATAGGATCCATTGATCCTTTTGCGTCTGTCACTACGCCCAACACTCGCGAGTTTGAAGCTCGTCACAGTCATCCCTTCCCAGATCCTACTCGGAATACTACAGACAAGGTTTAGACTTTCCGGATCTCAGGAATGGCCGCCAATAATTCTAGCCTATACCACGAAGGTTTTAATCTTAGATTAGAAACCCAAGAGATACACGTTCAAGCTTGTTTGCATGTAGAATGGAGGTGGTTGTTAGGCATGCGTTCATAGGTGAGAATGATGATGAGTGTCACGGATCATCATATTCATAAAGTTGAAGAATGAGTGTATATCTTAGAGAAGAAGTAGGCGTGAATTGAATAGAAAACAGTAGTACTTTGCATCAATTCATGAAGAACAGCAGAGCTTCACACCTTAATCTATGGTGTGTAGAAACTCCACCGTTGAAAATACATAAGAACAAAAGGTCTAGGCATGGCCGTGAGGCCAGCCCCCAAACGTGAACATTTAAGTTCCAAAGATGAAAAAGTATCTGAAAAAGTATGAAACAATAGCAAAAGGTCCTATTTATAGAAAACTAGTAACATAGGGTTTATAGAATTGAGTAAATGATGCAAAATTCTACTTCCGGGCCCATTTAGTGTGTACTTGGGCTGAGCATAGAAGCTTCCATGTGTAGAGACTTTTCTTGGAGTTAAACGGCAGCTTTTGTGCCAGTTTGGGCGTTTAACTCCGGCTTTTATCCCAGTTCTGGCGTTTTGACGCCACAAATTTTATGCTGACTTGGAACGCCGGTTTGGGCCATCAAATCTTGGGCAAAGTATGAACTATTATATATTTCTGGAAAGCTCAGGATGTCTACTTTCCAACTCAATTGAGAGCGTACCGATTGGGCTTCTGTAGCTCCAGAAAATCCACTTTGAGTGCAGGGAGGTCAGAATCCAACAGCATCTGCAGTCCTTTTTCAGCCTCTGAATCAGATTTTTGCTCAGGTCCCTCAATTTCAGCCAGAAAATACCTGAAATCACAGAAAAACACACAAACTCATAGTAAAGTCCAGAAATGTGATTTTTATTTAAAAACTAATAAAAATATAATAAAAACTAACTAAAACATACTAAAAACTACCTAAAAACAATGCCAAAAAACGTATAAATTATCCGCTCATCACAACACCAAACTTAAATTGTTGCTTGTCCCCAAGCAACTGAAAATCAAATAGGATAAAAAGAAGAGAATATACAATGAATTCTAAAAACATCTATGAAGATCAGTCTTAATTAGATGAGCGGGGCTACTAGCTTTTTGCTTCTGAACAGTTTTGGCATCTCAATTTATCCTTTGAAGTTTAGAATGATTGGCATCTATAGGAACTCAGAATTTAGATAGTGTTATTGATTCTCCTAGTTTAGTATGTTGATTCTTGAACACAGTTACTTTATGAGTCTTGACCGTGACCCTAAGCATTTTGTTTTCCAGTATTACCACCGGATACATAAATGCCACAGACACATAACTGGGTGAACTTTTTCAGATTGTGACTTAGCTTTGCTAGAGTCCCCAATTAGAGGTGTCCAGAGCTCTTAAGCACACTCTTATTGTTTTGGACCACGACTTTAACCGCTCAGTCTCAAGCTTTTCACTTTGACACCTTCACGCCACAAGCACATGGTTAGGGACAACTTGGTTTAGCCGCTTAGGCCAGGATTTTATTCTTGTGGGCCCTCCTATCCACTGATGCTCAAAGCCTTGGATCCTTTTTATTTTACCCTTGCCTTTTGGTTTAAAGGGCTATTAGCTTTTTCTGCTTGCTTTTTCTTTCTCTTTTTTTTCTCTCTCTCTTTTTTTTTTATTTTTTGCCTCTTTTTTTTTCGCATATATTTTTTTCTGCAAGCTTTTCACTACTTTTTCTTGCTTCAAGAATCAATTTTATGATTTTTCAGATTATCAATAGTATTTCTTCTTTTTTCATCATTCTTTCAAGAGCCAACAATTTTAACATTCATCAACAACAAATTCAACAATATGCACTGTTCAAGCATTCATTCAGAAAAACAAAAAGTATTACCACCACATCAAAGTAATTAATCTGTTTTAAAATTCGAAATTCATGTACTTCTTTTTCTTTTTGCAATTAAAAATACTTTTTATTTAAGAAAGGTGATGGATTCATAGGACATTCATAGCTTTAAGGCATAGACACTTAGACACTAGTGATCATGTAGTAAAGACACAAGCATAAATAAACATAAAGCATAGTAAACGAAAAATAGAAAAATAAAGAACAAGGAAATTAAAGAACGGGTCCACCTTAGTGATGGCCGCTTGTTCTTCCTCTTGAAAATCTTATGGAGTGCTTAAGCTCCTCAATGTCGCTTCCTTGCCTTTGTTGCTCCTACCTCATGACTCTTTAGTCTTCTCTAATTTCATGGAAGATGATAGAATGCTCTTGGTGCTCCACCCTTAGTTGTCCCATATTGGAACTTAATTCTCCTAGGGAGGTGTTGATTTGCTCCCAATAATTTTGTGGAGGAAAGTGCATCCCTTGAGGCTTCTCAGGGATTTCATGATGAGGAATTTCCTCATGCTCTTGTCCATGAGTGGGCTCTCTTGTTTGCTCCATCCTTTTCTTAGTGATGGGCTTGTCCTCATCAATAAGGATGTCTTCCTCTATGTCAATTCCAGCTGAATTGCAGAGGTGACAAATGAGATGAGGGAAGGCTAACCTTACCAAAGTAGAGGACTTGTCTGCCACCTTGTAGAGTTCTAGGGATATAACCTCATGAACTTCTACTTCCTCTCCAATCATGATGCTATGGATCATGATAGCCCGGTCTATAGTAACTTCAGACTGGTTGCTAGTAGGAATGATTGAGCGTTGGATGAACTCCAACCATCCCCTAACCACGGGCTTGAGGTCATGCCTTCTTAGTTGAACCGGCTTCCCTCTTGAATCTCTCTTTCATTGAGCGCCCTCTTCACAAATGTCTATGTGGACTTGGTCCAACTTTTGATCAAAGTTGACCCTTCTAGTGTAGGGGTATGCATCTCCTTGCATCATGGACAAGTTGAATGTCAACCTTACATTTTCCGGACTAAAATCTAAGCATTTCCCCCGGACCATTGTAAGCCAACTCTTTGGGTCCGGGTTTACACTTTGATTATGGTTCTTGGTGATCCATGCATTGGCATAAAACTCTTGAACCATTAAGATTTTGACTTGTTGAATGGGGTTGGTGAGAACTTCCCAACCTCTTCTTCGAATCTCATGTCGGATCTCCGGATATTCACCCTTTTTGAGTTTGAAAGGGACCTCGGGAATCACCTTCTTCTTGGCCACAACTTCATAGAAGTGGTCTTGATGGATCTTTGAGATGAATCTCTCCATCTCCCATGACTCAGAGGCGGAAGCTTTTGCCTTCCCTTTCCTCTTTCTAGAGGTTTCTCCGGCATTAGGTGCCATAAATGGTTATGGAAAAACAAAAAGCAATGCTTTTACCACACCAAACTTAGAAGGTTTGCTCGTCCTCGAGCAAAAGAAGAAAGAAGAGAGTAGAGGAAGAAGAAATAAAGGAGATGGAGGGGATTAGTGTTTCGGCCAAGGGGGAGAAGGAATGTTTATGTTGTTGGAAATGAAGAAGTGAAGATAGATTTATATAGGAGTGGAGAGAGGGGTAGGGTTCGGTCATGTATGGGTGGGTTTGGGAGGGTAAGTGGTTTGAATTTGAATGGTGAGGTAGATGGGGTTTTATGATGGATGGATGTGGATTGGTGAAGAGATTATGGAGAAGAGGGTAGGATTTGATTGGTGAAGAGATTATGAAGAAGAGAGAGAGAGAGATGAGGTAGGTGGGGATTCTGTGGGGTCCACAGATCCTGAGGTGTCAAAGATTTCTCATCCCTGCACCATATTGGCGTGTAAACGCCCCTTGCTTGCCAATCCTGGCGTTAAACGCTAGGTTGCTGCCCATTTCTGGTGTTCAACGCCAGCTCTGTGCCCATTTTTGGCGTTAAACGCCAGTCTGGTGCCTATTTCTGGCGTTAAACGCCCAGAATGGTGCCAGACTGGGCGTTTAACGCTCATTCTGCTACCCTTACTGGCGTTTAAACGCCAGCAAGTTTCTCCTCCAGGGTGTGCTGTTTTTAATACTATTTTTCATTCTATTTTTGCTTTTTCAATTGTTTTTGTGACTTTATATGATCATCAACCTACAGAAAATATAAAATAACAATGGAAAATAAATAGATATGATTAAATAAAATTGGGTTGCCTCCCAACAAGTGCTTCTTTAATATCAATAGCTTGACAGTGGGCTCTCATGGAGCCTTATAGATACTCAGAGCATGATGATGGCCTCCCAACACCAAACTTAGAGTTTGAATGTGGGGCCTCTATTTGACTCTGCATTGAGAGAAGCTTCTCATACTTCCTCTCCATGGTTACAGAGGGAGATCCTTGAGCCTTAAACACAAGGGAGTCCTTATTCACTTGAAGGACCAATTCTCCTCTGTCAACATCAATCACAGCTCTTGCTGTGGCTAGGAAGGGTCTGCCAAGGATGATGGATTCATCCATACACTTTCTAGTGTCTAGGATTATGAAGTCAACAGGGATGTAGTGGTTTTCAACCTTTACCAAGACATCCTCTACAAGTCCATAAGCCTGTTTCCTTGAATTGTCTGCCATCTCTAGTGAGATTCTTGCAGCTTGTACCTCAAGGATCCCTAGCTTCTCCTTTACAGAGAGAGGCATGAGGTTTATGTTTGACCCGAGGTCACACAGAGCCTTCTCAAAGGTCATGGTGCCTATGGTACAAGGTATTGAGAACTTTCCAGGATCCTGTCTCTTCTGAGGTAATCTCTGCCTAGTCAAGTCATCCAATTCTTTGGTGAGTAAGGGGGGTTCATCTTCCCAAGTCTCTTTACCAAGTAGCTTGGTATTTAACTTCATGATTGCTCCAAGGTACTTAGCAACTTGCTCTTCAGTAACATCTTCATCCTCTTCAGAGGAAGAATACTCATCAGAGCTCATGAATGGCAGAAGTAAATTCAATGGAATCTCTATGGTCTCAGTGTGAGCCTCAGATTTCCATGGTTCCTCATTAGGGAACTCCTTGGAGGCCAATGGACGTCCATTGAGGTCTTCCTCAGTGGAAATCACTGCCTCTTCCTCTTCTCCAAGTTCGGCCGTGTAGGTTATGTTGATGGCCTTGCACTCTCTTTTTGGATTCTCTTCTGTATTGCTTGGGAGAGTACTAGGAGGAGGTTCAGTAACTTTCTTACTCAGCTGACCCACTTGTGCCTCTAAATTTCTAATGGAGGACCTTGTTTTAGTCATGAAACTTTGAGTGGTTTTAATTAGATCAGAGACTATGGTTGTTAAGTCAGAGTGGCTCTGCTTAGAATTCTCTGTCTGTTGCTGAGAAGATGATGGAAAGGGTTTGCTATTGCTAAACTTGTTTCTTCCACCATTACTGTTGTTGAAGCCTTGTTGGGGCCTCTGTTGGTCCTTCCATGAGAGATTTGGATGATTTCTCCATGAAGGATTATAGGTATTTCTATAGGGTTCTCCCATGTAATTCACCTCTTCCATTGCTGGGTTCTCAGGATCATAAGCTTCTTCTTCAGATGAAGCTTCTTTGGTACTGCCTATTGCTGCTTGCATGCCAGACAGACTCTGAGAGATCATATTGACTTGCTGAGTCAATATTTTATTCTCAGCCAATATGGCATTCAGAGTATCAATCTCAAGAACTCCTTTCTTCTGATTTGTCCCATTATTCACAGGATTCCTTTCAGAAGTGTACATGAATTGGTTATTCGCAACCATTTCAATGAGTTCCTGAGCTTCTGCAGGCGTCTTCTTCAGATGAAGAGATCCTCCAGCAGAGCTGTCCAATGACATCTTGGACAGTTTAGACAGACCATCATAGAAGATACCTATGATGCTCCATTCTGAAAGCATGTCAGAAGGACATCTTCTGATCAATTGCTTGTATCTTTCCCAAGCTTCATAGAGGGATTCTACTTCCTTCTGTCTGAAGGTTTGGACTTTTACTCTAAGCTTACTCAATTTTTGAGGTGGAAAGAAATTTGCCAAGAAGGCATTGACTAGCTTTTCCCAAGAGTTCAGGTTTTCTTTAGGTTGTGAGTCCAACCATATCCTAGCTCTGTCTCGTACAGCAAAAGGGAAGAGCATAAGTCTGTAGACCTCAAGGTCAACCCCATTGGTCTTAATAGTATCACAGATTTGCAAGAATTCAGCTAAGAACTGATGAGGATCTTCTAATGGAAGTCCATGAAACTTGCAATTCTGTTGCATTAGAGAAACTAATTGAGGCTTAAGCTCAAAGTTGTTTGCTCCAATGGCAGAGATAGAGATGCTTCTCCCATAGAAGTTAGGAGTAGGTGCAGTAAAGTCACCAAGCACCTTCCTTGCATTGTTATCATTATTGTTGTTTTCGGCTGTCATGGCTTCTTCTTGTTTGAAAATTTCTGTTAGGTCCTCTACAGAGAGTTGTACTTTAGCTTCTCTTAGCTTTCTCTTTAAAGTCCTTTCAGGTTCAGGATCAGCTTCAACAAGAATGCCCTTGTCCTTGCTCCTGCTCATATGAAAGAGAGAAGAAGAAAGTATGGAATCCTCTATGTCACAGTATAGAGATTCCTTGAGATGTCAGAGAAAAAGAAGAATAGAAGGAGGAGGTAGAGAGCGGAGAATTTGAACTTATAGAGAGAGAGTCTGAATTGCTGATAGTGGAGGAGTGTTAGTCCTTAAATAGAAGGATGTGAGAAGAGGGGAAGAATTTTCGAAACTAAATTAAAAAGATTTTGAAATAATTAAAAGAAATTTGAAAAATTGATTGATGATTTTCGAAAATTAGAATTGAGAAAGTAGTTAAGTGATTTTTGAAAAAGATTTTGAAATTAGAAATCAAAAAGATATGATTGAAAATTATTTTGAAAAAGATGTGATTGAGAAGATATGATTGAGAAGATATGATTGAGAATCAAATTTAAGAAAGAAATTTAAAATTAAAGTTGATTACTTGACTAACAAGAAATTTAAAAGATATGATTCTAGAATTTAAAATTTGATCCTTTCTTAATAGGCAAGTAACAACTTGGAAATTTTGAATTAAATCATTAATTGTAGCAAGGATTTTTGAAAATAGTAAAAAAAAAGAAAATGGAAAGAAATTGATTTTGAAAAGATATGATTGAAAAGATATGAATTGAAAAAGATTTGATTTTGAAAAATTATGAAAATTTGAAAAAGATTTGAATTAAAAACAAAATCTTCCCTCTTGTGCCATCCTGGTGTTAAACGCCCAGAATGGTATCCATTCTGGCGTTTAATGCCCAAAATACTACCTTTTTGGGCGTTTAACGGCCAGCCAGGTACCCTAGCTGGCGTTTAAACGCCAGTTTTCCTTCCTCACTGGGCGTTTTGAACGCCCAGTTTTTTTTCTCTGTAGTTCCTCTGCTGCATGTTCTGAATCTTCAATTCTCTGTATTATTAACTTGAAAAGACATAATTTTGAAAATTTTTTTGAATTTTTAATGATGAGAAATAATCAAAATGCAACTAATCATGAAAACTAAGATCAAACAAACAATGCATGCAAGACACCAAACTTAGAAATTTTTATATTAGAGACACTAACAAATTGAGAATGCATATGAGAAACAACAAAACACACAAAACAAGAGAATTTAAAGATCAGAGCAAGGAAATCATCAAGAACAACTTGAAGATTAATGAAGAACAAAATTCATACATTCGAAAGATGCAGGAATAAATAAAACATGCAGGACACCAAACTTAAAAATAAACACTAGACTCAAACAAGAAACACAAAATTTTTTTAGTTTTTATGATTTTATAAAATATTTTTTGTATTTTTTTTCGAAAATTATTTCGAAAAGAAAAATAAGGTTTTCAAAATTTTTAATAAGAATTTCAGGAATCATGCAATGTTAGTCTAAAAACTTCGGTCCAGGAATTAGACATGGCTTATTAGCCAGCCAAGCTTTTAGTGAAAGCTTCGGTCCAAAACACTAGACATGGCCAATGGCTAGCCAAGCTTTAGCAGATCATTACTTTCAATAGCAAAATTGATAGAAATCAACAAGCTCTTGTGATGATAAGTTGAAACCTCGGTCCAAAAGTTTAGACATGGTTTCACAACCAGCCAGACTTCAACAAATCATCATGAAACTCTAGAATTCATTCTTAAAAACTCTGAAGAACAGAATAGAAATATTATTTTTTTTTTGAAATTTTTCGAAAAATAAAAAGTAAAAAGCATAAAATAAAATTACCTAATCTGAGCAACAAGATGAACCGTCAGTTGTCCAAGCTCGAACAATCCCCGGCAACGGCGCCAAAAACTTGGTGCACGAAATTGTGATCATCAATGGCGCCAACAACTTGGTAAGCACAATTGTAATCTCAACCCTTTGTCACAACTCTGCACAACTAACCAGCAAGTGTACTGGCTCGTCCAAGTAATAAACTTTACGTGAGTAAGGGTCGATCCCACGGAGATTGTTGGCTTGAAGCAAGCTATGGTCATCTTGTAAATCTCAGTCAGGCGGATTCAAATGGTTATGGAGAATTGATAAGTAAAACATGAATAAAATATAAAATAAGATAGAGATACTTATGTAATTCATTGGTGAGAATTTCAGATAAGCGCATGAAGATGCTTTGTTCCTCCTGAACTTCTGCTTTCCTATTATCTTCATCCAATCATTCATACTCCTTTCCATGGCAAGCTATATGTTGGGTTTCACCGTTGTCAATGGCTACCTCCCGTCCTCTCAGTGAAAATGGTCCAAATGTGCTGTCACCGCACGGCTAATCATCTGTCGGTTCTTGATCATGTTGGAATAGGATCCATTGATCCTTTTGCGTCTGTCACTACGCCCAACACTCGCGAGTTTGAAGCTCGTCACAGTCATCCCTTCCCAGATCCTACTCGGAATACCACAGACAAGGTTTAGACTTTCCGGATCTCAGGAATGGCCACCAATAATTCTAGCCTATACCACGAAGGTTTTAATCTTAGATTAGAAGCCCAAGAGATACACATTCAAGCTTGTTTGCATGTAGAATGGAGGTGGTTTTCAGGCACGCGTTCATAGGTGAGAATGATGATGAGTGTCACGGATCATCACATTCATCAAGTTGAAGAACGAGTGTATATCTTAGAGAAGAAGTAGGCGTGAATCGAATAGAAAACAATAGTACTTTGCATTAATTCATGAAGAACAGCAGAGCTCCACACCTTAATCTATGGCATGTAGAAACTCCACCGTTGAAAATACATAAGAACAAAAGGTCTAGGCATGGCCGTGAGGCCAGCCCCCAAACGTGAACATTTAAGTTCCAATGATGAAAAAGTATCTGAAAAAGTATGAAACAATAGCAAAAGGTCCTATTTATAGAAAACTAGTAACCTAGGGTTTACAGAATTGAGTAAATGATGCAGAATTCCACTTCCGGGCCCATTTGGTGTTTGCTTGGGCTGAGCATAGAAGCTTCCACATGTAGAGACTTTTTTTGGAGTTAAACGCCAGCTTTTGTGCCAGTTTGGGCGTTTAACTCCAGCTTTTATGCCAGTTCTGGCGTTTTGACACCAGAAATTTTATGCTAACTTGGAACGCCGGTTTGGGCCATCAAATCTTGAGTAAAGTATAGACTATTATATATTTCTGGAAAGCTCAGGATGTCTACTTTCCAACACATTTGAGAGCGTGACAATTGGGCTTCTGTAGCTCCAGAAAATCCACTTCGAGTGCAGGGAGGTCAGAATCCAACAGCATCTGCAGTCCTTTTTCAGCCTTTGAATTAGATTTTTGCTCAGGTCCCTCAATTTCAGCCAGAAAATACCTGAAATCACAAAAAAATACACAAACTCATAGTAAAGTCCAGAAATGTGATTTTTATTTAAAAACTAATAAAAATATAATAAAAACTAACTAAAACATACTAAAAACTACCTAAAAACAATGCCAAAAAGCGTATAAATTATCCGCTCATCACTTATCAAGGTACAGAGGTCCCCTAATTTTGAGATTGAGCAGCAACACTCATCCTTGAACAACTTCTGCATATTTCAGAGAGTTTATGTATGCTTAGAGGCTTGTAAAAAAATCTTTGTGCACTGTAGGAAGTTCATTGGGCTAGATGGCTGCTTTCTCAAAACACCTCAAGGGGGGCAGCTGTTGACTGCTATAGGTTGGGACCCCAATGATCAAATGCTCTCTATCGCCTATGCCGTTATGGAGTTAGAGATGAAAGATACCTGGACTTGGTTTCTGAAGCTGCTAATTGATGATTTCAGGTCTGAGACAATTGGCAGGGCAACCTTCATGTCTGATCAGCAGAAGATAAATAATAATTGTGTTAAATTGAATTAATAAACTCCATTAATTTTGACTATTAACATACTTATGCATGGACAACTTTACCTCCCTTTGCTAGGGTTGACTGCCAGCTTTTGATGAAGTAATCCCAGGTGTAGATCATAGGTTTTGCGTGTGCCATCTCTACAGCAACTTTAGAAAAAAGTTTTCGGGACTACAATTAAAGCAATTGATGTGGAGGTGTGCAAAGGCTACATACTGAAAGAATTGGGAGAGAGAAATGGCAGTGGTCCGAGTGGTCAATGTGGATGCTCACAGGCATCTCAACTCTATTCCTCCTAGATTTTGGAGCAGGTCCAGGTTTAACTTCCATTCCAAATGTGATACTCTTGTAAAGAATATGTGTGAAAGCTTTAATGGTGCAATATTAGAGTCTAGAGAAAAGCCCATTATTACTATGCTAGAAGAAATTAGGGTGTACCTGATGAGTAGATAGGCTGTTAATAGAGAAAGAATTCAAAAGTTCAGAGGAACAATTTTACCTTGAATTAGGAAGAAGATAGAGAGAAGAGGCAGGGCAGCCGGTGAGTGGAGGCTTTACTGGTCTGCTGCACAGACTTATGAGGTTTTAAATGGGTTGAGCAAATATGCAATCTGCTACCAGAGGGAGGAAGAGGTCCAAACTGCAAGGAAACTCATCATTACAGTCCCAACCAGCCACCAGCATAGCACCCATAACCAAGTCCAAGTCATCCCATTCCCAGCCCATCCCCAAGCCCACAACACATGCATCTAGGCCCAAACAACACCAGCATCTACTCCCCAGCGAAGGCCCAAAATGAAGCCCATCAGAATTTCAACACAACCACCACCAGCTGCCAAGGAGAAGGGTACATCCAGCTCAAGCCAACCAATTATGAACAAAGTCTCCTTCAGTCACAACATTGCACTACATGTTTCTCCAAGAAAGTTGAGGCTGATGGCAAAACTGCCTCCAAAAGCTTGGGGAAAACTTTAAGAATTTTTAGGGACTACTTTAAGTTGTTAGCTTGTTAAAGTTAGAGCTACGTTGATCATACTATATATTTGTGAGATTTCATTTTGGTTGCAACTTATTACATACTCTTTATGGTTAATGTTGTGTAAAAGTGAACAGAGTTATTGTTATTTTGTTCTAAGTCCAACTGTCATCTGGTTTAATGAATGGTTTAAGCTTATTACCCTTGGTTTGTTAATGAATGAAGTCACATAGTTGTGTTTTGATGTATCTGTTTCTGGTTCCATTCTGATGTTGAGCAAGTATTGCATACTACATATTATGCATTATTAAACCAAGTCATACTTTACCATTTATGTTGACACAATTCTTCAGTCATAATTCCGAGCAACCAGATCCAGTTTCATTACCAATTTCTTGTGAAATTACAGACACACACCATCACTTACATACACATAGACTAACCTACAGAAACTAATTTCATTAACACAAATTCTATCCAGCTATAGCAGCAGATTTTAACTAAATAAAGTAGATTTCAATGCCTAAGTACAAACTAACTAAAATTGCCCTATTTTCTACCCTACTTTCATCAACCCATTTTCAGAGGCAGCAAACAAGGTAAACCCTGCTTGTGATTCAACGAAACCTGCAGCCAGCAAAATAAACAACCAACCCACCCAATCATGCCCAACACTGCAGCAACCTTCAACTTCCACTCAGATGCCTTCACGTTTGCCTTCAGGGCTACAACTTTCCTCTTCAACCTTGCAACATGCGGATCTTTGCTTTCAGCTTCTGGGTCTACCCAACGAAAAAACTGACACTCATCTTTAACCTACATGATCCCACCATAGTCCGTGCCCAGAAATAAAATGTTGGGGTCAGCTGAGAACAATAAAACATGAACACACCTCATAGTAGACGTAGTCCTAAAATCGGCGACCTGGGTTTTCTTTGGTTCCCGAAACTTGCAACACTGGTCTCTCTCCATGCCAACAAAAAAGCCCCCTCTTCTGCACAGACCCCCTGGTCCGAGACGACCTTGACCTTTCCGTGTAACACCCTAATACTCAAATCCTTATGCTTGAGTCATAAGTCAATGATAATAAGGTGGTACGACTCTCAAGGGGGATTTTTAATACATAAATATAAGTAAGATTGAAAGGAGTATTAATCGAGAAGCCTGAAAAAGAGTAAAAATAAAATCACAAAGTCATATCACTCACGTATCGACAACTAAAAGATAAAGCGTGAAGTCGAAAGCGATATACAGATAAAGGCATTAAGGAGAATAAGAGAAGGACATTATATAGATATATGACATCAGTAAATAGTGCGACCCGCGAAGTTTAGGACGGCTAGGATACAATATAATAGTAGTTGACAACAATATCTCCTATTCTCTCCTAAATGAAATATAAAAACCTCTATAGGCAAGTTCAAAAGAGTTCAATACATAATATAGGCATTTCAAAATAAAGGTGGAGAGATTCTAAGCAAAATATAAAGTAGAGAAAATAAAGATCTTCACCATCTCTCAGATGAACCACAGCTCACTTCTGAGCATCGGGTCCTGTATCTGAAAAACAAGAGATATATACAGAATGAGAACCCTCGACCCATGGGTTCCTAGTATGGTAAAAGTGCCAAATAAACACAATTCATTGTAATAAAAACTCATTAAGCATCCTAAACTTTCTTTCACTAAATATTCATCATATGTTCTTGCTAATCCATAAATAGGCAACTGTCATAAGGGAATGCTAAATCTGATTCATATTCCTCATGCTTTCCAACTTTCTAACTCTCCGACGATTCACAATCAGAATTATAAACGAAACCATCTCCATCCATTCTATCTCAGTAATTCTATATCGTTACCTCATTTTCTCACCTGGAGCAAGTGAAATTACTTCACTGTGTCTACTCAGGGAACTCAAATTATCTCATTCTCTACCTGGAGCAAGTAAAATCATGTCACTGTGTCTACCCAGGGAGCTCAATTACCTCATTCAATAATCATCATTATTATTCAATTACATCATCAACTCATCTCATCAAGAACAGCCCTCAGCATCCACCGACACCAGCATGAGAGACCTCTCATTTGTACAAATACAAGCAATAAAGGCAAGTAATACACAATTAAACTACAAGTAGAACAAGTAGCACATAATCAGGTAACATAGTATATATGATATATCAATCCAAAATAAATAGGTAAACCTAAACAATTCAAACATATGCAAATTATGTATGCCTGCCCTATGGATGATGATATCATCTGTCGGTTATATAGCCAACCCGACACGTCCTGGTAGCTAACCATTGGACTGTCCCCCTGTCGCGCATCCCCTACTCGAGTAATTCTCAACATAAACATATAACACCCTCACTGTGTTTATCCACGGAGGTGAGCTCGTCTGGAAATTTCACAGTGTCCAGCCATACTTACGACATGGGGTCAACAGAATCTCGGATCTCAACTTGGAGCAAGTGGAGCCGACCCACTACATCTACCCAAGAAAATCCGAAACTCAGATAGTTTCACCAATCTTAATCAACCTCGACTGGGAGCAAGTGGAGGCTAACCACTGCATCTACCCCAGGAGTTGCAAACCAAACCCGGAGCAAGTGGAATCAATGCCACTGCATCTACCCAGGAAGGTATATCTCACCACATCCCAGAGCAAGTGGATCAATGCCACTGCATCTACCTAGGCAGGTATTTAAAAGCTCAACCTGGAGCGAGTGGAACCACCACTACTGCCGCTACTACCCAAGCATCTTAAATATACATTCATTCAAGACTCCATAATTAAACTCATTTATCATAATCCTCCTTTCCCATCTCATATCCGGAGCAAGTGGACAACGCCACTGCCTACTACCTGGAGTCACACGTCACATTCAACATTTTCCATCATTATCCATTTACCACATTCATTAATCATATATGCATCTCCAGCATACTCGCCACATGTTCAAGCTTCCTCAATTAATCATAATCATTTAATCATTAATCATATACATGTACATACTCAGCCATATTTCAATGCTTGTCACAGCCATTCGGCTTATAACATACACAACACTCTCACCATCATCCTCAGCAACTCATACAATCATCATGACTCAACATTCATCATTAATTCTTACTTTACTTTATCCACAAGTTACCACATATCCAAGCTTCTTTTCATTACTAGGCATGCTATAAAGATTTAAGACTTAAAGGATGAAAATGGAGGCTTAGAAGTCTGAAATTCGATTTTAAAAGCTCAAAAATAAATTTTTTGCTGAAAAAGGGGTCACGCGTGCACGTCACCCACGCGCACACGTAGAAGGTGAAAAAGTAGAGTGACGCATGAGCGTCGCCCATGCGCACGCGTAGGAAGTCGAGAAGTAGGTTGATGCATGTGCGTCAGTCACGCATACGCGTGGATGCGTTTTATGCTCTTCTTACAAAACCAGCACGCTACCATCACAACTCTCTCGAATTCGTACCACGCACCTGCATCAATACACCGACGCGTACGTGTTGGACAGGCGCACGCTTGAGAGAGTAAAAATCGTGAGTGACGCGTGTGCGTCGGCCATGCGTGCGCGTCGGAGTACGTTTAACCAAAAATTTTACTAAGTTTAAAAAGCTGTAGGATCAAATTTTCAAACCCCAAACTTCCGACGGGCATAACATTTTCGTTTCAAATCATTTTCCACCCGTTCTTCAAATGGCACAAATATCTCGGATCCAATTATATTTCTAAATAAGTTTGGTATAAATTGGGGATCCGGGGACTGAGTTATGCTCCGTCAAATTAGGCCAAAATCACAACTTTCATAAAACCCAACAAAACCAAATTTTCAATACAAACCAATTTCAAACCTTTTCAAAACCATCCAAAACTTACCAAATCAACCTCAAGCCTACTCAAATCATATTTTTAACATTCTCATTAAATTCACAACCCACCAATCCACCATTTTGACCAATCTCAATCAAATAACTCAATTTCAAATAAAATACCATATCATATATTTCATTCCACATCTTAAGTTCCAACAATACCAATTTCATCAACCCCCAATACATATAAATCTATGTTATCATATACAACTCATGTGCATTATCAACAAAGACATTAATTCCTCCCTCAAAACCGATAACCGTATAATCCATACAATCCCTTGTAACCAAATAACAACAATCACAATTGTAAGAACCACAACTAATCAACCGGTTAGTTAAGTAATTAATATTGCCCAAATTAGATTCCAAAAAGTTAGAGTGAGAATTTGAGGATTTAAAGGTGATTTTTGGACTCAGTGGGTTTTTCTGAGTCAGAAAATGTGTCTTCTGCGAAAAATCGCGAAAAACCGTGAACTGGCAATTGAACCGATTGAACCGGTTCGAGTCTGTCTGGTCCTAGGGGTGAGCACGGGTCGGTTTGGTTCAGATTTATGATAAAATTAGAGCCAAACAGATCCAAATATAATTGGTTCGGTTTGGTTCGGATTTGCATTTTTTTGTACATGTATCCGAACCAAACTAAACTTATTAAGAACGGATTAGTTCGGTTCGGGTAATTGGGTACCCGATGACTTTGAAATTCATAAAAAAAAACAAATTTTTATCTTAAAAATTAAACAAGTACAATAAATATGAAACATCAATAGAAATAATCCAAACATGTTAAACACCAAATACATTAAAAACTAAACTCATTAAAATCCAAACATATTAATAATGAATAATCATTGTCTAATGGAAAAGCCATATATATATTTTTATTTTTTTTATTTAATTAATATATGATCGGGTTCGTGGGTTGGTTCGGGTTCCGCACCCCCAAAACCGATACCCAAACCAATCACTAACAAAAGCCATCGATTTGGTTCGGGTTGGACCCGATTACCCGTTGGTTTCAGAACCAATTTAATTGGTCCGGTTCGGGTTCGGAGGGGTAATCAGGTACCCGCTACCCGTGCTCACCCCTATCTGGTACCGCACGATAAAAAGTGAAAACCGACAAAAACCTTAGAAAAATATTAGAAGTTGAAAACCAAATGTTAATTTTAAAGGTTTGACCCGAAGTTGGGACAAAAGGGCTGAAAATGCTAACGGGTTGGACCGGGCCCAAGTTGGCCCCAAGCCAAACATCTAAAAGGTTCATTTAATGAACCAATTAGCACAAACACACTCAAACACACCCATCAGAAATTGAAAGAAGGAGAGGAGAAGAGATTGAGCACTATTCATCATCTTCTTCCCAAGCTCATATCTTGAGCTACAGAGCTCCGATCGTCGCACCGTTTACGGCTACGCATTCCTTGTGAAAAGCTCTACAAAACCTATACAAGAAACTGGAGAGATAACCATGAAATCGTTTCTATTCTTCTCTTCAAAATTTTGGTTCTTAGGGCTTTGGGATTAAGTGAGTTTTTGTGATTTTGGATGTTTAGGTTTGCTCTAATCCTTGCTTAGCCTTGGATTTTTGCTATCAAATCTGTTGGAAAAGGTAAGAGCCACCAAACCCTTGTGATTTTATGTTTAAATGGAACCCTAGATTGATTTGTGGTGATTTATATGTATATAGCTTGATTATTGTGAGTTTGGAGCTTGTTGGTCCTTGTTGGAGTTGCATTGGTGGTTGGATTTTGGTTAAAAGCTCATTTGGTGCTCAATTTTGAGTTAAGGGCATATTGGGAATCAGCCAAGGTATGGTTTCGATTTTCTCTATGTAGTATATAATATTCATGGACACTTAGGCTAGTGACCTATAGGATAGGTATGAATGATAATGGTTGATGAGTTGTGAATATTGATGTATGATGATTTATTGTGAATTGGCAATGATATAGTGATGATGATTGATTGTGTGAATTTGATAAGTGAATTGTGATAATATGTGTAATATTGGAATTGATGAATTAGTAAAGTGGTTGGAAAATATGAAAGAAGATTGATTAGAATGTGTATTATGTGATATATTGATGTTGAGAAGGAGGAGGATGATATGTGAAGAAAAATGTGGTAATGTTAGTGTATTAGGGTGCAACAAGTTAATTTTGATGAAAAATTGAGTTTTTGAATAGTTTGGTATGATTTGGAAAGTGTATGGTAAGAAATTGTGGAAATTAGGAAGTTTGGTAAAATAGGATTTTTGGTGAATTTTGTTCGATCATAACTTTTGCCTCAGTTTTCAAAATTTGATGAAACTTCTCTAGAATTAAAGATCTTTGAAAATCCTTTTAATCGATATAAAGTTTGTGAAAATTAAAATTTTGTAGAGGAAGTTATGATCATTTAAAGTTGGTGTTAAAAATCTAAAATTCTGCAAAGTTGCAGAATTTTATGATTTCTGATGTGTGTGCACGCACAGCCTTGGACGCGCGCACAACCCTGTGAAAATCTTACTCTGTGCGGACGCACACACCTGTGCACACGCACAGGCAGGGAAGTGCCTACTGGTTACAACGCTAGCACAGCTGGTGCGCGCACACATCAATGGAGAATTGCGACCTGTGCGGACGCATATACCCCTGTGCGCACGCACAAGTCGGGAAGGGGAGTCTGCTGGGGGCGCTAGCACACCCTGTGCGAGTGAACAGACCTTATGGATTTCAGTATCTGTGCGTACGCACGCACACTTTTAAAATCTCCTGGGTGTGCGCACACACACACCCCTGTGCGGCCGCACACGCCCTGTTTCTCAAAATTTTCTTTGTTTTCAAGTATTCCACCTTCCCAAAAAGGTTGTAAGCCTCTCTAACACTATTTTTAGACTCTTGGGTCTAGTTTTGAAAAGTTAAAACATGGGAAAGAATTTAATGGATCTAGGTGATATTATTTGGAAAACTTTAGAAAACGGAGGCCTAAGTTTCTGGCATGCTGAGGATGGTTTAACGTTATGTGAAGGATGATTGATATATGAGATGAGAAGTGATGAACTGTTGATATTTGGAAACTGAGATATGAATGGACAGTGGTTGAGATGAGTCGAGGACTCTGAATGAGATGATGGATCCATGTATACTGAAAATGTTTTCAAAAAAACCACTGAAATATTATTTTTACTGAGATTATGAGACACTATGCGCCTGGCAGGGACGGCAGTTAGATCCCGCCTGTCGAGGTAGCGGCGGTGGCATAAGGGCGGTAGTTCGTCCCACTTGCGTTGAGATGTGAGGTCTGTGGCAAGAGTATCCCGCTCGCATCCCTTTGGATCATTAGAGCGTGCAGGCGTCGGTACCTGGACAGTGATCCGAGAACTATATCTCGGGGGTTCCCATATGAGAATTCCGAAAGGTGACATCTCCATGGAGATGTGTTGGGTTGGCAGTTGAACCGAATGTGATATCACAGCTAGTAGGACAGGCATTCATCATGTGCATTTTCTACCTGCTTGTTTGCTTTGCCGACTTGTAATTGTATGCCTAATTGAATAACATGCCTATTTGCTTACTTGATCTACTTGCCTTATGTGCTTTTACTTGTGAATTACTTGCATTGCTATTAATTGTGCTTTCTACTGATTTTGAGGAGGTACGGAAAGTGGTAGCGATAGGATCGCATGGAGGATGGGTTGGTGAAGGCTGTGGAACATCGGTGTTTGATTAGAGTAAAAATTCTGTAAGATAGATTATCCGGTTCATTTATGTTAAGGATTATATATTATGCTTATTTGTTTTAGAATGCTTTAAGCTTGAATTCTTGTGATGGATATGGAGCTTAGGATTGCCTTTGGCGTCCCAGGGTCTTATATCCTACATCACTGGGCACTGTTACCATACTAAGAACCTCCGGTTCTCATACCATATTTTCTGTTGTGTTTTTCAGATGCAGGTCGCAACCCACCTCGGTGAGTTGTCTGGTTGGTGACAGAAGCAGAGGATCCGGATATCTTTTTGAGTCCTTTTGAGTTATTTTGTATATGTCTCTCACTTTTGTATTTTGTTTTGCCTATAGACTTGTAATTGAGAGAACAAAACTTGTATAAGCTGTTTTTATTGTCTGGTTCTGTATATCTGTATATGGCTAGCCGGCTTAAACTCCGTGAGTCGTGGCTAGTTTCCTATGATATTATATACTTATCTTTGTTATATCTTATCTGTTTCTTGTGCCTTAAGTTAGAATCTTTGCTAGTACGTTTTGTGCTTTTCAAATTCTATTGTTGAGCTATATCATTCATCGGGCTTCTATATTATACTATTCTTTCTATATATGTATTATGTATGAGCTTAGAATTGTCGTAATCTCTGATTAACCTTCGCTTTACGACGCGAGGTAAAGCTTAGGCTAATTAGGGTGTTACATTTAGTGGTATCAGAGTGGTTCGTCCTTGTGAGCCTGAGGGATGGACCGATTGTGCTTCATTGCATACTTTGTGTGTCTTTTCTGTGATGCTATTAGGTTATCTGACTGATATATGCATAGCATGCTTATTTGTGAGTGCTTGTTTGGGATAATTGAAACACTAGGCTTTTAATATTGAGACTGATCACCTTGATATCGATTGTTTGGTGTAGACAGGAACCCTACATGGCCACTCGCGGATGAGGTCAAACGCGTACACGAGAAAGTAGGAATGAGCAACCAGCTGACAATCATGCCAAATTCATGGCGGCTGTTCCGAGGGTTACCTGAAATTGTAGGTCAATATCGGACGAGATCTTCTGTACGGGTCAGAGATGACGTGTCCGGCTGATGGGTGGCGACCGGAGATGACGTGTCCGGCTGATGGGTGGCGACCGGAGCTGTCGTGTCCGACTTGTTGGATTGGCTGAACTGCTGATCCTTGATCATCGGAAGGTGGGGGGTACCTGCAAGAGACTCCGATGCTTAAGTTAGCATGGGTATTAAATAGGTTTTTAGTAGAATCAGAGTATGAGTTATACCTGGGTGCTCCAGTGTATTTATAATGGTGTAGAGTGACCTTTTTAGATAAGATAAGTTAGTTATCTTATCTTATCTTATCTTTGAGTTGAGGTCAGCTTATCTTCAAGAGAACCGCCCTTATCTCTATAGGCTTGGACTGCCTTTGGATTTGGGTCGTGTTCCTCTATTTGGGCCCCTTACTGGGCTTTCCTGTCGATTTGACCGACCTCTTTGAGAAGAGGTCGGATAGCCTGACCTGAGGAGGTCGGTCGCTTTATTACTGAACATCCCGGATCGGATAGCTCGACCTAGGGTGTGAACAGTGCCCCTACTTGAGCTCGGTCTTTTGCTTTGAGGTCGAGTCCTTTAACTTCGATCTTTCTCTAGTGAAGCCGAACTCGAGCATTTTGTCGATTCCTTTCTTTGTAGAACCTTTTTTGAATGTGGAACGTTTTCCTCTAAAAGCGCGCGCTTTTATATCAGCGCTTTGTTCTTGGGAACGTGCGAGGGTTTAATACCTTCATTAATTGGTATTAATTGTCCCATTTCCCTTGGCTTTTATTTTGAATTTTTGCAATCAGAAACGGTTTCTTTCCTTCATTTTTCTTTGTAACTTCTCCCTTCGTTTTCTCGCTTTCTGTTTTTCGCCTACATTTTGCCTTTCTTGCGTTGCGGCGTCATTCAACGATTTTGCCGGTGATTTTGTCTTTCCATCTTCAACCTCTCTCGAAGCTTCTTCATTCATTCAGGTTGGTTTTTCTTTCTTTGTGCCTCTTTCGTCGTTTTTGCCTTCGATTTTTGATAGGGTTTCGATTTTCTCTTGAAGTTTGAATCTTTTTGCATTACTGTGTGCCTGCGTGTTTGATGCTTAAGAGTTTTCTTTTTGCTTTTGAAATGGTCCCTTTGCATTCCTGGGGCTCACACTGCTTGTTTTCTTTAAAAGATTGTTCCTTTTGTCATGCTGATAGCTTCTACTGATGAATTCTGTCATTTTGCTTTTTCTGGGGGATTTTTATTTTCTTGGAAAAGGTGGCATCTTTGATGACTTTTTCTTTGATATGCTTTGCCATTGTGTTTGTTGATAAGCTAAGACTGTGAATTTGGAATATAGCTGTGTTGGCTTTATCTGATTTGTAGCTTTCTGGGATGCATGTTGCTTTCTTTTTTACTTTAAAGACTTTTTCTTGTTAGCTTTGTAGGTTTTTCCTGAATCCTTGTTCCCTGACTGCCTCCAAAGGACGCCCCTGGACCTTCTGTGCGGGTTCTGGGGTTTTCCTTTTGTTGTTTGTGTCGTCTGAATCATATTAGTCGAGTTGTTTTGTCCTTCGTCTGAGATGTTTTTTAGTAATCTGATCTTCTTTTCTTGTTGTAGGATTAGTTGGCCTCATGTATTCTCGCAAAAATATTGTTGAGACGTCTTCCCAAGTCCCTGAGGGCATGGCTGATTGGGTGGATTCTATGGTTTTGTTGTGTGTTTCTTTGGTTGACTCTGAGTTCTGTCAGCAACTTAGACAATTTCATAAGATCTGTGGTAGTGGTGGTGATGAAAAGAACTATGAACTTGTATCTTCGAGTTCTGAGGAGAGGGTTTGTTTCTCTACTCGGATTACCGGAGAGCGCCTTTTTTCTACGCCTACGACTTCTTTTTTAGTCAAATGAGTATTACTCTTCCTTTCACTGATTTTGAGACCAACCTGTTATGGTCATGTAATGTTGCTCCTTCCCAACTTTACCCCAATTTCTGGGGTTTCATAAAAATTTTTCAATTGTTGTGTCATAGATTTGGTATTCCTGCTTCACAATCTCTTTTCTTCTATCTCTTTGTTTTGACGAAGCCTGGGGTAGTAAAGAAGAAAGCCGCTTGGGTTTCTTTCCGAGCTTCCCAGGGAAAGAAGGTCTTCTCCATGTTTGATGAATCTTTCTGTGATTTTAAAAATTACTTTTTCAAGGTCCGAGCTGTTGAAGGAGCTCAGCCCTTTTTTCTGGATGAAAATGACGAGCCCGCCTTTCCCTTGGAATGGCAAAAGGATGTGAGAGTATCTAGATATACATGGGAAATGTTGGATGAGGCTGAGCAAGCTTTTGTGACTGTATTGGAAAAACACTGGGGTTAGCCTCCCCATCTCGACACAAAGAAATTTTTAACCAATCCCTCTCTCCTCCAAACTGAGCTGGGTAGTTATCTTTTTGATTTTCCTCTATTGTCTGCTCCTGTATTGTTCGCAAACTCTTTTCCGATTTGTGACTTGATTCCTTACTGTTGTGTTTTGCTTGCAGAGATGATTAAGAATAATGAATCTATGAAGGCCTTCAAAAGGGCGAGGAAAGCTACCGCAACCCAAAACGTCTCGGCCAAGGCGGCCGGGGAGGGATCATCCCAGGCTCAGTCAAAGCCGGCCATTCCGAGCTCACCTGGGGCGAGGAAGGTAATCCCGACTCCCCGGGTTCATTTGGTTGATCCTCCTCAAGCCTCTGTTGCCACTTCTGGTGCTCCTCCCAACAAAAAACAAAAAACAATTGAGCCTTTCAACCTTGATGCCCCTGATTTTGATGCAGTCGAGTTTGTAGATCAGCAGATCGGTCCTTACGGTGCCCTCTCTATGGATGATGTATCACTCCTTCGCCATTTGGACTTTATAACTTGGAGTAGTGTCAAGATGGCGCACATGGGAGCTGCCTTGTACCGAATTGCCCAAAATCTTCCTCTTCATGCCACCAAAGCCTTCATGGAGGAGGCTAAATAGGAGTTTAATCGGATGAAGGGCTTGAAGGAGGAGCTCGAAGTGAAAGTGACCAAACTGGAGAAGGAGCTGGAGAGCGAGAACGCTAGCTCCCTTGCCTTGGCAGCTTCTGTGAGGTTGGCCGAGGACACAACATTGAGGCATAAAGACAGCTATGTTACATCCTATCAGGAGGTAATGCGTCTGAAGGAGGAGTTGGAGTCTGCCCGAGT
The DNA here is from genome assembly GCF_059453495.1 of Arachis ipaensis. NCBI lineage: Eukaryota > Viridiplantae > Streptophyta > Magnoliopsida > Fabales > Fabaceae > Arachis > Arachis ipaensis. The sequence goes on from NC_142440.1 coordinate 116,708,030, forward strand.
TGATTACTCCGAGCTCCAGGGTCATCTTGTCGGCAGCGTGAATGCTGCTTATGAGAACCTGAAGGAGCAGGTTCGAATTCTGGCTCCCGAGGTCGACCTTTCTCTCTTCAGCCTGGACAATGTTGTGAGGGATGGTAAGATTGTCCCTAACGACCCAGATGATGATGATGTCGAACCTCTCCCTGCGCCTACTGCCAAAGTGTCAATTTCTACAGTTCCTTCAGTTGAGGTTGGTCATCCCGTATCCGATCCGGACTGTCAAATCCTGAATCGGGATGATGGTACCGTGGATGCTGTGCCCATTCAGACTCGCCCTCCTTCACCCTGTGCTGATGCTACCGGGAAGGCTTTTGATGTTTAACTAAATTTTTTTATCTTGATTGTGTAGATAGCCTGGCTTGTGGGCTTTTAAACTCTTTATTTTGTAAATTTCATTTTGCTGACTGTTGACACTTGTTTAGTTGCTTGTTTAGCAACTTTAGGCTGAAAAACAAAAAATAGCTTCCGAGTTCTTGGGGCTGATTTGGGTAGCCCCTTTGAATTTATTTTTATCACAACTTCGTGCCTTTAGTATCATGTCGATCTTTATCTCGTCTAGGCACTTTTTCTAGGCTTTTGGTAGGGTTGGAGCCTTGTTGCTCGATCTCTTTGAGTTGCTTTTGTGCTTGTGGCTTTGATTCCTTTGAGGCAACAAACAAAAATCCTGTTTTGTTTGGACCTTTTGTGAGGTCTCTGCCAAGTATTACTTTTTGTAGCCTTCGCACTTTATATGGGTCGACTTCGTCATGTCGGGCCTTTCTAAGTTACTTTTGTAATCCTCTTTCTTGGACCTTGTTCAGGTCTCTTTCAGGGATTACATTTATAACTTTTATGTTTTGGGCCGACTTCGTCATGTCGGATAAAGTTATTTTGTAATCCTCTTTCTTGGACTTTGTTCAAGTCTCTTTCAGGGATTACTTCTATAACTTTATGTTTTGGGCCGACTTCGTTATGTCGGATCAAGTTATTTTGTAATCCTCTTTCTTGGACTTTGTTCAAGTCTCTTTCAGGGATTACTTCTATAACTTTATGTTTTGGGCCGACTTCGTCATGTCGAGCCCTTCTAAGTTAAAGTAATCCTCTTTTATAGGGTTGGCCAGACCTCTTTCCAGGGTTTACTTATAACTTGGTTTGACTTGGTCCGACTTCTTAACGTCGGCCAGTCTTTTAAGTTATTATTTAGCAATCCATCAGGACCTCGTTAGGTCCTTTCTCCGGATCACTTTCGATAACTTCTTGCATTATTCTATTTTTATCTTTGCCGATTTGTAGAAGGTGGGTTAAATCCTCGTTTAGTCGACCTTTAGATGAATTTGGTTTTCATCTTTGTTGGTCTTTATTGTGATCGTGCAGTGAATTTATTTTTCACTTTCTGCCAATTTGTCGCTTTATAATCGGACGATGAATGTTTCAGATTAATGCGTCTTGAAAACTTTGTAGAACATCTAATATATTTTATTTAAAAGAAAATGAAAATATGTACATATAGAGTTTTTATCCTTTTGAGTCGGACAATTTCTGGATCTCAACTTGGTGCCTCATTAAAAAACCTTTTCAGGAAAAAGAGTGCATCCTATGATGAGATCTTTTACCTTCTCTAGCTATAGTACCTTTGGTGCACGAAATTGTGATCTCCAGGCTCGAACAAATCCTGGTAATGGCTCTAAAGCTTGGTGCTCTGATCTTAATTCATGATTGTCACAACTTCGATACAACTAACCAGCAAGTGCACTGGGTCGTCCAAGTAATACCTTACGTGAGTAAGGGTCGAATCCCACGGAGATTGTTGGTATGAAGCAAGCTATGGTCACCTTGCAAATCTCAGTCAGGCAGATATAAAGTGATAATGGTGTTTTCGAATTTAATATAATAAGATAGGGATAGAAATACTTATGTAAATCATTGGTAGGAATTTCAGATAAGCGAATGGAGATGCTTTTCGTTCCTCTGAACCTCTGCTTTCCTGCTATCTTCATCCAATCAGTCTTACTCCTTTCCATGGCTGGCTTTATGTGATACATCACCACTGTCAATGGCTACTTTCGGTCATCTCTCGGGAAAATGATCCAATGCCCTGTCACGGCACGGCTAATCGTCTGGAGGCATCACCCTTGTCAATGGCTTCATCTTATCCTCTCAGTGAATAATATGCTCACGCACCCTGTCACGGCACGGCTATTCATCTGTCGGTTCTCGATCATGCTGGAATAGGATTTACTATCCTTTTGCGTCTGTCACTAACGCCCTGCAATCGCGAGTTAGGAGCTCGTCACAGTCATTCAATCATTGAATCCTACTTGGAATACCACGGACAAGGTTTAGACTTTCCGGATTCTCTTGAATGCCGCCATCATTCTAGCTTACGCCACGAAGATTCTGGTTAGGAGATCTAAGAGATATTCATTCTAGCTTAATTCATGTAGAACAGAAGTGTTTGTCGGACACGCGTTCATAAGGGAGAAGGATGATGAGCGTCACACATAATCATCACCTTCATCACGTTCTTGGGTGCGAATGGATATCTTAGAAGCGAAATAAGATGAATTGAATAGAAAACAGAAGTACTTTGCATTAATCTTTGAGGAACAGCAGAGCTCCACACCTTAATCTATGGAGTGTAGAAACTCTACCGTTTGAAAATACATAAGTGAAGGTCCAGGCATGGCCGAGATGGCCAGCCCCTCTGATCTATGAACCAGGCGTCCAAAGATACCTAATACAATAGTAAGAGGTCCTATTTATAATAAACTAGCTACTAGGGTTTACATAAGTAAGTATTTGATGTATAAATCCACTTCCGGGGCCCACTTGGTGTGTGTTTGGGCTGAGCTTAAGTGTTGCACGTGCAGAGGCCATTTGTGGAGTTGAACGCCAGTTTTTGTGCCAGTTTGGGCGTTCAACTCTGGTTTTGGATCCTTTTCTGGCGCTGGACGTCAGATTTGGGCAGAGAGCTGGCGTTGAACGCCAGTTTACGTCATCTATCCTTGGCCAAAGTATGGACTATTATATATTTCTGGAAAGCGCTGGATGTCTACTTTCCAACGCAATTAAAAGCGCGCCATTTCGAGTTCTGTAGCTCCAGAAAATCTACTTTGAGTGCAGGGAGGTCAGAATCCAACAGCATCAGCAGTCCTTTTTCAACCTCTGAATCTGATTTCTGCTCAAATCCCTCAATTTCAGCCAGAAAATACCTGAAATCATAGAAAAACACACAAACTCATAGTAAAGTCTAGAAATGTGAATTTAACACAAAATCTATTAAAAACATCCTTAAAAGTAACTAGATCCTACTAAAAACATACTAAAAACAATGTCAAAAAGCGTATAAATTATCCGCTCATCACAACACCAAACTTAAATTGTTGCTTGTCCCCAAGCAACTGAAAATCAAAATAGGATAAAAAGAATAGAATATAATATAAATTCCAAACTATCAATGAAACAGAGCTTCAATCATATGAGCGGGACTTATAGCTTTTTGCCTCTTGAATAGTTTTGGCATCTCACTTTATCCATTGAGGTTCAGAATGATTGGCATCTATAGGAACTTCAGATTTCGAATAGTGTTATTGACTCTCTTAGTTCAGTATGATGATTCTTGAACACAGCTTCTTTATGAGTCTTGGCCGTGGCCCTAAGCACTTTGTTTTCCAGTATTACCACCGGATACATAAATGCCACAGACACATAATTGGGTGAACCTTTTCAGATTGTGACTCAGCTTTGCTAAAGTCCCCAATTAGAGGTGTCCAGGGTTCTTAAGCACACTCTTTTTTTGCTTTGGACCTTGACTTTAACCGCTCAGTCTCAAGTTTTCACTTGACACCTACACGCCACAAGCACATGGTTAGGGACAGCTTGGGTTAGCCGCTTAGACCAGGATTTTATTCCTTTAGGCCCTCCTATCCACTGATGCTCAAAGCCTTGGGATCCTTTTTATTTCCCTTGCCTTTTGGTTTTAAGGGTTATTGGCTTTTTGCTCTTGCCTCTTGGTTTTAAGAGCTTTGGCTTTTTCTGCTTGCTTTTTCTTTTTCCTTATATATATATATATATATATATATATATTTTTCGCCTATTTTTTTTTTCTGCAAGCTTTGTTCTTTACTGCTTTTTCTTGCTTCAAGAATCATTTTTATGATTTTTCAGATTATCAAATAACATGTCTCCTAGTCATCATTCTTTCAAGAGCCAACATATTTAACATTCTTAAACAACAACTTCAAAAGACATATGCACTGTTCAAGCATACATTCAGAAAACAAGAAGCATTGTCACCACATCAATATAATTAAACTAAGTTCAAGGATAAATTCGAAACTCATGTACTTCTTGTTCTTTTGAATTAAAACATTTTTCATTTAAGAGAGGTGATGGATTTATAGGACATTTATAACTTTAAGACAAAGTTACTAACTACTAATGATCATGTAATGAAGACACAAACACAGATAAGCACATAACATAGAAAACGAAAAACAGAAGAAATAAGAACAAGGAATGAATCCACCTTAGTGATGGTGGCGTTTCCTTCTTGAGGAACCAATGATGTCCTTGAGCTCTTCTATGTCTCTTCCTTGTCTTTGTTGCTCCTCCCTCATTGCTTTTTGATCTTCTCTTATTTCATGGAGCATGATGGAGTGCTCTTGATGTTCCACCCTTAGTTGTCCCATATTGGAACTCAATTCTCCTAGGGAGGTGTTGATTTGCTCCCAATAGTTTTGTGGAGGAAAATGCATTTGAGGCATTTCCAGAATCTCATGGTGATGAGCTTCATACGCCTCTTGAGCTCCATGAGTGGGCTCTCTTGCTTGCTCCATCTTTTTCTTAGTGATGGGCTTGTCCTCTTTAATGAGGATATCTCCCTCTATGTCAATCCCAGCTGAATTGCATAGGTGGCAGATGAGGTGAGGGAAGGCTAACCTTGCCATAGTGGAGGACTTGTCAGCCACCTTGTAGAGTTCTTGAGGTATAATCTCATGAACTTCCACCTCTTCTCCAATCATGATGCTATGGATCATGATGGCCCGGTCTATAGTAACTTCAGACCGGTTGCTAGTGGGAATGATTGAGCATTGAATAAACTCCAACCATCCTCTAGCTATAGGCTTGAGGTCCAATCTTCTTAGTTGAACCGGCTTGCCTTTGGAGTCAATCTTCCATTGAGCTCCTTCTACACATATGTCCATAAGGACTTGGTCCAACCTTTGATCAAAGTTGACTCTCCTTGTGTAGGGGCGTGCGTTCTCTTCCATGTATGGCAAGTTGAACGCCAACCTCACATTCTCCGGACTAAAATCTAAGTATTTCCCCCGAACCATTGTAACATAGTTCTTTGGATCCGGGTTCTTACTTTGATCATGGTTTTTGGTGATCCATGCATTGGCATAGAACTCTTGAACCATTAGGATGCCGACTTGTTGGATGGGTTTTGTTAGAACTTCCCAACCTCTTCTTTGAATTTCATGTCGGATCTCCGGATACTCATTTCTTTTGAGTTTAAAAGGGACCTCAGAGATCACCTTCTTTTTGGCCACAACATCATAGAAGTGGTCTTGATGGGCTTTGGAGATGAACCTTTCCATCTCCCATGACTCGGATGTGGAAGCTTTTGTCTTCCCTTTCCCTCTTCTAGAGGATTCTCCGGTCTTAGATGCCATCAATGGTAATGGAAAAACAAAAAAAGCTATGCTTTTACCACACCAAACTTAGAATATTGCTCGCCCTCGAGCAATAAACAAAAGAAATAGAAGAAGAAGAAGAAGAAATATGGAGAGGGAGAGGGAGATGTGGTTTCGGCCAAGAGGAGTGTAGAGGGGTGTGTGGTGTGAATTTGAAGAAGAATGGAGGGCTTTATATAGGGAAGGGAAGGGGGGGAAGGTTTCGGCCATATGGGTGGGTTTGGGTGGGAAATTGGTTTTGAATTTTGAAGGTAGGTGGAGTTTATGAGGTAGGTTTATGGGGAAGAGGAGATGGATGTGAGTGGTGAAGGGTTTTTAGGGAAGAGTGTTTATGGGGTTGTGTGAAAGAGAGTGGTGAGAAGAAGTGAGTAGAGGTAGGTGGGGATCCTGTGGGGTCCACAGATCCTGAGGTGTCAAGGCATTTACATCCCTGCACCCATTAGGCATGTAAAAATGCCTTTGTACCCAACTCTGGGTGTTCAGCGCCAGGTTGGTGGCCATTTTGGGCGTTCAACGCCCATCTGTGTGCCATTTCTGGCGTTGAACGCCAGAACCATGCCTGTTCTGGCGTTCAGTGCCCAGAAGCTGCCCATTTTGGGCGTTCAGCTCCAGAACCATGCTCTGTTCTGGCGCTGAACGCCAGACAGATGCTCCTCCAGGGTGTGATTTTTCTTCTGCTGTTTTTGATTCCGTTTTCAATTTTTCTATTTATTTTGTGACTCCACATGATCATGAACCTAAGAAAACATGAAAAACAATAAAAATAAGAATTAGATAAACATTGGGTTGCCTCCCAACAAGCGCTTCTTTAATGTCAATAGCTTGACAGTGGGCTCTCATGGAGCCTTATAGATGTGCAGAGCTTTGTTGAGACTTTCCAACACCAAACTTAGAGTTTGGATATGGGAGTTCAACACCAAACTTAGAGTTTGGTTGTGGCCTCCCAACACCAAACTTAGAGTTTGACTGTGGGGGCTCTGGTTGACTCTGCTTTGAGAGAAGCTTTTCAAGCTTCCTCTCCATGGTTGCAGAGGGAGATCCTTGAGTTTTGAATACAAGGGAGTTCTCATTCCATTGAAGGAATATTTCACCTCTATCAACATCAATCACAACTCTTGCTGTGGCCAGGAAAGGTCTTCCTAGGATGATGGATTCATCCTCTTCCTTTCCAGTATCCAGGACTATGAAATCAGCAGGGATGTAAAGGCCCTCAACCTTTACTAAAACGTCCTCTACTTGTCCATATGCCTATTTTCTTGAGCTGTCTGCCATCTCTAATGAGATTTTAGCAGCTTGCACCCCATAGATTCCCAGTTTCTCTATTACAGAGAGGGGCATGAGGTTTATTCCTGAACCAAGGTCACACAGAGCCTTAAAGATCATGGTGCCTATGGTACAAGGGATTATGAACTTTCCAGGATCCTGTCTCTTCTGAGGCAATGTCAGTTGATCCAGATCACTTAGTTCATTGATGAACAAGGGAGGTTCAACTTCCCAAGCATCAATGCCAAATAATTTGGCATTCAGCTTAATGATTGCACCAAGAAACTTGGCAGTTTGCTCTTCAGTAACATTCTCATTCTCTTTAGAAGAGGAATATTCATCAGAGCTCATGAAGGGCATAAGGAGGTTCAATGGGATCTCTATGGTCTCTAGATGAGCCTCAGAGTCCTTTGGTTCCCCAGAGGGAAGCTCCTTATTGATCACTGGACGTCCCTGGAGGTCTTCCTCCTTGGGATTCACGTCCTCTCCTCTCCTTTCAGGTTCGGCCATGGCGCTTATGTCAATGGCCTTGCACTCTCCTTTTGGGTTCTCTTCTGTATTGCTTGGGAGAGTACTAGGAGGGATTTCAGTGATCCTTTTACTCAGCTGGCCCACTTGTGCTTCCAGATTTCTAATGGAAGACCTTGTTTCATTCATGAAACTTACAGTGGCCTTAGATAGATCAGAGACTAGATTTGCTAAATTAGAAGCATTTTGTTCAGAGTTCTCTGTTGCTGAGTTGATGATGGAAAAGGCTTGCTATTGCTAAACCTGTTTCTTCCACCGTTATTAAAGCCTTGTTGGGGCTTTTGATCCTTCCATGAGAAATTTGGATGATTTCTTCATGTTGAGTTATAGGTGTTTCCATAAGGTTCACCTAAGTAATTTACCTCTGCTATTGCAGGGTTCTCAGGATCATAGGCTTCTTCTTCAGAAGATGCCTCTTGAGTACTGTTGGATGTAGCTTGCATTCCATGCAGACTCTGAGAGATCATATTGACTTGCTGAGTCAATATTTTATTCTGAGCCAATATGGCATTCAGAGTATCAACCTCAAGAACTCCCTTCTTCATAGGCGTCCCATTACTCACAGGATTCCTTTCAGAAGTGTACATGAACTGGTTATTAGCAACCATGTCAATGAGTTCTTGAGCTTCTGCAGGCGTTTTCTTTAGGTGAATGGATCCACCTGCAGAAGTGTCCAGTGACATCTTTGATAGCTCAGATAAACCATCATAGAATATATCCAGAATGGTCCATTCTGAGAGCATATCAGAAGGACACTTTTTGGTCAACTGTTTGTATCTTTCCCAAGCTTCATAGAGAGATTCACCTTCTTTCTTTCTGAAGGTTTGAACATCAGCTCTAAGCTTGCTCAGCTTTTGAGGAGGAAAGTACTTGGCTAAGAAAGCCGTGACCAGCTTATCCCAAGAGTTCAGGCTATCTTTAGGTTGAGAGTCCAACCAGATTCTAGCTCTATCTCTTACAGCAAAGGGGAAAAGCATGAGCCTGTAGACTTCAGGATCTACTCCATTAGTCTTAACAGTATCACATATCTGCAAGAATTCAGTTAAGAACTGAAAAGGATCTTCAGATGGAAGTCCATGAAACTTGCAGTTCTGCTGCATCAGAGAAACTAATTGAGGTTTCAGCTCAAAGTTGTTTGCTCCAATGGCAGGAATGGAGATGCTTCTTCCATGTAAATTGGAATTAGGTGCAGTAAAGTCACCAAGCATCCTCCTTTCATTATTATTATTTTCGGCTGCCATCTCCTCTTCCTGTTCAAAAATTTCTGAAAGGTTTTCTCTGGATTGTTGTATTTTGGCTTCTCTTAATTTTCTCTTCAGAGTCCTTTCAGGTTCTGGATCTGCTTCCACAAGAATGTTCTTATCCTTGCTCCTGCTCATATGACAAGGAAGAATGGACAGAAAAATGATAATAATAATAATAGAGATCCTTTATACCACCGTATAGGGATCCCTGTGTGAGTGGAAGAAAAGAGGGGGAGATAAAGAATGTGATGTAAAGGAAGAAACACAACTGTACGAATGGAAGAGATGTGAGATGAGATGTTAGGATATGAATGAATAAATAGAATAGGATGGGGGAGGTATAATTTTCGAAAATTGTTTTGAAAAGGAGTTAGTGATTTTTGAAAATTGGTTTTTGAAAATTTGTTAGTATTTTTCGAAAAAATTTTTTGAAATAAAAATAAAAATAAAAATAATTAGTTAATTAAAAAGGAATTTTTGAAAAAGAGGGGAGATATTTTCGAAAATTAGAGAGAGAGAGTTAGTTAGGTAGTTTTGAAAAAGTTAAGAAACAAACAAAAAGTTAGTTAGTTAGTTGAAACAAATTTTGAAAAGATAAGAAGTTAGGAAGTTAGAAAAGATATTTTGAAAAGATATTTTTGAAAAAGATAAGATAAGAAGATATTTTTGAAAAGATATGATAGAAATTAGTTTTTGAAAAAGATTTGATTTTTAAAATCACAATTAATGACTTGATTCATAAGAAATCACAAGATATGATTCTAGAACTTAAAGTTTGAATCTTTCTTAACAAGCAAGTAACAAACTTCAAATTTTTGAATCAAAACATTAATTGTTTATGTTATTTTCGAAAATTTTATACAAAAATAAGAAAAAGATTTTTGAAAAATATTTTTGGAATTTTCGAAAATAACTAAGAATTTTGAAAAAGATTTGATTTTTGAAAAAGATTTTGAAAAAGATAAGATTTTCAAATTGAAAATTTGATTTGACTCATGAGAAACAATTTGATTTTAAAAATTTTTGAAAAAGTCAACTCAATTTTCGAATTTGATGAGAGAAAAAGGGAAAGATATTTTTTTTATTTTTGAATTTTTTATGAAAAACATGAAAAATATGCAATGCATGAAATTTTTAGATCAAAACAATGAATGCATGCAAGAATGCTATGAATGTCAAGATGAACACCAAGAACACTTTGAATGTCATGATGAACATCAAGAACATATTTTTGAAAAATTTTTAATGCAAAGAAAACATGCAAGACACCAAACTTAGAATTCTTTAATGCTTACGCACTAAGAATTCAAGAATGCATATGATAAACATGAAAAGACACAAAATAGAAAATCATCAAGATCAAACAAGAAGACTTACCAAGAACAACTTGAAGATCATGAAGAACACTATGAATGCATGAAATTTTCGAAAAATGCAAGATGCACATGCAATTGACACCAAACTTATAATGTGACTCAAGACTCAAACAAGAAACACAAAAATATTTTTGATTTTTATGATTTTCTAATTTTTTTGGATTTTTATTTTATATTTTTCGAAAATTATATGAAAAAGAAAAATAAGGATTCCAAAATTTTTAATATGAATTCCAGGAATCTTGCCATGTTAGTCTAAAGCTTCAGTCCAGGAATTAGACATGGCTCACTAGCCAGCCAAGCTTTCAAAGAAAGCTCCAGTCCAAAATACTAGACATGGCCAATAGCCAGCCAAGCTTCAGCAGATACCTCTCATGCATACAACAGCAAATTTTATTGGCAACAACTAACTTGCTCTTGTGATGATGATTAGGAAGCCTCAGTCCAAAAGAATTTAGACATGGCTTTGCAGCCAGCCAGGCTTCACATGCTTCATGAAACACTAGAATTCATTCTTAAATATTTTGAATAAAATTTTTGAAAACATTTTTATTTATTTTTTTTTGAAAACGGATGAGAAAATTTTAGAAATATTTTTGAAAAATTTTTGAAAATAAAATAAAAAGAAAATTACCTAATCTGAGCAACAAGATGAACCGTCAGTTGTCCAAACTCAAACAATCCCCGGCAACGGCGCCAAAAACTTGGTGCTGTTGCCGGATCAAAAGGGAATCTGGCACTGATGTTAACGGACCAAAAGCTTGCCGAAGACTCAAACAATCCCCGGCAACGGCGCCAAAAACTTGGTGCACGAAATTGTGATCTCCAGGCTCGAACAAATCCTGGTAATGGCTCTAAAGCTTGGTGCTCTGATCTTAATTCATGATTGTCACAACTTCGATACAACTAACCAGCAAGTGCACTGGGTCGTCCAAGTAATACCTTACGTGAGTAAGGGTCGAATCCCACGGAGATTGTTGGTATGAAGCAAGCTATGGTCACCTTGCAAATCTCAGTCAGGCAGATATAAAGTGATAATGGTGTTTTCGAATTTAATATAATAAGATAGGGATAGAAATACTTATGTAAATCATTGGTAGGAATTTCAGATAAGCGAATGGAGATGCTTTTCGTTCCTCTGAACCTCTGCTTTCCTGCTATCTTCATCCAATCAGTCTTACTCCTTTCCATGGCTGGCTTTATGTGATACATCACCACTGTCAATGGCTACTTTCGGTCATCTCTCGGGAAAATGATCCAATGCCCTGTCACGGCACGGCTAATCGTCTGGAGGCATCACCCTTGTCAATGGCTTCATCTTATCCTCTCAGTGAATAATATGCTCACGCACCCTGTCACGGCACGGCTATTCATCTGTCGGTTCTCGATCATGCTGGAATAGGATTTACTATCCTTTTGCGTCTGTCACTAACGCCCTGCAATCGCGAGTTAGGAGCTCGTCACAGTCATTCAATCATTGAATCCTACTCGGAATACCACGGACAAGGTTTAGACTTTCCGGATTCTCTTGAATGCCGCCATCATTCTAGCTTACGCCACGAAGATTCTGGTTAGGAGATCTAAGAGATATTCATTCTAGCTTAATTCATGTAGAACAGAAGTGTTTGTCGGACACGCGTTCATAAGGGAGAAGGATGATGAGCGTCACACATAATCATCACCTTCATCACGTTCTTGGGTGCGAATGGATATCTTAGAAGCGAAATAAGATGAATTGAATAGAAAACAGAAGTACTTTGCATTAATCTTTGAGGAACAGCAGAGCTCCACACCTTAATCTATGGAGTGTAGAAACTCTACCGTTTGAAAATACATAAGTGAAGGTCCAGGCATGGCCGAGATGGCCAGCCCCTCTGATCTATGAACCAGGCGTCCAAAGATACCTAATACAATAGTAAGAGGTCCTATTTATAATAAACTAGCTACTAGGGTTTACATAAGTAAGTATTTGATGTATAAATCCACTTCCGGGGCCCACTTGGTGTGTGTTTGGACTGAGCTTAAGTGTTGCACGTGCAGAGGCCATTTGTGGAGTTGAACGCCAGTTTTTGTGCCAGTTTGGGCGTTCAACTCTGGTTTTGGATCCTTTTCTGGCGCTGGACGTCAGATTTGGGCAAAGAGCTGGCGTTGAACGCCAGTTTACGTCATCTATTCTTGGCCAAAGTATGGACTATTATATATTGCTGGAAAGCCCTGGATGTCTACTTTCCAACGCAATTGAAAGCGCGCCATTTCGAGTTCTGTAGCTCCAGAAAATCCACTTTGAGTGCAGGGAGGTCAGAATCCAACAGCATCAGCAGTCCTTTTTCAACCTCTGAATCTGATTTCTGCTCAAATCCCTCAATTTCAGCCAGAAAATACCTGAAATCACAGAAAAACACACAAAATCATAGTAAAGTCTAGAAATGTGAATTTAACACAAAATCTATTAAAAACATCCCTAAAAGTAACTAGATCCTACTAAAAACATACTAAAAACAATGTCAAAAAGCGTATAAATTATCCGCTCATCAACCTTCTTAGGTTGCAGGCGTGCCACGACCTAGGAAGTTCTCGCCCGTCGAGTTCGGATAGTCTGTAGTAGCCCTTTCCAAGTACTTCTATGACTCGGTAGGGTCCTTTCCAGTTTGCTGCTAGCTTTCCTTCTCCGGGTCAAGTTGTTCCAATATCATTTCGGATTAGGATGAGATCATTCTCAGCGAAACCTCTTGGCACTACCTTTTGATTATATCTGGAAGCCATTCGACGTTTTATTGCTTCTTTCCTGATCCGAGCTCTTTCTTGGATTTCGGGAAGTAGGTCGAGCTCTTCCCTTTGAAGTTGGGAGTTGGCTTCTTCATTGTAATGGACCACTCTAGGCGACCCTTCCTCGATCTCTACCAGGATCATTGCCTCCGTTCCGTATGCTAATCGAAAGGGTGATTCCTTTGTGGTGGAATGTGGCGTTGTTCAATATGCCCATAGGACTTGTGGAAGTTCTTCGCCCCAAGCTCCCTTTGCATCTTGTAATCTCCATTTTAGCCCGGCTAATATGACTTTGTTAGCAGCTTCAGCTTGTCCATTGGCTTGGGGATGTTTGACGGAGGTGAACTGGTGCTTTATGTTTAAGTCGGCTACTAATTTTCTGAAGCCTGCATCTGTGAATTGGGTGCCATTGTCTGTGGTGATGGAGTATGGAACCCCGAACCTTGTCACAATGTTCCTATTTAGAAATTTTTGACTTCTTTGAGCAGTGGCGTTAGCTAGGGGTTCTGCCTCGATCTATTTTGTGAAATAGTCTACCCCTACTATGAGGAATTTAACTTGTCCCGATCCCTGGGGAAAGGGTCCGAGAAGGTCGAGTCTCCATTTCGCGAATGGCCAAGGTGAGGTTACGCTGATGAGCTCCTCTGGCGGGGCGATGTGAAAGTTGGCATGTTTTTGACATGGTAGACATGTCTTTACAAACTCTGTGGCCTCCTTTTGTAGAGTTGGCCAATAAAATCCTGCCCGAAGTACTTTTTTGGTGAGTGCTTGTGCTCCGGGATGATTGCCACAGATGCCACTGTGTATTTCTTCTAGAACTTCCTTCGTGTTGGCAGTCGGTACACATTTTAGAAATGGTATTGAAATTCCTCTTTTGTATAGAGTATTGTTTATGATAGTGTAGTATTGTACCTCCCGTTTTAACCTTTTTGCCTCCTTCTCATCTGTGGGAAGTGTTGATGTTTTGAGGTAGTTAATTATAGGAGTCATCCACCCTTGATCTAGACCTGTTATGGCTAGGATTTTTTCCTCTTCCGAGATTGACGGGTTCTGTAGTATTTCCTGGATGAGGCTTCTATTGTTGCCTCTTGGTTTGGTGCTGGCTAGTTTTGAGAGTGCATCAGCTCGGGCATTCTATTCGCGGGGTATGTGGCGGATCTCATATTCCCGAAATTGTCCGAGTTGTTCCCTAGTTTTACCCAGGTACTTTTTCATATTGGGGTCCTTGGCTTGGTAGCTCCCCGTTATTTGTGAAGTGATCACTTGTGAGTCGCTGAAGATAATGAGTCTTTGAGCTCCGACCTCTTTGGCCAGCTTTAAACCAGCTAGTAGTGCCTCATATTCCGCCTGGTTGTTTGAGGCAGGGAACCCGAATTTGAGAGAGGGTTCGATTTGGGTTCCTTGATTACTTTCTATTATCATACCTGCGCCACTTCCAGTTTTATTCGAGGAACCGTCCACGTAGAGATTTCATTCTGTGGGGTTTCTAGAGTATCTGTAAATTCTGCAATGAAGTTGGCTAAGTACTGTGATTTGATGGCTGTCCGAGCTTCATATTGGAGGTCAAACTCGGATAACTCGACTGCCCATTGTAAAATTCTGCCTGCTAGATCTGTTTTCTGCAATATCCCTTTTATGGGCTGGTTGGTCCAAACCTTAATGGTGTGAGCTTGGAAGTACGGGCGAAGTCGTCGAGATGTTAGTATGAGAGCATAGGCAAACTTTTTTATTTTTTGGTAGTTTAGCTCGAATCCTTGTAATGTTTTACTGATAAAGTATACGGGTTGTTGCTCACTGTTCTCTTCTCGAACGAGTGCTGAGGCTACTGCCCGACTTTCTAGCGCGAGGTATAATATGAGTGGTTCTCCTTCTTGTGGCCGATATAGGATAGGTGGCCGTCCTAAAAATATTTTGAAATCTTGGAAGGCTTGTTCGCACTCCATTGTCCATTCGAACTTCTTTCCTTTCTTTAGAGTAGCATAGAAGGGGAGAGATCTTATCGCTGATCCCGCTAGAAATCTGGATAAGGCTGCCAATCTCCCGTTGAGTTGTTGTACCTCTTTGACACAAGTTGGGCTCTTCATGTTGAGTATGGCCTGGCATTTATCCGGATTTGCCTCAATTCCTCTTTGTGTGAGCATAAAACCTAAGAATTTGCCTACTTCTACTGCAAAGGTGCATTTTGCAGGATTGAGTCGCATGCCATACTTCCTTATAGTGTCGAACACTTGGACCAGGTCGGACAATAATGTCTCTTCACTTTGTGTCTTTATCAACATGTCGTCCACGTAGACTTTCATGATTTTTCCGATATGATCTGAAAAGACTTTATTCATTAGCCTTTGATAAGTAGCTCCCACGTTCTTAAGAGCAAAAGGCATCACAATGTAGCAATAATTTGCATTTGGTGTTAAAAACGAGGTCTTTTCTTGATCTGGTGGATACATGGGGATTTGATTGTATCCGAAATATGCATCCATAAACGAGAGGTATTTATATCCGAAGGAGGCATCTACCAGAGCGTCGATGCTTGGGAGTGGATAAGGGTCTTTTGGGCAGGCTTTGTTGAGATCTGTATAGTCGGTGCACATTCGCCACTTTCCGTTTGATTTTTTCAACAAGACGACATTAGCTAACCATAGTGGGTACTTGACTTCTCTTATGAATCCTGCCTCCAGTAGTGCTTGTACCTGCTCTTCCACAGCTTGGGATCTTTCGGGTCTGACCTTTCTACGCCTCTGTTGTACTGGCCGAGATCCAGGGTAGACTGCTAGCTTATGACACATTAACTCGGGGTCTATGCCTGGCATGTCTGCAGCCTTCCACGCAAAGAGGTCGACGTTATCTCGTAAAAACTGTACGAGTGTTTCTTTTATGTCTTTTTTTAGAGTCGTGCTAATATTGGTTGTTTTGTCCGAGGTGTCTCCGATCTAAACTTTCTCCACTTCACCTTCGGGTTGTGGACGGAGTTCTTCTCGTCTCTGAACTCCACCAAGCTCAATTGTATGGAATTCTTCTCTTCCGCCTCTGAGATTTAGACTTTCGTTATAACAGCGGCGCGCCATCTTTTGATCTGCTTTTATTGTAGCTATTCCTTCTGCAGTTGGGAATTTCATGCATAGATGTGGAGTTGAGACTATTGCGCCGAGTTGATTCAATGTTGTTCGACCTATTAAGGCATTGTAGGCTGAACTCACGTTGACCACGATGTAGTCTATTTTGAGAGTTCTGGATTGGTTTTCTTTTCCGAACGTTGTGTGTAGTGAGATGTATCCAAGTGGTTGTACTGGGGTATCTCCCAGTCTGAACAGGCTGTTCGGGTATGCTCTAAGCTCCTTTTCTTCCAAGTCGAGCTTGTCAAAGGCAGTTTTAAATAAGATGTCAGCAGAGCTCCCTTGGTCTATTAATGTGCGGTGGAGATTGGCGTTTGCCAGGATGATGGTGATGACCATGGGATCGTCGTGTCACTACAACAAATATGGCCTTTAGCAACGCCAAATTTCGCAACGCCTTAAAACCGTTCTCTTAGATAGGTTTAGACAACGGTTTTTTAAAGTGTTACTGTTGAATTCAGTTTTTCATCAATTTTTAGCAACAAAATAAAACCGTTCTCTTTGACTATTTTAAAGAACGGTTTTATAACCGTTACCATGATTTGGCTTTAAACAACGGTTTTTTATTGTTGTTTAAAGAATTGTACAAAAGAAACGCATTAAAACCGTTGCCGAAATACTACACTTTAAAACCGTTCCATTAGATGGTCTTAGACAACGGTTTTTACAGTGTTGTTGTTGAAGTTCATTTTTTCATTATGCTATAGTAACAAAATAAAACCGTTCTCTTTGACTATTTTAAAGAACGGTTTTACAACCCTTACAACAATTATTTATGAAACAACTATTTTCTAATATTATTTAAATAATTATACAAATTAAACAATACTAATAAAAATAATTTTAGATAATTATATAAATTGAAACTATTTTTTCTATAAATACTGAATTTATAAAATACTCAAAAACTATTGTTATAAATAAATAACAAATGTTATTTTAAAAAAATAATATTAAAATAAATTTATTATAAATATTATATATTATTATAAATATATAAAAAATATTATATTTTAAACACATAAGGCTAAAATAAATTTATAATAAATTATATATTTTTATTATAAATATATAATAAATATTAATATAAAGAAATAAAATTAAAATAATTTTAAAATAAATATTATATATCTATTATTGATTATTATATAACAAATATTATTTTTGAAAAAAATAAAATTAAAATAAATTTATAATAAATATTATATATTTTTATTATAAATAATTATTTTGTTATAACAAATATATATTTTTTGTTAGAAATAATTATTTGAATTCATCAATAGATTGATAAATAATATTTTTAAATAATTTTAATATAGTATATTAGATTTTAAAATTATTATTCTATCCACCTATTTTTATCAATATATCTATTTTATCTATATCCTTTTATAAAATCTCTCATTCCTAACTAAATTTCCAAATTAAATAAAAAATTCTAATTTCCAAATTCTAAAACCCTAAACACCCCCCCACTGAGCACACAACCCCCCACTCATAAGCGTAACACATACACACACACGGACAAGAGAGGAGGAAGGAGAAGAGGATGGCGCCGACGGGTTAGGTGCCGCCGTCGCCATCGTTGCCAAGCCCGAAGGAGAAAGAGAGTCCACAAAGGGAGAGTGAGGGACGAAGAAGAGAAGCCGCGCTAACCCCGCAACGCCACTGCGTCGTCGCCTCCGTTGAGCAGTCGCCATCGTCGTGCGAGAAAGGAGAAGGAGCCGTCGAGGGGTCGCTGAGCCGCTGCCGTCGCCGTTGCGTTCGTTTCTGTCACAGAAGCTTCCATTTCTGTCACTTTCATGTTGCGGAGAGAAAGAACTACGCATGAGCCAGGGGCCAGGGAAAGGGAGCCACCGCCGTTGCATCCTGGCTACGCCGCCGTTCAATTCGTTGTTTCATCATGGCCATAGAGAGGAACGTGAATGGAAAAAGAAACAGGGAAGCTGCTACTTGGGATTTGAGGAAGACGGCTCTGTTCTGCCTCGCCTCTAGGTTCTGCAAGTTGCCGGAGTCTTCAGCCGCCGGGAACTAGTACTGAAGCTGCCCAGAATCACTACTGCTGCTGCCATGGGAGCTGGTATTGGAACCACTGATGGAGCTGCTGTGTTTAGTGATTTTCACGAGTTGTGACATCGAGGTAGGGAATATTTTATTAAATTAAATATTTTAAACTTTGAATGCCTGAAAAGTTTACTGGATTATTACGAATAGTTGAATGCTTCGTATGTAATGGATTTTGGTTGTAGATTAAATGTGTGACTGGTTGTGCTTCTTGTTTATTTTACGATAGTAAGGTAGAACATGTTGATATGTGTATGCTGTAGTCTGCAAGAGTGTGTTGAGAAGATACATGTCTAATGTTGTTCTGATTTTGATTTGGAAACTGGTTCTCTGAAAATAAAAAATTCCTATAGCTGTTTAGATGCTCTCTTTACTAACTTTGTTTCTTATATTCTGATTCACAGTTTAAGATAGCCCTTTTTTCTACTTTTCATTTTCTTCAGGATTGAAATTGTAGATAAATGCTTTTGCCATGACACAATAGAACAGATTGTTGATTCTTTGGTGAGCTTTACATCTTCCATTAAATTTAAGTACCTCTAGCACAACTTTATCTTAGAATTTCATTTATTCTGCTGCTAAAATGTCTTTAGTGTTGCTTTTAGTTGTAGTCTCTTATCTTGTTAACTCTATTTGTACCAGCTAGTCTTGATTAACATCTATCTATTATGAGTGGCTTAACTTTCTGGTAACAGTTCACGGTTTCTTTTTCCATCTAATTACTTAAATTTCCATTAGGAAAGAGTGGCAAGTGAAACAAATGATGCATGGTGCATTTCTACCCTAAATAGACTTAAAGAAGCTTCGCCATTGAGCTTGAAGGTTTCCCTGAGATCAGTGAGTTTCTTTTTCTTGTCAAAACTCATTTGAGTTCTTGATTACTATGCTTTCTTCCTTCCATACGAGAAGCTACTTACTATAATGTAAACCGTCTAACATTTTCTTGTCAAAACTCATTTGAGTTCTTGATTACTATGCTTTCTTCCTTCCATACGAAAAGCTGCTTACTATAATGTAAACCGTCTAACTGATGCAGATACGAGAGGGTAGATTTTAAACTCTTGACCAGTGCTTGTTGCGTGATTACCATACGACTTTACAAGCAAAATCTAAGCAGATTTCTGGTGACTTTTGTGAGGTAATGAACATTGCTAGCATTACAAATCCAACATCATTCAAAGATGAGGTTTCTAGGTGGTTTATAAATGTGAGACATTCTTTGCCTTTGAGCTAGCTTTGGGGTTGAGTTAAAATAGGTTATAGATTTCTTGTCTCTTGGCAATTTGTCCATCAATTGTTGTTACTTTTACGTTTACAGTTGAGTTAAAGACTCTGATATTATTCTTAATTTCTACTATTTACTTTGATGTTGTCAAATGATGGCCTTAATCTGAGCTGTTTTATTAGTGCTGATTTGATTTTAGAGAGTTCATATAGGTTGATTTTGCTGTTTAGTGCTGCTTTATCCTTGTTAATGGCTGATTTCATGCCTTGTTTTGATTGAGCAATGATGATGATGGCCTTATTCTGAGCTGTTTTATTAGTGCTGATTTGATTTTAGTGAGTTCATGTGGGTTGATTTTGCTGTTTAGTGCTGCTTTATCCTTGTTAGTAGCTGATTTCATGCCATGTTTTATTTGAGCAATGATGATGATGGCCTTATTCTGAGCTGTTTTATTAGTGCTGATTTGATTTTAGTGAGTTCATATGGGTTGATTTTGCTGTTTAGTGCTGCTTTATCCTTGTTAATGGCTGATTTTATGCCTTGTTTTGATTAAGCAATGATGATAATGGCCTTATTCTGAGCTATTTTATTAGTGTTGATTTGATTTTAGAGAGTTCATATGGGTTGATTTTGCTGTTTAGTGCTGCTTTATCCTTGTTAATGGCTGATTTCATGCCTTGTTTTGATTGAGCAATGATGATGATGGCCTTATTCTGAGCTGTTTTATTAGTGCTGATTTGGTTTTAGTGAGTTCATATGGGTTGATTTTGCTGTTTAGTGCTGCTTTATCATTGTTAATGGCTGATTTCATGCCTTGTTTTGATTGAGCAATGATGATAATGGCCTTATTCTGAGCTATTTTATTAGTGCTGATTTGATTTTAGAGAGTTCATATGGGTTGATTTTGCTGTTTAGTGCTGCTTTATCCTTGTTAATGGCTGATTTCATGCCTTGTTTTGATTGAGCAATGATGATGATGGCCTTATTCTGAGCTGTTTTATTAGTGCTGATTTGGTTTTAGTGAGTTCATATGGGTTGATTTTGCTGTTTAGTGCTGCTTTATCCTTGTTAATGGCTGATTTCATGCATTGTTTTGATTGAGCAATGATGATGATGGCCTTATTCTGAGCTGTTTTATTAGTGCTGATTTGGTTTTAGTGAGTTCATATGGGTTGATTTTGCTGTTTAGTGCTGCTTTATCCTTGTTAATGGCTGATTTCATGCCTTCTTTTGATTGAGCAATGATGCTGATGGCCTTATTCTGAGCTGTTTTATTAGTGCTAATTTGATTTTAGAGAGTTCATATGGGTTGATTTTGCTGTTTAGTGCTGCTTTATCCTTGTTAATGGCTGATTGCATGCCTTGTTTTGATTGAGCAATGATGATGATGGCCTTATTTAGAGCTGTTTTATTAGTGCTGATTTAGTTTTAGTGAGTTCATATGTGTTGATTTTGCTGTTTAGTGCTGCTTTATCCTTGTTAATGGCTGATTTCATGCCTTGTTTTGATTGAGCAATGATGCTGATGGCCTTATTCTGAGCTGTTTTATTAGTGCTAATTTGATTTTAGTGAGTTCATATGGGTTGATGTTGCTGTTTAGTGCTGCTTTATCCTTGTTAATGGCTGATTTCATGTCTTGTTTTGATTGAGCAATGATGATGATGGCCTTATTCTGAGCTGTTTTATTAGTGCTGATTTGATTTTAGTGAGTTCACATGGGTTGATTTTGTTGTTTAGTGCTGCTTTATCCTTGTTAATGGCTGATTTCATGCCTTGTTTTGATTGAGCGATGATGCTGATGGCCTTATTCTGAGCTGTTTTATTAGTGCTGATTTGATTTTTGTGAGTTTATATGGGTTGATTTTGCTGTTTGTTTAAATTCAGAAACGTCCTATTTACTGGCATAATGTTGCCGAAATTTCTAAAAATTTGTGTTAATTGAATTTCAATTTGTGAATTGAATTTGGTAATTTGTTTCTTTAGTTTTTTTTCAATTAAATATCTTATAAATCAATAAGAGGGATGGAATATAATTAGTATCTTTGTATAGAGACAACAGTGAAGAAAACATGAGGACCTACACAATGCTTGAAGATTCATGCAAGACAGTTGGAAGATAGAGAAGAAATTACTCTAGATATTGAAGGAGAGGCGATTGGTCCTACTGATGAAGCTGTAAACAACTTGTGCAAATTTTTGGGCACAATGGCAAGGAATTTAGATTTTGTCCATTAATTTACACAAATTGGAAGGGGATTAAAGATAAAGATGCCATTTGGGAATCTGTTCAAGTGAGAATATTATTATTGTTAGCTATTTCAAACTCTTCTTTGTTATATTTTTTGCTACATTAGATGATATAGTTCGAGGTTGTCATGATAGTATTGTGGTATTTTTAATGTGATTGTGGATCTTACAACAATTTTTGTAAGTCAAATTTGATGAAAAATATTCAATTATTTTTCTTTAGTGACTTTATTCAAATAGTTTAGATTATTTATTGACTCTAAATAATTTAAAAAAATAAAATTAATTTCATTCACGAGAAAACTACTATTATAAATAAAGAATTATATATTACGAAAAATCGTTGTCAAAAGTTACAAAGGACAACGGTGTTAAAACCGTTGCCAAAAAATGACATCAATGGTATTGCTTTAAAACCGTTGTCTTAGATGACTATAAAATGTCAAGGGTTTTAAAACCGTTGCCAAAAACATCAATGGTAACGCTTTTAAACCGTTGTCTTAGACAACTATAAATTGGCAACGGTACAAAAACCGTTACCAAAAAATGACACCAACGGTAATGCTTTAAAACCGTTGCTATTGTGGATAACAAAACTACTACAGTTTAAAACCGTTGCCTATCCAGGTACGGTTTTAAACTGTTGTACCATGAAAAAGAACGGTTTAAAACCGTTGTTTCTCGAGTAACGGTTTGAAACCGTTGTTTAAAATTTGTTTTCAAAACCATTGTCTATACCAGTAACTTTGGCAACGGTTTTTTGGTTACCGTTGTCTTAGGTAAAAAACCGTTGTCTTTGAGCATTGGCAACGGCCGCATATACCACAGGTCAAAAACCGTTGCCAAAGCGTTGCCTAAAGTTTAGGGAACGGTTTTTCAATATACGGCAACGGTTTTTGACCGTTGCGAAAAGCCTTGTTTGTTGTAGTGTGTCCTGAGATGATACCGGATGCGTCTTCTTTGGTGAACGTGATTGCAGGGATGTCGGGTGCTTCCTCCTTTCCTTCGACATGATATACTTCTTTAAGATATCTTTTGCAGGATAATTTGGAGATTTCTCCTCCTGCAAATCCTCCGTGTATCATATGAACATGTCTTTCTGGCGTACAAGGTGATCGCTCGGTTCGTCCGACCTCCTCGTCCCTCCTTTTTCTTTGCTCATCGTCTCGGGTGGCCAAATACCGATCTAGTTTTCCTTCTCTTACTAACTTTTCTATGACATTTTTTAGATCGAAACATTCGTTGGTGGAATGTCCATGGACACGATGGTATTCACAATACTCGTTTCGGTTTCCTCCTCCTCTTTTGCCTTTGAGTGGTCGAGCTGGGGGTATTTTTTCTGTATGGCAGACTTCCTTGTACACATCCACAAGAGACACCCGAAGGGAGTGTAATTATGATATTTTTTTAATTTTTCCCCTTGTCGATCTTCCTTCTTTTTGGACTCTTTATCTTTATCCCGGTAGGTGAATCCAGATTTTGAGGTTTCTCTTAGTCGAGAATTTTCTTCCATGTTAATGTATTTCTCCGCTCGTTCTTGCACTTCGTCTAGAGATGTGGGGTACTTCTTTGATATGGATTGGCTAAAAGGTCCCTCTCGTAGGCCATTGATGAGGCCCATGATGGCGGCCTCTGTTGGCAAGCTTTGTATGTCTAGGCATGTTTTGTTGAATCTTTCCATGTAGTTACGAAGACTTTTCCGATCTCCTTGCTTGATTCCTAGTAGACTGGGGGCGTGCTTAGCCTTGTCTTTCTGGATGGAGAATCTGGCCAAGAATTTTTTGGCTAGGTCATCAAAGCTTGAGATGGACTTCGGAGGTAGGTTATCGAACCATCTGATTGCTGTCTTCGTGAGAGTTGTTGGAAAAGCTTTGCAGTGAACTGCATCTGAGGCGTAAGTGAGGTACATCCTACTTCTGAAGTTGCTAATGTGATGGTTGGGATCTGTAGTGCCATCGTACAAAGTCATATCCGGAAGTTTGAAGTCCTTAGGAATTTTGGTCTTCATGATTTCCCTAGTGAATGAATCTTGATCTTTGCGTGAGTTGTCCTCAGGGGGTGGTCCGAGTAGCTTTTGCTTTGAGATCGGCTTCGAGTTTTAGAAGTTTATCTTCTAATTCTCGACGTCGCCTTACCTCTCTTTGTAGATCCTTCCCAACTTCTCGTTGGTGCTGGGTTTCATTTTCAAGTTGCTTTAAACGATCTTGAAGCGCTTCTATCACTCCCGGATTTGATGAGTTTTTGTCCCCGTTGGATTCCGGAGTATCTTTTAGCGTAGTGTCTGTGTTTTTGTGCGGTGTTCTATCCTCTAGATCCGAATCGTGGTCATTGTCATGATCGTCCGCCATGGTGATGGGAAGACTTCCAAGGTCCCCGGCAACAGCGCCAATGTTCCGAGGGTTACCTGAAACTGTAGGTCGATCTCGAACGAGATCTTCTGTACGGGTCAGAGATGACGTGTCTGGCTGATGGGTGGCAACCGGAGCTGTCGTGTCTGACTTGTTGGACTGGCTGCACTGCTGATCCTTAATCACCGGAAGGTGGGGGGTATCTGTAAGAGACTCCGATGCTTAAGTTAGTATTGGTATTAAACAGGTTTTTAGTAGAATCAGAGTATGAGTTATACCTGGGTGCTCCAGTGTATTTATAATGGTATAGAGTGACCTTTTTAGATAAGATAAGTTAGTTATCTTATCTTATCTTATCTTTGAGTTGAGGTCAAATTATCTTCAAGGGAACTGCCCTTATCTCTATAGGCTTGGACTGCCTTTGGATTTGGGTCGTGTTCCTCTATTTGGGCCCCTTACTGGGCTTTCCTGTCGATTTGACCGACCTCTTTGAGAAGAGGTCGGATAGCCTGACCTGAGGAGGTTGGTCGCTTTATTACTGAACATCTCGGATCGGATAGCTCGATCCAGGGTGTGAATAGCGGCCATGGGTAATTTAGCAAATACCATGGAGGCTAATGCTACTGCAACTCTGGAAGCTGTGCAGAGATTGGGCCAACCGGCCAAAAATGGAAACGGGAATGGTGAAGGGAATGCTAATGATAATGCTGAGGGAAACGGCGATAACACGGGTGGTGTTCCGATGACCTTGGCGACATTCCTCAAGATTCATCCACCAACTTTCCAAGGATCAACTAATCCTACTGAAGTGGATAACTGGTTCCAGGATATGGAGCGTGCTTTACAGGCGCAGCATGTTCCCATCAATCAATATGTCGAGTTTGCAGCTTATCAGCTAGCGGGAGAGGCCCAACCCTGGTGGCAAGCAGAGTGTCGCTTGCTATAGCTTCAGAACACCAACATTCCATGGGAGGTGTTCCAAACGGCCTTCTATAAGAAGTACTTCCCTGAGTTTGCAAGGGAAGCAAAGGAGATGGAACTAATGCAGCTGAAGCAAGGTTCCCTGTCTGTGGCAGATTACACTAGCAAGTTTGAGAAACTTTGTAGGTTTTCTAGGGTATGTCAGGGTGCCCCAGAGGCTTATGAGAGTTGGAGGTGTATTAAATACCAAAGGGGGCTAAAGGACAACATTATAACTGTTGTGGCTCCTATGGAGATCCGTGTCTTCTCCGACTTGGTTAATAAGGCAAGAGTGGTGGAGGAGTATGCCAAGACCGTGGCGGCGTCCAAGGACACTCATGGAGGGAGCTCTAGTCGGGGGCGTGGCAAGTATTTTCATCCGAGAGGACAAAGCTTCAAGAGAAGAGGATATGTGCTGCAAAATCTAGGAGGCTTAAGAAAGAACACCCATGATCAGATTCATCATGGCAAAGGGAGATGAAATCAGAGTAAGAATTCTCCGGATTTAGCTTGTGATCGTTGTGGACGTTTTCATCCATATGACTCTTGCAAGGTTGGTATAGGTGGGTGCTTCAACTGTGGCTTGCCTGGTCATTTTGAGAGGGATTGCACACGTGGGAAGAACCCAAGTGCGGGTCAGAGTCAGCACCAGGGGCGAGTTTTTGCTGTGAATGCCAAGGATGCTTCCAAGGCAGATCCGTTAATGAAAGGTATATGTTTAATTGGTGATAAGACTTTAGTTGCATTGTATGATATTGGAGCATCGCATTCGTTTATTTCGTTTGCTAAAGTTGAGGAATTAGGCTTGAAAGTGTCAGAGTTACTATTTGATCTGCATGTACATACTCCGCACCAGACAGTTATGACTAGGTCATGGTGTAGGAAAGTAGGTTTCAAGCTTGAGGGTAGAGACTTTGTGCATGATTTGATCTGTTTGCCATTGATTGGATTGGAAATGATTTTGGGGTTTGATTGGTTGTCAAAGAATCGGGTTTTGTTGGATTGCTTTGAGCGGTCAATTTGGTTTATGCCGGAAGGAGAAAATGGAGCAGTGGTAGCTACGGGATATTACTTGAACTCTATAATGGTGCACTGTAGTGGGGAGGAGTGTCAGGGTTATATTCTATTGGCTGCTAATGCGTTGGGGGATGCCCAGAGCTTAGGTTAGATACCGGTGGTTAAAGACTTTCTGGAGGTGTTCCCGGAAGATATCCCTGAGTTCCCACCTCAAAGGGAGATTGAATTTGCGATTGAATTAGTGCCGAGAGCCAGACCAGTGTCAATTGCGCCATATAGAATGGCTCCGATAGAGCTGGCAGAATTAAAGACTCAGTTGGAAGAGCTTCTGAACAAGAGGTTCATTCGACCGAGTGTATCACCGTGGGGAGCGCCAGTTTTATTGGTAAAGAAGAAAGATGGAGGAATACGATTGTGTGTGGATTACCGACAATTGAACAAAGTGACTGTAAAGGATAAGTACCCGCTGCCAAGGATAGATGACTTGATGGATCAGTTGTAAGGAGCTGGAGTGTTTTCTAAGATAGATTTGAGATCCGGTTACCATCAGATCAGAGTGAAGGAGGACGATATCCCTAAGATTGGATTTAGAACACGCTATAGACACTACAAATTTGCGGTGATGTCCTTTGGGTTAACGAATGCACCTGCTGTTTTCATGGATTACATGAACAGAGTCTTTCGTCCTTTTTTAGACAAATTCGTGGTGGTTTTCATAGACGACATCTTAGTTTATTCTAAGATGGTGAAAGAGCATGAGGAGCACTTGAGGATTGCGCTGCAAATCCTAAAGGAGCAAAAGTTATACGCTAAGTTGTCGAAGTATGAGTTTTGGAAGGAGGAAGTAAAGTTCTTAGGTCATATGGTGAGCAAAGGAGGAATAGCCGTAGACCCTTCGAAGGTAGAAGCGGTGATGGAATGGGAAAGACCGACGACTGTGACGGAAGTCAGGAGCTTTTTGGGCTTAACCGGATATTACCGGAGATTTATTGAAGGATTCTCCCGGATTGCACTACCAATGACTAAATTGAAAAGGAAAGAAGCGCCTTTTGTATGGACGTCAGAGTGTGAAGAGAATTTTCAGACTTTGAAGCAGAAGTTAACTTCAGCACCTGTTTTAATCTTGTTGGAACCGCATGAACCATTCGAAGTGTATTGTGATACGTCCCTGAAGGTTTTGGGTTGCGTGTTGATGCAACACCGGAATGTGGTGGCATACGCATCGCGTCAGCTGAGACCGCATGAGGTGAATTACCCAACTCATGACTTGGAATTAGGGGCGATTGTGTTTGTATTGAAGATTTGGAGACACCACTTGTACGGAGTGAAGTTTAGCGTATTTTCTGATCATAAGAGTCTCAAGTACATCTTCGATCAGAAAGAGCTTAACATGCGTTAGAGGAGGTGGATGGAGTTGCTTAAAGATTATGATTTCGAGTTGAGTTATCACCCTAGAAAGGCGAATGTGGTGGCAGACGCGTTGAGTCGAAAATCTTTAACAATAGCTTGGATGAGGAATAAGGAAGAGGAGCTAGTAGATAAGTTTGTGGATCTTAAGCTGGATATTGGTGAAGTTACCGGAAGAGCTTGTTTAAACCAGCTACAAATCTCAAACACGTTTAAATCAGAGATACAAAGGGCTCAACAAGATGAGCAGAAGCTTCAGCAGTTGTTTCAACCAGTTGGTGATAAGAGGTGTAGAGAATTCACTAGGAATGGTGAAGGATTTTGGAGATACAAAGGAAGAATTTGCATACCGGATGTCGGGAGTTTGTGGCAAGACTTATTGTCGGAAGATCATAACAGTGGGTTTTCCATTCATCCTGGAATTACGAAGATGTATTATGACCTAAAGAAGATGTTCTGGTGGCCTGGGATGAAGGGTGATATAGCAACTAGGGCTGGCAATTCATATCCTACCCGTGGATACCCAACCTGGTCCAATCCGTTTGAGTAGGGTAGGCTACCCGACCGCTGTGGGTAGGGTAGGGTACGGTCCGGATATGCATGCGGGTAGGGTAAGGTATGGGTTTAGGGTGTATCCTACCCTACCCTACCCGCACCTCATATATAACACATATTTTATAAAAATTAGGTATATAGCGAAGGAAGTGAGAGTTGAACCCACAACCTCCTTTATGTAATGACTTACAATAAGTGAACAACTACTAAAACTAGTTAGTTAATTTAGTAATTTAGAGCATTACTTTTTTATTTTTTATGTTATTAATATGTATAAAATTCGAAATGATTGAATTTTATATTTACTTTGAAAAAATTTGATATTTCTGTGGGTAGGGTAGGGTAGGGTTTAGAATTTTAGGGTGCGGGTAGGATTAGGGTAGAGAGATTCTCAACCTGCGGGTAGGGTAGGGTAGAGTTTTAATAAAATTTTCAACCCGCGAATAGGGTTAGGGTAGGGTTCAAACCCTACCCTACCCTACCCATTGCCAGCCCTAGTAGCAACAGTGGTATCAAAGTGTTTAACCTGTCAGAAGGTGAAGATAGAGCAACAGAAACCGTAAGGGATGTTACAGCCACTTGAGATTCCGCAGTGAAAGTGGGAAGGAATTGCAATGGACTTTGTGACCAGTTTACTGAGGACTAGGTCGGGATTTGATGTGGTTTGGGTGATCGTGGATCGCTTAACCAAATCCCGCTCATTTTCTGCCTATCCGAGTAAACTATTCTATGGAGGAGTTGACAAGATTGTACATCAAAAAGATAGTAAGGTTACATAGTGTGCCATCGAGCATAGTGTTGGACTGTGATCCCCGATTCACATCAAGGTTTTGGGGAGCTTTCCAAAGAGCTTTCGGTACGAAGCTATGTCTCAGTACCGCATATCATTCGCAAACCGATGGACAGTCGGAAAGGACTATTCAGACGTTGGAGGATATGCTGAGAGCATGTGTTTTGGATCAACCTGGGAGTTGGGATCGTTACATGCCATTGGTGGAGTTTGTGTACAACAATACCTTTCATGCAAGCATTGGGATGGCTCCGTATGAAGCCTTGTATGGACGGAAGTGCCAATCTCCACTTTGTTGGTATGAATCTGGTGAGGTAAGTGTATTGGGTCCAGACTTGATAGCAGAGACTACTGAGAACATTAAGAAGATTCGTGCAAGGATTCTAACTGTTCAGAGTCAACAGAAGAGTTATGCGGATCAGAGGAGGAAATCGTTAGAATTCGAAGTGGGAGAACATGTATTCCTGAGGGTTACACCAACAACCGGGATTGGAAGAGCAATCAAGACCAAGAAGTTGAATCCGAGGTATATAGGACCGTTTGAGGTTTTAAGGCGATTTGGGACGGTGGCGTATCAAGTTGCTTTGCCACCTCATATGTCTAACTTGCATGACGTATTCCACGTGTCACAACTCCGAAAGTACACATCGGATGTGGCTCATGTGTTGGAGCCTGAGTCTGTTGAGTTGAGGGAAAACTTAACTTTCCAAGTAACTCCAGTGAGGATCGATGACACTAGTGTGAAGAAGCTGTGAGAAAAGGAAGTCTCATTGGTTAAGGTTGCTTGGAAGCGAGTAGGAGTTGAAGAGCATACTTGGGAGTTGGAGACCAAGATGTGAAAGGATTATCCCGAGCTATTCTCAGGTAATTCAAATTTTGAGGGCAAAATTTCTTATTTGGTGGGGAGAATGTAAGAACCGCAACTAATCAACCGGTTAGTTAAGCAATTAATATTGCCCAAATTAGATTCTGAAAAGTTAGAGTGAGAATTTGAGGATTTAAAAGTGATTTTTGGACACAGTGGGTTTTTTGAGTCAGAAAATGTGTCTTCTGCAAAAAACTGTGAAAAATCGCGAATCAGTAGTTGAACCGGTTGAACCAGTTCGAGTTTGTCTGGTATCGCACGAGAAAAGTGAAAACTGACAAAAACCTTAGAAAAATATTAGAAGTTGAAAACCAGGCGTTAATTTTAAAGGTTTGACCCGAAGTTGGGCCAAACGGGCTAAAAACTCTAACAGGTTGGACCGGGCCCAAGTTGGGCCCAAGCCCAAGATATAAAAGGTTCATTTAATGAACCAATCAGCACAAACACACTCAAACACACCCATCAGAAATTGAAAGAAGGAGAGGAGAAGACATTGAGCACTATTTATCATCTTCTTCCAGTGCGCATTTTTATTTAGAAAACTATGTTTTCCGACTCAGAAAAATTCACTGAGTCCAAATATCATATTTAAATTATTAAATTCCGATTGTTAAATTTTCTAACCATATTCGCTCCTATTTAATTTACTATTTAATTAATTACGGTTTGACCGGGTTTTATATTCTACCCCCCAACAGAAATTTTTGCCCTCGAAAATTCCATCTGCCACCACGAGTATGTGAGCGTAGTTTGCCTTTACATCCAACGCATAGTAGTCCCAAGGTCTTTTTACTCTGCGCGCTTCTGTTGCCGCGCTCTAATTCCTTTATCTTCGAGGATCTCGCTCATTCGTCCAACGCTGACCAACAGCCTCGTTCATTACTTTCATCATCTCATCAACTCACATCTTATTAAATCTCAAATCATGTCATCAATAATATCACCATCATCATTAATCATGGTCATCATCCCACATCGCTATAATTAACCAAAAATCATCACCATACCTTAATCATACTCCATCACTATCCTCTCTCTCTCTGTCAAGCCAATTACCACTAATCACAGCTCAACTCCAAGCATAACCTCCAAACTTACTTTCTTATTCCCAAACCCTTAAATTTATATATAAATTATTGTTTTAAAGTCTTTGACTAATTAATCAAAACTCTCTTCGTTTTTAGAAATCAAATGAGTTTGAAATAAAAAGTTAACAAAATCATAAGAATCCGGTTTTCTTTAATAATCTATAAAAATATTCGAAACACATCTCTTTTGTTAAAATTACTCAAATCAAAAATCATTTTTTAAAATCATAACCAACACTCTTTCAAATTCTTGGAAAAATTTCGACGGCACCTCCCCTAAGAACTGGAGTTTGCCACTCGTCACGGGTTCCCTCAAACTAATCTCAGTACAACATCAGCATTTCAATTTAATGGTTTTGAAACTCGTCTTTCAAAACCAATCATTATAAATCTCAATCTAAATCCAAGGTCACTATGACCAAATATCATAGTACTTATCTCTCAAACACAGTGACTTGCACCCACTTATCATCTAAATCCAATTACACATCAACGATAATTTCTTCATTCAATTCAGAACTATCAAAGTTCATAGTCACAATTTATCCCAATTATCTAGAATCATTATCTGCATTAGTTCACTAACCTTTTAAGTACTTAAAGTATAAAGCATTTCTAATCATACCCTACTATTCCTTATTATTACCATACTATGTTAACACTCCAGCAAGCTTCCGCTATGTCACTCTAATTATTAACCACCAAGAATCCAATCATGAATCCATGTCATATTCTCCTATCGAATCACAAAACCTAGGCCCACTTCTAAGCTTTCTCAACCTGACAGAAATAATGCTTATGCTCATCGTGAGACTCAACCACATCCTCTTAAAAATCCTTGATCTCTATACTCACATTACCTAATCATTTAAAACCTATAATATCCGTTGCCTAACAATTTGTTATCCTCCAATTTCTATACAAGTGCTCGATTTTTACAAACTTTCATTCCCATTCAAATCCAACTATTCCAATGTCAATTTGAAGCCCCTTCTGCCCTAAATCATCAAATTCCAATCAACTCAAACCAAATTAAGCAAATCGTTCAAGCAACTATCCACCTCTAAGTGTTCAACTCATCGATCCAAAATCAACACACCATTCTCATATATATCACTGCCAAGATTCCTATCACGGCGTTCCCTCACCGGTTCGTTCTTGAGAATTTCTCTTTCCGATTACTTCATTCATGTCCGTGAGACACCCTTCGGGTCTTGTCCATACTGGCCAAGCGATATCGAGGTGATCAGACTCAATATCTCCAGTTAAGTGCTTTAAATTACCAAAGGTACACTCATGGATTTCATGCTAGATGGATCGATTAGATACCCTAACTAGCACAGGCATAGACTCTGAGTATGCATTGAAGCATAAGCAGTTCCATCCCTTAGGCTCACGAGGACGAACTGCTCTGATACCATAATGTAACACCCTAATATTCAAATCCCTATGCTCGAGTCATAAGTTAATGATAATAAGGTGGTACGACTGATAAACCCCATTTGGAGGGTTTATCTTGTGTTAAATTTAGAGGATTTTATAACCTTTTAACCCACATTTATCCAATGAAATAGCATGGTTTTATAACTTCTCTTTTAATTGTGCTTAAGTGTGAAAACATGCTTTTAGGTCTTAAAGTAGCTAAATTCAATTCACCTTGATTCCATTAGATGCCTTGATGTGTTTGATAAGTGATTTCAGATTTAGGAGGCAAAGATTGGATCAAGGGAATGAAGAAAAAAAGCATGTATAAATGGAGAACTCATGAAGAAATGAAGGAATCGCAAAAGCTGTCAAGCCGACCTCTTCGCACTTAAATGACCATAACTTGAGCTACAGAGGTTCAAATGATGCGGTTCCAGTTGCGTTGGAAAGATAACATCTGGGGCTTCGAAACGATATAAGATTTGTCATTGTTGCTATACGTATGGTGACACGTAAGTGCACTGTACGCGAACGCGTCGTTGCTACCATATGACCCACTTAAAGCAATACGTGGCCAGCGAATTCTAAAGCCTTGTGGGCCCAATCCAAGTTATTTCTGATGCTATTTAAGCCAAGGATTGAAGGAGAATTGATATACTTTCACACATTAGTTTAGTTTAGTTTAATTTTTGGAAGGAAAGTTAGTTTTAGAGAGAGAAGCTCTCACTTCTCTCTAGGATTAGGATTTTAGGTTTTAGATCTAGATCGAGTTCTTCTTCTCTCTTCTAATTTTCCTTTTCTTTCCTTAATTGTTCTCTTGTAGTTGTAGAATTCTTCTTTCCTTGTAATTCCTTTGTATTGTTAGTTGTAGCTTATGAACTTTCTTTTGTAGATCTACATTTCTTCTTCAATGCAATTGGTAAGTTCTTTGTTGTTTCATAATTGTTTTGCCTTTCTATTGTTAATCTCTTACTTTTTAGTTGTAGATTCCTTTAATTCTTGCAATTAATAGTGTTTGCCATTATTGCCTTCTATGTGTTTGTTGAAATGCCTCTTCTAGATATGAGTTAGATTTTGTTTCTCTTGGCTTGGGAAGGTAACTTAGGAACTCTTGAGTTACTAATGTCCAAGTGATTGACGATTGGAAGCCGTTAACTCCAGATCTCACTAATTAATTTGGTGTAGAACTAGGACTTATGGACTTGGATTGACATAGCTCATTTAACTTTTCTTTATTAGTTAGAGGATAACTTAGTGGGGTTGGTCCTTGCCAATTTTCATGTTGTGGTTAGTGATTAGGATAGAGATCCTTGACCACCAACCTTTGCCAAGACCTTTTTAGTTGTTAGTTTATTTTTATTGTCATTTATCTTTCATGTCTCTTATCAAAAACTCCAAAACATACCTCATAACCAATAACAAGACACTTTATTGCAATTCCTAGGGAGAACAACCCGAGGTTCAATACTTCAGTTTATAAATTTAGGGGTTTGTACTTGTGACAAACAAATTTTTGTATGAAAGGATTATTGTTGGTTTAGAAACTATACTTACAACGAGACTTCATTAGTGAAATTCTAACCCACACAAAAGTCCTCTCATCAAAATGGCGCTGTTGCCGGGGTTTTGCAATGGTGTTATGTTATTGGTTATTGTATATATGTGAATATTGTGAATAGGTTTGTCAATTGCTTGTTTTTAGTTTTTTTGTTAGATTTATTTTGTTTTTCCACTATAAATTCTCACTTTGGCTATGAGTTTGGTCCTAATTGTGTTGTAAGAAATGTGAACTCCAATGATGACACTCATTATGGATGGAACCAACAAAGATGGGAGAAGCCTCAAGGAATTGATCACTCCTATTGGCAACAACCTCCGGATGCATATAGGTATAATTTCCATCCTAATGCATGTCAATTCAATGGCTATGGTGAAACTTTTTGTGATAATCAACTACCACCATCATATGCCTATGACTCTTATCCTCAACATGAACCTCAACCATTCTTACAAGCCTCTCATTACCAAACACCTTCCTATGATCCATATCCATCACATGACCAATCACCCATACCATATTCTTATGACCATTATGAGCAAGAGCCTTTAGAACCACCACAATCCTACCATGATTATTACCAAGAACCACCTCAATGCACACCATCTCCATACCCTTACCAAGAAGAACCACCTTCCTACTATGAACCCTTTCTCCAAAATAATGAACCCTCTTATCCACCCCAAGCCCCAATAGATGACTCTCTCACCTTGCTACTTTAAGGACAAGCGGATATACATAGGAACACCCTAGAGTTTATGACTAATTTGACCAAGGTAGTGCATAATTTAGCCTACCAATTCTTAAACACTCAAGGTGCTTCCATAGCCACATGTAGAGAAACAATTGAAGAGTATAGCATGAAGGAGAGATTGGAAACTCCGGTGGGTGATGAGGGATACCACTTTGTGTTAGAACAATTGGAGGAGCCTATGATCATTGAAGAAAAGGAAGAAGTGGTTGAAGATTTGGAAGATGTTGAAAGTCCATGGGAATGTAGCATCATGGAGCACTCTTCCAAGAAGCTTGATATTGATGTTGATGAGGGTGCGCAACCTCCAAGGCATGTCATCGTTGGAGACTTGGAAGAGGCTTATCAAGAGATGGATTCAATCATGGATGAATTTCTCTCTACAATGGAATCCTCTCCCATTAGACATGAAGTTAAAATTATAGAAGAATGTGCACAACCTTCCATACCCTTGGTGAGTAATGATAAAGAGAGTGAATCAGAAAAGAGCTACCAAGGGAAAAAAGTTGAATTGGTGTATATCGAAATTGAAGAATATGAAGAGGTTGATCAAGAGATGAATTCATTCATCAATAAATTCCTATCCGAAATTGAATCACCTCTCATTGGGCAAGAAATTGAAGTTCTTGAAGACAACACCAAGCCACGTGATAAAGGGGAAAATGTTGAAATTGAAGAAGTTTGCGAAGTGGTGGAAACAACTAAAGAAGAGCCTAAAGAAATAGACCTTGCATTGTCTAAGTGTGGGGAGGTCTCCTTCCCCAAGTCACCATCCAACCCAACATTCAAGTGGGTAAAATTCTTATCCCTAAGCTTTGCTTTCTCACTTGAATATGGGTTAATTGAAAATGATGGTCAACTTAGAGCTCTTTGTGGAATTAAGAGTAAAAGGGAGTTGTGTAGTGGTTGGAGGTTTGGAATTAGGCTCATCAAGGTCAAAACCTCAAAGTATAGGGACTATGATTGGATGAATGCTACTTTACATGGGTATAGGAAGAGGACTTGGTGTGCTCAAGAGAATTCTACTTGTTCTACTTGTCAACCGCCCGAACGGAGAATTCATGGAAATCAACTTGAAGACTGGTGCGAAAATAAGATATGGGATCCCGGATCGAAGCATGAAGACCAACTAAGGGAGCTCATATCTTGGGTGGAACTCCATCCAAACTTGGTGAAGATGGTTGGAACCTCTGTTAACCATTTGAGGAGCAAGGATCCTTGGAGATTCAAGGATGAGTACAAGCATAAGCCACCATGACATGAGTTTCCCAAATGTCCAACTTAAGGACTTAAACTAAAAGTGCTAGGTGGGAGACACCCCACCATGGTAAACTCTTTCCATTCTCTTGTATGTATACCTAATAAGTGATTTGAGTTGCCATCATAGGTAGTTCTCTTCTTTAATATACTCTTATACATTTTGTTTTGATTGATAGGTTGTTATAGTGTGTTTTGATTAGTTTAAATTGTTGTTAAAATAGGTTACTTGAAGTGCAAGTTGTTGTTAAAGATTTTTGTTAAATCTGAATTTTAGTTACTTTAGAGTGTTTATAGGTTAGGAGAGTGTCAAATTCTATTTCTATGCTTCCAAAAAAAAAAAAAAGAGCGCCATGCACGCGTACGCGTGCATTAAGCATTTTCGCCAATCCGCGCGCACGCGTCATGTACGCGTACGCGTGGACTGAGAAATTCCACCCCAAGCCAAAAACCCGAGAGTTGTGCGAACGCTGCGCGCGCATTGTGCCTTTGGCACAAAACCATTGACGCGTATGCGTACATGACGCATACGTGTCACTCTCAAAAAAAAAAAAAAGAAAAGCCATCGACGCGCGCACCATGCGCGCGTACGCATGGATTTGCACCCTGTTTTTCTCCTTTTTCCTTTCTCCTTTCTTCTTCTTTCTTCTTTTCTTCTTCTTTCTTTCTACCTTTCTTCTTCCTCTCTTGAAAAAATTTTTTTAATAAAAAAATAAATAAATAAATAAATAAAATACTAAAAAAACAATTTTTTTCTCTTTTCTTCCATTTTCTTTTATTGCATTTGCTTACTTTCATTCAATGCATTTTAATTTTGATTTTATAGCTTGTTGTAATTTTTCTTTTTTTTTTAGTTTCTTATTTTAATAATGGTGTTCAATTTTCCTATTCAATCGTTGAGAATTTCTTGCATTATTTTGGTGCCTCTTGACTTGTTTGATATTGTTGGGTGATGAAACTTTTAAATCAATGCTTAATCTTGTATGACTCTTGTGTCTTTGTGCATTGATATGAGCTCATATTATCTTTCATGACCCACTCTTTCTTATTTAAACTTGATGCTCCATATGTTCTTCATGCTTTAATTTTACTCTTGCATCCAGTATTAGTTAATATGCCATTAGCTTATATTGCTTTCTCACTTACATGCGTAGCTAACATGTAGTGAGAACCCTACTTTTATTTGGCATTAGCCCCCACCTATGCTCTATTTGCTTTGATATATTTGTTATAGGCTCAATTTTTTTCTTTTTCTTTCCTTTTAGGTTGGCCACCGAGAAAGGAGGAAAAGGAAAAGCTTCAAAATGGGGCAACGAACAAGTCATCCGCACAACCTTTCGAAGAAGCTCATCAATTATAGCAACCCATCCACCTTGCTCTTCTTTGCATGCACCGAGAACGGTGCAATCTTCAAGTATGGGGAGGTCGTCTGACCGATCTCCGTGGGTAACAATTTCTTTTTCAACACCAAAGTTAGCTAGATGTTGCATTGCATGATAGGTTGCATGTTAGTTAGAATTTTTATATATTTTATCACTTTTTTTATGCTAGAACACAAGCTTGTGAGATTTGAGCCTAATGGCGTGGTTACATCTTATAACCACTTATTTTTCCTTCTTGTGTGCATTGTTCTCTTTCTATGATTGTGATTTTTGATTTGTTTAATTCTTTATGTCCATTATTTTGTGTATTCATGCATCTATATGATTGAGGCCATCGTTTCATTTAGCTCACTCACCCAAATAGCCTACCTTTTATCTTCCATTGTTAGCCAATTTGAGCCTATGCTTAACCCACTTTGTTCATAATTTTAGCACATTACAAGCCTTAAAGCGAAAAACAATAAATGTCCTTTATTTGGATCTTTGATTAGCT
This sequence comes from Arachis ipaensis, assembly GCF_059453495.1. Classification (NCBI taxonomy): domain Eukaryota; kingdom Viridiplantae; phylum Streptophyta; class Magnoliopsida; order Fabales; family Fabaceae; genus Arachis; species Arachis ipaensis. The sequence goes on from NC_142440.1 coordinate 116,745,472, forward strand.
TAGGCTAGTGAGTTTGAGTATCATTCAAGTGTGGAAAATCTTGGGACATTGGGTGAATAAAAGGGTTGTTTTATATTTTTGTTGTAAATATTGGGAATTGGGTACATGCTCATGTGTAATGAATGTAAAACCTTATGCATTGATGATCTTGTATATATAAAGAAAAAATGAGAAAAAGGAAAAGAAAAAGAAGAAAAAAATTATGGAAAAGAAAAGAAAAGAAAAAAAATAGAAAAGAAAAAAAAAAGAAAAAGAAAGAAATAAAAGGGGACAAAATGTCCCAAAGCAAAGCTCAAAAGGGTCAATGCATAAGTGTTGTGAAATGAAAAGGAATACATGAGCATGTGAAAAAGTGATAAAAATGGATAGTTAGGTTGGCTTTGAAATTGTATAGGATGTCATAGGTTAGGTGGGAAGTTTAAACTTATCAAAGATTCAAATTTCAAGCTCACTTAACCAAATATGCATCCTACCTTGACCTTAGCCCCATTACAACCTATGAAAAGACCTCATGATACTTGTATGCATGCATTAAAATATATGTTGATTGTTAGAAGAAAAACAAATCTTAGAAAGCATGATTAGGGGAGAATTGAGAGAATTGACCCTACACACTTGAGCGACTAGAGTGCAAACACTTCCGGTGAGGGTTCGATACTCAATTCCTTGATTCCCAGCTTTCATGAGCATTCTTCTTGCAAGTCTACTTGAACTTCATTTTGATATTTAAATTGGTAGGATTCATGAGTCGTCATGGGACCTTAGCCCCACTTGTGCATGTATGTCTTGGAGATTAGTTTATTCTTAACCAAGTAGGTAGAATCATTTTGTATTTAGTTGCATTCATGTAGATAGATGCATTTAGGTTATTTGCTTTGAATAAATGTTGATACCCTTTGCTCTCTCTTGGTTTAAGCATGAGCACATGCTTGGTTTAAGTGTGGAGAGGTTGATAAACCCCATTTAGAGGGTTTATCTTGTGTTGAATTTAGAGGATTTTATAACCTTTTAACCCACATTATCCAATGAAATAGCATGGTTTTATAACTTCTCCTTTAATTGTGCTTAAGTGTGAAAACATGCTTTTAGGTCTTAAAGTAGCTAAATTCAATTCACCTTGATTCCATTAGATGCCTTGATGTGTTTGATAAGTGATTTCAGATTTAGGAGACAAAGATTGGATCAAGGGAATGAAGAAAAAAAGCATGTATAAATGGAGAACTCATGAAGAAATGAATGAATCGTAAAAGCTGTCAAGCCGACCTCTTCGCACTTAAACGACCATAACTTGAGCTATAGAGGTTCAAATGATGCGGTTCTAGTTGCGTTGGAAAGCTAACATCTGAGGCTTCAAAAAGATATAAGATTTGCCATCGTTGCTACCATATGACCCAGTTAAAGCAATACGTGGCCAGCGAATTCTAAAGCCTTGTGGGCCCAATCCAAGTCATTTCTGATGCTATTTAAGCCAAGGATTGAAGGAGAATTGATATACTTTTACACATTAGTTTAGTTTAGTTTAATTTTTGGAGGAAAAGTTAGTTCTAGAGAGAGAAGCTCTCACTTCTCTCTAGGATTAGGATTAGGTTTTAGATCTAGATCTAGTTCTTCTTCTCTCTTCTAATTTTCCTTTTCTTTTCTTAATTGTTCTCTTGTAGTTGTAGAATTCTTCTTCCCTTGAAATTCCTTTGTATTGTTAGTTGTAGCTTATGAACTTTCTTTTGTAGATCTACATTTCTTCTTCAATGCAATTGGTAAGTTCTTTGTTGTTTCATAATTGTTTTGCCTTTCTATTGTTAATCTCTTGCTTTTTTTAGTTGTAGATTCCTTTAATTCTTGCAATTAATAATGTTTGCCTTTATTGCCTTCTATGTGTTTGTTGAAATGCCTCTTCTAGATATGAGTTAGATTTTGTTCCTCTTGTCTTGGGAAGGTAACTTAGGAACTCTTGAGTTACTAATGTCCAAGTGATTGACGATTGGGAGCCATTAACTCTAGATCTCACTAATTGATTTGGTGTAGAACTAGGACTTATGGACTTGGATTGACATAGCTCATTTGACTTTCCTTTATTAGTTAGAGGATAACATAGTGGGGTTGGTCCTTGCCAATTCTCATGTTGTGGTTAGTGATTAGGATAGAGATCCTTGACCACCAACCTTTGCCAAGACCTTTTTAGTTGTTAGATTATTTTCATTGTCATTTATCTTTCATGTCTCTTATCAAAAACTCCAAAACATACCTCATAACCAATAACAAGAAACTTTATTGCAATTCCTAGGGAGAACGACCCGAGGTTCAATACTTCGGTTTATAAATTTAAGGGTTTGTACTTGTGACAAAGAAATTTTTGTATGAAAGGATTATTGTTGGTTTAGAAACTATACTTACAACGAGACTTCATTAGTGAAATTCTAACCGACAAAAAAGTCCTCTCATCAACGACTCTCAAAGGGGATTTTTAATACATAAATATAAGTAAGATTGAAAGGAGTATTAATCGAGAAGCCTGAAAAGAGTAAAAATAAAATGGCGAAGTCGTGTCACTCACGTATCGACAACTAAAAGATAAAGCTTGAAGTTGAAAGCGATATACAGATAAAAGCATTAAGGAGAATAAGAGAAGGACAGTATATAGATATATGACATAAGTAAATAGCCACTAGTCGCGACTCGCGAAGTTTAGGATGGCTAGGGTACAGTATAATAGAAGTTGACAACAGTATCTCCTAATCTCTCCCAAAGTAAATATAAAAACCCTTATAGGCAAGTTCAAAAGAGTTCAATACATAATATAGGCATTTCAAAAGAAAGGTGGAGAGATTCTAAGCAAAATATAACATAGAGAAAATAAATATCTTCGCCATCTCTCAGATGAACCACAGCTCACTTCTGAGCACCTGGACCTGTATCTGAAAAACAAGAGATATATACAAAATAAGAACCCCCGACCCATCCAGTACGGTAAAAGTGCCAAATAAATACAATGTATTGTAATAAAAACTCACTAAGCATCATAAACTTCCTTTCACCAAATATTCATCCTATGTTCTCGCTAATCCATAAATAGGCAACTGTCATAAGGGAATGCTAAATCTGATTCATATTCCTCATGCTTCCCAACTTTCTAACTCTCCGACGATTCACAATCAGAATTATAAATGAAACCATCCCCAGCCATTCTATCTCACTAATTTTATATCGTTACCTCATATCCTCACCTGGAGCAAGTGAAATCACTTCACTGCGTCTACCCAGGGAACTCAAATTATCTCATTCTCTACCTGGAGCAAGTGAAATCACTTCACTGCGTCTACCCAGGGAGCTCAATTACCTCATTCAATAATCATTATCATTATTCAATTACATCATCAACTCATCTCATCAAGAACAGCCCTTAGCATCCACCGACACCAGCATGAGGGACCTCTCAGTTGTATAAATACAAGCAATACAGGCAAGTAATACACAATTAAAGTACAAGTAGAACAAGTAGCACATAATCAGGTAACATAGCATATATGATATAGCAATCCAAAACAAATAGGCAAACCCAAACAATTCAAACATATGCAAATGATGTATGCCTGCCCTATGGCTGATGATATCATATGTCGGTTATATAGCCAACCCGACACGTCCTGGTAGCTAACCATTGGACTGTCCCCCTGTCGCGCATCCCCAACTCGAGTAATTCTCAACATAAACATATAGCACCCTCACTGGTGTTTATCCACGGGGGCGAGCTCATTCATAAATTTCACAGTGTCCGGCCACACTTACGACATGAGGTCAACAGAATCTCAGATCTCAACCTGGAGCAAGTGGAGCTGACCCACTGCATCTACCCAAGGAAATGAGAAACTCAGATAGTTTCACCAATCTTAAATCAACCTCGACTGGGAGCAAGTGGGGGCTAACCACTGCATCTACCCCAGGAGTTGCAAACCAAACCTGAAGCAAGTGGAATCAATGCCACTGCATCTACTGAGGAAGGTATATCTCACCACATCTCGGAGCAAGTGGATCAATGCCACTGCATCTACCTAGGCAGGTATTTAAAAGCTCAACCTGGAGCGAGTGGAACCACCACTACTGCCGCTACTATCCAGGCATCACAATCTCTGACCTGGAGCAAGTGAGACGTACCAAAACCCTTGCTACTACCCAGGCATCTCAAACATACATTCATTCAAGACTCCATAATTAAACTCATTTATCATAATCCTCCTTCCCCATCTCATACCTAGAGTAAGTGGACAACGCCACTGCATACTACCTGAGTCACACGTCACATTCAACATTTTCCATCATTATCCATTTATCACATTCATTAATCATATATGTATCTCCGGCATACTCGCCACATGTTCAAGCTTCCTCAATCAATCATAATCATTTAATCATTAATTATATACATGTATATACTCAGCCATATTTCAATGCTTGTCACAGCCATCCGGCTCATAACATACACAGCACTCTCACCATCATCCTCAGCAACTCATACAATCATCATTACTCATCATTCATCATTGATTCTTACTTTACTTTATCCACAAGTTACCATATGTCCTAGCTTCTTTTCATTACTAGGCATGCTATAAAGATTTAAGACTTAAAGGATCAAAATGGAGGCTTGGAAGTCTGAAATTCAGTTTTAAAATCTCAAAAATCATTTTTTTGCTGAAAACAGGGTCACGCGTGTGCGTCGCTCACGCGCACGCGTGGAAGATGGAAAAGTAGAGTGACGTATGAGCGTCGCCCACACGCACGCGTGGGAAATAGAGAGGTAGGGTGATGCGTGCGCGTCAGTCACGCATACACGTGGATGTGTTTTGTGCTCCTCGCACAAAACCAGCACGCTACCATTACAACTCTCTGGAATTTGTACTACGCACCTGCATCAATACACCGACGCGTACGCATCAGCCAGGCGCACGCGTGAGAGAGTAAAAATCATGAGTGACGCGTGTGCGTCGGCCATGCGTGCATGTCGGAGTATGTTTAACAAAAAAATTTACTAAGTTTAAAAAGCTGCAGGATCACATTTTCAAACCCGAAACTTCCGACGGGTATAACTTTTTCGTTTCAAATCATTTTTCACCCGTTCTTTGAACGGCACAAACATCTCGGATCCAATTTTATTTCTAAAGAAGTTTGATACAAATCAGGGATCTGGGGACCGAGTTTTGCTCCGTCAAAGTAGGCCAAAAGCACAACTTTTATAAAAACCAATAAAACCAAATTTTCAACACAAACCAATTTCAAACCTTTTCAAAATCAACCAAAACTTACCAAATCAACCTCAAGCCTCCTCAACTCATATTTTCAACATTCTCATTAAATTCACAATCCACCAATCCACCATTTTGACTAATCTCAATCAAATAACTCAATTTCAAACAAAATACCATATCATATATTTCATTCCACATCTTAAGTTCTAACAATACCAATTCCATCAACTTCCAATACATATAAATCTATGTTATCATATACAACTCACGTGCATTATCAACAAAGACATCAATTCCTCCCTCAAAACCAATAACCACATAATCCATACAATCCCTTGTAACCAAATAACAACAATCACAATTCCCTTCAATCTCATATGACATCACATAATACACACATCACTTACCTTCCTTACCTCTTTCCGGCCTCCGGCCCAAGATTCACGGCCTTCGGCCCAAATTCACAATTTAAATGCATATTCCACAAACTAATATTCATTATCTAATTTATCAATTTTTCAACACACCAAACATACAATTCACACAATTCTCAACCCAATCATGAATTTACATTGCATATCAACTATACATTTTAGTGCCGACCATTTACACAATCCAAACTTAATCCTAGGGGCATCTAGCCTAGGAATTCTCATCACACCACACGGTACTTAAATGAAACTTAAACCGTACCTCTTGTAGCCAAAAAAATTGAGCTTCTTCTTGAGAGTCTCTACCAACCCTTAACTCCGAGCCTCACCAAAGCTCCACAAGCAACACCAACCTCCCAATTGTGCACATAAATCAACCAATACTCTAACATAACCAATTTCACACTAATAATCAATCTAGGATTTATGAAATTGATAAATCACAAGGGTTAGAGGGTTTCTTACCTTAACCCACAAAATTGGTTGATGGAACTCACTAATGGCTCATACTAGAGCACTCCTAAACAACCAAAATCACAGGATTTTCTCAAAACCCAAACCAAATTCAAATTTAAAGAAAAAAATGAAATCTAGACAGAGGACAGTGGATTACTCACCACAAAACTTAGATAAAATTGTAGAGGATGAGAAGAGCGACGCGTGACCGCAAACGACTTGTCAATCGGAGTTCCAAAGACAAAGTTATGATGATTTAAAGTTTGATGAAGTTAGGATTTTCTCTCTTCTTCCTCTCTTCTCCATTTCAGCGCCCCTACCCTCTTTCTTTAGGGTAAATGAGCTGAAATGCTCATAACTAATATTTATATATGTTGGGTCTTGGACCCACTTGGGTCCGGTTCACTTGGTTTAGTCTGTTGGCCGAATTTTGGGCCAAAACATCTAAGATTAGAGTTTTAAATCGTATTTTAAATATTTCTATCTTCCCAAATTATAAATTCTTATTTCTTAAAACTATTCACTTCTAATTAATTTTCTCAACTACAGTACCGGACATATCGCAGCTGGTATTGCCGGTTAAATTTCCAGTGCGCATTTTTATTCAGAAAACTATGTTTTCCGACTCAGAAAAATTCACTGAGTCCAGATATCATATTTAAATTATCAAATTCCGATTGTTAAATTTTCTAACCATATTCGCTCCTATTTAATTTATTATTTAATTGATTACGGTTTGACCGGATTTTACACTTCGACGCCATGGCTGCACTGAAACCTGAACCCTAACACACGCTTTATGATTCTGGTTTGGGGATGAGGTTTTTAATTAAAAAAAAACTTAATTTTCTTAATCATTAAATGGTTCAACTACGGGTAACAACCTCAGGAATAAATGTGTCCAAAATTTTTTGTAGATGGGGGGAGGACAGTTTTAATGTGTTTATAAAGATTGAGGATGATTTTAATAACAAAAAATGATTAAGGACGAATTTGATTTTGACCCCAGACCTTGAAGACGAAAAAAGTACTTATCCCTACAAAATAAAAGAAAGAAAATGAGACTTTAAAACGTGTACGATTATAAATTGATCCTTAGATTATAATAGGATAAATAAATTAGACCTTACTTTTTCCAAAAAATAGTTTAAGAAAAGGATTATAACGTCTGACATTTTTAAAGGTTAAGATAATAGTATTTTCTTTTATTTTATTAGGCATTAGTTTCTCTAATATTTTAAAATAGACTGAGATAATATTCAGTCTTGATCTCGAAAATTATACTATGAATCGATATGATTTTTAACTTTGAAAATAACCAAACTAACTTTCACACTTTCATATACGTAGTTGTCATTAATACCCTATTTTACAACCGCTAATGTAACGCTTATGTGTATACCATCTTATAGCACTATAACGATTATTATTTAATGTTGATGCCTTATAATTGTGTTAGTTTATGGGGCTTAATTGTAATTATTGTCTACCACTTTTGATTTAATTAAGTCCTATGAATAAATTTTGAACACTGTTACCACAAGTAAAGATATTGACATCAAGTAAGTGTCAAAATATTTAAAAATTAACTACTCACATTAATGTTACACTAATAGATGTGAGGAGTTTTTGCCTACAGACTAATATGAGTTGCATTTTTAAACTGAAAAACGTAGTTGATCATTTTAAAAAATTAGGATCGGATTGACTAACTAATTTAATTTTAGAGATCAAAAGAAATATTAGCTTAGAGATTAAATTGTCAAATTTGATTTTGGAAGTTTTATTATTTGAGTGTTGTCAAGTAATGTAAAAAGAAAAGAATCGCGTTTGCTTTGTGTCCGGTAAAAAGAACAGAAAAATGATAAATTAGTATTGAGGCTCTCGATGTTACCTTAGCCTTGACACTGGTGACACTCCATTTTTCTCTTCCCTCAAAGTTGTCCCCTTTCCTTTTTCTCTTCTTCCTTATTTTTTCTCTCATCCTCTTTTTGTTTCTTCTTTTTTCTCTTTTTACCATTATTTTTTCTTACTCCACCACCACTTCATGCCCTCTTTGCCATCTCTTGTCACCCTTTTTCTCTCAATGCTTTCGTTTCCTACCCCTTTTCTTCATACTTTTCTATGTTTTCTTTTGCAATTTTAAATTTGTAGCTGTACAAGATGTCTCTGGTACGAGTTGAAAGATGGATCGGAAACCTGCGGGTCGAGGCGGATGCCGGATCGCTTGACTGGAGCAATGAGGGGAGGTACCTGCAAAGACACTCCGACGCTCAAGTCAGAATGGATCTGAGAGGTATAAGGTGTGAGGAATGAATCAATACCTGAGGGACTTGGGTCCTCATTTTATAGGTGTTGGTGAGCATCTTATCTTATCTTATCTTATCTGGCTAAGATAAGGGAGATGTTTGAATTCGAAAGTCGGTTAGGAGCTCTAGAGGGCCGGTTTCGGGCCTTCCGGAAAATGGAGATGGGTCGGACCCGAGGAACCGGGTTCGGGTTTAGCCATGGGTCCGGGAACCGTGGGCCGGATCCGTAACAGTTGCCCCCACAGCGGGAGAGCGAGCAAGGTCGGTCTGTCGCTGGGAGGTGTGGTATTTGACTGCGGGCTGGGTCTTTAGTTTTTCTTGGGTGTTCGTTTGATTCTCCGTTGTGAGATCGGTGTCTCGGCCTCGGCTTTTGCTGGAAGGTTCGTCTGACCGTTTTGGTTTGACGTGACTCTTCCGAGCCTACTGCGTCTGTTGCGTTCTTCGAGGCGCACTTTATTAGCTTCTATTTTCGAGGGAGGTGTTTAATGCGAGGGAGCATTTTCCTCTTTTGCCCCTACGAGCCTTACCTTGTTTTAGGGTTATTTGTGTATTTTCGCCCCCCTCCTTTTTTAACCGTTTTGGCCTTTTAATTCCCTCGTTTGTTTTTATTTTTTATTTTTTCGTTCTTTCTTGAAGAAATCTTCTCCTCTTTCTGTGTTACTGCTCTCTGGTGCTTTTTTGCTGCTTCTGCTTCTCAAGCTTCCCCAGGATCTTTTTCTCTGTTTCCAGGTTGGTGTGCTTCGCTTTTCTTCTTTTGTTGTTTTGTGCTATGCCTGTTTTGTATTTGCCATGCGTTGTACTTTGTTATTTCCTTGCTGCATTGTGTTTTCTGCGGTGGTATTTGAGTTTTGGGGCGGGGGGGGGGGGGGCTGAGTGTGGTTGTGTTTGGTTAGTAGTGGCGGTGCACCACCGTGTTGGTTTTGGCAGTAGCGGTAGGTTTCTGTTCTTACTTCTGCGTAGGGTTGGTAGGCTGATGGTGGTGCTCTTCCCTGTTTTAGGTATGCATCGGCAGAGAAATGAGGGTGTTGGTGCTCCCGTGGCTCCCTCCAGGGGCGTCCCCGCTCGCTACACTTGGTTGACTAGCGACGTGTGGGGCGTTCCGTCACGGATGACGGAGGCCGATCTTCAACGCCTCCGTAATCAGGGGGCGATTTGTGGTGGCGGTGAGATGGAGCGGCAGTACGAGCTTGCCCTTCCAGATGCCGATGAGCGTGTCTGTTATTTAAATCTTCATTCGCCCACTGTTCCAGACTGGATGTGGGTTTACGAGTCGATGTTTACACGGCTCGGCGTGCGGTTTCCTTTCTCGCCGTTTGTTCAGGATTTGCTGAGTCGGTGTTCCGTGGCGCCGTCTCAGCTTCATCCGAATAGTTGGGCTGCCGTGCGGTCTTTTGAATTGGTGTGCCGGTATCTTGACCTTCCGACTTCTGTTCCTGTTTTTCTTTTTCTCTTCTTATGCACTCTCCCGACTAAAGAAGGGAAGCATAAGAAAGGATATATGTCATTCCGTGCTCAGCCTCATCGCCGAATTTTTGGGTTGTTTGAGGATTCCTTTCACTGTTTCAAAAGGGAGTATTTTAAGGTGCGTCCCGTTCAGGGGCATCATCCGTTTTGGTAGTCGCCGGAGGGCGTCCGCCGGTTTCCGACGTACTGGAATTTCCGTGCTGGCCCGTCGGTTTTGACTAAGTTCACCTATGATAACTTGTCCCAGGAGGATAAGGATGTCGCCAACATTTTGTGACATTTGTTTGGCGAGTGTCCGTTGAATCCTCGGGATGTCATGGGGGACCCCGAGGCTTGTCGGGCGTATATCGGTGTGTGCCCTGTCTCTTTCTTGATTTTTTATGTTTTGTTTTCCCGAGTTTGTGACTTGATTTTTTCTTTGGTTTCTTTCAGTTGAGATGGCTGGTGGGCTGACTTCTTTGGCTAGGTTGAAAGCCGCGATGGGTCGGGAGGAGGGATCTTCGTCTCCTTCTACCCCTGTCTCCAATCCTGCCGTGGATTCTCAGCCGGTTTCTCAGGAGGTGGTTTCCTCGGGTGCGCGGGCCGATGCTCAAGTTTCTCCTGGTCTTGCGAACTCTCCTGAAGTCGTCGTGGTGACGGCTACTGAGGCTTCTCGGAAGAGAAAAAGGCCTGAGGACCCGAGCAGCGAGACTTTTGAGGAGGAGGGTTTGGTGCCTAGTGTGATGGATCATCGTTTCGATGCCCCGGGTTTTATTGATCAACACTTGATGCCTGGTACGGAGCCGTTTTTTGATGGTTGCGATGTTTCGTTCCAGGCCAAGTCGGTGTTCAGTGCCCTCCTTCGGTCTGCTATCGTTGTTCGGAAGGTTGAGCCCGTGATGGCTCAAGTTGGTTTGCTGGATAAGAAACTCCGTCACTCTCAGGCTGAAATGGTTAAGCTGAAGGAGAAGCTTGAGGCTGCCGAGATTGCGAGGGAAAAGGCAGTGAAGTCTTCTGAGGAGGCCGGGGCAGAGATTCTCCGGCTTTTTGAGGTTGAAACTTCACTTCTTTCTCAACTGGGTGAGGAGCGGCAAAAGGCTTCTAATGTGGGTTCCCAGGCTGCCGTGCTTCTCGGTGAGACGGAGGCTTTGAAGGCCGAGGTTGCTGCCTTGAAGAGGGAGAAAACGGAGTTGTTGGCTGATGCTAAGGATGCGATTGCTGCTACCGAGGAGACGATGAAGGCACAGGCCCTGGTGCTGGCTCCGGGCGTGGACGTGTCTGTGATTGGAGCGTTCAAGACCGTTCGTGATGGTCGGATAGTCGACCTCGAGTAGCTTTATCTCTTGTAATTTTGTATTTTTGTCTTGAGACTTGGCTTGTTTTTTGGATATTTTGGTTTGGCCGTGGGCCGTGTAACCGTGACTTCGTAACTCCGGATTTCGTTAAATGACTTTTTCGGCCGTTCGGGCCTTTTTGTATATTCCGTTTAAGACTGTTCCATTTTTTGGTTTATTTCATTCCCTGTTTGGGATGAGCGGACCGTCGTGTGGTCGTATTTTCGTGGATATCCGTGTGTTGGGCCTGGGGGGTGATCGGTCCCCCAGTCGTGGCCATAATTTTGTTCCGTATTTGGGACATCTTAAAATTGAAGAATTTAGGGATAGCTTTTTAATGGAATTTTATTGATGGGTGGGCCTCGTTAAAACCCTCCGTCTTTGGGGAGAAAGAGTACCCGGGATTGATACTTAAGAAATTTCAAGAGTTGTAAAATGGGAAGATAAGCAAATTCGAGAGTTGTAAAATGGGAAGATACATAAACAAGTAAAAAGGGGTGACCTAGTTAGGTCGGCCTAGGTGTAGTATCGCCGTAAATTTGCGGCGTTCCAGGTCCTTGGGACTTCATCGCCGTTAAGCTGTTCGAGTTTGTATGCTCCTTTTCCGATTACCGCCTTGATTCTGTATGGTCCTTCCCAGTTGGGGGTGAGTTTCCCTTCTCTTGGGGTCGGGGGACCGATGTCGTTTTGTCGTAGGACGAGATCGTCAGTTGCGAATTCTCGTCGGATGACGCCATGGTTGTATCTTAAGCTGATTCTCTGTTTTAGGGCTAGCTCTTTGATATGAGCTATGGTTCTTTCCTCGTCAATGAGGTCTCGTTCTGCTTCCTCGTCGTTACCGCCGACCATTTTTCTGGGGCTTGGGTCTCCGATTTCTACCGGGATGACCGCTTCCACACCGTATGTTAATCGGAAGGGTGTTTCTCCTGTGGTCGTTTGCGATGTGGTTCGGTATGACCATAGGACCGATCCGAGTTCGTCGGCCCATAGTCCTTTGGCTTCGTCGAGCCGCTTCTTGAGTCCTTTGACGATTATTTTGTTTGCGGATTCCACCTGTCCGTTTGTTTGGGGGTGTTCTACCAAGTTGAAACGGTGAGATACGTGTAATCCTTCTAAAAATTCTCTGAACTTTTTGTCAGCAAATTGGGTTCCGTTGTCCGAGATAACGATCTCGGGGATCCCGAATCGGGTGATGATCTGTCGCCAGAGGAATTTTCGGCATTGGGCTGCCGTTTTGGAGGCTAGGGGTTCGGCTTCGATCCATTTGGTGTAGTAGTCTATGGCGACGATGAGGTACCTAAGTTGACCGGGTGCCGTAGGGAAGGGCCCGACGAGGCGATACCCCAGGTGCCGAACGGCCGTTCTGCCGATATGATGCTGAGCTGGTGAGGGGCGGCTTGGTGGATATTGGCGTGCCTTTGGCATTTGTCGCAGTTTTTAAATATTTGTATGGAGTCTCGGATAATTGTGGGCTAGAAGTAGCCTGCCCTGATGACTTTTTAGGCTAACGTTTTGCCTCCGATGTGGTGGCCGCAGCAGCCTTTGTGGATTTCGCGGAGTATGTACTTCGTGTCCCCGGGTTCAATACATTTGAGCAGGGGTTGCGAGAATCCGCGTTTGTATAGTTGTCCTGCGACAATAGTATAGTTGGCGGCTTCCCTTTTTATTCGCTTTCCCTCTTTGGGGTCTGGCGGCAGTGTTCCCTCGAGGAGGTACTGTAGGATAGGATGGGTCCAAGACCCCTGATTTGACAATGTCAGATGAGCGTTGGTTGTCGTTGACACGGAAGGTGACTTGACGACTTCCTGGATTAGTGATTTGTTACCGTGTCCAGGTTTGGTGCTGGCTAGTTTGGAAAGTAGGTCTGCCCTTGTGTTTCGTTCCCTAGGAACGTGCTGTATGGTGACGTGCTCGAATCCTTTTTTTAATTTGTTTACCTTGGTGAGGTATTGTTGGAGTAGGGGATCTCGTGTCTGGTAGTCTCCGTTAATTTGGGAGCTGACTACTTGGGAATCGGTATTTACCTCTAGGACTTCTGCTCCGACTTCCCGGGCTAGGGCTAGGCCTGCTAAGAGGGCCTCGTATTCTGCCTGGTTGTTTGAGACCGAAAATTCATATCGTACTGACTGTTCGATCACGACTCCATTTTGGCTTTCAAGAATGACTCCGGCGCCTCCGGAAGTGATGTTCGAGGAGCCGTCAACGTGTAGCTTCCATGATTCGGGGGTGGAGTTTCCTGGTGTCATTTCGGCGATAAAGTCGGCCATGGCTTGTGCTTTGATCGCGTATCGGGGTTCGAACCTGATATCGAACTGGGATAGTTCGATGGACCATGCTAGCATTCTGCCTGCTAGGTCGGATTTTTGTAGTACCTGCTTAACCACTTGGTCGGTTCGGACCGTCACGGAATGGGCCTGGAAGTATTGTCGTAGGCGTCGGGAGGCTGTAAGGAGTGTGAAGGCTAGTTTTTCTAAGCGTGAGTAGCGAGCTTCCGCATCCTGTAAGACTCTGCTTATGAAGTATACGGGTTTTTGTTCTTTTTTCTCGTTTTCACGGATGAGCGCTGCTGCGAGTGCCTCCTCCGTTATGGAGAGGTATAGGTAGAGTGTTTCCCCTGTTTGGGGTTTGGCGAGGATTGGTGGTTCCGCTAAGACTCTCTTGAAATGTTGGAATGCTTCTTCGCATTCCGTCTCCACTTGAAAGGGGCTCCTTTTTTCATTAATTTGAAGAAGGGGATCGCCTTTTGGGCCGATGCCCCGAGAAAGCGTGATAACGCCGTCAATCGGCCGGTGAGCTTTTGGATATCTTTAAGGTTTTTTGGGCTCGTCATTTCGAGGACGGCGCGACATTTCTCCGGGTTTGCTTCAACTCCGCGTTGCGTGATCATAAAGCCGAGGAACTTCCCTGCCTCCATCCCGAAGGCACATTTTGCCGGGTTGAGTCGCATTTGGTGCTTCCGTAGGGTGTTCATTATGACCTTGAGGTCGTCGGTGAGTTGCTCGCCGGATTCGGTCTTGACGAGCATGTCGTCTATGTAGACTTCTAGTTTGTTTTCGGATAGGTTTTGGAATATCTTGTTGACGAGTCTTTGATAGGTGGCTCCCGCGTTCTTCAGGCCGAAGGGCATCACTGTGTAGCAGTATGTCCCGTCTGGGGTGATGAACGCTATTTTTTCTTCGTCTGGGCAGTGCATCGGGATCTGGTTGTAGCCGGAATACGCGTCCATGAAGCTGAGGTATCGGTGGCCGGATGCGGCATCTACTAGTCCGTCGATGTTTGGTAAGGGAAAGGCATCCTTTGGGTAGGATTTGTTGAGGTCCGTGTAGTCGACGCACATTCGCCATTTCCCGTTAGACTTTTTCACTAGTACAGTGTTGGCCAACCATGTCGTGTAGGGGAGTTCTCTGATGAAGTTGGCTTCGAGTAGGGCTTTAACTTGCTTTTTGACCTCAGCGGCTCGGTCTGATGATATTTTTCGTCTCCTTTGTGCCACTGGTTTAGCTTTGGGGTCCACGGCTAGCCGGTGGGACATTAGGTCGAGGTTTATTCCCGGCATGTCGGCTGGTGTGAATGCGAACAAGTCTCTATTTTGCTTCAGGAGTTGGGAGAGTTCTTCTTTAAGATCGTATGGGAGGTTCCTATTAATGAAGGTGTATTTTTCCTTGGTTGGCCCTATTTGTAGCTTTTCCATGTCTTCTTCTGGTTCTAGCTTGGGTTGGTCGGCTAGGCTGGTGTTGTCGCATTCAGCTGCGACCTCTCGGTCCCCGTGGATGGTACCGATGGATCCGTCCTCGGTTCTAAACTTCATGAGGAGGTATTTTGTAAAGATGACTGCGGAGAAGTCGTTGATTGTTTTTCTTCCGAGAATCACGTTATAAGCTGTGGAGTCTTTTAGGACTACAAATTCGGATAGGATTGTCTTCTTCTGGCTGCTTGTTCCTATGGTGATGGGAAGGGTGATTGAGCCATCTAGTTTGAGGAAGTTGTCCCCGAGTCCCGTGACTCCGTTGCGGTGTGTTTGGAGGTTGTCGTTGTGGAGCCCGAGCTTGTCGAAGGCTCCTCGGAAGAGGATGTTCGAGTCTGCCCCGGTGTCCACCAGTATCCGTCGTACCAGTCCTGTTCCGATTCTGGCCGAGATGACGAAGGGGGCATCTTCGGCCGAGGTGCCGTGCTGGCAGTCCTTTGGTAAAAAGGTTATCGTGTTGTCGGCTGTAGTGGTTGGAGTCTGGTTTCTGACCGCCATTACTTTGAGATCTTTTTTCATTGTTAGTTTTGACTTGCTCGATATGTCTTTGCCCGTGATGACGTTTACTATGATGGTCGGGTCGTCTTCTGGGCTTCCTCTGGGGGGTTGCTTCTGGGTTCTCGGGTTACGCCTGTCTTTTTCCGGTGACCTGTCTCTTTCCGCGCGCCTTGGTTCTCTGATGATTTTGGCAAATTCTGGGAGCTTGCCGTCTCGTATGGCTTGTTCGAGGGCGTCTTTAAGGTCAAAACAATCTTGTGTTTTGTGACCGTAACCTCGGTGGTAGTCGCAGTAGAGGGTTTTGTTGCCTCCCGTCCTTTCTTTGAGTTGTCAGGCTTTCGGAATGATGCCTCGGTCTGCTATTTGGTGGTATACTTCCGTAATTGGTGCTGTCAGGGGTGTGTAATTAGAGAATTTGCCAATTCTCGGTGGTCGGTTTGTATTTGTCGGCCTGGGGTGGTCTCTTTGATTCTCTCTGGGTGGTGGATTTTGGCGAGGAGCTGAGTTGCCGTGTTGGGTGTTGCCGTGCTGTCGTTTGTTGGCGGCGACGACTTGACTGACTTCTTCGTCATTGATGTAATCTTTGGCGACATTCTGGATCTCGTGCATAGTCCATACTGGTTTGGTGGTGAGGTGTTTGCGAAAATATTCGTTCATGAGTCCGTTGGTTAAGCAGAGGCTCGCGACGGAATCCGTGAGCCCGTCGACCGTTAGGCATTCGTCGTTGAAGCGGTCGAGGTATTTCCTTGTGGATTCTTCTTGTTTTTGCATGACCCCTAGCAGGTTGATGGGGTGTTTGGCTTTGGTGATTCTAGTTGTGAACTGGGCCATGAACTTTCATGTTATGTCGTGGAAACTGGCTATGGATCCATTTGGGAGGGCGTTGAACCATTTGATTGCCGGCCCCACAAGGGTTACCGGGAAGGCTCTGCATCGGACCGCGTCGGCCGCTCCTTCCAGGTTCATCCTGGCCTCGAAGGCCGTTAGATGTTCCTGGGGGTCCTTGGTCCCGTCGTACTTCATGTCGGTAGGTTTGTCGAAACCTTTGGGGAGTTTTGCCCTTAAGATTCTTTCTGTGGAGGGTGTAGCTCCCATTATTGTGTGGTCGTTTCTTGTGCGCTTGGTATTTCGGTACCTCCGATCTTCGTCTGAGTCGTGTTGACGACTTAGATCTCGGGAAGCGCTGCGGTTGTGTTTCTTGTTGTACCGCCGTTCCGGCGATTTCTCGTGATCGTGGTCGCGCGAGGTGCTGCGACCGTCTCTCCTATCGCGTCGTTGGGTCGGCGACCTGCCGCGGCGAGATCTTGATCTGGAAGTTGCCTGGCTTCCGTGTTCGTTGTTGTGTTTTTCTCTGTTGCTCAGTTTGCCTTCAAGCTCTTGGACTCGGAGGCAGAGATCCTGGATGGTCTGTGCCGCTTTGTCCCTAGCTTTCTCAGGATGTCGTTGGTCCGTGGCGACGTGGTTGTTCGCGTGGTGGATAGTGCTTGCTATTCTTGCTTGGTTCGTGACCTCCCGGTGTTCTGGGGTTGGATGAAGCTGTCGAGAGTCATCCTGGCTTGAGGGGGTTTCCTCCAAGGCGTCCCCCATCCGGCTCGGCTAGCGCAAAGGTCCCCACAGACGGCACCAATGTACAAGATGTCTCTGGTATGGGTTGAGAGATGGGTCGGGAACCTGCGGGTCGAGGCGGATGCCGGATTGCTTGACTGGAGCAATGGGGGGAGGTACCTGCAAAGACACTCCGACGCTCAAGTCAGAATGGATCTGAGAGGTATAAGGTGTGAGGAATGAATCCATACCTGAGGGACTTGGGTCCTCATTTTATAGGTATTGGTGAGCATCTTATCTTATCTTATCTTATCTGGCTAAGATAAGGGAGATGTTTGAATTCGAAAGTCTGTTAGGAGCTCTAGAGGGCCGATTTCGGGCCTTCCGGAAGATGGAGATGGGTCGGACCCGAGAAACCGGATTCGGGTTTAGCCGTGGGTCCGGGATCCGTGGGCCGGATCCGTAACAGTAGCTTTTTGTTTATTTTTCTTGCAACAAAAGTATTAACTCACTTAATTAATAGAATATATCCATAATAAAAATTTATATATTATATGTAAAAATTTTGTGTTATATATAAATATTTATATATAATGTGTAAAAATTTTTGTACTATATCAATAAATTTGTGTTACATGACAAATTTTTGTGATATATTAATAGATTTTTGTGCTTTCTAACAAAAATTTATGTGCTTCAGAAGCATGAAAAAAAGTAATAATATATGCTCACATTTTTTTTGTTGGAGTTATATCAATTTAGTTGAATTTAATTACAAAAATACTTATACATATAGGATTACCGTTCTATATAATTAAGGTTGATATTGAAGTTCAATAACATAATAAAGTCAAATTTAATTATATAATGAGCGCAAATAAATTTTAGGGTAAAACACTATAATAAACCAAGGAGAATGAAATTTTACACAAATAAGCCAAATGGAAAACTGGTTCATGAATTCACCAATGCACATTACTATATAGTTCGAATCAGGTTCATTCGAACTCTATTCACACATAATTCGAATCATGTTGATTCGAATTATACACAAACATACACACACTAATTCGAATCATGTTGATTCGAATTACACTCACACATGCTGCACATAGTAATTCGAATTGACCAGATTCGAATTACTCATGATTTAATTCTGCCCATTTTTTATTAAAAAATTAATAATTGATTAAAAAAATTAATAATTTAAAAATTAAAAAATATATATTTTATTTCATGCATTAAAAAAAAGCTAACAAAATATTTTATTCTATATAAAATAATTTTAAAAAATGGCTTAAAAGATATTAGGAGTACTATAAAAATTTGTAATGTCCTAATAATTTAGGACATTAAAGAAATACTCTACATAGTCAATAATAATTTAGAAATTAAAAAAATATAGTTATAACCAGTATTTACCTAAATTACTAGAATATTACAAACTTTTATAGTACTCTTAACATTTTTTAAAAATTATTTTGCATAGAAAATGGTTTAAAATGACTTAAAATTCTCTTTGTTCTAGGCAAAATAATTTAAAAAAAATGGCTTAAAAAAATGTTAGGAGTACTATAAAAATTTGTAATGTCCTAGTAATTTAGGTAAATACCGGTTGTAACTATATTTTTTTTTAATTTTTAAATTATTATTGACTATGTAGAGTATTTCTTTAATGTCCTAAGTCATTAGGACATTACAAATTTTTATAGTACTCTTAACATTTTTTTAAGCCATTTTTTTTAAATTGTTTTGCCTAGAATAAAGGGCATTTTAAGCCATTTTAAGCCATTTTCTATGCAAAAAAATTTAAAAAAAATAGCTTAAAAAATGTTAGGAGTACTATAAAAGTTTGTAATATTATAATAATTTAGGTAAATACTGGTTATAACTATATTTTTTTTAATTTCTAAATTATTATTGACTATGTAGAGTATTTCTTTAATGTCCTAAGTCATTAGGACATTACAAATTTTTATAGTACTCTTAACATTTTTTTATGCCATTTTTTTTTAAATTATTTTGCCTAAAATAAAGGGCATTTAAGCCATTTTAAGCCATTTTCTATGCAAAACAATTTAAAAAAAATAGCTTAAAAAATGTTAGGAGTATTATAAAAGTTTGTAATATTCTAGTAATTTAGATAAATACTGGTTATAACTATATTTTTTTTAATTTCTAAATTATTATTGACTATATAGAGTATTTCTTTAATGTCCTAAGTCATTAGGACATTACAAATTTTTATAGTACTCCTAACATCTTTTAAGCCATTTTTTAAAATTATTTTGTATAGAATAAAATATTTTTTGTGGTATAATTTGAATAAATTTATTTAAAAAATTTATAAAAAAATATTCATGAGCTATTAAAAATGCGCAAAAGAGTATTGTATGAAATTCAAATTGATAGCTCATTAATATTTTAAAGAAGTCTCGTAATAAAATATTTTGTTAGCTTTTTTTTAATGCATGAAATAAAATATATGTTTTTAATTTTTAAATTATTAATTTTTTAATCAATTATTAATTTTTTAATAAAAAAAGGGCAGAATTAAATCATGAGTAATTCGAATCTGGTCAATTCGAATTACTATGTGCGTGTTAGTGTAATTCGAATCAACATGATTCGAATTAGTGTGTGTGCGTCTGTGTATAATTCGAATCAACATGATTTGAATTATGTGTGAATAGAGTTCGAATGAACCTGATTCGAACTATATAGTAATGTGTATTGGTGGATTCATGAACCAGTTTTCTATTTGGCTTATTTGTGTAAAATTTCATTCTTCTTGATTTATTATAGTGTTTTACCCTAAATTTTATTACGTTGTATTGGTAAAAAAAATTTTAAAATTTATTGAAAGCACCTGCTCCAACATCTATAAATATGAATTTGTCTTTGTGATCTGTTATCTGTAAATTTTGGATAATTATTTTATGAATAAACTTTTTTTTTCTGTAAAAAAAATTGCCATGATTAAGGATTAATTTATCTAAAATAAAATATTAATAGACAAATATAGATATTTACTCAATATTTATTTGGCTTAAATATTTTTACTTAAACTATTACATTAAACCTTTTCAATTTTTCACCGTTATACTCCAAAGTAATTAAAATTAAGAGTTATGTAAAATCAGAGTAAATTAAAAATACAAAACATGATTTAAATTGTGGAATTGTATAATCTAATAGAATTTATTAGAATCGATTAAATTATTCAAAAATCATAATATAAATTAGAATTAAATCAATATTTTTACTGCTTATTTTACCCGACATTTAGTATGTGTTTGGATTGTCGTTTGTCAAACTGGAGTTTGAATGAAAGTAATTTTAGTGAATTGATTTTGGGTAGAAGTAAGTTTGTGTTAACATAATTTATGTTTGGCAATTCTATACTAAAATTGATTTTGATAAAATAAATATTGTTTAGATAATATTAGTTAAAATCACTTTTAGATAAGTAATTATTAAAAAGGGTTAAGTACGATTTTGGTCCCTAAGGTAGGGGCTGAAAATTTATTTCATCCTCGACCTTTTTTTTCGCTACAAAATGGTCCTAAATATTTAACTTAGTTTTAAATCATCATTCGAACTAAAATACCCTTCTCCTTTACCTTCTCTTTCCCCTTCCCTTCTCCTTCTTCCTCAAATTCAACCAAAAACAAAGCAGAAGCAGCAGCAACAATGAAACAACAACAACAACTAGAAGTAGAAGAACAAAAACAACACCAACAGTAACAATAATAAAATCAGAAGCATAAATAGAATCAGATTAGAGAAGCATAAACAGAAGCAAAAACATAAAGAAGATATGAAACAGAAGCATAAACACAAAGAAAGACCCAATGTAATCAGAAGCATAAACAGAAATAAAATAAGATGACTATCTAGTGGTACACGATAGCAAGAGTAGCTCCAATGAAAGGCTCAACCCAAAAAATCTACTGCAATGAAGAAAAGGAGATATGAAATTCATAAAGAAATGAGTGAGAAAAAAAAGCCAAAAATAAAGAAGACATACCTGATCACTCCATGCATGGTCCTTGTTGAAGATAATGGTAGCACCAAGGTTCTTAGCTGGGTTAATCCCAGTTCCAGTGATAGGAATGATTGTCAAGTGGACCAAGAGGATAGCAAATCCGATCGGAAGCAGCGGCGACCGGCGACCGAGCAAGGAGGAGAAGCAGAAACGGCGAGCGGCGAGCGGCGCATGACGTCCACCCTCCCAGATCTGCTGGCGTCGACGTCGAGGAGCAGCGGTGAGGATCGAACGACGAGGAACAACGACGAGATCCAGCGATCGAACGACGAAGAGTAGTGGCGGCGGCGGCGAGGAGCAGCAGCGGCGAACTCCCTTCCCCACCTTCTCTTCCCCCTCTTCTTCCATTAAAAACCCCTTCCCCTGTTCTCCAGCCTTTAACCCGTTTTTCTTTTTCTTTTCTTTTTTTCTTTTTTTAATTAGGGATAATTTGGTAATAAAAATTAAAATTTTGTTTAAAAAGATGATTTTTAAAACTAAGTTAAACATTTGAGACCATTTTGTAGCGAAAAAAGGGGCTGAAGACGAAATAAATTTTCAGCCCATACCTTAGGGATCAAAATTGTACCTAACCCTTATTAAAAAAGACATGACATTAAATTATAATGTTATTTTTTTATGCATGTTTAATTTTAAACTTTTTTCTAATATATTTTTTATATAGTATATTTTTAGTACGCTATCATTTTTTATTGATATAATATTATTATTATGATTATTATTATTATTATTTATAGTTAGTTTTTTTGTTTAATTTACTATTTTTTTACTAAAGATAGGAAGATTCGAACTCGCGACCTTCAGGTGAGTATGGGAAGACTATGTCATTTGAGTTATAACTCATTAGCTTTGTTTAATTTACTTTATTTAGTGGGATCAATAAATCATATTATGAAAAGATAATAATAAATATAATATACAAAAATTACAATTATAAAAGTGTATAATATCAAATAAAAAGTTAATAAAAAAATAAAAATAATAAATAATAGAAAAAAGAACTCATATGAAGAGAAATAATAAGAATTCTGTAAATAATATAATAACATGAATAAAGGATTAAATTGATGAAAAAGAAATAAATATTGAGTATCAATAACTAAAAGTTCGTTTTTAACATAAAAGTTAAGCATTGTTACTTCTTGTAAATATGATTTTGAATACAAAATCACTTCTGCATTTATAAAATAAAAATTAGCCAAACTAAAAATTAAAACATGTTTTTTCTCTTCTAACAGATTTGTCAAATACACCCTTATTCGATGGAGCAACATTATTATCAAGTGGGGCGTGGGGGATTAAACTATCCTAGATTGTTTTTTTCTTACAACTCTATATAATTAAGACCAAAATAGTGGGCGCTATGCCGCTATGTGCCAGCAAGAATCAACAAAGTATAAACTGTTTTTAACTTTTAACGGAAATTGACGAAACTTGTACACATGCCAAAATTTGGACATGACTCATGGTATAATTCCTACAGGTTTTAATTCTAGTAAACTCCGATACACAAAGTTCTTAGTAAATAATTATTTCTAAAACTTGCAGATCCTGAGAAACTCCGAAGTTACTTTACACAATTTCCACGGCAAAGCAGAGGTTAAAATTACAAAGTCTCACCGTAATGTGCCAAACAATGAATTAGTATACTATTACAATTGGAAAACATCGTATATGTATCTGACTTTGATAAAGTATGCAATGTCGTAGTCTAATTAGTTTGAATGTTTCATCAGTCACCACTTCCACTATGTTCATGTGAAATCACAACTTCAGATTCATGTACACTTGTCATTCAAATGCATGGGGTTTGCCTACCAAGAGTGTAATATTTGTTCAACAGCTTAAAGACAGAAGCAGGGGACAATTGAATAATTCGGCTTATTATAGAGACATCTTTCAAATAACAATATATTTAAATTGGTGTAATACGCAAGAAAGCACAATAATTAAAGGAAAAATGCTACTTAGCCTTTAGTGTTTCTTTTTAATCTAATAAAATAATTTAATTTTTTATTAAGTTAAATTTTTATTTTTTAGATAAACACATTTTCAATCAAATGAATTTAATATTTGGACTTAAAATTTCTCTAACTTCCTTCCTTTAAAATTAAACAGCTTTTCTTTAAATAAACAAAAAAAATATAATTTTAAGTTAAAAATTCAAATTTTTTACAATTTTAGACATTATTTCTTTATTTTGCAGTTAGGTACTAATGTACTATAACACATTATAACGCATTCACTAGTATAATAATACGAGTATTTATTTTTGTTGAATTGAATTCATTCGTTAATTTAAATTATATTCATCTAAATTTTAAATTAAAATTTTATAATTTTAAATTATTTGAATAAAATTGGATGAATAGAAAAATAAAAATAAACTAACATAACATTATCCAAAACATTATATCGACGTATCAAAAAGTTTTGGACATATCTTGAAAAATTTTAAAATATTAAATTATAAACTTTTTTAGTTTAAAAAATTTAAATCGTTAATTTTTTTTCAAATGGAATATTTAATTAACCATACAAGTGCGTAATATTGTAGTTAAATCGTTACAATAATACAAGTATTCCGAGAGTACATTGGCATTAAACTCATTATCACACTATTACACTGCTAGCAACTGCGCTATTGATCTAATGCGCTGGTAGCGGCCGCGTTATAGTTTCTTAACTTATTTCGCAGTCAATGCCTGCACTATAGCTGCTTGCGATATAGTTATAGAATGTTCAAATCTGTAAAAAATTGAAAAATTGATTAAAAGAGTAAATATGATTATTTTTTAGAGTAAAAGACAAATAAGTCCTTAACCTTTTCAACTACGGACATTTAAGTAGAATTGAAAAATACATTTAAATTTCTCACCTTTTGAAACGCGTGATAGTTATACCCCTCCGTAGAGTTGGGGTTAAAAAACGTAACGAATAATATTGATCTGAAGGGGAGAGTGATGATGTGTCTACTACGGTAATGATATAGATGATTGGCAAAAAGTTGAGGGACAAATAGGTCCCTGTGCATTAAAACGACGCCGTTGCAGTTCTCCACCTCACTTAATCTCTTCATAATCCCATAATACCCGTAACCCATTCCAACAATTACATCAAATCCTACGAAAAGACAACCAATGTCTTTCTCACTCCAAAAAAATTGCCTTCTAGTTTAAAGTGG
The DNA here is from genome assembly GCF_059453495.1 of Arachis ipaensis. Taxonomy (NCBI): domain Eukaryota; kingdom Viridiplantae; phylum Streptophyta; class Magnoliopsida; order Fabales; family Fabaceae; genus Arachis; species Arachis ipaensis. Next base: position 116,769,705 of record NC_142440.1, read on the forward strand.
TGCTGTGCTAAGTTGAAGTTGTGATTGACGAAGGTAACGCAAAGCATCGTTGGTGAAGAAGCTGGCATCTTCTACAGAGGTAAGGAAAATATTTGATACTATGTGCGTTGGTGTTTAAATGACTGTGGCAATGCATGGTGTTGGATTTAGTTAATATTTCATGTTTTCATTCCGGTACAAGAATAAAAAAATTGTGTCATGTTTAATAATTTCAAAATTTCTATCACTTGATCTATGGTTTGAATATGATTTGTGAGGTTTAATATGTGATTGTGTATCTTTATAAGGGGGTTTATGTTAGGATAGTTGTAGTGATGATATTGATTAACTGTATTTGTGGAATAATGATGAGTTTCCTGATTTATTTAAGTTTGTGTTGATAATGTAGATGAATGATATATATGTTGTTCCTACTTTCATCATGGAGGTCATTTTAGTAGAACACCCAATGAAACTGTAACAATATAATTTTTGACATGTCATGACTAATGCAAAACGTTTAGGCGTTACTTGTCGTATGAACCTAATCGACTCAAAACTCAGAATTTCATTATCAGGTGTTAATATAAGCCTTTGTTGGATTAGTGTTATTAAGCTATTTTTCGTAAAATTCGTTTATTTTTTCGCAAGTTAATACTTAAAGCAACATCACAGATAGATACATGATAACAAAAGATATATATATAAAAGATGAGTTTTGGAGATATATGCCAAAGATCAAAATACTAAGTACTACATCAAGGTATATATATATACATACAAAAAATAAGAAAGATAGTCCCAACCCTCACATGAGTCTCCTAAGCTGGAATTGGTCTACTGAAAGGTCGTATCCCTCTAAATACTACAAAAGTGAGGAAATGTAACACTACATATCACCATAAGGAGTAGAGGATCGGCTATATCAAACTCTAGGATGGTCTCAGAACAATTCCTTGATAAGTGGTCCAAACTCCTCAGGAAAAGGCTCCTCATCGGATTCCATATCCTCCTCTAACTGATCAACCCAGGTGGGTGAATCATCAGAAGGGTCGGCCTCGGCGAGATTAGAAAGTGCGGCCTGAACAACTACTGTCTGGTGTTCCCAGGGGTCGTTGGGCATATGCTGGACTTGAACTGCGGTAATAGGAAGGCGCTGAGCAAGATCTAGGTCTGTCTCGTATACGTACGGAGAATCCAGTTAAGGTACATCGTGGTGCGATCCTACCAAAAAGAGAGGGCGGAAAAGGGGGACTGGTCTCTAGCTAGATGTAACTCGGATAAGGTAAATACGTATGGCATGCCAGGATCAAAGTGTGGACGATGTACAGAAACTCGAAACTCGTGTTTGCATGAAACATAGATACGGATCCGAAGTGTCCTCCATATGAAGACTCCGCCCTACATATGGTCTTCGTAGCTCAAGACAAACCAAAACTCAAAGAATACCTCTGCTGATCCCATCTGGGGAGGGGGGAAAAAGAAAGAAAAGAAGGGTGAGAACCTAAAATTCCCAGCAGGGTGAAAGGGGTACTAGGGTCTTGTCTCTAAGTTTTCGTTGAACGGAAATAAAACACCACGCGGAAATACAAAGTACAAAAATATATAACAGATAAATAGAATCAATCATAAAAGTTAGGAAATAGCAATAAACAATTCACAAGAAATTCACATGCACAAACAAGATGATGCACGTCTATTCCTAGCGCAGGCCATGAGCTCATGCGTTAGTTGTCTACCCGCAACCCGACGTTACTCGGAGCAAACTCCGAATATGGTTTTTCTACTGTGTCAGTCAAGCACAATGGTATCATCATGGGTGAACCCATGTCAGTCAGGATACCTTAGCATCATAGGTTATCCATGTCAGTTAGGGCAAATCACAATAATATCACTAGCATTTCTATGTGCATCATAGTAAGAAACAGGCTATCAGTTAGGCGGACATTCCTGCATTAGCAATCTTAAGCTATCAGTCAGGCGGGCGCTTCCGCATTAGTGGTTTGTAACAAAGGCCCAGTCAAATAAACAATTCTCAATTATCTTTTTTCATTCATTGTTTCCATTTCCTTTCTTTTTATCATGCCTCCACATCACCTTATAAATACGCATACCTCCCCATCACCGTTTAACTTTAAATATCCTAGGGATAACTTACACATTTTCAGTTAACTAAGTTCATATACTTTTACAAAATTTGGACATAATTTTTAAGTTGAATTAAGTTTTACTGCATTTAGATTAGAATTGAATTTTATACGATGTTTTGAAAGTCTGCTACTGCACTTATAAAGATTTTAAGAAAATAGCAAGTGGCAGTGTTAGGTTACACTCAATACCCTTAAGTTTCAGAACAAAAAAGTTTTAGGTTCATATCACTTCATTTGATTAATTAATTTTTAATTGAAAGTGATGCCCTCTTTCATGGTGTGGAATTTATAACCCACAAACTAACCGGCAAGTGCACCGAGTCGTACCAAGTAATACCTCAGGTGAGTGAGGGTCGATCCTACGAGGATTGATGGATCAAGCAATAATAATTGAGTGATAGGCTTAGTCAGACAAGAAGAAAATAGTGTTTGAGAGTTCAAAGAACATTAGATAGTAAATTAAGAGTTTAAAAACAGGCAGGTGAATAAGTTGGGAATAAAATATAGAGAAACAGTTAAGGTTTCAGAGTTATCTATTTTTCCGGATTAACTTTTCTTACTAACTATTTTAATCATGTAAGATTTAATTCATGGCAAACTATATGTGACTAGACCCTAATTCCTTAGACCTTTCTACTCTCCTCTAATTCTCATTAACTGCCAATTCCTTGGTCAATTAATTCCAATTAAAGGGTAAAGTTTAATTCTAGTTATTATGCCACAAAAATCCTAATTATCCAAATATAAGAGGATTATATGTCATGTATCTCGTTAAGTCCAGATAATTAGAATTTAGGAGAAATTGTTTTCAAGCTGTTGTTCAAGTAAAGAGCTTTTCCAAGTTATACAAGAACTCAATTAGAAAGAGGGTCATACTTCCATTCCACCTAAATTCATAAGATAAAGAGCGAAAACAATTCTTAAATTATAAATCAGTACATGAAATAAAATAGAAAAGCAATAGAATCAATCCATACAAATAGACAGAGCTCCTAACCTTAACAATGGAGGTTTAGTTGCTCATGATTCAGAGAAAAAAAACTAGGATTGTAAATTGGGCTAAGGTGGAATGAAAAGTTAACTAATGTGGGGGTCCCTAAAAAGGAAGTTTCTTTTCCCTTTTATATCTAATCCTAATAAATTTAAAATCTAATTTCTAAAACTAAAATAATATCTTTTCCTATATAAAAATTAAAGTTTAAATCAAAATTAATTGTAACAATCAGCAAGTCTTCAATTGATGGATGGGGACCACTTGCTTCGTAGGATCCACGCTTGACTTGGGAAATAACTAGAAGTGTTCGCATGATTCCTCCATTCTGAAGCCTCTAATATGTGTTTCCTGGGCTGAAATCTGGGTCAAAAACAGCCCAGAAATCGCCCCCAGCGTTTTCTGCGTTTTCTGCACGTGGTGCATGTCACGCGTACGCATCAGTCACGCGTACACGTCGATGGTCTTCTTCGTGTGTCACGCGTACGCATCAGGTACGCGCACGCGTCGCTGTGCAACTTCAATTTTCACGCGTACGCATCAGGCACGCGCATGCGTCGCCATGGAAAGCTCCAAATCACGCGCACGCGTCACGTACGCGCACACGTCATTCCTCGCTGTCATCTCCTTTAATTCTTGCGCTGCAGAAACTCCATCAAATCCAGCCGAATGCTACCTAAAATAATCAGAATTGCACAAGACTCAAAGTAGCATCCATAGTGGCTAAAATATAATTAATTTTTTATTAAACTTAACAAATTAAATGCAAATTCACTAGGAAAAGATAGGAAAGATGCTCACGCATCACAACACCAAACTTGAACTGTTGCTTGTCCTCAAGCAACCAAAACTCATATAGGCTTAGGATGTGAATTTGTATGAGAATGAGAGTTCGGTAAAGCTCAGGTCTCTTCTTATAGTGGGGTTTACAACTGCAATCTTGAATAATTTTGGCATCTCACTCTCCTTTGAATCGGAAGGATGTCACTGTCATTCGGAATTAGAATCCGGATAATATTATGAATTCTCTAATCTTTTGTAACTCAATTTAACCCTTGAATGCAGCAATTTTTCTTTTATTCTTTTTTTTTCTTTGGTACTTTGCACCTTGAGCCTAGCCGTGATTTTAAATGTTTTGTCTCAAACTTTACTTGACACAGAAACACCACAAGCACTTAACTGGGGAACTCTCTTTAAGTTCTGATTTTCCTTTCAGTTACTCCGAGACAGTGGTGCTCAAAGCCTTTGGCATACTCTGTTAATTGCCTTTGATCTCGACTCTAAGTGTTCTGTCTCAAGGATTACTTGACATAATCACACCACAAGCATATGACTAGGGAAACAATTATTTGAGCTTTTAATCATGTCTGACCTCCCTAGTCATTGATGCTCAGAGCCTTGGACCTTGCTAATTATTATTATTATTATTTTCAATGCTGTTTCTTTTGCTTCAAGGATTAAACTTTTACTTATTGCAGAGACTTCATAATAGTTCTCTAAATTCCTGTTCCTTGTACATCAACATTCTTTGATTCAAATTCAACTATGCACTGTTCATTTCATACATTCAGAGTCACAGAAAATACCACCACATTTGAATCAATGAGACTATTCTAAAAATTAAACTCAATTTCTCATGCACTACATCTTTTCTTCTTTCTTTTTGATTTCAAGCTTAGTGTGCAATAAATGAGACATCTTTCAGAATTAAAGCAACTAACAGAACTAAACTAAAACCTAGGAATTTATCTAATAAAGGATCATGCAATAAACGAGACAAAATAGCAGAAAATCGGAACATAACATAGAAAAAAGGGAAGGAATATAGAATGAAAGGAACTCAACCATCTCAGTTATGTTGGCGGCCATCTCATTCCTCCGGCTATGCTCCTCAATGAAGATGATTCGCCTTCCTTTGGTCCCATAGAAAAGCCATAAGCGAAGCGACAACACCGAACTTAAAGGTTTGCTTGTCCTCAAGCAAAGAAGAACTGAAAACAAAAAGAAATAGGATGATGAAAGAAGAAGAAAATGATAAAAGAACAAGAAAGAATTAGGATTTGGGAGAGAGAGAAAGAAAATTAAAACTGGGCGGCGAACTAGTGTAATTGTGCGGCGCTGGCGACGCGTACACGAACAGCACGCGTACGCGTGGGTTACGCAATTTTCATAGTGACGCGTGAGCGTCAAGCACGCATACGCGTGCCCTTGGTTTGTGCGAGTCGTGTGAAGGCGGCCACGCGCACGTACAACTCTCTGTTCACGTGGCTTGGGAACTAAATTTCTCATATGACACGTGCGCGTCATGCACGCGCACGCGTGGATGGCCATTTGTGCAAAGGACGCGCACGCGTCAGGGAGGCGTATGCGTGATCAAGTTTGTGCCTTTAGCACACTTCCAGCCCCAAGCCATCACAACTCTCTACCCAAACACTAACTGACGCCGATTTTTAGGGTCATGCGTACGCGTCAGGGTCGCGTACGCATGGATGGCGAAAAATGCAAACGACGCGCACGCGTGAGGTACGTGTATGTGATGAGAGGTCTTTTGACGGTTTAGAAATTCACAAATGAATTCTCATTGCAAGTATAGTTTCTAAACCAAACAATAGTCCTTTCATGCAAAAATTTGTTTGTCACAAGTACAAACCCCTAAAATCTATAAACCAAAGTATTTAAACCTCGGGTCGTTCTCCCTAGGAATTGCAACAAAGTGTCTTGTTATTGGTTATGAGTTATGTTTTGGGGTTTTTGATAAAAGACATGAAATGTAAATGGCAATGAAAATAAACTAATAACTAAAAAGATCTTGGCAAGGTTTGGTGGTCAAGGATCTCTATCCTAATCACTAACCACAACATGAGAATTGGCAAGGATCAACCCCACTAAGTCATCCCCTAACTAATAAAGGAAAGTCAAGTGAGCTATGTCAATCCAAGACCATAAGTCCTAGTTCTCCACCAAATCAATTAGTGAGATCTAGCATTAATGGCTCCAAATCGTCAATCACTTGGACATTAGTAACTCAAGAGTTCCTAAGTTACCTTACCAAGCCAAAAGCATAGAATTCTACTCTAAAATCTAACCAAGCATTTTATCAAACACTTGGAGGGCATAAAAGAAAAACATAGTAGAATCGTAAGGAAAGTAAATCTACACTACTCAATTGTAAGGAATTAAACAACAACAAATCAAATGAACAATAAAGGAACATGAATTATAAATTGCATTAAAGGAAAATGGAAGAACAAAGGTGCATCAACATAAAAGTAGAGAATTACAAGAATTAAATGCTAAACTAGAGAGAGGAGATGTAGAAGAAGAAGAAATTACAAAAGAAAAGTAAATCAAAGCATGAATTAAACCTAGATCTAAGAACTAAACCTAATCCTAATTCCTAATTCTAGAGAGAAGAGGGAGCTTCTCTCTCTAGAAAACTAACTAAAGGTTCATGTTGGCTAAACTAATTGCTCCCCCTTTGCTTGGACTTCAATTCTGCATGAAATACACTCAGAAACAAGTTGGATTCGGGCCTGGGCAGCTCAGAAATTGCCCCCAGCATTTTGCCTTCAAGTGGGCCATGTGAGAGTATTGGCGCGTGCGTGCCATGTGCGCGTGCGCGTCGATTGGCAAAATCTTCACCCGCGCGGACGCGTCATGTACGCGTGCGTGTCTCTATGTAAAACCACTTTTGCACATGCACGCTTTGTACGCGTGCGCGTCCATTGATGCATTCCCAATCTTTGTTTCTTCATGCATTCTCCACTTTGCATGCTTTTCTCCTCATTTCTTCCATCCAATACTTGCCTTATAAACCTGAAATCACTCAATACACACATCAAGGCATCGAATGGAATTAAAGTGAATCAAAATCACCAATTTAGGGCCTAAAAAGCATGTTTTTATACTTAAACACAATTCAAGGGAGAATTACAAAACCATGCCATTTTATTGAATAAATGTGGGAAAAGATGGTAAAATCCCCTAAAATAAGTACAAGATAAATCACGAAATCGGGGTTTATCAAATCTCCCCACACTTAAACTAAGCATGTCTTCATGCTAAAATCAAGAAAGAAGCAAAGTGGTATCAACATTTATTCAATGCAAATTAACTATCTACAATCTATCTATATGTAATCTATCTTCGTGAATGCAATTGCTTGGTCAAAATAAATCAATCTCCAAGAATACGTGTACAAACACAAGGGCTAAGGCAATAGCAATAAACTCAACCCACAATTGAATTGAATCATTGAAAGACTTTACAAACTTGCAAGAAAAAATGATCATGGGTGGAAATATGTAATTGAGCGATCGAACCCTCACCGGATGTGTATCCGCTCTAGTCACTCAAGTGTATGGGGTTGATTCACTCAATTCTCCCCTAATCATGCTTTCCAAGATTTGTTTTTCATCTAACAATCAAAAATTATTTCATGCATGCATACAAATATCATGAGGACCTTTCCATAGGTTGTAATGGGGCTAGGGTCAAGGTAGGATGCATATGGTCAAGTGAGTTTAAATTTGAATCTTTGATCAACTTAAACTTCCCACCTAACTTATGACTACCTATACAATTCTAAACAAACCTAACTACCCATCCTTCACTTTTCTACACACTCATGTATTCTCTTTTGATCACCACACATATGCATTGATTTTTATTGAACCTTGACTTTGGGGCACTTTGTCCCCTTTTTATTGCAATTCTTTTTCTTTCTTTTCTATATATTTTCTTTTTCTTCTTGTATATATATATATATATATATATATATATATATATATATATATATTCTTTTTATTTTTCTAATTTTTTTCAACTAAAATGTATACAAGAACATCAATGCATATGGTTTACACATGATTAATACATGAGTATGTACCCAATTCCCAAGATTCTCAACACAAATACAAAAACACACTTTTATCTCTACCCAATGTTTCCAACTTTCCCAAAATCAAATGATGAACACTCTCACTAGCCTAAGCTAATCAAAGATTCAAATTAAGGACATTTATTATTTTTCACTTAGGCTTGTAATGTGCTACAATTATGAACAAATGGGTTAAGAATAGGCTCAAGATTGGCTAACAATGAAAGATAAAAGGTAGGCTATTTGGGTAAGTGAGCTATTTGAACAATGGCCTCAATCATATAAATGCATGTATACACAAAATAATGGACATAAAGAATCAAACAAATCAAAGATTACAATCATAGGAAGAGAATAATGCACACAAGAATGAAAGTAAGTGGTTATGTATGATGTAACCACACAATTAGGCTCAAATCTCACATGCTTGTGTTCATAGCTCAAAACATGATCCACAAAGTATATAATTCAAGCAAGTTCTAAAAAATTTTTTTTCTTCAATCAATTGGGGTGCCCTATAGATAAAATCCTTAGAAAATATCATGATTTTGACTAAGCTTAATATATACATATGCAATGCAACCAAAAATCCTAAAAGACCTAAAAATGAAATGCAAAAGTGTTGGGATTAGAAACTTGTCACCTAAAAATGCCAAGCGGTCGGACGACCTCCCCATACTTAAAAGTTTGCACCGTCCTCGGTGTATCCAAAGATGAGCAAAGGGGGTACGGTGACTTTCCTAGTTGCTACCTTCAGCTGGTAGGTCAACCGATGCTGCGTGTTCTTCTCCCGCTTCCATTTTTGCTTATGATGACTCATCCTTAACATAGAAAATAGGAGATAATAAGACAAGTAAATGCACAAGCAAGGAAGCATGGATTGTTGGAATGAGGTAAATCACTAGAATTAAGTGAGTGAATTAGTGTGACATTAATGAAAAATAAGTGTGTGGGTCCTAACTTGCATGCAGTTTAGAACTCATACTCTAGTATTTAGAAACCATGTCACAAATATACAAAAGAAGGCACACATTTCACTCATTCTAGTGTGCTTGAAAGCATTCAAGCAATTAATCAAGCAATTGTGAAATTGGATAATGCATGGACATTGATTGATGTGTAGGTAGACTTAGTGAACAAAATGGTATATGAAACTCACACAACAATCAATGACAGATATTGAAGTTGTTGCAACACCTAAGTGACATAGAGGTGAAACACATGGATGCTATGGAACTTAGAAAAAAGAAGATAGAAGTGGAAATCAATCACATAGCAAGCATGGCCCACAAAGCTTTACAAAGCTCAAAAATATGTCACTAGGTAAGCTTTTGATCTAATTTCACAATTCCACAATCTCAATACATGAAATAAGTGATGTGAATAAGGGTAAACCATAAACAAGCATCACCTAAAAAAAATGCAATGATAATATACAGTTGCCTAGCAGTGGGTGATGAATGCATGGTGGCTAAAACATGCAATTCAAAGAGGTAAGATGTATGAAGGCAATGTAACAAGTACTTGGTATTCAAAAGTGTTAAGCATGAAAAGTTCCGAACCAAGTAACCAAATATAACCTCAACAAAGAATCCAACAATGACAATTAACATCAATGATGTTAGACTAACATCCTATTAGTAATAAGCAGCATTAACCAGTAAACAAGATTAGTAATCCAACACTTATAATGGAAAACAAAAATTAAACTAACTAACTAACTAAAAGAAATGGTGTTACATGATATTTGGTAGTGTTGGATGAAGAGTAGGAGAAGGGAAGGAGAAATGAGGGGGAAAGAAATGGAAAGAGGAGAAGAAAGGAAGTGTATTAAAAGAAGGGTATCCGCGCGTATGCGTGCAAGGCGCGAGCGCGCGGATGGTGGTGCAATGGAAACGGTGCGTACGCGTAAATGGCGCGCTCGCGTCGATGGCTTATTTCAAGAGGGGCGTGTATGCGCAAGGTGCGCATGCGCGTGCCTTGGGCACAAAGTTGGCACACTTCAGTCACAACGCTCGGGTGAATGTATGGAGGGCGAAAAAATTCAATCCATGCGTACGCGTACATGACGCGTGCGCGTGGATGGCCAAAATTGCTTGATTCACGCGTACACGTGGAGTGCGCGTGCGCGTGGGTGGTGCTCTATTTTTTCAAAATTTTTCTATGTTTTTGCACCAAACCAAGCATTCCAAACCTCTAGACAGCTACCAAAACATCATAAAACCTTATTTAACCTACTAGACTCCCAGATAAACTCAACTAAGCAATCAAAACATGAAATTAAACCTAAATTACCAACATTTACAAAGAGGAAAAGGGAAAGATGTTACCATGGTGGGGTGTCTCCCACCTAGCACTTTTGTTTATTGTCCTTAAGTTGGACTTATGGGGAGCTCCTCATCAAGGTGGCTTGTGCTTGAATCCATCCTTGAACATCCATCAATGCTTGGACTTCCATTGTGCTTCATCATTCAAAGTTAATAACTCCAAGCTTTGATGGAATTCTTCACAAACCATGGGCTCCCAAAGTTGATCTTCTTCTTATAATCCGGGGTCCTACACTTTGTTTTCACACCCGTCTTGAAGTTGACTCTTATTATTAGCCCATCCGGGTGGTGAACAAGGTAAATTCTCTATAAAGTGATCAACAATCCTTCTAGACCTATCTAGGTGAGCACTACTCCAACCTTTATATCTCATGTTTGATGCATCAACCATAATGAGCCTTGATTTGCAACGCCAACCACGAAACATCTTTCTTTTATGCTTCATCCCACAAAGCATCCTAAGTTGGCCATCCGTTTCAAGCAAACCATATTCAAGTGGGATAATAAACTTAATAGAAAAGAGTTTCACCTACTCAAATGAAGGTGTAGATGGCAACCTAGGCAAAGGTGATTCCAAGGGTCTTGACAAAGCGTATTCAATTCCCATCCTCCTTTTTCTAAGGACTTCCACCTCTTTATAAGATTTCTCAAATGTAATCCTTTGTTCAACAATATTATCTAAGCCTTTTCCCATACTCAAGTCATAATTAGGAGGGTGAGAAAAATTTATCTCCACAACGCTTTCAAACACAACGGGAGAAGGTTCTTCATGCTCAAAGGATTCTTCACCACTAAGACTTGATGCTTGATCTTCATCACCAAGGGGACTCAATTCTTGCTCTATCCTATCCGATTCTTCATAAGGGATATGCCCTGGAGGTTGTGCACATTCCTACTTAGCATCAATTTCAATCATCTTGGAGGGGTTTTCTTCAATCCTAGACTCCCAAGGTGGTTCCGCATCTCCTAAGTCTTCAACCACTTCTTCCTCTTCTTCAACAATTGTAGCTTCCTCCAATCATTTCAATACGAAGCGACTTTCCTCATTTCCCACCAACCTCTCCTTCATGTTATGCTCTTCATTTGTTTCTCCACATGTAACCATGGGAGTTCCTTGAGTATTCAAGCATTGAGATGCTAACCAGTTTACCACCTCATCCAAGGCGGCCGTGAATTGTTGCACATCCCTTTTCATCTCCTCTTGTCCTTGAACAAGAACATCAAGGATGTCATCCATTGGAGGTTGGGGTGGATGGAAGGGTTCATCAAATTGGGGACATAATTCATAGTAGGAAGGTGATTCTTTTTGGTAGAGTTGTGGTGGTTCAATATTTCCCATTCTTTCTATTTGTTGCATAACACACTCCATGGTTACTTAAAATTGATCCAATGCTTCTTTGAGACGATCCCTTGACTCTTGTTCCGCTTGGATATCACGAGTAGGATCATATGGCTCTTGGATTGAAGGACCTGAGTATTCTTCCATCAGAGGTTGTGGTGGAAAGTAGAGTTCATCTTGTGGTTGAAAGTTTTCATATATTGGAGGTGGTTCATCTTGGTAATAATATGGAGGGGGTGGCTCTTGAAAATGTTGATGTTGGAGTAGTGGTGGCTCTATGTGTGGTTCATATGGCTCATATGATTGTTGGTAGGATGGATATAGATTAGGGTCATATGAAGATGGTTGGTAAAAAGGGGATTGTGAGTATGGTTGAGGGTTATGTTGGGGATATGGCTCATAGGCATATGGTGGTGGTTCTTGAAAGTCACAAGGGGATTCACCATAGCCATTGGATTGATATGCATCATAGAATGGCTCTTCTTCATAGTGCATTGGTGGAGGTTGTTGCCATGAAGATTGATCATATGCATATGGCTCCTCCCACCTTTGGTTATCCCATTCTTGATACACATCTTCATTGTAGTCCTCATTTCCTACAACATAGTTAGAACCAAACTCATAGTCAAAGTGAAAATTCATGATAGCAAGAGAAAATGAAAACAAAATCAAATAAGAAGCAAGAAAATAAAATCCTAAAACTAGCAAAAACTAACAAAGAAGCAAAAAGGTAAACCTATTTACAATATTCACATATGTACAATAACCAATAACACAACACCATTGCAACTCCCCAGCAACGGCGCCATTTTGATGAGAGGTCTTTTGACGGTTTAGAAATTCACAAATGAATTCTCGTTGCAAGTATAGTTTCTAAACCAAACAATAGACCTTTCATGCAAAAATTTGTTTGTCACAAGTACAAACCCCTAAAATCTATAAACCGAAGTATTTAAAACTTCGGGTCGTTCTCCCTAGGAATTGCAACAAAGTGCCTTGTTATTAGTTATGAGTTATGTTTTGGGGTTTTTGATAAGAGACATGAAATGTAAATGGCAATGAAAATAAACTAATAATTAAAAAGACCTTGGCAAGGTTTGGTGGTCAAGGATCTCTATCCTAATCACTAACCACAACATGAGAATTGGCAAGGATCAACCCCACTAAGTCATCCCCTAACTAATAAAGGAAAGTCAAGTGAGCTATGTCAATCCAAGACCATAAGTCCTAGTTCTCCACCAAATCAATTAGTGAGATCTAGCATTAATGACTCCCAATCATCAATCACTTGGACATTAGTAACTCAAGAGTTCCTAAGTTACCTTCCCAAGTCAAGAGCATAGAATTCTACTCTAAAATCTAACCAAGTATTTTATCAAACATTTGGAGGGCATAAAAGGAAAATATAGTAGAATTGCAAGGAAAGTAAATCTACACTACTCAATTGCAAGGAATTAAACAACAACAAATCAAATGAACAATAAAGGAACATGAATCATAAATTGTATTAAAGGAAAATGGAAGAACAAAAGTGCATCAACATAAAAGTATAGAATTACAAGAATTAAATGCTAAACTAGAGAGAGGAGATGTAGAAGAAGAAGAAATTACAAAAGAAAAGTAAATCAAAGCATGAATTAAACCTAGATCTAAGAACTAAACCTAATCCTAATTCCTAATTCTAGAGAGAAGAGGGAGCTTCTCTCTCTAGAAAACTAACTAAAGGTTCATGTTAGCTAAACTAATTGCTCGCCCTTTTCTTGTACTTCAATTCTGCATGAAATACACTCAGAAACAAGTTGGATTTGGGCCTGGGCAGCTCAGAAATTGCCCCCAGCATTTTGCCTTCAAGTGGGCCACGTGAGAGTATTGGCGCGTGCGTGCCATGTGCGCGTTGATTGGCAAAATCTTCACCCGCGCGGACGCGTCATGTACGCGTGCGCGTCTCTATGTAAAACCACTTTTGCGCGTGCGCGTCCATTGATGCATTCCCAATCTTTGTTTCTTCATGCATTCTCCACTTTGCATGCTTTTCTCCTCATTTCTTCCATCCAATACTTGCCTTATAAACCTGAAATCACTCAGCTCACACATCAAGGCATCGAATGGAATTAAAGTGAATCAAAATCACCAATTTAGGGCTTAAAAATCATGTTTTTATACTTAAACACAATTCAAGGGAGAATTACAAAACCATGCCGTTTCATTGAATAAATGTGGGAAAAGATGGTAAAATCCTCTAAAATAAGCACAAGATAAATCACGAAATCGGGGTTTATCAGTACGCGTGGGCGTGTTTGTGCGAAAGGCATAGTTCCAGCGCCACTCCTGCTCAACTCTCTGTTCACTTTTATTTTTTTCACGCACATACATCTGACGCGTACACGTCAGCGACGCTTGCGCGTTGTGTGCACTTTTTTTTTGAAGTGTCCGGTTCCTGTTCTAAAATAGCTGCATGATCAGAAAAGCAGTAAAAACTCAATAAAAATCAAATAAGTAAGAAAATTACTACTACAAAAAGTAACTAAGGATACGAAATTATCAGGTTGCCTCCCGACAAGCGCTTCTTTAACGTCATTAGCTTGACGATCAGTTCTGCTAATTCAGCAGATGAGCAGACCTCTGGCGATCGATTTTGCCTCCCAGATAGTGCTTCAACCTCTGGCCATTCACTGTAAATTTTTTGTCAGAATTCTCTTCCTGTATTTCCACATGACCATATGGTGAAGCTCTGGTAATCACAAACGGTCCTGACCACCGGGTTTTCAGCTTTCCGGGAAAGAGTTTGAGCCTTGAATTATATAGAAGCACTCTCTGTCCTGGCTCAAAGACTCTGATGGCAATCTTCTTGTCATTAGGGATGGCAGTGGGGCGGGTAGGGGCGGGTTTTTGCCCTACCCGACCCCGCCCCTCCGTCCTGTTATGCGTATACTACCCGCCCCATCAGTACCCGCGGGTAGTAAATTACAGAACCCGAACCCGCCCCTACGGGTACCCGCCCCACCCCGACCCGCCCCTATAAAAAATTAAATATTTTAATTTTTACCTATTCATATTTAAATTAAGACAAAAATTTAAAATTCATAGACAATTTAAAATACAAACATAAAATTCATACAATGTCATTAGCTAAAATAACTTGAAATTAAAAAAAAATATATTGTTAGATCACGACAAATGTAACACCATAATAAAAAATTACAATATTAGATATAAAAGGAACTTCAACCCTTAATCTTGATCACTTTTAACATCTTCATCATCAGTAAAAGTTTGCAAATCAAGATTTAAACCTGAAAATCAAAAGAGATAACAATTAACAATTTAATTGATACTATGTAAAAAATTAACATAAATGAAGATTAATCAATATATCACCTTTACTTCCCAAAGGTGCCCACAACCAACTTTGGCCACACATCAAAGCTTCAATTATGTCTTGTTTGAGCTTTGCACGATGAGGAGAAATTACACGACCACTTGTACTAAAAGCAGATTCAGATGCAACAGTGGACACCGGAATAGCATATATATCCTTAGCTATTTTTGCAAGAACTTTAAATTTCATTTGATTGTTCTTCCACCATTTCAAAACATTAAAGTTAGGATCATTTGGAGGATGAATTTCCTCCTCAAGATAATGATCTAACTCAACATTCACATATGAACTCCTTGTCATTTTTCTTCTTTTAAGATACACCATATAATCATCACCCCAAATAAACTTGCATTTCCACTTTCATTACTTTCTTTTGTACCAACACCAACACCAGCACCAACATGTGACACATTAGAACTCATTTTTTGAGTGTATTCATTAACCAACTCATTACACAACTGATGAATTCTATCAACTTGCTTGGAGCATTCTGTTGGATCTGGATACATTTTTTCAAATTGAAACTCAACCCCAACCATCTTGTACCTAGGGTCTAAAACAGCAGCAACACCCATAATACCATGAATTTCATCCCAATACTTTTCAAATTTCTTCTTCATGTTAGATGCCATATTAGCAATTAACGGATTAGTAGAAATTTCCCATTCATCCAATGACACTTTTATTTTACAAACCAGAGTAAAATAAAGATTAGTAGTCGGAAATTTAGACCCAGAAAACAGTTGAGTAACATCATAAAACAACTTCAATCTATCACATATTTCCTTCGCAAGTTCCCACTCCTCATTACTTGGCACAGTTTTATATTGGGGTTCCTTCTGCCTTAACCTAGGAAAGACAGCTTTATACAACAAAGCAGTTTCTAACATCAAATAAGTTGAGTTCCATCTAGTTGGGCAATCAAGAACTAATTTCCTAGTAAATGAGATCGCTGTTTTAGCACACCAACTCACAAAAGTTTCGTTCCTTTTCTGTGTCGCAGTCCAATACAATACACTACTACGAATCTTTTCTATACTTTCCTTAACAATACTTAAGCCATCCTTCACAATCAAGTTCAATATATGAGCACAGCAACGCATATGTAACAATTTACCTCCCAACATCAAGAATGAAGAATCTAAACGCCCCAACAATCCATCTATCATAGCATCATTAGTAGAACAGTTATCCAATGTAACTGTGGACAATTTTCTATCAATGTTCCATTCTAACAATATTTTCATCAACGTTTCAGTGAGAACTTCACTTGTATGGGGACAAGGAACATAACAAAAGCTGAAAAGATTAACAAACATGCATGCATTTTTAGATTAACGAAACTCAACATATGAAAACAACACAATGTATAAAAGTTTATAAAATTTTTAAAGTACCTCAATATGCGCATATGCAACTTCCACGAACTATCAATATAGTGAGCCGTGACAACCATGTATCCTTTTTCTTGGTTGGAAGTCCACATGTCACTTGTTATTGCAACTCTACTATCATTTTCATCCAGTTGAACAGTTAACTTCCGCTTCTCATCCCCATACATCTTCAAGATGTCTTTTCTGACAGTATTTCGACTAGGCATTTTAAATGTTGGTTGCATTGAAGCAAAAGCTCGCCTCAAACCATGGTGGTCCACACAACTCATAGGATACTCATGCAAAATAATCATTTCAGCAACACATTTTCTTGTAAATGAAGGATCAAACACAAAACCATCTTCATTCACTTTTTGCTTTTGTGATTGTTTTGACAATGATTCAACAATTGATGATTGCCTAGAGTTTGCCACCTTTATTCTCTTACAATATCGATCCACATGATTCCTCAATGACTTGGTACCATTTCTCGGATTTGCACTAAGCACAGTCTTGCAAAACTTGCATTTCACCTTCCATTCACCTTCAACTTTCAAACGATCAAAATACTCCCAATAAGCACTCTTAACATGAGTCTTATTGTCACCTTCATTAGGAGTTGATCCTTCTGGAGTTGAGACATTATCCGTTGCTTGTGGAGTTTCTGAAGTTGGATTAGCATTACTTTGAACTTCAATTTCATTATCATTAGGAGCAACATTGTTGCTTTGTGTGTCTTCTCTAGCATTACTAGCCATGAAGTAATTCGAAAACACCTATATCAATAAAATTAAAATCAAAATTACAAAGTCAGAATAAAATCAAAATTACAAAATTAAAATCAAAATTACAAAGTTAGAATAAAACCAATATAGCATCATTTTAACTCTTTTGGTGCTATGTTTTATTGTGTTTCTGAATACTTGATACACGTGCAATTGAAATTGAACTAAGTATGAACGTGAATATTGGTCAGTAATAGAAGCAACAAATAAAAAAGACCAAATATGTCTATATAGAGACTGAACGTGAATATTGGTCAATAATAGAAGTTCTAACAGGGAGATTATCTTATACAGAGGACAGTTCAATAGCAAAAGACAAAAACTCATAAAACTTTATGTGAAAAAATTGAAAAAGATTTGGATGTAAGTGGTCTAATTACAAACATGATTAAATTCAAATCCACTTGGTGTAACCCCACACACAGAACTTATCTTCTAAGAAAAAATAATACCATGGAACTTATAAGATAAACCATGTTTGGGACATTTTGCTGCAGTTTATAGACAAATTAAATTTCGTCTCAAGACTTGAATTGCCATATGAACATTATAACAAGGTTCCATTTGTAATAAGAAAGCAACTGGTACTGTTCTTAAAAGTAGAATAGAAAATTAATGAGGAAAACTCTTACTATATAAAAATATTGCTCAGGACATTCTAGAGTAGATACTGGAAATTGGAAGGAACTGATAATGGAGAAATTGCACGTATACGGTGTATCAAGTAATCAGAAATTGAACCAACAAACATACAGTTCCTATTATCACCCAAAAAACAAAAGAGCTTCTTCTTTGTCTATTCTAATCATACATCCAAAATTAGCCAGAGATTAAACAAATCAAGTCATTCAAAAAGAAAAGAAAGGCTGGGATAGGGGCAAGAACAGTACCTGCTCGATGCGGGAAGAATCTGGTGGAGGTGCGCGACTTGGAGGCCGGCGGGAGCGCAGAGGCAGAGGATGTGGGACTGAGAGGCGGCGCGGAGGAGGAGCCGGCCGAGACTCGATTACGATGCAGAGGAGGCACGGGGGAGGCTCGCCTAGTGCATGACTTGGAGGCTGGAGGCCAGGAGCGCAGAGGCTGTGGGGCTGAGAGGCGGCGCAGAGGAGGAGCGACAGGGGGCTTGAAGGAGACGCGGAAGAGACAGGGGGCTTGTAGAAGATGCGTTGTTCCTTGGAGAAAGTTGAAGAAGAAACGAGGGTTGGGACTAGGAGTTCAGTGAGACAGTGACGGTGGGTGAGGGTGAGAATCAGAAGTGAGATTGTGAGAACCTTAACCCTAATTGCTAAAAGTTATATTTATATATATGTACTCCGGGGCGGGTAGGGGCGGGTTAACCCTGAACCCGACCCCGCCCCGCCCCGCTCATCAGACCCGCCACGATCCAGACCCGCCCCGCTCCGGTTCGGGTTTAAACCCGCCCCGACCGGGTAGGGGCGGGGCGGGTACCCGCGGGTACGGGTACTGCTGCCATCTCTACTTGTCATGCAGTAGCTTAGTTCTCTCCTTATAGAGCTTGGCATTCTCATAGGCTGAATATCTGAATTCATTAAGCTCATTTAACTGAAGCATTCACTTAATTCCTGCAACTTCTGAATCAAGATTCAGATACCTGATTGCCCAGTAAGCTTTGTGCTCCAGCTCAACTGGTAAGTGACAGGCTTTGCCATAGACCAACTGATAAGGATACATGCCAATGGGAGTCTTGTATGCTGTCTGGTATGCCTAGAGAACATCATCAAGCTTCCTAGACTAGTCCTTTCTTGAAACACTGACGGTCTTCTCTAGAATCCTCTTAAGGTCCCTGTTGGAAACTTCAACCTGTCTACTTGTCTGAGGGTGATAGGGGGTTGCCACTTTATGACGGACTCCATATCTCTGCAGAAGAAAATCCAGCTGTCTGTTACAGAAGTGACTTCCTACATCACTAATGAGTGTCCTTGGGACACCAAATCGGCTAAAGATATACCTATGAAGAAAGCTCATTACCACCTTGGCGTCGTTGGTGGGTAGAGCCACAGCTTCCACCCACTTGGACACATAGTCAACCACCACTAGAATATAGTTATTTGAATGTGAAGGTGGGAAGGCTCCCATGAAATCGATACCCCACACATCAAACAACTCAACCTCAAGAATCCTCTGTTGTGGTATTTCATGGTTGGCAGGGAGATTTGTAGCCTTCTCACATCTGTCACAGTACTTCACAAATTCTCTGGAGTCTCTGAAGAGAGTCGGCCAGTAAAACCCGCTCTGAAGGACCTTTGTAGATGTCCTTTCACCACCAAAGTGGCCTCCATAATCAGAACCATGACACTGCCAAAGAATCTGCTGTGTTTCTTCATCTGGGATACATCTCCGGATGATACCATCTGAACACCTTTTAAAAAGGTATGGTTCCTCCCAAATGTAATACTTGGCATCAGTCAATAGCTTCTTTACTTGTTGCCTACTGTACTCCCTTGGGATAAAATTCATGGCCTTATGATTTACAATGTCTGCAAACCATGGAGCCTGCTGAATGAGGAATAATTGCTCATCTGGAAATGTCTCAGTCACAGTCGTGGGTGGTTGTACTCATGCTTCAGGCTCAATTCTGGAGAGATGGTCAGCTACTTGATTTTCTGACCCTTTCCTGTCTTTTATCTCAATACCAAGCTCCTGAAGGAGCAACACCCATCTGATTAATCTTGGTTTAGAATCCTGCTTGGTTAGAAGGTACTTCAAAGCAGCATGGTCAGTATAAACAATAACCTTAGAACCAAGTAAATAGGACCTAAACTTATCAACAACATACACAATAGCTAATAATTCTTTTTCTGTAGTTGTGTAATTCTTTTGGGAATCATTTAACACACGACAGGCATAGTAATGACATGTACAAGCTTACCATGCCTCTGTCCTAAAACTGCTCCTATAGAAAAGTCACTGGCATCATAAATCAATTCAAATGGTAAATCCCAATCAGGGGGAGCTATAATGGGAGCAGAGGTAAGGTTTGCTTTCAGAGTTTCAAAAGCATGCAGACAATCAGAATCAAAGACAAAAGGAACATCAGCAACCAACAGGTTGCTTAATGGTTTAGCAATTTTAGAAAAATCCTTTATAAATCTTCTATAAAATCCTGCATGACCCAAGAAACTCCTGACTCCTTTAACATTGGTTGGTGGTGGTAATTTTTCAATTACCTCCACCTTTGCTCTATCAGCCTCAATCCCCTTACCTGAAATCCGGTGTCCAAGAACAATACCTTCTGTAACCATAAAATGGCATTTTTCCCAATTTAAAACAAGGTTTGATTCTTGACACCGTTTCAAGACAAGAGATAAATGCTTAAGGCAGGATTCAAAAGAATTGCCAAAAACAGAAAAATCATCCATAAATACCTCAATGAATTTTTCAACCATATCAGAAAAAATTGAAAGCATACACCTCTGAAAAGTTGCTGGAGCATTACAGAGTCCAAATGGCATTCTCCTGTAGGCAAACACTCCAAAGGGGCATGTGAATACTGTCTTCTCTTGATCTTGGGGGTCCACTGTAATTTGATTATATCCAGAATATCCGTCTAGAAAACAATAAAAAGCATGACCAACTAACCTCTCAAGCATCTGATCAATAAAAGGCAGGGAGAAATGATCCTTCCTTGTAGCAGTGTTGAGCCTCATGTAGTCTATGCACATTCTCCATCCTGTGACTGTTGTTGTAGAAATAAGCTCATTCTTTTCATTCTTGATCACTGTCATCCCTCCCTTCTTGGGAACTACCTCTTTTTAGACGACCTATTTCATGGTTGGATTGAGTCTCCTTTGTGGTTGCACAACTGGTTTAGCATCATCTTCAAGCAGGATCTTGTTTATACACTCGGTTGGACTAATCCCTTTCAAGTTACTGATGGTCCACCTAAGAGCTGTTTTATGGGTCCTGAGCACTGAAACAAGCGCTTCTTCCTCTTCAGGCTTCAGGGAAGAGTTAATAATCACTGGATAGGAATCATTTTCACCTAAGAACACAAATTTCAGAGAAGGAGGTAAAGGTTTGAGCTCAAGCTTGGGGGTTTTTCTTCTCTGCCTTAGGCGTGTGAAGTATAGCTTTCTGGGGTGGTGAATCATCAACTTCCACTAATTCATACTCAGAAATAGGATCCAGAATGTCATCAAGTACCTCAGCCTTCAGTACCTCTTGAACAAGTGGTTCAATAACATCTATTTTCATACACCCTTCAGAATCATTCGGGTGCTTGAGAGCTTCAAAAACATTAAGGACCACCTGTTCTTCGTTGACCCTCAGGGTTAATTCACCCTTTTGCACATCAATAAGAGCTCTACCTGTAGCTAAAAAGGGTCTACCAAGTATAATAGATGATTTTACATCATCTTCCATGTCTAATATAACAAAATCAACAGGAAAAATAAATGGTCCTACTTTAACAAGTAAATCCTCAATAACACCCACAGGTAATTTAATAGAAAGATCATCTAGTTGAAGAGAAATACGAGTGGGTTTTACCTCCTCAATTTGAAGCTTTTTCATCACTGAAAGTGGCATTAGATTGATGCTATCTCTAAGATCACATAAAGCTCGCTGAATCCTGACATCTCCAATGGTTCAAGGAATGACAAAGCTCCCTAGGTCTGGCATCTTCTCAGAAAGGTTGTGTTGAATAATGGCACTACATTCCTTGGTTAACACCACTGTTTCTTGTTCCTTCCAATTTCTCTTGTCGGTCAACAACTCTTTCATAAATTTAGCATAGAGAGGCATTTGCTCAAGAGCCTCTGCAAAAGGAATGTTGATCTGCAGCTTCTTGAAGACATCTAAAAATTTAGAGAATTGCTTTTCTTTGGAAGCCTTCTGAAGTCTCTGAGGATATGGCATTTTTGGCTTGTATTCAGGAGCCTTTGGCAGGGTAAGATAAGTGTCAAGAGAATCAGGGAATGGGTTGTCTGCACGTTTAGGAGGGGCGTCTTCTACTTCTTCCTTTTTCTCCTCTAGGGCTTCTTTTTCAACTATCTCCCCATTGACCTTAGTTTCAGACCCAGCTACTTTACCACTTCTAAATTGAATAACCTTGCAATCTTCTCTTGGGTTCACCACTGTATCACCTAGAAATGTACTTGCAGACCTCTCAAGTAATTGCTTACTCATTTTGCCCATTTGTACCTCCAAATTTCTAATGGAGGCTCTGATTTCCTGCATAAAACTCCTCATCATCTCCCAATTAGAATCTTCTTAGGATTTAGAGTTTGCCTGCTGAGGTGGTTGTTGCTGCTGAGACTGAAATTGGTGGTTATTGTAATTGTTCTGTTGGAAGCCGCCCTGAGAATTATTGTTGAAGTTCTGAGGTCTCTGAGGTTGGTCCCTCCACCCAAAATTTGGGTGATTTCTCCACCCCTGATTATATGTCTAAGAATATGGATCATTGTTGGGATTCCTAGGACCACTCCCCATGTAATTGACCTGTTCAGAAGAGGATTGAGCATAATCATAATTATCATTTTGCACAAAATTACCTGTCATGTCATCAGAGATCTCTTGAGGTGGATTTTGTGTGTTCATAGCTGAGACTTGCATTCCACCCATCTGTTGAGTAAGTAGATTTATTTGCTGAGACATAAGCTTGTTCTGAGCAAGAATAGCATTAAGAGCTTCTACTTCCATAACACCCTTCTTCTGAGGAGTCTCAGAGTTCACAAGATTCCTGTTAGATGAGTATAAATATTGGTTGCTAGCCACCAATTCAATAAGCTCAATAGTCTCCTCTGGTGTCTTCTTCTTGTGTAGTGAACCACCTGCAGAAGTATCTAAGCTCATCTTGGACATCTCACCCAAGCCTTCATAAAAGAGATCTAGTTGGGTCCATTTGGAGAACATGTCCGGAGGGCATTGCCTAGTCAGTAGCTTGTATCTCTCCCAAGCTTCATAAAGAGTTTCACCCTCCTTCTGCCTGAAAGTCTGAACCTCCACACTAAGCTTAGTCAGCTTCTTTGGTGGGAAAAATTTAGTAAGAAACTCAGTAACAACCTTGTCCCAAGTATCCAAACTCTCCTTGGACTAGGAATCTAGCCATATCTTTGCTTTATCCCTCAGAGCAAACGGGAAGAGCATGAGTTTGTACACATCAGGGTTCACTCCATTTGTCTTTACAGTATCACAAATCTGTAAAAAAATAGATATAAATTAATTTGGATCTTCATGAGGAAGTCCATGATACTGGCAATTTTGTTGCACCAGGGTGACCAATTGTGGCTTCAACTCAAAGTTGTTCGTAGCTATAGGAGGCTCCACAATTCTTTTTCCATAAAGATTTACAGTAGGGACAGAATAAGAGCCAAGAACTCTTTTTTGTTGCTCATCTCCATTCAGATTTGCCACATTGGCATTAGCAGCATCATTAGAATTAATAGTGGATTCTGCAGCCTTGTAAAGTCTTGCTTGTTGTAAACGTCGTCTACAAGTCCTTTCAGGTTTAGGGTCAAAGTTTAACAGAGGTTCCTTGTCCCTGTTCCTGCTCATAAACAGACAGAAGACAAGAAAAGATGGGATTCTCTATGTCAGAGTGCATAGAACTCCCAGTGAGGTAACCTGTGTAAAATAATAAAATCGAAATACTAAATAAATAAAATAGAAAAATTTTCGAAAATAATAACAGAAATTAGACAAAAAATTTCGAAAATTAATAGGAAAAATAAACAAGAAAATTAGAATAAAATTAACTAGGTAAGACCAAACTTAATTTCAGAAATTAAGGAAAAATATTAATACTAATTTTTTCAAAATTAATAGAGCAACAAATAAAAATAAAAAAAATCAAAACTAAAACGCCTAATCTAAGCAATCAAGCAACTAATAGTTGTTAATCACAATCAATCCTCGGCAACGGTGCCAAAAACTTGGTGTGGATTTATAACCCACAAACTAACCGGCAAGTGCACCGGGTCATACCAAGTAATACCTCAAGTGAGTGAGGGTCGATCCCACGAGGATTGATGGATCAAGCAACAATAATTGAGTGATAGGCATAGTCAGACAAGCAGAAAATAGTGTTTGAGAGTTCAAAGAGCATTAGATAGTAAATTCAGAGTTTAAAGACAGGCAGGTGAATAAGTTGGGAATAAAATATAGAGAAACAGTTAAGGTTTCAGAGTTATCTATTTTTACGGATTAACTTTTCTTACTAACTATTTTAGTCATGTAAGATTTAATTCATGGCAAACTATATGTGACTAGACCCTAATTCCTTAGACCTTTCTAGTCTCCTCTAATTCTCATTAACTGCCAATTCCTCGGTCAATTAATTCCAATTAGAGGGTGAAGTTTAATTCTAGTTATTATGCCACAAAATCCTAATTATCCAAATATAAGAGGATTATATGTCACGTATCCCGTTAAGTCCAGATAATTAGAATTTAGGAGAAATTGTTTTTAAGCTATTGTTCAAGTAAAGAGCTTTTCCAAGTTATACAAGAACTCAATTAGAAAGAGGGTCATACTTCCGTTCCACCCAAATTCATAAGATAAAGAGCGAAAACAATTCTTAAGTTATAAATCAGTACATGAATTAAAATAGAAAAGTAATAAAATCAATCCATACAAATAGACAGAGCTCCTAGCCTTAACGATGGAGGTTTAGAAGAAAAACTAGGATTGTAAATTGGGCTGAGGTGGAATGA
This sequence comes from Arachis ipaensis, assembly GCF_059453495.1. Classification (NCBI taxonomy): domain Eukaryota; kingdom Viridiplantae; phylum Streptophyta; class Magnoliopsida; order Fabales; family Fabaceae; genus Arachis; species Arachis ipaensis. The sequence goes on from NC_142440.1 coordinate 116,794,580, forward strand.
AAAGTTAACTAATGTTGGGGTCCCTAAAAAGGAAGTTTCTTTTCCATTTTATATCTAATCCTAATAAATTTAAAATATAATTTCTAAAACTAAAATAATATATTTTCCAATTTAAAAATTAAAGTTCAAATCAGAATTAATTGTAACAATCAGCAGGTCTTCAATTGATGGATGGGGACCACTTGCTTCGTAGGATCCACACCTGACTTGGGAAATAACTAGAAGTGTTCGCATGATTCCTCCATTCCGCAGCCTCTAATATGTGTTTCCTGGGCTGAAAACTGGGTCAAAAACAGCCCAGAAATCACCCCCAGCATTTTTTGCGTTTTCTGCATGTGTCACATGTCACGCGTACGCGTCAGTCACGCGTACAAGTCGATGGTCTTCTTCGCGTGTCACGCGTACGCGTCAGGTACGCGCACGCGTCGCTGTGCAACTTCGCTTTTCACGCATACGCGTCAGGCACGCACATGCGTCGCCATGGAAAGCTTCAAATCACGCGCACGTGTCAAGTACGCGCACGCGTCGTTCCTCGCTGTCATCTCCTTTAATTCTTGCGTTGCAGAAACTCTATCAAATCCAGCCGAATGCTACCTAAAATAAACAGAATTGCACAAAACTCAAAGTAGCATCCATAGTGGCTAAAAGATAATTAATTCTTGATTAAACTTAACAACTTAAATGCAAATTCACTAGAAAAAGATAGGAAAGATGCTCACGCATCATTTCATAAATTAGTTCAGAATTTCCAGCAAGCAACCCAGCTTTCAAATGACTGAATTAAGTCTAAAAAATAGCTTTGAACATGAAACTTGTACTCAATTAAGATAGACTTACAGACCTTCAAATTTCCTTTTGTATCAACTCAAGATATTAAGTAAATCAAAAGTTCTAGTGGTTGGAAAATCACACTGTAGAACTAGAAAACCAAAAAATTCAACAGCAACTACCAAATTTCGAAATTCATATATCCCAAACCACTTGGCCAAATTCCTTGTAACTTTTATGAAGTAATCTTGACTTCTTGAAGTTTATTAAAAAAAAAATTGGACTAGAAATCACGTCTAGATCGCTTCCAGTTTTCACTACAAGTTGCTGTTTAAAATTATGCAGAAATTCTGCAGCATAGATATTTACTCTTTTAATCACTAAACTTGTTTTCCTAAAGTTTTCAGCCTTGTGGCTCATAAATTCTAAAGACATATAGTCATATATACAGGTCTTAACTCTTATCATAGCCCAAGAATTCTTAATTCAATATGTCAAAATTGGTACAATAGGTATAATGTAACCATAATGTCACAACATAGATTTTCAGCATCTCATCAACAATAACATATTTCAAGTCATGGTTCATCAGCAAGATTTTCAGCAATCATTACAACATTCAATATACAAAATCACCATCAACAAATACTAGCAGCAAGTATAACTTCAAAGAACACAAAATCATTATCATCAATTACTATAACAACTAATTGCACATAGCACTAATCTAATTTTTCCTAACCCTTACCTTGTTTGTTGGTTAAACACACAAAGCTTGCCTCTGCTGCCTCTTTGCAACCGAACCCTAATCGCAACAAGAACAAATATTCTCTATCACACACACGAGGTCATTCGGCCAAAACAAATACAAGCAAGGAAAAATTACTTACCCTTTCTCACTTGTGATGGTGACTGTTTCAAAAATCGGGCAAGTTAAAGGAATGGAAGAAGGAGTTGGTCAGAGGTTCAAATTGGAGAAGTAAGAGAAAAAGGTGAAATCACTAGTTCTTACTTTGCAGAGAATCTCGATGAATTAACTGGGTGAGTAGAATGCAACTCCTGCTTCAGCTTTGGCCTTCCTCCTCCTTGCTCTCACTTTTTTCTGTTGCCAGCCCTTCCTTTCATTTCTTTGTTTGATGTGTGTTTTGGGAAGAAGAAAAATTGAAGCTACTTACCTACTTTTATACAGAAAGAAGGATGGGCTGAGCTATTGATGATGGCTTCGTGTCTTCTTATCCTTCCAACACAGCAGCAACACACATATGAGGAGGTAAAACTATGGTTTGTGGCTGAGTTCCAAGCGGTGTTGAGAGAAGAGATAATCAGGGTTGGGTTTAATTGGGTGGGAGGTGATTTTGTTGGACCAAAGGAGAAGAAACCAATCCGGTTCAAGATTTGGTTCATTAAAATATTGTGGTTCAATGTCTCATTTATCAACTCTTTTCAAGAACAACTAAAGAGATGATTAAAATCTTATGGAAGTAATTATTCCATAGAATAATTGATCAGAAGGGTAATTTTTTGAAATTACCAAATCTCGCTGTTAATTAAAACAGAGTAAAATAATATTGAACTTGGCGATATAAGTTAAATTTTATTCCTCTGCCTTAATATCTATCAATCACATATACAGATATCAATTCGCAAAAATTGGAATTTTTAAAAGGAATAAATGAAATTTTTAGGGTAGAAAGATTGGGTATTGTCTTTAAGTTTTCATTGAATGGAAATAAAATACAGCACGGAAATACAGAGTACAAAAATATATAGCGGATAAATAGAATCAATAATCATAAACAGTTAGGAAATAGATATAAATAATTCACAAGCGCAAACAAGATGATGCATGTCTATTCCTAGTCAGGCCATGAGCTCATGCGTCGGTTGTCTACCCGTAATCCGACGTTACTTGGAGCAAATCCTGAATATGGTTTCTCTACTGTGTTAATCAAGCACATTGGTATCATCATGGATGAACCCATGTCAGTCAGATACCGTGGCATCACGGGTTATCCGTGTCAGTTAGGCCAAATCACAATTTAATGTCGCTAGCATTTCTATGTGCATTACAGTAAGGAACATACTATCAGTTAGGCGGACATTCCCGCATTAGTAATCTTAGGCTATCAGTCAGATGGGTGCTTCCGCATTAGTGGTTTGGCACAAATGCCCAATCAAACAAGCAATTCTCAGTTATCTTTTTTCATTCATTCTTTTTCATTTCCTTTCTTTTCATCATGCCTCCACATCACCTTATAAATACGTATACCTCCGTATCACTGTTTAACTTTGAACCTCCTAGGAACAACTTACACATTTCCATTTAACTAAGTTCATATACTTTTAAAAAATTTGGAAATAATCTTTAATTTGAATTAACTTTTACTACATTTAGAATAGAATTGAATTTTATACAAAATTTTGAAAGTCTGCTACTGCACTCATAAAGATTTTAAGAAAATAGCAAGAAGCAGTATTTTCTTAAAATCAATATTATAATTTCAATTCTAATCCATTGCTTCTAAATTTTGGTGAGGTTACACTCAACACCCTTAAGTTTCAGAGAAAACAAGTTTCAGGTACATATCACTTTATTTGTTTAATTAATTTTTAATTGAAAGTGATGCCTTCTTTCATAAATCAGTTTAGAATTTCCAGCAAGCAACCCAGCTTCCAAGTGACTTAATTAAGTCTATAAAATAGCTATTAACATGAAAATTATACTCAATTAAAATAGACTTAAAAAATTCAAATTTTCTTTGGTAGCAACTCAGGATGTTAAGTAAATCGAAAGTTCTAGTAGTTGGAAAATGACACTGCAGAACTTGAAAACCAGAAAATTCAGCAGCAACTACCAAATTTCGAAAATTCATATCTCCCAAACCACTTTGCCAAATTCCTTAAAAATTTTATGGAGTAATCTTGACTTCTTGAAGTTTATTAGAAAAATCATTTGGACAAAAAATCACGTCTAGATTGCTCCCAGTTTTCACTGCAAGTTACTGTCCAAAATTATGCAAAAATTCTGCAGCATAGATTCTTACTCTTTTAATCACTAAACTTGTTTTCCTAAAGTTTTCAGCCTTGTGACTCATAAATTTTAAGGACATATAGTCATATATATAGGTCTCAACTCTTATCATAGCCCAATAATTCTTAATTCAATATGCCAAAATTTGTACAATAGGTTGTAACGATAATGTCACAATATAGATTTTCAGCATCTCATCAACAATAACATATCTCAAGTCATGGTTCGTCAGCAAGATTTAAAGCAACTCTTACAACATTCAATATAAAAAATCATCATCAACAAATACTAGCAGCAAGTATAACTTCAAAATACACAAAATCATTATCATCAATTACTATAACAACTAATTGCACATAGCACTAATCTAATTTTTCCTAACCCTTACCTTGTTTGTTGGTTAAACACACAAAGCTTGCCTCTGCTGCCTCTTTGCAACCGAACCCTAATCGCAACAAGAACAAATATTCTTTATCACACACACGAGGCCATTCGGCCAAAACAAATACAAGAAAGGAAAAATTACTTACCCTTTCTCTCTTGTGATGGTGACTGTTTCAAAAATCGGGCAAGATAGAGGAATAGAGCAAGGAGTTGATCAGAGGTTCGAATTAGAGAAGTAAGGGAAGAAGGTGAAATCACTGGTTTTTACTTTGCAGAGAAGCTTCATGAATCAACTAGGTGAGTAAAATGCAACTCTTGCTTCAACTTTGGCCGTCTTCTTCTCTGCTCTCTCTTCTTTTTCCATCACTGGCCCTTCCTTCCTTTCTTTTCTCTATTTGATGTGTGTTTTGGGAAGAAGAGAAATTGAAGCTACTTACCTACTTTTATATAGAAAGAAGGATGGACTGAGCTGTTGATGATGGCTTCGTGTCTTCTCCTCCTTCCAACACAGCAGTAACACACATCTGAGGAGGTGAAACTATGGTTTATGACTGAGTACCAAGTGGTGCTGAGAGAAGAGGTAATTAGGATTGGATTTAATTGGGTGGGAGGTGGTTTATTTGGGCCAAAAGAGAAGAAACCAATCCGGTTCAAGATTTTAGTTCATTAAAATAGTGTGCTTCAATAATTCATTTATCAACTCTTTTCAAGAACAACTAAAGAGATGATTAAAATCTTACGAAAGTAATTATTCCATAGAATAATTAAATCAAAATGGTAATTTTTTGAAATTATCGAATTTCGCTGTTAATTAAAACAGAGTAAAATAATATTGAACTTGGTGATATAAGTTAATTTTATTCCTCTTCCTTAATATCTATCAATTACACATACAGATATCAATTCACGAAAATTAGAATTTTTAAAAGGAATAAATGAAATTTTCAGGACAGAAAGATCGGGTTCTTACGAAAACTCTTGTGTATCTTAATGGAAATGTAGAAATTTTTTGAAGATAGACTTAGATTTCATAAATTTTGGTGACTTGGTAACATTATTCAAGGATTTGGGATATATCTCATATAAGACAGTTTATTGGTATGACCCACCCAACAAGTAGTGATACTGAGTCTAGACTACACATTTTGAAAGGAGATGCATGAATCAATAAATTTCGACAGAACAAGCTGAGGAATTTAAAAACTGATGAGTTCTACATATACTTCGACCACCCTGTTGATAAGCCCGAGACAGTGGACAATGTTGAAAAAGAAGATGCTGGTGCAGAAAAGAGGGTGGAAGAATTTGATGATCCATTTGACGTTGATAACATTTTAAGGGAGCTTCAATCATCATCATCATCAGAAGATGATGGGAATGACAGTACAGAGGACGAATGGTATAAACCTCCTTCTGCTATGACTGAAACTATTTATGATGAGAATTATTTTGGCTTTGATGATGAAAATGATGGGATTAAGAGAAAAAGAAGTTTTAAAGAAAAGGAGAAGGTTGTGCCAAAGAAGAAAGTCAATATGAAGCAAGGAAAATGGCCAAAGTCAAGTGGTGTTAAAAAAGGAACTTGAACAAAGAGTGCAACTGAAAGTGGTAGTACTAAGAGAGGTGTTAGGCTTGCTATCATCCTAGAAGAACCAAGTCTATTGTGCAGTCCAATTCTAGGCTTTCAATCAAATGTTATGTGAATGAAGTAGATTTAGATGAAGATGACCCTGTTTATTAGTATGAATCAAAGGAGCTTCACACAACAGTGTTTTCGGAAGATGAGGGATACAAGCACCAATTTCTAGAGTTTGATGATGAGTATGCGTTTGGAGAGGATAGATTTGAGGTTGGAACAAAATTTGCAACTATTGATAGGTTCAAGGAGGTAGTGAAGGATATGTTTATATCTGAAGAAAGGAAACTAGTTTGGATTAAAAATGATAAGAAAAGGGTGAGAGTTGGCTGCAAGGGTGAGGACTGTTGATGACTGGCACATTTTTCCTACAACAATACTGTTATACTTCCAAGTGAAGACCTACAAGGCAAAGCATACATGTGCAATAGATTTAGGTAGTAATGTTGCTTATCAGCATTGGATTAGTAAGAAAGTGGAGAAGAGAATGGCTACTCAACCTCATATCACAACTAATGAGGCAATTGACTTTTTCAGAGAAGAGTTTGACTTGGTGGTGCATCTGAAGATGGTTTATAGGCCAGTGAAGAGGCTAAAGAGAGGATTATGGAAAACAAAAAGGAGCAGTATGGGAAGCTCACGAAGTAAGCCTTGGAGATAATTAAAAGTAATCCCAGGTCAACAACAAGACTAGATGTGATTTCTATCGCACAATCCCCCTATTCTTGACAAAATTTATATATCCTTCGATGACTGCAACCAAGGGTTTAAGAAAATGCAGGGTATTGATCCATCTAGATGGGGCTTTTCTGAAAACATACCATGGAGGCCAACTACTTTCAACAGTGGCACATGATGTGAACAATCAATTTTATGTGGTGGTTTATGGTGTTGCTAGATCAGAGACTAAAGAATCATGGAAGTGGTTTGTTACATTGCTTCAGGAAGACTTAGGTGATGTTATACAATTTGGTTAGAACGTTATGTTCGACCAGCAAAAGGTAAATACATTATATTGTTTACTTTGATTGAATAAACAAACAAATGTGTTTTGTTTTGATAAGAATAGATTAGTATGCTTTGGTAAGATTAGAATAGTATGTTTTTGTTTTGTTTTATTTATTTTGATTGTCCTACATTATATTGTTTATTTTGATAAGATTAAATAAGTATACTTTGGTCATAATATTGCACTATTATGGATTGTTGTTGCAATAATTTTTGTTTGCAATATCATATGATTGTAAGGGTTGCTACCAATATTAAAGGAGGTCACGCCGAATGTATACCATCGCAACTGTATTATGTACATATGAAAGAATTTCATCAATCATTTTAAGGATTTGCATGTCAGAGAGATAGTCTGAGAGTGTGCTAAGTGCACCATAGTACCAGAGTTCAAAGAGATCATGGAAAAACTAAAAGAGATTAACAAGGTTGCCTGGGAATATTTGATAAAGTTTGACCCTTCGCCTTGGGTTAAAGCTTATTTCAGCCACGGACCCAAAGTAGATAACCTTACAAACAATATGCACGAGGTGTTTAATGCAAAAATTGTGAAGTACATGTGCAAACCCATATTGACAATGTGTGAAGAAATAAGGTGCTACTTGATGAGAAGAATGACTAAGCACATAAGGCTCCTAGAGTACTATCCTAGGAAGCTTGCACTAGTCCAGGAGAAAAGGTTATAGAGGCTCACAAAATCCAGCAACAAGTGGACTGCTGATTGGGTAGGAGACAATGAAAGAAAAAAGTTTGAAGTTAATCGAAAGACAACCAAAGTGGATGTGAACCTTATCAGACATACATGTTTATACAATAAATGACAATTGACTGGTAAATAGTTTAATTTAGGTATGCCATACATACATGCCATTGCTACAATAAAAAAGAGATATGATTAGGCATAGGATTGTGTGCATCCTTGACTATGTATGGAATCCATTCACAACACATATGCACACTACATTCAATTAGTTTCCAGTGAAAAATTCTGGACTAAAACTGCTACTTGAAGCCTGCTCCACCACCCATCAAATGGCTTATTGAGAGGCCAAAAGTGCACAATCGCCATAAGGACCTAGTTGAAGCTCACATTCATGGAGAAAAGCTGAAAAGGAGCTTTCAAGTCACATGTAGCAAGTGCAATGAGAAAAATCATGATTATAAGACCTGCAAAGGAGCACCAAGCAACCCCAACTAGAAATCAAAGAAGAAAAAGCCTAAGAAGCCTGCTAATGACTCACAAGCTTTGGTTATACTTCCCCTTTCACAGTCAGCACCTCAACCAGAGGTATGCAAGTATAGAGACTAACATGTCTAAATTAATATAGTATAGAGATATATTATCTATTTTAATATTAGTTAGTGATTATTATGTCATTTTTAAGATAGTATAGGGACTAATGTGTCCATTTTATATATATGCTGAATCATTGTTACATAGGATGTGAACCAATCACAAGGTAAAAAATCTATTGAAACAATTAGCGTGTCTGCATAATCTACTGTAAGACCTTCTTAAACAATATACTTTCACTCAATTATATTTTATTGTGATCTTTAGCACTTTAAAAATCCTATTTAAATTTTAGTCTATTGTATATTTACATTAATCTTATAGAGTAATGTCATTGGCCAGAATACTTCAAATGTGTCATCAAATGCACGAATGCAGGCAGTAGTATTAGCAATTGCACCAGTAGTAATAGTACCATTTGCTCCAATCCATACTCCATTCAAGGCTCCATCCCAACTGCCGAGAATGGGATGACCCAAGCTTCAAGTTGTTGCATCTAAATTCAAGCCCAAACAACCAATTGTAAGGCCTTTAACAACTTAAAATCCTTTACCAAATCCACCACGAACTCATACTACAAGCATCAGTAGACGACCATCAAAAGAGACCTTGAAAGCAATTAGCAATGGTACCTTAGGAATTTTCAAGTTCATCCTTAATCTTGGCTCCAAAAATCAAAAGAATTAAATTTAACTGCATCAATTCTATTTTTTGTACTAGTTAATGGCAATAATCAAACAATGTTTATTAGCTATTTTTGTTGGCAAACTTGTTTACATTTTATCTAGTCATTTTGTTGTTTTGTAGCAAATTTATGTTGTGATTACTTTGTGTGAAGCTTAGATTTTATGGTGTTCATGTTTAGGATTAAGCCAGATACATTTATTGGCATATATGCTTATGTTATGCTACTTCCGTTAATGTGGTAGTTATAATCCATTTAAAATTACTACCTTAGATAATATTTGACTTGTGTTCTTATTTAGTTATTTTCATTGAAAAGAAAATTGGAATGAGTCCAAAAGAGACTTTACATTACACATCGTAATTTTTAATTCAACACTAACAAGTACATCCATATTCTTAACCCCTTTAAGAAGTACACAGCAACAAAAGCAACAACTAAACTAATCACAGTAGGCCATAAATTCATGCATTTTTTATTTTCTAAAGATAACAATTTCTTCTCTAAATCTTCCTATTTTTTTCAATTCTTGCCTTCCAAACAAATGTTCTTCAACATCTATTCCCTTAGCATCATCTTCATCATCCAATGCTTGAGTCTATATGCTCCCAATTTTTTCTAAGTGCTTATCAAGCCAAAGAAAATACTTGTAATACTATTATTCATCCAAATACAAGATAATATGAACTTACCTTGAAGTATGGGTGCCCGAGAAATATTCTATTAGGGTTAGTTGTTGTTCTTGACTTATAGAGAATGGCATATATGCTGTAGAAACACTTTGGTGCATTCCAGTCCCTCTCATCTCTTCTTGCCATGGTGCAACCACTCATGGTTGAAATAAATATTTCTTGTCTAGCCCACCATGCCGTGTGTTTGATGACCCCTTCACTGGCCACGGATAATTGTTCCTCACCTCCCAACAAATTCCAAGAGCACCATCAATGGCCATGGCTTTGATGAATTTTGAACAAATAGGGATCAAGGTCAAAACGACATCCTTTAATGTACAAGGGACCTATTTTTTCCTTAACTTTTGTCTACCATCTACATCATCACCATAACATACACGTCATCTCTCTCTCCTCTAGATCAGCATTCTTTGATACATTTTGTAACCCCAACTCCACGGAGGGGTATAACTGTCACGCATTCTGAAAGGTAAAGAATTTAAATGTATTTTTCAATCTTGAGAGGCTTAAATATTTGCAATTAAAAAGGTCAATGACTTATTTCTCTTTTACTCATTTTTTATTTATTAAAAAAAGCCAAAATCAAATTGTTACTTTTGTTTACAAATTTTCAAAAAGTGATGTCATCATTGTGCTATCTTGTTTTTTTACTAAAGATAGAATGATATTTCATTAATTGTGAAAATGAAATTCAAGAATCCAAGTTGTAAGACAAATAAGAAAGAATTGGGTTTCTCTCAACAAATTATGTCATGGACATAAGATCAAATGGATGAGAATAACTTAAGAGAAAGTAAAGGTTGTTGATTTAATGGAGTTGTCTAGAAGGGGCCAAAGCTCTCTACAACTCATCAACCAACTTGATAGACGCTTCAACTACATTACATGGTTGAAATGGATGAGCTTCAAAGATGAAAAAATTATGGGTCTTCCAAATCTACTAGCAAAGAATTGCTAGGAAAGGAGGAATTGCATTCGTTGAACTGATTGGATCGAAGGAGCTCATGGCTATCATCTACCATGAGAAAAATTGCCACTATGATGTTTGGAAAGACATTCTTGAGTGAATTAAGATTCCTAAGTGTGGGCTGATGCGTATTTTTGTAAAGTACTATCAGCAAGTGCATCGAGTTGTACCAAATAATGTCACGGGAGCCGGTTATCATTTTCACAAGGATTAACGGACTAAGCAACAGTGATAAAGTGATTAATCTAATTAGACAATAAAAATTTAGAGTTTTAGAAGTCTTTAACATAAAATAATGAATTAAGTGAAAGTAAGCAGTAAGTGTTTGAGAAAGTAATATGAGTAAAAGAGTTAAGGTTTCAGAGATGTTAAACTTCAAGAAAAATACTTTTCACTCTCTACTTTAATTATGCAAGATATATCTATGACAAATCATGAGTAATAAAATCCCAATCCCTTGGTAATTCAATTTCTCCTAACTTAATAAACTACAAATTTCTTGATTAATTGCTTATGAAAAGAGGTGAGGTACGTTCACTAATTTAAAAACCACACAATTTACAAGAATTAACCCTAATTGATTCGATATCACTTATCAAGGTCTAGTTTCATAACTTAAAGAATTGTGAGAAGGAGTTGTGAAGCTTAATTCCAAAAACCATGTTTTCCAATATGATAATTAAAATTTAGTTAAGATTTGAACTATTTTCCAATAGATTCAAACCCTTATGATAAAGTACGAAAACTTTATCTTAGGAAAATATCAATGCATAATCAAAAGTAGAAAATCTATAATATTAGTCTATTAGAATCAACAAAGCTCCTAACTTTAACCAAGGAGATTAGTGACTCATGCTAAGCTTCAAAATCAAAGACAATGTATGAAAAATGGCTGAAAAAGAAGTCCCCTCCAAGTTTTTCAGGATCCGTTTATATTAAATCTAAAACAAAATCTAAAATTCAAATTCAAATTCAAATCTAATAAAACCAAATCAAATCTTCTACAATTGATCTTCAATTCTAATTGTGATTCAAGTTCAGAGCTTAATGATCCAATCATTCAGCAATTCAAATGTGAGCTTGAGTGATAACTTGAAGTTCATGGATTCCTGGGCTATGAAAACTTGCTTCTTGATCTGTTCTGTCCAGTTCTTCATAGTGTTCATGCTTTGGGGGTTGTGCACTATCCTCCTTATCATCTATTGCAAATTTTTTGATGGAATTCTCTACAATTCTTGATTCTCATGGAGGTTCAGCGTCTCCGAAGTCTTCAACCAATTCATCTTCTTCGATAATTCCAGCTTCCTCTACTTGTTCCAGTACAAAGTCATGCTCATTACTGTCGACCGGAGCTTCTAGTGTCTCCTTTGTACTGGGGGCTAATCGATTTATTGCTTGCTCCAATTGATGAAGGATTGCATAAAATTTATCCACGATTTCCTTAAGACAATCCTGTGATTCTTGGGTCGACGAATATGGAGATGGTGCATATGAAAGTGGTGGTTCTTGGGAGTAATTATATTGGAATTGGGGTGGATAAGGGTTAAGGTCATATGGAGGTGAATGGTTGTGATTGGCTTGTAAGTATGGTGGTTCAAAGCTATGTTGAGGAGGTGGTTTATAGGCATATGATGGGGCTTGTTGGTAACTACAAGGGAGTCCACCATTTCTATCATCTTGGTATGCACCTTGGAATGGCTCTTGACCATAGTAATTAGGTGGAGGTGGTTTGTCACGAGAGGGTCCACCATAACTATTGTATGGGTATGCATCGTAGAATGGTCGTTGTTCCTGGTATTTTGGAAAGTGTTGTTGCCGAAAGGGTTGATCAGATCCTCGTGGCTCCTTCCATCTTTGATTGTTCCGACCTTGATGCATGTTCCTGTTATAGCTTCCATTCCTTACAACAACATTGGAACCAAACTCAAAGTGACGGGGGTGAGAACTCATAGTAGCTAATAAAATTAAAAAACAAAAACAAAAACAAATAAACAAGCAAAAGAAAATATTTACAATAACCAATAATAAGGCACACAATTGCAATTCCCCGAAAACGGCGCCATTTTGACGATTCGAATTTTCTATCGGTAAAAAATTTTATGAAAATAATCACGTTGTAAGTATAGCTTTTAAACCAACAAAGAATCCTTTCGTATAAAAACTTTGGTTGTCACAAGTAACAAAACCCAATAAAATTTATAACCGAAGTATTTAAACCTCGGGTCATCTCTCAAGGAATTGCAAGGAAGTATGATTTATTATTGGTTATGAAAAATTGTATATTTTTGGGTTTTTGAAATAGGGAACATGAAAATAAATTGGCAAGGAAATTAAATTAATAATTAGAAAAACTTTTGGCAAGGTATGAGAACTGAAAATCCCATCCTAGTTATCCTTATCAGGTGTAATGAGAATTGTTATTGCTCCCACTTAGTTAACCCTTACTAAATAAAGGAAAGTCAAGTGGACTAATCAATTTGATTCCTCAAGTCCTAGTCAACTCCTATGGAAAGACTAGCTTTAGAGGGATCCAAATCAATCAGCAATTTCCAATTTTCAATCAACAGCTAAGTTTGACTACTCAAGTGTCACCAATTACTTAACTAAAGCCAAAAGGGGAAAAAATATATTCGAATAAAAATGCCTTGACCAAGAGAAGATTAATTGGAAGCATTAATAACATAAATTAAAGAAAGCAATCTTAAATCTGAAATACCTCAATTTATATTAAATGGAAAATCAAATCAAATTAAACATAGGAATCCATAAACTAAATTGGCAACATTAAGTAATCAACTAAAGTAATAGAATGAATAAAAGTAGAAGAGAAATTAAATTAAAGGAACATTGAACCTAGATTGAAGAAATAACCATACTCTAAGAGAAATCCTAATTCTAAAACCTAAGAGAGAGGAGAGAGCATCTCTCTCTCTCTCTCTCTCTCTCTCTCTCTCTCTCTCTAAAACTACATCTTAAACCTAAAATTTGTCAATGAATCAATGAATAGCTCCCCTTTTGATTCCCCTATTCTCCAGCTTCTATTCTGTGTTTCTAGGCTTGGATTTGGGCCGAAAAAGGGCCTAGAAATCGCTAGGGGCGACATTTGCAATTTTCTGCACGTGACGTCCGTCACGCGTGTGCGTGGGTCACGCGTGTGCGTCATTTAGAGCTTTTCCTTGCCACGCGTACGCGTCAGTCACGCATACGTGTCGCTTGCGTTTTGCATTAGGCACGCGTCCGCGAGGTCCATTCGTGCGCGTCGCTGCCATTTTCTTCAAAACACCACTTTGTGCGTTCCTTCTATTTTTGCGTGTTTCATCTCCGTCCTCTAAGCCATTCCTACCCTATAAAGCCTGAAAATACTCAACACACAGATCACGGCATCGAATGGTAATAAAGGATACTTAAAATTAATATTTTTAAGGCATAGAAAACATGTTTTCACATATATCACAGAATAAGGAAGGAATTGTAAAACCATGCAAATCTTATGAATAAGTGGGTGAAGAATTGATAAAAACACTCAATTGAGCACAAGATAAATCATAAAATAGTGGTTTATCAACCTCCCCACACTTAAACAATAGCATGTCCTCATGCTAAATTCACGAGAAATGGAAAAAGAGTGAAGGTAGAATAGTGGAATCTATGCACTGCAATCTATTCTAAATGCAAGCTACCTAAATGAATCATGCAATTCTAATTATTATCCACTTATATATATAAATCTTACATGTGGTTAAATTGAGTCAAATTCTTCAAGGAAACATATATGCACAGCCAAGGCTAAATCATGTTAAAACACAATCACAATTGAGTTGAGTTAATCAAAAGATTTCACAAACTTGCAAGACAATCAATAATTAAATGTGGATATATGGAAATGAGCTATTTGAACCCTTACTGGATTTGTGTATACACTCTATTCACTCAGTGTTTGGGGTTAATCACTCTATTCTTCTTTGTTCTTCATCTAACCAATCAACAACTATTCAATGTACACATGCAAACATCATGAGGTCTTTTCAAGGTTGTAATGGGGTTAAGGCAAAGGTGAGGATATATATATATATATATATATATATATATATATATATATATATATATATATATATATATATATATGGCTAAGTGAGCTATAAATTGAATCCTTGATTAGTCTAAAATCTCACTGAAAGAACTAGGAAGATTGATGGTTTAGAAGTTATAGTAAACTCTCGTTGCAAGTATAGTTACTAAACCAAGCAATCAACCTTTCTTACAAACGTTTCCGTTGTCACAAGTAACAAACTCCTAAATAAATTGATAACCGAAGTATTTAAACCTCGGGTCGTCTTCTCAAGGAACTACAGGGAAGTATGTTCTTATTATTGGTTATGAAGATTGTAAATTGGGGTTTTTAAGATGAGGAACAAGTAACTTAAATTGCAATTGAATTAAGTAAAAGACTGTAAAATAAATAAATAACTGTAAAATAAACTTTTGGCAAGGTATGAGAAATTAGAAATCCTATCCTAGTTATCCTTATCAATGATAATGAAAATTGAACCTTAATTCCAGTTAGTTAACCTTTGCTAGAGCAAGGAAAAGTCAAGTGAGTAATTAGTTAGATCCTCAAATCCTAGTTAATCCCTAAGGAAAGATTGGGATTATTGAAGTTCAATTCAATTAGCAAAGATAACGATTATCAATCATGTTTGAGTTTGATAACTCCTGAGTTACTGATTTCTTAACCAAGACCAAAAAGGGAAAAGTAAATCTACCGGAATAAAAATGTCTTCAGATGGAAAGCAACAGCGATATAAATAAAAGAAACAATTGTAAACTGAAATACTTTAAATAACATTAATTCAAAAGAGTAATCTGTAACATAGAAGAATTCATAAATTAAATTGAAAAGATAAATAAAAGGAATGTTGAACCTGATAGAAAGAGATAATCCTGAAAGCGAATAAAATCCTAAATCTAAATCCTAAAAGAGAGAGGAGAGAGCCTCTCCCTCAAAACTACATCTAAATCATGAATACTAACTAATTGCAGACTCTCCTCTAAATGGATGCATTCCCCCACTTCATAACCTCTGATCTGTGCCTTCTGGACTTGGATTTGGGCCAAAAAGGGCTTCAGAAATCGCTGAGAGCGTTTTCTGTAATTTCTGGTGCGTGGACTCTGTCACGCGGTCGCGTCAATTGGAGTTTTCCTTGTCGCGCGGTCGCGTCATATGCGTTTCACTTAAGGCGCGCGATCGCGCCAATCACGCGGTCGCGTCGCTGTTAATTTGCGCTGGCATGCGGCCGCGTCGTCCATGCGATCGCGTCGCTGCCTGTTTCTTTAAAAACTCCGTTTTATGCTTTCCTTTCAATTTTGTATGTTTTCTTTCCATCCTTTAAGTCATTCTTGCCTTAGAAGATCTGAAATTACTCAACACACGAATCACGGCATCGAATGGTAATAAAGGAAAATTAAAATAATTACTTTTAAAGCATAGGAAACATGTTTTTCACATACATCACATAATAAGGAAGGGAAAGTAAAACCATGCAATTAATATGAATAAGTGGGTGAAGGATTGAATAAATCACTCAAATTAGGCACAGAATATATCATAAAATATGGGTTTATCAACCTCCCCACACTTAAACAATAGCATGTCCTCACGCTAAATCCAAGATAAAGAGTAAGGTAAGGTTGAAGTGGTGGAATCTCATGCAATGCAATCTATTCAAAATGCAACTACCTAAATGCATCATGCAATTCTAATTATTTTTATTCACTTGTATATAAAGCTCACATGTAGTTGAATTAATTCACATTTCTCAAGGAATCATATATATAGCCAGACCTCAGATAATGATAAAGCACTTTTACAATTGAGATGGGAAAATATTTTATAAACTTGCAAGACGATTAATAATTCAAGCAGAGATATATGTTAATGAGCTATTGAACCCTCACTGGATTTTGTGTTTACTCTCTGGTCACTCAGTGTTTATTGGGTTAATCACTCTATTCTTCTTTTTATCCTTACTTTCTATAACTTTGTTCTTCATCTAACTAATCAACAATTATAGAATATAGGCATACAAAAGTCATGAGGTCTTTAATTAAGGTTGTAATGGGGCCAAGGTAAAGGTAAGGGTATATGTATAAGCTAAGTGAGCTAATTGAGCGAATCCTTGATTAGTCTAAGATCTCACCTAACATACATAACTTGTAAAGCAAAGCTTCTTTACCTATTTTCCCATATTTTTCCCACTTTTGATGTTACATGCTCATGCATTAATTTTAATTTTGTCCCATGTGCATTGCTTTATTTTGCATTTGGGGAATTGTTTTGTATCCCCTTTATTCAAATACTGAAAAATAAATATTTTTTTTTATTATTTTTTTAATGCACATGGTAATTCAATTATTTTGATTTCATATGAGCATGCTTCCCAAAAAATTTTTATTTTGAATTATTTTATTCTTTTTAACTTTCTACCCTTTGTTTTTATCATCCATATTCCCAATAGGTTTCTCACACTTAAACAATTACACAATTTCTATCTTAAGCTAACCAAGGATTCAACTTGGGATTTTTATTTTGTTTTTCTGCTTAAGGCTAGTAATGTGGTTTGTAGAATAAGAGGGGATTTAAAGGCTCAATGAGGCTAAAAAGGGTGATGTAAAAGGTAGGCTAATTTGGGATAAGTGAGCTAAAATCAACAATGGCCTCAATCACTCTCTTGGTATGTATTTCTATTCTCTAATCGAACATATAGATTAAAACAAAGTAAAGAACACCAGAATAAATAAGAAGGGTGGAACACACAGGAATAAAAATTATGGTTTGAATGTAACCATACAATTAAGCTCAAAACTCACAGGCTGTATGTTCTCTAACTCAGAAATCATATATCAGTTATATATGTCATGCAAGTAAAAATCAAGAGTTCCCATTATTCTAAATGTAAAATTGATTTTGAGTGGCTTTAAAGTTTGTGTTTCTCCTTGATGAAATGTTGTTAACTAACTAACATGGAATGCTATATATACAAGGTGTGGGTTGTTTCTATTATGTTCAAGTCTCTAGTTTACTTCCTTTTTATATTTTCAAATTAAACTAAGTTATCTCATGCTTAAAAAAAAGGGTAAACTATACTAATCAATCCACAATTTCTATAACTAATAAGTTGGAATTGCAACTAAACTAAATAGCTAAAATATGAACTAAGGTGCAACATGCAGAAATAGAGTCAAAATACATGAAAATAGCAATGTATAAGTACTTGAGAAAATAAAAATAAAAATAAAAGAGAAAAATACAGAAAAAGTAGTAAAATAAAGTAAAAAGAGTCTGTAGTGGTTCACCAAAAAATACGCCAGAGATGGTGACCTCCCCACACTTAAAATGAAGCATCGTCCCCGGTGCACAATCAAGCAGGGTGTGAAGGGGGTGTCATCACTGGAAGGCTGGGTAGCCAGAGTCTCTGTGGTGGTGGTCTGAGGGTCTGCCTGCTGCAGAGGAGGTGCTGACTGAATAGGAACCTCAGGGTCTGCAGCCTGAATCTGATACGGGGCCTCCTGCTGTGATGCAACCTGCTCTGTGCCTGCCTGCTCAGCCTCTCTCTGGGGGTGGGAATCTGCCTCGTGATCATCCGCCTCCTCTTCAGATGGCTCTGATGGTGTGTCAGGCTCGGAGGGGATATCGCCAGATCGTATCATTAGCTTCAGGTGCTCATAGCGTCGCTTGCTGCGACGCTCAGCTCTCTCATATCGGCGCCGGTTGCGGCGCTCCATCTGGTCTAGCTGTCGAAATAGGCGGTGCACTAGGTGATAAACTGGCTCTGAGGCAGGTGGAGGTGCAGTGGTGGTAGCAGGGGTAGCTGTGGAGGAAGAAGGGCTGGCAGATGGTGTGGCTGTCTCATCAGTAGGAGTGAGGAATGGAGGTCCGTAGTCCAAAGCCAAAAAGTTCCTGCTGTGAGGGATAATTTTCTTGCATTCTGTAGCAGGTGGCTTCTCATCAGCATCCTCCCAGGGCACGTCAGCTCGACGGCCAAGCTGTGTAATCAGATAGGGGAAGGGGAGAGTGCCTCGAACGTGGACTCTGGCCATGTAGTACCGAATGAAGCGTGGCAGGTACAGGTCCTTACCCTCCATCACACACCATAGGAGGGTGATCATAGCGGCAGGTAGTTCCGTCTCGTGAGTACTCGGCATAATATAGTTGCTTAGGATCTGATGCCATAGCCGAGCCTCATCGTTCAAGTATGTCCGTTGATTCCCTTAGGCATGGTAGTGTTCTGACCCATGACCCATGGGACAGTTGGGTCAAGGGCTATCCTGGCCTTGACTGCATTCCAATCAAACTTCATGAAGCACATATCCTCCTCAGCCTTTTGATATCCATCTGGCTAATCGGATTTAGGCAGAAGCTTCAGAACATCCTCTATAGCCTCTTCAGTAACCAGAATCTGCTTCCCTCTTAGGTTCACTGCATCTAGGGAAGTTTTGAAGTAATTGCAGTAGAATTCCCTTACCCAAGATGCATTAACCTCAGTCAGGTTTCTCTCCAGGAAGAACCAGCCTCTTTGTTTGATCTGATCAGAGGTGTATTGCTGGAGTTCTTCTGGGATCTTCAGAGTCCTTTCCAGGTACAGGTTCCTGGAGTTTGCAAACACCGGATACTTCAGCTTGCAGTATCGGTTTGCAAATTTAATGGGATCAGTAGCAGGGAGTAGTTGGTCAGCCTTCTCCTGCGGGGTAAAGTGTTTCTCCCGCCAGGAGTCATCATGCATGAGGTCCAGGATGGACATGGAGGCTTCTCCTCTTTTCTGTTTGCCAGTTGTTGCCTTTCCTTTTCCTTTCCTTTGGGTGTCAGACATCCTGAAAAACAGAAAAACAGGATATAATAAAAATAGGAAAGCAGGTAGACAAATAATCGAAAGAAGCATATAATGGCAAAGGAGCAATAGAATAATAAAAATGAGTTAAGTAAATGTGCATTAAGGATTGTATAGGAGTGAAAAGTCCGAGAATAAAAATTCACAATCCACAATGTAAAAGGATTCATGTTAAGTAGGAAAAACGTTCGTCATGCCTTGGTTAGAATGTTAGAGAGAATAGTGAAAAACCAGAAGAGATGTTTTGAAAGGTAAGTGGGTTAGGAATGACAAAGAGGTTAGGCAGTTAAAATTAGTGAATTAGTAAAAAGTGGATTAGAGTAAGTGGCATGAAGAGCATTTCCTAAATAACAAGAATTCACAAATTAAAGCAACAGATAACTCAAGTTCAAACAAGGAAGTTAAGGATGAACAAATGAATATAACAAAGAGTGGAATTGAATCATCTAAGATGCAATTTATAAACCAGGAAATGAAAAAGAATAAGGAAGCTTGCCCTGTCATTCAAGAATTGGTTTGGTAAAAGCTGAGTAAAGCAGAGTGCAGGTTTGCCAAAACCAAAACAGGAATGAAAATCAAAACAATTTACAGAAATTTGGGCAGCATCCCGGCTAAAATTAGGTGTTCCCGGAAAATAAATAGCAATCAGAATAGCTCATATGAATTAAAATATAGCTACAATTACATAAAGGGAATAAGAACATGGAAAAGCAGTGTAAAAAAAAGCAGCATGAACAAGAAATTACAGCATATGAACAATATTAACAACACAGCAATAGCAGAATTGTGAAAATTAGAAAATAAGAAACATGAACAGCGCAATTAAACAGGCCTAAATTCACTAACCACATCCTAAACTACCTAACAACCTAGAATCCACTACAACATGCATATCTAACTAGCCTAATGATGAACATAAACAAAAAAATAGGAAATTAATGATGAAAGGAAAGAAGGGTGGCGTTCAGCAGAACCTGGAAGGCGTAGGAATGAAAGTGGGGCAGAGAGGTGGCTGGAGGTGGTGGCTGTGGCGGTTGATGCGGCGGTTGAGGGTGGTACGGCAGCGGTGAGGGCTTGCGGAGGCAGGGGAGGTTTGGGGTAGGGTAATGTGGGTAGGGGAAAGGGAAGGAAGGGGGTGTGGGTGGTGGTGGATGGTGCGGTAGTGACGGCGGCGCGGTGAGGTGGTGACAGCAGCGCAGTGAGGGAGAAGAGGAAAGAAGAAGAAGAAAGAGGGGGAAGGAGGAAGGGGGATGGCGTGGCGGCGGCTTCTGGGTGGTCGTCGGGGGTTGCGGTGGGCGGTGGTGGTGGCTGAAAGTTGTGGGTGGTGGTTGTGGAGAGAAGAGAGGAAGGAGAAGGGGCTGGGGGGGCGCGAATGGGTAGGGTTTCGCGTGGTTGGGGGTTATTAAATTTGAATCCACGCGATCGCGTGGGGCACGCGGTCGCGTGGGGCACGCGGTCGCGTGGCCGGGGTGAAATGGGGGTCGACGTGATCGCGTCGCTCATGCTGTCGCGTGGGATTGGTGTTGTGCAAGTGACGCGATCGCGTCAGGGACGTGACCGCGTGGGTCATTTTGTGCGAAACGCACAATGGCCGCACGATTCCAGCCTAACTCTCTGGATGTTGGAGATTTACGCCGATCTCCAGATCACGCGACCGCGTGGGTGACGCGGACGCGTGGGTGGTTATTTTTCACAACTGACGCGATCGCATGAGCGATGCGGTCGCGTCGCATGACCCCTTTTTTTATGTAGGTATGCAAGTATGCAGTATGCAATGCGAATGAATAATATTCAGGTTCGATTGAAAAAGGAAATAAAAATAAATAACATGAAATAAAGCTGAAAAAGAAACGACCATACCATGGTGGGTTGTCTCCCACCTAACACTTTTAGTTAAAGTCCTTAAGTTGGACATTGGATGAGCTTCCTGTTATGGTGGCTTGCGCTTAAATTCATCCAAAAATCTCCACCAACGTTTGGAATGCCAATAGCCTCCGGGGTCCCAAACTAGGCATGTGAAGCTTCTGAGCAGCTTCAAACATATTCTCAGGCTCCCGGGGTGACGAATGTCAGAATAGATTCCAGGATCCCAAACCTTGCTTTTAAATCCGCCTTCGTCTTGATCTATATTTTTCCATCCGGGCGGTTTAGAAAGTATATTTTTACCAAGGTGACCAAACGTTTTCCGAGATCCATTCAATAGATCATGATGCCAATCCGTACACTTCAAGTTGAAGCGTGGAACCTTATTGAACCTTGTGCACCAGCTCTGAGTACGAGCCATTTTCCTCTTACTCTTAAAGCCGCAGAGAGCTCTAAGCTGGCCATCTGTTTCAAGCAAACCATATTCAAGCGGAAAAGTAAAGATAAAGGTTAAGGATTGTACCCACTTGAAGCTTGTATTAGGTGGTAATGGCCTTGGGATAGGTGTTTCCAGTGGTTCTGTGAGTTCTACTCTCTTGTGCTTTTCTGTGAATTTCTTCACTTCCTTGCAGACTTCTTCAATTGCATCCATGTCCTGATCAAAGCCTTCTGTGTCTTCCTCATCACTTAAGTCATAAACGGGAGGTTGAGAGAAATCTACCTCCGCATCATCTTCGCATTCACTTGGGGAAGATTCTGCGATCTTAGAGAATTCACTTGCTGGTGCAAGTTCACTACTGGGAGAACTTGACTTGAGATCATCATTATCAAGGAAACTTGCTTCTTGGATTATTCCATCCAGTTCTTCATAAAAGACTTTCCTTGGGGGCTGTGTACTATCCTCCTCAGCATCAATTGTAACGTCCTTGACAGAATTCTCCACAACTCTGGATTCTCATGGAGGCTCAGCATCTCCTAGGTCTTCAACCAACTCTTCTTCTTGTGTAATGACAGCTTCCTCTACTTGTTCCAGTACGAAGTCATGCTCTGTTCTGTCCACTGGAGTTTCTAGTATCTCCCTCATGCTACGCTCATCATTAGATTGTCCATACGGAGTTGTGGGAGGTCCTTGAATGTTTGAACGTCTAGAAGATAATTGACTTATTGCTTGCTCTAGTTGATAAAGGGTTGTTTGAAGTTGATCTACCGTTTCCTTGAGGCGAACCTCTGATTCTCGGGGTGCTGGATTTGGACGTGGTACATTGGGAAGTGGTGGCGTTTGGGAGTAATTGGATTGGAATCGGGGTAAATGAGGATCGTATGGTAGCGAATGGTGAAAAGAAGCTTGTGAGTATGGTGGTTCGAAGTTATGTTGAGAGGATGGCCTATAAGCACAGGGTGGGACTTGTTGGTAACTACAAGGTTGTCCACCATGTCTATTTGCTTGGTATGCATTGTAGAATGGTCTTTGTCCATGATATCTTGGAGGGTGTTGTTGCCTAAAGGGTTGATCAGATCCTCTTGGCTCCATTCATCTTTGATTGCTCTGACCTTGATGCATGGTCCTGTTATAACTTTCACTCCTTTCAACAATATTAGAACCAAACTCGAAGCGAGAGGGGTGAGAATTCATAGTAGCTAATGGAAATAAAAAGGGAAAATAAAGACAAAAAAACAAGTAAAAGAAAAATATTTACAATAACCAATAATAAGGCACACAATTGCAGTTCCCCGGCAGTGGCGCCATTTTGAAAGAACCAGGAAGATTGATGGTTTAGAAGTTATAGTAAACTCTCGTTGCAAGTATAGTTACTAAACCAAGCAATCAACCTTTCTTACAAACGTTTTGGTTGTCACAAGTAACAAACCCCTAAATAAATTAATAACCGAAGTATTTAAACCTCGGGTTGTCTTCTCAAGGAACTGCAGGGAAGTATGTTCTTATTATTGGTTATGAAGATTGTAAATTGGGGTTTTTAAGATGAGGAACAAGTAACTTAAATTGCAATTGAATTAAGTAAAAGACTGTAAAATAAATAAATAACTGTAAAATAAACTTTTGGCAAGGTATGAGAAATTAAAAGTCCTATCCTAGTTATCCTTATCAATGATGATGAAAATTGAACCTTAATTCCACTTAGTTAACCTTTGCTAGAGCAAGGGAAAGTCAAGTGACTAATTAGTTAGATCCTCAAATCCTAGTTAATCCCTAAGGAAATATTAGGATTATTAAAGTTCAATTCAATTAGCAAAGATAACGATTATCAATCATGTTTGAGTTTGATAACTCCTGAGTTACTGATTTCTTAACCAAGACCAAAAAGGGAAAAGTAAATCTACCAGAATAAAAATGTCTTCAGATGGAAAGCAACAGTGATATAAATAAAAGAAACAATTGTAAACTGAAATACCTCAAATAACATTAATTCAAAAGAGTAATCTGTAACATAGAAGAATTCATAAATTAAATTGAAAAGATAAATAAAAGGAATGTTGAACCTGATAGAAAGAGATAATCTTGAAAGCGAATAAAATCCTAAATCTAAATCCTAAAAGAGAGAGGAGAGAGCCTCTCCCTCAAAACTGCATTTAAATCATGAATACTAACTAATTGGAGACTCTCCTCTGAATGGATGCATTCCCCCACTTCAAAACCTCTGATCTGTGCCTCTGGACTTGGATTTGGGCCAAAAAGGGCTTCAGAAATTGCTGGGAGCGTTTTTTGTAATTTCTAGTCCGTGGCCTCTGTCACGCGGCCGCGTGGGTCACGCGGTCGCATCAATTGGAGTTTTCCTTGTCGCGCGGTCGCGTCAGTCATGTGTCTGCGTCATATGCGTTTCACTTAAGGCGCGCGATCGCGTCAAGCACGCGGTCGCGCCGCTGTTAATTCGCGCTGGCATGCGGCCGCGTTGTCCATGCGATCGCATCGCTGCCTGTTTCTTCAAAAACTCTGTTTTATGCTTTTCTTCCAATTTTGTATGTTTTCTTTCCATCCTTTAAGTCATTCCTGCCTTAGAAGATCTTAAATTACTCAACACATGAATCACGGCATCGAATGGTAATAAAGGGAAATTAAAATAATTACTTTTAAAGCATAGGAAACATGTTTTTCACATACATCACATAATAAGGAAGGGAAAGTAAAATCATGCAATTAATATGAATAAGTGGGTGAAGGATTGAATAAATCACTCAAATTAGGCACAGAATATATCATAAAATATGGGTTTATCACTCACCTAACATATACATGTTCTATATGATTCTAAAATTATGCTTAACTTTCCAATTTTTCCCACTTTTGTGTCACATACTCATGCATCAGATTATTTTTAATTTTATCCTATGTGCATTAATCTTTTTACTAAACTCATTGTTGGGGTAATTTTGTCCCCTTATTTATTTATTTACTAAAAAAAATTTTTTATAACATAAACATAAAATATCAATGCACATGGTGTTTTAATTATTTAAGTTTCACATGAGCATGCACCCAAATTCTGATTATTTTATCAATTTAATCCTTTCCTATCGACCCATGTTCCCACAGTTCCCCACACTTAATTGATACACAATCTCTATCTTAAGCTAACCAAAGATCCAATTTGGGGTTTTTAATTTATTTTTCTGCTTAAGGCTAGTGATGTGGTTATAGAACAGAAGGGGATTGAAAGGCTCAAGGGGGCTAACAAGGGTGACATAAAAGGGTAGGCTTATTTAGGATAAGTGAGCAAAGAACAAGTAATGGCCTCAATCATATGCAAGAATATAAATACATTGAATACTGGACATATAGAATGAAACAAAGTAAAGTCTGCAATTATAGTGAAGAAGGGAGAAACACACAGGAATGAAAACTACGGTTAAATAATGTAACCACGCAATTAAGCTCAGAAACTCATGGGTTGTGTGTTCTTTGGCTCAGAAACTATATACCAGTTATGCATATCATGCAAGTAGGAATTAAGAGTTTTCATTCAACTCAATATGAATCTTTGAATGGCTCTTAAAAAAAATAAGTATTTTCCTTGAAAAATATTGTTAATTTACCAACATTTATTGCTATATATATAGTGGGTGGATTATTGTGATTCTGAAAAACTAAAATTTCTAGTTTACTCTTTTATTTTCAATTAAACCAAATTATTATATGCTAAAAGGGTAAACTAAGCTAAATAATCCATATGTTTCTATATCATAACTAAAAAAGCTAATAGTGCAAATTAAGCTAAATATCTAAGATATATATACAGCCCAAAATGCAAAATGTAATAAAGTAGAAATAAACAAAAGTACAGTAAAAGAAAATGTGCAAGTACTGAAAAGGAAAATAAGATAAAATGAAATAAATAAAAATAAAGCAAAAATACAAAAAAAAGAAATAAATAGGATAAAGAGTCTGAAAGTAGTTCACCAAAATAAAGTTTGCCAGAGATGGCGACCTCCCCACACTTATATAATAGCATCATCCTCGATGCTCAATCAGGCTGGGTGTGAAGAAGTGGCATCTCCGGAAGGGTGCTCTGCTGGTGTCTCTATGGCGGCCTGAGGTGCTGCAGTCTGTGTGGGTGCCTGAGGATAATCAACTTCAAATGCTCATAGCGTCAGATGCTGCGACGCTCAGACCGCTCATATCGCCGCTGGTTGTGGTGCTCCATCTGGTCCAGCCGCTCAAAGAGGCAGTGCACTAAGTGGTAAATGGGCTGGGAGGCAGATGAGGGTGCTGTGGGTGTAGTGGTGCAGCAGGTGCTGAACGGGCAGCAGAAGATGTGGCTGCATCAGCTGAGGCAGTGAGAGAGGGCGGTCTGTAGCCCAGAGCTACGAACTTTCTGCCATATGGGATGATCTTCTTGCAGTCGGCAGCTGGTGGCTTTTCATCCGCAAGCTCCCAGGGTACCTCGACTCGGCGGCCCATCTGAGTAATCAAATAAGGGAAGGGCAGAGTGCTTCGGACATGGACCCTGGACATGGAGTACCGGATAAATCAGGGAAGGTACAGGTGCTTGCCCTCCATCACGCACCAGATAAGAGTAATCATGGCAGCTGGCACCTCAGCCTCGTGAGTGCTTGGCATCACATAATTGCTTAAGATTTGTTGCCATAGCCGAGCCTCATCGTTCAGGTAGTTGATCTTGATGCCTTTAGGGTGCACTGTTGACTTACCCATAACCCATGGGACAGCGGGATCAATAGCTATAGTGCGCTTCACTGCTTCCCAATCAAATCTCATAAATCTCATATCTTCTTCAACCTGCTGATAACCATCTGGTTGATCGGATTTGGACAGGAAATGAAGGATATCTTCAATTTCCTCCTCAGTAAAGAATCTGTTTGCCTCTGAGCTGTACTGCATCCAGGGTCATTTTAAAATAGTTGCAGTAAAATTCTCTGACCCAAGATGCATTAACCTCAGTCAAATCCCTCTCCAGAAAGTACCAGCCTCGCTGTTTGATTTATTCTATGGTGTACTGTTGTAATTCAGCTGGAATTCTGAGGGTTTTTTCTAGATATAGGTTCCTTGAAGTTGCAAAGACTGGATACTTTAGTTCACAGTATCGGTTTGCAAACTTGACTGGGTCGGTTGCAGGCACTAACTGATCAGCTTTTTCCTGCGGAGTAAAGTTCTTCTCACGCCAAGAATCATCATGCAGTATATCTAGCAAAGCCATAGAGGACTCTCCTCTTTTCCTTTTGCACGTGCCTGCTTTAACTTTTTCTTTCCCTTTAGGGTCAGACATCCTGAAAAGTAGAGGATCCAGGATACAATTTATTAAACTAAAGCAGAAAAATAGGTAAGCAAATAGTATTTTAGCAATATAAGCATAGATAGGAAAAAGAGGAATAAAATAGCAATATAAGCATGAAGTGAGTTAGATAGATGTAGAATTTTGGACTGTATGCAAGCTAAAAGTCAAATAATTTAAATAAAAATCACAATCCAAGATCTATGATATGCGGAATGCTTGTTTATCAGGAACAACAATAATCATGCCTTGAAATGGGTTGAAAGTAGTTAGTTGAAAACTAAGAGAGAAGTTAGAAAGTTAATGCAGTTAAGAGTTAAAAAGTGAAGTTAAAGTGAGTGGTATGGTATTGTAGTTCCTAATTAACAAAAATTGCACAAACTTGAAGAACCAACAACTCACATTCAAGTAGAGAATGCAGATTAATGATGATAAATCAAATAAATAAAAGAAGTGAAAAATGAATAAAATCATCAATAGTGCGATTTCACTAAGAAGGGAACCAGAAGGAGTAGGAATGCTAGCCCATTCATCCATGAATTGGCTTGGTTGAAACCAATTAGTGCAGAGTTCAAAAGTACCAAAGCCAATTTATAAATGGGAGTTGAGTGAAACAATTTACAGAAAAATCGGGCAGCATTTGGTGCACGAAATTGTGATCATCAATGGCGCCAACAACTTGGTACGCACAATTGTAATCTCAACTCTTTATCACAACTCCACACAACTAACCAGCAAGTGCACTGGGTCGTCCAAGTAATAAACCTTACGTGAATAAGGGTCGATCCCACGGAGACTGTCGGCTTGAAGCAAGCTATGGTCACCTTGTAAATCTCAGTCAGGCGGATTCAAATGGTTACGGAGAATTGATAATTAAAATATGAATAAGACATAAAATAGGATAGAGACACTTATGTAATTCATTGGTAGGAATTTCAGATAGGCGTATGGAGATGTTTTGTTCCTTCTGAACCTCTGCTTTCCTATTGCCTTCTTCCAATCATTCATACTCCTTTCCATGGCAAGCTTTATGTTGGGCATCACCGTTGTCAATGGCTACCTCCCGTCCTCTCAGTGAAAATATTCCAAATGCACTGTCACCGCACGGCTAATCAGTTGTTGGTTATCGATCATGTTGGAATAGGATCCATTGATCCTTTTGCATCTGTCACTACGCCCAACACTCGCGAGTTTGAAGCTCGTCACAGTCATCCCTTCCCAGATCCTACTCGGAACACCACAGACAAGGTTTAGACTTTCTGGATCTCAAGAATGACCGCCAATGATTCTAGCCTATACCACGAAGGTTCTAATCTTAGATTAGAAACCCAAGAGATACACATTCAAGCTTGTTTGCATGTAGAACGGAAGTGGTTGTCAGGCACGCGTTCATAGGTGAGAATGGTGATGAGTGTCACGGATTATCACATTCATCATGTTGAAGAATGAACGGATATCTTAGAACAGAAATAGGCTTGAGTTGAATAGAAAAACAATAGTACTTTGCATTAATTCATGAGGAACAGCAGAGCTCTACACCTTAATCTATGGTGTGTAGAAACTCCACCGTTGAAAATACATAAGAACAAAAGGTCTAGGCATGGCCGAATGGCCAGCCTCCCAAAGCGTGAACATACAAGTCCCCAAAATGAAAAGTATGTAAAAGTCTCCAAAATACAATAGCAAAAGGTCCTATTTGTAGAAAACTAGTAACCTAGGGTTTACAGAAATGAGTAAATGACGCAGAATCCACTTCCGGGCCCACTTGGTGTGTGCTTGGGCTGAGTATTGAAGATTTCACGTGTAGAGACTTTTCTTGGAGTTAAACGCTAGCTTTTGTGCCAGTTTGGGTGTTTAACTCCAGATTTTATGCCAGTTCTATAGGATATGAATGCAATGTATTCGGCTTACTGAATCAATGAGGATAAAGCAAATGGCAACAAGAATGATAATGTATGTGCAGTTATATAGGCATTGGCAACACTCAATTAAGATATGAGGAAACAAAATAGTATCGAACAGAAATGGAACAGGAGTGAATAGCAACATCAATAGCACATCAATTTCAGAATTGCGAAATAGATAAAGCAAGCAGCAAGAATGGCGCAATTATCATACCTAAATCCACTAACCACATCCTAGCTACCTAACCACCTAAAATCCACTACGAACATGCATTTCTAACTATCTTAATTTGAATAGAATTGAAAAATATGCAAACTAACTAACTGGAACGGGAAAGGAATCAGAATGCAGTGGAACCTGGTGTGCGCAGTGAAAGAAATTGAACGAAGAGAGAGGGTGGTGGTGTGGTGGCACTGCTGGGCGGCACGGCGGCATTGGGATGTGGCACAGCGGCACTGGGAGTCCCACGGTGGTGGCAGGGGGTGGGAGAGGGAGGGAAAGAGAAGGGAGAAAAGGAGGGAGGGGAAGGGGGTGGTACGGCAGTATGGGTCGTCGACGGTGGCAGTGGCGGCGCGGCGGGATGGGTTGGCGACGGGGCAGGGGGCAGTGGTGGTGCGAGAGAGGGAAGGAGAAGGAGAAAAGAGGAAGAGATGGGGGAAAGAGGGGGTGAGGGCGATGCGGCGAGGGGTTGTCGACGGTGGTGGCGCGGCGGGCTGGGCGGCGGTGGCAGTGGGAGGTTGGAGGGAGAAGAGAGGGATGGAGGTGGAACGTTGGGGAGGGGGAAAAAGGTGACGCTGGGGTTAGGGTTTCCACATCGGGGGGGTTAAGTGATTTCAAATCCATGCGGATGCGTGGGCCACACGAGAGCGTGAATGAGGCAGAAGTGCAACGACGCAAAAGCGTCATTGACGCAAACGCGTAAATGAGGGATAATGAAAATGACGCGTACGCATGAGAGACGCATACGCGTCGACTAGAATTGTACTAAACGCACAATTCCAGCATCGTTTTGGCGCAACTCTCTGTTTCAATTAGGGGGCAAAAATTTTCACACAACGCGTACGCGTCGCCCACGCCCATGCGTGGTGTGTGTAAGTGAAAATGACGCGTACGCGTCAACGACGCGCATGCGTGGCCCAAATTGTGCCTAACACATACCAGCCGCACGATTCCAGCCCAACTTTCTGGGTGTTGGATGGCGACGCCGATTTGGAATCGACGCCCACGTGTGGCCCATGCGCACGCGTGGTGTGACCCCTTTTTTTTAATAGAAAATGCAGAATGCAAAATGCAGATGCGGATGCGGATGTTATGAATGATACTAGGGAAAATAAAATAAAATAAAATAAAATAAAGCTAAAAACAAACAAAATAAAATAAAATTAAAATTGAAAAAGAACGATCATACCATGGTGGGTTGTCTCCCACCTAGCACTTTTAGTTAAAGACCTTAAGTTGGACATTTGAAGAGCTCCTTGTTATGGTGGCTTGTGCTTGAATTCACCCAGAAATCTCCACCAACGTTTGCAATTCCAATAGCCTCCGGGGTCCCAAACTAGGCACGTAAAGCCTTCAAGCAAGTTAAAGCAGGATTTTAGGCCCCAGGGATGTTGATTGTCAGAATAAATTCCAGGATCCCAAACCTTGCTTTTGTAACCGTCTTCGTTTTTATCTACATTGTTCCAACCGGGCAGTTCACAACCTGAATTTCCACTGAGATACCCAAAATTCTTCCTAAACCCATTAAATCGAGCTCTATACTAATCCTTGCACTTCCAATTGGATCGTGGAACCGTATTGAACCTTGGATACCATCTTCTATTACTAACCATTTTCCTCTTTCTCTTAAAGGCACAAAGAGCTCTAAGCTGGCCATCGGTTTCAAGCAAACCATATTCAAGTGGAAAGGTAAAGATAAAGGCTAAGGATTTTACCCACTTGAAGTTTGTATTGGGTGGTAATGGCCTTGGGAGAGGTGTTTCTAGTGGTATTTCAAGCTCCACTCCCTTGTACTCTTATGTGTATTCTTCCACTTCCTTACAAACCTCTTCAATTGCAACCACGTCTTGATCAAAGTCTTCGATTTTTTCCTCATCACTCAAGTCATAAGCTGGAGCTTGAGAAAAATATACCTCTACATCATCTTCAGATTCACTTGGGGCAGATTCTTTAGCCTCAAAGATCAATTATGGATGCAAGTTCATCACTAGAAGAGCTTAGTTCACGATCATCATTACCAACGAAACTTGCTTCTTGATCTGTTCCATCCAGTTCTTCATAAGGTTCATGCTTTGGGGGTTGTGCACTATCCTCCTTAGCATCTATTGCAAATTTCTTGGCGGAATTCTCTACAATTCTTGATTCCCATGGAGGTTCAGCATCTCCAAAGTCTTCAACCAATTAATCTTCTTGGATAATTCCAGCTTCCTCTACTTTTTCCAGTACAAAGTCATGCTCCTTACTGTCGACTGGAGCTTCTAGTGTCTCCTTCGTACTGGGGGCTAATCGATTTATTGCTTTCTCCAATTGATGAAGGGTTGCATGAAATTTATCCACGGTTTCCTTAAGACAATCCTGTGATTCTTGGGTCGACGGATATAGACATGGTGCATATGAAAGTGGTGGTTCTTGGGAGTAATTGGATTGGAATTGGGGTGGATAAGGGTTGAGGTCATATGGAGGTGAATGGTTGTGATTGGCTTGTGAGTATGGTGGTTCAAAGCTATGTTGAGGAGGTGGTTTATAGGCATATGATGGGGCTTGTTGGTAACTACAAGGGGGTCCACCATTTCTATCATCTTGGTATGCACCTCGGAATGGCTCTTGACCATAGTAATTAGGTGGAGGTGGTTTGTCACGAGAGGGTCCACCATAACTATTGTCTGGGTATGCATCGTAGAATGGTCATTGTCCCTGGTATTTTGGAAAGTTTTGTTGCCGAAAGGGTTGATCAGATCTTCGTGGCTCCTTCCATCTTTGATTGTTCCGATCTTGATGCATGTTCCTGTTATAGCTTCCATTCCTTACAACAAAAACATTGGAACCAAACTCAAAGCGACGGGGGTGAGAACTCATAGTAGCTAATAAAATTTAAAAACAAAAACAAAAACAAATAAAAAGTAAAAGAAAATATTTACAATAACCAATAATAAGGCACACAATTGCAATTCCCCGGCAACGGCACCATTTTGACGATTCGGATTTTCTATCGGTAAAGAATTTTATGAAAATAATCACGTTGTAAGTATAGCTTCTAAACCAACAAAGAATCCTTTCGTACAAAAACTTTGGTTATCACAAGTAACAAAACCCAATAAAATTTATAACCGAAGTATTTAAACCTCGGGTTGTCTCTCAAGGAATTGCAGGGAAGTATGATTTATTATTAGTTATGGAAAATTGTATATTTTTGGGTTTTTGAAATAGGGAACAGGAAAATAAATTGGCAAGGAAATTAAATTAATAATTAGAAAAACTTTTGGCAAGGTATGAGAACTGGAAATCCCATCCTAGTTATCCTTATCAGGTATAATGAGAATTGTTATTGCTCCCACTTAGTTAACCCTTACTAAATAAAGGAAAGTTAAGTGGACTAATCAATTTGATTCCTCAAGTCCTAGTCAACTCCTATGGAAAGACTAGCTTTAGAGGGATCCAAATCAATCAGAAATTTTCAATTTTTAATCAACAGCTGAGTTTGACAACTCAAGTATCCCCAATTACTTAACCAAAGCCAAAAGGGGAAAAAATCTATTCGAATAAAAATGCCTTGACCAGGAGAAGATTAATTGGAAGCATCAATAACATAAATTAAAGAAAGTAATCTTAAATCTGAAATACCTCAATTTATATTAAATGGAAAATCAAATCAAATTAAACATAAGAATCCATAAACCAAATTGGCAACATTAAGTAATCAACTAAAGTAATAGAATGAATAAAAGTATAAGAGAAATTAAATTAAAGAAACATACCTGGATTGAAGAAATAACCATACTCTAAGAGAAATCCTAATTCTAAAACCTAAGAGAGAGGAGAGAGCCTCTCTCTCTCTCTCTAAAACTACATCTAAAACCTAAAATTTTTGAATGAATCAATGAATAGCTCCCCTTTTGATTCCGCCATTCTCCAGCTTCTATTCTGTGTTTTTAGGCTTGGATTTGGGCCGAAAAAGGGCCTAGAAATTGCTGGGGGCGACTTCTGCAATTTTCTGCACGTGGTGTCCGTCACACGTGTGCGAGGGTCACGTGTGTGCGTCATTTGGAGCTTTTGATTGCCATGTGTATGCGTCAGTCACGCGTACGCGTCGCTTGCATTTTGCACTAGGCACGCGTCTGCGTCGTCCATGCGTACGTGTCGCTGCCATTTTCTTCAAAACTCCATTTTGTGCGTTCCTTCCATTTTTGCATGTTTCATCTCCGTCCTCTAAGCCATTTCTGCTCTATAAAGCCTGAAAATACTCAACACACAGATCACGGCATCGAATGGTAATAAAGGATAATTAAAATTAATATTTTTAAGGTATAGGAAACATGTTTTCACATATATCATAGAATAAAGAAGGAATTGTAAAACCATGCAAATCTTATGAATAAGTGGGTGAAGAATTGATAAAAACACTCAATTGAGCACAAGATAAATCATAAAATAGTGGTTTATCAGCCAGCTTTTAACATTGGATGATGCTTCGAAGGCATGTAGAAATGGCACGCCCTTGTTGATTAACGTGTGGCATGCCATAAAATTGGTTGATCCTAGAGGTGCATACTTGTCGTGTTCGCATGCTAACTTTGAGCTTGAAATTTGAGATCTTCTCTTAGGCGTGTGGCATGCCCAACCTTGGTGTGTTACACTACCACTTTCTTGCTTGAAGTGCCCTGAATTGAGCCTTTGGAGAGTTGGCCCAGTATGCCACGCCCTTGCATTGGCGTGTGGCACGCCACCTTCTTCATTGGGCGTGTGGCACGCCCCCGTGCTGGCGTATTGCACGCCAGCTTCAAAGTTGGTCCTGAGAGGGTTTGTCTTGTCGTGTTGCACGCCCTCTTATTGGCGTGTTGCACGCCACCCATACATTTGGCTTCGTGGAGCTCAAGAAAGGTGTATGGCACGCCCTGGACCTGGCGTGTTGCATGCCTCCTCAAATAAAGAATCCTGAGAGATCACCCTTGGCGTGTGGTACGCCCATGTCCTAACTTGTCGTACGCCATGAAATTGTGTGATTTGGGGCCTCTGGGAAGTTGGCTCAACGTGCCATGCCCTTGAGCTAGCGTGTGCATGCCAAGTTCCCCTGTTTCAGTCATGTGGGTGTTTGGCACGCCCTCTTGCTGGCGTGTTGCAGGCCAGCTTCTCTGCCTCCTAGAGGGTGCATTTTTTGTTGGCTCTCTTTGTTCATGCTTTGCTTCTTTTTTGCTATCATTCACCTATAATTAACAAGAAATCAAAACACTCAAAGTACTAATTGAATAATGTATAAAAGCACATGATTATCAAGTAAAAGTTATCAATTTTCTCTAAGAAATACCAAAGAAAAGTACTTAACATACTCATGCATCACAACACCAAACTTGAGATTTTGTCGGTAGTCAAGCAAACAAAGAATCATACATTTGACATTAAAGGGTTAAGCTTAAAATTCAAGGGTGAATGGTGGCAATTCAAATGGTTTTGGTTAGCCTTTTCACTTATTCTCAATTCTACACAAATGGTTATAATCTTTCAAGACCTCTATCCTGATTATATTATAGTCCTTGAAGCACCACCTTGAAGCAAGCTTATTTTCTTTTTTTTTTCACCGTTTATTTCTTTTATGGGGTGCTTTGTACCTTGATCTTAGCTTTGACTCTAAATGCTTTGTTTTTAAGCTTTGCTTGATACATAAGCACCATAAGCACTTGACTAGGAGGCTCTTTTGAGCTTATGCTTCTTTTCAATATTACTAGTCAGTGGTACTCAGAGCCTTTGGCTTCTCTTTCAACCCCTTTTTGTTAAGAGTTATTCATTATATTTTGCTTCTTCAAAGCTTTGTCAATTGTAAGGATCCTATAATAGTCCTTTAGATTAAGGCCTCAAGCAATTTGACTCAGTTTGTGTTGAACATTCTTAGTTAGTTTAGTATTCCAAACTCAAATAGTCATGCTCTTTTTGTTTAACCCTCTCTTTTCATTTCATTCTTGGTTCATGATCTTTGCTTGCTTTATGTATCAAGCACAATTACATTGGTGGGTGGTGATGAACAAAACATAATAAGTACTTGTAGGAAAGAAATCATAAATGCATCAAATAAGACGAGCAAAATAACACTCATGCAAATAATTAAAAGGAAAAAAACACATATATCAAACAAAACAAAACTCAACCACCTTAATTGTCATTGCCATCATCTTCATCATCTTCCTCATTGTCTTTTTCATCTTCATCATCCCCATCATCATTATCTTGGTGTGATTCTTTGGTTCTCCACATCTCTTATTGTTGCTCAAGAGATTCTTGGTTGATGTTGACATTCTCTTGCATAAGTTAATTATGAATCCACTCACCAAGTTTTGGAAATGGGGCCAATGCTAGATTTGCCACTTGTGCTCCCACACAAAGATAGTTTATCTTTGCCTCCATGCCTTGCTTGAAATTACCACGTGCAACCCGTTGATATTTTTTATGCCGATAATAGACGTAAGCTTTTAGAATTTAAGAAAAGTGAACATGTTCCAATAAAACCAATAAGCTAAACCCTAGGTACGTGGGTCCTTTTCAGATTCTTAGGATAGTCGGTCCAATCGCGTATCAAATAGCTCTTCCACCTTCCCCGTCCAACCTTCATGATGTTTTTCATGTCTCCCAGCTTAAGAAATATAATCTCGACGAGAGTCATGTCTTGCGACTCGAGAGAGTACAATTGCGGAATGATCTAACATATCCGGCAACACCGGTCGAGATCGTCGATATGAGTGATAAGCAGCTGCGAGGCAAAACGGTTTCTTTCGTCAAAGTAGTATGGGAACGCAATGCTGAAGTTGGGCATACCTGGGAACTAGAAGATGAGATGCAAGCAAACTACCCTCATCTGTTTATAGGTAAAGAAAATTTTGAGGGCAAAATTTTCTTTAAGGAGGGTAGAATGTAACATCCTGGTTTTTTGATAGAGTCGCATATGCGAGTTTTACATTTTGTTCGCGTCACGTCTATGATAAGTTTTTTTCCTTTCGGCGATCTTTCAAATAAAATGAATAATAATGTAATATTAATATTATGTTAATATTTACTTTTATTTGAAGAAAGACGGTTATTTACATTAATAATTTACCCAATATTTATTCTAATTAAGTACTACCATTGAGATAATTATTTGAGTTTTTACCATGTCCAATTACCTTAATTACTTTCTAAGATATTTAAAAGGTTAACCTCATTGACTCCGTAGTTTAAAATCGCAACACGCAGCACTTAATGCCTCACGTGTCGCGACGCATGCATCTCCCCCTTGATTGAGTGACACTTAGCCACTAATCAACTCATATAAAAAGCTAAAATTTTTTCTCTCTCCCCAAAAGGCATCCATGACCATGCATCAGAGAATTTGGAGGATTTTGTTAATTTCTGACTTTTCGAGCTCGATTTCTTGAGATCCATGACCCCTACAAAAATTCTAATCCTATAGAAGTAACTATCTTCCTCCTCTGCATGGTGATGTTTGTTTTGTTCGATGAAATCATGAAGTGGAACTGTTCCTGCCAGGAACCAGTTTGGCTGAACCAAAGGAGGGGAAGAACCACCAAGTTTTTGACATTTTTGCTCCATTTGACCGATCAGAAACTTCCTCTGGTATTTTGTGAGAGTTTTGTGGTTCATAGAGGTAGGGTTTGACTCTTTAATTGGTTAACATTATGAATTAATTGATATATGTGGTTGGAATATTGTCTGTTGATGTCTGTTGTCTAAATCTATGATTGTTGGCTGATGGAAATTTAGTTGAATTACTGCTGGAATTGTTGTTGTGATTCAGCCATGTTGAGAAACCAAGATCTAAGATGTTGTTGTTAAGTATTTGGCTGAAGTCTAAGTTATATAACAGTATGTTACTGAGTTTTGTTGGCTGGATTTGATTTGGAACTAAATATAACTAAAACGAATATTTCGAACGGAGGTTTCAAGTAAAACGGAGCAGAGGTTTGGCTTTTGAGAAAATTTAATGAATAAAAAAATATATTTATTTTAAAATATATGAAGTTTATTGAATTTAATTGAGTTTAGTTTTTGAAGAAAAATAATTGGTTTGTAGTAAAGGGTTTAAAGTAGAAGACCACTTTGGAAAAAATATGACTCTAATTGAACGAAAAAGATTTTATTTTGAAAACAGAGGAACTGTGCAGTTTACTTATTTTAATGAAGTTTTGGGTATTTGAAGATTTATACCATATTTTGAATAATTTATAAAGTAACCAGTGAAGACTGGGTCTCTTTTCTAGAAGTTCAAAGTTATTTAGAGTAATTTTAAAATACGGTAATTTAATTAAGATAACTTGCAGAATATGCCATTTTTCAAAGTTTAACCATATTTATGTATTTTTAGTTCTGTGGATATATTTATATATTTTTAAAGTATTTATAGAATTTAAGCATAACTCTAAGATATTCGAAAAAGTGATTCTAAAGTTAAATCTCATGACCTATTCTGTTTCAGTTGATTATTTTAGAAAAATTGTAGAATTCTGGATAAGGAATTATTATATCTTGAAAGGTATTTGATTATTTGATTCAATAATTTGGTTGGAAGTGCTACACCAATGACTCTTCTTGTCATCAATTTATCCGGCGATTTGCGGAAGAACGGTATAAGCGCTATAGCCCAAGAGTGTGACCCGTCACTTTAATCGTGGGAAAGATACGGGTGCTATAGCCAAGAATGTACGGGCGCTATAACATAAGAGTGTACCGCGGGTGCTATAGCCCGAAGCAATGGCAATGAGAGACAACGCCCATAAGGATGTAATGTCGGGTGCCACTCGAAAACTGACAGATGAGCTCATTACCTGCACTAGGACTAGACAAGCATTATACTTGGTTGCGCATATCTCTTGTGTGTGTTGAAGTCATTCTTGTAGTTGTATCTTATGCTGTTGTTTGCTTTTGTTTCTTGTTTTCTCTATGTTCTTTTGTTGTGGTCTAATTATTCTGGAACACGTGGCCATTTTGTAAAAAGTAAATTAACTTATTTCACCCCGATCCTACTAAGAACTCTCCAGTTCTTACCCCCTATTTTCCTACCTCCTTTAGATGGAGACGGGTGTCATCTTCTATTAGGTCGAGCAGCCTTATGTGTACGAGGATCCTGTACTTCACAACATTTTATGTGGTGGCTGTGGAGAGCCTCGAGTTTGTAAGTACGTAGTTAGAGATCATCCCTTTCAGCACCCGCTAGTTCACCTCTCTTTGATCCTGATGCACCGATGTTTTTTCCGCTGTCGTGGTTAGATCCTAATTCTGTTCACCATCCTTTTGATCACATGCATGGAGGTCCTGTTCCAGCACATCAGGATGATCAGGTAGTGCCTGAGACTGGTCCTGTCATCGATGACTACATTCCTGAGTCTCCTTTAGTAGGACTAGATATGTCGATAGAGTCGCTTTTTACGTGCTCCTCTAACCCTTTTACCAAAGAGCCTATCGAGACTTCAGCCACAGCATCTGGTCTGCCCTCAGTAGTTAAGCAGATTTTTCCTAGTGGTACAACTTTCGTAGGCGATAGCAATGACGGTAGTCCCCAGAGTACACCATAAAGTCATCATTATTTCTGACGATGAGGAAATTGAGGAAATTGAGATTGTAGATCTGAATTTTGAGGACAATGATGATCTTGAGATGGATACAGAGATTGTGGACTTGACTTCTGACAGCGATTAGGTAGTATCATCAACATCTTCTTTTGGCAGTGCTCCGGTTCAGTATTTCTTTTGTTTTAGACTCTCACTTTCATTTTTTGAGAGACCAGATTAGAAGACTAGGCTAGTCTAGGTGTCAGATTAGGAGCTTCTTATATGGGCCAGACCCCAGAGATGTTTTGAGTTATATATATGTACACAATCGTGAGAGAGTAACTAACTTTTCATATATATTATCCTGTTTATGTATGTATTTATTTATCTTTTAAGTTTGCGTAATCTCTCGTTTCTTCTTATTCGCAATTTCTTTAAGAAAGGTTTTTCATAAAAATTGAGTTTCCTTAACCCAATTACAGGCTTGATATTATTAATAACAGTGTCAGTGTAGTTTCAAGTTGGTAACACTCGATGTTTCGGTTTGAGCATGCCATATTGAAAATTGGGTCGTTATACTTTCCTCCAAGAAAACCAGTACCATTATAAAGAGAGAGAAGAGACGGGCACTTTAATCGGTTTAGATTTTTTAGGGGAGTTATGAAACTCAAGAAATCAAGATTAGAAATTTATGTGTTCTTAGAATTCTTTCTTTTTCTTTTCTCATGGTTCGATGATGAAGAAGAGAAATGAGATTAAGATGATGATGTGGTGTAATAAGTGGGATGTGTGTCATTAAGGGGCCACGTGTCATGTTATTAGAGTGATTATTCATCAAAACTAATCATGGCTAATCAATAAATATCTTAAACGGATAATTACGAAAGCTAGATATATTAAAACACAAGTGATAATACATATGGATGTAAATGTATTAGTTACTAATATAAATGACATTAGTAACATGGTAATTATAAGGATAAAAGATCCATGATAAAACTTAGCAGTGCTAAGTTCATCAAAGAGTAGCGATATTTACTTATATCGGTCGATATTAAACTTGATAATAACATTATCATCAAAACTCTATTTTAATTATAGCGGGTAAAATAAATAATAACATAATAATAATAATAATATTATATTATTATATATTTTCTTTCAAGATTCGAAACTAGTTCGTCAAACTAAAACTAATTACGAAAAAATCAAATTTTCACAAAATACTGTTTCATTATAAAAGCTAGGGTGTTACAAATGCCAAGCCACAACCACTATCACCGCAGTCACTATAGCCATCACATTATCGTCCCACAACCTTTAAGTGAATGCTACTCGTAGCCACCGCACCGCATCCTGCCCCAATCCAATCTATCACACGTGACCCTAACATAATCATTAGTAGTATTCAATCTTCCATTCTCTTGATGTCAATAACCTCAACAAATTTGTCCAAAGCTTTTTTCTATGACCGCAAAAATGATAGTAGTGTTCATTTGCAATCTTTTCCTTTGCCAACCACGAAAGAAGTTAAGAAAAGTAAAGAGGCAACAATATACTCAGCCTTAGTAGTGGATAATATCACTGTTCTTTATTTCTTACTGGTCCACACATTTAGAGTATTTTCAATGGTATAGCAAATACCAATGGTGTATCTTCTATCTACTCTATCATTTGTAAAATCAGAATCTGAGTAACCAACTAAATTAAAATATTCTAATTTAGGATACCATAATCCAGAATTTGTAGTGCCAAGAATTTAGCAAATGATTGTCTTCATAACACTTAAATGAGATTCTTTAGGTTGGAATTGGAATCTTGAACATAGTCTCACACTGAAAATTATATAAGGTCTTGAAGCAATTAGATACATCAGCGAACCTATCATTCTTTAGTATCTTGTCTCATCAATATCCTTTGCATTTTCATCATTGTAGCTAGAGGGATGCATAGGAGTACTCATCGACTTAAGATGCTCTATTCCGAACTTGTTGACTAGTTTTTTGGCATATTTTTTTTGTGAACAAAAATTCCATCCTTTATTTGTTTTATTTATAGTCCAAGAAAAAAAGTGAATCCATTCATGAGACTCATATGAAATTCAATGGTATCAAGCTAGCAAATTCTGCACAAAGAGATTCATTAAATGTTCTAAAATTAATATCAACATATACTTGGACTAAAATAAAATTGTCATTGAAATTATTTATAAATAGAGTAGTATCAGTTGTAGCCCTTTAAAAATTATTTTTAAGTAAAAAAGAACTAAGTCTCTCATACCAAACTCTAGGAGCTTGTCTTAATCCATAAAGACTCTAAGACAGTTTGAAAACATTATTTGAAAAACTTTTATTTTCAAAACCTGGGGGTTGTTCAACATAAACCTCTTAATCTATAATTCCATTAAGAAAGAAACATTTTACATCCATTTGAAAAAGTTTGAATTCTTAGTGTGCAGCATATGCGAGTAGCAATCTAATAGCTTTCATTTTAGCCATCAAAATAAAAGACTCATCAAAATCAATTTCTTCTTTTTGGTCAAACCTTTGAGTCACTAGTCGAGCTTTGTTTCTTGCTATAGTGCTATTTTCTCCCAACTTATTTTTGAAAATTCATATAGTTCTAGTTACTTTTTTCCTAATTGACCTAGGTACCAACGACCACACTTAGTTTTTCTCAAATTGCTACAACTCTTCTTCCATTACTTTCATCCAAAATGGATCATCTAGAGCTTCTTCAATGTTATTAGGCTCAATAGTTGAGATAAAAGTCATGTTATTTGAATTCAGTTTTTTTCGTGTTGATCTTGAAATTATTTCCATTGATGGATCTCCAATAATAAATGGGTCCATCTACGGTAAAGATGCAACTTCGTACATATTTACAGAGATACCGTTTTCTTGTATCTCCTGCTGACATGCGTTGTGTCCCTTGTGTGGCTAGAGCAGGTTGTTAGCGAGGTGGTGGCGCTCACGGGTCGGTCGAGTAGGTTGCATGAAACTGAACGGGGTTTGTGTGTGCCGAGTTCTGTCAGTGAGAGGTTCGCATTTTGGGCCTCAGTGGGCGCTCAGAAAAAAATGAACGAAAAAAAGGGAAGTTGGATCTTCACTCCATGCCTCTCCTCAAAGCAAAGGAAACCCTAACTCCCTCCAAGAGGAGGGGCTGCTCACTGTCGCTGTCACTGGCGCTTGGGTGCTATGTGTGTTCATGGTGGTCCGTCGCGGTCAGGCTCACTTCGTAGTTCGTAAATCGCCAGTTGCTTGTTCCCAGAGGTGGAGTCCTGGTCGGGTGACCCCACATCCTGGTTAGTGCCGCTCTGCCCCTCATCTTTTGGTATTCACTTTAATGGTTCACATGTATTTTTATAATGACATAATGGAATTTTGTGGAATCGGACTTCGTTTGGGAACACATTGATTTGGGCTTCAAAAGAGTTAATTGGGCCTCCAATTTTTTGTTTATGGTGTAAAGTTAATAAATGTTGGATCTTTAAATGACAATCTGAATGATCAAGAAAATTTGCATTAATTTGCCTAACCGGAAAAAAAATAGGAAAATTAATTTGGGTTGGTCGAGTGGTCAGCTTACTCATCCACTTAAGCAAGTATCGGAGGTTTGAATCCTGCCTTGTAGACTTTAAAAAAAAAGTTCAAACACACACGTGCAAAACGAGCGAAAAACACATACACACGGGCGAAAGGAACGAAAAAGACGCACACTTGTGAAATAAGCGCTTCCCAGGAGGTCACGCATCCTAAGACTACTCACGTCTAAGCACGCTTAATTGCAGAATTCTGATGGGATCCAGTGAGAGTGAATACGATGTAAAAAAAAACTCATACATACATGCAAAAGGAGCGAAAAAGACGCACCCTTGCGAAATGAGCGCTTCCCAGGAGGCCCCCCATCTTGATACTATTCACGCCTAAGCACGCTTAACTACAAAATTCTGATGGGATCCGGTGAGAGTGAATATAACGTAAAAAAATAAAAAAAAATCTCAGACACACACGTGCAAAATGAGCGAAAAATACATACACACGTGTGAAAGGAGTGAAAAAGACGCACACTTGCGAAATGAGCGCTTCCCAGGAGGTCACCCATCCTAATACTAGTCATGCCTAAGCACGCTTAACTGTGGAATTCTGATGGGATCCGATGAGAGTGAATACGACATAAAAAAAACTCATACACACAGGTGCGAAACGAGCGGAAAACACACATAGACATGCGAAAGGAGCGAAAAAGACGCACATACAATAATTTCTTTCAGATCTGCAACGGATTAGTTATTGACCTGTTGGGCTGGAAAATATCATGAACAACTAAAAAAATATTAATTAAAAAGGTGGATTATTGTTATGAGTTGACAAGAAAATGATAATGACATATGCTAGGAGGAGGAAGTGGATATATGCTCTTTAATTTGAGTATACCTAGAGAAAGAATATAGGTAGATATATTTGTAGTTTTAAATTGTGCATATTAGTTAGTATGTAGTATTTTTTTATATTGAAATCAAAACAAAGTGTTGATTCAAAGGTGAGTTCACGATCTTCATATTTAATTTTTGAGATCTGCTATAACACCCCATTACCCTAAGCCTTACCTCTAGTCGTAAGGCAAAGAATAACAAAGTACCACGACAGTTCTAAATCTTATATTATATAATATATGTCCAAAAATATATATAACTAGAAGCCCAATGAAGGAATAAAGCTCAATGTCACGTAAAGCGAAAATACAAAACGCGAAGCGTTCACACACGTTAACTAAATGCGTAAGCACGAACAGGACAAGAGATAACACATATAACCCTTGTAGATTGCTCTAAGATACACAAGGCAATAATCAAATTAAAAAGATATATAAGTATGACATACCAAAAAGAGAACTAGTCACAGCCTGCGGAGTTTAGGCCGGCTAGTGAAACTGAAGTACAAAGAGTTTTTGAAGTTTAAAACAGCTTATACAACTTATCTCTCAAATCAAGCATCTAAGGCCATAAAGTCTAAAACAGAAAGGTGAGAGAAAGTACTACAGCAAAATAATCAAAAATATTGAAAAGATAACAAAAGATCCTCCGCTCTGTCACCAT
Organism: Arachis ipaensis; assembly: GCF_059453495.1. NCBI lineage: Eukaryota > Viridiplantae > Streptophyta > Magnoliopsida > Fabales > Fabaceae > Arachis > Arachis ipaensis. The sequence continues at coordinate 116,838,289 of NC_142440.1, forward strand.
CCCGCAACTCACCGATGTGGGTTACGACCTGCATCTGAAAAGTAACAACAACATATGGTATGAGAACCAGAGATTCTCAGTATGGTAACAGTTTCCAATATGTATGATGTAAGGTTTTGGGACACCGAAGGCAATCCTAGAACTTCACATCAATATAGAATATTCAAGCCTTAACAAAATAAAAAATTTGAACCATAAACCATAAACAGTGTATCTAAAACTTAGGGAATTTCTAACTAAAAATAGTCACCGCTGTCCCACAGCCTTCACCAACCTACCCTCCATGTGATCCCATCGTCATCGCCTACCTAACCTCCTCAGCACCAGTCAATCACAGATAATGCAAGAAAGTAATACCCAGATAATATTTAAATATAGCAAGTAATTCAAGAAGCATGTAGGCATGTTATACATTTAGGTAAACCGCAAGTAATCAAAGCAAACAAGAACATAAGAGATGCATATGATGAATACCTATCCTATTGGTTGTGATATCACATGTCGGTTATAGTTCCAAACCCGACACAAAATCCTGTTGGTAACTCCCGGATTAGTCTCTCTGTTGCGCATAAGGAGGAATAATTCCGAGGGATGAGTGCCCTACCACCTTCTCCTTTCAGAGGAAAACATTTCGAGGGAGAGTGCCCTACCACCTTCCTCTGGATGCCGCATGATTCCGTGGGTTAGTGCCCTACCACCTTGCAACCAAAGAGAAATCGCATTCTCAGGAGGAATAATTCCGAGGGATGATTGCCCTACCACCTTCTTCATGAGAGCAAAACGTGAGTGGGAAGCCCAGCTTCCACTCTCACATCCGAACGTAGGAAGAAGCCTACCACATCCTCTACGACGGAGAATAAAGCGTATCACAAGTACATAACCCATCTCAGAGCCCACTGCTCATAGAACCCTTCCATGCATACTTATTTCCTTAACCATAATCATTCATTTCCAAGTCTTAAACTCATCATCCATCCTCAACACTCTATCCAAACTCTCTAGCTATTTCATCCACAGAACATCCTAAGCCTAAATCACTGATGAGCGGATATTTTATATGCTTTTTGCCATCATTTTCATATAGTTTTTAGTATGTTTTGTTTAAGTTTTATTGATTTTTCATAGGTTTTAGTGCAAAATTTACATTTTTGGATTCTACTTTGATTTTTTTATTATGCAATTTCAGGTATTTTCTGGCAGAAATTGAGGAGCAGGAGCAAAAGTCTGATTCAGAGACAGAGAAAGCACTGTAAATGCTGTCCGGATCTGACCTCCTTGCATTCGAAAGAGCTTTTCTGGAGCTACAGAAGTCCAAATGGAGCGTTCTTAATGGCTATGGAAATATACCATTCATAGTTTTCCAGCAATATATAATAGTCCAGACTTTGCTTTAGAATTGAAAGCCAAAAACTAGCGTTCAACGCCAGCCTTCTGCCCTATTCTGGCGTCCAGCGCCCAAAGAAGAAGAGACCAGCGTCCAGCGCCTATAAAGGACTCCCTAGCCAGCGTTCAACACTCTAGAGGCCTCCTAGCACGTAGATCTCAATCAAGCTCAGCCCAAACACTCACCAAGTGGGCCTCAAAAGTGGATTTTAGCACTAAAAGACTGTTTTACCCTTCTTATGCAATCCTTAGTCATTAGTTTAGCATTTAAAGGACAAGGATCACCCTTCTTCAAGACTTTATGCAAATGTTTTGCCATATTTTTGAATTCCACATTGTATTTTCTATCAGTTTGAGTTTCTAAACCTCCTAGGTTGAGGGGAGGAGCTCTGCTGAGTTTTATGGATTAATAAAGTACTATTGTTCTGTCTCAACACGTATTTGATTCTCTATTCTAAGATGTATATCCATTTTTCATCATTATGAATGCGTTGAACTGGCACAAGATTATCTCATTCTACAGAGTGAGTCTTTCATCGGACAATGATGAACCACTAGTTTGATTATACATCTTCTAGACGGCTAATCCACAACTTTGTTGAGGACTTCTCGAGACACCAGTTCAGCGGAGGTATGGGGAGATTAGAGTCTTTGTGGTAGAGGCTAGAACCAAAGGAGCAGCATCCTCTGATCCAGAAGATTCGACCTTGTCTGTGGTGTTTTGAGTAGGATTACTAAAGAGAATGGACTGTAGGAGCTTCACCCTCAATCAGACTTGATTCGCATTAACCCTGGGGTTCAGATCTGGAGAAGCATTGACGATCTTGTAAGAAAGGCATTGATCACATACATCCTGCCATAGAAGAAATCATTCACAGTTGAAGAAGACAGTAAGACCGGATTAATCCAGAAGAACAAAGCATCTCCAAGCCTTAACCATCTTCTTATCATTGCTTTCACCATCAACTGAGTAATGTTTTATTTATTTTCTTTTTATGCGTTTAAACAATCAATCAACTTTTCTATCTTCCTGACTAAGATCTACAAGATAACCATAGCTTGCTTCAAATCACAATCCTCTTGGGATCGACCTTGACTCCCTCGGGTATTACTTGGATGACCCAGTGCACTTGCTGGTTCAGCTGTACGAAGTGTGGAAATTCGTGCACTAATCAACGTCTTCTAAACTCATAACCAAAGATGCCCTTTTTATTCACTTATTATTTTCTCTCTTTATTCAGGACCCTAAAACTGGTAAAAAGGTTTTAAGTAAGTGTTACGAAAGTTTGCAAGCTTTCCGGGAAAGTAAAATAGTTAAAAACAAGGTTTTCTTTGAAAAACAGGGCAGTGTGCGTACACATAGGGCTGTGTGTACGCATGATAGTGATAAATTGTCGTGTCGGTCTAGAATTTCTCTTATAGAAATAAGAACTTCGTTGTAAGCATAACTCCAAACCAACAAATAATTCTCACATTAAAAATTTTGGTTGTCACATGTACAAATCCCAATAAGAATTAACCGAAGTATTTAAACTTCGGGTCATCTCACAAGGAATTACAATGAAGTGATCAATTATTGGCTATGAAGAACAGGGGGTTTGATTGATAAAAGAGGCAATAAAATAAATGACAAGAAAGTAAAATGTCAAGAACTAAAAAAATAAAGGAAAAGAACTCTTGGCTAGACATAGGTAATTGAGATCACCATCCTTGTCAACAAACCATATATTGATAATTATGAGGAACTAAGCTCATTAAGTCTACTTCTAAAAGCCTTAAGTATGTAATATCTACTACTAGGCTTGAAGTACGTCAAATGGCTTGATCAATATCAATCCATAAGTCCTAACCTAGCTACTAATTAACCTAGTAGTAGGCTAGAGTCAATGGTTATCAAATTGACCACATAAGGTTCTCAAATCACCAATTCAATAAGACCCAATGACTCAAGGTCACTCAATTCCCTTAGCCTAGGCCAAGAGTGAAGAAAACTACTCAAAAACTAGTGTAAATATTTTATCAAACACCTAGTGTGCAATAAAAGTAAAGATCACAAATGCTAGAGTTAGTAAAACCCATGACTACCACAAGCAAGAAATCAACAATAACAATGAAGATAAACATAGAAGAGCATGGAAACATAAAATTGAATTAAAAAAATTAAGATCCAACAATTTTTCATCAACATAAAAGAGAGTAAAATAATAAATTAACAAGAGAAACTAAGAAGATTAAGACAATAGAATACTAAAATATAAAGAGAATTGAAATCAAAACAAGAATTGAAAGATGAATTTGAGAGAATTAAACCTAAACTACCCTAAATTCTAGAGAGAAGGGAGAGCTTCTCTCTCTAGAATTCTATCCTACAACATGATGCAAAAACTAAACTATGACTACTTGGTTCATCCCCCTTTAATCCTTGGGTTCAATAGCATCAGAAATGAGTTGGATTGGGCCCAAAATGAGCTAGAAATTGCTAGCCACATTTTCCTCAAGGATTTAGACGCTAGGAAACTATGGAAAATTTTATATCATTTTGAAGCCCCGGATGTTATCTTTCCAACGCAACTGAAACCGCCTCATTTAGACCTTTGTAGCTCAAATTATGATCGATTGAGTAGGAAGAGGTCAGGCTTGACAACTTTGCGATTCCTTCATTTCTTCATAAGTTCTCCCACTTTGCATGCTTTTCTTCATTCCTTCAACCCAATCTTTGCCTTCTAAACCTGAAATCACTTAACAAACATATCAAGGCATCGAATGGAATTAAAGTGAGTAAAATTTAGCTATTTTAAGGCCTAAAAAGCATGTTTTCACACTTAAGCGCAAATTTAGGGAGAATTACAAAACCATGCTATTTCATTGAATAAATGTAAGAAAAGTTGATAAAATCTCCCAAATTAAGCACAAGATAAACCACAAAATTTGGGTTTATCAATGCACACCCAGAAGAGTTTTCCCAGCTTGTGCGTGCGTACAAGGTTGTCCGTACGCACAACTTCCAAATTTCGCAGGGTGTGTGCGTGCACCAAAGTGTGCTAGCGCTCTCAACCGAATGCATCCCCCTATGTGTGCGTGTGCACCAGTGTGTGCGTACGCATATTTTCTGAAAATCACAGGGTGTGCGTGCGCACAAGATTGTACGTACGCACAAGTCAAAGCGTAGCCACTATTCAGAGCACGTGCACAGCAGTGTGCGTGCGCACACAAACCAGAACTCACAATTTTCTACATCATTACAAAAATCAGATTTATGGCACCAACTTCTAACGATCATATCTTTCTCTACAAAATTTAAATTTCTACCAAATCTATACCGTTTTAAAGCTCTTTGAATTATCTTTAATTTGATATAAAATTCATTCAATTTCAAAAACCATAGCTCAAGATATGATCCATCAAAGTTCACCAAAAATCTATTTTTACCAAGTTTCACAAGGTTCTCTATTTTTCCAAAACTTAAAATCAAATCAAACATTTACAACCATAATTCATTACCAAAACACTACCACACATTTACCATTATTTGTCAATCATATCCCGAACATTTCCACACCTAATCACTCATTCTCTTCCAACTTTTCTCACCACGAATCCACATATATCACTACCAAAATACCCAAATCACTTCCATTCCTCAATTCATTCACTAATCCCAATTATAATAACATTATTCCATATTCAAGCTATGTACCCAATTATCATCATTCATCATCAAATCATATAATCATCATTATTATTATTCGAATTCATTCCACACAACACCACCACTACATCTATCAATTCTCATCAACAACACCAATCATCAATTTCCTTTACAATATCATAATCACACTCCAATACATACAACTCATAAAATGTTCATCATAATTCACATGCCTCATACATAATTCAACCCACCATCAATACTCATTGACACCAATAGCTCCCAACAATCATCATTAACCACAATAATAAAAAACAACCAACAATTATCATCAATCCAATCCTTTCCTAAGGTTTACTAGTCTAAGTGTCCAAAAATATTATATATTACATAAAGGAAATAGAAACCATACCTTGGCCAAATTCCAATATGCTCAAACACCAAACTTGATTCCAACAAGCTTCCACCAAATTCCAAACCACGAAAGCCAAATGAAAAGCCACAACCAACTCCAAAAACAAGCTTCATACATACAACATAACCATGTATTAATAACTAAAGCTCACACTACACTAAACCACAAGAATATAGAGGTTTTTTACCTTATCCTACGATGATTGGGGCAAAGTCCGATAATTTTCCGCTACTAGAGATCACCTAAACAAGCAAAATCACAAAATCTACTCAAAATCAAATCCAAAAATGCATAAAAGTTAGGGCAGGAAACTGGAGCTTGAAATGTGAGTTCTTACCAGCAAAGCCTAGATAAAAATAAAGAGCTCAACGAGAGCTTCGCGTGGCCGTAAACAGCTCGTCAATCGAAGCTCTGCACCTCAAGTTATGGCTCTTGGAAGGTGACAATGGATAGTGTCACCCCCTTTCTTCTCCCTCCTCTCTCAATCCGCGTTTTCCTCTCTCTTTGTGGTAAAAATGAGCTGAAAGATCATTAGTTGGCCTTATATATGTTAGGACTTGGGCTCAGTTTGGGCCCTGTCCAACCTGTTAGTATTTTTAATCTGTTTGGCCCACTTTGGGCCAAAACCTTTAAGATTAGTGTCCGGTTTTTAATTCTAAATTATTTTTATCCTTTCAAAACAGTAAATCAATTTTCAAAATCTTATTTTCTAAAATACATGGTACAGGACAAATTAGAGCCGGTACTACCGGCTTAAGCGCAAGTATGCATTTTTATAAAAACTTTTTAGAAATGATACATTTTCCAACTCAGAAAAATTCATTGAAATCAAATTCACCTTTTTATTCTCAAAATATTATTTCTATATTTTTGAACCTATTTTGGGTAATTAAATTATTATTTTATTAAAGCGTTCACTCCGGTTCTTATATCTGCTACACATACAAGTCTATACAAGTTAGCTCAAATCCAACTAAAACAACCCTCAATTTAGAGAGCGTGTAAACACGCGCTTTCTCAACATAATGAATAGCGCAAAATGAGAAACGGATCTTCTTCAACGTTTGTATCCTGCGTTCCTCCTCCTCCTCCTCCTCCTCCTCTTTCTTTGCATTCCTGCTCCTTTTTCTTCACGTTCCTTCTTCTTTTTCTTTGCGTGTTTCATCCTCATCATCGTTCTTTTTATTGTTGTTATTGCTACTGTATTTTTTCCTCCTCCTCTTTCTATTAATTTTACAATATTATGTATTTTTTCTTCTTAGTTTGATTTTTTCTCCCAAGAAGAATTATAAGAAAACGAAATAAGAAAATGAAAAAGAAGAAGCAGCAGAAGATGAGGAGGAGGAAGAAGAGGAAAAATTTTGAATTATGCAGAACTTATCAGAATAAAAATTAAATACATAGAAATATTTCTACAATACACGAAAAATTTATAAAATACACCGAAATATTTGCAAAACACACCAAAACGAGAATGGAACAGATTCATCAAAATAATAATTCAGACTCAGAACTCTTACATCAAAATTTTTCTACAAATGCATAACAATATTTTCTTTAATGCATTTTTCTTCTTTTTTTCTTATTTCTTTTTTTCTTTTAGTTGAATGAATGTAGGTTCATCATTTTCATGTAATTTTACAGCATTATGTGTTTCTTCTTCTTCTTTATTTGATTTTTTTGTTTTTATTCTTGTTAAGAGAGTAAAATAAGAAAAAACTTGAGAATGTAAAACAAGAAGGAAAATATGAATAAGAAAAAAATGATGATGATGATGGTGAAAAAGAAGAAGAAGCAACAACAGAAGATGAAGAGGAAGAAGAAGAAGAAGAGTTTTGAACTATACAGAATTTATCAGAATAAAAATATACCGAAAAATTTTCATAATGCATCAAAAGATTTTCAAAATACACCAAAAGTTTTTTAAAATACACTGAAACGAGAATGAAACTGATTCATCATAATAATAATTCAGATTCATAACTCGAAAACTGAATTTTTATATTGATTGCGACATACAGACTCAGTTTGAAAATAACACACAAAAATGACTGAATTATCAACAAAAACACATCCAAATCAATTTTGAATCAGGCAACGTCATCAATATGACAAAAATTCTATAATAATCATAACAATAACGACGACAACGATAACGACGATAGTATAAGAAGAAGACAACGATGACTATAACGATGATGATCATAATGATGAAGATGATGGAAGAGAAGGATGAAAAGGAAGGAGGACAAAGATGATGGAGGAGAAGGAGAAAAAGGAAGGAGAAGAAATTCCAATGAGAAAAGAAGGAAAAAGATGAGGAAATGATGGTGTTGGTGACAGCGATAACGAAGTATCAAGGGTGAAGAAGAAGAAGAAGAGTATCAGCGCGTGAGGTAAATTAAGTTAAAGTAACTTGTATGGACTTGTATGTGGAGAATATTTGTTAATTTTTTATGTTTTTTCTATCCTAAATTAGCTTTTTTTAATTAAAGTTTTTTTAATTGGGATAGAAATTAGAATTTTGAATTAATTTAAAAAATTAAAATATTTTTTTAATTAATTTTAAAATGACTAAAATAAATATTAATAAAACATATATTAAAAAATTAATTTAAATAAATAATTTATTTAAATAATAATTGAATTATATTATAAATATGAATAGAATAATAATTATTTAGTAACAAAAACTTAATTGAGTTTTTAAACAAATAATTATACTAAATAATAAATAATTTGTAATATATGAGAACAAAATTTATAATTAAAATATCTCAATTCAATATTAATAAAATTTGCTATATCCTTTTTTTTAATTAATTTTATATTTTTTTCTAAAGTTTTTATGTTATTTATGTTGGCCCAATGTTAGTTTAACACAAAAAAAAAAAAGGAGGTACTACATATCCAGACACTAAAATATGCAGAAAACAAAACTAGATGTAAATTCCAAAAATAAGGCCCATTCGCACTAAAGAAGTAGCTTCACATAACGGGACCCAACATCTTTGTCAATGTTCGTTGATCCTAGATACCAAGCTAGCCATGAGAAGTTCTGAAGCAATCTGCCAAGCTGCCTCATTTCTACCAACAAAAGTGTACGTGTCAATAGCAAATAGATCTAAAAAGAATATTTTTATATCTGTATAAATTAGTATCTATCCATTATAAAAATTCATAATAAATTCATGAGGATAATTCTGGTGAGATCTCTATTCTCGATTTAAAATAAAATATTTTGTTCTAAATTCATAAAAATAATAAAAAGTAGGAAGAATTTCTTTGCATAGCTCATAAGGTGTATTTTTCAAGAATTTTCTAATAATAGTTTGATTCAAAATATAGCATGCAATGTTAACAACTAAATTTTATTCTCATATAACATGGCTCTAACCATCTCTTTGAGACTCTTATTGTTCTTGTCCACAACACTATTTTATTAAGGTGTTCTTGGGCAGAAGAAATTGTGTGAAATCATATTTTGATCACAAAATATTTTAAAAAGATAATTTTCAAATTTTTTTTAGATAACTTCTAATAGAAATAATTTTACAATTTTTTTAACTCTTTTGCTAAATTTTTTAAAAATATTAAAAGTAGTATTTTTATGAGTAAGAAAGAAAATCCAACCATATCTAGTGTAGTTATCTGTAATAACTAAGTCATAGGATTTTTCACCTAAATTTTGAGTTTTAATTGGACCGAAAAGATCAATATGTAAAAGTTCCAAAATTCTTTTAGTTGAGACATCTTCCTTAGTTTTAAAAGAGAATTTTGCTTATTTACCGGTTTGATAAGCATCACAAATAATGTCTTTGCAAACTTAATGTTAGAAAGACCTCTAACTAAATTTCTTTTGATCAATTTTAAAATTTGAAATATGCTTGCATGCCCTAATTTTTTATGCCAAATTTATTTTTCATAATACAAAAAATATTTTACATTTTAATTTTTCAAATTATCTAGGGTGAGATCATACACATTATCACACCTCTTGACTATAAATAAAATAAATTTAGTTTCTTAATAAACAATTTTACATTCAAAATGATTGAAAGAGATTAAATAGTCAAGATCACATAATTGATTAATACTAATTAAATTGTGTTTCAAACTATCCACTAAAAGAACATTGTCTACAAAAATTGAGAAATCTTGCCAACTTTTTTTATGGCAGTTATCTTACCATTATTATGATTTCCAAGATTAATGAAGTCACCATTATATTCTCTGTCATGTGTCGCGAACATCCGCTATTCATATACCAGATGTTTTTCCTTTTTTTGGATGCTAGGTAAACCTGCATAAGCTTAAGAAATTTTAGGTATCCAAATTAATTTGGATCCTTTGATGTGAATTTTTTTTGGCTACACAATGTCATTATAATCCATTACAATAGTATATATTTTATCACTATATTTCTTTAAGGAAATAAAGCATTGTTTATTAGTGTGTCCAGGTTTATTATATCTATAGCAATTTTTTTTTTTTGCTGATTTTGTAAAATTATATGATGATTTTCTGCTTTGATTATATGAAGTAGAAACTTGATGAGAATGAGTTTGAAAATAGTAGTGCTTCCTTCTTAATATCCTAAACTAGTTTTTTGCGATATAAGTCTTTAAATAAATAAGATTTTATCTAAGTTATTAGATTCTTAAACAAATTTTGATAAATCATTGTTCAAAGACTTTATAGTTTTATGCAATTTTTTTATTTTTAACAACAATATCAACAAGATTAGATGCAAATATTTTTTCTTTCAACCTCTTAATTTCAATTTTTAAACATCATTTTCATTTTTCAAATTAACAATAAAGGTATTATCATACACATAATTTTGCTTGTAAAGAAAACATATCATATTTCAATGCTTCGTTTTCCTTTTTGTACTTAGTATATTTAGATAAGATCTTAATAGAGTTATGAGATAAATCATCAATAATAGCATATAACTCTTCAGTAGTATAGTCAAAATAATTTATCTCTGAAATATGTTTTTTGTCCTTAGCCATAACATAGATGTGTGCTCTCTGTTCTTCGTTATCATCTTTAGATGAGTCATTTTCTAAATCTTTTAAGTCTTTAAATGAGTCATTTTTTAAATCTTTTCAGAAGGCTATCAGAACTTTTTTCTTTTCCCTTTTGAATTCTTCTTTTCTTTTTAGCAAGAGACATTTTGATTTAAAGTGTCTAGGTTCATTGCAATAGTAACAGTTTAATTTGTTATTTTCCTTCTTGTCCTCTTTAGATTATGAAGAACCTATTTTTCTTCTTTTATATTTTAGGATCATTCTCATCCTCTTTACAAAGAATACGATCTCATCATTACTGTAAAGTTCATCATTAGATTTGCCTCAATCTTTAACTTTAGAACAGCACCATTCTTTTTTATTTGTCTCTAAATGAATAAGATCGTATGCTAGTATCTTTCTTTTTAACTCATCATAAATGATTTTGTTAAGATTATTTCTTTCTCGTACAACAGTAGCTTTTATCTCTCACTAGTTGGTTTTAAAATTTTTCTGACTAACTCCTTTTCAGTGAATTATTTTCTCAATGCATCAAGGCTATTGATTATAATTAAGAATATCTCAAATATTTCGTCTATGGACTCTTCTTATTTCATGAAAAACAATTTATAATCATTCATTAGCATATCAGTTTAGGTTTCTCTCATCTGTTTTCTTCCTTCATGAGTTATTTGAAACTTCTCTCATATTTTCTTTGCTATTTTATATCAGGAGACTCTGTTGTACTCCTCGAATCTTATGGCGCAATGCATCATGTTCACTACCTTTGCATTTGATTTCACTTTTTTTCTTCTTATTTTCTATCATTATCTACTTTTATTAGGGACAACCTATTTTTTGGGTGTTAATTTTATTGGAATATCAGATTCATTCATGATAATCTTCTAAAGATTATAATCTATTACTTGAATGAAGATTCACATTTTAATGGTAAAATTTCACTATATCAATCACCAAGATTATAAGTACTAATTTTAAGACTAAAACAAAGATAAACGAACCAAACTGATTCTACGTCAATGAAACTATAATTTGGTGCTTCTCAAACAAATGCTAAGACAAACCAAAAATTTCAAAACCAAACAAATGACAAAGACTCAAACTATTTTGGTTTTTCTTTTTAACTTATACCTTTTCACTCATATATTTTTTAAAAAAAAATAATTTCTCACAAAATCATAAGCCTTTTTCAATTTTCTAAGAAAACTCAACAAAAAATAAATATACCAAATTGAGGTCCAAACGAGGAAGAATGACACTCAAACGTGTGAAGTATATATTATGAAATTTCTCCTTATCTCTTCTTGAGAATTGATCTTCTTCTTATAGTAAAAACATAGCTTACAAGCTATTACTTTTCTTCAATATTGTCAGGATAATTTTTTTTTATTGCCAACAGTAATCTCTTTTATATTATCCTCATACTCTTGATGGTTAATTCTTTTTAGATATAGCTAAATTAGCATTAAACTACATAACAATCGTACAATTTTATTACACAATTAATCATAAAATAAATTGAAATTAATCCCCAATCAACTTAACCAAATATTTGTCATCACAATAAATGATAAAATCTTTCAAAACTCAACAAATAAGATAATTTTTTTATTTTTTAAAAGTATTCTTGGTTAATGACAAAAAATTACAAAAAAAACTATTTAGTGCAAAATTATCAAACTTTAAAAAAAATATCACTTTTTGCAATTATACGTGCAAAAAATTATATTAAAATCTGATTTTTATAACACTTTTTGAGAAAAGTTAGGGATTGTTGTGGCATTTTAAAACATTGAATATTTTTGTTGTTAACAAAAGTAAAAGGTATTGTTATCAGTATCTTAAAAAATTGGAAACGATTTTAGTAATTTATTCTTAATTATTAATCTTTCATAATTTTAAAAAAATTAATCTCCAATAATTATAAAAAAAGTGAGGGCAAATCACTTAATTAAGTCATGGTGAAAAAAATTTTACACAAATACACCAAACCAAAATCTGATTCATGAATCAATCAATATACGTTTATATGTAGTTTGAACCAACTCAATTCGAACTCCATTTTAATATAATTCGAATCACCTTGATTCGAATTATACACACACGCATACACACTAATTCGAATCAACTAAATTCGAATTACACACAGTCATTCGAATCAGGGTGATTCGAACTACACCCACGCACGCGTTTTCAAGTAATTCGAATTTGACTAATTCGAATTATTCATGGTATAATTTGAATTATGCTGTTAAAAAATTAATAATTTATTAAAAAAAATTATTAAAAAATTTTATTAAAAAAATTAATATTTAAAAATTAAAAAATATATTTTTTATTTCATACATTAAAAAAAAGCTAACAAAATATTTAATTACGAGACTTCTTTAAAATATTAAGAGAAAAGGACAAATAGGTCCCTGACCTTTTGTCCCGCGGACATTTTCGTCCCTGACCATTGAAAAATACTTTTAAGTCCCTGACCTTCATAAAATTTGGACGGATCAGTCCCTCCGTCCAAATGCCTCCGTCAGGGACTGATCCGTCCAAATATCTTCATCAGGGACTGATCCGTCCAAGTTTTGTGAAGGTCAGGAACTTAAAAGTATTTTTCAATGGTCAGGGACGAAAATGTCCGCAGGACAAAAGGTCAGGGACCTATTTGTCCTTTTCTCAAATATTAATGAGCTATCAATTCGAATTCCATATAATACTCTTTTGTCCATTTTTAATAGCTCATGAATATTTTTTAATAAATTTTTTTAATAAATTTATTTAAATTATACTACAAAAAATATTTTATCCTATGCAAAACAATTTAAAAAAAATGGCTTAAAAAATGTTAGGAGTACTATAAAAATTTGTAATGTTCTAATAACTTAGGTAAATATATGTACTCAAATTTTAAATAAGATACTCTACATAGTCAATAATTATTTAGAAATGAAAGAAAATATTTTATTCCATACAAAATAATTAAAAAATATATTTTATTCTATACAAAAATAATTTTAAAAAAAATTCTTAAAAGATGTTATGAGTACTATAAAAGTTTGTAATATTCTAGTAATTTAGGTAAATACATGATAAAAATATTTTTTCTTTAATTTCTAAATTATTATTGACTATGTAGAGTATTTCTTTAATGTCCTAGGTTATTAGGACATTACAAATGTTTATAGTACTCCTAACATCTTTTAAGCCATTTTTTAAATTATTTTGTATAGAATAAAATATTTTTTGTGGTATAATTTAAATAAATTTATTAAAAAATATTCATGATAATTTTTTAATAAAATTATTTAAATTATATGGTAAGATATTACATGATTCGAATTACGCATGGGAAGTTCGAATCAATCTGATTCAAATTATATGGTAAGCAATTCGAATTCTATACAATACTCTTCTGCCCATTCTTGATAGCTCATGAATATTTTTTAATAAATTTATTTAAATTATACCACAAAAAAATATTTTATTCTATGCAAAATAATTTAAAAAATGGTTTAAAAGATGTTAGGAGTACTATAAACATTTGTAATGTCCTAATGACTTAGGACATTAAAGAAATACTCTACATAGTCAATAATAATTTAAAAATTAAAAAAAAAATATTTTTATCATGTATTTACCTAAATCACTAGAATATTACAAACTTTTATAGTACTCATAACATCTTTTAAACAATTTTTTTAAAATTATTTTGTATAGAATAAAATATATTTTTTAATTATTTTGTATGGAATAAAATATTTTCTTTTATTTCTAAATTATTATTGACTATGTAGATAAAATTTGAGTACATGCATGTATTTACCTAAGTTATTAGAACATTACAAATTTTTATAGTACTCCTAACATTTTTTACGCTATTTTTTTTAAATTATTTTGCATAGGATAAAATATTTTTTGTAGTATAATTTAAATAAATTTATTAAAAAAATTTATTAAAAAATATTCATGAGTTATTAAAAATGGACAAAAGAGTATTGTATGAAATTCGAATTGATAGCTCATTAATATTTTAAAGAAGTATCGTAATTAAATATTTTGTTAGCTTTTTTTCAATGTATGAAATAAAATATATATATATTTTTAATTTTTAAATTATTAATTTTTTTAATAAAATTTTTTAATAAATTATTAATTTTTTAACAGCATAATTCGAATTATACCATGAATAATTCGAATCAGTCAAATTCGAATTACTTGGAAACGCGTGCGTAGGTAGTTCGAATCACCCTAATTTGAATTAGTGTGTGTGCGTGTGTGTATAATTCGAATCAAGGTGATTCAGATTATATGTAAATGGAGTTCGAATTGAGCTGGTTTGAACTACATATAAACGTGCATTGGTTGATTCATAAACCAGATTTTGGTTTGACGTATTTGTGTAAAATTTTTCTCACCATGACTTATTTGAGTTTTTTGCCCAAAAAGTGACAAATTAGTCTTTAATTTTTCTTAAAAATAACATATTTTTATAATATTAAGGTTTAATTACTCTGTTGGTCCCTATAGTTTTGCAAAATTTTCAATTAGGTCTCTATACTTTTTTTCCTTTCAATTGGATCCCTATATGTTAATTTTTTTTCAATTTAGTCCTTATTAACGTTAAACGTCAAAAAAATGTTGGTGAATTGTGAAATTACTTGTATACCCTTAGCGACCCAATTGAAAAGAAAAAAAAGTGTAGGGACCTAATTGAAAATTCGATAAAACTATAAATATTCAATGAAAGATATTCCTATAATCTCTATTCAATGATTCTACAACAAAAAAGATATTCCTATAATCCTTTTTATTTTGTCACTATCATTCTTTTATTTATTTATATATAAATTATACCAAAAATATTTTCTCTTTTTTTTTAACTTTCAAAATATCTTATCTTAAGAACATACTAAAAAAAAGGAATCGGATAAAATGAAACAGAAATAATAGTAATAAATATATATAAAATGAATTGTTAAAATTATTCCCAAAAATATAACAAATCAAATTTTATACAATACAACAAGATAAAGAATTTATTAACGTAATTTTTTCTAAAGAAAAAATTATATATCAGACAGAAGAGTATGTTCTCATTGCTTTGAACTCCACATGTTACTGATGCTTATTTAGCTCTCACTTTCTTCAAGTACTAGATACCTGCTCCAATTCCAAATGCCCCAGCAACCGAAATGCCAGTTATTGTTCCTGCAGACACAACACATTACCCTCATTTTCAACTTGAAAAAGTTTGCTATGAATAATAATCAATACACCACTTCAATTGGCAGTAACAACCTGCAATTACATGTGCCCTCGTATTGTGCTGTGCAACATTATAATCTGTAAAATAACATACAAAATCTAATTCATGATCATTACTTTACTAAAAGGGTAGAATTATATTATTGAGGTTGTAAGATACCTTTGCAATGAGTAGTGAAATTTTCATTCTCACAAAGGCACATGAAACTATATATATATATATATATATATATATATATCAAATCCACAAGTTCCACCTCCTTTAGATGGATCCTGGCAAGACACTGATAGTAAAAGAACACTCCGGCATGGCAAGACACTCATATAAGATCTTAATTCTAGTTGTTAGTTAACAATAATGTATAGACTAAAATAAAAACCATTCTATTATATGATGATAAAAATATAACTAAAGATAAGGACATCAATCCACATAACACAATGGAAGGACAATTAAATAGATAAACATAAGCATGGGTTCAGCAGTATATACCTCAACTTCAATGGCACTAGATCCGAATCCAAAATTTCCTTCAACTGCAACAAGTCAATCGGAACAAGCCACTGTAGCCGCAAAATTAGAGGTATTTAACAATCAAGATTTCTCAACATTGTACCTGAAGCATTAGAATCGGGAGAGGATGCCGTTTGACTACTAGTTATTTTAAGCATAACATTTCTCCCATTCTTAGTGTAGTGGGAGGAAGACATTATTGAGAAGAATTATTACCCAACATTGACAGAAATCCACATGTTCATTCTACTCCCGATCTTTGCAATTCAAACAAATGAAAGCCATCTGACTGGTTTCCTTCCCACATACCACCTGGTCCCTTCATCTCCTCCGATCCAACAGTTGAAAAACTAAAACAAAATTCAATCATCATCTGTTGTTGCAGAACCAGTCCAGACAGCAAAACGGAGTCGAGGAGCGGCAATTCGAGACAAGGCACCCGAGGCGCGGTGAGGCAAAGCGGGACGAGAGGATGCAATAGGCAAGGCGGACGAGCGGAGCAGAACAGAGCACCTGTGGGCGACGCAGAGGGACGACGACCACTGATGAGCGGATAATTTGTACGCTTTTTGGCATTGTTTTTAGTATATTTTTAGTAGGATCTAGTTACTTTTAGGGATGTTTTCATTAGTTTTTATGTTAAATTCACATTTTTGGACTTTACTATGAGTTTGTGTATTTTTCTGTAATTTCAGGTATTTTCTGGCTGAAATTGAGGGACTTGAGCAAAAATCAGATTCAGAGGTTGAAGAAGGACTGCTGATGCTGTTGGATTCTGACCTCCCTGCACTCAAAGTGGATTTTCTGAAGCTACAGAACTCAAAATGACGCGCTTCTAATTGCGTTGGAAATTAGACATCCAGGGCTTTCCATCAATGTATAATAGTCCATACTTTGGCCGAGTTTAGAGGACGTAAAAGGGCGTTGAACGCCAGTTCTACGCTGCTGTCTGGAGTTAAACGCCAGAAACAAGTCACAAACCAGAGTTGAACGCCAGAAATACGTTACAACCTGGCGTTCAACTCCAGAAAGAGTCTCTGCACGTTTAACATTCAAGCTCAGCCCAAGCACACACCAAGTGGGCCCCGGAAGTGGATTTATGCATCAATTACTTACTTCTGTAAACCTAGTAGCTAGTTTATTATAAATAGGACTTTTTACTATTGTATTAGATACTTTTGGAATCTTTGGACGCCTGGTTCTTAGATCAGAGGGGCTGGCCATTCGGCCATGCCTGGACCTTTCACTTATGTATTTTCAACGGTAGAGTTTCTACACTCCATAGATTAAGGTGTGGAGCTCTGCTGTTCCTCAAAGATTAATGCAAAGTACTACTGTTTTCTATTCAATTCATCTTATTTCGCTCCTAAGATATTCATTCGTACTTCAACCTGAATGTGATGAACGTGACAATCATCATCATTCCCTATGAACGTGTGCCTGACAACCACTTCCGTTCTACCTTAGATTGAATGAGTGTCTCTTAGATCTCTTAATCGGAATCTTCGTGGTGTAAGCTAGAATGATGGCGGCATTCAAGAGAATCCGAAAAGTATAAACCTTGTCTGTGGTATTCCGAGTAGGATTCAATGATTGAATGACTGTGATGAGCTTCGAACTCGCGAGTGCTGGGCATAGTGACAGACGCAAAAGGAGGGTGAATCCTATTCCAGCATGATCGGGAACCTCAGATGATTAGCCGTGCCGTGACAGGGCATCTTGGACCATTTTCACAAGAGGAGGGGATGTAGCCACTGACAACGGTGATGCCCTTGCATAAAGCCAGCCATAGAAAGGAGTAAGACTGATTGGATGAAGACAGCAGGAAAGCAGAGGTTCAGAGGAATGAAAGCATCTCTATGCGCTTATCTGAAATTCTCACCAATGATCTACATAAGTATTTCTATCCTTATTCTATTATCTATTTTCGAAAACTACATAACTATTTTATATCCGCCTGACTGAGATTTACAAGGTGACCATAGCTTGCTTCATACCAACAATCTCCGTGGGATTCGACCCTTACTCACGTAAGGTATTACTTGGACGACCCAGTGCACTTGCTGGTTAGTTATGCGAAGTTGTGAAGATATGTTTAGACCATGGTTCTGTGCATCCATTTTTGGTGCCATCGCCAGGGAATCAATTTCGAACAATAATTCACAACCTGAGTAACAATTTCGTATACCAAGTTTTTGGCGCCGTTGACGGGGATTGTTCGAGTTTGGACAACTAATGGTTCATCTTGTTGCTCAGATTGGGTAACTTTCTTTTCGTTTTCTTTTCAAAAATTTTGCAAAAATCTTTCAAAAATTTCTCCTTTGTTTTCGAAAAAAATTTAAAAAAAAATGTGTTTTCAAAAATATATTTTTCTTCAAAATTTTTAAGAATAAATTCTAGTGTTTCATATAACATGTTTTAGCTTGGCTGGCTATTAAGCCATGTCTAATTCCCAGGATTTTGATTGAGGACTATGAATTCATTGCTTCCTTGTTCCCAAATATTTTCGAAAAAATTAAAAGAAAATACAAAAAAAATCATAAAATCATAAAAATCAAAAATATTTTTGTGTTCTTGTTTGAGTCTTGAGTCATGTTATAAGTTTGGTGTCAATTGCATGTTCATCTTGCATTTTTCGGAAAAAAAATTCATGCATTCATAGTGTTCTTCATGATCTTCAAGTTGTTCTTGGTAAGTCTTCTTGTTTGATCTTTGCATTTGCATGTTTTGTGTCTTTTCTTGTTTTTCATATGCATTCTTGAATTCTTAGTGCCTAAGCATTAAAGATTTCTAAGTTTGGTGTCTTGCATGTTTTCTTTGCATTAAAAATTTTCTCAAAAATGTGTTCTTGATGTTCATCATGATCTTCATAGTGTTCTTGGTGTTCATCTTGACATTCAGAGCATTCTTGCATGCATTCATTGTTTTGATCCATAACTTTCACGCATTGCATCATTTTTCTTGTTTTTCTCTCTCATCATAAAAATTCAAAAATAAAAAAAATATCTTTCCCTTTTTCTCTCTTAAAATTTCGAAAATTAGATTTGACTTTTTCAAAAATTTTTAAAATCTAGTTGTTTTTATGAGTCAAATCAAATTTTCAATTTAAAAATCTCATCTTTTTCAAAATCTTTTTCAAAAATCAAATCTTTTTCATTTTTTTAGTTATTTTCGAAAATTTTAAAAATATTTTTCAAAAATCTTTTTCTTAATTTTACATCATATTTTCAAAAATAGCATCATCAATTAATGTTTTGATTCAAAAATTTCAAGTTTGTTACTTGCTTGTTAAGAAAGATTCAAACCTTGAGTTCTAGAATCATATCTTGTGATTTCTTGTGAATCAAGTCATTAATTGTGATTTTTAAAAAAATTAAATCTTTTTCAAAACTAATTTTAATCATATGTTTTCAAAAATATCTTCTTATCTTATCTTTTTCAAAAAATTTTGATTTCAAAATATCTTTTCTAACTTCCTAACTTCTTATCTTTTCAAAATTTTTTTCAACTAACTAACTAACTTTTTGTTTGTTTCTTACCTTTTTCAAAACCACCTAACTAACTCTCTCTCTCTAATTTTCGAAAATATCTTCCCTCTTTTTCAAATTTCTTTTTAATTAACTAATTATTTTAATTTTTTATTTTAAATTTTCGAAAAAAATTACTAACTTTTTTTTCAAAAACTATTTTCGAAAATCACTAACTCTTTTTCAAAAATTATTTTCGAAAATCCTCTCCCTCTCTCATCTTATTCTATTTATTCATCTACTAACATCTCTTCCTCACATCACTCACCAAATTCGAACCCCCTCTATCTGTGTTCGAATTTTTTTTTCTTCTTCTTTTTCTACTAACAATAAGGAACCTCTTTACTGTGATATAGAGGATTCCTCTTCTTTTCTTTTTCTCTTCTCTTTCTTATGAGCAGGGACAGAGAAAAAGGCATTCTTGTTGAAGCTGATTCAGAACCTGAAAGGACTCTGAAGAGAAAACTAAGAGAAGTTAAATTACAATAATTCAGAGACAACCTTATTGAAAATTTCGAACAAGCAAAGGAGATGGCAGCCGAACCCAACAACAATAATGCAAGGAGGATGCTTGGTGACTTTACTGCACCTAATTCCAATTTACATGGAAGAAGCATCTCCATTCCTGCCATTGGAGCAAACAACTTTGAGCTGAAACCTCAGCTAGTTTCTCTGATGCAGCAGAACTGTAAGTTTCATGGACTTCCATCTGAAGATCCTTTTCAGTCTTAACTGAATTCTTGCAGATCTGTGATACTATTAAGACTAATGGAGTAGATCCTGAAGTCTACAGGCTCATGATTTTCCCTTTTGCTGTAAGAGACAGAGCTAGAATATGGTTAGACTCTCAACCCAAAGACAGCCTGAACTCTTGGGATAAGCTGGTCACGGCTTTCTTAGCCAAGTTCTTTCCTCCTCAAAAGCTGAGCAAGCTTAGAGCTGATGTTCAAACCTTCAGACAAAAAGAAGGTGAATCCCTCTATGAAGCTTGGGAAAGATACAAACAGCTGACCAAAAAGTGTCCTTCTGACATGCTTTCAGAATGGACCATCCTGGATATATTCTATGATAGTTTATCTGAGCTATCAAAGATGTCATTGGATACTTCTGCAGGTGGATCCATTCACCTAAAGAAAACGCCTGCAGAAGCTCAAGAACTCATTGACATGGTTGCTAATAACCAGTTCATGTACACTTCTGAGAGGAATCCTGTGAGTAATGGGACGCCTCAGAAGAAGGGAGTTCTTGAAGTTGATACTCTGAATGCCATATTGGCTCAGAACAAAATATTGACTCAGCAAGTCAATATGATTTCTCAGAGTCTGAATGGAATGCAAGCTGCATCCAACAGTACTCAAGAGGCTTCTTATGAAGAAGAAGCTTATGATCCTGAGAACCCTGCAATAGCAGAGGTAAATTACATGGGTGAACCATATGGAAACACCTATAATCCATCATGGAGAAATCATCCAAATCTCTCATGGAAGGATCAAAGGCCTCAACAAGGCTTTAATAATGGTGGAAGAAACAGGTTTAACAATAATAAACCTTTTCCATCATCCACTCAGTAACAGATAGAGAACTCTGAACAAAATACCTCTAATTTAGCAAACTTAGTCTCTGATCTATCCAAGGCCACTGTAAGTTTCATGAATGAAACAAGGTCTTCCATTAGGAATTTGGAAGCACAAGTGGGCCAGCTGAGTAAAAGGATCACTGAAATCCCTCCTAGTACTCTCCCAAGCAATACAGGAGAGAATCCAAAAGGAGAGTGCAAGGCCATTGACATAAGCACCATGGCCGAACCTGTAAGGAAAGGAGAGGACGTGAATCCCAAGGAGGAAGACCTCCTGGGACGTCCAGTGATCAATAAGGAGCTTCCCTCTGAGGAACCAAAGGACTCTGAGGCTCATCTAGAGACCTTAGAGATTCCATTGAACCTCCTTATTCCATTCATGAGCTCTGATGAGTATTCCTCTTCTGAAGAGAATGAGGATGTTACTGAAGAGCAAGCTGCCAAGTTCCTTGGTGCAATCATGAAGCTAAATGCCAAATTATTTGGCATTGATACTTGGGAAGATGAACCTCCCTTGTTCACCAATGAACTAAGTGATCTGGATCAACTGACATTGCCTCAGAAGAGACAGGATCCTGAAAAGTTCATAATACCTTGTACTATAGGCACCATGATCTTTAAGGCTCTGTGTGACCTTGGTTCAGGGATAAACCTCATGCCCCTCTCTGTAATAGAGAAACTGGGAATCTATGGGGTATAAGCTGCTAAAATCTCATTAGAAATGGCAGACAATTCAAGAAAATAGGCTTATGGACAAGTAGAGGACGTGTTAGTAAAGGTTGAAGGCCTTTACATCCCTGCTGATTTCATAGTCCTGGATACTGGAAAGGAAGAGGATGAATCCATCATCCTAGGAAGACCTTTCCTAGCCACAGCAAGAGCTGTGATTGATGTGGACAGAGGAGAATTGATCCTTCAACTAAATAAGGACAACCTTGTGTTTACAACTCAAGGATCTCTCTCTGCATCCATGGAGAGGAAGCAGAAAAAGCTTCTCTCAAAGCAGAGTCAACCAAAGCCCCCACAGTCAAACTCTAAGTTTGGTGTTGGGAGGCCACAACCAAACTCTAAGTTTGGTGTCAAACCCCCATATCCAAACTCTAAGTTTGGTGTTGGGAGGTTTCAACAAAGCTCTGCACATCTGTGAGGCTCCATGAGAGCCCACTGTCAAGCTATTGACATTAAAGAAGCGCTTGTTGGGAGGCAACCCAATGTTTATCTAATTATATTTTTCTTAGTTATATGTCTTTATAGGTTCATGATCATGTGGAGTCACAAAATAAATATAAAAATTGAAAACGGAATCAAAAACAGCAGAAGAAAAATCACACCCTGGAGGAAGACCTTACTGGCGTTTAAACGCTAGTAAGAAGCATGTTTTGGGTGTTCAACGCCAGAACAGAGCATGGTTCTGGTGCTAAACGCCAGAAATGGGCAGCATCTGGGCGTTTGAACGCCAGAAATGCACCCTGGAGGAGAGCTGGCACTGAATGCCCAGAACAAGCATGGTTCTGGCGTTCAACGCCAGAAATAGGCTACAAATGGGCGTTCAACGCCCAGAACAAGCACCAACCTGGCGCTGAACGCCCAGAGTTGTGTGCAAGGGCATTTTACATGCCTAATTTGGTGCAAGGTTGTAAATCCTTGAACACCTCAGGATCTGTAGACCCCACAGGATCCCCACCTACCTCCACTCACTTCTTCTCACCCCTCTCTCACACAATCCCATAAACACTCTTCTCAAAACCCTTCACCAATCACCTCAATCTCTCTTCCCCATCACCTCTTCACCACTCACATCCATCCACTCTTCCCCATAAACCTACCTCATAAACTCCACCTACCTTCAAAATTCAAAATCAATTTCCCACCCAAACCCACCCTAAATGGCCGAACCTTAACCCCCCCTCCCTTCCCTATATAAAGCCTTCCATTCTTCCTCATTTTCACACAACACAACCCTCTCTTCTCTTCTTGGCCGAAACACACCTCCCCCCTCTTCTCCATCTTTTCTTCTTCTTCTTCTTCATCTTTTCTTTCTTCTCTTGCTCGAGGGCGAGCAAAATTCTAAGTTTGGTGTGGTAAAAGTATAAGCTTTTTGTTTTTTCATTACCATTGATGGCACCTAAGACCGGAGAATCCTCTAGAAAAGGGAAAGGGAAGACAAAAGCTTCCACCTCCGAGTCTTGGGAGATGGAAAGGTTCATCTCCAAAGCCCATCAAGACCACTTCTATGATGTTGTGGCCAAGAAGAAGGTGATCCCCGAGGTCCCTTTCAAACTCAAAAGAAATGAGTATCCGGAGATCCGACATGAAATTCAAAGAAGAGGTTGGGAAGTTCTAACAAACCCCATCCAACAAGTCGGCGTCCTAATGGTTCAAGAGTTCTATGCTAATGCATGGATCACTAGGAACCATGATCAAAGTAAGAACCCGAACCCAAAGAGTTATCTCACCATGGTTCGGGGGAAATACTTACATTTTAGTCCGGAAAATGTGAGGTTGGCGTTCAACTTGCCAAACATGGAAGAGAACGCACGCCCCTATACAAGGAGAGTCAACTTTGATCAAAGGTTGGACCAAGTCCTCATGGACATATGTGTAGAAGGAGCTCAATGGAAGATTGACTCAAAAGGCAAACTGGTTCAACTAAGAAGACTGGACCTTAAGCCTGTAGCTAGAGGATGGTTGGAGTTCATTCAATGCTCAATCATTCCCACTAGCAACCGGTCTGAAGTTACTATAGACCGGGCCATCATGATCCATAGCATCATGATTGGAGAAGAGGTGGAAGTTCATGAGATTATACCTCAAGAACTCTACAAGGTGGCTGACAAGTCCTCCACTATGGCAAGGTTAGCCTTTCCTCACCTCATTTGCCACCTATGCAATTCGGCTGGGATTGACATAGAGGGAGATATCCTCATTAAAGAGGACAAGCCCATCACTAAGAAAAAGATGGAGCAAGCAAGAGAGCCCATTCATGGAGCTCAAGAGGCGCATGAAGCTCATCACCATGAGATCCCGGAGATGCCTCAAATGCATTTTCCTCCACAAAACTATTGGGAGCAAATCAACACCTCCCTAGGAGAACTAAGCTCCAACATGGGACAATTAAGGGTGGAACATTAAGAGCACTCCATCATCCTTCATGAAATAAGAGAAGACCAAAAAGCAATGAGGGAGGACCAACAAAGACAAGAAAGAGACATAGAAGAGCTCAAGGACATCATTGGTTCCTCAAGAAGGAAACGCCACCATCACTAAGGTGGACTCATTCCTTGTTCTTACACTCTCTGTTTTTCGTTTTCTATGTTAAGTGCTTATCTATGTTTGTGTCTTCATTACATGATCATTAGTAGTTAGTAACTATGTCTTAAAGTTATGAATGTCCTATGAATTCATCACCTCTCTTAAATAAAAACTGTTTTAATTCAAAAGAACAAGAAGTACATGAGTTTCGAATTTATCCTTGAACTTAGTTTAATTATATTGATGTGGTGACAATGCTTCTTGTTTTCTGAATGTATGCTTGAACAGTGCATATGTCTTTTAAAGTTGTTGTTTAAGAATGTTTAATATGTTGACTCTTGAAAGAATGATGACTAGGAAACATGTTATTTGATAATCTGAAAAATCATAAAAATGATTCTTGAAGCAAGAAAAAACAGCAAAGAACAAAGCTTGCAGAAAAAAAATAAAAAAAGCAAGCAGAAAAAGCCAAAAGCTCTTAAAACCAAGAGGCAAGAGCAAAAAGCCAATAACCCTTAAAACCAAAAGGCAAGGGCAAATAAAAAGGATCCCAAGGCTTTGAGCATCAGTGGATAGGAGGGCCTAAAGGAATAAAATCCTGGTCTAAGCGGCTAAACCAAGTTGTCCCTAACCATGTGCTTGTGGCGTGAAGGTGTCAAGTGAAAACTTGAGACTGAGCGGTTAAAGTCAAGGTCCAAAGCAAAAGAAGAGTGTGCTTAAGAACCCTGGACACCTCTAATTGGGGACTTTAGCAAAGCTAAGTCACAATCTGAAAAGGTTCACCCAATTATGTGTCTGTGGCATTTATGTATTCGGTGGTAATACTGGAAAACAAAGTGCTTAGGGCCACGGCCAAGACTCATAAAACAAGCTGTGTTCAAGAATCATCATACTGAACTAGGAGAGTCAATAACACTATCTGAACTCTGAGTTCCTATAGATGCCAATCATTCTGAACCTCAATGGATAAAGTGAGATGCCAAAACTATTCAAGAGGCAAAAAGCTATAAGTCCCGCTCATATGATTGAAGCTATGTTTCATTGATAGTTTGAAATTTATAGTATATTCTCTTCTTTTTATCCTATTTGATTTTCAGTTGCTTGGGGACAAGCAACAATTTAAGTTTGGTGTTGTGATGAGCGGATAATTTGTACGCTTTTTGGCATTGTTTTTAGTATGTTTTTAGTAGGATCTAGTTACTTTTAGGGATGTTTTCATTAGTTTTTATGTTAAATTCACATTTCTAGACTTTACTATGAGTTTGTGTGTTTTTCTGTAATTTCAGGTATTTTCTGGCTGAAATTGAGGGACTTGAGCAAAAATCAGATTCAGAGGTTGAAGAAGGACTGCTGATGCTGTTGGATTCTGACCTCCCTTCACTCAAAGTGGCTTTTCTGGAGCTACAGAACTTAAAATGGTGCGCTTCTAATTGCGTTGGAAAGTAGACATCCAGGGCTTTCCATCAATGTATAATAGTCCATACTTTGGCCGAGTTTAGACGATGTAAAAGGGCGTTGAACTCCAGTTCTACGCTGCTGTCTGGAGTTAAACGCCAGAAATACGTTACAACCTGGCGTTCAACTCCAGAAAGAGCCTCTGCACGTGTAACATTCAAGCTCAGCCCAAGCACACACCAAGTGGGCCCCAGAAGTAGATTTATGCATCAATTACTTATTTCTGTAAACCCTAGTAGCTAGTTTATTATAAATAGGACTTTTTACTATTGTATTAGACACTTTTGGAATCTTTGGACGCCTGGTTCTTAGATCAGAGGGGCTGCCATTCGGCCATGCCTGGACCTTTCACTTATGTATTTTCAACGGTAGAGTTTCTACACTCCATAGATTATGGTGTGGAGCTCTGCTGTTCCTCAAAGATTAATGCAAAGTACTACTGTTTTCTATTCAATTCATCTTATTTCGCTCCTAAGATATTCATTCGTACTTCAACCTGAATGTGATGAACGTGACAATCATCATCATTCCCTATGAACGTGTGCCTGACAACCACTTCCGTTCTACCTTAGATTGAATGAGTGTCTCTTAGATCTCTTAATCGGAATCTTCGTGGTGTAAGCTAGAATGATGGCGGCATTCAAGAGAATCCGGAAAGTCTAAACCTTGTCTGTGGTATTCCGAGTAGGATTCAATGATTGAATGACTGTGACGAGCTTCGAACTCGCGAGTGCTGGGCGTAGTGACAGACGCAAAAGGAGGGTGAATCCTATTCCAGCATGATCGGGAACCTCAGATGATTAGCCGTGCCGTGACAGGGCATCTTGGACCATTTTCACAAGAGGAGGGGATGTAGCCACTGACAACGGTGATGCCCTTGCATAAAGCCAGCCATAGAAAGGAGTAAGATTGATTGGATGAAGACAGCAGGAAAGCAGAGGTTCAGAGGAATGAAAGCATCTCTATGCGCTTATCTGAAATTCTCACCAATGATCTACATAAGTATTTCTATCCTTATTCTATTATTTATTTTTGAAAACTACATAACTATTTTATATCCGCCTGATTGAGATTTACAAGGTGACCATAGCTTGCTTCATACCAACAATCTCCGTGGGATTCGACCCTTACTCACGTAAGGTATTACTTGGACGACCCAGTGCACTTGCTGGTTAGTTATGCGAAGTTGTGAAGATATGTTTAGACCATGGTTCTGTGCATCCGTTTTTGGTGCCATCGCCAGGGAATCAATTTCGAACAATAATTCACAACCTGAGTAACAATTTCGCATACCAACCACCTAGCGACGAATGACGACGATGCCATGGAAGACGGCAGCAGAGTGCGACGGAGGAGAAATCCAATTTGAAACTTTGGAGAATAACTTAGGGGTAGTTAGAGTTCTCTGATTTTGGGGGACAAAATATAAAGAGTATTTTTGGTATTTCAAAAAAATAGAGATGTTTTTAATTAGGTTTTTTAGCTAAATTATGAGAATATTCGATTTTTTGATGGAATATTCTGTTATTTCAAACGGTTTTATGACGGTAGGGACTAAATTGAAAAAAAAATAACGTATAGAGACCTAATTGAAAGGAAAAAAAGTATAGGGACCTAATTAAAAATTTCGCGAAATTATAGGACCAAGAGAGTAATTAAACCTAATATTAAATGAAAAATAACTAAGTTGCTCATTTATCTCATCAGGTAATTACTTATCTAATATTCTAATGAGCAAGAACCAATTTGTCAAAAAAAAAAAAACTAATTTGTGTGATACAAAATTATTGGAATCAATTTGAAGATGCACACTTGCACTCTAAAAATAAATAAATAAATAAATAAACGACACAATTTAATCTAAACCTAATTTAAATACAAATAAAAAAATACGAAAAAATGAAATAACTTTCACTCAAGTTGGCAAGCGGAGCTTGATGTCACGATAAATTTTAGAAAATTAAATTTAATGGTATTTGTATAATTTTTTGGAGTGTTTGAGAATGTTCTAAATGATTTCGGAACGTTTTAGAATATTTTAAAAGGTTTTGAAATACTCTAAAAGGTTCTAGAAGACTCTAAAAAGTAATTGAATATTTTAAAAAAGTGTGGATATATATAAAAATATGAAAAGTAATATAGAATAATTTAAAAATATTTAAAAAAATATGATAAGATAGATATTTATAATTAAGATTTTAAATGATTAATATGACCCTTTAATTATATTTAATCCTAACTATTTATTGACAAAATAAATAGCTATAAATAAAAATGAGAGTTAGAATTTAAATATATGAGTTATTAGTACAAATAATTGAATAATAAAATATTTTTTTGACTAAAATTTCTTTTTTTTTTCAACGCTCTTTTATATTCTTAATTTTCTTAAGAAATATTAAAGATCAGACTAAACTGACTTGATCTTTAACTTAAAAAATTAAATAAGTTCAAGCAGTAGTGGTAGAATGTGTCCATGACATTAGATATTCCAACTTAACAAGGGATCAGTAATTCACCAAATGTAGAGGGGACATAGGGATGCAATTAAATTGCCTCGTAATTATACCCATAGGTGGATCTTGAGAAGAGCAAAATAAAAGCGTTGTTGCTTGTCGGTAGTCCTAACTCCTACTGCTGCTCACTAGCACTCACTCCTCCTAAGTCTTAATAATGGCTTCACTACTGTCTCCCGCACTTGTCTTGTTTGCTGTAAGACTTTCAGGATTTGCAGTTGGACTCCTTGTTCTGTTCTGGGTCCTTGCCTTTAAATCCACCTTTCTCCCTTCTTCTCTTTCCCAACAAGACTTCATCTATGCTGTATGCAGTGCACACATTCACACCACTACTCTCTTTTCTCTTTACTTTCTGCTTCCCTTTTTTACACTTTCCATTCCAAAAACTTAATTTTTCTTAAATGCTCTAAATAATTGCAGGTTCTTCATCCTTTGCTGATGGTCATTGGGTTTATTATCTTAAGTGGAGAAGGTACTTAGATTTAATTAGCTTTAGAATTGTTTGAAAGAAATCATGATGTAAAATTTAATTAATTTATTTATTTTATAATTAGTGTATAATTTTTGCAGCAATTTTGGTGCACAGATGGTTGCCTGGTTCTATGCGATTGAAAAAATCAGTGCATTTAGGGCTTCAAAGTGTGGCTCTAGCTTCTGGAGTATTTGGAATTTGGACTAAATTTCAGGGGAAGGATGGGATTGTGGCCAATTTCTATAGTCTTCATTCATGGATGGGTTTGATTTGCATTTCCCTCTTTGGAACTCAGGTACTAATACACTTACATGGTGGTTGTTTTCTTTATCTATGGTTCTTTATTTTTTCCCCCTTAATTATCATGAAATTGTATTTCTTACCATAGTTCAACTTTTTATCTAGTGCAACGTGCAAGCAACCTTCAGTCATATTTATTAACTTGCTAACAAAAATAATTGCTTCCTAAACTAGATAAGACTCTAGCTTAGGAAATGTGTGGGCCATCTTTTGTCATGCGACCAATAATTTTATATATAGGAAAAATGATTGCATTCCCCAGGTGTTGCTCCAAGAGGATCCCATGGTCTCTATTATATGGAGAGAAGCCCAATGGGCTTTTGCTTCATTGATTATGGTTCTGGTCGAATTTTTGTGTCTTGGAGGTTGGCAATTTCACTAAAATTGTTCCTATTCGTGTAGAGAATAGAGAATAGAGAATAGAGGGGTAAACTTTTTTAAATAGAACAACTTGTGACAAATTAGTTTTCAGTATGTCAAATTAAAAAATGCCCAGGAAAAAAAAGATATGTGCCCTATGGCAAAAAAGAAGAGAAGGATATATACCCCTTCGAAAGTAAAATATCTATATATTTAGTATTATTTTTTTTTGAACATAGGTAGCTCAACACAGTAAAGTGGAGCATAAAGAACATAAGACCAGAAAAAACATAAATGAAAGTTGTAATTCGTTGTCATCTCCGGCATTGCTATCAACAATCAAACAGATAAACTCCACACCATTCCTTGTCTCTACCCTTTGGAAAACTCTGCTATTCCGCTCCAACCAGACATTCCAAATAACCGCACAAAAGCCTATCAGCCATTTTTTTTGCTCAGACTTTCCACCTGCTACTCCAGTCCAACTCTCAAAGAACTCCTTGACTGTTCCCGGAATGGCCCAAGCTCTATCAGTAAACGTCAACCATGCACACCACACCTATCACGTGAACTCACAAGCAAAAAATAAATGATGCACAAATTTTATGTCTTTTTTACACAATACACAGATATTGTCATGATGATTAATAATGCCAAGTCTACTCAGCCTCTCCTTCGTGTTTACCCTGCCTACTAGCACAAACCAAGTAAAAAGTTCAACTCTTGGAGGAACTAAGCCTCTCCAAATGGAGCTTGTGAAGTTGTAGCTCGTAATGTCGGCTGAGATAGTCTCTTTTTGTAGCACCTGCACAAAAGAATTAGTAGAAAAACTCCATTTTTATCAAATTTCCATACAACTGAATCCTCTCTATTAACCGATAACCTTACAACCCGTAACCGATCGTGAAGTTGATTGAGCAACTCTAGCTCCCATTGGAAGAGTTCTCTCCTCCATTGGAAGTCCCAAACCCACTCTAGCCCATCCCAAAACCCACAGTCCCCTATTACGGATTCTTGCTGATTTGAAACAGAGAAGAGTCTCGGAAAACAATCTTTTAAAGAGCCATCTTGTAACCAAACATCCTCCCAAAAACGGATGTTTCTGCCATTTTTCACCTCCACGGACAGACCCCGATCATCATATCTCAAACCTGTTGCTCCTTAATATTAAGCTGGCAAATATCTTTCCACGGCCCCCTTCTAGATGGCAACGGTTGGTTTGAGAACATTACCGTTGGGTCCAACTGATTACAAGAGCAAACAATCTTCTTCCAAAGCGGGCAGTCCTCCTTAGAAAAGCGCCACCACCACTTGAACAGAAGCGACGCATTCCTAATTAGAGCATCTCCCACCCCCAAGCCATCTAGCTTTTTCGGAGCTTGAACTATCTCCCATTTCACCAGTGGTATCCCTTTATTCCCATCTTCTTTACTCCACAAGAACCTTCTTTGAAGCCCAATGATCTTCTCTGCAACTCCCTTTGGCATCTTATACAAGCTTAAGTAGTAAATCGGCAGGCTATTGAGAACAGATTTTATGAGGACCAACTTACCCGCTTTGTTGAACGATCTCGCTTTCCATAAGCTCAGCTTGTCTTCCACCTTGTCTATGATTGGTTTCCAAGTCTTCACTAATCGAGGATTAGCACCAAGAGAAATTCCTAAGTACCTGACAGGTAAAGCCGCTTCGGCACATCCCAACAGACCACACATATTCGTCACCCATTCCTTCTCATAATTGACTGAAATTAGGCTCGACTTTTCAAAGTTGATACTCAGGCCAGACATTAACTCAAAACAGCGTAGGAGCCTCTTGTAATTCAGTAACGTCTCCGTTTCCTGTGGACAAAATAATATGGTGTCGTCTGCAAATTAGAGATGCGATAATTCTATATTGTCCCTTCCCACCAGCAGTGGAGAAATTCTGCCATTTCTAACCGCCTCTCCCACCATCCTATGCAGAACGTTAACAACAAGAACAAACAGGAAAGGAGAGAGAGGATCGCCTTGGCTGAGGCCCCTCTCCATCTTGAACGGCTTGGTTGGTGACCCATTGATCAACACTGACATAGATGCTGTAGTCACACATTCCTTCACCCAGGTTCTCCATCTAAGACCAAAGCCCATCTTCTGTAGCACTATATCCACAAAGCTTCATCTCACTCTGTCATAGGCTTTCTGAAAGTCTAATTTAACAATTGCCGCTTCCTTCTTTCGCAGCTTGAGCCAGTGGACCGTCTCACAAGCAATGAGAGCACCATCATGTATTTTGCGACCCTTTACAAAAGCAGACTGAGTCTCCCCCACTAGATGTGGCATCACTGATCGCATTCTTCTTACCAGCACTTTGGATATCACCTTATATAAGCAGTCAACCATACTAATCGGTCTTAAGTCTTTGATTTCCTTGGCCCCCACAAATTTTGGAGCTAGCGCCACCCAAGTAACATTTGCATCTATTGGTAGCTTTGCATTCTAGAAAAAAACCAACACAGCTGCAGTAAACTCCTGACCAAGCTCATCCCAGCATTTCTTTATGAAGTTCATATTATAGCCATCACTACCTGGAGCTTTACTGGGCTCACAATCCCACACTGCCTCTCTTACTTCCTTCGTCGATGGCATTTCCTCTAGCACTGCTGCCTCTTCTTCAGTAATCTGCTTGACCAGCCCATCACGGATTCCAATCAAAGGGGCATGCTCCTGCCTATACAGTTCTTTATAAAAACCCATAATCGCAGTCTTTATTCTGGCCTGATTCCGTACCAATCTTCCATCCAACACTAGAGAATCGATTTTGTTGTTCCTCCTTCTTGCCGATGCTAGATTATGGAAGTACCTAGTGTTCTTATCCATATCTCTAGTATGCTTGGACCGGGACATCTGCTTCCAATGCATCTCTTTTCTGACATACCACTTCGCACAGCAAGTCACCAGAGTCTTACATCTAGCCTCCATTGTTCCGTCATAACTACCAGCACTAACCTTATCATCAATCTTCTTAATCTCTTCCTCAAACTTCTTTATTCTGTTGTCCATGTCCCCAAAATTATCCCTATGCCATCTCCTGAGTGGTACTGTCAACGCCTTCAACTTGTTTGTAAACATGTCACCTCCCAATTTCCTCCACTCATCCTTTACCAATTGCAGAAACCCTTCATGTGTAAACCAGGAGTCCAAACTGCAAAAAGGTCTTGGACCCGCACAGATTCTAGAGTCTTCTAAAATCAATGGGCAATGATTTGATAGGCCTCGCGGTCCTCCTTTCAAACGAGTATCTGGAAACTCCTCAAGCCACTCCAAACTGACCAGAATCCTATCAATGCGGCTACAAGAACTACCTCGAAACCATGTGAACTTCCGGTCGATTAACGGTAAATCGACTAGCTGTAAATCTTGTACCCATTCCTTGAAATCCTCCGCAGATGCCGGTAGGCTAGTAGCGCCTTTCCTTTCTTCCAAATGTAGTATCTTGTTAAAGTCTCCCATGAAGAAAAACGGAACCTGACATAGACCCATCATGTAGCTTAACTCCTCCCACATCACTAGTTTCTCACTCCGAACATGTGCACCATACACCAAGCAGAATGCACATTTGAAATTATTTTTTATCAGAGAACCTTCAACACACAGCCAGCCATACCCTTTATAGCAGTTCAATCGTTTAAATAAAAAATTATCCCACATTAACAATAAACCACCGGATGCACCGACAGATTCCACAAAATCCCAATCCACTGTATCACAACCCCACAAGCGTGCTACATCAAACCTAGACATAGACTCCCTCTTGGTTTCAATCAAACCTAGCATATTCAATCTATATTTTTTCTTCAACTTTTTCACCATACTCCACTTGCCATGCCCTCCTAGGCCTCTAACATTCCAACAACTATAAATCATTTAAAATAATTTCTACACACCTTGTGATGTTGTTTGGGTCTGCTCCTCCTAGCTTTCTCTTTTTTTTTTTTGCCATCTTTCTTTTTGCTGCGATTGCTTCATTCTGACTTTGTAAAATTGCCATAATATCTTCTTCATCATCATAAAAAGCTGCACCTGACTCCACTGCTAATTTCAATGTTTCCTTATTCTCTACTAACTATCCTGCATGTAAGCCCCTCTGAACAGAATCTAGTGGTGCATTATTAATATCTGTCTCAAAACCAGCATCCTCATTATCCCGTTCAGTCACATTGCCTTGACCCACATCTTCATCTTCCCCTACTATCTCTTCCAAATGTACAGACCGGCCGCTTACTTCTTTAACCAAACTATCCACTTTCGGTTCATCATCAAAAGCAGCCGGCGATTTTCGTCCCACCGTTCTCCCAGCTCTTTCACCGGCGTACTGTACCAGGACAAGGCTATGGTCCTCTGCTTCCCCGCCAGGACAGTCGGCAACGCCTCTCCTCGACGCAGAGGGACGCGCGCTTTCCCGGTTATCCACCCCATCCACCACGGGAGGCGTCGTGCGGCTAGTCTCATTGAGAACGCCCCTGGTTGAGTCCCCCCTTCATACATCTTCGAACCGGGAGTGCAGGGAGGCAGCTGACCCTGTCCAGACCCGCGTCGATGTTGCTGGTCTGCCCTACCCTCCTTCTTCGACCCGGATCCACGAGCACGCAACTGACCCGGTCCATCTTCAACTCCACGTTCCAGATCCTGGCTTGTCTCATCATGGTCTCCAGGCCCAGATCCGCGAGCCCGCAAGGAACCCAGCCCAGCCTCTTGTTCGTCTCCTTGTTGGAGCTCCACGCCACTCAACTCTCCTTGGGCCTCGCCTACACGGAACATATGGACTCCACTCAGCAGCCCATCACGCCAATATTCCTTCTCAAGCCCATTGCTTGAATGCCCCAGCAGCTGTTTGGTGTTATTACTAACCTTGTGGGCCTCTCTCCCTTGTAAAAACCCATTTACCTCATCTCCAACGTGAATAATGTTCCTTAGCTGTTTGGTCCCACTTCTTTTTTCAATGCATAACTGTGTAACAGTTTTCTCTGATTCACTCTCTATACACTCATCAAATCCCCCAAAATCAGCATTGTCATTAACACCTTTAAATTTGAACTGATCCGTCATCCGTTGTCTCTTCATGGCCATTAAATTATCTTGATTGCAATCATTCAAAAAAAAATGCCTGTTGTGACCATTGTACCCTTGTTTTCACCATCGTCATTAGCTCGTGTTCTGATTAGGTCTGCCGCCGGATCCCACATTGCCGCTGTCAACAACATTTCTCCGGCTTGTGAACTAGCGTTTGCATATATTGACTTCACGCTTGCGTCTTCCAAAAAGCATTCATCTCCGTATATTTCACGCCCTATTTCCTTCACAAAAACATCAAAACCACTAGTCCCAACCGTGATATGAATCCTTTCCTTGATATCGTCAAAGACACAGGTATCAATTAACACTCTCCCAACACTGAAGGATAATGCAGACTTCGTCACATCATCACACTTGACTACTTCACCCCATAAACTGCCTATTGTATTGAACGTCTCCATTGACCAGACATGTAATCGCACTCCATGGCATTCTAACCACACTCTTCTAGTCTCACTACGTTCGGATTCCTCCCATCTCCAAACCCTGTAAAAGAATTGTAAGAAGCTATTCATTTTGAAGGTAAACGCTTCCTCCGCGTTCTTCACCGAATCAAACACTAGTAAGGCTTTGTAAGCACCAAGCTCTCTGACTTCAACAATCTGAGAAAAGTTGTTAACGATGGCTCTCCGTAAAGCTTTGAAGTCCATTGGTCTTGTGGTACCGCCTACTAAACTCCTCAGCAGCCAATCGAAATTCTCTTTTGCTACTGGCACTTCAATCTTTTTCGTCCAACCCTTTCCTTGGTTATCCTTGACTGGTCTTATCTTCTTACTTTCTTCCACCCTTGTAGAACTTTCACCCTTCTCGAGCTGCCTGATCTCCACCTCAGATCTTGCCATTTCCCCCTCGCGTGCCCCAGTATTCTCTCCTCCCATAGCCCTTCTGTATTTGGCCTCACTTACATAGATGACCTTTCCACTTATTCTTGTATGATGCATTTCGGCTATGGCCTTCATCGCTCCCCCCTTTTGTTGTATATCGTATAAACGCAAACATATACACAAATCCATTTTTCAGCTTCCAACCCAGATAGATGTCGTTAGTTCGTCCTATCCAATGGAACAAGTGAAATAATTCCTTCTTCGAAACATCATTCGGCAGATTGTTGACAAAAATCGAAAAGAAAACATTTTCCAAACGTTGTACTCTTCTCGATTCCAAATCCTAGGATCTCGTTTCTGAAAATTCCTAGTTCTACCCCACTCAGTGTTCCCCTCTCTCATTATATTTAGTATTATTAGATGCTGGAAGAATATATCTTTATTCTTTATTCTGAAGTGAAAATCAAAAGCAATATTTAATTTCAATATGCATTTATGATTGAATTTACGTAAGTTTATTAAAAAAGTTGTGGGATTAAAATTAATTTTACATTATAATTCGGGTTAATATGTTATAAAAAATAATTGTTATGACTAAAAACTATTGAATCTATATTTCCTTTATCTAACTAATAATTTGTTTGTACGTTGTACACTAATGTTAGTACAAAACAATGAAACCCCAAAGAATTGTCTATTGTTAAAATATTGTTATGATTTTGAAAGGTAAGACGTTATCTGGGTTTTGACAATATTTTATTTTTATTTGATTATTATTAAAAAGGATTAATTACCAATTTGGTATCCGAAAAATTCAGTTACTCCAAAAAAGTCTTTGAAAATACAACAAAAACAATCAATAAATATTATAATTTTTGTAAGTAACAAAAAAACTTTCATATTTAACAAACGATTTATCTATTAGATCTAAATTTTTGGGACAACATTTGAATAAATATTTAGAAGATATATAAAAAATTTGGAGCAAAATTTAATCTCTAGATTTTTCTTTTTATTTTTTCAAAAAAATATGATCATTCACAATACTTTTTTTTTTAAAAAAATCACTTGATAAAAAATGACCAAATTTTAAGCATAAAAATATTTTATTTTTTAATAATGATTGAAAAAATTTGCATCAAAATTTGATTTCTAAAGTCATTTTTTAGAATATATATTTAATATATAGTTTTTTTCGTTGTGTTTTTAAATCTTTTAAAAATTTATTTGTCGTTAGCGTTTTTTGAGATTCGTTTTGTCAACATACAAATTTGCGGATACCATTTCAGTAATTTACTCTATTTTAAAATAATTAAAACAATAAAATAATAAAATATTTTTTATTTTTATTTTACCCTTATTTGGGAATGGATCCGTAAAACTAGGGATGAGCATGGGTTGGTTTGGTTCAGGTTCATGGTAAAATTAGAATCGAACCGATAAAAAAGTAATTGGTTTAGATTTGCATTTTTTTGTGCTTGTACCCGAACCAAACCAAACCGATTAAGAGTGGATTGGTTCGGTTCGGATAGCGGGTATCCGATGACTTTGAAATTTATAAAAAAACCAAATTAGCAAATTTTTATCTTAAAAATTCAACAAAATACAATAAACATGTAACATCAATAGAAATAATGCAAACATATTAAACACCATATACATTAAAAACTAAACTCATCAAAATCCAAATATATTAATAGTGAATAATCTTTGTCTAATGAAAATATAAAAGTGCAATAGAAATATTAGAAGTTAAATACAAAAGTCTAGTGAATAATCTTTGAAAGAAGCTAAAACCAAAACACATTAAAATCTAAACATTAGAAGCTAAATACAAAAGTGCAATAAAAATATTTGTCTAGTTTCAAAGTCTTCACTCCATAATCCTTCACTCCATCAATCAATCATATTCAAGAGAGGAGTTGTGACCTTCAAAAAATCAGCATATAATTAGCTAATGTCAATATATAAAATTGATTAATTAAAAGTAATTCAACAAATAAATAATTAGTGAAAAAATGTTAACCTCAAATTGTTGTAAACAACATCAACTCCAATGGCTTGATTAGATATTGTTAAAGCTAAAAGCTCTACATTAATAGTAATTAAATTATTATTAGAGACTCAACAATAACAACAATTACATAATAATTTAAAAAAATATAATTTAAAAATAATTACCTAATTCAAGTTTTTCTTAGTCCTCCAGTTCTTGCTTTA
This sequence comes from Arachis ipaensis, assembly GCF_059453495.1. Taxonomy (NCBI): domain Eukaryota; kingdom Viridiplantae; phylum Streptophyta; class Magnoliopsida; order Fabales; family Fabaceae; genus Arachis; species Arachis ipaensis. Next base: position 116,876,161 of record NC_142440.1, read on the forward strand.
AGTCATACATCTTCTCTTGAGTCTTCAACTAATTTTGTGAGCAAATTAGAGACTCAACAGTAGAAGGACACTTCTAAATTGATCAAGCACATGACCACTAGTACTAAATGCCGACTTAGAAGATACGGTAGATACGGGAATAGCCAACAAATCCCTAGCCATGTGAGCAAGAGCATAATACTTCATTGATTTCAATTTCCACCAATGCAAAATGTCAAAACCGGGAATGTTATCCTCCACATCATCTTCCATGTATCTTTCCAATTCATTCCTTTTGACCTCATCTTGCTTTTTTTTTAACCCTCAATCTAAACTCATCACCAACAATTAGATTTAATATGTGAGCACAACATCTCATATGCATGAACTCCCCATTTAACAATGTTGACCCATTCCAATCACCCATGCCTCTAAGTAAATGCGAAATTGCAACACCATTAGCACTAGCATTGTCAACAGTTACACAAAATATCCTTCTAATACCCCACTCTTGCAAGCACTGTTCTAAGGCTCTCCCTATAGTTTCACCCTTATTATCAGTAATCAAACCAAAATTCAATATTTTTTTATGCAATGTCCAAGACTCATCAATATAATGTGCAGTCACACACATATAATTCAAATTCTGAATTGAGGTCCAAGTATCGGTAGTAAGGAAACCATTTGGCAATTTTCAGATAACAAATTTTTCAACTTCTTTCTCATATCTAAACAAAGCCATACAATCTCTAGCAATTGTCCAACGGGAAGGAACCTTAAACCTAGGTTGTGCTTTACTCATAAATTGTCTAAAGCCTTGAGCCTCAACAAATTTAAAAGGAAGTTCATCAACAATTATCATATTTGCAAGAGCAAGACGAGTTTTCTCTTGATTAAAATCAACAAGCTTCATAGTGACTGCATTAAGGTCATCCTCAAATTGGCTCCCAAGTGCAATAGTTTTCTGCCCCTTTTCAGCTTGCTTATGAGGGTTTTTAGTGACAATTCTTAAATGTTTATGCAAGTTTGTTGTACCATGACTAGAACTATTGCATGCATTTTTTTTACAATAGTTGCAGTAGGCTTTATTAGGAGAAATTTTTAGAAAAATGCGCCCAAACACTACTAGGTGCTCTACTGGGTTTATGTTTTACCACATTTAGAGGCTCGACAGTAGTTTCAGCAACTTCGGTTTGTGTTTCTGATGAAGGATTTGAGGCAGGCAACGGTGGGGGAGCTGGACTTTGCGATGTTCCACCAGAAAGACCATCGTTCTCAGCAGCGGGAGTGGCTACACTTGGAAAAGAAATACTTCCAACAACCGTATCACTTTTAGGGTTAGTTTTCTCCTTTTTTTTAATCTGCAAAATAAATAAAATAAGAGAAGTCATGTATTTGTTACTAACCAATTAGTACAATTGAAAGACCTTACTGTAGAGTATTTATTAACATTGCAAGCAATATGTCCCCAAAATGAAAGTTTACAATAAAAAATAAAACAATATAAACAATATAACACTGTAGAGTATTCATTTAATTACTCAACTAATCAGAGTATAGTTTACATATGATTTCTTCATAGTTACTATCTTATATATAGTGTGTACCGCTAATATAAATCTAAATCTCACCATTAGTAAAATTCAGTTCTAGCTTTCTTTCAATTTTTTCTTCGTTTATCTGCTACCATGAATGATAATAGTAAATGAATAGCATAATATTTTTGAAGTTAAAAATCAAAATTAGCTTATAGAAGATCCTCAATTCAAAATCAAATCTAGCTTTTACATAAGAGCAAGATTCTATTAATATTTAAAAAATTGAACAGCACGATTGCTTCAGAGTGATCAAGATTGATTTATTCAACAACAACTAAGAATGTATAATTTCAAAAATTGAATAAAAAATAAAACAATTAACACTTTAACATATAACATTCCCAAAAAATTATAGACTAACCTGACTGACTGACCGGAGAAGACGACGCTGGAGCCTGGAGGAAGCTGGCTGCTAGAGAGGGAACGACTGACTGAAGACGAAGCTGGCTGTTGGAGAGGGAACCGCGAACAATGACGCTGACAAAGATACTGACTGAGACACCAACGACGGAGAGAAAGTCGGTTGCTGCGTCGCTGCCGCTACTAGGAAGACGATGGAAAAGACGATGCATCAGATGGTCCCACGGGCGAGGTGGAGAAGACGATGCGCCTGACGCCTAATGGAGAAGACGATGAAGATTGGAGAAGCTGGTTGCGTGGTAGGAGGAAGCTCTGCCTTTGCTAGGGTTTCTACTTTCTGGGTTTACTCCATGGTTGCGCCGTTAGTGAGATAGTATTAGGGTTATAAGTTGGAAAACACATAAAAAGTTATATATATATATATATATGATCGGGTTCACGGGTTGGTTCGGGTTCCGCGCCCCCAAAACCGATATCCGAACCAATCATCAACAAATGTCATCGGTTTGGTTCGGGTTGGACCCGATTACCCGTCGGTTCCAGAACCAATTTAGTTGGTTCGGTTCGGGTTCGGACGTGTAATCGAGTACCCGCTACCCGTGCTCACCCCTACGTAAAACTCGAGTTTGAGGGAGAGGGAGATCAGAAGATCGGATGGGGTGTTCGATTTAGTGCGTGTTGAATTCTCCTCTCTTTGTGATTGATGGATACCAAAAAGAGGAGAATCAATTAGGGTATGTGTAGTTTAAGTATTATTTTGTTACTCAAATTCTATTTTTATGGGAATCAAATGTACTAGGAGGAATGTGGGAATTGAAATGATTGTATTTTGATTCTTTAGAATCAAATTTATTTAAAAATAATTTTTCAAACTTTGAACCAAACATAAAAATATAATATTATATTAAAATTTCTAGGAATTATTTATAATTCCTCTAACCACACACACTCTTAGAATTATTAAATAAACTAATGGACACCCAACATGTTAATCATCTAAGAAGTGGATATTTAGTTGGAATTACACTAATTAATGAGAAATACTAAAAATTATTAGAATTTATTATTTTAAAAATTAATTGATGGTCAAATACAATAAATTCTGATGATCTTTTAATATTTTTTTAATTAATAATGTCCTAATAAGTTAACTAATTAGATTATAGAAAGTTAGTTGGAGTTATGTTTTAATTAACAAGGTCCTAACTTATCAATCAACTAGGAAGAGGAAAGTTAGTTGAAGACTTAAAGTTGTATTAATTGGCTCAACTCAATTCAACTTGAATTATCAAGAGGACTCAACTCAATGTCAAGAGGACTCAAGAGTTACTCAAAAACTTTTCCTTAGCCAAAATTCCAGATTATACTCCTTATTGAAAATAATTTCAACAAACAGTGTAAAAAAAAAAAATCCCAAAACTCACTGCTCAAGAATAAAGTCGCAAATCCACTAAATTACAAGAAACATAACAGTTGTACAATTGAATATAAATTCCAAATTCATTTGATTCAACGAAGACTTCAAAATAAAAAGAATCCATTAACATAAAACAAGACTAAAAAGGGTAAAGAGATACAAACCAACAAGTAGATGTTCCTCCTTAATTACAAATTTAAATTCAACATTGGATTTCATTACCAAAAATTGCTAATCGTTCATTGAAAAAGGAAAGTGTTGCAGAGATTTAAAAAGACCATGTAGATGTTTCATTTGATTTTTGGTAATCTCGACAGGATGTCGAATTAAATTTGTATCAAGATCTCAATTTGAGGAGCAAATACGACTCCTCTAAAAAAGAGTGAACTAAACTCGGAAATTACTTAGCGTAAGTATCGAATCTATGTATGTCGAAATATTTGTGATAAATTGTAAACCAAGAAAATAGATAAAGCGAAGTAAAAACTTGGAAATAAAATGCTTGAAAGAAAAGAATCAAAATAAACAACGTAAAGACAAAAATAGGACTGCACATGGATCGAATAATATCCGCATATCCGCGGTAATTATCCGCATCTGATTCGCAGAGCTATCGGATTGGATCGGATCCAATCCGCACTATAGTAGGATTGGATTGCGGATTTGGCAGTGATATCCGCGGATCCGATCCGCAGATCCACACATCTCATATTAATAGCATAGTTTAAGAAAGTAAACCCTAATGTGATATGATTTTTAGTGTGTTGTTTTATAAATTTTATGATATCTTGTTTTTAATTTTTTATGTTGTACTTTAACTTAGAATAATTAAACTTAGATATTGTATTATTATTTTTCTTTTGTTATTCAAGAGAACTTTTATTGATAATAATTTAGAAGTAAATAGGCTTAAACAAGTGAAAAAAATAGATTTTCTAGAGTAAAAAAGGGCCTTAAAACAATTTTTTTTTAATTATGCGGATATACCCGATATCCGATCTGATTCGTAAGTATGCAGATCGAATCGGATTGGATTGGATCCAACTTGAAAAAATGTGGATATCGTATCCGATCCGATGAGTGCAGTGCGGATCGGATAGAATTATAGGTTATATCCGATTCAATCCGTGTGTAACTCTAGACAAAAATAATAAGAAGGGAAAGAAATGAAATAAATAAGAACTGTAAATAACAAGTAAATTGAAGCTTAAAATAAATGAACAAAATAAATAAAAGTATCCGAAAAAAATAAAAAACAATAAAATGAAATAAAAGGAAAAATCAATGTAATGAAAAATAAAATGAATAAAAGAAAATTGACTCAAGACACTCACATGTACTTGCACTCCATCGATCTCCTTGGTATTAGTGTGATTTTGGATTTTGTAGAGTTTTATGTGATGAGGAGGTGTTCAGATTAAAATTCTCTTTTCACTTCTGCATTTCTTTTATTTATAGACCACAAGGATAGATTTGCAGAGTGTCTTTTTCTTCCTACGATTTAGCTTTTTCCTATTTCTCAGGTCACGACACTGTCTTAATTATGAAGAATCTTGACTCCCAAGTTTGACATCCCACGTCTTCTCTTACCTTGATCTTTAAACCCCACGTTCCATAAAGTACTTTTGGATAAAGTCTTTGTGTGATTATCTCATTTTGATTTTTAAAAGTCACTGACTCGACTCTTTAATTATTTTCTTTTCACTTTCTATGATAAGTCAAACCCTTATGCTAACGCTTTTATGGAACAACACATGTGTTATGATACTTTGACCTATATTCTCATAGAACAAATCACATGCTATGATACTTTGACTTATATATTATCAACTCACCTTTAGGTCAAACAATCATGGTCGAGTTATTTGTAATGTAGAATTTTTGTGCTAACATATTGCCCCTTGAAACTTGTCTTCTCAAAAAATAAAATGAGAAGTTTCACTTGATTACGTGCCTTGCACGTGCCATTTTTTCCAAATTTTAAAATTTTGAAAAGACAGTTATGCAGAAATGAAATAGTTCATGCGTTTTTTCTAGGAATATATAACGTTCCCCATGGGCTTTAATGGGCCTCCTCTTTTTAAACCTTTTTACATTCTCAGGGTTTACTTCTTCATTCAATTCCACCATTCTCATCATTCTTCATTTCTGCAAAAATCCTTCTCCTTTTCTTTGAAATCCCTCCTTGTCTTTTCCATGAATTCTCAATCTGGTCTTTATTCTAGCAGTACTCTTGCTGTTGCCGCCACTTCTTCTTCTACTACCATTGCTGCCACAACCTCTACTACTGTTCCTATCACTACCTCAACCATCGGAGCCACCACATCATCTTCTCTTCCTACTTCCACTATTGGCACTGCAGCGTGCAGCTGCCACTTCTGCTCCTGGCGGAGCTTCTGCTGCTCACATCTCTCCTTCATAAGAAGAGGGTGAGGAGGATGTTCAGGTTATAGCACCTCCTCCTCTGGTTGTCGATGTGGCACAATTCTATAATAATGATGGTACTCTACGGGCTCCCAATCCTGACGTTGAGACTACCAAATTCTGGAGAGCCAGGTCTTGCTTTCATTCAAAGTCATAAATGTCTTATATTAATATTTGGGGCCACGTTCAACTCAAGAACAAGTCGAGTCTATCTCTTCTTTCTTTCCATCTTCCCGTGAGCATCTTCTATTGATTTTTCGCAAAAATGTTAAGGCTCCTTACTTCCTAGTCGAGTTTTTAGAACAACACCTCCTAAGGAATCTAGCTCTTTATTCTCGACTTGGATGTCGAGGGTATCTTCAACTTACAAGTCTATATGAAAGTCTTTTGGCATTGCTTTTGCCCTTAAATTAGCCACTTTTTACTTGTCCTATACTATACCTCTCTTAGGAGCTAGTTTGGACTTTTGGTGCCCAACTACAAATAACTTCCATTTTCCTTATGGAATGATGTGCCCGACCTTGATGAAAATTTCTGCTTTCACTGGCATTGCTCCTGAGAGGGAAGATGCATGCTGGGTCACTGCATACCCTGATGATGTCTTCGATATCAACTTCGACTTGACCTCTGTGTCAGATTTTATTCAAAACAACACGAGTTCTAAGGCTGACTCTGTGAGTAACAGAGAGCATATAACTTTCTTACTCTTGTGGGTAAATGCTTTTTTTTTGTCCAAAGTCGATTTAGAATAAAAAAAAGCAATTATTTGCCGCTAGCTATCATGCTTCACTGTAAAAAATATGTTAACCTCTCTTCTCTAATGTTGGCTCAATTGTATGAAACACTTTCTTTAGTAGTTAGTGAGATTCGACGAGGTGAGTCTTCGATCAACCCTTTTAGTCCTATCTGGGTTGCAATCCTATGGTTAAAGGCTGTACTCGAACCTTGATTCACTGCTTCCTTTGTTGAAGTTCCAAAAGCTCAGCTTGACGGTATCCAACTTTCTTTCCTTTCTTGGTTGAAACCAAAAAGCATGTCATCTATCGACACTTTTTGTTACTTCATCACTCTCCTTCTCACATCAAGACTAATGATGACTCTTATTACTACCCAAATCCATGTACTTGTCAAAAAAGCGTTGTTGGGTATCTCCATTCTTTAACTAGCCGCAATCCTGAAAATAAAGAGAATGTCGATGAACTGGCCGAAAACCTTAACTCCCAAATTCTTCTTGTGGGTCTCCCTCATGAGTTGACTATAACGACCCAATTTTCAGTATGTCTAGATCATACCAAAAATTGAGTGCTACCAACTTGTCTTCCTAATTATTATCTATTATTTATTATGAGTTTGATTCGTTGTTAAAAGCGTAATTATTTTGCGAGGTACTTCTTTTTTAGAATGTTTGGATTAATAAACGGAATCATTCATAGTCAATTCACAAAGGTTAGCAGATAAAATAGTTATAGACAACGATACTTATATACATCTCAAGCAATTGACAACATTCAGTCATCCAGCCTTTATTAGAGTATAGATTATAGATCTGAGTTAAAACACACACACACACACACACTCGCACACACACATATATATATATCCCAGGTCCTGCTCAAGAAGTCCCTAAGCTAGCACCCAGGCTAGCCTAGATTCTATACTCACCTAATCCTTTTAAACTACAAAAGCGAGGAAAAGTACTTCATTGAGTGGCCACATAACAGCAACATTGTATGGAGGACTTAGGCTAGAATTTGTAGATAAACAGGGTGTAGAAGTCAGTTGGTCTCACAGTATATACATATAAACAGAGAACGAGATTCACCCTAGACTTAGAAGACTACCTAGAGCAGAATCCTCTTTCCAGAACGGTCATCAGCAAACTACGGAAGGGTACTCATGCTTCCATCTGAAGGGGGAAGGGAGAGTAGGGGTGTGAACTTGGGAATTCTTAGTAAGGTCGGGGTTTAGAGTTAAATTCATTTATAATGTCCATTTGCAAGTTTTTAAATCTTTTGAAAATCGATGGTTTAACAATAAAAAATTCAAAACTTTTTTAAAAGAAATCAGTTAATTAACCAGAAATCTAAACTCCCTTTTTAGATAAAAGAATCTTAAAAGTTTCCTAATGATATGAATGACCAACCTGTTCCAAACATAGGTTCATTAAGTCTATGCTGAACCAGCTTGATATTTCATACTTTACTAAACCACAACTCAAACCAATCACGGCCTCAGGCCCATCACATAATGAATTATGGCTTCAGGTCCAAACAGCTCGATCACATCCAATTCACTACAACCCAACCAATTTTAGTCACAAACACAAGTAATAAGGTTCAAGCACAATCAAGAGCAAGTATAGCAATTAGCAATTAAATAGAATTATTCACATAGGCAAACTAATTATAATATCACAAACAAGTATGATGCATGTCTGACCCTACTGCAGGTAATGAGATCATTTGTCGGCTACATACCCGCTTCTGACGTTACCCGGAGTCCTTTGACCAGGTAAGGCTTCCCTATTGGCAATACCCATCGCAAGAGTCCTTTGACTTGCGAGGCAAACCACTGCAAGAGTCCTTTGAATTGCAGGACGGAGCTAGTTAACTTATATATGCCCAACACACTCACTGTAAGAGTCCTTTGACTTACAGGAGCATATGCTAATTATGTGTTTTCTCGATACCTCTGTAAGAGTCCTCTGACTTACAGAATAGCATTATAGCTAGGTATCCCAGGAAAGCATTCTCAGTGGTCGCACCACCATCTATCTGACTGCCTCTCTGCAGCAGATTCTTACATAACCATTCTCAAGCATCGCCCGAAGGCTCATAAGTCACATATAACCATACTTTTCATCACTTAGAAATCATCTTTGTCATCTTTCCACAATCATAAATCGAGCATCACAACATCATAGTGGTCTCATTTCACAATTCTCTGCTTACTCTGTAAGGTTAAACACACTACTATATAGCTTTTAACTCCTTTTCTTTCTAACATGTTTGCAAGTTTTTAGAACTTGTTTCATTACCTTACATACCTCTATACCTTCTCTTATACCTTTACTTAGGTGTTTAATAAAGAGAATTAGGGAATTCTGAACTCAAAACTGCCTTCTTGAGACTTTTAGGAAAAACTGCCTTTTGATCAATATTTTATTACTATTAATAAAATAATATTCAAATAATAATATTTTATTCAACTTTCAAAATTGCATTTTTATCCCAAACTTTTTGAAATTTGCATTTTAACCCCTTTAATTTTTAATATTTGTACTTTGGCCTCTCAACTTTTTTTAATTAACTTTCAACCTCAAATTTTTTAATAATTATGATTTGACCCCAAAATCATCAAAACCAAAAGCTTTTCTTGTCCTCCAAAAACCAAAAACATTTTTTCAAAAGTTCATCATCAGATTTCAACTTGATTTTCAACCAATTTTTCAATCTTTACGGTAACCGATTTTTATCCAATTTTTGCCAAACCAAAGAGCAACCTTTAAGTCATCAAATACAAATTAAAAACACATTAAATATATTGAATATCATGACTGGAAAGCCACGTTTTCCAGCAACAACAACAGCAACTTCACAACCTTCAATAACTTGATTTTCAAGTATTAAAACAACAAGATCTCATGATCAAATCATCACACAAACACTCAAAATCAAGCCTCAAGTAACAAGATCTGATTTCACACTTCAAGAACACAACCAATCATTGATTAATTTACCAAACCTTACTTCCTTTGCAGCTGCCAAGAATTGAATCAAGAACAAGCTTCAAAAAGCACTTTTACGCCTGATTTAACATAAAAAAAACAACTTTAGAACCATATGAACCATGAAGGTTGAAGCTTCATGATGATGAAAAGAAGGTTTTCCGCAACTTAAAGCAGCTAGAAATCACGTTTTCTTAGAGCCTATGGTGATTGAACAAGAGATCCTAAGAGAAAATATGAAGAAAACATCATCAGCTTGAGTTTCCACCATGGCTGAAACTTCAAGGAGGAGGAGCAGCCATCATACCTTGATTTTCTCCTTGAAAATTGATATAGAAATGAAAAGGAAGAAGAGTTGAACACTTTGGTCGGATTAAATTTTTGATAGGGTTTTAGTTTGAGAAAGAACGGAGGTTGAAGCTTAGGCATCCATGAAAGTTTTTCTTGATTTCTCTCATGGTATTTTCGAATTCTAGCTTGTTTTGGAAGAAAAGGTTGATGATAATGATGAGCTTAGGGACCCGTGAGGTTAGGATAAGCATTATCCTAAAGTTTGGTGTAAAAATATCTCAAGAAAGGATAATTACTAAAGTTAGATGTATTAGAATACAAGGGTTTCTTACTTTTTCCTTAAGAAACCTTTGCTTGGAGAGTATGAAAGAAAACATGTGGTGGCTATCCCTGGGAGAGCCATGTGTCATAAGGTGCTGAGTCATCAGAATTTAATAATAAAATATCATTCTGAAGATAATTTAATAATACATCATATTACACTACTAAATGATAAGCATGAGCTTTACTAGTATAAATGGTACTAGTAACAAGATAATCATGAGAATAAAAGATGTATGATGAAGCATTAGCATTGCTAAGTTCATCTAAGAATGCCGGTATTATCCATTACCGATAGATTTCTAGCTCAGTTATTATATCACTAAATATATATCAACATTAATCACAACAAATGAAATAATAATATAATATTTTAAATAAAATAATAATATTTGAATATTATATTAATATACATTTTTTTTGAAATTCGGGACCGACTCGTCACATAGAGACTAATGACGGAAGTTAGAATTTTGAAATTCGGACCTGAAGTGGCTCAAAAACGCAACTTTTTGCGACGTGCTTGCTTAGATCAAGAGAGGTGTCTGATGCAGTCAAGCTACAGACTCAGTAGCTTGATGACACAACATCTGCGCAGTGGAGGTGCTTATATGCACTAAAATTTCTAAAAATTTCATAAAAATTCTGTTTGATCACGAAATAGCGTTGTTTCTTCGAGACTAGGCTGTTACATCGACCATGGCTCTTAAAAAGAAATTGGTCACCTATTCCCCCCTAATATGTGTCGAGACAATTTAGTCTTGCACAATTGTTGCCTTCTCCTTTTTATCTCGACCTTGGAGCACAAATAATCCATTATAAGGTATTGAGTTTGGAAGAGTTTGATCAAGTTTTGGACCTCAATCACCAAAGGGTGACTTCTCAATATCAAAGATATGACATCAAATTTTGCTTTCTCTCGACACCTGCATTCCACAAGTGGTGGTTGACCTATTATAATTCTCATTGCACATCATCTGAACAAGCACTCTCTAATTTGGTTTTTCCTACTGCACAGACTGTCGCATGATGGAAGAAAACTAAAGGTGAGAATGTAAAAAAAAATCTTAAATTAAAAAAATATTATAAAATAAAATGGCATTTCAGGAAGATAAAGTATGTTTTCAATGAGGCCTTAGAGGTATGTGAAAAGAAGAAGTAAACACACTTTCATAGATGTCTCGACCGTTACTTCAAGACTTATGCTCGAGATCCTTATGCTAAAAAAGGACACTTTATGCAAAAGTTCAACTTCCATTCTTTTCCCAATTTCCCTTTTGGTCTTGCTGATCGACTACTTAACCCTCCTAAAGGAGTCTTAGGAGTGAATTACTGACTCCAAAAGAAAGATTCTCGAACTCTGGGCATCAACATGATTGGTGTTGTTTATTACTGGGGCTTTCGAAATAAGATTCATGGTCGAACGAGAATCACTGGATATCCTCCAGGTACCATATTTTCTTAAAATTTAAACCTTTGAGTCTTTACTTATCTTATATTCTCTATGTCTTTTCAGCTGCTCGACCTACACAGATAATTGGTATGGCTCCCGACCCCAAACTAGTCAAGGAGAATTGGGAGTCAGAAGAGGATGCTGCTCCAAATAAGACCAAATCCAAATGGGGTCGAGGAAGAGGACGGTCGAGTGAGGCCACACTTTTCTCAAAAAAGCATAGTGCTGTTGACATCCTTCTTGGAGCTAACCCCAAGAAAGTTCAAAAAATAAATCCCACCATTTCTTTTAAGGTATTTTTGGAACACCTTTAAGCTTCTGTCCAAAGTTTGTTTTGCATAAATACTTAATAACTCTTTTCTATTCAGTTTAAACAGTCGAACAAAGCTCCAGATCTCGGGTTTAAGTAGAAAGTCGCTCTGAACGAGAGGTTGACCTATCCGATATCGAGACTGAAGTGACTCAACCTACTCCTCCCATTGTTCCTCGACTGGTGGCTATACCACCCATTCTCGTTTTAAGTCCAGTACAACCCAGTCCGTTGACTGCTGCCTCTCAAGCCTCAACTGATTCTCCATTGGAAAATTTCTTCACCATTTCCATATTTCATTTTGATTGTTCATATTCACATACTTATCTTTTGCAGGCGAGCTATATGCCTTTGCCAAGTAATGCAGAAACACATAGAGAATCAGGTCCTATTTCGACAAATGCTGTAGTCACTTCTACACTAACTTCGGACACAGGTCAAACTGCTGTCAAACAGGATTTAGAACCCCCAGTCCATGTTCTTGCACCAGAGACTGGGGATTTAGATTTTGAAGAATTCAACTTAGATCTTGCCAACATTCTGTTAGAAGCTCGATAAGTATACTCTTCAGAAGGAACAAGAGTTCTCTCGTCTTCAGAACCAGAGGTTGTTCTTTTTATTCAAGAATCATAATCAATTCTTTCGATCCGTGAAGATCTGAGGAGGTTACTTCTCCTGAGCCTCAAATGCTACCAGGTTCTGATCCTCTGGTTGTCGAGAGGGTGAACATAATTCTCGACTGCCTCAACCATCCTTTCGAGGAGATCAACAACAACGCTGACCTGAAGGTTTGACTCTTCAAAGCTCTTGGTTTTCTGGACCAAAAGATTCCAGCTGGGATCTATACAGTTCTAGGTGTCTTTATTGAAGATATTTACAATTATATTTCCAAGTTTGAAATAGTCGAGGAAAAGTTGAGCAAGTTGATCGAGGCATTGGGTAACCATGACGCCCAACTAAAAAAATGTAAAATGGAAAAATCTCAAATCGAAGATGTCTTATCAGAGGGTCGAGCTAAAGAGCAAACATTGGTATCGAGAATTGAAACTCTTGAAAAAGAAATAGCTGAGTTGAAGGCTAGGAAGGGAAAAATTGCAACAGCTAACTCGACTCTTACTCCCTGGCTTGAAAAAATTAAGAAGGTACATTCCTCCAAAGTCTCGAGTCGATCTGCTTTACTAGAAGCCATCACTCAAGCCAACAGGGTTAAAGATGAGATTTCTCAAGCCGCTACCACCTTGGGTAGAAAATAAGAGGACTTAAAGCTTAAATTTAGGACTTTGTTTGAATCTTAATTGTCTGTATTATGATCGACTCTTTGTATATGGTCGACATTTTGTTATGAACTCTCGTATTTAATGATAATTATATGTTTTGAGATATTTTCCATTTATATGTTCAATCTTTCGATTATTTCTTATATCTCTTAACTCATATGTATTACCATCAAATATTTTTTCGACCTTAAAAGTTCCTTCCCATAATGGTGACTATTTTCCTTTAACTTGTTAGGTAAGAAGCACTAATTTTAAAAACAAGTCACCAACTGCAAATCGCTTCTTCTTTACTTTTTTGGTTGTATGACTTAGTTATAAATTCTTTCTGTCAAATTATTCTATCTAAAGTCATTAGTCGAGTTTGATCTAATTCTTTTAGTTCATCTATCATACTCAACATGTACTATTCGACAGACAAATAATTTTTTTTAGTCACTCTGATGGTTTGTAAATTTATCTCAAGTGGTAAGACAGCTTTGTGGCCATATATAAACTCATATGGTGTCAATCATGTAGCCTCCTTAGGTGAGCATCTATATGCCCATAACACCTGGCTCAAGGTATTATGCCAATTTTGAGGGAGTTTCCTGATATGTTTTTTAATCAAATTTATTAGAGACTTGTTGACGGCCTTGACTTGACCATTAGCTTGTGTATAATACGGAGTCGAATGTATTATTCTAATACCTCGTGATTCAACAAACCCCTTTATTTGTCGACCTGTAAACATGGTCCCTTGGTCTATAGTCAAAGTATGGGGGATGTCAAATCTATAAATGATCGATTCCTCAATGAAGTCAATTATCTTGTCTTGGATAACTTCTTTCATGGCACAGTTTTCACCTACTTTGTAAAGTAGTCGACTGCCACCAAGATAAATTTATGCTTCAAAGTCAAAGGAGGATGAATCATTCCTATTAAATCGAGAGCCCATCCTTATATAGCCAAGGTTTGAGTATAGCATATAAATCAAAGGCAGGGACTCTTTGAATAGGTGCATGTCTTTGGCATTTTTGTCAAGCAAATTCAATACAATCCTTCATCATTGAAGGCCAATACAATCCTTGTCGATGCAAGATCCAATGTATCTTTCAACCCGACTGGGGAGCTCTACAAATACTTTCATATACCTCGGCCAAAGCTAGATAAGTTTCTTGAATGCCAATACGTTAGAGTAAAGAACCATCGACACTTTTCTTAAACAAATCCCTTCCAATTAATACAAAACTCAACACTAGGTATTTAACCTTTCGATCTATTCTTTGATTAGGATTTTTGATATGGTCAATGATCTTGAGCCTCCAATCACTTACGTCTATTGTGTTTGCGCAAAAAACTCCTCTTAAATCCAAAAGAGTTAAATTAGTTTTGATTTCCCTTAACTTTTTCATCAAATTAGGAGATATTTTATCCAGAAGTCATTTGAGCCAATTCATTAGCCTCTTGATTCGACTCTCTAACTATGTGTTTTACTAACATGAAGTCGAATGCAGCTAATAGTCGAACTGTTACTGCAAAATACTTAGCCAAAATATTCAGAGAGAAAAAGGGGTGGGATCTGTGATGGCAAATACGGGTATTAGGGCAGGGTATGGTTTCTTTTTTTTTTATAAACTTAAACGGTGTTATTTTGAAGCAGCCATTGAATCAAAAAGTACTAAAAAAGTCCGGCTGATTTCGACAATTTACCAGTTCTCTACCAATTTGACCGATTTTTAAACTGTTTTTTTATCATACCATTTTTAAAATCAACCAAACTAACCAAATAATCGATTTTCAATTAATCTGATTGAATTGGCTAGTTTGATTCGATTTTTAGAATCTTAATTTTTATCCTAAAAAATTATGGCAGCATTTTGAGCCATGTTACATGACAATATCTTTTTTTTTTACTTCTTTAGTTTAACATATATCTTTAATCTTTGAGTGAAGATCTCCACGGTGTCGGGGTACGTTCCCCGTATCCACTTTAAAATTTTTTTGGGTTTCTTCCTCCTTTTTTTTTTTTTTTTCTCTTAATATTTGCACCTATTATCATATAAAAAGGTCTTTAATATCTAACATTAATATCTACTTGGATGTTTTATATATATATATATTTATTTTTTCCATGATATTAATATTCATAAATCTTTTTTAAATACATATAACAAAATTATTAGGACAATTTTCCTTTCTTTATGATAATAAAGCATAAAAAGTAGAAGTTATTTATCACACATCAACACTTAATAAAACAAACTAATTAACAACGAAAACCAAAATAGATATTCTTTATATTTTATTGAATCTAAGACCCAAAAAAAAAAGTTATAAAGACCAAGATAATTTCCTTATTTGATAGGTCACTTATTAATAATTTTTTTAATTAAAAGAAAATACTAATCATAATTAAGGAGTACACTAATTACTTGATTAACTCAAATTAGTTATATATATTATCAAATAAAAAATATTATATGTAGATAAAAAATTAATCTTTAAATCAATTATTATGTATTTATAATACATATATTATTTAAATTTATTTTTAATGTGTATTTTATATTTTAATAAATATTTTATATTAATAACTAATTTAATGACTGAGTTTTTGTGTATAAATAACATAATTATTATCAAATATATAATATTATATTTAATTATACAAAATTTTAATTTTGACCCCTTCAATTTAATTTTTGGTTCGTCCATGATGAAAAGACTCAAACCCAGAAATGTGGTTTATGGGGCTTATATATTTTTCACTGGCGTCAAAGCCTCACCACTGCACTTTAATTGTTTACCTAACACTCCCCTTTCTAATGTCACATATTTGTTTCTAATTTAGTGGTTGTTAGGCTTCTTGAACTTTTGGCACAGAAGAGAGGCAAAGATTGCGAGAATAAAGATTTTACCTTGGCATGTATTCTTGGGCCTATACACTTATGCGTTGGCAGTAGCAACAGCGGAAACAGGGCTTCTGGAGAAATTAACACTCATACAAACAAAGAGAAATAATGTATCCAAACACAGTGCTGAGTCCATATTGGTTAATAGTTTAGGATTATTTCTAGCCATGCTAAGTGGTTTTGTTATTCTGGCTGTTGTTTCACCTAAGTATGGGTATCATACCCTTCAAATTAGACAACATTAAATTCTTGCCTCTTACGACCAATAAATTATTCATGGTCATGGTTGCCCCATATTCGAGTTAGATTTGGAGCAGTATGAATTTTGAATGAAATTTGTATGGGTCATGTTTGTGCAAAAATGGGATAGATTTATCAAACCAGCTAGCCTTTATTTTGCACCCAAAATTGTGCCTTCAAATGAATTTTCACGGAGAAAAGTCTTTGTATATGGTCAATATCTCTCATGTGTAGACGCATTGACAAAACGTTAGCAGGATCAACTAACAGGTGTATCAAAATAGGGTTAATCCTTACTAGACTCAATTTTGTTTCATAAAATTTCAAAATTAAATTGTGAAGAGCTTGTATTCATTTCCAATTTTTTCCCTTTTTTGAAACAAATATTATTGGACACTCCAAATACCCATCCATTATCCAGTACTAGAAGTGGCCTGCGCATACGCGGACGAGTCGTACGATTTTTTTTGTAAATTTGACCTTTTATATTAGAAATAATTATTTTAAGTATAATTAATTAATACATGGTATAATATATGATAAAAAGTTAAAGAAATTTTAAATTTAAATAAGTAACATATATAGTATTAAACATAAATAAAAGAGGTCACAATATTCTCAATTTTTTTCCATAATTAGCACGATTTAAAAATAAAAGATGAGTATGTTGGTACATGTGACATTGTAGTTTGTGTCTATGATAGAGATTTAATGAAATTGGATATTTTAATAAATAAAATACATAATACTAAATAATTTAGATCCAAATTTTTAAGGTCATGTACTTGTCAAAATATGACTAAGAGTCTTATATAACATAATTGTAACTAGACATAAAATATAAACTGGCCAACCAAAAATGGAATAAATGACATTATGGTCAAATTTCTGGTATAATCTGTATCACTATTGAAAAAAAAAAACGAAAATATTTTAATTGAATTTGATATTGTAGTTTATGCTTGTCATGGATGTTGAAAAATAAAAGCTACCAATAATTGACATATTTATATGTAAGAAGATGAGATAAATTTAATGAAACTCTATCATTAGTATTTTGAAATCATTTTTACCTATTTTAATATGTCATATAATCAAATATTTTTAAAAATTTCATGATAAATCACATTATTTGTTGTAGAATTATCATGAAATATGACCATTTTTAAGCTGTTTTTTATGGTTACTCTTGATACTGCAATATAAAATTGTTTGCGGGTCAAAACTCTTGTTTTAGAAGTATGCCTACACAGTCTAATGATTATTCTTGACTTTTATTTATATTCATTGCATATGATAACATAAAAAAATTGACGATGTTAAAACTTGAAAGGTAGTTTAGCATCTGATGGAGTTAATGTCATTTCTTAGAATAAAGACCTTTCTTTTGGTATTATTTACGGATAAGATTTTTGTTTCAATGACTTTCTTACCAAGTCTAGTAATGATCAACCTAGTTCCATTACAAAATCTAGATGAATGATTAATATTTCAGAGCAACATAGCCGGGCATCTTTCTTTGAACGAAAGTTCATCATTTGACAGTCTAAAAGATTTTATGGTTGTCAAAATTCAAGAATATATATACTAACAGCTATGTTATCAGTTTCTTTTTTAAAACAAGATGAGTTAGAACTGAGATATATTTTATTTTCATTGTCATTTAAAGATAATATATAACCATTTACTTGGTCAACAATATTAATAATTGGGGTTAGAATGGCTCTACCTTTTCAGGTGATCTAAATTAGTCGCTATAAGTAACTTGAACAATAGCCTCAATAGGGTCATTAAAATCACTGATTAAAATTTTAGGCGGTATAGTAACTAAACTACATCCGTCTTCAAAGTTGTCAAGTTTTCCATCACCTAAATCAAGAATCCATTTAGCAAATCCTTTTAAATTTTGAATGCTTTGTTTGTCATATGAAGATTCTACTCGCATATTTTGTGTTAATTTTAAGAAATAGCAATCATGCCACATGTAAGAAAAATTGATAGATGCATTGATAATATTATATCTAGATTTTTTTTGTCATTATCTGAAGTATTTGTCTAAAATCTCCACAAAAAAATAATTATTTTTTTCCCAAAAAATATGATTAAACTTGATTCATTTGTAAAGCGAAGTAAATTCCTCATTGTTCGATCTAAAACTTCAAAACAGAACTTATTCATCATGGGTGCTTTATCCCAAATAATGAGTTTCATTCTTAAGATTAATTTAGCTAATGGACTGCCTTATTTAATGTTGCAAGTAGAAAATTCATTAGGAGATAGTGGAATTGTAAACCTAGAATGAGTTATTCTCCTTTCCGGTAACAAAAGAGATGTGATACCTCGAAGCAACAATTAATACTATTTCAACTTTCAATCTAAGAGCAACTGACAGTGTTTTTCAAAAAAAAAAATTCTTCAGTATCTCGATATATGGTGCACGAATCCCCACACTTTCGTACAGCTGTACCAGCAAGTGCACTGGGTCATCCAAGTAATACCTGAGCGAGTCAGGGTCGATTCCACGAGGATTGTGGTTTGAAGCAACCTATAGTTATCTTGCATGTCTTAGTCAGGCGAATAAGAAGGTTATTGGATTTGTGAGATCTGAACTATGAAGACATATAACTAATAAAATACTCTGTAAATTAAATAAAATCAGTAATAGGAATATAGTTGAGGATTGGAGTTGCTTTGTCTTTCTGAATTAACTCTGGTAGTACTGTTTCCTTTGCTTGTGAGTGATTTCTTCAATGGTAGGCTGTATGTGATTGACGCTGGTTTGAGCAGCCGCCAATACTCCTCTGGATCTGAACCCCAGGGTTAGTGTGGATCCATCTCTGCTTGAGGGTGAAGCTCGTACAGTCCATTCTCCTTAATGATCCTACTCAAAACGCCACAGACAAGGTCGAATCTTCCGGATCGGAGGATGCTGTGCCTTTGGTTCTAGCCTCTACCATAGAGACCCTAATCTCCCCGTAAATCGGCTGAACTGATGTCTCAAGAAGTCCCCAACGAAGTCGTGGATTAGCCGTCTGAGAGATGTATAGTCAAGCTGGTGGTTCATCATTGTCCGATGAAAGACGCACTCTGAACCCGTGTAGAATGTGATAACCTTATGTCAGTTCAACGCATTCATATTGATGAAGAACAAATATACATCTTAGAATTAATCAAACACGGATCGAAGAAAAATAGTAATACTTTTATTAATTCATAGGACTCAGCAAGGCTCCTCCCCTCAACCTAGGAGGTTTAGAAACTCATACTAATAGGAAAAGACAATGTAAAACTCAAATATGGTGTGTAAAAGTCTAGATGATCTCGATCCTCCATGAATAACATGAATATAATCCCTTAAATACTAAACAAATGACTAGTAACGGTAAAATAGTCTTTCTAGTACTAAAATCCACTTCTGGGGCCCACTTGGTGAGTGTTTATGCTGAGCTTTGGTGAGATCCATGTGCTATGAGGCTCCTAGAGTGTTGAACGCTGGCTAGGGGGTCCTCTCTGGGCATTTGGACGCTGGACTCTACTTTGTGGGCACTGGACGCCTGGAAGGGGGTAGGTGGCTAGCATTGGATGCTAGTTTTGGGCCTTCTAATCTGAAGCAAAGTATGAACTATTATACATTGATGGAAAGCTCTAAAAGTCATATTTCCATAGCCATTAAGAACGCTCTATTTGGAATTTTTTAGCTCCAGAAAAGCTCTTCCGAGTGTAAGGAGGTCAGATCCGAACAGCATCTGCAGTGCTTTCTCTGTCTCTGAATCATACTTTTGCTCCAGCTCCTCAATTTCAGCCAGAAATTACCTAAAATTGTCCAAAAACACAAAAACTCATACTTGAATCCAAAAGTGTGAAGTTAACACTAAAACCTATAAAAACTTAATAAAAACTAAACAAAACATACTAAAAACTATATGAAAATGATGCCAAAAAGTGTATAAAATATCCGCTCATCACAACACCAAACTTAAACTGTTGCTTGTCTCCAAGCAACTAAAAATACAGTAGGATAAAAAGAAACTTAAGATACAATAAATTTGTAAGTTTCCAATGAAGCTTAGTTATAATTAGATGAGCGGGACTTAGTAGCTTTTTGCTTCTGAATAGTTTTGGCATCTCACTATCCATTGAAACTCAGAATGGTTGGCATCTTTAGGAAGTTAGACTCCAGATGATATTATTGACAATCCTAGTTCAGTTCTTTTTATTCTTGAACACAACTTTCAGAGTCTTGGCCGTGACCCTAAGCACCTTATTTTCCAGTATTACCACCGGATACAATAATACCACAGACACTTTAACTGGGGAAACCTTTTCAGATTGTGACTCAGCTTTGCTAGAGTCCCCATATAGAGGTGTTCAGAGTTTTTAAGCACACACTTTTTGTTTTGGATCACGACTTTAACTGCTCAGTCTCAAGCTTTTCACTTGACACCTTCACGCCACAAGCACGTGGTTAGGGACAGCTTGGTTAAGCCGCTTAGGCTAGGATTTTATTCCTTATAATCCCTCCTATCCACTGATGCTCAAAGCCTTGGATTCTTTTACCCTTGCATTTTGGTTTAAAGGGTTATCAGCTTTTTGCTCTTGCCTTTAGGTTTAAAGAGCTATTGGTTTTTTCTGCTTGCTTTTTCTCTTTTTTTTTTCTATTTATTTTTTTCGCATGTAAGCTTTTTATTTTTTTTTGCTGCTTTTTCTTGCTTCAAGAATCAATTTTTAGATTTTTTAGATTACCAATAATACTTTTACTTTTTTCTTATTTTTTCAAGAGCTAACATTCTAAAATTCCAACTTCAAATATGCACTGTTTATTCATACATTCAGAAAATAAAAGCAATGTCACCACATCAACAAAATTAAACTATTCTTATTTTAAACTTGAAATTCATGCATTTCTCAGTTCTTTTCAATTAAATTTTTTTTAAGCAAGGTGAGAGATATATGGAACATTTTACATCTTTAAGACATCAATGCAGATGATCATGCAACAAGAACAAGAGAACAGACAAAACATAACAGAAAATCGAAAAATAATAAAAGGGAAAGGAGGTAAAAGAGAACGAATCCACCTTTAATGGTGGCGGCTAGTGCTCCTCCTAGAGGATCTAATGTGATGCTTGATCTCTTCTATGTCATTCCTTTGCCTTTGTTGTTCTTCCCTCATAGCCCGTTGTTCTTCCTTTATAGCTCTTTGGTCTTCTCTTATTTCATTGTGGGTGATGGAGTGCTCTTGATGTTCTACCCTCAATTGCTCCATGTTAGTGCTTAGTTCTCCAAGAGAAGTCTGCCATTGATCCCAATAGCTTTGAGGAGGAAAGTACATCCCTTGAGGCATCTCAGGGATCTCATACTAAGGTGGTTGCACAGGCTCTTGTGCATGCTCTATGGTATGCTCTATCCTCTTCTTAGTGATGGGCTTATCCTCCCCAATGGAGATATTTCCTTCTATGACAATTCCAGCTGAATTGCATAGATGACAGATGAGGTGTGGAAATGCCAACCTTGCATTGGTGGAAGGCTTCTCAGATATCTTGTACAGTTCTTGAGGAATCACCTCATGTACTTCCACCACACTTCCAATCATGATGCAATGGATAATGATAGCTCTGTCAACAGTCACTTCTAACCGGTTGCTAGTGGGGATGATGGAATGTTGGATGAATTCCAACCATCCTCTAGCTATAAGCTTTAGGTCAAGCCTTCTTAGTTGAATGGGCTTGCCTTGTGGTAGCACGAATCCCCACACTTTCGTACTGTTGTACCAGCAAGTGCACTAGGTCGTCTAAGTAATACCTGACCGAGTCAGGATCGATATCACAAGGATTGTGGTTTGAAGCAAGCTTTGGTTATCCTGCAGGTCTTAGTTAGGTGAAATCAAGAAGTTGTTGGATTGAGGCTTAATTGCATTAAGAGAAATATGAGAGAAGGGAATAAGCTATTTTGTCAATGAAATCAGTAAAAGGGTTATAATTGAGGATTGGAGTTGCTTTGTCTTTCTGAATTAACTCTGGTATCACTGTCTTCTTTGCTTGTGAGTGATTTCTTCAATGGCAGGCTGTAAGTGATTAACACATTTATTGAGAGGTCGTCAATACTCCTCCGGATCTGAACCCCAGGGTTAGTGTGGATCCATCTCTGCTTGATGGTGAAGTGTGTACAGTTCATTCTCCTTAATGATCCTACTCAAAATGCCACAGACAAGGTCAGATCTTCTGGATCAGAGAATGCTGCATCTTTGGGTTCTAGCCTCTACCACAGAGGCCCTAATCTCCCCGTAAATTGGCTGAACTAGTCCCTCGAGAAATCCCCAACGAAGTCGTGGATTAGCCGTCTGAGAGATGTGTGATTCAAGCTGGTGGTGTGTGCTTTCCACTGAAGTATTCACACGAACCCAAGTAGACGCATGTATTTGTTGGGCACGTTCATCTTAATGTGATGAACAGAGCTGATTGTCACTGATCATCCTATCCACCACGTTGAAGTACGAATATACATCTTAAAATTAATTAAACACGGATCGAAGAAGAAACAGTAATACTTTTATTAATACATAGGACTCAGCAGGGATCCTCCCCTCAACCTAGGAGGTTTAGAAACTCATACTGATGTAAAATACAATAGTAAAAATGTGTATGGTGTGCGTCCACACCAGAGGTCTGTGAATAACATGAATCTAATTCCTTAAATACTAAACAAATGACTAGTAAGGGTAATGCCACCATTGGTGCCTTCGATCTCAACAAGAGAGTGGCATCCTACGCCACTTTTCAAGTGCAACGCATTCGACCTCCTCCAAGAATGGGTGTTTAATGCCTACTCCATCAAGTGCCATACTGGGCCAAAGTTTAGAAAGCCTTCAAGAAGCAAATACATTAGCGTTAAATGCCCTTTTCCAAGTGCCATGTGATAAACCACTATTTTATGGTTTATCTTGTGCTCAATTGAGTGGTTTTTATCAATTCTTTATTCACTTATTCATACTAATTGCATGGTTTTACATTTTCCTTCCTAATTCTGTGCTATGATTGAAAACATGCTTCTTTGGCCTTAAATTTGCTATGTTTAATCCTCTCTTATTACCATTCGACGCCTTGATATGTGTGTTAAGTGTTTTCAAGGTTTATAGGGCAGGAATAGCTTAGAGGATGGAAAGGAAGCATGCAAAATTGGAAGGAATACAAGAAATTGAAGGAATTGCTGAGCTGTCCAACTTGACCTCTTCGTACTAAATCGACCATAACTTGAGCTACAGAGGTTCAAATGATACGGTTCTAGTTGCGTTGGAAAGCTAACATTCGAGGCTTCAAAACGATATATAATTTGTCATAGTTGCCACGCTGTTAGGCGACGCACATGCATGGATTACGCGCACGCATGACCTGGAGAAAATTCAATCCACGCGTACGCATGGATGACGCGTACGCGTGACTTTGCCGCATGCTGGACGTCTCAGAAATTACTGGGGGCGATTTCTGGGCTGTTTTTCACTCAGTTTTCGGCCCTGAAAATAAAGATTAGAGGCTACAGAGTGGAGGAATCAATAGACAACATTCATTATTCACAATTTTAGGTTTTAGATGTAGTTTCTAGAGAGGGAAGCTCTCTCCTCTCTCTAGGATTTAGGATTCTTAGTTTTATGCTGTTGAGTTGGATATTGAAAAAGTCATCACCTCCGTTGAAGTCATTATTCTACTTTGTTTTCTTTGTCCCTTACTCTTTCATATCCTTAATTTTTGTTCAGAGTTACAATTGGATTGTTTTTAGAATTTATTAATGCAAGGAATACCTTTTCATTTAATTTTATTATTTATTTAATTACTTTCAATTTTATTTCCATTATCGTGTCTCTTTTCTACTCCCTTCTCCCAACAACGAAGATGGTATCCATGTTGATGGAGTATACTCCCAACTTGACATGGGGATTGATTAAAAGGAGACACTTGAGTTGGAATGCTTAAGTGATTAGTTAAATTGGAAGTTGTTGGCTAATTCTCTATTTACTAACGCTAGTTGATGCGTAAGCATCTTTCCTATCTTTTCCTAGTGAATTTGCATCTAAATTGTTGAGTTTAATAAATAATTAATTATCTTTTAGCCACTATGGATGCTACTTTGAGTTTTGTGCAATTCTGTTTATTTTAGGTAGCATTCGGCTGGATTTGATGGAGTTTCTATAGCACAAAAATCATAGGAGATGGCAGCGAGGAGCGACGCATACGCGTGACTGACGCGTGCGTGTGACTGACGCGTACGCGTGATTTGAAGATTTGCTCAGCGACGCGTACGCGTGACTGACACATACGCGTGACATGTGCCACGTGCAGAAAATGCAGAAAAATGCTGGGGGCAATTTATGGGCTGTTTTGACCCAGTTTTCAGCCCAGAAAACACAGATTAGAAGCTGCAGAATGGACGAAACAAGTAGTCCCTACCCATCAATTGAAGACTGGCTGATTATCTAATTAATTCTGATCTAAATTCAAATCTTATTTTTAGGAAAAGATATTATTTTAATTTTAGAAATTAGATTTTAAATTTATTAGGATTAGATATAAAAAGAAGAAACTTTTCTTCTCTTAGGGGGATTGCTAATTAGTTAACTTTTCATTCCACCTCAGCCCAATTTACAATCCTAGTTTTCTACTCTGAACCATGAGCAACTAATCCTCTATTGTTAAGGTTAGGAGCTTTGTCTATTTGTATGGATTGATTTTATTACTTTTTCTATTTTAATTCATGTATGGACTTACAACTTAAGAATTATTTTCGCTCTTTATTTTATGAATTTGGGTGGAACGGAAGTATGACCCTCTTTCTACTTGAGTTCTTGTATAACTTGGAAAAAATCTTTACTTGAACAATAGCTTGAAAACATATTCTCCTAAATTTTAATTATCTGGATTTAACGGGATACGTGACATATAATCCTTTTATTTTTGGGTAATTAGAGTTTTTGTGGCATATAACTAGAATTGAACTTCACCCCCTAATTGGAATTAATTGACCAATGAATTGGCTGTTGATGAATTTTAGGGGAGACTAGAAAGGTCTAATGAATTAGGGTCTAGTCACATATAGTTGCCATAAATTGAATCCTGCATGATTAAAATAGTTAGTAAGAAAAGTTAATCCGGAAAAATAGATAATTCTAAAGCCTTAACTGCTTTCTCCATACTTTATTCCCAACTTATTTACTTGCCTTTCTTTAATATTTTTGCTATTATTTAATGTCTTTGAACTCTCAACACTATTTTTTGTTTGCCTGACTAAGCTTATCACTCAATTATTGTTGCTTGATCCATCAATCCTCATGGGATCGACCCTCACTCACCTGAGGTATTACTTGGTATGACCCAGTGCACTTGCCGGTTAGTTTGTGGTTAGAATTTCCGCACTAAGTTTTTGGCGCCATTGCCGGGGATTGATAGTGATTAACAACTATCAGTTGTTTGATTGCTTATATTAGGCATTTTAGTTTACATTTTTTTTATTTTTTCTTTAATATTTTCGAAATTTTTTTATATAGCACTAATATTTTTTCTTAATTTCTGAAATTAAGTTTGGTGTCACCTAATTAATTTTATTTTATTTTTCCTATTTATTTTTCCTGTTAATTTTTGAATTTTTTTAATTAAATTCAGTTATTATTTTCGAATTTTTATTTATTTATTTATTTAGTATTTTTATTTTATTTTACATAGGTTACCTCACTGGGAGTTCTCTACACTCTGACGTAGAGAATTCCATCTTTTCTTGTCTTCTGTCTGTTTATGAGCAAGAACAGGGACAAGGAACTTCTATTAGACTTTGATCCTGAACCTGAAAGGACTTGTAGGCGACGTTTACAACAAGCAAGACTTTACAAGCCTGCAGAGTCCACTATAGATAATAATAATGCTGTTAATGCCAATGTGGCAAATCCAAATGGGGATGATCAATAAAGGATAGTGCTTGGCTCTTATTCTGCCCCTACTGCGGATATTTATGGAAAAAGTATTGTGGTGCCTCCTATAGCTGCAAACAACTTTGAGTTGAAGCTACAATTGGTCACCCTGGTGCAACAAAACTGCCAATATCATGGACTTCCTCATGAAGATCCAAATCAGTTTATATCTGATTTTCTGCAGATTTGTGATACTGTGAAGACAAATGGAGTGAACCCAGAGGTGTACAAACACATGCTCTTCCCGTTTGCTCTGAGGGATAAAGCAAAGCTATGGCTAGATTCCCAACCCAAGGAAAGTCTGAATACTTGGAAAAAGGTTGTCACTGAGTTCCTCAGAAAAGTTTTCCCACCAAAGAAGTTGACTAAGCTTAGGTTGGAGGTTCAAACCTTCAGACAGAAGGAGGGTGAAACTCTTTATGAAGCTTGGGAGAGATACAAGCTATTGACTAGGCAATGCCCTCTGGACATGTTCTCCAAATGGACCCAACTAGATATCTTTTATGAAGGTTTGGGTGAGATATCCAAGATGAACTTAGATACTTCTGCAGGTGGTTCATTACACAAGAAGAAGACACCAGAGGAGACTATTGAGCTTATTGAATTGGTTGCTAGCAACCAATATTTATACTCATCTAACAGAAATCCTGTGAACTCTGAGACCTCTCAGAAGAGAGGCGTGTTGGAAGTAGAAGCTGTTAATGCTCTTCTTGCTCAGAACAAGCTTATGTCTCAGCAAATAAATCTACTTACTCAGCAGATGGGTGGCATGCAAGTCTCAGCTATCAACACTCAAAATCCACCCCAAGATGTCTCTTATGACATGGCAGGTAATTTTATGCAAAATGATACTTATGATTATGCTCAACCCTCTTCTGAACAGGTCAATTATATGGGGAGTGGTCCTAGGAATCCCAACAATGATCCCTATTCTCAGACCTACAATCAGGGGTGGAGAAATCACCCAAATTTTGGATGGAGAGACCAACCTCAAAGACCTCAGAACTTCAACAATAATTCTCAGGGCGGCTTCCAATAGAACAATTATAATAACCGCCAATTTCAGTCTCAGTAGAAAAACTCTAAATCCCAAGAAGATGCTAATTGGGAGATGATGAAGAGTTTTGTGCAGGAAACCAGAGCATCAATCAAGAATTTGGAGATTCAGATGGGTCAAATAGCCACAAGAGTTAATGAAATTGATCAGAAGACCACTAATAGGCTTTCTGGTAATACAATTCCAAATCCAAGAGAGGAATGCAAGGCTATCACCTTGATAAGTGGACAAGTGGCAAGTACGAAAGCACAGGCCAATGAGGAGCCAGTTGAAAAAGAATATTGCAAGGTTATTCAATTGAGAAGTGGTAAAGTAGCTGGCTCTGAGACCAAGATCAATGGAGAGTTAGTGGAAAAGGAAGCTCCAGAGGAGAAGAAGGAAGAAGTAGAGCACGTCCCTCCAAAGCGTACAGACAACCCATTCCCAGACTCTCTTGACACTTATCCTACATTGGCAAAGGCTTCTGAGTACAAGCCTAAAATGCCATATCCTCAGAGACTTCAAAAGGAGACCAAGGACAAGCAGTTTTCAAAGTTCTTGGAAATCTTCAGAAAGTTGCAAATCAATATTCCTTTTGCTGAGGTTTTGGAACAAATGCCTCTCTATGTCAAATTCATGAAGGAGCTGTTGTCAAAGAAGAAGCCTTTAAAGGGAAATGAGACAGTGGTCCTGACTAAGGAATGTAGTGCCATCATTCAGAATCACTTACCAAAGAAGATTCCAGATCCAGGGAGCTTTCAAATTCCATGCACCATTGGGAGCACAACCTTTGTAAAAGCGTTATGTGATCTAGGAGCAAGCATCAATTTAATGCCTTTATCTGTGATGAAGAAGCTGCAAATCCAAGAGGCATAACCCACGAAGATAGCATTACAGATGGCAGACAAATCTATGAAGCCTGCATACGGATTAGTGGAGAATATCTTGGTCAAAGTGGGTAAGTTCTTCCTCCCAGCAGATTTTGTGATTCTTGACATAGGGGAGGATGAGAATGCCTCTATAATTCTAGGAAGACCATTCCTAGCCACTGGAAGAGCTTTGATTGATGTAGAAGTGGGAGAATTAGTGCTTAGAGTGCATGATGAGCAACTAGTCTTTCATGTCTTCAAAGATGTACATGCAACAGGTGAAGAAGAGAGGTGCATGCAGACTGAGCTTATTGATCCAAACCTTCAACAATCCCCTGATGATGCACAGGAGAAATTGCAGCTCAAACCTCCTTTAGTGACAACCAATAAAATTTCTCCTGACATCAAACCTAAGTTTGGTGTTGGGAATGCATCATCCACCAAGGAGGAGGTTCCCAAAAAGAAGAAAATACCCAGGGGATGAAAAAATAAAAAGATCCCCACTGAAGGTTTCTCCCCAGGAATGAAGGTGGTGTTGACTAAGAATCCAGTATGGACTTATACAGTAAACAGAATCCTCTCTCTGGAGCATATTGAGCTAATTTATGAGACACAAGAAAGAAGTTCAAAGTAAGGGGTGAAGAGCTGAGCCCCTATGATACTTCTCCCTAGAGGAGTTGACCGTCAAGCTAGTGACGGTAAAGAAGCGCTTGTCAGGAGGCAACCCGATAAATTCGTATCCTTAGTTATTTTTCGTAGTAGTGATTTTCTTATTTATTTGATTTTTATTGAGTTTTTATTGTTTTTCTTCGTTTTACGTGTGTTTTGATCATGCAGGTATTTTAGAACAGGAACCGGACAATTTAAAAAAAAAATAGGAAAATAAAAAAGAGCACACGACGCGCAAGCGTTGTTGACGCGTACGCGTCAGATGAGTGTGCGTGAAAAATAAAAATGAACAGAGAGTTGCGCGGGAGTGGCACAGGAATGGTGCCTTGCACACAAATATCCTCACGCGTACGCGTCCATGACGCATGCGCGTCATTGGGGATTTTGGCACTCCACGCGTGCGCATCACTGACGCGTACGCATGACCTTGAAAATCGGCGTAAATAAGTGTTTGGGCAGAGAGTTGTGCTGGCTTGGGGCTGGAAGTGTGCTAGAAGCACAAAACATGTTCACGCGTACGCGTCCTTAACGTGTGCGTGTCATTTGCACAAATGGCCATCAACGCGTGCGCGTGCATGATGCGCATGCGTCGTATGAAAATATTGGTTCCCAAGCCACGCGAACAGAGAGTTGTGCGTGCGCATGGCTAGCTTCACGCGATTCGCACAAACCAAGGGCACGCGAACGCGTGCCTGACGCTCACGCGTCATGAAGGAAATTTTGCGCCCTATGCGTACACGTGCCGTACGCGTACGCGTCGCCTGCGCTGCACAACTACACTAGTTCACCGCCCATTTTTAATTTTCATTATCTCTCTCCCAAATCCTAATTCTCTCTTGTTCTTTTATCCTTTTATTCTTCTTTCATCTTACTACTTGCTTTTGTTTTCAGTTCTTCTTTGCTTGAGGAAAAGCAAACCTTTAAGTTTGGTGTTGACGTTGCGCTTAGAGCTTTGCTGTCTAATTTTATGGTACCAAGGGGAGGCGAATGATCTTCACGGAGGAGCACAACCTGAAGAATAAAATGACCGCTAGGATAACTAAGGTGGTTGAGTTCCTTTCATTCTATATTCCTTCCCACTTTTACTATATTATGTTCCGGTTTTCTGTTATTTTGCTTTGTTTGTTGCATGATCCTTTATTAGTTAGAATCCTAGGTCTAGTTTAGTTTTTTCTTAATTGCTTTAATTCTGAAAAGATGTCTCATGTATTACTCACTGAGCTTGAATTCAAATAAAAAATACAGAAGTGATATATTGCATGAAAAAGTGAGTTTATATTAAAGAATAGTCTTATTTACTTAGATGTGGTAGTATTTTCTGTGATTCTGAATGCATGACATGAACAGTGCATATTTAAATTAGAATCAAAGAATGTTGATGTACAAGGAACGAGAATTTAGAGAATTATTATGATTTCTCTAAAATTAATGAAAGTTTAATCCTTGAAGCAAAAGAAACAGCAAAAGAAAAATAAGAGCAAGGTCCAAGGCTCTGAGCATCAATGACTAGGGAGGTCAGACATGATTAAAAGCTCAAAGAGTTCTTTCCCTAGTCACATGCTTGTGGTGCTCTTGTGTCGAGTAATCCTTGAGATAAAACATTTAGAGTCAAGATCAATTGCAGAGTACGCCAAAGACTTTGAGCACCACTGTCTGGGAGTAACTGAAAAAAAAACATTTAAAGCACCAAAAAAGAAAAAAAGAACCAAAGAAGAATTGCTGTGTTCAAGGGTTAAATTGAGTTATAAAAGATCAGAGAGTTCATAATATTATCCGGATTCTAATTCCGAATGACAGTGACATCCTTCTGATTCAAAGGAGAGTGAGATGCCAAGCCTATTCAGGATTACAGTTGTAAACTCCACTTTAAGAATAGACATGAGCTTAATCGAACTCTCATTCTCATGCAAATTCACATCCTAAGTTTATATTAGTTCTGGTTGCTTGAGGACAAGCAACAGTTCAAGTTTGGTGTTGTGATGCGTGAGCATCTTTCCTATCTTTTTCTAGTGAATTTGCATCTAAAATGTTGATTTTAATAAAGAATTAATTATCTTTTTGCCACTATGGATGCTACTTTGAGTTTTGTGCAATTCTGTTTATTTTAGGTAGCATTCGGCTGGATTTGATGGAGTTTCTGCAGCACAACAATCAAAGGAGATGGCAGCGAGGAGCGACACGTACGCGTGACTGACGCGTGCGCATGATTTGGAGCTTTCCATGGCGACGCGTGCGTGTGACTGACACGTACGCGTGATTTGAAGATTTGCTCAGTGACGCGTACGCGTGTGATGAGCGGATAATTTATATCCTTTTTGACATTGTTTTTAGTATGTTTTTAGTAGGATCTAGTTACTTTTAGGGATGTTTTCATTAGTTTTTATGTTAAATTCACATTTCTGGACTTTACTATGAGTTTGTGTGTTTTTCTGTGATTTCAGGTATTTTCTGGCTGAAATTGAGGGACTTGAGCAGAATTCAGATTCAGAGGTTGAAGAAGGACTGCTGATGCTGTTGGATTCTGACCTCCCTGCACTCAAAGTGGATTTTCTGGAGCTACAGAACTCGAAATGGCGCGCTTCCAATTGCGTTGGAAAGTAGACATCCAAGGCTTTTAAGAAATATATAATAGTCCATACTTTGGCCAAGAATAAATGATGTAAACTGGCGTTCAACGCCAGCTTTCTGCCCAAATCTGGCGTCCAGCGCCAGAAAAGGAGCCAAAACCAGAGTTGAACGCCCAAACTAGCACAAAAGCTGGCGTTCAACTCCAAGAAGGACCTCTACACGTGCAACACTCAAGCTCAGCCCAAGCACACACCAAGTGGGCCCTGGAAGTGGATTTATGCATCAATTACTTACTTCTGTAAACCCTAGTAGCTAGTTTATTATAAATAGGACCTTTCACTATTGTATTAGACGTCTTTTTGACCATCTTTGGACGCCTGGTTCTTAGATCAGAGGGGCTGGCCATTCGGCCATGCCTGGACCTTCACTTATGTATTTTTAATGGTAGAGTTTCTACACTCCATAGATTAAGGTGTGGAGCTCTGCTGTTCCTCAAAGATTAATGCAAAGTACTACTGTTTTCTATTCAATTCATCTTGTTTCGCTTCTAAGATATTCATTCGTACTTCAATCTGAATGTGATGAATGTGACAATCATCATCATTCCCTATGAATGCGTGCCTGACAACCACTTCCGTTCTACCTTAGACTGAATGAGTATCTCTTAGATCTCCTAACCAGAATCTTCGTGGTGTAAGCTAGAATGATGGCGGCATTCAAGAGAATCCGGAAGGTCTAAACCTTGTCTGTGGTATTCCGAGTAGGATTCAATGATTGAATGACTGTGACGAGCTTCAAACTCGCGATTGCCGGGCGTAGTGACAGACGCAAAAGGATAGTAAATCCTATTCCAGCATGATCGAGAACCGACAGATGAATAGCCGTGCCGTGACAGGGTGCGTTGATCATTTTCACTGAGAGGATAAGATGAAGCCATTGACAAGGGTGATGCTTCCAGATGATTAGCCGTGCCGTGACAGGGCATTGGATCATTTTCCCGAGAGATGACCGAAAGTAGCCGTTGACAATGGTGATGTATCACATAAAGCCAGCCATGGAAAGGAGCAAGACTGACTGGATGAAGATAGCAGGAAAGTAGAGGTTCAGAGGAACGAAAGCATCTCCATTCGCTTATCTGAAATTCTCACCGATGAATTACATAAGTATTTCTATCCCTATTTTATTATATTATTTTCGAAAACTCCATAACCATTTGATATCCGCCTGACTGAGATTTACAAGATGACCATAGCTTGCTTCATACTGACAATCTCCGTGGGATTCGACCCTTACTCACGTAAGGTATTACTTGGACGACCCAGTGCACTTGCTGGTTAGTTATGCGAAGTTGTGAAGATAAGTTTAGACCATGGTTCTGTGCATCCGTTTTTAGTGCCATTGCCAGGGAATCAATTTCGAACAACAATTCACAACCTGAGTAGCAATTTCGCATACCAAGTTTTTGGCGCCGTTGCCGAGGATTGTTCGAGTTTGGACAACTGACGGTTCATCTTGTTGCTCAGATTAGGTAATTTTCTTTTTGTTTTGTTTTCAAAAATTTTTCAAAAATCTTTCAAAAATTTTCTCATCTGTTTTCGAAAAAAAATGTTTTCAAAAATATATTTTTCTTCAGAATTTTTAAGAATGAATTCTAGTGTTTCATGAAGCATGTGAAGCATGGCTGACTGTAAAGCCATGTCTAATTCTTTTGGATAGAGCATGTTAGGCTTGTCATGTCTGAATTACACTCATGTTTTTATTAAAGCTTGGCTGGCTATTAAGCCATGCCTGACCCTTTGATTGGAGCTTTAAGACTAACATGACAAGATTCCTGGAATTCATATTAAAAATTTTGGAATCCTTATTTTTATTTTTCACAATAATTTTCGAAAAAAATTAAAAAAAAATACAAAAAATTCATAAAATCATAAAAATCAAAAATATTTTTGTATTTCTTGTTTGAGTCATGTGTCATGTTATAAGTTTGGTGTCAATTGCATATTCATCTTGCATTTTTCGAAAATTCATGCATTCATAGTGTTCTTCATGATCTTCAAGTTGTTCTTGGTAAGTCTTCTTGTTTGATCTTGATGATTTTTTGTTTTGTGTTGTATGGTGTTTTTCATATGCATTCTTGAATTCTTAGTGTCTAAGCATTAAAGAATTCTAAGTTTGGTGTCATGCATGTTTTCCTTGCATTAAAGATTTTTCAAAATTGTGTCTTTGAGGTTCATCTTGACATTCAAAGTGTTCTTGGTGTTCATCTTGACATTCATAGCATTCTTGCATGCATTCATTGTTTTGATCTAAAAATTTCATGCATTGCATCATTTTTCTTGTTTGTCTCTCTCATTATAAAAATTCAAAAATCAAAAAAATATCTTTCCCTTTTTTCTCTCTCATAAATTCGAAAATTAGATTTGACTTTTTCAAAAATTTTTAAAATCAAGTTGTTTTCATGAGTCAAATCAAATTTTCAATTTGAAAATCTTATCTTTTTCAAAATCTTTTTCAAAAATCAATTCTTTTTCAAATTTTTTTTTAGTTATTTTCGAAAATTTCAAAAATATTTTTCAAAAATATTTTTCTTAATTTTACATCAAATTTTCGAAAATAACATTATCAATTAATGTTTTGATTCAAAAATTTCAAGTTTGTTACTTGCTTGTTAAGAAAGATTCAAACTTTGAGTTCTAGAATCATATCCTGTGATTTCTTGTGAATCAAGTCATTAATTGTGATTTTAAAAATCAAATCTTTTTCAAAAATAATTTCAATCACATCTTTTCAAAAATATCTTCTTATCTTATCTTTTTCAAAATTTGATTTCAAAATATCTTTTCTAACTTCTTATCTCCTTCTCTTTTCAAAATTGATTTTCAAATTTGTTTCAACTAACTAACTAACTTTTTGTTTGTTTCTTATCTTTTTCAAAACCACCTAACTAACTCTCTCTCTCTAATTTTCGAAAATATCTCCCCTCTTTTTCAAAATTTCTTTTTAATTAACTAATTATTTTAAATTCTTATTCTAATTTTCGAAAATTACTAACATCTTTTTTCAAAAACTATTTTCGAAAATCACTAACTCTTTTTCAAAAATTATTTTCGAAAATTCTATCCCTCTCTCATCTCCTTCTATTTGTTTATTCATCTACTAACACTTCTCTTCATCTCACATCTCTGCTCTCCTCACAAATGTGTTTCTTTCCTTACATTACACCCCTATTCCTTTTCTTCTTCTACTAACAATAAGGAACCTCTTTACTGTGACATAGAGGATTCCTCTTCTTTTCTTGTTTTCTTCTCTTTCTTATGAGCAGGAACAAAGAAAAAGGCATTCTTGTTGAAGCTGATCCAGAACCTGAAAGGACTCTGAAGAGAAAACTAAGAGAAGCTAAATTACAACAATCCAGAGACAACTTGATTGAAAATTTCGAACAAGTAAAGGAGATGGCAGCCGAACCCAACAACAATGCAAGGAGAATGCTTGGTGACTTTACTGCACCAAATTCCAATTTACATGGAAGAAGTATCTGCATTCCTGCCATTGGAGCAAACAACTTTGAGCTGAAACCTCAATTAGTTTCTCTGATGTAGCAGAACTGCAAGTTTCATGAACTTCCATCTGAATATCCTTTTCAGTTCTTAACTGAATTTTTGCAGATATGTGATACTGTAAAGACTAATGGAGTAGATCCTTAAGTCTACAGGCTCATGCTTTTCCCTTTTGCTGTAAGAGACAGAGCTAGACTCTGGTTGGATTCTCAACCTAAGGATAGCCTGAACTCATGGGATAAGCTGGTCAAGACTTTCTTAGCCAATTTCTTTCCTCCTCAAAAGCTTAGTAAGATTAGAGTGGACGTTCAGACCTTCAGACAGAAAGAAGGTGAATCCCTCTATGAAGCTTGGGAGAGATACAAAGGACTGACCAAAAAGTGTCCTACTGACATGCTTTCAGAATGGACCATCCTGGATATCTTCTATGATGGTCTGTCTGACTTAGCTAAAATGTCATTGGATACTTCTGCAGGTGGATCCATTCACCTAAAGAAAACGCCTACAGAAGCTCAAGAACTCATTGACATGGTTGCTAATAACCAGTTCATGTACACTTCTGAGAGGAATCCTGTGAGTAATGGGACGCCTCAGAAGAAGGGAGTTCTTGAAGTTGATACTATGAATGCCATACTGGCTCAGAATAAAATATTGACTCAACAAGTCAATATGATTTCTCAGAGTCTGAATGGAATGCAAGCTGCATCCAACAGTACTCAAGAGGCATCTTCTGAAGAAGAAGCCTATGATCCTGAGAACCCTGCAATAGCAGAGGTAAATTACTTAGGTGAACCTTATGGAAACACTTATAACTCAACATGGAGAAATCATCCAAATTTCTCATGGAAGGATCAAAAGCCTCAACAAGGCTTTAATAATGGTGGAAGAAATAGGTTTAACAATGGTAAACCTTTTCCATAATCCACTCAGCAACAGACAGAGAACTCTGAACAAAATACCTCTAATTTAGCAAACTTAGTCTCTGATCTATCCAAGGCCACTGTAAGTTTCATGAAT
Source organism: Arachis ipaensis (assembly GCF_059453495.1). Taxonomy (NCBI): domain Eukaryota; kingdom Viridiplantae; phylum Streptophyta; class Magnoliopsida; order Fabales; family Fabaceae; genus Arachis; species Arachis ipaensis. Next base: position 116,912,117 of record NC_142440.1, read on the forward strand.
GAAACAAGGTCTTCCATTAGAAATTTGGAAGCACAAGTGGGCCAGCTGAGTAAAAGGATCACTGAAATCCCTCCTAGTACTCTCCCAAGCAATACAGAATAAAATCCAAAAGGAGAGTGCAAGGCCATTGACATAAGCACCATGGCCGAACCTGTAAGGGAAGGAGAGGACGTGAATCCCAAGGAGGAAGACCTCCTGGGACGTCCAGTGATCAATAAGGAGGTTCCCTCTGAGGAACCAAAGGAATCTGAGGCACATCTAGAGACCATAGAGATTCCATTGAACCTCCTTATGCCCTTCATGAGCTCTGATGATTATCCCTTTTCTAAAGAGAATGAGGATGTTACTGAAGAGCAAACTGCCAAGTTTCTTGGTGCAATCATGAAGCTGAATGCCAAATTATTTGGCATTGATACTTGGGAAGTTGAACCTCCCTTGTTCATCAATGAACTAAGTGATCTGGATCAACTGACATTGCCTCAGAAGAGACAGGATCTTGGAAAGTTCATAATACCTTGTACCATAAGCACCATGATCTTTAAGGCTCTGTGTGACCTTGGTTCAGGGATAAACCTCATGCCCCTCTCTGTAATTGAGAAACTGGGAATCTATGGGGTGCAAGCTGCTAGAATCTCATTAGAGATGGCAGATAATTCAAGAAAACAGGCTTATGGACAAGTAGAGGACGTGTTAGTAAAGGTTGAAGGCCTTTACATCCCTGCTGATTTCATAGTCCTGGATACTGGAAAGGAAGAGGATGAATCCATCATCCTAGGAAGACCTTTCCTGGCCACAGCAAGAGTTGTGATTGATGTTGACAGAGGTGAACTAGTCCTTCAATGGAATGAGGACTCCCTTGTATTTAAAACTCAAGGATCTCCCTCTGCAACCATGGAGAGGAAGCATGAAAAGCTTCTTTCAAAGCAGAGTCAACCCAAGCCCCCACAGTCAAACTCTAAGTTTGGTGTTGGGAGGCCACAACCAAACTCTAGGTTTGGTGTTGAACTCCCATATCCAAACTCTAAGTTTGGTGTTGGAGAGTTTCAACAATGCTCTGAACATCTGTGAGGCTCCATGAGAGCCCACTGTCAAGCTATTGACATTAAAGAAGCGCTTGTTGGGAGGCAACCCAATTTTTATTTATCTAACTATATTTTTCTTAGTTATAGGTCTTTATAGGTTCATGATCATGAGGAGTCACAAAATAAATAAAAAAATTGAAAACGAAATCAAAAACAGTAGAAGAAAAATCACACCCTGGAGGAGTATCTGCCTGGCGTTCAACGCCAGAACATAGCATAGTTCTGGCGCTGAACACCCAAAATGGGCAGCATCCTGGCGCTGAACGCCCAGAACAAGCATGGTTCTGGCGTTCAACGCTAGAAATGGCAACAAATGGGCGTTGAACGCCCAAAATGGGCACCAACCTGGCGCTGAACGCCCAGAGTTGTGTGCAAGGGCATTTTACATGCTTAAATTGGTGCAGGGATGTAAATGCCTTGACACCTCAGGATCTGTGGACCTCACAGGATCATCTCAGGATCCGTGGACCCCACAGGATCCCCACTTACCTCATCATCTCTCTTTCCATTCATAATCATCCCTTCTGTTTTCCATTTACCACTCACATCCATACACCCACTACCTTCAAAATTCAACATCTCTCTCCCACCCAATCCCACCCATATGGCCGAATACACACATCCATCCATCTCCTCCATATCTTCTTCTTCTTCTATTCTTTCTTCTTTTGCTCGAGGATGAGCAACATTCTAAGTTTGGTGTGGTAAAAGCATAGCTTTTTTGTTTTTTCCATGACCATTGATGGCACCTAAGGCCAGAGAAACCTCTAGAAAGAGGAAAGGGAAGACAAAAGCTTCCATCAAGGGTCTATAGCTCAGTGGTAGAACATTTGACTGCAAATCAAGAGATCCCTGAGATACCTCAGGGGATACATTTTCTTCCACACAATTATTGGAAGCAACTAAGGGTGGAACATCAAGAGCACTCCATCATCCTTCATGAAATCAGAGAAGATCTAAAAGCAATGAAGGAGGAGCAACAAAGGCAAGGAAGAGACATAGAAGAGCTCAAGGACATCATTTGTTCCTCAAGAAGGAAACGCCATCATCACTAAGGTGGACTCATTCCTTGTTCTTACTTTCTCTATTTTTCATTTTCTATGTTAAATGCTTACCCATGTTTGTGTCTTCATTACATGATCATTAGTAGTTAGTAACCATGTCTTAAAAGTATGAATGTCCTATGAATCCATCACCTCTCTTAAATGAAAAATGTTTTAATTCAAAAGAACAAGAAGTACATGAGTTTCGAATTTATCCTTGAACTTAGTTTAATTATATTGATGTGGTGACAATGCTTTTTGTTTTCTGAATGAATGCTTGAACAGTGCATATGTCTTTTGAAGTTGTTGTTTAAGAATGTTAAATATGTTGGCTCTTGAAAGAATGATGACTAGGAGACATGTTATTTGATAATCTGAAAAATCATAAAAATGATTCTTGAAGCAAGAAAAAGCAGCAAATAACAAAGCTTGCAGGAAAAAAAAGGCGAAAAAAAAATAGAAAAAAAATAGAAAGAAAAAGCAAGCAGAAAAATCCAAAAGCTCTTAAAACCAAGAGGCAAGAGCAAAAAGCCAATAACCCTTAAAACCAAAAGGCAAGGGCAAATAAAAAGGATCCCAAGGCTTTGAGCATCAGTGGATAGGAGGGCCTAAAGGAATAAAATCCTGGTCTAAGCGGCTAAACCAAGCTGTCCCTAACCATGTGCTTGTGGCGTGTAGGTGTCAAGTGAAAACTTGAGACTGAGCGGTTAAAGTCAAGGTCCAAAGCAAAATAAGAGTGTGCTTAAGAACCCTGGACACCTCTAATTGGGGACTTTAGCAAAGCTGAGTCACAATCTGAAAAGGTTCACCCAATTATGTGTCTGTGGCATTTATGTATCCGGTGGTAATACTGGAAAACAAAGTGCTTAGGGCCACGGCCAAGACTCATAAAATAGCTGTGTTCAAGAATCATCATACTAAACTAGGAGAATCAATAACACTATCTGAACTCTGAGTTCCTATAGAAGTCAATCATTCTGAACTTCAATGGATAAAGTGAGATGCCAAAACTATTCAAGAGGCAAAAAGCTATAAGTCCCGCTCATATGATTGAAGCTATGTTTCATTGATAGTTTGGAATTTATAGTATATTCTCTTCTTTTTATCCTATTTGATTTTCAATTGCTTGGGGACAAGCAACAATTTAAGTTTGGTGTTGTGATGAGCGGATAATTTATACGCTTTTTGACATTGTTTTTAGTATGTTTTTAGTAGGATCTAGTTACTTTTAGGGATGTTTTCATTAGTTTTTATGTTAAATTTACATTTCTGGACTTTACTATGAGTTTGTGTGTTTTTCTATGATTTCAGGTATTTTCTGGCTGAAATTGAGGGACTTGAGCAGAATTCAGATTCAGAGGTTGAAGAAGGACTGCTGATGCTGTTGGATTCTGACCTCCCTGCACTCAAAGTGGATTTTCTGGAGCTACAGAACTCGAAATGGCGCGCTTCCAATTGCGTTGGAAAGTAGACATCCAAGGCTTTTAAGAAATATATAATAGTCCATACTTTGGCCAAGAATGGATGACGTAAACTGGCGTTCAACGCCAGCTTTCTGCCCAAATCTGGCGTCCAGCGCCAGAAAAGGAGCCAAAACCAGAGTTGAACGCCCAAACTAGCACAAAAGCTGGCGTTCAACTCCAAGAAGGACCTCTACACGTACAACACTCAAGCTCAGCCCAAGCACACACCAAGTGGGCCCCGGAAGTGGATTTATGCATCAATTACTTACTTCTGTAAACCCTAGTAGCTAGTTTATTATAAATAGGACCTTTCACTATTGTATTAGACGTCTTTTTGACCATCTTTGGACGCCTGGTTCTTAGATCAGAGGGGCTGGCCATTCGGCCATGCCTGGACCTTCACTTATGTATTTTTAACGGTAGAGTTTCTACACTCCACAGATTAAGGTGTGGAGCTCTGCTGTTCCTCAAAGGTTAATGCAAAGTACTACTGTTTTCTATTCAATTCATCTTGTTTCGCTTCTAAGATATTCATTCGTACTTCAATCTGAATGTGATGAACGTGACAATCATCATCATTCCCTATGAACGCGTGCCTGACAACCACTTCCGTTCTACCTTAGACTGAATGAGTATCTCTTAGATCTCCTAACCAGAATCTTCGTGGTGTAAGCTAGAATGATGGCGGCATTCAAGAGAATCCGGAAGGTCTAAACCTTGTCTGTGGTATTCCGAGTAGGATTCAATGATTGAATGACTGTGACGAGCTTCAAACTCGCGATTGCCGGGTGTAGTGACAGACGCAAAAGGATAGTAAATCCTATTCCAGCATGATCGAGAACCGACAGATGAATAGTCGTGCCGTGATAGGGTGCGTTGATCATTTTCACTGAGAGGATAAGATGAAGCCATTGACAAGGGTGATGCCTCCAGACGATTAGCCGTGCTGTGACAGGGTATTGGATCATTTTCCCAAGAGATGACCGAAAGTAGCCGTTGACAATGGTGATGTATCACATAAAGCCAGCCATGGAAAGGAGCAAGACTGACTGGATGAAGATAGCAGGAAAGCAGAGGTTCAGAGGAACGAAAGCATCTCCATTCGCTTATCTGAAATTCTCACCGATGAATTACATAAGTATTTCTATCCCTATTTTATTATATTATTTTCGAAAACTCCATAACCATTTGATATCTGCCTGACTGAGATTTACAAGATGACCATAGCTTGCTTCATACCGACAATCTCCGTGGGATTCGACCATTACTCACGTAAGGTATTACTTGGACGACCCAGTGCACTTGCTGGTTAGTTATGCGAAGTTGTGAAGATAAGTTTAGACCATGGTTCTGTGCATCCGTTTTTGGTGCCATTGCCAGGGAATCAATTTCGAACAACAATTCACAACCTGAGTAGCAATTTCGCATACCAGCGTGACTGACGCGTGACACGCGAAGAAGACCATCGACGCGTACGCGTGACTGACGCATACGCGTGACTTGCGCCACGTGCAAAAAAACGCACAAAAACACTGGGGGCGATTTCTGGGCTGTTTTGACCCAGTTTTCAGCCCAGAAAACACAGATTAGAAGCTGCAGAATGGACGAAATAAGTGGTCCCCGCCCATCAATTGAAGACTTGTTGATTATCTAATTAATTCTGATCTAAATTCAAATATTATTTTTAGGAAAAGATATTATTTTAATTTTAGAAATTAGATTTTAAATTTATTAGGATTAGATATAAAAAGAAGAAACTTTTCTTCCCTGAGGGGGATTGCCAATTAGTTAACTTTTCATTCCACCTCAGCCCAATTTACAATCCTAGTTTTCTACTCTGAACCATGAGCAACTAATCCTCCATTGTTAAGGTTAGGAGCTCTGTCTATTTGTATGGATTGATTTTATTATTTTTTCTATTTTAATTCATGTATGGATTTACAATTTAAGAATTGTTTTCGCTCTTTATTTTATGAATTTGGGTGGAACGGAAGTATGACCATCTTTCTACTTGAGTTCTTGTATAACTTGGAAAAGCTCTTTACTTGAACAATAGATTGAAAACATATTCTCCTAAATTTTAATTATCTGGATTTAACGGGATACGTGACATATAATCCTTTTATTTTTGGGTAATTAGAGTTTTTGTGGCATATAACTAGAATTGAACTTCACCCCCTAATTGGAATTAATTGACCAAGAAATTGGTTGTTGATGAATTTTAGGAGAGACTAGAAAGGTCTAAGGAATTAGGGTCTAGTCACATATACTTGCCATAAATTGAATCCTGCATGATTAAAATAGTTAATAAGAAAAGTTAATCCGGAAAAATAGATAACTCTGAAACCTTAACTGCTTTCTTTATACTTTATTCCCAACTTATTTACTTGCGTTTCTTTAATATTTTTGCTATTGTTTAATGTCTTTGAACTCTCAACACTATTTTCTATTTTCCTGACTAAGCTTATCACTCAATTATTATTGCTTGATCCATCAATCCTCGTGGGATCGACCCTCACTCACCTGAGGTATTACTTGGTACGACCCGGTGCACTTGCCGGTTAGTTTGTGGTTAGAATTTCCGCACCACTAGTCCTTCCCAAGGGAGAAGATTAGGATTTGCGAATAAGAGTTAGCTCAATCACTTGCCTTTCTTTTATTTAGTAAGGGTTAACTAAGTGAAAATAACAACCTTTTGATACTACATTTGAGAAAATCCAACAAGGATAGAACTTCCAATTAATCATTCTCCCAGTCAAGGCTTTTTATTTTAATTACATAAATCTCTTGTTAATTTTCATTGCTTTAATTTATAATTATTTATTTTCCCATTCCTCATTCCAAAATTTCTCAGAAAATTCGTAACCAATAATAACTACACCTCTCTGCAATTCCTTGAGAGACGACCCGATGTTTAAATACTTCGGTTATTAATTTTATTGGGTTTGCTTTAATGACAAACAAGTTTTTGTACGAAAGAATTCTTTGTTGGTTTAGAAACTATACTTACAACGGGAATTTATTTGTGAATTTCTTTACTAGCAGAAATCCGATCGTCAAAATGGCGCCGTTGCCGGGAAATTGCAAACGTGTGCCTTATTATTGGTTATTGTAGATATTTGCTTTTTCATTTCTTTGTTAGTGTTTCTAGTTTTAGAAGTTTATTTTCATTAATTTTTATTAGTTTTTATTTTCTTTAGCTACTATGAATTTTCATCCCTCTGGTTTTAAGTTTGGTTCAATTGTTGTAAGGAATGGAAGCTATAATTAGAATAGACATCAAGGTTGAAAGAATCAAAGATGGGAGGAGCCACAAGGATTTGATCAACCCTCTTGGAAACAACCCCCTCTAATGCGCTATAACCAACAACCATTCTATGATGCATACCAAGACAATAGTTATGGTGGACCCCTTCGTGACAACCAACCTCCACCAAATTACTATAGTCAGGAGCCATTCCAGGATGTGTACCAAGATGATAGATATGGTGGACCCCCTTGTAGTTACCAACAAGCCCCACCATATGCCTATGACCCCCTCCTTAATATAGGTTTGAACCACCAAACTCATAAGCCCCCTTCCACCATTCACCTCCATATGACCCTAACCCTTATCCACCATACTAACCACCTTATGAGCCATATGAACCATATATAGAACCACCCCAATTCCAACCCAATTACTCCCAAGAACCACCACCTCCATACGTACCATATCCATATCCATCAATCCAAGAGCCTTATGGTCCTACTTATGATACCCAAGCGGAACAAGAATCAAAGGATCGTCTCAAGGAAACAACGGATCGACTTCATGCAACTCTTCATCAACTGGAGCGAGCGATAAACCAATTTGCTTCCCAACGTTTGAACACTTAAGGAACCCCATGGCTTCATGTGGAGAATCTACTGAAGAACGCAGCATGAAGGAGAAGCTAGAAACTCCGGTGGACAGTGAGTAGCATGACTTTGTATTGGAACAATTGGAGGAAGCCGTAATCGTTGAAGAGGAAGAAGTGGTCGAAGACTTAGGAGATGCGGAACGTCCATAGGAGAGCCCAGTCATAGAGCCACCTTCTAAGGAGTTTGAATTTGATGCTGAGGAGGGTGTACAACCTCCAAGACATATCATGGTTGAAGACTTTGAAGGGGATGATCAAGAGATGGATTCAATCAATGATGAATTCTTATCAACATTTGAATCCTCTCCCATTGGACTTGACATGGAGCTTAAAGAAGAGGAAGCACAACCTCCCATGCCCTTGGTGAATAATGAAGAAGAGATCGAATTGGAAGAAAGCTACCAAGAGGAAGAGGTTGATATTGAAGAAGCTTGCAAAGAGGTGGAAGTTGTCAAAGAAAAGCCTAAGGAAATGGAGCTGGAGATCACCTTGCCAAGGTTGTTGGAGACCTCTCCCCCAAAGTCATTACCATCCATCCCTTCATTCAAGTGGGTAAATCTCTCATCTCTAAGCTTAATTATCCCACTTGAATATGCTTTGCTTGAGACGGATGGGCAACTTAGAGCTCTTTGTGGCTATAAGAGTAAGAAGGAGATGGTTAGTGGTTGGCAACACAATCCTAGGTTCATTGTGGTAGGAAGCTCAAGGCTGAATTATCATGGTTGGAAGAATACTAAATTGTGTGGGTCTAGGAAGCTGTTTGGATGTCTTAGTGAGAACTCAGATTGCTTGCCACCCGGTTGGAACAATGATGATCACCATGAAGACGGGTGCAAAAGCAAGGTTTGGGACCCCGGAATTCATTCCAACAATCAACACTTTTGGGGCCTTGTCACTTACTTTAGATTGCTTGATGGTATGCACCTAGTTTGGGATCCCGGAGGCCATTGGAATTACAAACATTGGTGGGGATTCAAGGATCAGTACAAGCACAAGCCACCATGACAAGGAGCTCACTAAATGTCTAACTTAAGGACTTTAACTAAAAGTGTTAGGTGGGAGATAACCCACCATGGTATGATCGTCTCTTTTTATTCTTAGTTTTATTTTATTTTAATTTTATCAGTGTTAATTCGTAAATTCTGCATCATCATCTATATTCTGCATTCTGCATTCTGCATATAAAAAAAGAAGAAGAAAGAAAAGCGCATACCACGCGTGCGCGTGAACCACGTGCACGCGTCACATACGACGCTAAACCTTACAGAAAGTTATGCGGGAGCTGTGCAGGAAGGGTGCCTTGCGCACGAGCCAACCCACGCATACGCGTGGGCGACGCGTGCGCGTCACTCGTATTTTAGTCACCCCACGCGTAAGCGTCAGCGACGCATACGCGTGGATTGCCAGATCGGCGTCAATGGGTGATTTGGCCGAGAGTTGTGCTACATTAGTGCTGGTATTGTGTGTTTAGCACAACCAGTGGTCACGCGTTCGCGTGACCGACGCTTATGCGTCACTAGGATTCTTACTCACCCACGCGTAAGCGTGAACGACACTTACGCGTCGCTTCGCAGATTCCATTCTTCTCATTTTCTCTCTCCTTTCTCATTCTTTCCTCCTCCTTTCCTACTTTCATCTCCTCCCTCTTCCTTCTCATTTTTTCTCATTACATTTACATTCTTTCATTCATTGCATTTTAACTGTATGCATGTTTTTATTTTCTTTTCTATGTTTGTTATTTTTCTATTGGTGTTAAATGTCTTTATTCCACTGTTGCATTTCTCTTGCTTTCTTTTGGTGCTTAGTGACTTGTTTTACACTGTTAGATGATATTATTTATCTGTCAATGCCAATCTTTTATGATACCTGTATCCCTTTTGCATTGACATGAATTTATATTATCTTGCATTACCCACACTCTCTCCTCCATTGTTGTAACTTTTGCACTATTGATATGCCATTTGCTTCTACTATTTTCTCACTTGCATGTTGTAGCTACCATGTAATTGAGACCCTTATTATTTGGCATTAACCCACCCATACTTTATTTATTTTCTTATCTTTATTTCTGGGTTACTTTTCTTCTTTTTCTCTTCTTTCAGGATGGCCACCAAAGAAGGGAAAGGAAAAGCTTCTAAATGGGGAGACAAACAAGACCATCTGCACAATTCTTGGAGAAAAGCGTCAGTTAGAGCCACCCATCCACTTGTACATCTTAGCATGACCGAGGACGGTGCAATCTTTAAGTGTGGGGAGGTCGATACCGATCTCCATAGGTTAGTTATTTTCTTCTCAACACCAATGTCTTATTTTCTTTATTAGTTCATTGTTGCATTTACATGTTTGATTGCATGTTTTCTTGATTTTGTGCATATATTTGCCCCTGCTTGGTTAAAGTAATGAGTTTCTTTTCAAGACTCTATTTTATAATATTTCACTAATTTAAATTAAAAATTTGTGTTAAACTTGTTTAAAGACTGTAAATTGGAACATGAATTATAGTTAAGAACACACAACCTGTGAGATTTGAGCTTAATTACATGGTTATATTATTTAACCATAATATTTTATTCTTGTGTGTTTTCTTCTCTATAATTGCAATCGTTACTTTGTTCCATTCTATATGTCCACTATTTAGTGTATTTACATGCTTGCATATGATTGAGGCCATTATTTGATTTTCGCTCACTTATCCCAAATAGTCTACTCTTTCAATCACCTTTGTTAGCCACCTTGAGCCTTTTAATCCCCATTTATTCTGTATTTTACCACATCACTAGCCTTAAGCAGAAAAATAAATTAATTACACCCAAATTGAATCTTTAGTTAGCTTAAGATAGAGATTGTGTATCAATTAAGTGTGGAGAATCGTGGGAACTTGGGTTGATAGGAAAGTGTTGAATTGACAAAATACTTGGAATTTGGGTGCATGCTCATGTGAGACCAAAATAATTAAAATATCATGTGCATTGATATGTTATGTTTATTTTCAAAAAATAAAAATAAAAAAATAAAAATAAAAAGAAAAAAGAAAAAAAAGAAAAGAAAAAAAAATATATTATTACAATATAAAATAAATAAATAAATAAGGGGACAAAATTACTCTAATGTCAAGTTTAATAAAAGATCAATGCATATGGGGTGGAATTAAGGAAAATTCGGTACATGAGTATGTGATACAAAAGTGGAAATTATGGGTAGTTGGGCATGAATTTAGAGTTACATAGAGTGTGTATGTATGTTAGGTGAAAGTTTAGGTTAATTAAAGATTCATATTATAGCTCACTTGGCCATACATATATCCTCACCCTCACCTTAGCCCCATTACAACCCTGAAAAGACCTCATGATGTTTGCATTGGTATACTAAATATTTGTTGATTGGTTAGATGAAGAACAAAGTTTTAGAAAGCATGACTAGGGAAGAGTAAAGTGATTAACCCTAGACACTTGAGAGATTGGAGTGCATACACACTACCAGTGAGGGTTTAATGCTTGATTCTATGTTTCCTGCTTTTATGAGCTGTCTTCTCGCAAGTTTACTTGTCTTTACTGTATGATTTGAATTAGTGAAATTTGATTTATGTTTATTTTGAAGAACTTGTTTACTTTTAACCAAGTGGACAGAAGCATCTTAGCATATAGTTGCATTCATATGTAGGTTGCATCTCATGAGTCTTACTTTCCCCTATTCATTCTTTTTGTCTCCTTGAGCTTAGCATGAGGACATGCTAATGTTTAACTATGCCAAGACCAATCCAAGCCCAAGTTCAATACCAATTGCAAGGCCCATGATATCAATGAATACTAGACACTCTAAGTAGCGACCAAATTTTGATTTTCAATTACAAGGAGAAGATCACTTTCAGTTTAGATTGATTAGGAAAGATTTGATTTGATTTTTATTTTGAATTTGAAAACTAGGTTTAAGTTAGAACATAAATAAGTGCTAGAATTCCTCCGAGGGATTTGCAGGGGATTTCATCGGTAGCACTTTACAATTCATCTTTGTTTTTGTTTCCACATCATGAGCAACTAATTCTTCTTTGTTAAGGTTAGGAGCTCTGTCTATTTGGATGGATTAATATTATTGTTTTTTTACTTTTAATTAATGCATTGATGTTTTATTTAAAAAGCAAATTTTCGTTCTTTATCTTAAGGATTATAATGTGTTAGAAAATAATTTTCATCTGACTTGAACTTCTCTATTACCTTGGAAAAGGTAATCATTGGAGTTAGCTTGAAACTTCTTTTCATAGTTCTTCAATTGTCTAAAACTAGTCTCAATAAGTGACATAAAATCAATTAGGGTTGGCCTTTAAGAATTGTGTGGCTTTAAACTAGAAGTATGCTTAACCTCTTATCATAATCAATTGATCAACAAATTGATGCTTGATTAGGTTAAAAGAAATTGAATCACCAAGGGATTGAGATTTGATTATTTACAGTTTGCCATGAATACATCTCTGCATGATCAAAGTAGATAGGAAGAAGTGTTTATATTGAAACTTAAACATCTCCAAGGCTTTAACATATTCACTCATATTATTTTCTTCTAATCATTCATAACTTGCGATCTTTTAGTTTTTTGTTTCAACGTTTAATTCCTCTCATACAAGTTTTCAAATTGTCTAATTAGAATATCTATTAATCATTATTGTTCAGTCCATTAATTTTCGTGGGAACGATATCCACTCACTGTGGTATTATTGATACGATTCGGTATATTTGCCGAGTTGGGTTTCACACCATCACTTGGCTCATCAATTTATCTTTAATTAATCAATCGTCAATTTCTTGGTCAACCGATTAACAAAAGAGGTTTAGCACAAAACTGATTTAGTTTCAATTAAAATTCAAAAGTAGTTCTAGGACGAATTATATGTTGCGTATTTAAACTAGTCCTAAAAAATTGAGAATTAAAAGAAAGACAACGTCGCACACTTTTTAAAATACTATTCCTAGTCAAATTAAAAAATCATGAGAAAGAGTTTTCAAGCAGTAATGTTGATATTAAATTTCCCAAAGTAATAAACAGAATTCAAAATAGAGTTAGCATATTTTCCAATACTACTAATTCTTTAAAGAATGAAGAACGAAAACTCAATCTTGAAAATAGATCAATGCATAACCTTAAAATAAAGTAATGCTTATTAATAATCCATGAAAACATAAACAGAATTCCTAACCCCTTAACAAAGGAATTAGTGACTCATGGTGGATTGAAACAAAGCAAAAGAAAAGAAGAAGAAGAAGGTGTGGTATTGGATCCGAAGATCCTCCCCCTTTTCCTGTGAGCTACATTCACTTATTTATATCCTAGGTTTACCTAAAATTTGAATTCAAAAGCTAAATCTTATCTTATCTTTTAAAAAGAATAAGATAACTAATAATAATAATTCAAATACTAATTAAAACCAAATGAAATCAAATCTTAACTTAACATAATCTTTTCAATCTTAACCGAATATACACCTCTAAGAGAGTGGACTTCAATTGGCATTGGGCTTGTGGCGTGGCATGCCTGGGTTTGGTGTGGCACGCCACTTCTTCCAAAGCTCCAGGACTTCAAGGCGTTACACGCCAGCTTGGAGAGCCTCGAAAGCGTTGCACACCACTCTTCTTTTGCTTGGAGGGTGTTGCACACCAGTTTTAGGCGTTGCACGCCAGTTTTTGGCGTGTAAGGGCATGTAACTTAAAGTCTTGGGCTCTGTTTTTGTGACTTGAAAGTTGATAGTCATGCGTGGCTCAAACTAAATGTCCACTATAGACATATGCATATCGTTTTAAAGCTCTGGATGTTAGCTTTTTAACGCCACTAGAACTCCCTCATTTGGACCTTTATAGCTCAAGTTATGATCACTTGAATACAAAAAGGTCAAGACTGACAACATTCACAAATTACCCTTTAGTTGTAAAATATAACTTGAATTCATAATAAATTTAAAACAACTCCAAATTTATTATTAGTCATGAAAACTTCATTTAAAATATCAAAACATAAAAAAAACTTTAATTTAAATAATAAAAAAACTAAAATATATATATATATATATATATATATATATATATATATATAAATTATTAAAGATGCCAAGGCATCAAATATGTTTAAAATATTTTATAAAAATTTAAATAAAAATAAATCATACCTTAATGTATTTAAGTATGTATTTAAGTATGAGATGTAATAATTGGGTTAAAAATTTAGATCTATAAACTCTTTCACTTTTGTTGGCAAATTATGTGCTTTTATGCTTGCTTTTCATGATCTTGTATTTTTTTTCTTTATCCAAATTTTATTTTTGAAAAGAATTTCAGCATTGAAATGCTTTTTTTGAAACTCTCATCATTGCATTTATTTTACTAAAAACAATAGGTGTCCAAGTCTTTCCATAACTAAATTTAATCAAATTATTTAAAAATAAAAATTTGAGCTACTTTTTTCTATTAGGTGTCTAAATCTTTTCATAACCAAGTTTAACTAAATTGTTTAAAAATAAAAACCTGTGCTATTTTTTCTTTTCTTTAACGATTGTCACTGCTGCTTCTTCTTCTTATGTTCCTTCTTCCTTTTTTCTTCTTTAATGTTGTTATCGTCGTCACTGCCTCCTCCTCCTATTATTGTTGTTGTTGTTAATTTCTTCTTCTCTTTTTTTCTTTTTATTCTCTTTTATTATCATTATCATCGTCCCATCGTCTTCTTCTACTCTTATAAATGTTTAGAAAATTAGAGCGCAGAAATTTTGATGCACAAACATAAATTTTGGTGTATAACACACAAATTTTAGTATACAACACAAAAATTTTTAAGGACCACATGCCCAAAACATTGACACCCAACCAATAAAATACGCATAACACATAATTTGTGTGAATAGCAAAAAAAATCTTGTTGCATAGTATAAAAATTTTGATGTGCACGAGGACTACATACCTAGAATATTGACTCACCTAACTAATAAAATACATTCGCAACAAGAATTTGTACTTGTGAAAAGATTTGTGTGTTATGTGCAAAAATATGTGTGCAATGCGTAAAAATATTTGTGCTACATCAATAAATTTGTATTATGTACAAAATTTTATGTGTTAGGATTCGAAAATTTGTGTGCTATATCAATAAGTTTTTGTTCTCTCCAACAAAAACTTATGTGCTACAAAAATGCAGAAAAAATAGTAATGATGTATACACGCTTTTTTTTTCTGCAAAACTTTACACCAATTTAGTTGGACTTAGTTACAAAAAGATTTGTACATGTAGCATCAGTCAAAATTAAATGCAATGTAGATATAATAGTAATGTCAATGATTTAAATAGTTGATAAAAATAATCAAATGACATGATAATTACACTTCATCATCATGATTTGAAAATTATACATTTGAAACCTTTCACCTACATTTTTTTGGGGTAAAACTCAGAATGAAGAGAATGTGACAAATGAATTGTTCACATAGATAGTAATATTGTTCAAAAATGTTTTTGCTCTTTCAAATTTAGGAGTTATCTAAATAAAATTGTAGAGAATATGTTAGAGATATGATTCTGTCATTATCCTCTTATTCTAAATTTTTAGTGTCTCAAATTACTATTTTTATGAGTTGTTTGATGCTTTGTTGCGGCATCATATTAATATGATGCTCTTAACCTTATATATAGTTAATATTGTAATCTTTTCTTTAAAAAGAGAAAAATTGTTATCATATTCTCATTAAACTCATAAAATTGAGTGATGAGGAATTAAGTAGATTGATAAGGAATTATTGTTGTAGGTTATTCCTTTAAAGTGTAATGTCTTGAAATTTGAGATAATAAGTGATCATCAAATAGATTTTTTAGACTTGAGATACTCTTAAACTCAGTTTTTAAAAATAATGTTTTTAGAGAAATAGTCTAAAACAAATTGATATATAAATTTTAAAAATTTGTAAAAACTATTGTATTTTATTAAACAATAGTAAAAATTTATTTGTTTAATTTTTTATAAAAATTAATTTGTCTAGTAAAATAAAATATAAAAAATTAATTTGCTGATCAAATTTTATTGAAGATTAAAATATGCTATTAAGAGTTCCTTAAAACTGATTTATAGAAACCAAGACAGAATTTATCCTCCTCGTGCACAACAGCAGGAGTGGGCCATAGTACATGGATTGGTTTGGTAATGCTTAATAGTATTAGATTCGATTATCCCTCTGGCTCTACCACGCCACCCCCGCACCCCACCAGCTGAGCAGCTGACCTTCACCTTCCCCATCTCCATTCTTATTTTCGAAGCGAAAACCAAAAACTCTGATAACAACTTCCCCAAAATTCCGCAAACCCAAACCCCAGACCCTAGCTAGGCCGTGTCCAAAAAATAAAATGTATTCTGCAACTTTCTCCCGTCGCTTCCTCTTCCACCCCTCCAACACTAACACTAACACCTTCTCCCGTCGCCACATTCTCTTTTCTTCAAATTCCTTCCGAACCCCATTCCTCTGCTTCTTACGACCCTTGCTTCCACTGCGCACAACCACTCGCTACCACCACCATCGCCATCTCTCCGCTTCCCTCGCCCACCACACCAATCTCTCCCTCTCTTGGCTCTCTCCCCCTGACGACGACGAGTTCCGCGGTTGGGCCTTCCTCGAGTATCCGGCCCAGCCCAAGCCTACCAACAAAGGTATGTTTCCTCCACCTCATCGGTATACCCAATTCTTAATTATGATTATCAATAAATTGCGACACTGTTTAATTACGCTTGAATTTTTAGTCGCTGTTAGTAATTTTAATAGTTAGGGTTTGATGGGGAAGAAAGTTAAGGTGTGAAATTTGGCGTTGACTTGCCTGTAGGGTTTCCTTCCTATGTGGTAGTAGGCATTGGGACTACGCTTGCTGTGCTTGTTGCTCTGCTTGCTACGCTCTCTCTATCAAGGAAAGGTAAACTCTTGTTATCTGAGTTGTTTGTTATATTGATGAGTGATGATTTGGGCAGTGAATTTCAATTTTTGAAGTCTCTGGTTGCGTGTAATGTAGGATTCAAGATTCAATTCAGAGATCCGATGCATGTTTTGCAAGGGAAATGGAGTACTGTCAAGATTCAAGATGATCGAAACAAGACTGCAGAGTTTGAGTCGAATAGTGAGAGCAGTTTGACTACCGAGGCAGCGGAGGAGGCTGTCCCTGCCTCTGTTACTGCCCCTGAAACGGGTACTTCTTCTAAGTATAGTTTTCCTGTCAAAATTACTGCGATGATATTCCTCTTTAATGTGATCTAAGGGCTAAGGCTTTAAGTATATGTCTCGTGTATGGTGTTGTTGATTTCTGCTATAACTGGGAAGCTATTCTGATTGCTATACTAAGATTTTTTATATTGCTTTCATTATTTAGAGTGTGTTTGTTTCAGCTTTTTTTTTCTGACAAAAGATTAGCTTTTTTATTAAAAAGATCACTTTTCACATATTTGTATAAATTTATAAAATAATCAACAGTTCCAATAAAATTCAGTTTTCAGTTTTTTTTTTCAATTATAAAAAGTTAAGAGATTTAAAATCACGTTGTGTATGGTGTTACCTATGGTGGTATCTTGAAATGTCCTAATGCCTTGACTCTTATCAGCAACACTGGAAAAGCTTGATCGTATTATAGTCCCAGTTTCTGTGGATGCTACACAAGAAGAAGCATTATTAGTCTTAAAGACTTTGAAGGTTGGTTACTAGAAGCATGATTTTTGTTATGAATCCAAGAGACCAGTGGTACTTACTGGAATGTGTTACTTGCCAATACAAGTGCAAAATTACTTCATTGTTCATGTAAAACCGTTATGGGAACTTGGAAGAACTTGAAGTACTTAATCATTTTAAATTAAACCATCATTAATGGGAACCTAGAGTCCTGGATGCATTTAAAAAATTGTTCAGTTATGCACCAAACCATGTCAGCTAAATATAAATTAAGATCCACAAATATTGTAAAGTTTTATTATTATTACCCTATGAAAATTGTGTTTTGAAAAGGTCAAATTCGACATGAAGTGTAATTAGTTACCTTTTTTAGTTATTAGTATTGAAATCTTGTAAACATTGCAATACTCATTTAAGTATGGTTATTGTTGTACTGATGTCTCTAGTGAATGTATGGTTATAAAGTGATAAAAATCAAGCAAGAATAGAGGCTAATATGCTTATAAAGTGATAAAAATCAAACAAGAATAGAGGCTAAGGTCCAGGGAAATGCTCATGTAGACAGTATGCGGGCAGGTGCTATAGTAATTTGTTATAAATTCATAAATGATAAGATTACACCCTGATTTAGAGTAAGATTTATCATGTGTGTCTATATTTAAACAGTATGAATATTGTGGACTTTGCCAATTTGTGTAGATAATTGATGATGATGTTGAAGCCTGTCAACTATGTACCAGAAGAGAGTTTGCCAGATGGCTAGTTAAATTGAATTCTTATCTTGAAAGGTTAGCTCCCGAGGCATGCACCGATTTTGAATTCTTCTTTCAAGAAAGATTTATTGCTTAAGCATGGCCTGACATCGATTGAAAGTTATTTCTGTGTCTTTCTAGGAACCCCAAACACAGGATTGCTCCAATTATATCACTTTCCGAGTCCGTAGTTACTGCATTTGATGATGTCGGTGTGGAAGACCCTGATTTTAGATCCATTCAAGGTAAAAACTGGCAGAACATTACTTCATATGAAAGTTATTTTTCTTACCTGCTGCAGAAGTTTGAATTTTTCCTTCTTAATTTGAGGTTAAAGCCTTAGCAGAAGCTGGTGTAGTCCCCAGCAAATTGTATTCAAACGATAATTCTGGTTCTGGTGGATCGAACAGCAAAGATAACATAAATTTTTGTCCTGATAGGTAAGTATCAATTTGTATGAAATCCATATTATACGTTTTATAATAGACATTCAATTTTCATTTTTACTGATTCAGATATATGTATGCTGCAGATTCATCTCAAGACAGGATCTAATAGACTGGAAAGCTCAGTTGGAGTATGAATTTTTTTCTGGAGTTACTGATCAGGTAGGCCGTTTTCAAAATAATAGTGTATGGAGTTTTGAATATATTCTGTTTGTCAGCTCTAAAAACCTGACTTGTTTACAGTCCAGATATCAATTAAAAAAGCAGGCTATATGGATGTGAAGGAGATCACTTCACCTGCAGTGTACATGGACATGTTGGCAGGAGATAGGAGTATACTCAGAAGAGTTTTTGGTATAATCCCTCAGGCGTTTTGTATAAGCACTGATGTTAATCTTCTTTTCTCACATTGACTATTACACAAATTTGTCAAGTATATCAGTTTTCCCTACAGTTTTATGTACAGTAAAATACGGTCATTTTATTTCTTTTGAGAATTTGAGCTTAGGAAATTGTGACATGACATAGATCACTAGAAAAGATTCATTATTTCATTTCATTGAAGATCATATTGCAATTTTTTTTGTTTACGTAGTTATACTCTTTTAAAAATGTAAATTCTTATGTGTTCTCGTGATGTCAACTGTAGAACAATGTAGAACTGTAGAAAACTAGAAATATAGTAAAAATGAGAGAAACAGCATTCAGCTCAGAATTTTCTATATCCAGCTAATGCTTACTCGCTGTCAATTATTATGGCTATGTAACTGAGTGCTAAAAATGTGTAATAATCATATGAGAGCTCTATTTTGAACATACTGTTACAGGACAGAGCAAGCGATTTCAGCCAAACAAACCATCATCAAACGCACAAGTAGCAGTGGCTCTGACAAGTGGCAGGATGAAGGAAGCAATTTCTGCTGAATTGTCAAGAATAGAAGCTGAGAATTCTGTCAGGCGAGCTGAAGCAGAAGAGATCAGGTTTGAGCTGCTTAGCCGAGGAGACATACAGAAGTTTTGGGATCAGAAATATAGTGAGGAGAAAAATCGAGGTGTTGATCTAGAAAGGATTTATCATGATGCAGTTAACACTTTGGAGGAAGAAAAGAGTAACCAAGATAAGATATATGCAGAATATTTGAAAGAAAAGGCGGCGATGGATTGTCAGAAGCAGCTGCTACTTAATTTAAAGAAAGAAGTTGATGAGATATCAGAAAGGCTTGCATCAGAGAGAGTCATATATCTCGATGAAAATCAAACTGTACAGAAGTTGCTCAGTGATTTAAAGTCCAAGCATGAAGAAATACTTGACACCAAGTCCACACTGGAAGCTGAGAAAGAAGCTCTTCAGATTCTTAGGTAATTTATGACTTCCGCCTTCCCCTCATACATATTACCCCACTATTGTCGTGTTTAAACTTGTTTATGTTCGAAACTCCTATTTCATTTATGGCTTTATAAATTACAATCTCAAAACTTGTAAGCTTTGCAAAGCCAGAGAAAGAGAGGTAGGATAGTTGGTAGTGTGCAATCACATTTCTAATTAGTTGTCATAATTTATTTATTTCTAGTGCTATTCAGTTGTTTGGTTTTGGGGCAACATTATTTGAGGTTAAAAAATTTTCGTTTACTTGGCTACATATATTTTGAGTTTAACTTTTTCTTGAACAAAGCATAAAATTTAGAGTAACG
The DNA here is from genome assembly GCF_059453495.1 of Arachis ipaensis. Taxonomy (NCBI): domain Eukaryota; kingdom Viridiplantae; phylum Streptophyta; class Magnoliopsida; order Fabales; family Fabaceae; genus Arachis; species Arachis ipaensis. The sequence goes on from NC_142440.1 coordinate 116,932,165, forward strand.
CTGGTGCAGAATTTGCAAAGGGCGATGGTTAGGTTTCTGGCATTAATGTTGCAGCTACCATCTCTTGATGAAACTAAGTTGTTTCTCTTATACATAAAATATAGAACAGAGCATTTTAGAACTTTGATTTGATGCACAAATTAGTTCTGAGTTCTGCTACAATATTCATGGTATAAATTGTGATTTCTATTTTGAGTTGTATGCGGTGACAGTCTGATGAAGAGAGCAAATGTTGCAGATCATGGGTGGAGGATGAGGCAAGAAGAAGCCAAGCTCGCGCAGCTGTTCTTGAAGAGGTGGGAAGAAGATGGAAATGGGATGACCAAGTTTGAATGGGTACATGTTCTGTGAGAGTGTAAATTACTATAATTCTTCTGTTTGCTGAAAGCAGAAATTCATTAGCTTATCAAATTCTAAAGAAAGAACTTTGCACTTTTTGCTGTGTTATCATGTCTGTATAAGTATATCAATATGCAAGTCATTTGCAGGGTTTTAATTGTGGGTCTTTTGTTTTAGGCACGGCCAGTCGCTACGGCTTTGTTTGGATATTGTTTGGATATTGGAAAGAAAATCAAAGCAAAGAAAATAAGAAGAAAGAAAATAAGAAGAGAGAAAATAGAAAGAAAAGTGAAATTATTTGTGTTGTTTGGATAAAGAGAAAATAGATGGAAATAAAATAGAGAAAAAAAATTTTTTTATTTGGATGGAAAGAAATGTGAAAAGAAAGAAAATTATAATAGTATAAAATTACATTAATACTTTTATCTATATTATATGGAAATTATAATTTATTAATAATAAAGATAAATGTGTAATTTTATTAATGTTTGTTACATTTTTCATTTTCATCTCATCTTTGGGTGAAAATATTTTAGTGGGTTTGACATTATTTTTTTTTTTCATTTTATTTTCTCTTCTCATTCCAAAAAAAAAATCACTTTTTTAACCATTTTCTCTTTTTTCATTTTCTTTCCCTTTAAATTCTTCCAATCCAACAATGTGCTTTCTCTTGGCTATTCAAAAAATAAATAAATAAAAATAAAAAGGTAAGAGACAAGAGGGGAGGGGGATTACAGTTGTATTCTGTTATAATATAGGCAAGTGGGTGATGTGATTGAGGAGAATTCTAGTTACCTCGTCTTTGAATATGTTCATTGTCTCCATACATTGCTTTGGAAGCAGCATGAGATTTCATTTCTACTGTAATTCATTTACCCTATATTTCTGCTATTTGATCATGCTAAGTGAAGATTCTCAATAGCCTAGAGAAGGGGAGTGAATTTATAGTCTTTTTTAAATGTGAATATTTTAATTTTAAATTGGATTTAAATTAGAATTTCTGTTGAGTTTGCAATATTGATTAAGCAGGATACAATTTTATTGTCTCGTATCGAGTGAAAACAGACATAAAGTAGGAAAAATAAATGACACAGTTATGTATTTTGGTTCAATTACTATGTGCAATGAGATTTACATTTAGTCTCCACCATAACTGTGGTAGAATTTTCACTATCTTTCTCAAAGTTAACAACCACCAATTTCAAGAATTCTACCAAATCCTATCAAGACAAACTCCTAGATTTTCAACCACTAAGTGCTCACCTAACTTAGCAAGGGAATCTCATCTAGATCATGAATATAAAATAAAAAACAAAAGAGATTGAAAATAATTTTCTGGCTTTTTTCCATGATTACTCTATTTGACTTTTTTCTCATTGACTTTTACTAATACTTCACATATTTGCCTTTTTTCCGTTGAATGAAAAACAAAGAATGATAAAACTAAAGAACAGAAAATTCAATGTAAAACCATGAAGAAGGTTTAGCTCAAAAGCTATGAAGACCCAAATATTGTACTTACTCTCCTTGCTTCAATATCTGGCCGTTTACCTTTTTAAATAAGAGTAAAGCTTCCAAAATTTGAGCTTGGTTGAACATCTTTGACTTTGTTCTTCTTCTCCAAAAATTAGAGCCGAGACGCAGATGAGAGATGTGACAACAACAGTGATTCATGGCTTGTAGAGTTTATCTCTTATCCGAAAATGTGCAGCAAAAAGAAGGGTAGCTTCAACAAGCTAGAGTTCTTGCACAAGAATGGGACTGTTATGCTGATATTTCTTCCGATTCAACCTTTGATTTGATTTTTGCTTTTAGTACCAACATCTGACTTTTTTTTTCCTTTTTTCTCTTTGATGCCTAGGCTTGGTGATTACCTTTTTCATTGTGATGGAACCCTAATCTGCACATACCTTTTTACTTGTGAAACTTTTCATCATTGATTTAAGGTTAGTCACGTGGGTTATAATCAGAAGAGAGAAGAGTGTTTGGATAGAGTGTTATCGATGTGAGAGTGTTATCCGTTACTCCTTTTCAGGCTTCTTGTATAATACTTCCTTCAATTATACATATATACATATTATAATTCCATCTTGAGAGTCGTACCACCTTATTATCATTGACTTATGACTCGAGCATAAGGATTTGAATATTAGGGTGTTACACTATAGTATCAGAGCAGTTTGTCCTCGTGAGCCTGAGGGATGGACTGCTGATGCTTCAATGCATACTCTAAATTGTGCCATTGCAATTTAGAATATCTAATTGATATGTTTAGCATGAAGTTCATGAGTATAATTTTAAGAATTTGAAACACTTTAACTTGAGATATTGAGACTGATCACTTTGCTATCGCTTGTTTGATGTGGATAGGACCTAAATGATGACTCGTGGGCGTGGTCGAACCCGTGTGTGAGGAGAAAATGCGGAAGGTACATCGGGGAATAACCAAGCCGCGCTCTTGGCTGCTATGACTACCCTTGTGAACGCGATGCACACAAACACTACAGCTACTAACCAGGCCATGGAAAGAATGAACAGGAATGGTAACGGACTTGAAAGAAACTCAGCTGATGAAGGTCTGATGACCTTGACAACCTTTCGAAGGTTAATCCTCCAATGTTCAAGGGTCGACTGATCCGACGGAAGCCGATAATTGGTTCTAGGTGATAAAAAGGGCAATGCATGCGCAACATGTACCTGAGAGTCAGTTGGTGGAATTCGCTGCATATCAGTTGAGAAAAAAAGCACAACACTAGTGGCAAGGAGCTCACCGTCTTCTGCAGTAAGGGAATGGAGATGAGGTGATTACCTGGGAGATGTTTAGAGGGGAGTTTTACAAGAAATATTTTCCAGGCTCTACAAGACAGGCTAAGGAATTAGAGCTTCTAAATTAAAGCAAGGATCAATATCGGTAGCTATTTATATGAACAAATTCTTAGTGTTGTGCCATTTCTCGAGGGTTTGTCAGGGTGCTCCTGAAGGGTGTGAGCGGTGGAAGTGTATGAAGTACCAAGACAATTTGAGGAATGATATCATGGAAGTTGTGGTGCCTCTTAAGGTTAAGAGTTTTACGGAGTTAGTTAACAAGAGCCGAGTGGTGGAAGAGTGCTCCAAAAAACTTGATATGGCGAGGAGTGACCGCCGAGAGTCCAATCAAAGGAGCAAGATAAGGGCTTCGCGGCGAGGGGCTTAGCTTTCAAGAGGAGTGGGTATCCACCTCAGCTTTTCCAAGGTCGGAACAATTACCGAAGAAATGACAATCACACAGAAAATGGTAAAGAAAAATAGGTGGAGGCTACTTCGGATGATTTGAGGTGCCAAATATGTGGGAGATACCATTCGGACCAGCCATACCGAACTGAGTTAGGACTGTGCTATCGTTGTTGGAGACTACGGCATATCTCCCGAGATTGTTCATACAGGAAAAATCAAAGAAAGGGCTGATCTCAACAAGGTTGAGGTAATTGTGAAATTGACAAGTATAATTAAAATTTAGCTGCTTGACATAATAATGGCGTGTTGTATTCGTTTGTAATGTAAAGCTAAATTGCAATAAACATAATTTTCAAATGAACTATCGATTGATGGCTTAGATTTATTGGGAATAGAGGAGGCTTGTAAATGGCATTGGTATAGTTGGAAATAGAATTAGAATGAAAGTTCGAGAAATTGAACAATTGTGTAGAAATTGGAGGATAACTAATTACTAGGAAATTGATGTTATAGGTTTTGGATAATTAGGATGTGATTTGGGAATAGACTGAGAAAGTTTAAAAGTGAGCCTAAGTTTTTGTGATCCGATAATAGAACATGACGTGGATGGATAATTGGATTCTTGGTGGCTGAAAATCAGAGTGACACAGCGGAAGCTTGCGGGAGCATTGACATAGTATGGTTGCAATAAGTAGTAAGAGATGGTTAGAAATACTTTAGGTTTGAATACCTGAAAGGTTCACTGGGTTAATGTAGATAGTGATTTCTAGGTAATTGATTTTGATGGTGGCTGTGAGATTATATTGAATCTGAAATGGTTACAAAAATGATTATAATTGTGTAATTGGTTCTGTGATAAGTGAATGCAAATTGTAGTGTTTGAAAGATAAGCATTACGATATTTGATCATGATGACTTTGGCTTTAGATTGAATGGATAATGACTGATTTTGAAAGACGAAATTAAAAAACGTTGAATGGAAAGTTCTAACATCTTCTTGAGGTTGAATAGAAGGAACCTGTGAAGGATGGTGAACTTCGGCTTAGTGGAGGTTCTTTTGACATTTGTTAGGGATTTGAAAAGTTTTGAAAATTCTAAGTTAAGATTTCAATTGGAAGTTATAGAAGGTTTAAAAGAGGTGAACTTGATATTAGAATCGCTATTGAGAAAGACCTAGAGAAAGCTAAGAGTGAACTGGAGTAGACTTAGTGCCAAAAATGGAGTTAATTCAATTGTAGAATTTAGGAGAGAGAATTATCGACTCAGTTGCGGATTCTCACTAATCCTAAGAACAACTAAGATGCATCGTGGCCTAAACACGGATTTAAGGCAACAAAAATTTTGAGGGCAAAATTTTAAATAAGGTGGGTAGGATGTAAAATTTGGTCAAACCATAATAATTAAGTAATAAATTAAATATAAGCGAAAATGATTTGAAAATATAGCAATAGTAATTTGACAATTTAAATATGATATTTAGACTTAGTGGATTTTTCTGAGTCAGAAAACATAATTTTCTGCGTAAAAATGCGCACTGAAAATTGGACCGGCAGTATTGGCTGAGATATGTCCGGTACTGCAGTTGAGAAAATTAATTATGAATGAGAAAAATTAAAAAGTTAAAATTTGTAATTGAGATGGTAAAAAATAATTTAAACGCACCTTAAAAGGATAATCTTAAAGGTTATGGCTCAAAGTCGGGACAAATGGGCCATATATGTGAATCGGGTGGGCCTAACCCAGCATATATAAGCCATCATTAAGGCAAATTCAGCTCATTACAACACATAGAGAGGGAGACTGCAGTTAGGAAGAGAGAATGAAGAACCAAACCCTGACCCTCATTCGATCTTTAAACCACCATAACTTCCTCTTCAGTGCTTCGATTGACGAGCTGTTTACGGCCACTCGTCACTCTCACCCTCTTTGATTCTATCTAGGTATTATTGCATCTCTAGTATGAGCTATTGATGAGTTTCATCAAATATTTCCACGGGTTAAGTATTTTTGGGTGAATTTGGCACACTTTGAGGACTTAAATTTACTTGTGGAACTTTTGGGGTGAGCCTTAGAGTGAAAAACTCAAGTGTTGGGCGTGAACTGCCGTCATCAAAGCATATTAGCTATTTTGATTTCTGATATGCACGCGTACACAGAGGTGTCACGCGACGTGAGCACTGGCCATTGCCAAGTACTCTTGTGTATGCGGACATGGCATGCATACACTTTGGCAAAAATTGCACTCATGCATACGCGAGCAGGTTCATGCACACATGACTTTGTCGAAATTTTGGATTCATGCGTATGTATGACCACCCAATTTTGAAAAAATTGAATTTTTGAGTTTTTAACCATTCTTTTAGCCTTTTAAACCTTTATAAATCCCAATAAAATTATTGAGCTGGTATAATTAAGGATGGATGAGTTAGGGACCAAATCTAAAGAGTTGAGTTAGTGAGATTGAGGAGAATGAATAAGATGTGAAGTGATGTGTGATGATGATGAATGTGATGATGAGTAATGATCGAGTATGATGAGAATGATGATGATAATGAGCGAAATGAGCGATTGGTGTAAGTTATTGATAATTGGTAAATGATGGCGGATTGGGGGAGGTTGAGGATTCCCTCCGAGTTATATGTTATATAAATGAGTAAGATTTTGGACAATATGATGATGGTGAAGTGTGACAGACACTATATCCCAGAATGACTAGACGAGTTGAGGTTGAGGATTTCCTTTTTCGTGCTAGGTTTTGAAATGAGGACAAATATGTGGGGAGAGTGATAGATATTGAAGGAGATTGAGGAGTGAGGAACTGAATTAAGGATCAGGGTTTATGAGCGGTAAACTAATTGAATATGAGATTGATTGAGGAAGGTAATGAATAGGCGAGTTGAGGTAGAGGATTCGCTCTCCCATGATATGATTGTGATTAAAGAGACAATAAGATTTGTGTTGTGAGGACGGTGGTATTATTCCGCTCAGGTAAGGCTGAGTTGAGATTGAGGATTCTCTCACTTGCTATGATAAACAAGTGGAGGTCGATGATTCCCTCTCTTGTTGCGGTGGACGAGTTTGAGGTTGAGGATTCCCTTACTTATCATACTAGAGAGTTGGATAGAAGGTCGAGGATTCCCTTCGGTTTAGTTCTGTAATTATTAATTTGGATGTCAGGTATGTTTATTTGTGTTGAATTGAAATGAGTTTCAAATTGAGATGGTGAGGACGGTGGTTGGAACCCACTCACGGATAGGCAAGTTGAGATATATGATTCTCTCTCTTGCTGTAATGAAAAAGAAGAGGTTGAGGATTACCTCTCTTGTTACGATGGGCAAGCGGGGTTGAGGATTCCTTCTCTTGCTACATCAGGGAATTGAATGGAGAAGGTTGAGGATTCCCTTCGATTCGATTCCTAGCTGTGGTGTGAATTAGTTAGGTTGAGGATTCCCTCTCGTTACATTGTAGTCTCTCTCTAAATGGGAGGTTGAGGATTCCCTCCTAGAAGGTTAAGAATTTCTTTCGTGTTGAGAGATGATATCCGGGTTAGCTACCAGACATGTCGGGCTTGGCTGTACAACTGACATATGAGCTCATTGGCCATAGGGCAGGCATACATTATTTGCATATATTTGAATTGTTTGAGTTTGCTTAATTGTACTTAGATTGCCTAATTATAATTGAATATGTTACATGATTATATGCTAACTGCTATATTTGAATTACTTGTTTGTATTGCTTGTGTTTGCACAACTGAGAGGTCCCTCATGCTGATGTTGGTTGACGTGAGGGCTAGTGCTGGTTCTGGTTATGATACTGTAATAAATTGAAAGTTGAAAAGTTTGGAAAGTTGAGAAAGATGAGAAATTGAATTAGACATAATATCCCATAAGACAGTTGCCTAATTCATGGATTAGTGAAAATCTAGGGTGAATAATTGATGAAAGAAAGTTTAAGATGCTTAGTGAGTTCTTATTATAGTGCATTGTATTTATTTGGCACTTTTACCGTACTGAAAACCCATGGGTCGGGAGTTCTCATTCTGTATATATCTCTTGTTTTTCAGATGCAAGTCCAGGTACTCAGCAATGAGCTGTAGTTCATCTGAGAGATGACGAAGAAATTCGCACTCTGTTTATATTTTGTTTAGACTCTCTCTATACTTGTTTTGAAAAACTTATATTATGTATTTATTCCTTTTGAAAACTTGCCTATAGAGGCCTTTATGTATATTTTGGGAGAGATAGGAGATACTGTTATCAAATTATTTTAAATTCTGTAACCCTAGCCGGCCTAAACTTCGTAGGTCGCGATTAGTGGCTATTTACTATGTTATATATTTATATCCTATCTTTATTCTGTTATTCTTTAATGTTTTACTTTATATCGCTTTTCGAATACGTCTTATCTTCAGTTTTATCGATGCGAGAGTGTTATTCATTTGCAATTTATTTTACTCCTTTTCAGACTTCTCGTATATACTTCCTGCAATTATACATATGTACATATCATAATTTTACCTTGAGAGTCGTACCACCTTATTATCATTGACTTATGACTCAAGTATAAGGATTTGAATATTAGCGTGTTACACAAAAGTTATTTGCGACTTATGAAAATATAATCCCTTTTTCTTATTTTAGTTACATTTTTTACTCTTTTTGAGTAGTTTGTTTGTGAGCAATGTTACATGATTAATAAAATTTATTATTTTTTTCAATACTTGACTAATACTAAATTTTAAAGACTAAATTCTAAACCAAAAATACTAAATCCTAAATCCTAAACTCCAATGGTATAAAAATAAGACGTTAACTCAAAATATTGACATTAATAAAAAATTATTAACTCCTAACATTTTTTTATTTATTATTCGTGTCTTTCAAAATTTTTTTGTTAACAAAATATATTTTTAAATACTACTTTATTAATTTATCCATATAAAAAATTATTTTTTAATTATTTTTATGACGATTATAATTTTTTTGAGAATTTTATCTTCCTTATCTTTCGGAAGAAGTTTTATTAGCCTAGACATTTTTTTTTTGAATTTAATTTGAATACATTATTAATATACTAGTATTTAATTATATATCGTTATATCGTTAATTTTAATAATTATTTTTTATATTAATAATTTAAATGATCATATAAATGCATGGATGTGATTGGACGTGTAATAAGTTTTACTTCATTAAAATTAATTTTTTGTTGTTTGTGCTCTGTAGGAAGGAAAAATGAAATTCTTTCGGGTTTTTTTCTTGTCTTCGTTTACAGCATACACACTAACACAGGTATACGTTTTATTGTCAGGCCCACACCAGCAAGGCAACAAATGGCTTCGTCTACCTGTCTTCTGGTATATGTTTCTACTTGTCAATGCTATAATACGATTTTCTATCTGTAATACCATCCACTTATGCTTTTGCATTGATTTGGAGGATTGTGGGTGTTTGGGGAAATTTTCTGTCGTTTTTGATGAACGGATGCGAAATGACAATTCTGGGTTTTCAGACAACATGGTTAAGTTGGTCAAGCTTAGTAGCAACTAGCAAGAAATACTACAGCAGAAAATTTCCTACACACACGAATCCTAATCTTATTATTATTATTATTATTATTATTATTTATACACAAAAAATAGCTATTAAATTAACTATTATAATCATGATATATTTGTGAATAAATATATGTATTATTTAACTTATTTTTAATTTATATGTGATATTATTATTATTATTATTATTATTATTATTATTATTTCAGTTTTAAATACATACTCCTTAAACAACTGAGCAACCACAACCAAGAAATGTTAGTTCAAGAGAAATGCCAAAAAGATTAACAATGTGATGTGGACTTGGGAAGAAACATAATAATGGAACGGGCACTTTTCCTTTTGCATTCTTTTTCTTTCTTGCCAATGTCCAATAGCTTCCATTTGCTTTAGTCCACCGAGTAAAACTTCACGCTTTACTTTACTTGATCATATCTTGGTTTCTGTATTTAGCTTTTCTATCCTCAATTCTTATTTCTTTTCAGTTAAAACCCAATTAGACCTTGCCGATAAGCTGCTGGACCCACCTGTTCCGAAAATAAATAAGAAAACTTCTATTCTATTCCCATTAATCAGACAAATAGAAGTCCCTTGATTATGAGATTTTATTTGTGGGTCCTCTGTCAAGTGTAAGAACACAAAAGCTTTCTATTAGATTTTATTTTGTCATAACGTCTTTTATATCTTTGTTTTTATGGAAACAAAGAAAATAATTATTGAGAGCCAAAGTTATTATTTATATTCAATGTTTTTACAAATAAATTATACACTTAAATTTATTCATTAATGAAAATGCATAATACATATATAGTTATTAGAGCCTGTTTCTGATTTTGTTTTCAGACACAGACTGATGACTACTTGATCAATTTGATAGATTGAATGGTTAAAATTCAGACACATCAAATTATTATCATTCTTATTATTCGGTATAAGACATCCCAATTAACTAATGAAATTTTAACAAAATAAAATACTAAATAACAAAAAATCCAATAAATAAAATTAATTATCAATAATATGTAAATGCATGGGAGGATATTGGTTTGAAAAATATACAATATCAATCATGTGTGAATGCTGCATTAAATGATGTACAGAAACAGAACAACACATTTCTCATTATAGTACTAATTCAGTAATATCTTAGAAAAAATAAAAAAAAAATACTAAAGTAGAATTAACCTTAAAATCAAGAATTATGGAATAAGCAAACCACCAAATAACAAAGCCACTGCGGAACATGTCTGTATTTCTAATTTTACTGTCACTAGTCGTTTTCAGTCTTGTTCTTCTGCCTGGCTTTAACTATGAATATTCCTTTTGAGAAAAAAATAAACATTAAAATATGTATATATATGTATATATTTGTCAATTTATTGGGACTAACATTGGCCTCTAGTTATTGGTGGTTGCTGTTTCTCTTAGGAAGTTTCATAAACCTGATAAGATGATAAACCCAATTGTGTGTATCTGCCATTGAAATATTATTCATATAAATGAATCTTCTAAACATGGGTTGGGCTTAACTTAATTCTCTATCATATAATGGTTTGAAAATTTCAGTTATGGAGGTTCTGGAAAATGGGTGGTGGAGGGTGGTTCTTGAAATGGGTTTCGTGTTTAAACTATCGATGCAAAATTAAGGTATTTCAAACAGCTAAAGATTCATGATAGTAAGGTTAGGACTTGTAGTTGCTGCTTCACTTGCAGCATATACAGTTAAGCAGCTGAATGTTAAAGGCTCAAAATCAGGTACTTGATTTTCTTATTCACTAATTTTTTTTTTTCACTTTTAAATAATAATATTTTGGGATTCATGATTCATATTTGTTGCCAGTCGAATTTAGGATTATAAGATTGACCCTATGAGTTAATATCTCAGAACATGGTGAAGCAAGAAGTAGAAAGCGTCCAGGTGAGGGCAAAGAAGCAGAGCTCGATAAGAAGGATGTAAGTTTGTAAAGAAGAACATCATCATGTTTTTAATTGAAAATAATCAATCTTATATTAATGAAATGATAATAACTTTTTAAAAAATTAGTGTAGTTTTCTTGGATTAGTTAAACAGAATAGACTAATTAAAAAACGGAATCAAGTGTATTTTTTTATTAATGCACTCTCTTTCATGTTCATATCAATTGGCCAAATAAGAACTTTCCTTATCTTTGTTAACTTTGTTTCTTTGGATGTGGTTTTTTTAAAAAGGAGGAGGAAGAGGAGAAAGAGGAGGTTAAGCGAATCAGCAGCATAATTAACAGAGCTAACGACTTCGAAGATGATATTTTACCAGAATTTGAACATCTCCTATCGGGAGAGATCGAGTTTCCCGTACGAGGCGAGAAAGACACAGTTTATGAACTAGAGATGGCGAACAATGCGAGCGAGCTAGATCGGTTGCGAATGCTTGTTAAGGAATTGGAGGAGAGAGAAGTGAAACTCGAAGGAGAGTTGCTCGAATACTATGGACTGAAGGAACAAGAATCGGATATCGTCGAGTTACAAAGGCAGCTGAAGATCAAGACAGTAGAAATCGATATGCTCAATATTAAGATCAATTCATTGCAGGCAGAGAGAAAGAAGCTTCAAGAAGAGCTTGCGAATGGAGGAAGCTCGGCGAAAAGAGAACTCGAGGTAGCGAGAAACAAAATCAAGGAGCTACAGAGGCAGATGCAGCTTGAAGCTAACCAAACAAAAGGACAGTTGCTGTTGCTTAAGCAGCAAGTTTCTGGTCTTCAGCTGAAAGAAGAAGACGCGGTGAGAAAAGATGCAGAAATTGAGAAGAAACTCAAAGCTGCGAACGATTTAGAGGTCCAAGTGGTGGAGCTTAAGAGAAGAAACAAAGAGCTTCAACATGAGAAGCGAGAATTGACCGTTAAACTCAATACGGCCGAATCCAAAGTCGCTGAGCTCTCGACTATGACAGAGGTTAGAGTCCTAAAGATACAGCTTCATATTTTTGAAGCTTTGAATCACCAAAACCTAAGAACTCCCAGCTGAAAGCACCCGAAATATCAATGAAAATCAATCATGCACAATTACATGTCTGTTTTGTTTGTGTTGTCTTGAACTATGCCCCTTACAGAAAATCAATACTGGTGTGTCACGTCAAATAGTGGTGGGTATGTATACGCTAAAATCAACTACCAAATCTACCACTCATGTAGAATATGTGTTGAAATACAAAATATTACATTGAAAATGAGTTAAACAACACATGTTATAACTGATTTGGTAGCTGAATTTTAGTATACACATATCATTTTTGTAGATTAAAATAGCCATTTTTTTATTTTACTGGACCAAAAGCACAAAATGAAAATATAGGAACCAAAATATAAAAGAAATAATAGTTAAGCCAAAATGTAATGTTTAAATTCATTTCTTCCTTCTGCACTTTATTGGACTATGTTTCATCAATGTTGATCTTATTATTTAACGAAACATATAATATTTCAGAAGAAAGTTCCTTTGAAAAGCTATGTAAATTCGTTGAAATCTTCTATTGTGAAGGTTGCATAAGTGTTTCGTGAAAATGTTGAATTAAATCGAATATGTTTTAGTCGTTTTTATGATGAGTGTAACCTTATTTTCAAGAACGTTACCTGCAGAGTGAAATGGTGGCCAAGGTAAAAGAAGAGGTGAACAAAGTGAGGCATGCAAATGAAGATCTTCTAAAGCAAGTAGAAGGACTTCAGATAAATAGGTTCAGTGAAGTAGAAGAGCTGGTATACCTTCGTTGGGTTAACGCGTGCTTGAGATATGAGCTCAGGAACTATCAAGCACCCCAAGGAAAAGTATCGGCTCGCGACCTCAGCAAAAGCCTCAGCCCGAAATCACAAGAGAAGGCTAAGCAGCTAATGCTAGAATACGCCGGCGGATCAGAACGCGGCCAAGGCGACACTGATCTAGACAGCAACTTCTCCCATCCTTCTTCCCCAGGAAGCGAAGATTTCGACAACACCTCAATTGATAGCTCTACTAGCAAATATAGTAGCCTTAGCAAGAAAGCTGGCTTGATGCAGAAGTTGAAGAAATGGGGTAAGACCAAAGATGATAGTAGTACTCTTTCCTCGCCGGCTCGATCTCTTTCGGAAAATTCTCCAAGAAGGATGAGTATGGGAGTTAAGCCGAGGGGTCCGCTGGAGAGCTTGATGTTGCGAAACGCAGGCGATAGTGTAGCCATCACTACATTTGGGCTAAGGGATCAGGAAAATAATCCTGATTCTCCTGGAACTCCAAACAATAATGATTCCCTGAATTCTGTTGCAACGTCATTCCAGTTGATGTCTAAGTCAGTAGTTGAGGGATCAATGGAGGAGAAGTATCCGGCGTATAAAGACCGGCACAAATTGGCGTTAGCCAGGGAGAAACAGATCAAAGAAAAAGCTGACAAAGCAAGAGCACAAAAATTTGGCGATAACTCAAGTTTGAGTGGTATGAGCAAAGAGAGGTCTATAACTCTGCCACCGAAACTAACTCAAATAAAGGAGAAGACAATTGTTGCTGGCAGTACCAATGATCAATCTGAAGATGGTAAGAGCGTTGACACACAAAGCATTAGCAAGATGAAGCTTGCAGAGATTGAGAAAAGGCCTACTAGGATACCTCGGCCACCTCCTAAACCAGCCTGTCGTCTTCCGAGTGGCACAAAGCTGACTCCTTCTAACGGAGTACCATCTGCTCCGCCTCTTCCTCCTCCTCCTCCAGGTGCTCCACTGCCACCACCGCCACCTCCTCCACCAGGAAGCATATCGAGAGGAGCAATGGATGGCGACAAAGTTCACCGAGCTCCAGAGCTAGTCGAATTTTATCAAACATTAATGAAAAGAGAGGCAAAGAAGGATACTTCATCACTGTTAGCTTCTTCAACAAGTAATGCGTCTGATGCAAGGAGCAACATGATTGGTGAAATTGAGAACAGATCATCATTCCTCTTAGCTGTATGTTCAAGGATTGTTTCTTTTAAATTTTTAATCTCTTTTGCTACTTTCTTATTGAAGTCAGAACAGATTTTGAAATTTTGTTTTTTGGGATATAGGTCAAAGCTGATGTAGAATCGCAAGGTGATTTTGTCATGTCCTTGGCAACTGAAGTTCGAGCAGCATCGTTTTCCGAAATCGAAGACCTTGTTGCCTTTGTGAACTGGCTAGATGAGGAACTTTCCTTCCTGGTATACATATAATGTGTCATTGCAGCATCAAGAATTAATAGAGAAAGTACAAGGAACAACTTCTTGTTAGCCGATATTAATCAACTTTAGGTTTAGGTTTATAATTTAGGATTTAGAGTTTAGAATTTAAGATTAACAAAATAATTATAAAAAAATTGGCTAATTTTGGCGGAAAAAAGTCGGTTCTCTATCATTACTCGAATTAATATTAGGCCCCGTAAAACCACTACATGGAAATAATCATGCAGCATGATATATCACTTTCTTATTAACTCTTTTTATGTGTTATGCCAAGGTTGATGAACGAGCTGTGCTGAAGCACTTTGATTGGCCTGAAGGGAAAGCCGATGCACTAAGGGAAGCAGCATTTGAATATCAGGATCTGATGAAATTGGAGAATAAAGTCTCAACCTTTGTCGATGATCCCAAACTCTCGTGCGAAGCGGCTCTAAAGAAGATGTATTCTTTGCTTGAGAAGTATGCATCTTTCTGAGATGAATCAATTCAAATCAATCTTGCTTGAAAACTGAATGTTTTGTTATTGTCCCTTCAGAGTTGAACAAAGTGTATATGCACTCTTACGCACAAGAGATATGGCTATTTCGCGGTACAGGGAATTTGGTATCCCTGTAAACTGGCTCATGGATTCTGGAGTGGTGGGCAAGGTATGTTAGCTAGTCTCTGTTGTAGTTCACAGTTCATGCAATATGTAGGGTTGCAATGTGCACATTGCTATTATAGTTAGGGTTATGCTAGCTAACTAATAATTATTTTAAATCAATCAAATAAAAATATACTATACTTTTAAATTATTCATTTAAATTTTAATATTAGAATAATCATTCGTACACCTAGTAAAGTGAATATCCAATATATCTATTGTTCACATTGTTTAATATATTTATGGAATACATTGCAAGTGTAGCCGTATACAGATTTGCACTATCCGCATAATATTAATCTACCAAAAATAAATAATTAACACATAGGTACATAGATCCTTTTCAACAAAAATAATATTTGGAAGCTATAATTTGGGTGCCATAACTTACTTTTATTTTGACATTTTTTAATGCATTCATTTTTTTTATTTTATATTTTTAATTATTATTAAAATAAATAAATAATTTTAGATATAATAAATATATAATTATAGATATTACATATAAAAAATTATAAATATTAAATTAAAAAAATAAATTTGTATTATTATCTTTTTATTATTATTTTTAAATTAATTTCTTGGTTTGATGGTCGTTTGACACATAACTTAAGTGATAAACATCACATTTGCAGATCAAGCTTTCTTCAGTGCAATTGGCAAAGAAGTACATGAAACGTGTGGCGTCAGAGCTTGATATATTATCTGGACCTGAGAAGGAACCAACAAGAGAGTTTTTGGTACTGCAAGGTGTTCGTTTTGCTTTCCGTGTCCATCAGGTAATCATAGCTTATTTTGTTTCCGTGTTTGTTACTTTGTTTACAACTTTACATGTGCTGAAGAGGTTTATTACATATCGATCAACCTTCTCTAAAATATGAAAATTAATAAAATAAAAAAAATAAGAGTCTAATTATTTTCAAATAAAAATATTAGATTTAATAGATAATATAAATTATAAATTTAATAATAATTAATTTTTATTTTATTATTTTAGAGCATCTTTTTTATTACATACACATTTTTCGTTTAAATAGGTGTCAAATTTTAAAAAAAAAATCTAATAAACTTCTGTTTAATTTACAGGATAAAAATAAACATGTTCTGATTATCGTACTTATTACTTTTGGCTAAAAAAATTATTCAATATTATCGATTGAAAACAGAATAAATTGAAAACCAGAAAATAACAGTGGTGGGGAAACTCTATTTCAGTTTGCAGGTGGCTTCGATGCAGAGAGCATGAAGGCGTTTGAGGACCTCAGGAGTCGCATCCATACACCTCAAGCAGGTGAAGATATTAAACCAGAAACACAGGATTCTTAGCCCCCATCAGTAGCTGCTTCTCTTACAAAGTTACAAGTGTGACCTTTTAAGCTTTGTATATTTCATTTTTTTTTCATTTTCACTAGCGATTATACGTATTGGATATTATACTACAAGGACAATAATAATAATAGTAAAGTATCGGTACTCAATACTTTTGCCTAAAATCAAAATCTTCTTCGATATCTTTTATTTTCAAAATTTTTCTTCACATTTAATAAATTTTAAGATGGTCATTCTCCTAAGAATTTTAATTTCATGACAAATTTACTCTCGAGAGAAATGATAATTACAAAATTTTTAAAACAGATCTCCCAACACGCTAACCCCACCCTATTCCCGTCGCCCAAATCACCGCAATTCCAACCCAAACGACCAAATCTAACCCATCAACCCAAAACTATTAGTTAATAATACTCAAACAGATGACGAATTGAATAATAAAATCAATAATAAATTTTCTGCCAAAGGAAACATACTTTAATTGTCTATGAACTTATAAATAAACTTTAAGCGTTTAAACCACGAACAAATAATTTTTGCACCACTTGAAATAGAGATAGCTTAACTGAAATACACAAATAAATTTGTACTAATATATTTTAAGAGTTTGCAAACAAATTCTAAGCAGTTATATGAAATTGTAATTTAATTTTCACATTACAAAAAAAATAAGCTTTTGTCACACTTTAAATGTGTCAAAAAGTGAGAAAAAAATATAGCCACAGCTTGTGGCTACGATTTTTTAGCTACCGCCACATTGCAAGGGTCACATATGTGAGTGTGTCGGTTTTTCTATTGGCACGCTTTTATTGAGCTATGCCCATGTTTACTTTGTTGCCTCACCATTAACTATTGCCACACTTTAAAAGTGTAGCTTTATGTATAATCCTATAGTAACGTTTTCTAAACATGTTTTCTGATGGACATACAACTACACTTTCTTAAACGTATTTAAATTTGAACTATGGCCATACTTCTTAATTCGTGTGCCTATATAAACTTATTACCATGCTTTTAAAGCGTGGCTATATTCTTATCAAATTAAAAAAAATTGTTTTAGATATTTTTTTTTTAGATTTTTCTAACACAAAATAAACCTGTTTCCATACAAAATAAATATAAATTTAATCAAGACAAACTTTCATCTAATTTTCAGTTGAAATCAAACTTGTATTAGAACATTAATAGTATTTCAAAAAATAAACAAGTTCATCATGTTATCAAACTAAAAGAAAAGTACTAAAAACAACAAAGTCAATTCAAAACATAAACACAAGTGTATTGATACATCATGTTCAACCATCCTAAAAAATCAGCTATAATCTTTTGTCATCTTCATCCTCGTCATCATCATAGCCCTCATCCAACTCATCCAAAACATATTGAACACACACTGCAAAAGAATAAAAAAAAAAGAACATGACATCAAGGAACACATATTCACGATAACATTATTGTAACACCCTACCACACAGAGTCTTATGCTTAAGTCATAAAATAGAGGTGGTGAGGTATTACGACATCTAAAAGTAAAATTATATATATATAATTGAAAAAGATTTATATCTAGGAGCCTTTGAAGGAAAATTAAAACAAAAGCGTTAAACGATAAAGCGCAACACTCACGTCAACGTTAGCGGTAAACGTAAACCGAGGAGGATAAGAATAAAGCAACACTTAATTATATCTAACATAAGAGGAGAGTTCCAAGATACAGATAACTAAGCTTCTGACTTAGCTCGCGAAGTTATAACCGGCCAAAGCATATATATACATATATACATACATTCAAAAGGAACCCAAAAGACCCAAAATATAGTTTACAAAACCTGTTTTCTCCAAATCAACCTCTAAGAGGGACAAGCATCATATACATAAGGGGTGGAGATAATAAGTATCTACATAAGCCAAAAATAAGTCCCAAAATACAAAAGTCTTCGCTGTGAGAAGCTTCCAGCATGCCTCAGCGAGGTGTCTCACGTCCTGCATATGAAAACCACAAAATATGTATGGGATGAGAACCAGAGGTTCTCAGGCATGGTAACAGTGCCCACATCTCTAACATATAATGTCTCGAGAAAGCCGAAGGCGATCCTAGAACTTTTGACATATAATTTAATCTTATAATATAACTAAACCAAAAATAAATTAGGCAACTAACTAGAATCATTTTTTTCAAACACAATTATTACATGCAAGGAAATCCCAATTAGGATTCAGGTACAAGAGATAAACAGGTAGCAAGTAGTTTATGCAATCAATTAGGCATTCCAAACAAAACATACCAAGTAAATACATATATATAGATGCATATGATGCATGCCTGTCTTATGACTGATAAGTCTCATCTGTCGGTTATATAGCCAACCCGACAAGTCCTGGTAGCTAACCATTGGACTTTGCCTTTGTCTCGCATCTCCAAACCTCAATTCATAAACATTCATAATCATATAACACACATTGTTGTATATCCACGGGGCAAGCTCACCGAAGAGGTCTAAGTGTCCGGCCACACTTACGACATAGGATCAGCAGAGTATCGAGTCTCAACCTGGAGCACGTGGTGGCAAGCCACTACTTTCACCCAGGAAAACTCGTATCTCAGATATTTGGAAGTGCAACAATCATATAATCAATCAATAATCATGTATTCATAATCAGCCATAATTCATTATCAATATAGTCATCCGACTCATAACATAAACAGCACTTCCGCCATTATCATCATTAATTCACCTCTTTCTTCATCAATAAGTTACCTTCCTCACAACCCTCATTGTACTTCATTACCCAAAATTCACCTACCAGACTTTGGGTTTTGAAAGTTGGAGAAAGCATTAAAAATAAAAAATCAAGGTTTTGGAAAAACAGGGGCTCGCGTACGTGACCCCCTGCTCGCATACGCGAGGAGCGCAACCCGTAGCGTATTCTCGCGTCGCGTGTCACCTTTCGTGTACGCGTCCTTGTAAGATTTGTACCTCTCGCATATGCGACACACATCTCGCGTACACAAGCTCTTTGGACAGTGTCCAATGGCTGCGTCGCGTGTGTTCCTCGCGTACGCGTGCATAGCAGGAGTTTCAAAAAGCTGCTAAGTCCAGAATCCCTGTTTTGCACACCAAACTTTGATCGCACATAACTTTCTTGTTTTAAAACATTTTTCCTCCGTTCTTCGAGCGGTGTAAACCTCTCGGACCAAATCTTTTTTCTAGACATATTTGACAAAAATCAAAGGTCCGGAGGCCAAGTTATGCTCCGCCAAAGTTGTTCAAAATCATAGTTTTCATTAAACTTTACAAACCTCCACTTTAAAAAACATACCAATTCTAAACATTTTAAAAACCAACCCAAACCTTACCATATCAGCATCAAACACTCCCGACTCATATTTTCAACCTCCTCATTCATCTCACAACTTACCAATCCTCCACTTTCATCAATCTCAACTCAGTATTTCAAGTTCAATGATATTCAAATTCATTAACCATTATGCATATCAATCAACATCATAGACAAATTACATATATCATTAATAAGAGCATCAATCACAACCTCCAAAACCATTAACCATATACCTAATAATCCATCTCAACCAATCAACAACATCAACAATTCGATTTCTACCTTACAGTCACTAGCCTAAGTTTTCATGACACATTATATTTTAGATACGACAAACTGAAACCATACCTTGGGTGATTTCCCGATAAACTCGGAACACCTCAAGGGTTCCCTGCACCACAAGCTATCAACCTCAGCCCCTCACCAATGAACCTAGCTTCCGAAATTGATCTCAAGCTTCCATTTCCTCAAATGAGTTCCAATTTCACCAGTTCGACCTCCAATTTGATTTTTACACCAGCAATATACAATCTAACCCACATATATCACTATAATTAATCCCTAAACTCAAGATCTCAAAAATTCATAAAAGGGTTAGGGTTCTTACCTTTTCCAAATATTATAGGATCACAATCCAACAATCTTCTCAAGTTAGATTGATCCTAAACACATCAAAACATCAAAATCTCAAAACCCCCAAATACTAAATTTTTGAATTGGAGAATAGAGAATAGAAAATGGGAATGTGGTTTCCTCACCTTATTATATACTGAGTTTTGTAGAACTCGATGCTGCGGTCGCGTGGCCACAAACGGTGCGGCACTCAGAGCTCCAGACCAAAAGTTGTTTAAAATTGAAGATCAAGTGAGGGTTTTGTGTTTTGGAAGGTGTTCTTCCCCCTTGCTGAACTTGTTCAGCGTGTTTGCATGAATGAGGAGAGAGAAATGACCTGAGCTCATTTGTTTAAGTGAGTGAGTTGGGCTCCCGGGTTTGGTTTGGGCTCGATTCTACCGGTTCGGTCCGTTTGACCTAATCTTGAACCAAATTTTTTAAAATTAGTGTCAAAATTCTTGTTTTAAGTAACTCTATTACATTAAACTATAAAATTTAATTTTTTTTATTTTCTTAAATAAATATTAATTTGTGAGTTAATTATTTATTAATTATTCGAATTTTACAATTATTACAGCTTGTTTTGTGGGTTCTGAATTTTGACCTTCGAGATGACGAGCCAGGAGAAATAATATGTTTTTCTTTGAACTTGTAGATTCTTCTTGAACAGCCAAGCACCGGTTATTCATATCTTATACACATAGAAAAAGAATAGCCAAATCATGATAAAAAAAAACGTGCACTTAAAATCTCTGTTCTTTTCTAGAAAGCCATTTATATCATACAAAAGCTGATAAGAAGTCCAAATCTTAGTAAAATCACAAAACAAAATACAAAATTAGTTTTCATATACATATTCTACAATAACTAGTGATACAGATTGCTATATTATCAATCCTGTTGGCTTAACAAATTATATTATAGGCAATGTGGCAAGTCTAAATAGTCATAAGTTTAAAGAAAACAAAATGCAAACAATTAAAAGTTTAAAGCAATCTAGAAAAAGCAAGAGACTCACCCTCTCATGTGTTCAGTTCTCCTTGTGGAATATTTTTTCGATACTTTTTACAAGAAAGTTTTTCCTAGTTAGTGAATTGAAATCCTTTTTAGAATAAAGGTCAACAAGAGGAGGGGTGGGGGAAGACTAAATGCTACTTACTGATTTATAATATGTATAATATATTCCAGAATTTCTAAAATAACACA
Organism: Arachis ipaensis; assembly: GCF_059453495.1. Classification (NCBI taxonomy): domain Eukaryota; kingdom Viridiplantae; phylum Streptophyta; class Magnoliopsida; order Fabales; family Fabaceae; genus Arachis; species Arachis ipaensis. Next base: position 116,953,597 of record NC_142440.1, read on the forward strand.
GATGGACAATTATGAAGTCAAACAATAAAAATTTAGAAAGTACTAACATACTACAAGAAGAATGAAATGAAGCATATTTTACAAATAAACATTATCAGATAAAAACGAGGGGTAAACAACAAGGTTCTAAAAATCAGACTAGTCATCGAACAATTTATTAGTTCACTAATCTAATCGGTTCAACTGTGATTCAACCAAAATAACTATTTATAATAGATAATAAATAAATTATAAAGAAACACTAAAATAAAAATAGGACAAAATAATTTTCTATATTCAAAAGAATAAGGCCTATTGATACCTAAAAAAGTATATACCCTTATGATTATCAATTTATCATTTAGTTTGTTACTAATCGAAACTTAAGAACAAGCTCCACTATTTTTCCTACAGTTACTATATTGCCTTAACATAAATACTAAAATACACAATGCTCTCTTAATTCCAAATTACACTTGAAAAGTTCAAAATCACACCATGTATTCAAAAGATAAATAAATAAATAAGGTAATTATATTCTACTACACTATAGAAGCCTAAACAGGAATGATTAAAATAAAAGTTAAGATCAAAATGGTGCTACCTAAAACCATCAAATACTGCTAAAATTGACATCAGGATGTGTAGCATCATGTAATTCACTCAACTAAATCCTATTGAAGAAAACTTGAAAGTTGAAACCAAATGATAGTCCAATATAATGCTGCTCAATGTAGCTAGACTGATACAGAAAAGTCACAGTTTAACAAATCATTATATCAAAAGACACATCATTAGACATGTACAATTCTGATAAACCACTATTTTATGGTTTATCTTGTGCTCAATTGAGTAGTTTTATCAAGTCTTTACACACTTATTCATACAGATTACATGATTTTACAATTCCTTCCTAGTTTTGTTCCATAATTGAAATCTTGCTTCCTAAGCCTTTAAATTGTGTATTTTAATTTCTCTTTTTTTTTTCATTCGATGCCGTGATCTGTGCGTTAAGTGTTTTCAGGCTTATTAGGGCAGGAATGGCTTACAGGATGGAGAGGAAGCTTGCAAAAATAGAAGAAGCACAAGAAATAAAGGAGACAACCAGCGAGCAGCGACGTGCACGCATGGCTCACGCGTACGCGTGACATGCGCTACCTGCAGAATTCGCAGAAAATGCTAGGGCGATTTTGGTCCGAGTTTGGACCCAGTTTCCGGTCCAGAAACACAGACTAGAGCCAGGGGACAAGCAGAGACTCAAGACATTCTCATTCGCATAGTTTTTAGTTTTAGATTGGAATCTTAGAGAGAAATCACACTTCCTCTAGGTTTTCTTTACATTCATAGATTTTTAGTTTAATGCTTTTGCTTTGGATATTGAGAAGAGTCACTACATCCGTTGAAGTTGCTATTCTAGTTTGTTTTCTTATTTCTTTACTCTTTTAATTGCCCATTAACCCTGTTCAGATAAGTATGTTTATGATTTTGGAATTTATTAATGCAAAGTACTATTTTTACCTTTAATTAATTTTCAGTTATTATTTACTTTATCATGTCTTCTTTTTATTCCCTTTAAAAGGAAACCCTTGAGTTGGAAGACTCAAGTATTAATTTTGATTGGAAGTTGTTAGCTAACTTTCTGGTCTCTGACTCTAATCCTTCCTTAGGAGAGGATTAGGACTTGGGATTCAGAGTTGGTTAGTTAGTTGCTTGACTCTCCTTTATTCAGTAAAGGATAACTAAGTAGAACAATAACCTTTTACTATTACACTTGGGAAAATCCAACAAGGATAGAACTTCCAATTAATCTTCTCCCGGTCAAGGCTTTTATTTGATTATATAAATTCTCTTGTTAATTTTTATTGCCTTAAATTACAATCATTTAATTTTCTGTTCTCCAACTCTTAAAAATTCTCGAAAAATTCCTGACTAATAAAATAGCACTCTTTTATCAACTCGTTGGGAGACGACATGGGATTCCTACTCTCACTATTTTTATTCTAATTTTGTGACAAGCCTTTCTAAATTAATAAGCGAATTTTCGTCGGTTAAGAACTGGGATTCCTACTCTCACTATCCTTCTCTAATTTAATTTTTTTTTGGAATACCAAAATGCTCTTGGCATAATCCTCACCCCCTCTCTCTCACCCTCTCCTCTTCACACTACCAGATAAAAATGTCATCCAACCCTCTTCTCACCACCACAACCCCTTGTAGAAATAATCAAGAGCATAGTGGAGGATTAGCCGCTAAATTATTATCCACAGATGTATTATCATCATAAAATGCTTCTCGGTTGATATTATTATCAACAACTGAAATCAATAAATAATCAAGACAGTTATAATCTAAGTATAATTAAATCACAACACAGTAAAACATAACACAAAAAAACCACCAGCACATCACTAATTAGTAATCACATGACATTCAATAATCAATAATCAATAAATTAAAATCACAACACACAAAACATTAGCACAGCAGAACCAAAGCTAATTAATAATCAATAATTGTTCAATAAAAATTAAGAATACAAAACATCTATAATAGTCATTCAACGATTCAAAAAGACAGAAATAAAACATAAAAACAAAAAAATAAAGAACAAGTGATACGTGGTCAGGAGAGTATTTTTGTCCTTTTAGAGCTATGGGATAGAATGGTAATCTTGTCATGTTCAAAGATTTTAATACTAGAAGAATTATACCATGCCAGTCTTAGACATCAAGAAGACTAAGAGTCCGTCTCAAAAAACAGTGGTGCTGAAATGGCGACAACTCATAAGGCCCACTGGGCTAAGTCAAGATAAAAAGAAGCCCAATAATACTTTTCAAATTCAGTGGGAGGCATAAATTACTATTAATTTTTGAATTTATTAGGCCTTTATTTTGATTTGTTCTACTGTTAGAGTTTGTTGGAAGATTTGACTTACTTCTGATTTGCTTAGTAGTATTTTTAAGGATTTTAAATTGAAATCAAATCTGATCTAATCTAAAAAGATCAAATCTAATTTAAATTAGTCATCATATCTTTAGGATTTTAAATTTAAATCAAATCTGATATAATCCAATAAGATCAAATCTGATTTAAATTAGTTATCTTATCTTTATAAGATTTAAATTAAGTTATCTTATATTATCTTTTAGTTAGTTTGTTAGGGGCCTATTTAAACACCTTTGGTGAGATAATTTACACAACTTTGATGAATAAAATTTTCAGTTACTTTATGCACATTTTTTTAGTGTGATTAAATGAAGTGAGTGATTTGCTTCACCTATTGCATGAAGAAGATTGAAGGATCCAACACTAAGGGAATTCTGTGTGTTAGTCTCTTTCAATTTTCATCCCTTTAATCTAGGTTGTCAAGGACAGGTTCTTTGAAGGTCTAGTAGGGAATTCCTTCTGGTGACCTAAGTTGCTAAGAACAGGTTTCTTAGAGGTCTAATAGAAAAACCCTTATCTATCCTTTATGTTTCCGCTGTATCTTTTGGGGTATGTCCTTTTGTGTCATTCTTTTCTTATTCTCGTTCCAACCTTTCTGCTGGGACTTTAATGCTTCGTCTTTATTAAACTCCCTAAACCCTCAATAACCCCTTATCATCTAGTATAAATTACAGGTCGTAGGTAAATTCTTATTTATCTACACATTCTATGGGTCTTGTTTAATATCTTTATTTTTCTCTTTAATTTCTATAAATTTACTTCAAAGTCCAAAAAGAAAACGAATTTTCTTATTTATTTTTGCATTTCTGCAATTATTATATCTTAAAGTCAAGGTCTATAAAAAAACGTAAAAAAAAGACTTAAAAAAGTAAAAAAAAAAACAAAAATTCATCTTTAAATTTTGGTTATACAATTACGCCAGCATCTGCTACACAAAAAAAAACATCAATTTTTTCAGTGATGTTTTACCTTTCCAAATTTTCTTTGGGTTCTAATTAGGATTCAATTTTTCTAGTTTCTGTCATCTTAGTATTGCTTATTCTTTTTCTTCCTTTGTTACATACTTTGGTTATCTTCTTGTCAAGTTGAATATCTCTATCATTCAGATTATCTTAGTTTGGTGTCTCAATTTTTTATTTTCTGAATTGCAACTTATTAAAACAATCCAAGAGTGAAAAAAAGCAAGAGTAGTACGCTTAACAGAGGATAAAAGTCACATATTGAGTGTAAAGTGTCCTACTCTGAATGATATACGTGAGAAGAGTGATGTGAGGTCTTTTCTTTCATAGGTTCTTCAGTGATAGCTAATGATAAAGTGACCCCCGATCCATAACTGACTTTCCGCATCAACGCAATCAATGGCGTACTAGAAAGGATTGAATAATGTCTTAATGACATGGCTTCAAGACTTAATTCTTTATCCTCTAGTCGACAACTGCGGTCCCGAGAATCTATTCATAATCATTCTGTGGAGTATGCGAAAGAGGCTACACCCAGATCCCGGCGTCATAGACAACAGGAAGATGTTGATAGTAAGATCAATGCTATCATAATGCGCATCCCAGAATTTAAGGGTAAAAGTGACCCTGAGGCTTACCTGGAATGGGAATGGAAGATGGAGCTCATATTTCAATGTCACAACTACTCTGAGGTGAAAAAGGTAAGACTAGTGACTGTAGAATTCTATATTATGCCCTTGTCTGGTGGACTGAGTTAGACAAAAATAGAAGACGGATTGAAAAATGACCAATTCAATCTTGGGAGAAGATGAAGAAAATCACGAGGAATCGATTTGTGCCATTATCATTCCACAATGAGTTTCTTGAATAACTTCATAAGTTGAAATAAGGTTCCAAATTAGTAATGGAGTACCTCAATGAGTTGATGTCTTTTGGAACCAAGGCTAATATTACAAAGTGTCCTGATGTTCTTGAGATGCTTTCTTATTGGACTAAATAAAGACATTGTAGATAATGTCAAACTTTACCATTGCACAACCATGGAGGATTTAGTCAATGTTGCAATTGAGTTGGAGCAGATGAAGAAAAATATTATGGATCGACATAAGAAGACAAGTTTTCCTAAGCGTATCTCTCATTCTTCTTCTAAGCCAGTGACAGAAGAATTTATTGAGTATGCTGTAGAGGGTGATGTGTACTTGGAGAATCCAAAAGTGCAGAATTTCTCAAGTGGGTCATTAGGATGTGAGGAATTTACAAATCAAGAGAGAAAAGAAATAGAGAAAGAGAGTGAGTGTTTGAGTGAAAATGATCAATGTTTAATTGAAAGCGAGAGTTTTGAGAGAAAAGATGAGAATAGTGAGAGAGAGGAGTCAATGAGCGACAAAGACACTGAGAGCAATAAGCATACTTGTGAGAGAGATCTAGAAAGTTCTAGCTTAGTGATGAACGGATTCTTGACAGTTTAGAATTCCTCAATGAATTCTAAACCAACAATAATCCTTTCATATAAAAAATTTAGTTGTCACTAAAACAAACCCAATAAAATTAAACCGAAGTATTTAAACCCCGGGTCATCTCTCAAGGAATTGCATGGAGGTGTGTTACTTATAATTGGTTATGAGATTCTATCTTTTTGGGTTTTTGAAAGGTTGAACAAGGAATGTAAATGATAAGAAAATAAACTAATAATTAAGAAAACTCTTGGCAAGGTATGAGAACTAGAAGTCCTATCCTAGCTATCCTTATCAATTGTGACATCAATTGTCCATTGCTCCCACTTAGTTAACCTCTAACTATGAAGGAAAGTCAAGTGGATAAATTAATTTGATTCCTCAAGTCCTAGCCAACTCCTAAGGAAAGACTAGCTTTAGAGGGATCCAAATCAACTAGCAACTTTCAATTATCAATCGACAAGGGAGTTTGATAACTCAAGAGTCTCCAATTACTCAATCTAAGCTAAGAACATAAAAAGCTAATTTAAAATCCAACCAAGCATTTTATCAAATACTTGGAAGGCACAACATAAAAGCATAGAATAACAATAAGAGATAATAAAATCCAAACAACCAATTGAAACAATCAATAACATAAATTGAAGAAAGTAATCATAAATATGAAATACCTCAAATTGCATTAAATAGAAAATCAAATCTAACATGAGAATTCATAAACTAAATTGTAAAATAAACGAATCAATAAGAGAAATAAATAAACTAGAAAGCTAGAATAAATAAAAGTAGAAGAGAAAACTAAACTAAATTAAACTAAGATAGAAATTTGAAATTGAGAAGAACTAAAAGGGACCCTAAAACCCAGAGAGAGGAGAGAGCCTCTCTCTCTAGAAAACTACATCTAAAACCTAAAATTATGTGAATGAATGTTGTATGAATGAATGCATGATTCTCTCACTCTGCAGCCTCTAATATGTGTTTTTTGGGACGAAAACTGGGTCCAAAACCAGCCCAAAATCGCCCCCAGCATTTTCTACAATTTCTGCACGTGGCGCACGTCACGCGTACGCATTGCTGAACTTCCGCAAGGTCACGCGTACGCGTCATGCACGCGTGCACGTCACCTAACAGCATGGCAACTATGACAAATTGCATATCATTTTGAAGCCCCAGATGCTAGCTTTCCAACGCAACTAGAACTGTCTCATTCGGACCTCTGTAGCTCAAGTTATGGTCGATTTAGTACGAAGAGGTCAGGGTTGACAACTTAGCAATTTCTTTAATTTCTTGTATTCCTTCCATTTTTACATGCTTCCTTTCCATCCTCTAAGTCATTCCTGTCCTATAAACCCTGAAATCACTTAACACACATATCAAGTCATCGAATGGTAATAAGAGAGGATTAAACATAGCAAATTTAAGGCCAAAGAAGCATGTTTTCAATCATAGCACAAAATTAGGAAGGAAAATGTAAACCATGCGAATTCTATGAATAAGTGTGAGAATAGTGGATAAAATCCACTCAATTAAGCACAAAATGTACCACGAAATAGTGGTGCATCACTTAGACAAGAGTACATTATTATCATTGAATTCCAAAGATTCTTTAATTTCTCATATATCTAACCATGAAATTCCTAGTGTTTTTATGTCAACTTTTCAAGGTTTTGTAGATTCATTGATCAATTATGGAGGCATTAATATGAAAGAAAAGGAAGAAAGACAACTAATTGCAGACTTTGGACAAGGTAATGAGAACTTGATTGCTAATGAATTGTCCATGAGGTATGATTTAATCACAACTCTTACTCCTAAATTCTTAGTATTTGATTATGTGAAGAATTTTTATGCAACTAAATCTTATTTTTGTTCTATATCTGTTGCTTGTGAAGATATTGATTTAAAGTGCCATAGTAGAATAAAAAGAATCTCAGATATGTTATCTATATATTTTTATTGGCCTCATAAACGTAGGAGTATAGATAGAATTTATTCTGGTTTTATTGTATCTAAGAAAGTTGAATCTCAAGCTTTCTTAAATATGTTGTGCATTCCTTTGCTTATTTCTACTCATACCTGGATTGATATTTCTATGGATTTTTTACTTGGGTTGCCTAGGGTTAGAAAACGTACACGTATCAGTAATTTTTCAGTGGATAGATTTAATATGATGATATTTCTAATTGCAAGTAAAAATATTAAAGATGCCACACACATTACTGGGTTGTTTCCCAAAGAGTTTGTGCTAATTTATGCTAGTTGTTTGGATGAGCATATCTTTCATGTTAAGTCTGTTTTGGATAATTCTGTACGAGATATTGAGTGTCCTCATAACTCTGATATTTATAACTCTGTTGGTTCTTATCCTTGTAAATCTTTGAATGTGTTTCAATCTTTGACTATTTTGAAGTTCTTATTTTTACCCTTGAGTAATGGTGTTACTTTAGATAGTGAAAGTATGGTTGGAAAGATTGAACTTACACACATGAGGGACATAGCCACAATTCAGTGGATAGAGAAGAGCCATCAAACCATGGTATTTGAACCCAGAGATTGGTTTGAATTTCTTGGAGGGAAGAAGAGCTTCTCATTCGCAGTAAAACAACATCGAGTGTTGGGGATTATCAAGGACAATTCCAGCAAGCATAACTTCCTTGGTAGGTATGATAATCCACCTGTGTTTAGCATCTCTAATTTTTCTCCTTTTGGTAAATATGCAGATTCAAGGACGAATCTTTTTGAAGAGGAAGAGGATGATACGTGGTCATGAGGGCATTTTTGTCCTTTTAGAACTAAAGAACATAATGGTAATCTCGTCACGTTCAAAGATTTGAATACTAGAAGAATTATACCATGTCGGTCTTAGACATCAAGAAGACCAAGAGTCCATCTCAAAAAATAGTGGTGCTAAAATGGCGACAACTCATAAGGCCCATTAGGCTAAGTCAGGATAACAAGAAGCCCAATAATGTTTTCCAAATTCAATGGGAGGCATAAATTACTATTAATTTTCAAATTTATTAGGCTTTTATTTTAATTTGTTCTGCTATTAGAGTTTGTTGAAAGATTTGACTTCTGATTTCCTTAGTAGTATTTTTAGGAATTTTAAATTTAAATCAAATCTGATCTAATATAATAAGATAAAATCTAATTTAAATTAGTTATCATATCTTTAGGATTTTAAATTTAAATCAAATCAAATTTAATCCAATAAGATAAAATCTTATTTAAATTAATTATCTTATCTTTAGAAGATTTAAATGAAGTTTTCTTATCTTATCTTTTAGTTAGTTTGTTAGGGCCTATTTAAACACCTTTGGTGAGACAATTTACACAACTTTGATGAATAAAAATTTCAGTTGCTTTATGCACGTTTATTTAGTGTGATTAAGTTATGTGAGTGATTTGCTTCGCTTGTTGCATGAAGAAGATTGAAGTATCCAACACTAAGGTAATTCTGTGTATTAGTCTCTTTCAATTTTTATCCCTCTGATCTAGGTTGTCAAGGACAGGTTCTTTGAAGGTCTAGTAGGTAATCCCTTCCAGTGACCTAGGTTACTAAGAATAGGTTTCTTAGAGGACTAGTAGGAAAATCCTTATTAATCCTTTATGTTTTCGCTGTGTCTTTTGGGGTGTATCCTTTTGTGTCATTCTTTTCTTATTCCCCTTCCAACCTTCCATCGGGACTTTAATGCTTTGTTTTTATTAAACTTCCTAAACTTCCAATAACCCCTTATCAACAATGGAATAACAAGTGAACACTGAGCCACTGACCTTCGAAGATGATGCCAACCAAACAACAGCGAGCAGATGAAGACAACAGATGGGCCGAGCTCGTGGAAGAAGAGAGAAGGGGTTGGAGACTTGGGAAATGTCGATAGTACGAAGAGAGAAGCCCCTGTATACGATGGACGGTGGTAGTGACTCGAAGAAAGGCTAGGGTTGGAGAAAGGGGCCTTTACTCAGTCTTTCTGCAATTCTGCTTGAGTGAGGGGAGTGAGAACCATGCCCGAGTGATTCAGTGATTCTTTTTTTTTTTTAAACTTAATCGAAAAACCACATCGTTTCATCCAAACTGGCTAGTTCCAGTCCGGTCCAATTGGCTAGTTTTCGGTTGGTTCAGCGAGTCATCACCAATTTTTTATCTGCAGTTTTACGTGGTTAATCAGACCATTAATGGTGTCGGTTCACGATTAAACCAATTTCGACCGATTAGTCTGGTTTGGTTTTCAGAACCATGATAAACAATTTCATACTCATAGGACATTAAGCCTTTTTTTAGTATCTATAGTCTTATTTTATATTCCCATTTAAAAAAAGATTAATCAGTAATCACGTTTGGCTATCCAACAAAAACTTACTGCATATCAAAAAACTGAAATGGCTTACCATAAACCCAAGATTTGTCTTTCTTAGGAGTAACAGGAACACAATCACAATGATAAACCTTCACACAATTTCTAAAAGTAAAAAAAAAAAATCAAAGTCAACCCATACCATACCATATCTGGTGGAGCTTATTACAATTGATGAATTAAAAAAGAAAAAAAATAAAGCAACTGAATCGTTTTAACTCCCTTCAAAAACAAAAGGGTACAAACATGCGATCGCATACAATGACTTCTCCACCATCCTTGCATTCAAAGCACCAATCTTTCGATTCTTTTGGTGGGTAGAGTTTTCTCTTCTTTCTGCCATTTCTGCTATTATTAGGCATTTTTTCAACTGTGAATTTGATTGCAGCTTGGAACTTTACTATGGGCTAAGTGCCAATCACACTTTTATCTTTTTCTCTTTTGTTGCATCAGCCTCGACAAAATAAATATTAATTACTCTATTAGTATTTATACTTTCACTAAATTTACTCTTTTTCATAGTTTTGTAACAAATCTACATATGGCTATTAAACTGTTGATAGACATTACAAAAGATATTCATAATTGAGATTGAAAACCTTAAAATTCTTGCAGACAATAAAATTGAACAGCACAAATCAATCAAACAAGCTCAGCAATCAGCACAAACTAAATGTAAATATTCAGAAGTTCAAACTAATCTAAAAAGAGCAAGAGATTTACCCTCCCTTAAGTTCAATTCTTATTATGGAATACTTCGCCGATGCTTTCTACAAGAAATTTTATGTATGTTGTTATCACCAAATCCTCTATTCTTGAAAAACACATCATGCAATTCTCATTGTGGGTACTACTAATTTTCATAATATTCTAAATAAAAAAATAAAAATAAAATACATTTCAAAATTTGTTGAATAGAAGGAACAACACAAAGGCTAAAAAATATATTTTTTTAAGAAGGAATGACACATACAACAAATTTAGTTTCATATGAAATTAAATTTGAAGTCAATTGTATATTAAACTTTGCAAAAACTAATAAATTTTAGTTGTAGAGCATAGCCACATAACAAAAGAAGTAACAAAATAATGAAAACTATACCCAAAAAAAAAAAAGAAAAAAAAAGAATTAAATAACACAAATCAATCAAACAAGCTCTCAATCGACACAAACTAAATGCAAACAATCAGAAATTTATATAAACTAAAAAGAGCAAAAGACTCAACCTACCTTGAGTTTAGTTCTCATTGTAGAATATTTTCCATGATTTTTGTACAAAATAGTGAAATTAGTCCTCATTTCTACACTATATTCATCATCACATTTTTTGTTTTTATGCCTAAAATACAAAATGCAGAATCATAATGAAGTAAAATGCAAAATTAATAAATCTTGACAAAAAAGGATACAAAATATAAACAAATTGAAAATGGAAAAAAACAAAGAAAGTAAAATGATGAGATACTAGTAATTTTTGTGATTGACCAGATTCAGTAGAATTTTATGGACGGTAGTAATTCAAAATTCGTCAAGAGATCCGATAAATTTTATGTATTACGAAAAATTCATTGTGAGAAACAGCAAATTTGTCCTAAGTACAAAAAAAATGTTAGAACAAAAAAATAAAGTGAGATTTATTTTTCTGTAAAAATAAAATATTTTTTATTTTATTCCAAAAAATTTGACTGACATGCGTTCATTATGAAACCACTCCACGTGCCTTTCTCATGTGCAGATAAATTTGGTGATCTACACCATAGAATTTTCATAATTAAAAAACACACGATTTTTCTAAATCAGAAATATAAAATTCATATGGTTTTTGTATTTCTCAACAATAAATTCAAATGTAAATAACAGGTTATGTCAATTTATTTATCTATAATAAGAAGTTAATATCAAAATCTTTATACATTAGATTTAAGTCATTTTTACTTTTCTAATGATATCACGTCAGTACATTTGTTTATTTGACAAAGTTTAAAAATCAACCAATCAAATTTTAAAAAATTAAAAATTAAAAAAATGAAAACCATAACTTTCATTAATTAATTTATTACATATTATTATTCATTAGAAATATAAAGTATTAATTAAATACAATAAACATCTACATTAAGAATGTCATAATAATATTATCATAACAAATTTTAAATTACAAACTATTCAAATTTTATATTATTTAACATATTTATATATTATACATAAGACTCTTATCGATATTACTTTATTTCACAATTCGTGGTTCGTTTACAAAAAATATTTACACCAACAAATAAAAAAGAGCCTATTTATTTAAAAATGATTCTATTAGATAATTAGTAAGTACAAAATAAAAATATTTATTGTATTTTTAAAACAAATTTATGAAAAAAAATACTCTTATTACTTTTACTATTTATATTTTTTTATTATTTTATAATATTTTACATATAATTATATTTTAAGATCTTTATAATCATACTTATTTAAATATGCTATTTAAATTAAAGAATCAATTTTGATCATTTTCTAGCACTATTTTAAATTTGTATTACTTGATACATTAACTGGTAGAGTAAGTTAAAAAAAGATTAACAAATATTTTTACTTTATGCTATTTAAATTAATTTTATTAAAACTAATTTATTCAATATATACACACATAGAATACATATTTTAAAAATTTTAATCTTACTATTATAGATGTTACTGAAAAACTATATGCATTAAGAGAAGAAGAATAAGTAGATTTTAAAGATAAATCCATAAAAAATACAAAAAAATAAAATGTTTGTGCTACAACATAAAATATTATTAACATGTATTTTTATTTTATATTATTTAAATTATTCTTATTAAAAATAGCGTATTTAATATATTATATATACACAAACAATAAATATTCTAAAAATTTTTATTCTTATTATTATAGATATCATTGAAAAATTATATGCACTAAGAGAAGAAGAATAAATTGATGTCAAAGAAAAACTCACAAAAATATAAAAAATAAAATTTTTGTACTACAACATAAAAAAATATTAGATTCAAATTATAAAAAATTTCATCAAATTCTATCAAATTATACCTATCATAAAAAATTCTATCAAATTATAAATTACTAACTCAATAATTATTATAAATTCAAAATTAAATTAGAGGTTTTAGATCAAAGTGCTACAACAACTTTTATGCTATTTGACAGAGAAACAAAAACATAATTGGAAACAACTATCTAAAATCTAATTACACTCCAAGATAACAATGACACTCAAACACCATCTTTATTGAAAAATTTATACAACTTCACGCTTATCCTTATAGTCAAAGTAAATGATTTTAACTATGTTCTCAATAATACACTATTATTAAGATATTTGTCCCAAAAAAAATTACCGAAACTCAACTTCTATTACAACAAATAAAACAAGTAATACAACAAAAATTTTATTTATTTTAAAACATCATTTATATTGCTCATTTAAATTTTTCATTGATTATAAAAAACCAACTTCACTATCACTAATATCATCAGACCTAGATGACATACAAATCAAGAAATTAAAGAAAAAAAAAAATAAACGAATCCAAGACACATCTTCAAATGAAGAACATGTATATAAAGGTGGAACAAAAAACAAGATAATAAATAAAAAATATATATACAAGTCAACAGTTCAGTAAAAATATGTCTCCACAAAAACATATGATAGAAAGAAAAGAGAAACAACTCCAACAACAACCGAAAAAAAAAAAAAAATTGACAAATATCATATAAAAAAACTAAGTCCGTCAGTTAAAATAAATACGAAAATAAAAACAACAAATGAAAATATAGCTCTATACAATTTTAATATAAAATAACTTTTGTATTATAAAATATTTTAAATAAAAAACACATCAAATTTAATATTAGTTTCTATATACTTTAATTAATTTTTAAATAATATAATATTTTTAAAATATCCTATATACTATCATTAATTTACCATCCCACTTATTGATCAGGTGTCACTCTAGTTCCATATAAATTCGAAAGGAGAAAGAAAAGGTGATACATTTGCTCCCACTTGCATAAACCAATATAACGGATGAAATGATGCATAAATGACGGCAATGTGCTATGCCCAGTCCTTGGCATGATTATTCATTAAACCGTTCTACATAGCTCATGGCCCATGCATAATACATAGAAGGTGAAGAGAATAATAACAAGAAAAAGACTAAAGCAATGGAATCTGGATACTCTGAAATGAACTGAGGAGATATATAGTGATAAAATGATAATGTAATCACTCTTTGGGTTAATAAGGTAACTTCAATTATAATGAAAGCTATTCACTTTACACATCTCTTTCTCTTTAGAGGATCCGAACTCATAGCATTGTAATAACAAGACTTCTCTCTGCGAATTTGGCTCCGCCAACCTTTCCTTGAATTTCTGGGGGCAACGGAATAACACGCCTTTGATCTCCTGCTTCTACCAACAGCTCAGATCCTCCTCTATACTACATTTATTGATTAAAGAATCCATTAAGCACCATTTAATTTTTCACTTTCAGTGAAGCGCAGTATTTGTGATAGATAAGAATCAGAATATAAGACTGCACGACAAGTGCAGGGAAAAAAAGTTTCAATTCAAACCATCTTTTTAATTCTTTCTTTACTAATAAAAGCTATTCGATGTTTTGCAAAGATGAACAGAGTTTGCAAACAAGTAAGTCCATCATTTATTAGTTTTCAATCTTGATCATTTATCAACCACAGACTTTTATGATTTCGTCATCCACCTGTTTGAAAATTTAAAATAAAAAATAGAAACGGAAGGCATAATGCTCAGGATTCAGGAAAAGGCCACATCCAAAGGGGTATAATGTAAGGAGCCTAACAAGTGGTTGATTTCACGGTTTTAACCCATTACCTTTTCCCTAGGCTCCCATTCAGATTGACACCAAATCATATTTGATTAATTTAATGTCAAAGAGCATCATGACATTAACCTTGTTTCTCGTAAATTCTTTTGAAAATAATGCATTCAATATCATGGCTGAAAAAGAATATATGACATGAGAGCAAAAGAATTAACATACTTGGTATAGCTTGATCTCTGATTTGTCGAAACCAGGCATGAAGAGAGTAACTGATTTTCGTTTCAAATCAAATTCAACCGGTGAGATAGCATAACCGTATTGACTTGCTTCGGAAGTAAGAAGATGCCTAGCATCTTTGTTGCTTGTGTCTAGTAGTACTCTGCGCCAATTGATTGGGCTATTCATTGATAAACTTGAAATGAAAGCAGAAGGCAGGGGTGAGAAACCTTTCTTTACTCTTTGTAAGGGTTCTAGATGTTGCGGCTGAGAGGTGAAGCCGAGAGCTGCAGATACTTGAGCACCAGCCTGGATTGTACAACCCCAATATCGCCTTGCCGAATTAACAGAGGTTGGATTATTCGGATCCATTACAAGGAAACAACCGAATCTCTGCCGGTTTGAGAAGGCAGAAGATCCTCTCTGGGTAACATAAAATCAACATAGAACCTTCAATCTTATGGTCTTGCTCCAAGGTAAAATTATATTCAACAATGTACACTCTTACCTCCAGCATTTGATCTAAAGTGTCCCATATTTCTGAGCTCGTTCTACCATTAAAGTAAGATCTGCTGCTACTTATTCTTACAGCTTCATCCACAAGTCTCAGGATTGAAGGAGCAGCGAATCTCCCAAGCTCAGTCTTCTCGGCCAATAGTCGGAGATATTTCAAGTACAATCTACAAGACCTCAAAATATCATACAAATGAAAATGACGTGAGTGAGCATGTGCGTAGATAAGATTAATTAGCAATTCCAAACCTTGCTTTACTGCTTGCACCTATGAACCGCAGTGTTTCCTCGCTGCTGATACCATCATAAACTATCACATCAAATTTATCGCCTTGACTCTTTGAAGCTGTACTACTCAAAAGTCCTACAAGCTTCTCAAGCGCAAATAATAAAAGAATCGAATCCATCGCAGGCATAATGCCAAGCTCTTCTCCAACAATCTATTATAAGACAGATAAATAAGAGCACAAGCCCCCCATAAAAGTTTGGCAAGAGAATTATATGTCCATGTAAACAAATAAACAACAACGGTAGATAACATATTACGTACCTACCCCTCCAAGTATGCCTTGTGTCATATTAAGCTGTGT
Organism: Arachis ipaensis; assembly: GCF_059453495.1. Classification (NCBI taxonomy): domain Eukaryota; kingdom Viridiplantae; phylum Streptophyta; class Magnoliopsida; order Fabales; family Fabaceae; genus Arachis; species Arachis ipaensis. Next base: position 116,969,463 of record NC_142440.1, read on the forward strand.
ATCTGCTTGCTTCAGAAGTTTGAGAGGTTCAAGAAGCATCTGCAATTAGCGAACAATACTCAGTCGATGACAATGAGACTAAAGTACAGAAGCCGACAAATTTACAGCAACACAAAAAAAGAAGAGGACATACTTTGGTTGTTTCCAACCTAACAGCCGAAAGATTTGTTCCACATTCGACATAATCAGTTCCAATCTTACAGTTGAGGAGGTAGTCAGCAGTGGTGTCTTGGCCATGTATCACTAAACATGTGTTCAATCCAGCCATTGCATAATGCTGAAATAACAGGCATACAGAAGGGAAAATAAAATAAACTACTTTTCTACTGTTGAAGTTGGATGACTATCTAAAAATTCTTGTCAGTATAAGATTAAAAGAAAGGGAAAAGTTGATTTGAAATTAGATTGCTTGGGTCCATAATCAACTTTATCAATAATCTTATTTTCTTTTCCCTTTCAGACACAATGCACCTTTCTAACAAATTTGTAAGTATACGTTGGTTAAACTTATAATGAATTTCCTTTCTCTTGAAAAGAAATTAATCCAAAAAAAAATAATTTTCATCCAAACACAAAGGGCGGGTCACAGATCATAAGCAACCTCCACATGCCGATATAAGAAAAGCTTATAACAATCACACAACAAAATTACTCCTTTTGAAAGAATTGGAATTCCACCACGTTAACCAGATCGGCACTTTTACTCTTATTCTTCTTTTTTATAAAACAAAAATGTTTATCTTCTAGCAATGCAGTTTTAAGACTGATCAGTATTTGAAATTGAAGTTAAAAGCTTTGTAAACTGCCTTTCTCTGTTTCATTTCCGTCATTTCACTTAAAACATAGCGTAACTGGAAACGAAGAACCACCAAAAAGTCTCAAATTGCAAACAAGAGGTACCTGAGCGGCGAAAATAGCGGCGGTTGTTTTTCCAGAGCCACCTTTGCCGAGGAAAGTGAGCAATTTGGTGGCTTGTGAGGTGGAAGCTGGAGAAGAATCCGAAGAAACCGCCGCAACGACGACACGTGGGCGAAGAAGAGGAGAAGTTGAAGGCGAAGTGGGGAGTCGTTGTCCTACAAGAACCGGAAACGACGGAGATGAAGCCACGCCCATCGCTGCCGATTTTCCACAATGAATTGAAAACGATTTGCAAGTTTGCAACTGAGGAACTGACTAGTGCCTACTCGTCTTTTCTTGGTAGTTGCTGATGGAATGTATCCTTCAATTTTTTTCCCCTCACATTTTTTATAAAGTGTGATTTCTTTAAAAAAAGTTGAGAAAAAAAAATTAAAAGAATTTATTTTCGTTATTTACTCATGATTTTTCTTAAACTATGAAAATGATATCCAAGATACTATCGTACTAACGACAAAAATAACTAAACATGATTAATGATTACTTGTTGTAAAATTTATTAATAATTTTAATTATGTTAATTATTTCTTATATTTTTAAATATATAGTATTCAAGCATTATGTATATTTATTATATATTTTTGTGTGAAACCAAAAATCAATCTTGACTGGTAGAAAGAAAATTGAGGTCATGTGAATATAATAGCTAGAAAATAGTTTATCCGATGGATATTGCTAGTGGATTAACTCTTGGTTGAAAAAATAATATGATATACAGATCATAAATAGTTTAAATTGCTTTATAGTAGTTAGGGTAACAAATACCTCCTTCAACATAGATGGAACTTACTTGGAGTTCACTTTCATTGTAATGAACAAGTTCGGTTCACTCAGTTTCTTGAGATTTTGACTACTCTATCGCAACTACAAGGTAATGTGATTATTATGTGAGATTTTAATGACATTGTTTATCAGAATAAAAAGATTGGAAATAGTCTTAAAACGTCAATATTTATGTTTGTTTTTAATTATTTTATTGGTGATAACTTCTTATGTGATTTGGACATGATTGGGAGACCTTATACTTGGAGTAATAGAAGGGGAGGAGATGAGTTGATCTAGGAGAGATTGTACAGAGTTCTTGTGGGTGAATTATGGCTCCAACAATACTTTAATCCTATAGTACTCAGACTGGCAGAAATCGGCTCAGACCATGCTCCTTTATTGCTTGACACAAACCCCTGTACTGAAAGATCTAAAAGAAGATTGAAATTTCAATCTCGTTGGTGTGAGGATGAAATAAATTGGGATTTAATCAAGAAAACATGGTACTATGAGGTTGAAGGTTTTCCTATGTTCAAGCTGGTCCATAAACTAAAGTTGTGTAGGCACCGTTTAGTTCATTGGCAGAGTTCTACTATTTCTAATTCCAAAAAATAAATTAAAGAACTATCGACAGCTCTTAAGAAAAAGAGAGCAGCGGGAGTCATAGGAGGTGTTGAGATTGTGGAGTTCAAACAGAAACTGGAATGAGTTTACTTGAACGAAGAGATGTACTGAAAAGATAAATCGAGAATTAAATGGCTGAAGGAAGGAGATTAAAACAGAAACTTCTTCCATCGGAAATTTAAATCTAGAGCTCGAAGGAATAAGATTTGGAGACTTTAGGAAAAACGATGAATGGGCTACTGCTAATGGCGATATAGCAAGGATAGCAAAAGAGTATTTCAAGGGCATTTTTTCTCAACTAATCAAGAGGATATGGGTTCTTATTTTATAGACTTTTGAGCCTATTGTTACAGCTAACATGAATCGTAGGCTTCAAAGACTAGTCTCTTTAAAAGAGGTGAAAAAAGCTAATTTCAGTATGCACCCCAAAGTGCTCCAGCTGAAGATGGTGTGACAGCCAAATTTTTCCAATCTTTCTGGAACGTTATTGGTGATAACGTCTTTTGGGCAATTAAGAGTATCTTCGGAGGAGGTAAAATTTAAAAGAGCTTTAATCATACCTATATTTGTCTTATCCTTAAAGTATCAGATGCTAATGATATGTCACAAGTTAGACCTATTAGTTTATCCTCTATTTTCTATACAATTTTCTCAAAGGTTCTAGTTCACAAATTGCAGGGTGTATGAATAAACTAATAGGCCCACTCAGAGTGCTTTTCTCAAGGAAAGGCTTATCTCTGATAATATTCTGATAGCACACGAATATATGCACTACCTCAAGCAGAAAAAGAGAAGTCTTGAGTATGAAATGGCCCTTAAACTTGACATGAGTAAGGCTTATGACAGGGTGGAGTGATACTTTCTTTGGTTTATGATGGAGAAGATAGGATTGATACAACCTGGATAAAGTGGATTCATGAATTGATGACAACAGTTTCTTACTCTGTTATTGTAGAAGGTCAACCCTGCAGTTTTTTTTAAACCGAATAGAGGCATTCGACAGGATGATCCTCAATCCCCTTTCCTTTTTTATTCTATGCAGAAGGCCTTTCTTTCTTGCTATATAAGGCAAAGCAAAATTGTCTCATTCGAGGAATCCAAGTTACCAGGAGATGCCCTGCTATTAACTATTTACTCTTTGCGGATGATTCAATCTTATTTTGTAAAGCTTCTGAGGAAGATTATGATAGGATCCTAGAGTTGTTAGCTAATTATGAAAGATTCAGTGAGCAAAGGGTAAACCTCAACAAGTCCATAATTTTTTTCAGCAATAATACACCTAATGTTTTTCAATCCTCTTTAACCTCTATTATGAATATTTCTCACATTGGGGATCATGATAACTATTTGGTCCTTCTGTCCATAATCAACTGCTCTAAGAAAGCTACCTCCTTAGCTATTAAGGAAAAGGTCATCAAGAAGGTACAAGGGTGGACAAAGGTGCTTATTATCTAACGGTGACAGACAAGTCTTACTTCGGACAATAGGAGAAGCGATCCCCATCTACACCTTATCTTGTTTTAGGCTTTTGGATAATTTGCTTACTGAAATCCGTGGTATCCTAAACCAATTTGGTGGAGACAGCAAGGGGCAGAACGACATATGACATGGATTGGCTAGGATAAAATGTCCAGACCAAAAAAGGAAAATGGGTCTTGGATTCAAAGACTTACGGACTCAAAACTTGGCACTTTTGGGAAAATAATATTTGAGATTAGTTACTCGACCTAATTCTCTTCTAGCTAAAATACTGAAAGAGAAATATTACAATTACAACTCAATCCTAGAAACAAAAATTGATACCTTTCCATCATAGGGATGAAGAAGCATCATAGAGGGCAGGAGTGTTGTAGAGAAAGGGCTTAACTGGAGTGTTAGCTCTAGTGACTCCATCAGGATATTCAAAGACCCATGGTTACCTCCTCCCTATCCATTTACGATTCCTCCTTCTATGGTTCAACACTCAGATGCTAACTGAATCCTTTGGGTGCAAGACTTGCTGACAAAAAATAAGCAATGGAACCATGCATTAATAGATAAAATTTTTCCACATGAGATCGCTCAAAGGGTTCTCTTAATTACCCTAGGATCAGATGAGGACAAGTTATAGAGGATTTTAAACAAATCAAAAGAATATGATGTTTCATCTGGCTATAGAATGACCTACCTTTTCCATAATGGCCCCACATATTTCTTCCCTTCAATCATGTAACAGTGTCACATTTGGAACTCTCGATGGAAAATTGTCGTCCCCCACAAGATCCTCATTTTTGGTTGAAAATCCCTTCATGGTAGACTACTAGTAATGCATTTTATCAATAAAGATTACCCCTCCATTTTGCTCAATCTGCCATTCAGAACCAAAAGACGTTCTCCATTGCCTATTTAGATGTGGACATGCATAGAAAATTTGGAAGCACAGCTCGATCTCCTTTTTTTATTCTGAATCACAGCTGCGAGTCTTTCTTTAATTGGTAGAAGGAGGTTGTAATTTGACCAAGTCAACAGATTTCTAGTTCAATCACAATTAGATTCATGCTGATCCTTACTTGGTGTATTTGGAAGGAACGGTGTCGAAGTGTTTTCGAATAATAAAGACGTCGACATGAAGAAGTGGTAGATGAAGCCAAGAAGCTCAACCAGGAGTTACTTATTTTACCTAGTATTTCCACTTCCTAATGTCAGTTTCCACTTTACTCTTACTTAGATATCTTTTTCTTTTTCTTTGCGTCCCCAAAAGAGTAGGCAGGATATGCCTTATTTGCAAAATGAAAGACCCGTTGATATGGTCTTCAACCCATTAGGGGTTTCGTCTAGAATGAATGTAGGACAGATATTTGAATGCTCACTCGGATTAGCAGGGGATATGCTAGATAGACATTATCGAATAGTACCCTTTGATGAGAGATATGGGCAAGAGGCTTCGAGAAAACTAGTATGTTTTTGAATTATATAAAGCCAGTAAACAAACTCAAATCTGTGGATATTTAAACCCAAGTATCCGGGAAAAAGCAGAATATTTGATGAAAGAACAGGAAATCTTTTTGAACAACCTATTATAATAGGAAAGCCTTATATCTTGAAATTAAGTCATTAAGTTTATTGAAACAAATTAGAATTCTTAATTCTCTACGACGTCTAGTGCAAAAAGAAAACCAGGAACAAGCAAATCATAATGTTTTTCTTTATTTTCTGTTTTTTTATCTCTTGTTCTTGGAATGAATTTTGCAAAGTTTGTCTTGTCAACATTTGTTTTTTCTGGATATCTTTTCTTAATTTGACGCTTACTCTTCATTATGGAAGAAATTCGGATAAAATACGCACTTCTTCGGGAATGAGAAAAATCGATCTACTTTGATTTGGTATTTTGGTTTACATTCTTTGACTACAATTGCTTGAAATGTGTTTGGATAACATACTTTTTAGATTGGGTATGGTTTCGACTATTCTTCAAGCCCGCCAATTAGTTAACCATAAACATGTTTTAGATAATGGTCATATTGTAGATATACCAAGTTATCACTGCAAACCTTAAGATATTATTACAGTGAAAGATGAATACAAATCGAAAGCTCTGATTCAAAATTCTTTGGATTCAGCCCCATGTGAGGAATTGCCAAACCATTTAACCCTTCACCCATTCCAATATAAAGGATTACTAAATCAAATAATAGATAGTAAATGGATTGGTTTGAAAATCATCGAATTGCTGTTTGTAGAATATTATTCTCGTCAAACATAATACTAACTAAAAAAAAGAGTTTTGATATCTAATGGATTTTTTCTTCTCTTGAATTCTTAAAACTTCTTTTGCTCCATCCCCGTAGGAGCAGAGAACCCATCGCTGTCTCAGCTATGCCACTAGAGGCTCTAGAAAAGTCGGAATAGGAGAGCACTCATCTTGGGGTGAGCTTACTAATTAGAAGCTTTCAACAGTTATCCGCTCTACACTCGGCTACCCAACATTTACCGTAGGTACAATAACTGGCACACCTGCGTCCTTTCCGATTTTCTCGTACTAGAAAAAAGTCCTCTCAATACTCTAACGCCCATACCAGATATGGACCAATTTCATCTAGGAAAAGCCATCTTTTTCTCAGCAATGTCTTTGTCATTTGATCCAATGACGTTCCATTAGATAGGAACATATTTGATAAAAATTTTATTCTAGCAAAAATTGATTTTACAGTATAGATGCTTATGACCTCCCTTTCTATGTTTTGCGGTAATGATTCCTTTGCCATTACAGTCTTACCACAATGATGTTGTCCATAGATCAAATTATTTCATATATTAGATTTGACTTTACTCTCTATGACTCCATTGCACAACAAATATTCTGCTTTTGCCCGGATACTCGGGTTTAAATATCTACGGATTCGACATTTGTTTACTGGCTTCGTGTAATTCAGAAAATACTAGTTTTCTCGAAGTCTCTTGCTCATATCTCTCATCAAAAGGTTCGGGAGTTCCTCTATTCAATCATTTTCCTTCTTCTTATTGTTGGATATCTCGTTCATACATATCTTTTCACCAACTAGCTAATCAGATGTGAGCCCCTCCTCGAGTTGATTCCTCCTTTTGCTCCTCAGCCTACAGGGTATTAGTAGCTGTTTTCAGCTGTTGTTCCCCTCCCAAGGGCAGGTTCTTATGTGTTACTCACCCATTCGCCACTGGAAACACCACTTCCTGTCTCGTGGTGTAAGGTGTTAGGTTAGGTTGCGCTTTTTAAGAAAAAACCTTCTCCTTTGAGAATAATCCAAAAAGAAATCAATTGGAACATAAAAATGTGACTTAATTGTTCCTAGTTTCTCTTCGAGACGGAGTGGAAAAAGGAAGGGGAGAGATTTTCGAACGAAGAAAAAGATCCAAGGACTTGAAAAGAATTGAACAAGGAGCCACATGAGTTGAAAATATCATGTACGATTCTGTAGAGTGGCATTGAATCATTCTTTTCTGGCAAGCTACTATTACATCGATTTTCTTAGGAGTCGACGATCTTTTAACCATACCGTCAAAGGGGTGGCTTGTTCAAGATGATGAACAAAAAAGTTGGATAAAATCTTTTGAAAGTCTTTAATTGTCTATGCTTATAAACAATTTCAGGGTAAGAAAAGGTAGAGAAAATGCCTCGAGCCAATATTCGAGTACCAGGCGCTACGGCGTTGAAGTGACCCATGCCATACTCCCAGGAAAATCTCGAACGACCTTCAACAAAAGCGTACCTGTACCCGAAACCAACACCGGTGGGTAGGTAGAGAATACCTAGGGGTGCGAGACAACTCTTTAAGAAACTCAGCAAAATAACCTTGTAACTTTGGAAGAATGGGTGCCCCCTTACAAAGGGGTCACAGTGACCATGCCTGGGCGACTGTTTACCAAAAATACAGGTCTCTGCAAATTCGTAAGACCATGTATGAAGGATGACGCCTGCCCAATGTAGGAAGGTCAAGGATGTTGGTGACCTAATGAAAGCGGAGCTGGTGACTGAAGCCCTGGTGAACGGCGGCCATAACTATAATGGTCCTAAGGTAGCAAAATTTCTTGGTGGCTAAGTTCCAACCCGCACGAAAGGCGTAATGATCTGGGCACTGTCTCGGAGAGAGTCTTGGTGAAATAAACATGTCTATGAAGATGCAGACTACCTCCACCTGGACAGAAAGACCCTATGAAGCTTCACTATTTCCTAGGAATGGCTTTGGACTTTTCTTGCACAGCTTAGGTGGAGGGTGAATAGGGCCTCCTTCCGCGTGGGGGGAAGGGGGAGGCGAGCCATAGTGAGATACCTGACGAACGAAGTTTTGCTAGTAAAGAAATTCACAATAAATTCTCGTTGCTAGTATAGTTTCTAAACCAACAAAGAATCATTTCATACAAAAATTTGGTTGTCACTAAAACAAACCCAATTAAAATTAAACCGAAGTATTCTAACCTCGGGTCGTCTCTCAAGGAATTGCAGGGAGGTATAGTTATTATTGGTTATGAGATTGTATCTTTTTGGGGTTTTGAAAGGTTGAACAAGGAATGTAAATGATAAGAAAATAAACTAATAATTAAGAAAGCTCTTGGCAAGGTATGAGAATTAGAAGTCCTATTCTAGCTATCCTTATCGATTGTGACATCAATTGTCCATTGCTCCCACTTAGTTAGCCTCTAACTATGAAGGAAAACCAAGTGGAAGAATCAATTTGATTCCTCAAGTCCTAGCCAACTCCTAAGGAAAGACTAGCTTTAGAGGGATCCAAATCAACTAGCAACTTTCAATTATCAATCAACAAAGGAGTTTGATAACTCAAGAGTCTCCAATTACTCAACCAAAGCCAAAAATATAAAAAGCTAATTTAAAATCCTCCCAAGCATTTTATCAAACACTTGGAAGGCACAAAAGAAAAGCAACAAGAGAATGTAAATACTAAAACCAATAATTGCAAAATCAAGGATAAGTGGATAACAAATAAAGGAAGAAGCAATAAACATAAAATACCTCAAATTACATTAAATAGAAAATTAAATCTAACATGAGAATTCATAAACTAAATTGGCAACATAAAATAATCAACAAGGGAAATAAATAAATTAAAGTGCTAAAATAAATAAGAGTAGAAGAGAAACTAATTAAACTAAGATAAAAATCTAAAATTGAGAATAGCTAAACCTAAGAACCCTAAAACCTAGAGAGAGTAGAATACCCCCTTTTTATTTTTATTTTTATTTTTATTTTTTTTGCAGAATGCAGGTGATGATGCAAAATTTATGAATGAACACTGATAGAATAAAATATAATAGAACGAAGAATAAAAATGGATGATCATACCATGGTGGGTTGTCTCCTACCTAGCACTTTTAGTTAAAGTCCTTAAGTTGGACATTTGGTAAGCTCCTTGTCAGGGCGGCTTATGCTTGAACTCTTCCAGGAATCTCCACCAATGCTTGCAATTCCAATAGCCTCCGGAATCCCAAACTAGGCACATAAAGTCTTCAAGCAAGTTAAAGCAAGTAACAAGGCCCCAAGAGTATTGATTGCTAGAATGAATTCCGAGGTCCCAAACCTTGTTTTTACACCCGTCTTCTTGTTGATCATCATTTCTCCATTTGGGCAGTAAGCAAGATGAATTCTCAATGAAGCGTCCAAACAGCCTCCTAGACCCATTCGATCGAGCTCCACACCAACCTTTGCATCTAGACTTTGAGCTTCCAACCATAATGAACCTAGGATTGTGCTGCCAACCACTAACCATCTTCCTCTTACTCTTAAAGCCACAAAGAGCTCTAAGTTGACCATCCGTCTCAAGTAACCCATATTCAAGTGGGAAAGTAAAGGTTAAGGATAAGAATTTTACCCACTTGAATGTTGTATTGGATGGTAATAGCTTCGGAAGAGGCGTTTCTAATAATCCTGCAAGCTCCACTCCCTTGTGTTCTTTTTCGACAACTTTCACCTCTTTGTAAGCTTCTTCAATATCAATCTCTTCCTCTTGGTAGCTTCCTTGCAATTCAATCTCTTCTTCATTGCTCACCAAGGGCATGAGAGGTTCTGCTTCTTCTTATTTAATCTTCATGTCAAGTCCAATGGGAGAGGATTCAATTGTAGATAAGGATTCATCAATGGTTGAATCCATCACTTGATCAACCTCTTCAAAGTCTTCATCCATGATATGCCTTGGAGGTTGTACACCCTCCTCAACATCAATTTCAATTGTCTTGGAAGGAGGCTCTATGACTTGAGTTTCCCATGGAGGTTTCGCATCTCCTAAGTTGTCAACCACTTCCTCCTCTTTGATAATTTCGAATTTCTCCACATGCTCTAATACAAAATCGAACTCCTCCTTGATGTCTTTCTTCACTAATTCTTCAACTACTCCTTCATCTTCAAGGGTCTCTACTTCCACATTTTGGGTCTCCTCGTGCTTCTCTTGTTCCGTGTCAATAGCATAATTGGGATCATGTTGCTCTTAGATGAATGCATCCACACGGGATATAAGAGCTTGGAGAGAAGAGGTGAGACTAGTGAGAGTAGAGGTAAGTGTGGTTTGAAGCTTTATTTGCCCTTGGTGAATAACACTAAAGGTGTTGTCATCCAGTGGAGGTTGGGGTGGATGGGAGGGTTTGTTATTTTGGAGAAAGGGCTCATAATAGGAAGGTGGTTCTTCTTAGTAAGGATATGGAGATGGTGAATATTGAGGTGGTGGTTCATGGGAGTAATTGTGTTGGAATAGGGGTAGTTCTATGTATGGTTCATATGGTTCGTATGGTGGTAGGTATGGCGGATATGGGTTAGGGTCATATGGAGGTGAATGGTGAAAAGGGGCTTGTGAGTGTGGTGGTTCAAAACTATGTTGAGGAGGGGGTTCATAGATATGTGGTGGTGGTTGTTGACACGTACAAAAAGGACTACCACATCCCTTAGATTGGTATGCATTAGGATTGGAGTTATACCTATATGTGACCGGAGGAGGTTGTTGCCAAGAGGGCTGATCAAATTCTTGTGGCTCCTCCCATCTTTGATTCTCCCATCCTTGATGCATATTCTCATTGTAGCCTCCATTTCCTACAACATAATTTGAACCAAACTCATAGTCAAAGTGGTGAGAATTCATAGTAGCAAATAAAAACAAAATCTAATAAAAATAAGCGACTAAGTCCTAAAAACTAACAAAAACTAACAAACAAGCAAAAAGCAAGTATTTACAATAACCAATAATAAGGCACACGTTTGCAATTCCCCGGCAACGGCGCCATTTTGACGAACGAATTTTTGCTAGTAAAGAAATTCACAATAAATTCTCGTTGCTAGTATAGTTTCTAAACCAACAAAGAATCCTTTCATACAAAAATTTGGTTATCACTAAAACAAACCCAATTAAAATTAAACCGAAGTATTCAAACCTCGGATCGTCTCCGAAGGAATTGCAGGGAGGTGTAGTTATTATTGGGTATGAGATTGTATCTTTTTGGGGTTTTGAAATGTTGAACAAGGAATGTAAATGATAAGAAAATAAACTAATAATTAAGAAAGCTCTTGGCAAGGTATGAGAATTAGAAGTCCTATCCTAGCTATCTTTATCGATTGTGACATCAATTGTCCATTGCTCCCACTTAGTTAACCTCTAACTATGAAGGAAAGTCAAGTGGATGAATCAATTTGATTTCTCAAGTCCTAGCCAACTCCTAAGGAAAGACTAGCTTTAGAGGGATCCAAATCAACTAGCAACTTTCAATTATCAATCAACAAAGGAGTTTGATAACTCAAGAGTCTCCAATTACTCAGCCAAAGCCAAGAATATAAAAAGCTAATTTAAAATCCTCCCAAGCATCTTATCAAACACTTGGAAAGCACAAAAGAAAAGCAACAAGAGAATGTAAATACTAAAACCAATAATTGCAAAATCAAGGATAAGTGGATAACAAATAAAGGAAGAAGCAATAAACATAAAATACCTCAAATTACATTAAATAGAAAATCAAATCTAACATGAGAATTCATAAACTAAATTGGCAACATAAAATAATCAATAAGGGAAATAAATAAATTAAAGTGCTAAAATAAATAAGAGTAGAAGAGAAACTAATTAAACTAAGATAAAAATCTGAAATTGAGAATAGCTAAACCTAAGAACCCTAAAACCTAGAGAGAGTAGAGAGCCTCTCTCTCTAGAAAACTTCATCTAAAACCTAAAATTTTGTGAATGAATGTTGTCTACTTGATTCTGCTCCACTCTCAGCCTCTAATCTATGTTTTTTGGGCATAAAACTGGGCCAAAAACAGCCCAGAAATCACCCCAGCGATTTTTGATACATACAGCACGCGGCTCCGTCACGCGTACGCGTCATGCACGCGTACGCATCGATGAACTTTTGCAAATGCACGCGTACGCGTGATGCACATGTGTGCATCACTTAACTGCATGGCAACCATGGCAAATTATATATCATTTTGAAGCCTCGGATGTTAACTTTTCAACGAAACTAAAACTGCCTCATTCGAACCTCTGTAGCTTAAATTATGATCGATTTAGTACGAAGAGATCAGGATTGACAGCTTTGCAATTCCTTGAATTTCTTATATTTCTTCCACTTTTGCATGCTTCATTTCCATCCTCTAAGCCATTCCTGCCCTATAAAACCTGAAAACACTTAACACACATATCACGGCATCGAATGATAATAAGAGAGGATTAAAAGTAGCAAATTTAAGGCCAAAGAAGCGTGTTTTCAATCATAGCACAAAATTAGGAAGGAAAATGTAAAACATGCGATTTCTATGAATAAGTGTGAGAATAATAGGTAAAATCTACTAAATTAAGCACAAAATAAACCCTAAAAATGGGATTTATCAATACCACTCTGGAAGTGCTAGAATTCTAACCTTGTTTTAGAACCTACGGGCCAAGGGACAGTCTCAAGTAGAAAATTTCTACGGGGCGTAGGTCTCCCAAAAAGTAACGGAGGCATGCAAAGTTTTCCTTGGGCCAAATAAAATGATTTATTTTGGCTTCTTGGCCCTATATTGTAAGGTGAACTTTAAAAGATATGAACATTGCGGAATTTTGTATTGAGTACATCACATTTACACAACCAACAAGCAAGTTAGAAAGAATCTAATGCTTGATCTTAGCATGAGTCTTTTAATTTCGTTACTGTGTCCAAAGAAGGATAGCTATACTAGTTCGGTATACTCGAAAGACACCCTGGGTACAATATTGACGATCTAACAAGGATGATTCTTAATAAATTTCTATTTACTACTCTCATCTTTTATGGAACCAATCTCCCTTTGATTGTACAAGAATATGTGGAGCTCAACATGCCTAAAAGCACCGAAGAACATTCTTTTGCTGATATTATTACCAGTATTCGATACTGGATTATTTATAGCATTACTATACCATCCCTATTCATTGCAGGTTGGTTATTTGTGAGCATGGGCATTTTTGGACGAATCATGAAATCTTAAGATTTTATTGACTAATAGAGTTATCAAATGAGTTCAAATTACAATTGATACCATCGAAAACGATAGGAAAGGTAGTAGAGTAGAGATTTGTGTGATAAAATAAAATAGAATTCATATGATAAAGTTATCAAAATAAACAAGCACACAAATGCAAAGCTTATGGCTAATTGATATTGCGCACTATCATATAACTATTATGATTCTTTTTTTGATAGTTGGTCACATGTATAGAATAAACTTCATAATTGGCCTAGGTATAAAAAAGGATCTTAGAAGCACACATTCCTCCAAGGGGTAGATTAGGACATGGACATAAGGGTCTTTATGACACAATCAATAATTCACTTTATTTTCAATTAGGTCTTGCTCTAGCCTTTTCAGGAGTTATTACTTCTTTAGTAGCTCAACACATATACTCTTTACCTATTTATACGAGTTTTTGAAAGTAAAGAAACAATATCAACAGAGTTTCTATTGCTCCTTTACTTTTTTTTTATACATATTATAGATAAAAAAGAATGAAAACATAAATAGAATTAGAAAAAACAGAAAAATGATAGCAAAAAATTCATTGATATGAGAACATCGTTATCATATCATTAAAAATTAAATCTAATATCAATAAATTTTTTTATTAACTATATGTTTTTTTACTAGGTAAACCAAATTTTTTGTCCTTTAACGAGTCGATATGAAATCACTGAATTTTGGGTTTTTATTCGATCAAGTAAAGGAAACTCAATAGAATTCATAACTATCTAAATATTTTTTTATTATCTAAATATTCAAGAATTAAGATCATTGTGTTATTAATTGGTGGAATACTAAGCAACTTAAAATTTTCTTGAATATCATTCAAGAAGAGTATTTCTCAATCTTTTTTACCTCAATTTCGTAGGAACAAGTCATAAAGATTGAGAAAAATGTGTCATTCACAACCACTGATGAAGGATTCCTCGAAAAGTTAAGGATTAGTATGATAATCATTTTGAAATTAATCCATAACAATTTTCGCATTCAATCCATAAATGCTTGTATTTTTGAGTTTCATCGAGATCTTTAGAATTCTCTTTTTTAGTTAAATTCTCATTCGTGATAGTTATTTTTATGGAACAATTCTCGCTTTCATTACTATTTATGTCTTACCACAAATAGAAGTATAAAAGTAACTGTCATTGTATTTATATGTCTCATCTTTTCTTTATCTTTGCACCTTAAAAAGAGTACATATTCCTCGTACTCCTGTGCTGTAAAGTTTGAGAGTCTCCCACTTTTCTTTTTTCATGTCCTGAATTTCGGACTTTATATTTTTTCTAATAAAATAAAATATTTTCTTTTATCTTTGGAAAAAACATTTATAGAAAACTAGCGTCTCCCAAACACTCAACCACTTTTTTATTAAGTTTAAAAAAAATTTAAATTTGTTATCAATAACTAAAAAATAAATATCTTAAATTATTTAATATGTAGAATGTAAAATAAATAAATTTAAATTAAAAAATAAGATTAAAAAATTATACTATTATTATGTGTAATAATATCAAAATAAAAACTTAATAACATTATTTATAGATTAGTTATTTATAAGTATTTAAAGTTGTTTATTTTTTAATTCTATTTAATTTGTAGCAAATTAAAAATTTATATTCAAAACACTATTTATCTCCTTGCATAATTCTAATAGTAAAAAAAATATTTTTCAATCTTATATTGGAGATCTTTAATTATCTTTAATTTTATTTTTTAAATTATTAATTTTAATTTAATTATTATCTCATCGCTACTATTATGTTGCATTGTTTTATTCTCTTTTCTTGTTTTCTTCTTCTATTCACTCCAACCACAATTAAATTACTACCATACCATTATCGTAACTTTTATTTTTGTTTATCTCTTTCATCCGTAATTACCCATTATGTTAACTTTTGAGTTGTTAAAGATTTACTAAAAGAATTCTTTTCTTGTTAGATTTGGATATTTAGTCTAGATGTATAACTATTATATGGATACTTATTGTAATGACCCATATTTTTAAAAATATAAATATAAATAAATTATGATTTATTTTTTAATTTTGAGTTTTTTATTTTATTTTAGAACTTATTTTATTAAGAATAATTAAATTGATTTTATGATAACTAGGGTTTAAATTAATTAGAATTTTCATTTTTGAGAAAAGATAAAATTATTATTATTATTATTATTATTATTATTATTATTATTATTATTATTATTATTATTATTATTATTATTAGTGTTTTATTTTTACTCGATTTAATTATAATAAGGATTTGTTTAACAATATTATTATCGAGTTCAAAATCTAACAGTATGAGTAAATATCAATACTCTTTAATGAACTTAGCTTTACTAATACTTCATTATATATCTCCTATCTTTATATTACTAATGTCATTTATATTAATAACTCATTCACACACATATATATATATATATATATATATATATATATATATATATATATATATATATATATATATATATATATATATATATATATATATATTGTATTTTAATCCAGTTTTCATGGTTTTCTATTTAAGATATTTACAATTTGAATCACTGAGCCAATAGCTCCAAACCGTGACACCCAATCCCACCTTTTGACATATCATCAATTTCATTTAATTATCATTACTAATCATCATCATTCTTCTCATATCATCAGTCGAATCATTAAGAGAAAAAAAAGAAAGAAAGAACTGAGAGAGAAAGAATGAGAAACACCATGGAAACAAAATCCTTCTGAGCTTGATTTCCTGAAATTCATAACTTTAATAAAAAAAATCTAAACTAATTAAAGTATTCGTTCCTTCTTTTTCTTTACTTTAGTGTCATTTTTCTTCAGAAAAAATTAATGGTGGAGTCTTCTTCCCTCTCATGAAGGTTTGGCCGAATGGATTAGAAGGTGGAGTAGCCAATTTTTGACATTTTCTTCTTAGATTTCTTAGCCAGAAACCTTCCTTAGTGCTTCAGTGTTGGTGGCTGCAACAAGGAGGTAGGAGTTGGTAATTTTAATGTGAATTAAATGTGTTCTCAATGTATGATTGTTGGTTTGATGATTATTGCTTGAAATTGAGTGATTTTGTGTTTGAAATTTTATTAAATTTTGTTGATTTTGATGCTTTAAGGTTCAACCATCATAGATCAACCATGAACTGAACGATTTTTGATGTATTTGGGGCTATTTTTGAATTTGGATCTTGAGAAAATTGATGTGAATTGGTAATTGAAAAGTTAAATTGAAAGCTGAAAAAAATTAGTAACCATAAAATTTGAAAGTTGATTGAAAATCAAACAGAAAACTTCAAAGAAATCAAAAAGAGGGTTTGGTTTTTCTTAAAGAGAAAATCACCAACACCTAATTTATTTTTGAGGATATAATGATAATTTAATAAACAATTGAGGTAAAACTATAATTAAACAAGTTTTAAGATTATTTTAGGTATTAAGTAAAAAGTATAGCGATAAAACAGGTATTTCATAAAAATATAAGAATAGTTTTGGAAACTATAATTATATAAGGTTATTTTAGTAATTTATAAAAGTGTTGGAACAAACTTAAAATATTTAAAAGCTTGAAGTTAGAATATAATTCCTAAAAGCTCAAGAATAAGACTTTAATTAACAAATTTTGAATAATAAAATAAGGTTTAATTATTCTATTGATCCCTATAATTTTACCAAATTTTTAATTAGGTCCCTATACTTTTTTTTCCTTTTAATTAGGTTCTTACACTACTTTTAATTTTAGGGTAAAGTATTAAATTAGTCTCCTATGTTTGGGCGTAATTCTGTTTTGATCCTTAAAGTTTAAAGTGTCCTATTTGAATCTAAAAATGTTTCATTTAGCATCAATTTAGTCCCACAGTGAGGTCAAAATTAAATAATTAATGAAATATCCTACATAATGATAGTACATGAACAAAATCGATAATCTGGATAACAAGTACAAGTTCCAGAGGCACAAAATCAACCGTTGATGTATCAAGACATTTATTTATTATTTTTCTTATAATATAAATAAAATATTTTCTATAGAGCTAAAGAGAATGATAAATAAATGTATTGATGCATCAACTTTTGATTTTGTGCCTCTGGAGCTTATACTTGTTCTCCAAATTATCGATTTTGTTCTTGTACTGTTGTTATGTAGGACATTCCGTTAATTATTTAAGTTTGACCTCACTGTGGCACTAAATTGATGCTAAATGAAACTTTTTTGGATTCAAATAGAACACTTTAAACCTTAAGGACTAAAACAGAATTACACCCAAACATAGGGGACCAATTTAGTACTTTACCCTTAATTTTATAATTAAGTCATTCCTAGTGTAAAAAAATGTTAGAGTTAACTGAATATTTCTTCGCAAATTGAAGGTATTCATAATTAAAAAATAATAAACTCCAATTTTGTGGTTTATCTTGTGCTTAATTTAGTGAATTTTATCAACTTATCCCACATTTATTCAATGAAATAGCATGCTTTTGTAATTCTCCCTAAATTTGTGCTTAAAAGTCAAAACATGCTTTTTAGGCCTTAAATTTGCCAATTTTAGTTCACTTTAATTCTATTCGATGCCTTGATATATTTTTTGAGTAATTTCCGATTCATAAGGCAAGTATTGGATGGAAGAAGTGAAGAGAAAATCATGCAAAGTGGAGAATTCATGGAAAAACAAGGATTTGGAGTGCTTAGAGCGATGCGCACGCATGAAGAGGAGGTCGTTCAGGCGACGCGTACGCGTGACAATAAAAACGCCAAACGATGCGTACGCTTGACCCATGTGTACGCGTCATAAGCGGCACGTGACCTCATTAAAGTGAATTCGCTGGGGGCGATTTCTGAGCTTCCCAGGCCCAAATCCAACCCGTTTCTGAGGTTATTTTATGCAGAATTGAAGATTGGACAAAAGGGGGAGCAATTAGATTAGCTTAGGATCATGTAGGTTAGTTTTCTAGAGAGAGAAGCTCCCTCTTCTCTCTAGAATTAGGGTTCTTAGGTTTATTTTTCTCTTAGATCTAGGTTTAATTTCTTGTTTTCATCTTATTTCTTTTACATTTTCATGCTCTAGTAGTTTAATCCCCTAGTTTCTTCTTGTTAATTTCTCTTTTATGCCTCTTTTATGTTTATGGACTCTTTGTTGGATTTGGGTTTTCTTTAATGCAATTTGATATTTCTTTGTTTATTGTTGCTTAATTGAGTAGTTATTTTGAATTCCTTGCAATTGGTAGTTGTTAGATTTTATATTTCTTGCACTTTTACCATGCTTTCCTTTTATGCCTTCCAAGTATTTGACAAAATGCTTGGTTGGATGTTAGAGTAGATTTTTGAGCATTTTTGGCTTGGAAGAGAAATTAGGCAATCTTGAGTCATGAATACCCAACTTATGTTGGTGATCTAGAGTTGTTAGTTAATATTGTTTCCATTGACGCTAGTCTTTTTCTAATTCAATTAGTAAGTTGACTAGGACTTTTGAATTGAAATTAACCAGGCTTATTTGACTTTCTTCCGATGAGGAGATAACATTGTACCTTCTTCCGATCTTGAAGATGACGAAATAGGCTAAATTCTTGATAATTATTGTATGATTAATCACTAGGATAGAAAGCCTAGATTCTCAATCCTTATAATGAATGTCTCTCTTTATTACTTGCTTTCTTTAATTGCTTTCTTTACATTTCTTGTCTTTTTAATTTCTTGTTTTATCAACCCAACTCCCTTGGATACCGTAACCAATAATATGCATACCTCACTACAATTCCTTGAGAATACGACCCGGGACTAATACTCTCGGTTACTTTTATTAGGTTGAACTAGTGACAACCAAAAATTAAAATTTGATTTGAGAATCGAATATTGGTTTGGGCTATGCTCACAACGAAATTATTTTGTTAAATTCTGAACCGGTATAAATCTTCTTATCAAGTTTTTGGTGCCGTTGCCGGAGAATTGCAATGTGTGCCTGTTATTAGTTATTGTATATATGTGAATATTGTGAATATGCCTGTCTTTTATTTCTTTGTTAGTTTTTACTAGTTTTAGGATTTGGTTTTCTTGTTTTTTATTAGATTTTGTTTTCATTTGCTCTTGCTACTATGAATTCTCACCTTTGTGGCTGAGTTTGGTTCAACTTATGTTGTAAGAAATGGAAACTACAATGGCAACATGCATCAAGGATGGAACAATCAAAGATGGGAGGAGCCTCAAGGAATTGAATCAACCTTCTTGGCAACAACCTCCTCCGGTTTCTTATAGGTATAATCCAACTCCTAATGTATATCAACCAAATGGATGTGGTGGCCCTCATTGTGGTTGTCAACCATAATCACCATATGCCTATGAACCACCTCCTCAACATAGTTTTGAACTACCATACTCACAAGCCCCTTACCACCAAACACCTCCATATGACCCTAATCCTTATTCACCATACCAACCACCTTATGAGCCATATGAACCATATATAAAAACATAACAATGCCAACACAATTACTCCCAAGAACCACCTCGATATACACCATCTCCATACCCTTACCAAGATGAATCACCTTCCAACTATGAACCCTTTCTCCCAAACAATGAACCCTCTTTTTCACCATCACTTTCATTGGACCAATCTCTCCAACCCCTAATGTAAGAACAATAAGAACTTCTAACTCATTGCCAAAAGCAAGGGGAAGCCGTAGCTAGCTTAACCGAAGTGATGAGCCAATTGACATCATTGTGCTCAACTATCCAAGATATTCTTATCATTAAATGTGGAGGATTAGTTGAGGAGCACAATGAGAAGGAGAATTTGGAGCTTCAAGGTGAAGAAGAGGAGTTGAGGCAAGAATTGCAACAAGGAAAACAAGTAGAGACCATTGAAATGGAAGGAGTGATTGAAGATTTAGGAGATGTTAAAAGTCTATGGGAATGTAGAATTAGAGAGCCCTCTTCCAAGAAGCTTGATATTGATGTTGAGAAGGGCGTACAACCTCCAAAACATATCATGGTTGAAGACTTTAAAGAGGTTGATCAAGAGATAGATTCACTCATTGACAAGTTTCTATCTACAATTGAATTCTCTCCCATTGGACTTGACATAGAGATTAAAGAAGAAGATACACAACCCCTCATACCCTTGGTAAGCAATGAAGAAGAGATTAAATTGGAAGAAAGCTACCAAGAGGAGGAGGTTGAAATTGAAGAAACTTGCAAGAAGATGGAAGTTGTTAAGGAAGAACACAAGGGAGTAGAGCTTGCAAGGACATTAGAGACACCT
This sequence comes from Arachis ipaensis, assembly GCF_059453495.1. Taxonomy (NCBI): domain Eukaryota; kingdom Viridiplantae; phylum Streptophyta; class Magnoliopsida; order Fabales; family Fabaceae; genus Arachis; species Arachis ipaensis. The sequence continues at coordinate 116,990,010 of NC_142440.1, forward strand.
CTCCCTAAGCCATCACCATTCATCCTTTCATTTAAGTGGGTAAATCTCTTATCTCTAAGCTTTATTATCCCACTTGAATATGGTTTGCATGAGACGGATGGTCAACTTAGAGCTCTTTGTGGCTTTAAAAGCAAAAGAAAGATGGTTAGTGGTTGAAAACATCACTCTAGGTTCATGATGGTTGCATGTCCAAAGTTTGATTGCAAGGTTTGGTGTGGAGCTAAATTGAATGGGTCTAGGAAGTTGTTTGGAGGATTCATTGAGAATTCTGCTTGTAAACCACCCGGATGGAATCACCATGATCAACTTGAAGACGGGTGTGAAAATAAAGTGTGGGATCCCGGATTACAAGGAGAGGATCAATTTTGGAAGCTCATGGTTTGTGAAGAACTCCATCAAAGCTTGGAGCTTTTAATTTTGAATGATGGAGCCTATTGGAGATTCAAGCATTGGTGGATGTTCAAAGATGAATTCAAGCACAAGCCACCTTGATGAAAGCTCCCCATAAGTCCAACTTAAGGACAATAAACAAAAGTGCTAGGTGGGAGACACCACATCATAGTAACACCTTTTCATTTTTCTCTTTTGTAAATATGGGTAAAATTAGTTTAATTTCATGTTTTGTTTAGTTAGTTGAGTTTTTTAGTATTCTAGTATGTTAAATAAGGTTTTATGGTGTTTTGGTAGTTGTTTGGAGGTTTGGAATGCTTGGTTTAGTGCAAAAAATTGAAAAACTTTGAAAAATAGAGTACCATGCCATGCGTACGCATCACCCACGCGTACGCGTAACCCCAAGTTTTTCGACCACTCACGCGTACACCTCGCCCATGTGTACACGTGACATCCAAATTTTTTACCACCCATAAAAAAACCAGAGAGTTGCACGCGTTTTGGGCTGGCATTGTGCCTCTAGCACAAAATCCACCCACGCGTACGCGTCGCCTCTCTGATTTGACCTTCACACGCGTAACCCATGCATACGCGTGGGAACCCTATTCCATCCACCTCTATTTCATTATCTATGATGAGGCAAATTGTATATAATCAATGCATTTTTTTGTTAGGTGATGCTTGTTTATGATTAATCCTTATTTACATCACCTATTTCACACATTGAGATTTTGGAATTGTGAAATTGGATCGAAAGCTTACCTAGTGACATATTTTTGAGCTTTGTAAAGTTTTGTGGACCATGCTTGCTATGAGATTGAGTTTAATTTCTATCTCCTTTCTCCTAAGTTCCATAGCACCCATGTTTTTCACCTCTATGTTACTTAGGTATTGCAAATAAAATTCAAAGTGTGTCATTAATTGATGTGTAAGTTTTATATTTCATTTGGTTCACTAAATTTCCTTGCACATCAATTAGTGTTCATTTATTATCCAATTTCACAATTGCTTATTTTTTTCTTGAATGCTTTTATGCTTCTTTATTACTTGTTTGGTTATCTTAACTTACAAGTTTCTTTAAAGTATTTCAAGAACACTAGGATGAGTGAAGTGCATACTTCTTTTGTGTAATTGTGACATAACTTTTAATATCAGTGTGTGTGTTCTAAATCGCATGCAGCTTAGAACTCACACACCTATTTTTCATCAATGTCACACTAACTCACTCACTTCATTTTAGTGATCATCACCTCATTCCAACAATTTACGCTTCTTTGCTTTTGCATTTACTTTTCTTACTATCCCGTTTTCTATTGCTCAGGATGATTTTTCATAAGCAAAAACGGAAGCGGAAGAAAGAACACGCAGCAACCGATTGACCCACTAGCTGAAGGTAGCAATCTGTATAGTCGCCGTACCCCCTTGCTCATCTTTGAATGCACCGAGGACGGTGTAAACTTTTAAGTGTGCGGAGGTCATCCGACCAATCGGTGTTTTTGGGTGACAAATTTCTAATCCCAATACTTTCACATTCCAATTTTTAGGTCTTTTAGGATTTTTAGTTGCATTTCCTTAGTTTGCATATATATATATATAATAAGCTTAGTCAAAATAATGAAATTTTCCAAGGATTTTATCTATAGGACACCCTAATTGAATTGAGAAAAAAAAATTTTAGAACTTGCTTGAATTATATACATTGTGGAACATGATTTTTGAGCTAAGAACACATAAGCATGTGAGTTTTGAGCTTAATTGTGTGGTTACATCATATAACCACTATTTTCATTCTCGTGTCTATTATTCTCTTTCTATGATTGTAATCTTTGATTTGTTTAATTCTTTATGTCTATTATTTTGTGTATACATGCATTTATATGATTGAGGCCATTGTTTCAAATAGCTTACTTACCCAAATAGCCTTACCTTTTATCTACCATTGTTAGCCAACTTTGAGCCTATACTAAACCCATTTGTTCTTAATTTTAGCACATTACAAGCCTTAAAGTGAAAATAATAAATGTCCTTAATTTGGATCTTTGATTAGCTTAGGCTAGTGAGAGTGTTTATCATTTAAGTATGGGAAATTTGGGAACATTGGGTAGAGATAAAAGTGTGTTTTTATATTTTTGTCAAAATATTGGGGATTAGGTACATACTCATGCATTAAATATTTAAACCATATACATTGGTACCTTTGTATATAATTCATCAAAAAGAAAAAAAAGAGAAAAATAAAAGAAAAAAATGTAGAAAAAGAAAAAGAAAAAAAATATATAAAAAGAAAAGAAAGAAAAAGAAAAGCAATAAAAAGGGGACAAAATGCCCCAAAGTGAAGTTCAATAATAATCAATGCATATGGGTTGTGATAAAAAAGAGAATGCATGAGTATGTGAAAAAGTGAAGAATGGGTAGTTAAGTTAGCACTTAAATTGTATAGGTTGTCATAGGTTAGGTGGGAAGTTTAAATTAATCAAAGATTCGAATTCTAGTCTACTTAACCATATACAATCCTACCTTGACCCTAGCCCCATTACAACCTATGGACAAGTCCTTATGGTATTTCTATGCATGCATTGAATAATTGTTGATTGTTAGATGAAAAACAAATCTTGGAAAGCATGATTAAGGAAGAATTGAGTGGATCAACCCTAAACACTTGAGTGACTAGAGCGGATACACATCCGATGAGGGTTTGATTGCTCAATTACATATTTTCACACATGATCATCTCTTTTCTTGCAAGTTTGTAAAATATTTTTAATAACTCAATTCAATTGTGGGTTTGATTTGATTGCTATTGCTTTAGCCCTTGTACTTATATATGTATTCTTGGAAGTTGGTTTATTTTGTCCAAGTAGTTGCACTCATATAGATACATTGCATGTAGATAGGTTGCATTTAGATAGTTTGCATTGAATAAATATTGATACCTTTTGTCTCTTTCTTGAGTTTAGCAAGAGGACATGCTTAGTTTAAGTATGAGGAGGTTTGATAAATCTAAATTTTATGGTTTATCTTGTGCTTAATTTAGAGAATTTTATCAACTTATCCCACATTTATTCAATGAAATAGTATGCTTTTGTAATTCTCCCTAAATTTGTGCTTAAAAGTGAAAATATGCTTTTTAGGCGTTAAATTTGCCAATTTTAATTCATTTTAATTTCATTCGATGCCTTGATATATTTGTTGAGTGATTTCAGATTCATAAGGCAAGTTTTGGATGGAAAAAGTGAAGAGAAAAGTATGCAAAGTGGAGAATTAATGGAAAAACAAGGATTTGGAGTGCTTAGAGCGACATGCACGCGTGAAAAAGAGATCGTCCAGGTGATGCGTACGCGTGACAAGGAAAACGTCAGACGACGCGTACACGTGACCCATGCGTACACGTCACAAGCGGCACGTGACCTCATTAAAGTGAATTCGCTGGAGGCAATTCTGAGCTTGTCAGGCCCAAATCCAACTCGTTTCCGAGGCTATTTCATGCATAATTGAAGATTGGACAAAAGAGGAGCAATTAGATTAGCTTAGGATCATATAGGTTAATTTTCTAGAGAGAGAAGCTCCCTTTTCTCTCTAGAATTAGGATTCTTAGGTTTATTTTCCTCTTAGATCTAGGTTTAATTTCTTGTTTTCATCTTGTTTCTTTTATATTTTCATGCTCTAGTAGTTTGATCCCCTAGTTTCTTCTTGTTAATTTCTCTTTTATGCCTCTTTTATGTTTATGAACTCTTTGTTGGATTCAGATTTTCTTTAATACAATTTGATGTTTCTTTGTCAATTGTTGCTTAATTGAGTAGTTATTGTTAATTCCTTGCAATTGGTAGTTGTTAGATTTTATATTTCTTGCACTTTACTATGCTTTCCTTTTATGCCTTCCAAGTGTTTGACAAAATGTTTGGTTAGATGTTAGAGTAGATTTTTTAGCATTCTTCGCTTGGAAAGAGAAATTAGGCAATCTTGAGTCATGAATACCCAACTTATGTTGGTGATCTAGAGTTGTTAGTTAATATTGTTTCCATTGACATTAGTCTTTTGCTAATTCAATTAGTAAGTTGACTAGGACTTTTGGATTGAGATTAACTAGGCTTATTTCACTTTCTTCCGATGAGGAGATAACATTGTACCTTCTCCCGATGTTAAAGATGACGAAATAGGCTAAATTCTTGATAATTATTGTATGATTAATGACTAGGATAGAAAGCCTAGATTCTCAATTCTTGCCATGAATATCTCTCTTTATTACTTGCTTTCTTTAATTACTTTCTTTACATTTCTTGATATAGCAATCACTCTTTTGCATGCATAATTATAGGTACTGGCATCGAAACCATGCATAAATGGCATCATCATAAACTTCAGTCCATTGCGGACGCGTGAATATAAAATTTGCATAATTCTTAGTCCATTTGTTATATTAAATATTAAATAGAAAAATCAGTTGCGAGTAGGACGTTAGGCTAAATATTCTAAGAAGAGACTAGAAGTACATGTTCGAATTTAAAGTGGGCCCTAAGATTCCAAGAAGACTTTAGCAAAAGTAATTGTGTTGAAATGAAGTGCAAATATTCTGGGGAAGACCAGAATTAATTATATATCCATGATGGACCTAGAGCGGACTATTTGGTGAGAAGGGGTGAGGTTCGCTTCGACGGAACCAGAGCGGAGTATCTGGTGAGAAGGAGGAACGTGTGGCATAGGGACACCTTGACGTCAGGGATTTTTGCCAGTAAAAAAGTTCATAAAAACAGTCGCGTTGTTAATATAGTCTCTAAACCAACAAAAATCCCTTCGTGCAAATATTTTGGTTGTCACAAGTAACAAATCCCTTAAAAATTGTTAACCGAGTATTCAAACCTCGGGTCGTCTTCTCAAGGAACTGCAAGGAAGTATGTTCTTATTATTGGCTATAAAGGTTGTAATCGGGGTTTAGAAGGTGAGAAGCTAGTGATTTAAATGACAAGTAAAGTAAATGGCAATTAAAATAAATAAAACTGTAAAGCAAACTTTTGGCAAGGTAAGAGAAATTGGAAGTCCAACTTAACTATCTCTCTCAACAATAATGAAAGTTTAATCTAAATTCCACTTAGTTAACCTTTACTAAAGCAAAGGAAAGTCAAGGGACTAATTAGTTTGACCTTCGAATCCTATTTAATTCCTAAGAAAAAGTTGGGATTATTGAAGTTCAGTTCAATTAGCAAGATAGCGATTATCAGTTATGTTGAGTTTGATAATGTTGAGTTACTGATTTCTTAACCAAGACCAAAAGGGGAAAAAGTAAAATTGATGGAATAAAAATGTCCTTAGATGGAAAGCAATGGTAACACAAATTAAAGAAAAAGCAATCAATAACTGAAATACCTCAAATAATCATTAATTCAAATCATAACATGGAAAGGGTTCATAAGCCAAATTGGCAACATTTATAGATACGAGTAAAAGCATTAAAGTAAAAGTAGCATAGAAACATAAATTAAAGTAAATATTAAACCTGGATCGAGAATCACTCTTAAAAACTAAGAGAAGTCCTAAATCCTAATCCTAAGAGAGAGAGGAGAGAATGTCCCTCTCAAAACTAAATCTAAATCATGGAAGTAAAAAAAGTGCGAGCTCTCCCTTGAATGGATGCATTCCCCCACTTTATAGCCTCTAGTCTGTGTGTTCTGTACCTGGATCTGGGCCAAAAGGGCTTCAGAAATTACTGGGGCGTATTCTGTAAATTCTGATACGTGGCCTCTGTCACGCGTCCGCGTGGGTCACGCGGTCACGTCATCTGGAGTTTTCCTTGTGGCGTGGTCGCGTCGGTCACGCGTCCGCATCGAATGCGCTATGCTCAAGTCGCGCGGCCGCGTCAGTCATGCGGCCGCGTCGCTGCTCCTTCGCTCCTGGCACGCGATCGCGTCGTCCATGCGATCGCGTGGATGCTAGTTTCTTCAAAACTCCGTTTCGCATTTTCCTTCCATTTTGTACGTTTTCTTTTCCATCCTTTAAGTCATTCTGTCTTAGAAAATCTGAAACTACTCAACACACTAATCATGGCATCGAATGGAAATAAAGGTAATTAAAATAATTAATTTTAAAGCTTAGGAAACATATTTTTCACGTACATCACATAATAAGGAAGGGGAAGTAAAACCATGCAATTAATATGAATAAGTGGGTGAAGGATTGAATAAATCACTCAAACTAAGCACAAAATAACTCATGAAATATGGGTTTATCAACCTCCCCACACTTAAACAATAGCATGTCCTCATGCTAAATCCAAGGTAAAGAATAAGGTAAGGTTAAAGTGGTGGAATGTTATGCAATACAACCTATTCTAAATGCGTCTACCTAAATGAGTCATGCAATTCCAATTTATTCACTCATATATAAAGCTTACATGTAGTCAAATTAATTCACATTCTCAAGGAGTCATATATATATATATATATATATATATATATATATATATATATATAGTCAACCCTTAAATAATAAAGCATTTTAGCAAATGAGATGGGAAATAAAAAATATTGTACAAACTTGTAAAACAATTAGTAAATTAAGCACAGATATATGTGGATGAGTTATTGAACCCTCACTGGAATTTGTGTTTACCCTTTAGTCACTCAGTGTTTATTGGGTTTATTCACTCTACTTTTCCTTTTATTCTTACTTTCTATGACTTTGTTCTTCATCTAACCAATCAACAATTATAGAGTACAATCATACCAAAAGTCATGAGGTCTTTAATTAAGGTTATAATGGGGCCAAGATAAAGGTAAGGATATATGTATAAGGCTAAGTGAGCTAATAAGTGAATCCTTAATTAGACTAAAATCTCACCTAACATACATGTTTAGTATAACAAGCTTCTTTACCAATTTTCTCATATTATCCCACTTGTTGTTACATGCTCATGTTTCAATTTTATTTTTATCCCATGTGCATTGCTTTTATTTTGCATTGGGGAATTCTTTTGTATCCCCTTTTATTAAATGCTGAAAAATAACTTTTTTTTAATGCACATGGTAATTGAATCACTTTGATTTCTCATGAGCATGCTTCCCAAATTTTCTGAGTTATTTTATTTCTTTCAACTTTTCTACCTTTTTTTTCTATCATCCATGTTCCCAATAGGTTTCTCACATTTTAATCTATTCATAATTTTCTATCTTAAGCTAACCAAGGATTCAACTTGGGATTTTATTTTGTTTTTCTGCTTAAGGCTAGTAGTGTGGCTAAATAGAATAAAGAGGGATTTTAAAGGCTCAAGGGGGCTAACAAGGGTGATGTGAAAGGTAGGTTATTTTGGGGTAAGTGAGATAAAATCAAATGATGGCCTCAATCATTCTTTTGGTATATATCTATATTCTATATTCTATATTCTATAATTGGACATATAGATTAAAGCAAAGTAAAGAACATCGGAATAAAAAGAAGCGAAACACACAGGAATGAAATTATGGTTTGAATGCAACCATACAATTAAGCTCAAGACTCACAGGCTGTGTGTTCTCTAATTCAAGCATCATATATCATTCATATATGTTATGCAGGTTTAGTTAAAAATTCCCATTATTCTCATAAAAAAATTATTTAGGGTAGCCTTTAAAGTTTTAATGTTCCTCCTTGATGAAATGTTGTCAACTTAACTATATGATGTAATGCTATATATACAAGGTTTATGGATTTAAATCTGTTATGTTCAATTTCCTAGCTTACTTCCTTTTTATATTTTTCAATTTAAACTATGCTATCTTAATGCTAAAAAGGGTAAACTATACTAATTAATCCACTAATAAGTCAGAATTGCAAACTAAACTAAATAACTAAAAATATGAACTAAAAATGCAAAATGCAGAAATAGAGTAAAAATACATAAAAGCAGCAATGTATAAGTACTCAGAAAATAACAGTAAAAAGAAAAATACAGAAAAATATCCAAAATAAAAGAAAAAAGAGATGTAGTGGTTCACCAAAATAAACCGCCAGAGATGGCGACCTCTCCACACTTAAAATGAAGCATCGTCCCTGATGCTCAGTCAAGCCGGGTGTGAAAGGGTGTCATCACTGGTAGGGATGGTAGCTGGAGGCTCTGTGGTGGTGGTGGGCTGAGCGTCTGGCTGCTGTAGAGGCGGTGCTGACTGGATCAGGATCTCTGGATCTGCAGCCTCGATCTGATGCGTAACCTCCTGATGTGGTGTAGCCTGCTCTGTGCCTGCCTGCTGATGGGTCTCCTCCTGGGGATCATCTTCCTCCTCCTCTGATGGCTCTGATGGTGTGTCGGGCTCGGAGGGGATATCACCGCCCTATCGGATCATCAGCTTCAGATGTGAATAGCGTCGCTGGCTGCGACACTCCAATCTCTCATACCGGCGCTGGTTACGGCACTCCATCTGATCAAACTATCGGAATAGGCGGTGCACGAGGTGGTATACGGGCTCAGAGGCAGGTGGAGGTGCAGTGGTGGCAGCAGGGGAAGCAAGGGCAGCCGTGGATGAAGAGGGTCCAGCAGACGGTGGAGCTGTCTCATCAGTAGCAGTGAAGGGTGGTGGTCTGTAGCCCAAAGCTAGGAAGTTCCTGCTGTGAGGAATGATCTTCCTGCAGTCCACCGCTGGTGGTCTCTCATCGGCATCCTCCCATGGCACGTCAGCTCGACGGCCTAGCTGTGTAACCAGATACGGAAAAGGGAGGGTGCCTCAGACGTGGACCCTGGCCATATAATGCCGGATAAAGCGTGGTAGATAAAGGTCCTTACCCTCCATCACACACCATAGGAGGGTGATCATAGCAGTTGGGATCTCCGTCTCATGAGTACTCGGTATCACATAGTTGCTCAAGATCTGGTGCCATAACCGAGCCTCATCATTTAAGTACGCCCTCTTGATCCCTCTGGGCATGGTGGTGTCCTGACCCATCTCCCAAGGAACCGTCGGGTCGAGAGCTATCTGTGCCTTCACAACATCCCAATCAAACCGCATCAAGCGCATGTCCTCCTCAGCCTTTCTATAACCATCAGGCTTATCAGACTTGGCTGGGAGCTGGAGAATGTCTTCTATGGCCTTCTTAGTGACCAGAATCTGTTTTCCTCTCAGGTTCACTGCATCGAGGGTGGTGATGTAGTAGTTGCAGTAGAATTTCCTGACCCAAGATGCATTGACCTCTGTCAGTGCTCTCTCCAGAAAGAACCAGCCTCTTTGCTTGATTTGCTCAGTTGGTGTACTGCTGGAGTGCTTCTGGAATCTTCAGAGTTCTCTCCAGGTATAGATTCCTGGAGTTTGCAAATGCCGGATACTTCAGCTCGCAGTATCGGTTTGCAAATTTTATTGAATCATTTGCAGGGAGCAGCTGGTCAGCTTTTTCCTGCTGTGTAAAGTTCTTCTCCCGCCATGAGGTATCATGTATTAGGTCAATGATGGACTGGGATGAATCTCCTCTTTTGCGCTTGCCAGTAGCTTTGCCCTTTCCTTTCCTCTGTGAGGCAGACATCCTGAAAAATGGAAAACCAGGATATATAAAAATAGGAAAGCAAGTAGGCATATAGGCAAAGAAAACACAAAGTGGCATGGGAGAATTTGAATGAGGTAAATAAGTTAAGTAAATGTGCATTAAGGATTGTATAGTAGTTTAAAAGTTTGAAAGGAAGAAGTTACAATCCAAAATGTATCAGAATTCAAGGTAAATGGAAAAATTGTCATTATGGCATGGTTAGAAAGTTAGAGGAAAGTGAAAAATTAGGAAAGATATTTTAAAAGGTTAGTATGGTGAGAATTTGAAAAAGAAGTCAGTAAATTAAAATTGGTGAGTCAGTAAAAAGTGGGTTAAGGTAAGTGGCATAAAGAAAATATTCCAAGTAACAAGGATTCACAGGTAGGAACTATAGTGACTCATAACCAAACAAGAAAAACAAGTAGATGCTGATTCAAATAGATATAAAGAAAGCAAAATTGGGAATCAAAACATTACAATTGCAGTTTATAAACTAGGAAATCAAAAGGATAAGAAAGCATGCCCTGGCAATTATGAAATGGTTTGGTTAAAGTAGTGGAAAACAGAGTTCAAATTGCCAAACCGAAATATGAATGAAAACATTTTTATAGAAATTTGGGCAGCATTCTGGCTAAAATTGGATTATCCCGGAAAATAAACAGCAATCAAAGCAGTTCATATGAATTAAAAAGTCAAGCTGCAGGTACATATATATAATATAAACCTGAAAATTCAATGTAAAGAGCAGCAATATACAAGAAATACAGCATATGAACAAGATTACAGCAACAGTAGATTTGCAAATATGATAAAACAGAAGCAAGAACAGTGCAAATAAACAGACCTATAGCCACTTACCACAGCCTAATCTACCTAACAACCTAAAATCCACTACAACATGCAAGACTATCTATCCTAATTATGAACAAAAACGGAAAAAATAAGAAGAACTACGAACGGATAAAAGGGATTGCGTGTGGCGGAACCTGGAAGGCGGAATAAGGAGAGTAGGCAGGAAGGTGGTTGGGTGATGGTGATGGTGGCGTCCGGTGGTTGGCACGGTGGCTGGCGGCGTGTGATGGCACGGGGGGGGGGGGGGTGCAGTGGCGGGGGAGGAGGGAGGAAGAAGAATTAGGAAGAAAGAAGAGGGGGTTGGTTGCGGCTGGGGGCGGACGGCGGCGGTGGGTGGTCGGCGGTTCCCGACGGTGGTTGGTGCAGCGGTAATGGTGGCTGGGTGGTGGTGGTTGAGGGTTGGAGAGAGAGAGAGAGAGAGAGGGGGTTCGGGGGGACGGCGCGATAATAGGGTTCGTGTGATGTGGGGGGGTTATATTTTGAAATCCACGCGGCCGCGTGGGGCACGCAGTCGCGTGGTGGGGGTGAAAATGGGGGTGACGCGATCGCGTAGGTCGCGCGATTGCGTGAGAGGGGTAGGAGAGGGGATGACGTGATCGCGTGGGTCGCGCGATTGCGTCGCTGGAATTTGTGCTAGACGCACGACTCCAGCGTCGTTTCGGCGCAACTCTCTGTCTCCTTCTAGTGTGTTGTGTAATCCATGCGACGCGATCGCGTCGCTCACGCGGTCGTGTGGGATTGTTTTTGTGCAAGTGACGCGATCGCATGGGGCATGCAATCGCGTGGGCCAATTTGTGCAAAACGCACAAGGGCCGCATGATTCCAGCCTAAATTTCTGGACGTTGGATCTTGACGCCGATCTCCAGGGCACGCGGCCGCGTGGGTGACGCGGTCGCGTGGATAGTGTTTTCGCAATATGACGCGATCGCATGGGGCATGCGGTTGTGTCGTGCATCCCCTTTTTTTTTGTATATGTAAGATAAATGCAGAATGCAATGATTAATATGAACGCTATGCATGATTCCAGGTTCAATAAAGTAAAATGAAAAGAAAATAAAAATGAAAGCAATTAACGAGAATTAAATTGAAAAAGAAGCGACCATACCATGGTGGGTTGTCTCCCACCTAGCACTTTTAGTTAAAGTCCTTAAGTTGGACATTGGAGGAGCTTCCTGCTATGGCGGCTTATGTTTAAATTCGTCCAAAAATCTCCACCAGTGCTTGGAATGCCAATAGCCTCCGGGGTCCCATACTAGGCATGTAAAACATATGAGCAGCTTCAGACAAATTTTCAGGCTCCCGGGGTGACGAATGTCAGAATAAACTCCAGGATCCCAAGCTTTGCTATTAAATCCGCCTCCGTCTTGATCTATATGTTTCCATCCGGGCGGTTTAAAAAGTAGAATCTCACAATGGTGACCAAACGTTCTCTGTGATCCATGCAATTGAGCATGATACCAATCCGTGTACTTCGAGGTGAAGCGTGGAACCTTATTGAACCTTGTGCACTAACTCTGAGTATGAGCCATTTCCCTCTTACTCTTAAAGCCGCAAAGAGCTCTAAGCTGGCCATCTGTTTCAAGCAAACCATATTCAAGTGAACAAGTAAAGTTATAGGTTAAGGATTGTACCCACTTAAAGCTTGTATTAGGTGGTAATGGCCTTGGGATAGGTGTTTCCGGTGGTTCTGGAAGTTCTACTCCCTTGTGCTCTTCTGTGAATTCCTCCACTTCCTTGCAAGGTTCTACAATTGTATCTGTGTCCTGGTCAAAGTCTTCTATGTCTTCCTCATCACTTGAGTCATAGATTGGAGGTTGAGAGAAATCTACCTCCGCATCGTCTTCATATTCACTTGGGGAAGATTCTTCGACCTCAGAGAATTCACTTGCAGATGCCAGTTCATTACTAAGAGAATTTGACTTGTGACTATCATCATCAAGGGAATTTGTGTCTTGGGTTATTCCGTCTGATTCTTCATAAACAACTTGCCTTGGAGATTGTACAATATCCTCCTTAGCATCAACTGTAGCATCCTTGACGGAGTTCTCCTCAGTTCTGGATTCCCATGGAGGTTCAGCATCTCCTAGATCTTCAACCAACTCTTCTTCTTGAACAATGACAGCTTCTTCTACTTGTTCTAGTACAAATTCATGCTCTGTCTTGTCCAATAGAATTTCTGGTATCTCCTTCATGCTACGCTCTTCGTTAGACTGTTCACATGGGGCTGTGGCTAATCCTTGTGTATTTGAGCGCCTAGAAACTCATTGAATTATTGCTTGCTCCAGTTGTCGAATGGTTGTTTGAAGTTTATTTACTGTTTCCTTTAGGCGAACCTCTGCTTCTCGGGTTGCCGGACTTGGACATAATACATAGGATAGTGGCGGTGATTGGGAGTGATTGGATTGGTACTGGGGTAAGGAAGGATCATATGGTGGCGAATGGTGATGAGAAGCTTGTGAGTGTGGTGGTTCAAGGTTATGTTGAAAGGATGGTTTATATGCACGGGGTGGGGCTTGTTGGTAGTTACAAGGTTGTCCACCATATCTTTCAGCTGGGTATGCACGGTAGAATGGTCTTTGTCCAGGATATCTCGGAGGGTGTTGCTGCCTAAAGGGTTGATTAGATCCTCTTGGCTCCATCCATCCTTGATTGGTCTGACCTTGATGCATATTCCTGCTGTAACTTCTATTTACTTCAACAAAGTTAGAACCAAACTCAAAGCGAGAGGGGTGAGAGTTCATAGTAGCAAATGAAAAATAAAAAGGAAAAACAGAAATAAATAAACAAGTAAAAGAAAAATATTTACAATAACCAATAACAAGGCACACGTCAGCAGTTCTCCGGCAACAGCGCCATTTTGATGTTAGGGATTTTCGCCAGTAAAGAAGTTCATAAAAACAGTCGCATTGTAGATATAGTCTCTAAACTAACAAAAATCCCTTCGTGCAAATGTTTTGGTTGTCACAAGTAACAAACCCCTTAAAAATTGTTAACCGAGTATTCAAACCTCGGGTCGTCTTCTCAAGGAACTGCAAGGAAGTATGTTCTTATTATTGGCTATAAAGGTTGTAATCGGGGTTTAGAAGGTGAGAAGCTAGTGATTTAAATGACAAGTAAAGTAAATGGCAATTAAAATAAATAAAACTGTAAAGCAAACTTTTGGCAAGGTAAGAGAAATTGGAAGTCCAACTTAATTATCTCTCTCAACAATAATGAAAGTTGAATCTAAATTCCACTTAGTTAACCTTTATAAAGCAAAGGAAAGTCAAGGGACTAATTAGTTTGACCTTCGAATCCTATTTAATTCCTAAGAAAAAGTTGGGATTATTGAAGTTCAGTTCAATTAGCAAGATAGCGATTATCAGTTATGCTGAGTTTGATAATGTTGAGTTACTGATTTCTTAACCAAGACCAAAAGGGGAAAAAGTAAAATTGATGGAATAAAAATGTCCTTAGATGGAAAGCAATGGTAACACAAATTAAAGAAAAAGTAATCAATAACTGAAATACCTCAAATAATCATTAATTCAAATCATAACATGGAAAGGGTTCATAAGCCAAATTGGTAACATTTATAGATACGAATAAAAGAATTAAAGTAAAAGTAGCATAGAAACATAAATTAAAGTAAATATTAAACCTGGATCGAGAGTCACTCTTAAAAACTAAGAGAAGTCCTAAATCCTAATCCTAAGAGAGAGAGAGGAGAGAATCTCCCTCTCAAAACTAAATCTAAATCATGGAAGTAAAAAAAATGCGAGCTCTCCCTTGAATGGATGTATTTTCCCACTTTATAGCCTCTAGTCTGTGTGTTCTGTACCTGGATCTGGGCCAAAAGGGCTTCAGAAATCGCTGGGGACGTATTCTGTAAATTCTGATACGTGGCCTCTGTCACGCGTCCGCGTGGGTCACGCGGTCGCGTCATCTGGAGTTTTCCTTGTGGCGCGGTCACGTCGGTCACGCGTCCGCATCGAATGCGCTATGCTCAAGTCGTGCGGCCGCGTCAGTCATGCGGCCGCGTCGCTGCTCCTTCGCTCCTGGCACGCGATCGCATTGATGCCAGTTTCTTCAAAACTCCATTTTGCACTTTCCTTCCATTTTTGTACGTTTCCTTTTCCATCCTTTAAGTCATTCTATCTTAGAAAATCTGAAACTACTCAACACACTAATCACGGCATCGAATGGAAATAAAAGTAATTAAAATAATTAATTTTAAAGCTTAGGAAACATATTTTTCACGTACATCACATAATAAGGAAGGGAAAGTAAAACCATGCAATTAATATGAATAAGTGGGTGAAGGATTGAATAAATCACTCAAACTAAGCACAAAATAACTCATGAAATATGGGTTTATCACACCTACTAGGAAAGTTGTTTCTCTTCCAGGCACATACCGTCAAGTTGGATTACTAGTTGAGTTGAGAAACCATATCCGAGCGTAACCTCGGGTAACGTCGCCCTGCAGATAGACAACCGACGCATGAGCTCATGGTCTGCACTAGGGACAGGCATCTTTTTCTCATCCTCTCAATATGGTAGGACTACACTACAATATACCGAATTTTCCATACAAACACGAGGCTGATCCAGATCTTGCTAAGCATTTTCTAATTCCTGCACTACAAGTTGAGCCGATGCCAGACGACCCTTGGGAGAACCATGTTGCAGCTGCTTAGGCCGCACACTTTGATCCTACAGTGGCCATAATTTCTGATGTACCACCCACCTGAGTTGAGCAGGTGGAAGCAGATTTAGAGTCCGATGAGGAGTTTATTCCCGAGGATGTTAGACCGGTTATTAGAGAGTTGTTTAGAGACCATCTAGGAGTTTGATGTAGCTGACCTTTTGTTCCTTTTGGTGATCTATAATGCTGTTCTCCCTCGCTTTTATAATGTGTTAGAGGGATAGGACCTTTCAATAGATTTGTTCTAGTTTAGGGTTCCCGTGTGAGAGTTGGGACTGTTTTTTTTCATATCTTATTTATGTATATACTCGATGTAGTCACTCTGCATTTTGGATATTTAGCATGTACTTTTTGACTTATGTTATGTATTTTGTCTATCCTTATATGTCTATCTTGTGATATTGCTATAACTATTATTATGAGTTTTCAAAATACTTATTTAAATGCTTTACCATACCAAAACAGAAACGATTTTTATTAATCACGTTAATTCGACAAATGCTTCTAGAAATACATGAGTATGAAATTTCGAGTCTAGAGCTAAGTAGGTCCGTACGACAAGTAACACCTAAATGATTGGCATCAGTCGTGACATATCAAAAGTTGGGTCGTTACAAGTTGGTATCAGAGCAATTCGTCCTTAGAGCCTTGGGATGGATGATTATGCTTCCTTGCAGACTCTCAATTTTTATTCCTTACAGTTACGATATTCTGTAATATATTCTGCATGAAGGTCTGTGAATATCCATTTTAGTAATATTGATACTTGATTTTGATATGTGACTGGTTACCTTAATATTGATTGTTGGGTATCAATAGGATTCAAATGGCTACAAACAGACGAGGACGCCCTCGACGGGAGGAAACGAGTGAGGAGACTTTTCTCGATACAATGACTATCCTCGAATCCGTAAATGCTATGGCCGCTACTATGTGCGATTCAATAGCTGCTACCAATCGAGTAGCCGAACGTCTCGATTGTCACAACGGAGCTGGAAGTAGTCATGGGACTAGACAAAGAAATGGGAATGGTGATGAAAGAGAAGACACGACACGTAATGGTAACCAACCAATGACACTAGCTTCTTTCTTAAAGATAAACCCACCGTAGTTCAATGGAAATACAAGTGTTACACGAGCTGATGATTAGTTCAAGAAGATAGGGCGATCCTTATGAGCACAAGTCCTTGAAGGACAGCGTGTGAAATTTGCTGCTTATATGCTGAGAAATGATGCACAACACTGGTGGCAAGGAGTACTTTAACTACTAGGAAATGAAGCTATCGACATCACTTGGGAGCAATTTTTGACTGAATTTTACAAGAAGTATTTTCCTCAGTTATTTCGCACTACCAAGGAACTAGAGTTACTCCAGTTAAGACAAGAAAATCTGATAATCACTGACTATACTCGCAAGTTTAAAGAATTATGCCGATTCTCAAAAGTTTGTCAAGGAGCACCAGCTACATTCGAGGAATAGAAATGTATCAAGTTCGAAGGAGGACTACGAGAAAAATTACTAGCCCATGTAGGCCCAATAGAGATACAAAATTTTTCAGAGTTGGTCAACAAAAGTTAACTAGCAGAGGAATGAGTAAAGAAGTTAATAATGGCTCGAGCAAATCATAAAAACCTCCCTCAATAGAATTTCAATTATGATCTTGTTCCACAAGGTAGAAACTTTAAAATAGTAAGACAACCTCCTCATCAAAATTTGCAAGGTGGAAATTTTTCTCCTCGTAATGCCATGAGTAATTATCACCAATGCCCATATTTGGGAAGGTGACCACATCAAACCCAACCATGTGTTATATGCGCTAAGTGTGGAAAGAGTCATATAGGCCGACTATGCTTGGTAGGATCAAGAATGTGTTTCCAGTGTGGCAAGAAAGAGTATATTGATAGGTTTTATCCACAACAAAGGACTGAGCCTAATTCTCTGAGACAGCAACAACAAGGAAGGGTATTTGCAATGCAAGCTGAAGATATCACTGAAGCTGATATACTCATTCGAAGTACATATACTATCAAGAATCATACCCTAACTGTACTATACGACTTAGGTGCTTCACATTCATTTATAGCCTTAGATTGTGTGCCTAAGTTGGAATTAGTCATTTCTGAAATGACCTATGATTTGATTGTTCATACACCCATTTTTCAAAATGCTGCGACTAGTTCAATTCATCGTAGAGTTCATTTCAACGTTCGTGATAGATCCTTTGTGCATAATCTGATTTGTTTACTTTTGTGTGGTATAGATATTAACTTCGGAATATATTGGTTATCTACTTATCATGTTTTCTTAGATTGAAGCTGAACTAGACCTAGTGCGAATTCCAATAGCAAAAGAGTTTCTTGAAGTCTTTTCTGAAGTCTTTTCATTCACCCAAGTGCATCGCCATGGGGAGCGCCAATTTCATTAGTCAAGAAGAAAGACAGAGGGATGCGATTGTGTGTAGATTATCGACAGCTGAACAAGATTATAATCAAGAACAAGTACCCACTACCAAGGATTGATGACTTAATGGATCAATTGAGAGGCACAACTATTTTTTCAAAGATAGACCTAAGGTCCGGGTTTCACCAGATTCGAGGCAGAAAGTCAGACATACCTAAGACTGCATTTCGTACTCGGTACAATCATTTTGAGTATATGGTTATGTCGTTTGGACTAACCAATGCTCCAACCATCTTCATGGATTATATGAATCAAATTTTTCATCCTTACTTAGATAAGTTCATATTGTTTTCATCGATGATATTTTTATTAATTTAAGGATTGAGAAAGAACATGAAGAACATCTAAGAACTGTATTGCAAATCCTGAAGGAGTGGAAGCTGTACACGAAGTTATTTAAGTGTGAATTTTGGGCACAAGAAGTGGAATTTATGGGGCACGTGGTATCCCAAGGAGGCATCAATATGGATCCGTCAAAGATTGAAACAATATTAAACTGTAAGCAATTAACTACGGTCATAGAGATTCAAAGTTTTTTGGGATTAGCTGGGTACTACAGACGATTTATTGAAAGATTATCTCAGATAGCATTGCTATTGACAAAGCTTACAAGGAAAAAAGTGTCGTTTATTTGGATGAAGGAGTGCGAGGAAAGTTTCGAAACACTGAAAGAAAGGTTAACGAACACACCAGTTCTTGTATTGCCAAACCTGCTAGGACCGTATGTAGTATACTGTAACACTTCACACAAAGGATTAGGTTGTGTATTGATGCAAAACCGGAAGGTTGTCGCATATGCTTCAAGACAGCTGAGACCTCACGAACAAAACTTCCAACACACAATTTGGAATTAGCAGCAGTGGTTTTAGCTCTCAAAATCTAGAGATATCACTTGTACAGAGTACGATTTGAAGTCTTTTCGGATCATAAGAGCCTGAAGTACATCTTTGATCAGAAGAAACTCAACATGCGACAATGAAGGTGTATAAAATTTCTCATTGATTACGACTTCAAGCTATGTTATCATCCCGAAAAAGCAAATATGGTGGCCAATGCACTAAGCTGGAAAAATACAAGTGTGGCATGGATGATGATCAAAGAAAAAGAACTTGTAATAGAAATTGAGCAACTCAAACTAGACTTAAGGGACGCACCCCAATGAGTTTGCTTGGCACAAATGCAGATAACGCCTGATTTTAAGACTGCTATTCAGCAAGCTCAGAAAAAGGAAACTAAAATGACACAACTTCTAATGAATGTTGGTAAGGAAATACAAGGAGAACTTAAACAAGAAAATGAAGGAATATGGAGATACAAAGGAAGAATCTGTGTGGCAAACGATGAAGGGCTACACCAAAAAATTTTGACAGAAGCTCATCAAGGGGGATTCTCACTACACCCAGGAGTAACCAAGATGTACCAAGATTTGAAACAGATGTTCTGGTGGTTGAGAATGAAGAAAGATATAGCGGCGTTCGTTTCAAAATGCCTTACCGGCCAAAAAGTGAAGATTGAACATCAGAAGCCTTCTGGAACTCTTCAACCTTTGGAGATACCGTAATGGAAATGGGAGACGATTATAATGGACTTTGTCTCTAGACTGCCAAGAACCACGATTGGATATGATGCAGTATGGGTGATAGTGGATAGGCTGACCAATTCTGCTCATTTTCTACCCATCAAGATTGATTATACACTCAAGAAGCTTGCCCAGTTGTATATCCGAGAGATCGTACGATTACACGGTATACCCCTAATATCGTGTCTGATAGAGATTCGAGATTCACCTTAAGATTTTGGATTGCATTTCAAAAGGCGTTTGGAACTAGTTTACACATGAGAACTACGCATCACCCTTAGATAGACGGTCAGTCTGAGAATACGATTCAGACATTGGAAGATATATTGAGAGCTTGTGCTTTGGATCAATGAGGAAACAGGGATAAATATTTGCCTCTAATAGAATTTGCCTACAACAATAGTTACCAAGTAAGCATCGGGATGGCATCTTATAAAGCACTGTATGGCCACAAATGCCAGTCACCACTATGTTGGTACGGAGGAGGAGAATCCAGTGCCTTAGGACCAAAGTTGGTTCTGGAAACTACTGAGCAGATCAGAAAAATTCACAATAGGATCTTAACTGCACAAAGTCGATAGAAGAGTTACGCTGATATAAGACAAAAGCTCTTAGAATTCGCAGAAGACGACCATGTTTTTCTAAAAGCTACCCCTACAACTGGTATAGGTCGTAGTCCCAAAGGCAAAAAGTTAAGCCCTAGATATATACAACCTTTCCAAATCCATAGTCGAGTCAGCCCAGTAGCATATCAAGTAGCCTTACCTCCACATCTGTCAAATCTTCATAATGTGTTCCATGTTTCCTAACTTAAGAAATACAATCCCGATGAAAGTCATGTCATAAAACCCAAAACCATACAGTTATGAGATGAATTGACATTCCATGTACCTTTAGTGAACATGATGGGGTTGATGGGGATTTAAAAAAAACCATAAACAATCGACAAGTGCACTGAATTGTCTCAGGTAATACCACGGGAGTGTGTTATCATTCTCGTATGGATTAACAGACTAAACAAGCAATAGTCAATTGATTATTTTAGTTAGACAATCAAAATCAAGGGTTTCAAGAGCAATTGCATAAAAATAGTGAATTGAATAAAAGCAAATCGTAAGTAATTCATAAAGGAATATGATTCACAAGAGTTAAGGTTTTAGAGATGCTGAGACTTCTAGAAAAATGCTTTTCACTCTCCACCTTGATTATGCAATGATGTATCTATGGCACATAATAAATAATCAAACTCCAATTCCTTAGTAATTCAATTTCTCTAATCCTAATCAATTTTCAATTCCTTGATTAATCAATTGTGACAAGAGGTTAAGAATGTTCACTGATTTAAAAACCACACAATTCTCAAGAACCAAACTTGGTTAATTCGATGTCACCTATCAAATCCAAGTTTAAAACCTAAGAATCATGAGAATGAGTTTTCAAGCTTAATTTAATTAATTAAATTTTCTAACATATTAAGAGAATTCAAGTCAGAAGAGAATTATTTTCCAACACATTCAAATTCTTTAGATGAAGAACAAAAAATCTTTCTTAAAAAAACATCAATGCATTAATCAAAGGTAGAAAGCTATAACATTAGTCCATTAGAATCAACAGAGCTCCTAACTTTAACCGAGGAGATTAGTGACTCATGCTAAAATTCAAATAAAAACAGAGGTATGAAATGGAAAAAGGTCTCTAGGTTCAAAAGAACGTTTTTCAAACTCCTTATATACCAAAACCTAAAACAAAATCTAAGCATTAAATACAAACTTAATTAAAACAAAACTAATGAGATTAAGTTGATTTGAGAGGATAATGAGAAATGGTTTGATTAATAATTGAGCTTATGAGGTAGATGCAATGATTGTAGTTTTGTCTCTCTTGCTCCCAGTCGATATTTGAGCTTCTGGGATAGATACAAAGATTGTGGTTTAGTCCCGCTTGCTCCCAGTCGGTATTTGAGCTTCTGGGGTAATATGCAAGGATGGTGGTTTTGTCCCACTTGCTCCTGGTCAGAATTGAAACTCTGTTGACCTTTCGTCGCAAGATGTGGCCAGACACTTATACCTTCCCAGATGTTCCCCCAGGGACATTGATCAATGAATATGAGTTTGAGCTTGGGGATGTGCGCACCGAGGGAATGTTCAGGGTTAATTACCAGACATATCGGGTTTGGCTATATAACCGACAGATGAGCTCATTGGCCATAGGACATGCATTCATCATTTGCATTTGTGTGTATTGTTTGGGTATGCATCTTGTATCTGGCTTGCCTATTTGAATAATTGTATCTATATGCTAATTGAACTAGTTGTTTTATCTGTTCTCTCTATTTGTGTGTTCTTTGTATTGTCTTGTATATGTTTGTACAACTGAGATATCCCTTATGCTGACCGTGGTGACGCTAAGGGTTGATGGGAGGTGGTGACTGAGGTTTGTGGAAGAAACTGAGGATGAATTGATAATATTGAAACTAAATTTTAATATTGAATTATTAAAAGAGTTGGGAATCTATGATATTAAGAGAGATGATGATTTGTATAAGGGAAGATTGAGATTTAAAGATCACTAATATAGTTGAGATTCAGTTTATCTACCTTGATCAGATTAGTAAGAACCCTAGGCTTTAACTTTGTGTGATTGGAGATTAGGATTGCCTACTGAGTTCATGTGGTTTTATATAGTCTCTATTTGGAATTATTGCCCTGCTGAGAATCCTATAAGGGATGATGTTCTCACCCGTTTCGGGAATTATTACTCTTCAGAAGTAGGTCCCGACATTTCTCATTGAGCGGGAGGTTTATCTGGAAGGACAGCGAAGAGGATCTTTTATTCTGCTTTAATCTTAGACTTTCTCTTTCTTTTGGAAACACTTATATTATGCACTTGTTTTGAAGACTTGCCTTTAGAGACTTATGATGTATTTTGGAGAGATATGTTATGTCTATCGAGTGTGAGCGATCAACGAATTGTCTTTTCTCGAGTTTTAAATCTTTTCACAGGCTTCTAGTATGATATTCCTTTCGATATATATGTATTTATATCTTAATCTTGTGTCGTAGCACCAAATCATAATTGAATTATGACTAAAGCATAAGTAATAAATGGTAGGGTGTTACATTATGGTATCAGAACAGTTTATCTTTGTAAGCCTGAGGAATGGACTGCTCTGATTAGTGAGTGAGAGAGAGAGAGAGAGAGAGAGAGAGAGAGAGAGAGAGAGAGAGAGAAGGAGTGAGTGAGTGCTTGTTGGTGGCAGCGCTAGAGGAGAAAACAACGAAAATGTGCTATAAGTGCGAATGAAAGTGTAAAGTTGAGTGTGGACGATAAAACCAAAACTTTATTTTGTTCCCTAACATGGACCGCACAGTGGCATGATGCATGCAAGCCACGTTATATGTATCAAGTTTAAGGATCGAACTTTTTTAAATTTAGTGATATCATCATAATCGTCAATAAATAATAATCTGTGCAAATCTTTCTAAATAAAGCATCTGTGTGTGTGCGTGCATGAGAGAGAGAGAGAGAGAGAGGGTGCTTATTGGTGGCAGCGCTAGAGGAGAAAACAATTACAATGTGTTGTGAGTGAGAATGAAAGTATAAAGTTGTGTGAATGATAAAACCAAAACTTTGTTCAAAACTTCATTTTGTTCCCGAACATAGACCGCACAATGGCATGACGTATGCAATCCACGTTATATGTATAAAACATCATGATTTGTGTGTATGTGTGTGAAAAATTAAAAGTTCAACATCTCTCTCTGCGCTCAAGGAGAAAACAATTAAAATGTGTTGTGAGTGAAAATAAAAGGGTAAAGTTGAGTGTGAACGATAAAACCAAAACTTAATTCAAAACTTTATTTTGTTCCCTAGTATGGACTGCATAATGGCATAATGCATGCAAGTCACGTTATATGTATAAAACATCATGATTTGTGTGTGTGTATGCATGTGTGTGTAAGAGAGCGAGAGAGAGTGAGTGAGAAAGAGAGAGAGAGAGAGCGCTTATTAGTGGTGGTGCTAGAAGACGAAACAATTAAAATGTACCGTGAGAGAGAATGAAAGTTTAAAGTTAAGTATGGACGATAAAACCAAAAGTTCATTTTGTTCCCTACCATGGACCGCATAGTGGCTTGATGCATGTAAGCCACGTTATATGTAATTATGTATAAAGTTTAAGGATCGAACTCTTCTAAATTTAGTGATATTTGTTAGGAAATTATTATTTCTTAATCTATTTAAGGGCAATACATATATATTAATTATAATCGCAAATTAACCTATTTCTCATTAAATGAGTTATATAATACTGATCTCATTTATTGTTATAAATGTTGAATTAAATAAGTTATTATTACTTTTGATTTAGAATTAAATAAGAATAAAACTAGAGATACTATTTTATTTGAGATTTAAGGTTTAATGGGTGACACATTCAAATATAAATAGTAACTTTAGGGTTTTGATCTCTAACATATCAAAGTCACCTCCGTAACTCTTTTTCCATTAGAGGAGTTACGATATAAGTCTATCAGGGATATAGAAAAGTTTCGGTTGAGAAAGATCAAATAATCAAATTCTTTCAATCACGTTCACAAATTTAAGTACACTTCCGCTTTCTAGTATTTTTTTTTTTAATAATTAACATGGATGGTGTTGCAATTAAAATAGAATTTTGAAAATTTTTAACATAGATAGTCTTAGAATTAAAAAATAATTTTATTTTTATCTACGAAAATTTAAAATATTGATAAAATTACTTATAAAGAAAAAAATGTTATTGTGTCTAAAAAAGAAAAATTAACATTACATATGTACCAAAATAAGCTATCACGTATTTGTTTATAAATATATATGTTTAATTCATTTTCAATGTGTATTTTATATTTTAATATATATTTTATACTAATCGATAATTTTAGTGGTCGATTTTAATATATAAATGGTATTTATAAATATAAAATTCACAAGTATAAAAATAATCAATATGTTTACAATTTACATTAATATGTTTTTATTGTAATAATTTTAATTTAACTGTAATAATAAAGCATTACACCAGTTTTACTCCTATTTGAAAATTAAATTAAATTCTTGACAAACCCACACACATATATAGATATCTATTACCATTAAAAGGAACAAACAAGAAGCCTGGTAGTATAACACATCAACACCTCTTTCATCTTCTGTGCTTGTGTGTCTTTTTTTGGACAGAACAAGCCATTCAACTTCACTTCTTCCACTTGAACGGTTTCCTCCTTCCTTCTTCACCCTCCTTCAACAATGGGGTCAGCTTGTCATCTTTCCTTTACTCTCTTCTTCGCATTCAGTTTCATCACTTGCACCAACTGTATTGAATACCTGAAGTTACCGTTAGTGCAAAAGAACAATCCACTCTCCTTGCCAGCTCAGCTTCTCTCCTCAGACAGTCACCGCCTTTCAACCCTCTTCGCGGCCCTCCAAGGCCGCCGCGGGTCTCTGAAGTCCCCACTCGTCTCCGGCGCCTCAACCGGGTCGGGTCAATACTTCGTGGATCTCCGAATCGGATCACCGCCGCAGAGCCTCCTCCTGGTGGCGGACACCGGCAGCGACCTAGTGTGGGTGAAATGCTCTGCCTGCAGGAACTGCTCCGCCCATCCACCCGGATCCAAATTTTTGGTCCGACATTCCAGAACCTTCGCCCCTCACCACTGCTACGACTCGTCGTGTCGACTCGTTCCACATCCGGTCCAAACTCAATCTCAAACCCGAACCTGCAACCACTCCAAGATCCACTCCCCTTGTCTGTACTCCTACTCCTACGTGGACGGTTCCACCACAAGCGGCTTGTTCTCGAAGGAAACGACGACGTTTAACACAAGCTCCGGAAGAGTAACCAAAGTAAAAGACTTCTCCTTCGGTTGCGGGTTTCGCGTTTCTGGTCCCAGCGTTACAGGCGCGAGTTTCAACGGTGCCCAAGGTGTTCTGGGTTTAGGACGCGGAACGATGTCGTTTAGCTCCCAACTCGGTAGAACATTCGGGAACAGATTCTCATACTGTCTTCTTGACTACACCATATCCCCGCCTCCAAGGAGTTTCTTAACCATTGGTGCTTCCAAAAGAGACGCCGTATCACGGAAACTGTTCAGTTATACGCCGTTAGTTAAAAACCCTCTTTCGCCCACGTTTTACTACATTGTCGTTGAGGGCTTGTTTGTTGAGGGGGCGAAATTACCGATAAGCCCTTCGGTTTGGACCGTTGACGAGAATGGGAACGGCGGCACTGTCGTGGACTCCGGCACGACGCTTACGTTCCTGGCGGAGCCAGCGTACCGGCAAGTTCTGGCGGCCTTCCGGCGGCGCGTGAGGTTGCCACCGGTGGAAGGAGCGAACCTAGGGTTTGATCTGTGTGTGAATGTCACTGGCGCAGGGAAGGTGAAGCTGCCGAAGCTGAGCTTTTCTTTCTCCGGGAAATCGGTAATGTCGCCGCCGGCGAGAAACTATTTCATCGACGCTATGGAGGGAGTGAAGTGTGTGGCAATTCAAGCGGTGAAAGAGGGTGCAGGTTTTTCAGTGATTGGGAATCTGATGCAGCAAGGTTACTTGTTTGAGTTCGATAGGGACAGATCGCGGCTCGGGTTTACGCGTCATGGTTGCACTCTTGGCTGAAAAAAAAAGAAAAAACCGAACCCCCTTTTTTTTATTATTTTTATTTTATTGTGATCCAATATAATTTTATTAAGATTGCTATTATAATATTTTTTATATTATAAAATAATTATTATTATTGATGTCATATCATAGAGTATTATCATACATAATGGGGTATGGAGTATTATTAATTATAGATGTTTTATAAGATATAATAATAGAATATGAAATATTATCATGGCATGAGTTTTCATGATGTGTTTTCACTCACTTAGTGAAAATATTTTACGAAAATAAAATATTTGATTTTTAAAATTATGGAAATGTAGCTTTTGCAATTTCGGATACCAAAATGTAACTTTTTATAAATTTAAGTAAACCGTGGAAAGGGTCTCACGAATTTGAAATACACATAAATCATTAGAGGGTTTCATGGTTTACGTTAATGAAGCATTTGGAGAGAAATCGTAGTAGGAGTTACATGGTTTCTGTGAAGATGCAACACATGCATAAATTGTGGAAGGGTCCAACAGTTTATATACGAGTTTCACTACATATACCAACTTAGAGTGAGTGGGATATATTTACATCTATTTACATCTATCATTTTTATTGTCAACAAAATAAGACTATATTTTGTAGTACATTTTAAATTTATTCAAATTGTAAAAATGATATAATTTTAAACGATTTGAATATTAATTTGATTTATACTTTTCAATCTAATTCAATTTTATACAAATGATTGATTTGTACAGTGCTAATTTAAATTTATTTTTCAAACTATTTTGATTTAATATAATATAATTTGAAATAAATAGAATTATATTCTATTTAAATTTTAATAAAAATTTAAGTAACTCATTCAAATTTTTAGTACATATATTCAAATAATATTTTAAATTTTTAATACGTATATCTATATATATTTATTTAAATAATACTCTCAAATTTTTATTAATAATAACATATTTTACTCCGAAATATTTAAAATTTAAATAAATATAATTTAAATTTTTAAAATTTTAAACGTTATTATTTGGATGATATATAATTCCATATATTTTCTAATAATTTTTTTTTGTGACTTAAGAAGGATAAATTCAAAATAAAAAAAAATAAGTCTCAAGAGAAGTTGCAAGCCTACAACATCACTAGGATAAGCATTTCGAAGATCTGGCCATGTCATCAACCATTTAGTGTACTAAGTTTTTTTTTTAACTAAGTTCAAAGGTACTCCTTATGTTGGACTATTATTTTAGAATCTTTTCAATTTTTTGAACGTAAAACAAATAAAAAGGCAAATTATTGAAATAAAAATGACACTCTAGATTTGTATATATAGTAGAATTCGGTGCATGTTTTGTATCTTTATGTATGTTTTGCATCCTTACAGAAACTTTGGAACTCCTACCACGATTTCTTCTTCCCAAATGCTTCATCAACGTAAACCATGGAACCCCTTCAGCGGTTTACGTGTATTTCAAATCCGTGGGACCCCTTCCACGGTTTACATAGATTTGTAAAAAGTTGTATTTTTGTATCCAAACTGCAAAAGTTGTATTTTCATAATTTTAGAAGCTAAATATTTTATTTTCGTAAATTGCTCAGTAAGTGAGTTAGGTAAATAATATTTTGCTATTATTTATTTTAAATTTTTTATTTATAAATAGATTTTAAGACACATCAAGTTTACAAATTAATTTTTTTTACAAATTTAAATTATTATAGCTTTTATGTTAAATTCTTGTGTATTATTTTTATGCAATAGAAAATCTATTCTCATACATTATAGAAGTATTATATTATGAGAATATCATCAAAATATAATTTTTTTATATTTTTATAATAAATTTTCACTTTTATTTATTTACTTTCATCATATTTTTACAACATCTTATTAGCACAAAAACTTAAGAAAAAGAAAATAAAGGGTACAAGAAGAACATTTATCTTGCGAATAGTATAAGTACACACTAATCTCAAAAGCAAAATTTATTTTGCCAACCTTTTACATGAAGAGACAAGTGTTGCTACCATAATTAGTACGAGTAAAATAATTGATTGTTCTAGAAGAGTTGCTATTTTATTTTATAGAGGAACAAAATTTATTATAGATAATATTTTGTTATCTACAAAGTACAAAGTCTCAAAGTTTTAAAGATATCCGTAAGAATGGATATCATATTGAGACCATAAATGAGGATAACAATGAGCTTCTCTGTATTATGAGTTGTAATTCAAATAAGAAAGTTATATTAAAAATTTTGCCTATGCAAATTCTAGGATATATTATACTCATATTAGTGCAATTAAATCAAATGTTGTATGACCGGTTAGGTCATCTTAGAATAACAATAATGCGAAGGATCCTTGAAAACTCATAAAGGCATTCACTAAAGAACCATCAGATTTTTTAATCTATTGAGTTATACTGTGTTGCATGTTCTTAAGAAAAATTGATTATAAGGCCATTATCAGCAAAGATCAGAGTTGAATGAATTTACTTTCCAAGCCTTTGATACTTATTGCATGGCTACTAGTATAAATGTTGAACATCCAGTAGCTCATGTTTATGTATAAAATGAGCTAGCGAAATTACTTATTAAACGCTTCCAATTGATTTTTAAGCCCTTACTTATGAGAACGAATCTCTCAATTTCTGTTTGGAGACATGCTCTTTCACATGCCGCAACACTTATTAGTTTAAGGCTAACAAATTTTCACAAATTCTCTCCTTTACAATTGATTTTTGGCCAACCACCAAATATATTCCGTTTGAGAATATTTGAATGTGTCATATATGTTTTGTAAGACCTCAAATTTTTAGAAAGTTGTTTTTATTGAAAAATAAATAAATCAAAGTTATGAGACTTTGAGTTTTAAATTAATTTGGATTTATATAATTTTAAATTATAATTAGATATTTTTGTTTAATTGAAATTAATGATTTGAATTTTTGCTTAATGAAAATTTAAAATTTTAGTAATTGAAAATAAAAGAGAGTTTTATATATAATTTAAATTAAATAATTAAAAGTTTTGGTTAATTTTATGAATAAAGGAAAAATTATTTGATTACCTTTACTTTTAAATTAGAATACTTGTTTGAAAAATCAATTGACAAATTGATTAAATAATTACAGTAGTTATAGTATACAAAAAAAAAGTGGGACCTAAGGCTACACTTATAAACAGTAGCCATAGTATATAATGTGGCTACGCT
Organism: Arachis ipaensis; assembly: GCF_059453495.1. Lineage (NCBI taxonomy): Eukaryota > Viridiplantae > Streptophyta > Magnoliopsida > Fabales > Fabaceae > Arachis > Arachis ipaensis. The sequence goes on from NC_142440.1 coordinate 117,019,314, forward strand.
TTACAGGTGATGCAGTAGCGCTGAAAAGCGTAGCCTATTCTGGTAAAAATGGAAGCTAAAAAGCGTAGCCTTTGGTCCTGGACAGCATCACTTGAAAAGCGCACCATATTCCCAAACGCCAAAAGCGTAGCCCTTGGTGTAGAAAAGCGTAGCCTTTGAGAATAGGCAACGGTCGAATAGGAATCACCCCAAAAAACGTAAAATGGTATTCTTAAAGTAATTTTATTGGGTTAGAATTTTGTTTTTAATAACTACTCTATTCCCTAATCTTTATTAAAAATACCAAACCCTAATTCCCAAACTAAAACCCACAAACCTTAACCCTAACCTAATCTTATCTACCGCTTCACCGCCACTCACCCAGCGCCATCCCCTTCCCATATACACACTAAACACACACACACCCTAACCTAACCTTATCCACCACCTCACCGCCACTCATCCACAACCATCTCCTTCCCATATACACACTAAACACGCACACACACATCAAAAAAAGAGAAGAGAGGGAGTGCCGAGGGAGTGAGGGAGAAGAGAAGAGGGAGGAGTTGCGTCGCCATCGCGCCACCTTGCCGCCAAGTCACCGTCGTCGTCACCGACGGGGGAGGCAGAGTGAGAATGAAGCACGAGTTGACGAGATACCTTCGCGCACCGTCGTTGTTTGTGGAGCTTGCTGCTGTCGCTGTTCAAGCCGCTACTGCTGTCGTTACATGCGATACCGCCAAAGCTCCCTTCACCGCCGTCGACGCCGATATGAGGAAAGGGAGAACGAAGAAGAGGAGCCGACATGGAAGATACATCGCAAAAAAAGAGGGAGAGAGGTCCGAGGCTGAGCTGGTTCCGTCACGGTCATCTGCCTCTGTTACGACTGAACTGTTGCGCCGCTGTGTTTGCTGCTGTGTTACTGATGAATGCGCATCATGTTATATTTTTCTATGCTTTTTCATATAAAAAATTAGTTTATAATGCCCAATTGTTGAGTATTTTGTGTGCTTAAGTTGTATATTGCTTTGATCTTTTGATTCGATGAATTTTGTAGAAAATGGCAGAAAAAGAAGCAAAAAGCACAAAACAAACTCAAAAGAAGAAAAGAAGAATTTTGGACACACTTTGAAGTTTGAGCACGCTTTGGAATCTTAGGCCACGCTTTTAAAAGCATGGCCCATGACCCATTAATTAAAGAAAGAAGAGCGCCTTTGGTGCTACGCTCTCTTTCAAAGAGCACTACGTTCTTCACCCAAGAGCTCTACGTTATTCACCCAAGAGCGCCTACGATAGTTTTCAAAGTTGGGGTTGAAAATTTGGCTAGCGACACGTACGCGTGGGTGACGAGTACGCGTGGAAGTGCCATTTGTGAAGGGTGACGTGAACGTGTGGATAAAGCGGCAGTGTGGAAGTGGTATTTTTGGAAGGCCACGCGTACGTGTGGATGACGCATACGCATGGGAGAGCGCTCTTGGCGCGAGCGCTACGCTCTTCTCAAGAGCGCTGAAGGCAACGCATACGCGTGGATGACGCGTACGCGTCATAAGTGCCAAAATGCTGAATGACACGCACGCATGGGTGCAAGAGTGCTACGCTCTCCTAAAAAATGCTACGCTCGCCTGGAAGCCTTATTTTTGCTCAATTAACTTCACTCTAAGTCCATCTAAACTTCAAGCAAGCAGATCCCATTAACATCACTCAATCAAAGGCACAAGAAGCATCTAGAATAGGAATTTTCATTAATTGTAATTTGCTTTTCATTTTAGTTTGTATTTTAGGAAAGCCTATATAAAGGCCTTAGTTTCATAGAATTAGGCATTCTGAATTCTAAACAGAGGGGGAGAGAGTGAAGACCAATTTAAAATTCTGTGAATTGGCACACTCCAAGGGGAGTGGGTTTTCAGACCCCTCCCCTCAAACACTTTTCTTCCTTTTCTCTTCTTTTCTTTCGTAGCAGTAGTTTAGTTTTAGTTTGTAATTCTCATTTATGAATTCTTGAATTTTCATTTTCAGTTTGAATTCTTACTCTTTATTTTCATGCACTTTAATTTCATGCAATTTTGTTTGAGAGCAATGACCACTTAAATCCCTCTGCATTTGGGAAAGGAGCTCTATTTCAATTTTGATTGAATTGATATTTATCTCTTCTTCTCTTCTTCATTCTATCTTCTTACTTGGATATCTATTAGAATCCTTGCAAGAGAGTTTTGTTCTTCAAAGATCCTTGGATCTATTAGAATCCTATTATGAGCCTCTAGGGAGGGATCATAGGTTTCAGTTTGAGCTCTCTTGGCGTAATGAAGTTGATTCTTGATTTAGAGTTGGTACGTGACATATAACCACTCTAATATTGGGGTATTTGGAATTATGTAGTATGAGATTAGAAATCATGTTTGTTTATCTAAGAAAGAGTCTTTGTGCTTCATAGATCCAATTACTACTGAGAGGGGGATTGAATCTACTTGAATTTCACGTGAGCCTCGAGAGAGGGATCATGGAATTCAGTTTGAGGTTCTTGTCTCATAATCCTCCTGATCAATACACTCTTAGTTGGTATGTGAGATGTAACCTCTTTGAGTTGAGGTCTTGAGGGTTGTGTGGCATTTGGATTAGAAATTTAACTTCACCTCTTCTCATGAGCAATTAGATCAAGAGATTGACAATTGATTACGTGAAGAGAAATTAAATCACCAAGAGATTGGGGTTTAATTACTCATAGTCCGCCATGGATCTATCTTACATGATTGAGAAGGAGTGAGACCGTTGATTCAAGAGGAATCAACATCTCCAATCCCATATGTTTGCCATCGTTATTTTCTGTCATTTACTTTCCAGCATTTTACATTCTTGCAATTTATTTCCTTGTACTTTTATTTCTTGCACTTTACTTTCCCGTACTTTACTTTTCTTGCTCTTTAATTTTCCAGTATTTTATTTTCCAGCACTCTCTTTTATGTTCTTTACTTTCTTGCTCTTTACTTCCCAGCACTTTAGATTTCCTGTCATTTACTTTTATGTTCTTTACTTTCTCTGCACTTTACGTTATAGCTTATTTTAAATTTCTAGTCATTTATATTTCTTGTTGCTCATCACTCCAATATGAACCGTCTAACTGGAATAACAAATTCACTATTGATTGCTTAATCCTTTAATCCTCATGGGATCGACCTCACTCTTAAGTGAGTTTTATTACTTGATACGACCCAGTATACTTGCCGGTAGTAAATACGTGAAGAAAATATTTATTTTTTTTACGTATCAGTTACCTCCGGAGCTTCTGTCATCGTTGTCAGAGTTCTATGGCCACCGAAACCACCACCGGGGTTGCCGCTACTTGGCTTAATTGGTTCTTCTTAATTGCGGTAATCGTTTTCATTTCGAAAATCCCTTTAGTCACTGTTTTGTTATCTTATAAGTTTTGCGGTGTTAATTGCTATGAGATTTAGTTTCGGTTATTATATGTTGCGATTAGAGTTGATGTGGTTGCTACGAAAGTGGTTTGGAGCTGAGGTTATGACTACTACCGTTGCGGCCGAGAGAAAATGGAGTTTTCTCGCGTAGTTGAGTCGCGATCGAGGTAGGGACACTTTTCTTAAACTTATTTTATTTTCAAGAGTTGTTACAAGTGGATACTAATGCAAAAAGTATATTTTTGTGATTTTGTAAGTCTTATAGATTGAATTGAGTTGTTTTGGATGAATGAAATTGTTTGATTGATTGATCGATTGAGAAAGTTGAATGTTCTAAAATAGTTGGCTGATGTTATTCAATTGATTTTTCTTGAATTACTTGAAGAGATTTAATGTTGGAATTTAGTTTAATTTTGGAAATTGTTCAATTTTAGAAAAGATCCAAAACTAGAATTGGTTTGGTTTGGAAGAGATTTAATATTGAAAATTGGTTTGATTTTGAACTGTGTTTGATATTGGAATTTGGTTTGATTAATGAAAAGTATTTCATATTTGGAAATGGTTTGATTAATGAAAAGTATTTGATATTTGGAAACAGTTGAGAAGGATTTGAGGAATGTTTCAATGGGACCCAAAAAGGGTGGCAGAATCCGAGTTTTAGAGGAGATGCTGTCCAAATTTTTATAAAATTGGAGATTTCGTTTGAAGTGCTTATTAGAAAGATTTGGATTTCTTTAAGGATTTTATAATTTGATTTTGAGTTATTTAGAAAAGGATTACGTTTTGAGTTTGCTTTATTTAAAAAAGAATGAATTGTGGTTAAGGAAGTGCAGAAATGATGATTTGTAAGTGAATAAGATATGTGACCCCGGGTAAGAGGCAGTGGTGTTGTCCACTTGCTCAGGAAAAGGGATGAGGAAGAAGAATATTGAAAATTGAGTTTGAATTATGAAATTGAATGAATATGATAAACGAGGCGTGATTGTAGTTGATTGATGATGAGTATGTCTGTGTTTTCTCTCCGGTTGTAAGGGTGACATGGCACCTATTCCCTCTAATGGTGACAGGGCACATAATCCCTCTAATGGTGACAGGACACGTAACCCCTCTAATGGTGACAGGGCACTCTCCCTCTAATGGTCAGCCGATGTGCTGAGATATTTGTGCACAACAGAGAGACAATGCCCGGGTTAGCTACCGGACATGTCAGGTTGGCTGTATAACAGACAAATTAGCTCATTAGCCATAGAGCAGACATGCATCATATGCATTTGCATGTTTTGTTTGAGTTTGAATTTATTTTGGTTTGCCTAATTACTTATCTATTATTAATTGCTATCTGAGCTATTTGCTGTATCTGCTTCTTAATTGTGTTTTCCTTGTTTGCATTGTATGTGTTTGAACAACTGAGAGATCCCTCATGCTGGTGGTGGTGAAGCTGAGGGTTGTTTCTGAATGTGATATTGATTGTTGATTTGATTGAATTGCTTGGGCCGGAGGCTTTGGTTGTTTATGTGATGGGCCGGAGGCCGTGATTAGTTTCTGATTAAGATTTAGTAAAGTACCCAATTCCCAAAATTTTAATAAAAATGAAAAATACCCATTTTTTCTTTCTCTCAACCAATTTCCTAAATCCCATTTTTTCACACTTAGATGATGCATACTCTCACTAGCCTAAGCTAATCAAAAATCCAAATTAAGAACATTTATTGATTTTTACTTAAGAGTAATGATGTGCTAAAAGCAAGAGCAAAGGGGTTAAATAGGCTAAACATTGGCTAATAATGGAAGATAAAAGGGTAAGGCCATTTGGGTAAGTGAGCTAAATTGAAATCGAGGCCTCAATTATGTAAATGTATTCATACATCAAATATTGGACATAAAGAATTAAACAAGTCAAAGATTGCAATCATAGAGAAAGAATAACATAAGAACAAAATAGTGGTTAACATGATGCAACCACATATTAAAGCTCAAATCTCACTTGGTTGTGTTGATGAGCGGATATTTTATACGCTTTTTGGCATTATTTTCATACGATTTTTAGTATGTTTTGTTTAAGTTTTATTAAGTTTTCATAGGTTTTAGTGCAAAATTCACATTTTTGGATTCTACTTTGAGTTTGTGTGTTTTTATGCAATTTCAGGTATTTTCTGGCTGAAATTGAGGAGCTGGAGTAAAAGTTTCATTCAGAGACAGAGAAAGCACTGCAGATGTTGTCCGGATCTAACCTCCTTGCATTCGAAAGAGATACAGAAGTCCAAATGGAGCATTCTTGATGGCTATGGAAAGCTAACATCCTGAGCTTTCTAGCAATGTATAATAGTCCATACTTTGCTTTAGAATTGAAGGCCCAAAACTGGCGTTCAATGCCAGCCTCCTGCCCTATTCTGGCATCCAGCGCCCAAAGGAGAAGAGACCAGGGTCCAACACCCATAAAGGACCCCCTAGCCAGTGTTCAATGCCCTAGAGGTCTCCTAGCACATGGATCTCATCAAAGCTCTGCCCAAACACTCACAAAGTGGGCCCTGGAAGTGGATTTTAGCACTAAAAGACTGTTTTACCCTTTTTATGTAATCCTTAGTCATTAGTTTAGTATTAAAGGGAGAAGATCACACTTGTTTAGGAGCTCTTCCAGCATATTTCATTTTTCACATTGTATTTTCTATCAGTATGAGTTTCTAAACCTCTTAGGTTGAGAGGAGGATCTCTACTGAGTTTTATGGATTAATAAAAGTATTACTGTTTCCTTTTAATCCGTGTTTGATTCTCTATTCTAAGATGTATCTTCGTTCTTCATCAATATGAATGTGTTGAACTAGCATAAGGTTATCACATTCTACATGGGTTCAGAGTGAGTCTTTCGTCGGACAATGATGAACCACCAGCTTGATTATACATCTCTTAGACGGCTAATCCACGACTTCGTTGGGGACTTCTCGAGACATCAGTTCAGCCGAGGTATGGGGAGATTAGGGTCTTTGTCATAGAGGCTAGAACCCAAAGGCACAAAATTCTTTGATTCAGAAGATTCGACCTTGTCTGTGGAATTTTGAGTAGGATCATTAAGGAGAATGGACTGCAGAAGCTTCACCCTCATTTAAAATGGATCCACACTAACCCTGGATTTCAGATCTGGAGGAGCATTGGCGACCTCTAAATCGGCGTTGATCACATACAACCTGCCATAGAAGAAATCATTCACAGTTGAAGAAGACAGTAAGACCAGAATTAATCTAGAAGAACAAAGCATCTCCAAGCCTTAACCATCTTCTTATCATTGCAAACATATCAACCTAGTTAAGTTCTCTTTATTTCCTTAATGCGTTTAAACAGCATACCTACTTCTTCTATCCGCCTGACTAAGATCTACAAGATAACCATAGCTTGCTTCAAATTACAATCCTCGTGGAATCGACCCTGACTCGCTCAGGTATTACTTGGATGACCCAGTGCACTTGCTGGTTCAGTTGTGTGGGAATTCGTGTGCACTAAGTTTTTGGCGCCGTTACCGGGGATTGTTCGAGTTTGGACAACTGACGGATTATCTTGTTACTTAGATTAGGTATTGTTTTTAATTTTGTTTGAGTCTTTTATTTTCTTCTTCTTTTTTTTCAAAAATTTCAAAAAAAAATTTTTGTTTTCAAAAACCTTTTATTTTCTTTATTAATCTCTGTTTTTTGTTTGGGTATTTTGTTTTTGTTCTTGTTCTTGTTCAAATTTCTTTGAGTCTTTTTCTAAAAATTTTCAAAAGTAGTGTTCTTTGTTTGATTCTTGTGTCAATCTTTAAGTTTGGTGTCTTCTTGTGTCTTTTCTTTATAATTTTCGAAAATTTTTGTTTGTGGTTTTCAAAATTTTTAAGTTTGGTGTCGTTTGCATGTTCTTGTTTTCTTTGAATTCTGAGTTTTGTTTTTGGTGTTCTTCTTGATCTTCAAAGTGTTCTTGTTTTTCTTCTTGTTTTGATCTTAAAATTTTTAAGTTTTGTGTCTCTTTGTGTTTTTCTTTAAAATTTTTGCACACTAGGCGTTCTTAAATATAAAACTTTTAAGTTTGGTGTCTTTTGTGTGTTTTCCTCTTTCTTCATTAAATTCCAAAATAAAAAATATATTTTCTATCTTTATTTTAATTAATTTTTGAAAATTTCAAATAAAATTTCAGATTTTAATTTCAAATTATTATCTTATCTTATCTTAGTTTTAAATTTCAAAATTCAAATCTTTTCAAAAATCATATCTTTTTCAAAATCTTATCTTATCTTTTTATCTTTCTTTAAATTTAAAAATCTTATCTTATCTTATTTCAAATTCAAATTTTAAAATTTAATTTCAAAATTCAAAATTTAAATTTCAAATTTCAAATTTCAAAATCAAACCTTTTCAAAAATCAAATCTTTTTCAATTCTTTATCTTATCTTGTTTCAAATGCAAAATTCAAAATTAAAAAAATTCAAAATTTAAAATTCAAATTTCAAATTTTAAAATCAAATCTTTTCTAATCTTCTATCTTATCTTGTTTTTAAATTTTTTCTTAATTAGTTACTTGTTTTCTCTTTCTTCTTTTTCAAAACTTCCTAACTAATTCCTCTCTCTTCTAATTTTTGAAAATTTTTCCTCTAATTTTCTCTCTTCTTTTCCGAAATTCATTAATTAATTTTCAATTTTTTTAATTAATTAACTTTTATTTTCGAAATAAATAAATAAATAAAACAAAACAAAAATATTTTAATTCTTGTTTATCTTTCTACTTTTATTATTCAAATTCTTCTTCTCCTTCTTCTATCTTCATTCTTCTATCTTTTATCCCTCACATCTCACTAGGAGTTCTCTGTCCTCTGGCATAAAAGCTTCCTTTCTTGTTGTATCTGTGTTTTCTTGTTTATGACCAGGAACAGGGATAAAGAGCCTATCTTTAATCTTGATCCTAAACCTGAGAGGACTTTAAGGAGGAGCTTATAACAAATTAAAGCACAACACTCTAGAAGAAACCTTTCAGAAAATTTCAAACAGGAAGGTGAAGACATAGCAGCCAAGCCTAATCATGGAGGAGAGGCAAGAAAGGTTTTTGGTCTATCCTCGGAATTTTCTATGATGGTCTGTCTGAGATGTCCAAAATATCATTGGATAGCTCTACAGGTGGATCACTCTACCTGAAACAAACGCCTGCAGAAGTAAGAGAACTCATTGAGATGGTTGCAAAAAAACCAATTCATGTACACTCCTGAGAGAAATCCTGTGAACAATGGGTCCCCCAGAAGAAAAGAGTTCTTGAAGTTTACACTCTGAATGCCATCTTGGCTCAGAACAAGATCTTGACACAGCAGGCCAATATGATCTCTCAGCATTTGACTGGAATACAAGCTACAGCTGGCAGCACTCATGAAGCTTCTTCTGAAGTAGAAGCTTATGATCCTGATCAACCCACCATAGAAGAGGTGAATTACATGGGAGAATCCTATGGAAACACCTACAACCCTTCACGGAGGAATCATCCTAACCTTTCATGGAAGGATCAACAAAAGCCTTAGCGAGGTTTCGATAAAAATCAAGGTGGACAAACCCAGAACAAGTTCAACAACAGGCCACCATTCCCATCTTCTTAAGGGAATATGGAGACTCCTAAGAAGAGGCTTTCTGACCTAGCCATTCTAGTCTCCAGCCTCTCTAAGATCACTCATAGTTTCATAACTGAGACAAGATCTTCCATTAGAAATTTGGAGATACAAGTTGGTCAACTGAGCAAGAGAATCCCTGAGACTCCTCCTGACACTCTTCCTAGTAACACTGAAGTAAACCCAAGAGAAGAGTGCAAGGCCATCACCAAAGAAGATGAGGCCGAATCTGGAGAGAATGGGTTGGCATTGAATGCCAGTGAGGAAGACCTCACTGGGTGTTCAACGCCCAAATTGGCCAAGAGCCTGATGCTGAACGCCAGTGTGGAAGTCCTCACTGGGCGTTCAATGCCCACAATGGTAGAGAACCTGGCGTTGAATTCCAGGAAGGAGGTCCCTCCTGGGCGGTCAACGCCCAACATAGTAAGGAACCTGGCATTTAATGCCAGCGTAGGGGTGCATGATGGGCGTTCAACGCCCAAAAAGCCACAAGAGCTAGTGTTAAACGCCAGTAATGGCACATCCTCTGAGTGCTTAATACCCACTCAAGAAATCCCTATCCAAGAACTAAAGGAAGCCAAGGCTCATATAGAGACCATAGAGGTTCCCTTGCATGCACTCTTGCAGTGCATAAGTTATAGTGAATACTCATCCTATGATGACGATGAGGACACTAGGGAAGAGCAAGTTGGTCGGTACCTAGGAGCTCTCATGAAGCTGAATGCCAGGTTATTTGGTACAAAGCCTTTGGAGGAAGAACCTCCAGTGCTTTCCAAAGAACTCAATGCTTTGGTTCAGCAGAAGCTACCTGATGAGCGGATAATTTATACGCTTTTTGGCATTGTTTTTAGTATGTTTTTAGTTAGTTTTTATTATGATTTTATTAGTTTTTAAATAAAAATCACATTTCTGGACTTTACTATGAGTTTGTGTATTTTTTTGTGATTTCAGGTATTTTCTGGCTGAAATTGAGGGACTTGAGCAAAAATCTGATTCAGAGGCTGAAAAAGGACTGCAGATGCTGTTGGATTCTGACCTTCTTGCACTCGAAGTGAATTTTCTGGAGCTACAGAAGCCTAATTTGTGCACTCTCAATTGCGTTGGAAAGTAGACATCCTGGGCTTTCCAGAAATATATAATAGTCCATACTTTGCTCGAGATTTGATGGCCCAAACCGGCGTTCCAATTTAGTATAGAAATTCTGGCGTCAAAACGCCAGAACTGGCATAAAAGTTGGAGTTAAACGCCCAAACTGGCACAAAAGCTGGCGTTTAACTCCAAGAAAAGTCTCTACATGTGAAAGCTTCAATGCTCAGCCCAAGCACACATCAAGTGGGCCAGGAAGAAGATTTCTGCATTAATTACCTATTTCTGTAACCCTAGGCTACTAGTTTTCTATAAATAGGACCTTTTGCTATTGTATTTTCACACTTTTGATATACTTTGATAGACCTTTTCACGTTTGGGGGCTGGCCTCACGTCCATGCCTAGACCCTTTCGTTCTTATGTATTTTCAACTGTAGAGTTTCTACACACCATAGATTAAGGTGTGGAGCTCTGCTGTCCTTCATGAATTAATACAATTACTATTGTTCTTCTATTCAATTCATGCCTACTTCTTCTCTAAGATATTCATTCGTTCTTCAACTTGATAAATGTGATGATCCGTGACACTCATCATCATTCTCACCTATGAACATGTGCCTGACAACCACCTCTGTTCTACTAGCAATGGCTTGAATGCGTATCTCTTGGGTTTCTAATTTAAGATTAGAACCTTCGTGGTATAGGCTAGAATTATTGGCGGTCATTCTTGAGATCCAGAAAGTCTAAACCTTGTCTGTGGTATTTCAAGTAGGATCTGGGAAGGGATGACTGTGACGAGCTTCAAACTCGCGATTGTTGGGTGTGTGACAGACGCAAAAGGATTAATGGATCCTATTCCAACATGATCGAGAACCGACAGATGATTAGCCGTGCGGTGACAGCGCATTTGGAACATTTTCATTGAGAGGACGGGAAGTAGCCATTGACAATGGTGATGCCCAACATAAAGCTTGCCATGGAAGGGAGTATGAATGATTGGATGAAGGCAATAGGAAAGCAGAGGTTCAAGAGGAACAAAGCATCTCCATATGCTTATCTGAAATTTCTACCAATGAATTGCATAAGTATCTCTATCTTTATTTTATGTTTTATTCATATTTTAATTATCAATTCTCCATAACCATTTGAATCCACCTTACTGAGATTTACAAGATGACCATAGCTTGCTTCAAGCCGACAATCTCCGTGGGATCGACCCTTACTCACGTAAGGTTTATTACTTGGACGATCCAGTGCACTTGCTGGTTAGTTGTGTGGAGTTGTGAGAAAGAGTTGAGATTACAATTGTGCGTACTATGATGTTGGCGCCATTGATGATCACAATTTCGTGCACCAAGTTTTTGGCGCCGTTGCCGGGGATTGTTCGAGTTTGGACAACTGACGGTTCATCTTGTTGCTTAGATTAGGTAATTTTATTTTATGTTTAAGCTTTTTACTTTTTATTTTCAAAAAATATTTTTCAAAAATACAAAAAAATTTTCTATTTTGTTCTTCAGAATTTTTAAGAATGAATTCTAGAGTTTCATGATGATTTGTTGAAGTCTAGCTGGCTGTGAAGCCATGTCTAATCTTTTGGACCGAGGTTTTAACTTATCGTCACAAGAGCTTGTTGATTTCTATCAATTTTGCTGTTGTGAGCAATGATCTGCTAAAGCTTGGCTGGCCATTGGCCATGTCTAGTGTTTTAGACCGGAGCTATCTTTGAAAGCTTGGCTGGCTAGTAAGCCATGTCTAATTCCTGGACCGGAGTCTTAGACTAGCATTGCAATGATTCCTGGAATTCTTATTAACAATTTTGAATCCCTTTATTTTCTTTTCCACTCAATTTTCGAAAAATCCCAAAAAAAAATTTTATAAAACCATAAAAATAAAAAATATTCTATGTTTCTTGTTTGAGTCTAGTGTCTAATTTTAAGTTTGGTGTCAATTGCATGTCTTTATTCTTCTAATTTTCGAAAATTACATGCATTATGTTCGTCATTGATCTTCAAGACGTTCTTGATGATTTCCTTGCTCTGATCTTTAAATTCTCTTGTTTTGTGTGTTTAGTTGTTTCTCACATGCATTTTTCAAATTGTTATAGTCCTTAGTATACAAACTTTTAAGTTTGGTGCCTTGCATGCATTATGTATTTGATCTTAGTTTTCCATGTTTAATTGCATTTTGATTCTTCCTCATCATTAAAAATCCAAAATTTTTTTCAAAATTATGTCTTTTCAAGTCAATAATACAGAGAATCGAAGATTCAGAACATGCCACAGAGGAATTACACAGAAAAAACTGGGCGTTCAAAACGCCCAGTGAAGAAGGAAAACTGGCTGGGCGTTAAACGCCCAAAAGGGTAGCATTTTGGGCGTTAAACGCCAGAATGGATACCATTCTGGGCGTTTAACGCCAGGATGACATAAGTTTTCATAAGTTTTCAAAATCAAATCTTTTTCAAATTTTTTTCAAGTTTTCATAAGTTTTCAAAATCAAATCTTTTTCAAATCATATCTTTTCAATCATATCTTTTCAAAATAAAATTTCTTTCCATTTTTTTACTATTTTCGAAAATACTTGCTAACAATTAATGATTTGATTCAAAAATTTCAAGTATGTTGCTTTCTTGTTAAGAAAGGTTTAATATCTGAATCATATCTTTTAAATTTCTTGTTAGCCAAGTCATTAATTTTAAAATCAAATCTTTTTAAATTGTTTTTCAATTATATCCTTTCAATCATATCTTTTTAAAACCATATCTTTTCAATCATATCTTCTTAATCACATCTTTTTCAAAATAATTTTCAATCATATCTTTTTGATTTCTAATTTCAAAAATCTTTTTCAAAAATCACTTAATTTCTTTCCCAACTTTAATTCTCGAAAATCATCAATCAAAATTTTAAAATTTCTTTTAATTATTTCAAAATCTTTTACTTTAATTTCAAAAATTCTTCCCTTCTTCTCACATCCTTCTATTTAAAGGACTAACACTCCTCCACTATCAACAATTCAAACTCTATTCCTCTTGATAAGTTCGAATTCTTCTCTTTCTACCTTCTCCTTCTATTCTTCTTTTCCTCTGACACTTCAAGGAATCTCTATACTGTGACATAGAGGATTCCATACTTTCTTGTTCTCTTCTCTTTCATATGAGCAGGAGCAAAGACAAAGGCATTCTTGTTGAAGCTGATCCTGAACCTGAAAGGAGCTTGAAGAGAAAGCTAAGAGAAGCTAAAGTACAAATCTCTGTAGAGGGCCTAACAGAGCTTTTCAAAGAAGAAAAAGACATGGCAGCCGAAAACAACAACAATGTCAACAATGTAAGGAAGGTGCTTGGTGACTTTACTGCACCTACTCCTGACTTCTATGGGAGAAGCATCTCAATCCCTGCCATTGGAGCAAACAACTTTGAGCTTAAGCCTCAATTAGTTTCTCTAATGCAACAGAATTGCAAGTTTTATGGACTTCCATTGGAGGATCCTCATCAGTTCTTAGCTGAATTCTTGCAAATCTATGACACTGTCAAGACCAACGGGGTTGACCCTGAGGTCTACAGACTTATGCTATTCCCTTTTGCTGTAAGAGACAGAGCTAGGACATGGTTGGACTCACAACCTAAAGAAAGCCTGAACTCTTGGGAAAAGCTAGTCAATGCCTTCTTGGCAAAGTTCTTTCCACCTCAAAAATTGAGTAAGCTTAGAGTGGAAGTCTAAACCTTCAGACAGAAGGAAGGTGAATCCCTCTATGAAGCTTGGGAAAGATACAAGCAGTTAATCAGAAGGTGCCCTTCTGACATGCTTTCAGAATGGAGCATCATAGGTATTTTCTATGATGGTTTGTCTGAACTGTCCAAGATGTCATTGGACAGCTCTGCTGGAGGATCTCTTCATCTAAAGAAGACGCCTGCAGAAGCTCAGGAACTCATTGAAATGGTTGCAAATAACCAATTCATGTACACTTCTGAAAGGAATCTTGTGAATAATGGGACAAATCAGAAGAAAGGAGTTCTTGAGATTGATACTCTGAATGCCATATTGGCTCAGAACAAGATATTAACTCAACAAGTTAATATGATCTCTCAGAGTCTGTCTGGAATACAAGCAGCAACAGGCAGTACTAAAGAAGCTTCCTCTGAAGAAGAAGCTTATGACCCTGAGAACCCTGCAATGGAAGAGGTGAATTACATAGGAGAATCCTATGGAAACACCTATAATCCTTCATAGAGAAATCATCCAAATCTCTCATGGAAGGATCAACAGAGACCTCAACAAGGTTTCAACAACAATGGTGGTAGAAGAAACAGGTTTAGCAATAGCAAGCCTTTTCCATCATCTTCTCAGCAACAGACAGAGAATTCTAAGCAGAGCCACTCTGACTTAGCAACTATAGTCTCTGATCTAATTAAAACCACTCAAAGTTTCATGACTAAAACAAGGTCCTCCATTAGAACTTTGGAGGCACAAGTGGGTCAGTTGAGTAAGAAAATTACTGAACTCCCTCTTAGTACTCTCCCAAGCAATACAGAAGAGAATCCAAAAAGAGAGTGCAAGGCCATAACCGCATCTCACATGGCCGAACTTGGAGAGGAGGAAGAGGTAGTGATTTCCACTGTGGAAGACCTCAATGGACGTTCACTGGCCTCCAAGGAGTTCCCTCATGAGAAACCATGGGAATCTGAGGCTCACACTGAGACCATAGAGATTCCATTGAATTTACTTCTGCCATTCATGAGCTCTGATGAGTATTCTTCCTCTGAAGAGGATGAAGATGTTACTGAAGAGCAAGTTGCTAAGTACCTTGGAGCAATTATGAAACTAAATGCCAAGTTATTTGGTAATGAGACTTGGGAGGATGAACCCCCTTGCTCACCAAAGAACTGGATGACTTGACTAGCAGAGATTACCTCAAAAGAGATAAGATCTTGGAAAGTTCTCAATATCTTGCACCATAGACACCATGACCTTTGAAAAGGCTCTGTGTGACCTAGGGTCAAGCATAAACCTCATGCCTCTCTCTGTAATGGAGAAACTAGGAATTTTTGAGGTGCAAGCTGTAAGAATCTCATTAGAGATGACAGACAATTCAAGGAAACAAGCTTATGGACTTGTAGAGGATATCTTGGTAAAGGTTGAAGACCATTACATCCCTGCTGATTTCATAATCTTAGAGTCTGGGAAGTGTATAGATGAATCTATCATCCTTGGCAGACCCTTCCTAGCCACAACAAAAGCTGTGATTAATGTTGACAGAGGAGAATTGGTCCTTCAAGTGAATGAGGACTCCCTTGTGTTTAAAGCTCAAGGATCTCCCTCTGTAATCATAGAGAAGAAGCATGAAAAGCTTCTCTCAATGCAGAGTCAAACAAAATTACCACATTCAAACTCTAAGTTTGGTGTTGAGAGGCCACAACCAACCTCTAAGTTTGGTGTTGGGAGGCCATCATCATGCTCTGAACATCTGTGAGGCTCCATGAGAGCCCACTGTCAAGCTATTGACATTAAAGAAGCGCTTGTTGGGAGGCAACCCAATCTTTAATTATCTATGTTAAATTTCTCTTTTTTTTTGTTATTTTATGTTTTCTGTAGGTTGATG